>NC_135809.1:87832361-89164861 GCF_964213995.1 Mustelus asterias
AATTCAACCCTATCCCATACAATTCCTATGTCCAAACATATCGATTACTAAATTATAAACAATACAAATTATCTAACAGCCCATGCACCATCATGCATGTTCCATACATTTATATATTTCTTCATGCGATGTTATCATCATTGGCCAGACCCGCATTTATTGCCCATCCCTAGTTGCCCTTGAGAAGATGATGGTATGCTGCCCTCTTGAACCACTGCAATCCATGCAGAACAGGTAAATCCACAGTGACAAGAGTTCCCAGATTTTGCCCTAGTGACAGTGAAGGAATGCTGATAAAGTTCCAAGTCCGGTTGGTCTGAGACATTGGAAGAGGACTTGCATGTGGCGGTGTTAAAGTTTATTTATTAGTGTCACAAGTAGGCTTACATTAACAATGCAATGAAATTACTGTGAAAATCCCATAGTCGCCACACTCCGGTGCCTGTTCAAGTACACGGAGGAAGAATTTAGCATGGCCAATGCACCTAACCAGCAGGTCTTTTGGACTTTCATTCCCATGCATCTTCTGCCATTGCCGTCGAGGTGGTTGAGGTCTCAGGTTTGGAAAGTGCTGTCAAAGGAGGCTTGGCAAATTGCTGCAGTGTGTCCTGTAGTTGATGCAGCCACTGTGCATTGGTGATGAAGGGAGTGAATGGTTAAGATGCTGCATGGAATACTGAGCAGCTTGCTTTGTCCTAGATAGTGCCAAGCTTCTTGAATGTTGGAGCTGGATTCATCCAGGCAAATGGAGAGTATTCATTCACAATCCTGACTTGTGCCTTGTCGATGGTGGACAGGTTTGGGGGAGTCAGGAGGTGAGTTCCTTGCCAAAGAAATCCCAGTCTTCAACCTGCTCTTGTAGCTGCAGTATTTACATGGCTCTGACGAAGTGTGTTCCTGACTTGAAACATTGGCTCCATTCTCACTCCACAGAGGCCGTCAGACCTGCTGAGATTTTCCAGCACTTTCTGTTTTTGTTTCAGATTCCAGCATCCTCAGTATTTTTGCTTTTATTTACATGGCTGGTCCAGTTCAGTTTCTGGTCAAAGATAACCCCCCGGATGCTGATTATCAGGCTTTCAATAATGGCAATGCCATTGAACATCCAAGCGAGAATGGTTATAATTTTCTCTGTTGTTGGATGTGTCATTGCCTGCCACTTGTGTGGCACAAATGTTTCCACTTATCAACCCAAGCCAAAATGTTGTGCACCTTCTGTTGCGTGTGGGCACGAACAACTTCAGTATTTGTGGAGTCACGAATGCTACTGAACAGGCAATCATCAGCAAATATCCCCACTGCTGAGTTCATGTTTGAGGAAAGGTCATTGATGAAGCAGGTGAAGATGTTTGGGCCTCGAACATTACCCTGAAGAACTGCACTAGTGTCCTGGGCTACGATGATTGACCTCCATAACTATAACCACCTTCCTTTGTGTTAAGTACAACTCCAACCTAAATCTTACTGAATTCAGTTTTGCTAGGGCTCATAAATTTCAGTCAATACATCAAGTTGCTCAAAGCATAACACCATCCAAACACACTCAGTATCAATTCCAGGCTATACATCTACCTTATAGTTTGCAACATCCATGCACATGGACTATGAGTTATAGCCAAGAGAACTAACCCCAAAAAATACCTAAACACATTCAATATAAATCACGATCAATGCATCAGCCATGCACAGCACACGACCAATCAAATATAGTATTAGGTACAACCAATATACCCACCCACAAAGCCCACATTTAAAGCACCATACTGCAGTGAACTGGTGAACCACACAACAAGGACTGAAGGGAGAGTTTTAAACTGAAAAGTGGGGAGAGTTCACATGAGGTAAGATTTGGAAGTTAAAGGGAATGGACAAGGCAATAGCAAGAGTAGCAAAGTGGGCAATGATAACCAAAGCATGACAGAAAAGGACAAAGAGTTAAACCATCCCACAATCAATGGATCACAAAGTTCTGCCATCCTCTCACATCCCAGTCATGAGTGGTGGTGGACAATTAAACAATGAACAGGAAGAGACTCCTTGAACATTCCCACCGTCAATGAAGGAGCCCAGCATGTGAGTACAAAGAGAAGGTTGAAATGATTGCAACCGTGATTACACCTATGACTGTGTGGCCAAATTCCCCTCCAACTTGATTTTCAAGTTTGCTGACGACACCACCGTAGTGGGTCTGATCTCAAACAATGACGAGACAGAGTACAGGAATGAGATAGAGAATCTGGTGAACTGATGCGGCAACAATAATTTCTCCCTCAATGTCAAGAAAACAAAGGAGATTTTCATCGACTTCAGGAAGCGTAAAGGAGAACATGCCCCTGTCTACATCAACGGGGATGAAGAAGAAAGGATCGAGAGCTTCAAGTTTTTAGGTGTCCAGATCACCAACAACCTGTCCTGGTCCCCCATGCCAACACTATAGTTAAGAAAACCCACCAACGCCTCTCCTCCCTCAGAAGACTAAGGAAATTGGGCATGTCAGCATGACTCTCAGCAACGTTTACAGATGCACCATAGAAAGCTTTCTTTCTGGTTGTATCACAACTTGGTATGGTTCCTGCTCTGCCCAAGATCACAAGGAACTACAAAAGGTCGTAAATGTAGCCCAATCTATCACGCAAACCAGCCTCCCATCCATTGACTCTGTCTACACTTCCCGCTGCCTCGGCAAAGCAGCCAGCATAATTAAGGACCCCAAGCACCACGGACATTCTCTCTTCCACCTTCTTCCGTCGGGAAAAAGATACAAAAGTCTGAAGTCACATACCAACCGACTCAAGAACAGCTTCTTCCCTGCTGTTGTCAGACTTTTGAATGGACTTACCTTGCATTAAGTTGATCTTTCTCTCCACCCTAGCTATGACTGTAACACTACATTCTGCACTCTCTCGTTTCCTTCTTTATGAACGGTATATTTTGTCTATATCGCACGCAAGAAACAATACGTTTCATTGTATGTTAATACATGTGACAATAATAAATCAAATCAAATCATATTCAGCCAGAAGTGCTGAGTAAGTTATCCATCTCAGCCAGCTCCCGCCATCCCCACCATCACAGATGCCAGTCTTCTGCCAATTCAGTTCATTCCAAGTAATATCAAGGAATGGCTGAGTACACTACACAGCCCGACAACATCCCAGCTTACAGTGCTGTAACCATGCCCCAGAACTAGTTGTATCCCTAGCCAAGCTGTGATACTAGCATCTACCTGAAAATGTTGAAAATTACCCAGGTTATATCCTGGGTAAGGACTAAGAAGCAAGTTCTGCTAAGGGAGTGAGAGCAGGTGGGTACTAAGTCAATAAACAGAACCACAAAAGGTAATAATCTCTAGATTAGTAACAACCATAAGCAAATTGGTAAGTAAGATCAGAGAGTTGAATATGCTGCACAAAGATGGGTATGGGTTTTGATTCATGGGGCACTAGCACCAGTACTTGGGGAAAGATGGAACCTCACCTTTGGGATTGGCTTCACCTGAATGCGACTGAGACCAGTGAACTGGTGAACCAAACAACAAGCACTGTAGGGAAGGTTTTAACCTGAAAAGTGGGTAGAGTTCACACGAGGGGAGATTTGGAAAGTTAAAGAGATCGGACAAGGCAATAGAATAGCAAAGTGAGCAATGATAACCAAAGCACGACAGAAAAGGACAAAGTGTATGAATGCACCAGCAAATAAGGTCAGAGTAGGGAAAAAGACAAGATTCAAAGGCTCTACATCTGAATGTTCACAACATTTATAACAAGACGGGTAAATTGATAGCACCAATAGAAAGAAAGGAGCATGATGTGAAAGCCACTACTGAGAAATGGTTGCTAAGTGACCACAAATGGGAAATGAATATTCCAGAATATTTGACATTTTGGAAGGACAGGAAGAAAGAAAAAGGACATGGGTGTCTCTGTTAATAAAAGATGAGATCAGTACAATAGAATACAAAAACAGGGATGTACTGCTGAGGCTTTATAAGGCTCTGTTGAGACCACCTTTGGAATATTGTGAGCAATTTTGGGCAGTGTATCTGAGGATGACCCTGGAGAGGGTCCAGAGGAGGTTCACGAGAATGATCCTGGGAATGAAAGGCTTGACATATGAGGAGTGTTTGAGGACTCTGGGTCCATACTCGATGGAGTGTAGAAGGATAAATGGGGATCTCATTGCAACTTACAGGACACTGAAAGGCCTGGGTAGAGTGGACATGGAGAAGATGTTTCCATTAGTAGGAGAGACTAGAATCCAAGGATGTCGCTCGGAGTAAAGGGACAATCCTATAGAACTGAGATTAAGCCAAAAGGCAGTGAATCTATGGAATTCATTGCCGTAGAAGGCTGTGGAGGCCAGGTCATTGCATGTATTCAAGACAGAGATAGATAAGTTCTTGATTGGTAAGGAGATCAAAGGTTAGAGAATGGGGTTGAGAAATAAATCCATCATGATCGAATGGCAGAGCAGACTCAATATGCCGAATGGCCTAATTCTGCTCCTATATCTTATTGTCTGATAGTGAAAAACAATCTTGGTTCTGAACATCCAGATGTAGAATCAGTTTGAGTAAAGATAATAAATAGCAAAAGAAAGAAGTCACTGGTGGGAGTGATTTATAGGCGGCACATGGCACAGTGGTTAGCACTGCTGCCTCACAGTGCCAGGGACCCAGGTTCAATTCCGGCCTCGGGTGACTGTGGAGTTTGCATATTCTTTCAGTGTCTGCATGGGTTTTCTTTGGGTGCTCCGGTTTCCTCCCACGCTCCAAAGATGTGCGAGTTAGGTTGATTGGCCATACTAAATTGCCCCTTAGTGTCGGGGATTAGCAGGGTAAATATGTGGGGTTACGGGGATAGGTCCTGGGAGGGATTGTTGTCAATTCAGGCTCATTGAGCTGAATGGCCTCCTTCTGCACTGTATGGATTCTATGGGCCTCCAACAATAGCTACACTGGAGGGCCATTCTGAGTGAGCCTCGGAGCGGAGGACTGTTCAGACCAGGCCTCAGAGCAACCAGCACACGTTCTGACATGGTGCCCAGGTTGACTCAATGAATATATTCAAGGCTGAGATATTTTTGATCACCAAAGGACTTAAGGTCATGGGGGACAGGCAGGAAAATGGAGTTAAGGGCAGAATCAGATAGCCATGACCTTATCGAATGGTGGAGCCGGTTTGATGGGCTGAATGACCTACTCCAATTTCTTATGATTCTTATGTTCTCAAGGGCAATAAGGAATGGGTAATAAATACTGACGATGGCAGCAATGCCCACATTCCTTGAATGAATAAAAAAAATGCCCAACCACGGACAAACTGAACCACTTGCACAAACATCACAGACAAATTACCTATATCTACACAAATGTAGTATACTTACATTTAATTTTAATGACAGCACACAATGGGAAGGCAATGCCAAGGTGGTATTGTCGCTGGACTGGTAATCCAGAGACCCAGGGTAATGCTCTGGGGACCAGTTTTGAATCCCACTATGTATTCAATAAATATCTGGAATTAAAAGAAACCATGAAACCATTGTCGACTGAGGTTGGAAACCCATCTGGTTCACTTATGTCCTTTAGAAAGAAATTTATAATTCTTACCCAGTCAGGCCTATGTGTGACTCCAGATCCACTGCAACATGGTTGACTATGAGACGCAAAAGCCCAGTCTGCAGGTACAACAGGTGATCAAGGCGGCAAATGGGATGTTGGCCTATATTGCGAGGGGGATTGAATATAAAAGCAGGGATGTCTTGATGCACCTGTACAGGGCATTGGTGAGGCCGCAGCTGGAATACTGTGTGCAGTATTGGTCCCCTTATATGAGGAAGGATATATTGGCATTGGAGGGAGTGCAGAGAAGGTTCACCAGGTTGATACCGGAGATGAGGGGTCTGGACTATGAGGAGAGGCTGAGGAGATTGGGTTTGTACTCGTTGGAGTTTAGAAGGATGAGGAGGGATCTTATGGAGACTTATAAGATAATGCGGGGGCTGGATAGGGTGGAGGCGGAGAGATTCTTTCCACTTAGTAAGGAAGTTAAAACTAGAGGACACAGCCTCAAAATAAAGGGGGGTCGGTTTAAGACAGAGTTGAGGAGGAACTTCTTCTCCCAGAGGGTGGTGAATCTCTGGAATTCTCTGCCCACTGAGGTGATGGAGGCTACCTCGCTGAATATGTTTAAAGCGCGGATGGATGGATTCCTGATCGGTAAGGGAATTAAGGGTTATGGGGATCAGGCGGGTAAGTGGTACTGATCCACGTCAGATCAGCCATGATCTTGTTGAATGGCGGGGCAGGCTCGAGGGGCTAGATGGCCTACTCCTGCTCCTATTTCTTATGTTCTTATGTTCTTATTAAATGACCTGGCAAGCCACTCAGTTCAGAGGCAATAGTGACACCCACATCCCATGGATGAATAATTTTTTTAAAATCACTGTTGCAATCGAGGTGTCCTCTGGATGAGCCCATCAGAAAAATAGTTTTCATCAGTTAGCCTGCTATGAACTGAAGCTTGCAGCCAAATTGGAGGTGGATGTGCACATAATACAGGAATGAAGGCCTGGGAGAGGGTGTTTGGTTGTTGGAACGTAAACTCAAATAGTAGCTACTGAGTTTGTACATATATCATAATGATGACTCAATGAGAGAAGAGTGCGAAGCACCTTAGAAAGAAGCTGAAGCTATGTCCTTTTGCTCTACAACCTTGTAAATAGTGATGTAAATAAAGGTATTTTGTATGAATGTCTATTGTCTCTAGTCGGCTCCCTTCTCGATTGGGAAACCAAGAAGTCCCAAGACAAACCCACAATAACAGGCAAATGTGTAGTATGAATATGAGAGCACGCCACGCAATGAATAATTGCCCCTTTTCATGACATTTTACACAGAGGCATTACAATCGAAGTATGTCACCTCACACCAACTGCATCATTTACACACTGAGGAGCCATTTTATACATTAGGCACAACCCTCGACAGACTATACCATTCCCAAACCCAGTATACAGTACAATCAATACATCCAACACCACATGCTCTGTTCCATTAACACACACGTTTTTGAATAGAATCCCTACAGTGCAGAGGAGGCCATTTAGCCTATCGAGTCAACACCTACCACAATCCCACCCAGGCCCTATTCCCGTAACCCCACATATTTACCCTGTTAATCCCCTGGCACTCGGGTCAATTTAGCATGGTCAATCTCCCTCACACGCACATCTTTGTGACTGTGGGAGGAAACCAGAGCACCCGGAGGAAACCCACGCAGACACAGGGAGAACGTGCAAACTCCACACAGACAGTGACTCGAGGCCGGAATTGATCCCGGGTCCCTGGCTCTGTGAGGCAACAGTGCTAACCACTGTGCCATCGTGCCATCCAAAACAACAAGTGTGCACAATGCCATGTAATTCTGCGCCACTTAACTCTGTACCATCAGCAGAACAAACTAGTATTTTCAACTGGATGAAATTTCAATTAGAAAAATTGCTGGTCATGATTCATAGCCATCTGCCAATAAATAAGCAGGGTCTCATCATGGTTAAGAACATTTTTCATCAGTTAATGGGAATTAAGATGCTGCTGCATGGGTTTGAAGGAGTGTAGCACTTTAAAAGGAGACACAACACTTAGTTTTCCTCTTTCCAAAATGTTAACGAAGCCTGGAACTGAGTCCCAAAATATGGACTGACTTGTAAAATCTCAAAAAGAATAGGGAGAAGATAGATTTACGAGCTGGATACTCAAATCTTTAAAATTAGAAAGACAAATTTATAAGTCCAATTTAAAAAATGCAAGTACAGATTTTATAAATAGGGGGATAATCTATAGAAACAAAGAGATAATTCCAAACCTCATACAAATCTTTGATCAAGTCCAAAACTAGAGGGCATAGGTTTAAGGTGAGGGAGGAAAGATTTAAAAGGGACTTGAGGGGCAACTTTTTCACACAGAGGATGGTGTGTATATGGAATGAGCTGCCACAGGAAGTGGTAGAGGTGGATACAATTACAACATTTAAAAGTAATTTGGACAGGTACATGGATGGGAAATGTATAGAGGAATATGGGCCAAACAGAGTGGGCCTAATTTAGTGTAGGAAACCTGGTCGGCATAGAGGGGTTGGGCCGAAGGGCTTGTTTCCGTGCTATATATCTCTACGACTTTATCTAAACCAAGTATTGTGTGTCGTTTTGGACATTTTACTTCAAAAAATGTCAAGGCAAAGGTGAAGAGGGCTTCTTTAAATTGGACTTCATGATGATACCAACGATGAGATATTTCAGTTATAGAGAGATATCAGAGAAACCAGGGAACTTTGTAATAGAACATATAAGAGTAGGGGAGCAAAAGAGAGAGGTGTCAAAAATTCTTAAGGGTTTTAAGAAAATAAATAGGAGGAAACCAATTGGTGAATTAGTTAACTTGGAGGAAGAGATTTAAGAACACATAGGTTGAGAACCTTTTATACACTGGGTTGTTAGGACATGGAATGCATTACTAAAATTTTGGTAGAACTTTGGCTTTTAAAAGGAAAATGGATAAATATTTAAAATGGGAAAAACAAAATGAGGAAAGGAGAGTGGGACTAAGCGGACACTCTTTCTGCGAGTAACTACAGATGTGTAGTATAAGAGTCTGGCACATCTGGGGCTAAAGTGGGACTGAGTACAGTGCTGCCTACAGAGTGATGTAAGAGAACGTATGATCCTCACGCATGGTCCATTTAGAGTTAGACAGAGCTGTGTGTGCTAGCAAGCATAGAGACACTTCCTAGCTTGCACTATATATCTCTAAATAGTTCTAAAAGTCAATAAAGACTTGCAGTTAACATATGTATGACGATTTAGTCTTCTCCAGACCTACTGAACTGTAATCACTACCCTACAACATCACGACAGGCTAGTGGCCACCTTCTGTGTCATATAATTCTATAGTTCTAACTCATTCAATGGAGAGCAATATTGGTCAGCACAGAGAAATAAAGATTTGCAGCACGTCATCAGGGCAGGATCTGATCTGGACAATGAGTGCCATATATAAATTGCAATGCATGATAGCCCAATGTCAGAACATGTCTAATATCCTTGTTCCATTCCTCATGGTCCTAGAATGATAGTGAACAAAATGTACCTGTTTAGACTTACCTGGTCGTATTTTGGCTCCTCTTCTCACTGTTTCTTCGTGGTGTGAAAAACACAGTGGGTGGGATTCTTTGGTCGCGCTTGCCTGAAAACCGGAGATACCTGTCCGACTTCAATGGACGGTTACACAGTTTGCCCGCTAGAATTCCAGTGGCGGGCAGGATGGGAGAATTCAGGCCAGTGGCTTCCTCACTCAGGCCACCAATAATATTTGCAATCAGGTCCAATGATGACTTCAGCCAAATGGTCGAGCCACCTGTTCAGTAGGTCAGGTTAAAATTCTACAGTGAGTGCTGTTAATTTTTCGGCATTAATTAACCTCAATGATTTTAATAGTCCATTCCCTTGTCTTCCACTTTCGTGGATGCTGCTTTCAAAAGAATTGTGCTTGTGGTGAGATTAAGTTTATGTGCATGACTGGGGACTATGGCAGATTGTGTGCTGCAGATTGTGAAGTAACAGAGTCTATTTATCTGCATTTGCAGTAACTTTATGGATATGGCAGCTCTTAACAGATCTGCATAAATCCCCTGAACACAGATAATGCCTGCACATGTGGCCATAAAGGCCCTGGCACAGGGAGCTCTTGTAGAAGCCAGAGTTAAGCAGATGTTAAACAAGGGCACCATGAATGGTGGAGCCTCTACTATCACTATCCATAGCTCCAAACAACAACATGCATGTAATAGCAACAACAGCAACATGGATTCCGAGTCAACACACCACCACCAAACAAGGGAACTTCGCAAGAAGCCTCACATATGAATGTATAAGCAGACATTTCTCAATCTCTGGCCATAGAGCTGGCACATAGGAAGAATACAAAGTTAGCTTTAAGAACTCCCAAATCCTAAACTTGCAGCAAGGAGAAGCACCAGGCTAATACACTGTCTAAATGTATAATAGTATGAATTTGGAGCTGTATGAATTGATATGCAGGAAAGGGTCCGTCACTGAAGGTATTTTTCCAGTTGGCATGCCTGCTTGTGCATTGCCTATATGTGGAAGTCAAGAGAATGCCTTCTGACTAAGAGCAACAAAGGAATATCCAAATGGGGGTTGCCTCACTTCATGCCTGGCTCTTTAGTGAACAAATTGATAGGTACTGATTACAATCATTAGTTAGCAATTCCATTATTATTGTATCATGCAACTACCAGCATAGCTGAAGATGAACTAGATGGATCATGAACATTTTTTTATCTCGCAATTTCTATGTTTCTATCTACTGGCACAAGGGAGAATATGATGTGAATCACTGGCCAAATGTTTATACAAAACTTCTATTTGCAGCCATTGTTCTTAGCCAGGTTTGGAAGCAACATTCCCTTAATTTAGTTATTGTGCATATCCCAATTGTTTCAATAATAGTCCCTTTAAATTTCTTTGCACACACACACACACTTGAGCATATAAGTTAGAAGCAGAATCAGGCCACTCGGCCCCCCGAGCTTGCTCCACCAATCAATAAAATCATGGCTGATCTGATTGTAACCTCAACCCTACATTCCTGCCTACTTCCAATAATCTTTCACCCTCTTGCTAATCAGGAATCTATCTAGCTCTGCCTTAGAAATATTGAAAGACTCTTGCCGGAATTTTACCGCCCTGCCTGTCCGAGGCCTGTAAGACCAAGGCCAACGGAGAATGCCATTCTGCGAGTCTCACCCGCCCCGATTCAGAAGTGGGCGAGGTGATAAAATTCCGGCCACTGTTTCCATTGCCTTTTGAGGGTGAAAGTTCCAGAGACTCTGAGAGAAAAAATTCTTCTCGTCTGTGTCTTAAATGTCTCATTGGCTGCCTTACCTCTCCAAAAAGGCATCCTTCGGAATTGGTACCATTTGGCAGAGGCTTTTTGGAGAGATAAGGCAACCAATAACTTTGTTCAAAGTAGACATGATTGTGCGTAACTAGTGCGTAAATTCTCAAATTGTCAAAACTCATTGGAACTGTCAAAGCTGTCAATGGATTACACTGTGATGGGCTTCAATTTTTTTTTAAAGAGTGGAGTTCAAAACAAAATCAGTGCTTGATTCTGTCTGCTGATATAAGCCTGATGGTTATCATGATAGGATTTGTGTTGCAATTACTTATTTTGCAAACATCAGGGAATAATCAGTGGATAGTGAGAGCCTTTTTCCTCGGATGTTGTTGGCTAGCACGAGGGGACATAGCTTTAAATTGAGGGGTGAGAGATATAGGACAGATGTTAGAGGTAGGTTCTTTACTCAGAGAGTAGTAAGGGCGTGGAATGCCCTGCCTGCAGCAGTGGTGGACTCGTCAACGTTGAGAGCGTTCAAGTGGTTATTGGATAAACAAATGGATGATATTGGAATAGTGTAGATTAGAGGGGCTTTAGATTGGTACCACTGGTCGGCGCAACATCGAGGGCCGAAGGGCCTGTACTGCGCTGTAATGTTCTGTGTTCTATCATCACTGTGGGGTGCCTGTGAGCAGTTTGATTGACAGCTTCAAGCGGTTGCAGAACATAAAGGTTTGTTTCAATGTGTTAAATGTTTTTTTTATTGTGATGTCATCAATAGACATCTTTATTTTATGTCAGCAAGGCTTCTGAGGCTTGCCCATGGTGGAAACTAGGTGAGTTGGACTAAAAGGGTAAGGGAAAGGGGTGGTAAATGAGGGGTATGGGTTCCATATGGTATAGGAACTACAAAGGATAGGAGGGGGTGTATGGGTGTCATGGGTTGACATAGAGGTTATGAGGGACCATGGAAGGTGGGTAGAGGGGCAGAGGATGGCATGCAGGGTATGAGGATCCATTGGGGTGGGTTTGAAGTAACATGGATGGGGAAATGGGGAGTGTGTGTGAGTTGAGGGGATGTGCAGGGTCAGGGTTGGAGGGATGTTTTATGTTTTAATTTTTTTTTAAATTATGGACACAGTACCAAAGCCCCAAGGCTGTACTTGGACTCAGCCTGCCTTTGCACCTGGCAGCTTACTCACTTCTTCCTATTCGAGTCTGTTTTCGAGTCTCCGCAGATAGGGCTGCACAGTGGCACAGTGATTAGCACTGCTGCCTCAGCACCAGAGACCCGGGTTCGATTCCCAACTTGGGTCACTGTGTGGAGTTTGCACATTCTCCCCGTGTCTGCATGGGTTTCCTTCGGGTGCTCCGGTTTCCTCCCACAGTCCAAAGATGTGCGGGTTAGGTGGATTGGGCATGCTAAATTTCCCCTTTGTGTCATGGGGACTAGCTAGGGTAAATGCATGGGGTTATGGGATAGGGCCTGGCTGGGATTGTGGTCGGTGCAGACTCAATGGGCTAAATGGTGGCCTCCTGCACTGTAGGATTCTATGACTCTATGAAAAGTTGATGTCGGGGCGGACTTTTCTTTTTAAAAGGTCAGGTTCGTGGAGCCAGGAATTCTCCCATCTCTGTGAACTTGAAACAGGTGCAAAAATCTGGGCCAATAAAAATGGCTTTTAGAGGTTGTATGTATAGGTAACCATTGTGAAGGTCGTGTATATGATGGCAGTAGAATGGTGAGATAATTGCAGGAGTTTTCCATTAGAGAGCTCTTACAAACCAGGAACCTAGAATGTATATAATGCTACAGCTTGAGGTTGTATCAAAGAGATCTCTGATGGAATGTGGCACAAATGTTCTTCACAATAAAGAATGGTTTTTCCTCCCTTCAGGATGTTACTCATGGAAATGCAGATCGGCAGACCTCTACCTGTATTCTGAGGTATGCACGTTGCCTTGGGTGGCCAGTCCAAACTCCTCATTTTTCCCAATTCTTTTCTTCCAAGAAGCAAAGATGCTGGGGAACTCACCGTGGGAATCGCACGTTTTGTCCTGTCTGATTGGGATGGGGGGGTTTGGGCAATGCAGCGGATGGCAGAAAGACCAGAATACCAATCGACTCAAGAACAGTTTCTTCCCTGCTGCCATCAGACTTTTGAATGGACCTACCTCGCATTAAGTTGATCTTTCTCTACACCCTAGCTCTGACTGTAACACTACATTCTGCACTCTCTCCTTCTCTATGAATGGTATGCTTTGTATAGCATGCAAGAAACAATACTTCTCATTTTACACTAATACATGTGACAATAATAAATCAAATCAAAAACAAAATTAAGTGACTGAACTAAAAAGTAAAGTTGAGGAGGGTGATTATCATACAGCATCAGTTAAATTGAAATGAGTAAAATGGGTTGCATTACCTTTGCAAATCAGTCCTACCTCACCAGCTCATTCTAACAATTCCACCTAGTTTAGGATAGGCACCTCACCTCAAGATAATATCATTAGAAATAGTGAATTGAAATAGTCTTTTACAAACACATATACAATGGTGCTACACCAACTGAGCAGAGACATTCTTCACAGAATAAAGACAGAAAGGAATGAACAGTTGGTATCATTTAAACTCTTACTAATAACAGTATTTTAATGTAAATCCAGTCTCTCATTTCATGTACAAAAGCAATAAGAACTCAAATAGTACGTTCCATAGAAAGATTTTGATTAAAGGAATAATATGATTTATACAATACTGTACAGAGTAGTTCTCAATTCTAATGAGGTAATAATATGGGAGCTGTACCATCTGAATAAATAAAATTCTGTTCAATAATCTGTCGATCAGTAGTTCACAGTTTTGGCATCTAACATAAAGTACTTCACAAAGTCACAGGCCTTAAAAGTTGTCATCCATCCTCCAGTGTATGTTCTCCAGTCTCATGCCAGCTATATGTCCAAATCCACTCAGTGAAGGCTCACCAACCCTCCCATCATCAAACCATGAGGATTCATAGTAAAGTCAATCAACGTGTGAGTATAAGCAGACCACTGCTGTGCGCCATCACAAACTTGGAAGGGAAGAGGTCCCTCTCTGGCTGTAAACTGATTCTACTGGACACAGTGAAGGTGGCAAACAATTTGACTGATGCATGAAGAGACCTAGAAAATAGAAAGAGGAACACTATAAAGCACCTCTGAGTTAGGAAGTGTAAAGTCAAGATCCCAGCACCCATTAGTCCCTGCTGAGAAGTGAGAGCATGGGGGATATTGAGCAAGGACAGGATGCCTCCCTCATAACTTTTAATTAAGTCTCCTCCTAACCTTCTCGAACAATCCCAGCTGGTTTCTACAAAGCTAAAATTCCCATACCGCCAAAATCTGGAAAATCCCCTCTGTACCGTTATCCTTCCTAATTTGTTGCCCCACACAATTGGACACAGTAATAAAACTGAGACTATCCATCCATTCATATAGGTTTAGCCTAATTTCATTTTTTTGTACCCAATGCCACTAAGTGTATAACCAGGGTTTCCATATACACCTTTCTTTAAAACAATTACGAGTAATAAACCGGAAATGGCGACATGATAAGCAAGGACTATCTTGGGAATAATTACTATAATGTGAGTAACTGCAATGTCAAGCCTAAAAGGGGAGAACAGAGCATCACAAACAATGGTTAACTTTGAAAGGACCAGCAGACACGCCCATTAAAAACACCTTGAGGCGTGACAGTGTTGGAGGATAAGGAAGTGGAACCACAGAATTTAGTCAGACAAATTGGACAATGCCAGAGATACAGAAGAAGTTAAACATCGGAAATTTATTTCAGTCCAAAAGCGGCAGTGGTAATGAATAAAACAGTGGACCAAAGCAAGATAAACACTCTACTTCTGTCCAGAATATTAAAAGGAATGGATGAGAAAACCGGAGATGTGTTAGTTATAATTTTCCAAAGCTCAAAACGTTTAGGCATGATGCTAGATGATTTAATGAGCAGGACATATTGCACAATGGGTCTGAGTCAGAAACTCTGGGTTCAAGTCCTAGCCCAGGATTTTATGGCCAAGGAAGATGTGGTCATAAGGCAGCCAACCAGATTGAGTAACAACTTACAAATCATAGAATCGTACAATGCAGAAGAGGCCCATTGAGTCTGCAGCAACACGTGAGAAACACCTGCCCTCCCACCTAATCCCATTTATCAGCACTTGGCTCATAGCCTTGAATGTTATGACGTGCCACTGAGGCAACCCGCCTCTACCACCCTCCCAGGCAGCGCATTCCAGACCGTCACCACCCACTGGGTAAAAAGGCTTCTCCTCACATCCCCCCTAAACCTCCTGCCCCTCATCTTGAATCTATGTCCCCTCATGACTGACCCTTCAACCAAGGGGAACAGTTGCTCCTTATCCACTCTGTCGATGCCCCTCATAATCTTGTACAGCTCGATCAGGTCACCCCTCAGTCTTCTCTGCTCCAACGAAAACAACCCAAGCCTATCCAACCTCTGTGTTGAAATCCTTCCAACACAAATCAATGGCAGGCAATAAGAATGGGAGAGATTCCTGGTCAGCCAAGGGATGGGAAGAAAGTTGGAGCCTCTACCATCACTATTCCTAGCTCCAGACTACAACATGCATGTGAAAGTGTATGTTACTACAGGAACTCCGGTTTCCTGAGTGAACTGTAACACATCACCACCACTAGAAGATCCATATGATACATTTCAAAAAGCATTTGTCAAAGAGGTTTGATACAAAAATTAAAGCATGTGTTACTGTAAGGAATATAGCTGCAAAGATAGATGTAAGGAACTGAGAAAAATGGGGATTTGTGGGGAAGACATTTACAAGTGTTCTTTGTCCCTTGTGGGTTTCAGTGTCCTGTTTGCTGAACAGGAGGGTGTTTGTTGAGTGATGTGGGCTGGGCCAATCGAATTGGTCTAGGGGTGGGAAGAAAAAAAAGGTGCCAGGAAGTGAAGCAGCTGCAGAGTAAGGCAGGGAGTGTGCGGAGAGAGATAGCCACGTTTTGAAGAGGAGTTTTTCCCAGGCAGTGAGAATTCGGTTTGGAGGGAGAGGCAGCCAGGTGTTCCCCGGCCTGTTCTTTTTATTACTGCCGAGGAGGACAGCCTTCAGCGCACTGGACCTGCGTTGTTGCACGGATAGCTCGAGGCACCTCTGCCTCCTACAGCATCATCTTCCACACGTGTCTCTCTTCTGGACTGTGTGTGTGTGTGTCGTGAGTAACTGGTGGGGACTATACAATCCAACTGGAACAGTATCTACAAGTGTGTTACTGAGGACGAGTTTCCCCATGTGTGCACCAACGGATGGGCCCCAACAGTTATAGATCAGAGCTCACTGTTTTATGTCTGTTAATTATATTTGTTATTAAATTTATTTTTGATATTCCGACTACAGTACTGACATTTATGGGTAAACAGGGAATTAGCCAAATCAACATCAACCGCTAGGAATTTGGGATCCTGTTGATTGAATATTTAAATAGTAGCCCCATATAGTGGTCAGCAGAGGGTTACATAGAGAAGTGACTATGAGACAGAAAATAAAGAGTTGAATGTGTATTTGTTTTTTGGATTGGCAGGATTTTGACTGGCAAGAGTTTCAAGGAATCCATTTTAAAATGAATGAAAAAGTCCAAAATACAGAGGTAGTAAAATAGGCTAACGAGCCTGCTTCATATTCCGTTTATGATGATTATAAAACATTTCAACATCCACGTTTCAGAACAGTTTCTGGGAAGACCTTAAGGATAGCCTTACTGTCCAGCAGTTGCCAACTTCTGGTAAAATTATGAGCTGCAAGATCACATAATAATGAACACATCGAAGGCCTTGAAACATTTTTATAGAAATAAAAGGTGACACATACTTTGATAGGGATAAACAACATTCCTTTGATGTTCTAATGTAGGAGACAGTTTCATGGCTACTATTCGTGAACCAAATGGAAACTGAAAGAAACTTGTGCAGCCAACAAAAGAAAGATGCTTCAGTTGAGTCAGAGAGAGAAGGAGCAGTATTGGCATCACTTCATCCAACAAAACTTAGGAAAGATGTCTGAGGAACAACACTTGATCATGAATAATTCACTGAAGATCTAACCTAAATGTCACACCTTTGCAGAGACCAATGGAATCAGATTGAGGTAGAAGAGAATTTAAGTTTGCCCAATCATTTCTAGAGCAAAAGGATCATAAATCTTTCCGCGATACTACAGACTTAAAAGAAATCATTCTGATTACACAAAGAAATGAGCTTTGACAAGGATGTATCACCTTTCACATCCATAAGATGTTCCAAAACACCTCACAGCCAAAGAAAACAGATTACACTTTGGGCAGAATCTTGGCATGCCGTCCTGAGAGTTGGCGCATAACACGTTCCCACCAGAGGCAGGAGGGTAAGGATGCCCTGGGAGTGGTTGGGGGAGGGGCGATCACACCATTGGGGGGTAGACCAGGGTGGTGGCGGGAAGGGGAGGGAGGGCCAGAGCACACCCAGGTTCCGGAGGAAAGGGGTCTTCTGATTGAGGCGACCCCCCCCCCCCCTCCCCCACCACTTCCCGCCCAAGTTGGAGAATTGTTTCTTTTTCGGTTTTCCACCTTCCTCTGACCTACGCCCGCCAGCCTAAAAATTGAGGCTGGGTGGGAAAAGGCCCCTAAATAACCATAAAGCGGCCACTTAAAGGTCTTTACTAGAATCAAGGGCAAGTTTCCCCCCCACAAGGCCCTGGGTCAGGATGGGTGGGATTCCACAGGAAATCCCATCCATGTAATTTTACACTCATCCCCCACCGCAGAACCCACCTGAGGGGAGCATAAAATTCGGTCCATTATATTGACACATTGACACAAATACAACAGGTTTGCCGGCAAATTTCCCTCTTCAATTTCAGGAGATCCAACTTTAGTTTAACTGAAGCTGGAAACATTATTGTGGTCACATTCCCTATTTCTGTAACCTCCTTCAACATGACAAGCCTTGCCCAATTCTTGTCCATATGACTCCAGCCTTTTGTGAAACACCTCTCTCCCTTTACCCCACCATTGGTGGCCATGCTTTCAGTCGCAGTTTGTGTAATTCCCTTCTTAAATTTCTTCCCTCCTTTAAGACCCTCCTTAAAACTTACCTCTTTGACTGAGCTTTTGGCTACCTCTCCTCATCTCCTGCTGCTTAGCATTCATATTTTCCCCTGCGTGTCCCCAGAAAAAAACCCAATTCAGATGAGTATTCGTATTTCGCCATTTTACTAGTGTTCCATTTGTAAGTAGACAAGATCAGGATTCTTATTTCCCCATTTTACTCTTTTTTTCCCCCTCTGAGTCCCTGATGCACCTAGGGATGTTTGACTAGGTTAATGGTGCTACGTGAATGCAAGTATTTGTTGTTTTCCATCACACAAAGCAGTTGGGAAAATGTGCAGTGATTTGCACAAAAAACAAGTCATAGAAATCATAGAAACCCTACAGTACAGAAAGAGGCCATTCGGCCCATCGAGTCTGCACCGACCACAATCCCACCCAGGCCCTACCCCCATATCCCTACATATTTACCCGCTAATCCCCCTAACCTACGCATCTCAGGACACTAAGGGGCAATTTTAGCATGGCCAATCAACCTAACCCACACATCTTTGGACTGTGGGAGGAAACGGGAGCACCCGGAGGAAACCCACGCAGACACAAGGAGAATGTGCAAACTCCACACAGACAGACAGTGACCCAAGCCAGGAAGTGAACCCAGGTTGCTGGAGCTGTGAAGCAGCAGTGCTAACCACTGTGCTACCGTGTCGCCCGACACGTTTAAAGTAATATATCTTTAAACATTCAAATTTCTTCCCTCTAACCCAAACACTGGCACTAAGTGCCTAACCCCAGAAATGCAAGCAGGTTGAGGCCTGTTTCAATAGATTTTGCTTTGGAGTGTTTCTTTTGACTTGTACTTGAGGTGGGGGAACACAGAACAACTTCCTGCATGTTCTGTTGCTCTCAAAACAGAGCAGAGATTTCTTTTGATATATTAAACTGAATCCAGTTGTAGCTTTGAGACTGTGGGCAGGAACTGAGCTACTTTCGTGATTTTTAACCCGAGTTACTGGAGCTGCTGCCCTATTATTTTGGTAACCAGGTGCAAAGCATTTTTAAAGTAATGCTGGAGGAACAACTCAATGCTGCCATTCATTTTGTGATGGCTAGTAAGCTAGTAAGTTAAACTTATTAACCCAAATGGTTTCCAAACCAACTTTGTACTAAGATTATTTTCTTAAATGATAATATTCAGATCTTATTTAGGACAAGTGAACTAAAAATAGTTTCATACAGTGAATGCAAAATGTGAATTATTAAGTTTCCTACTGTTAACTGTGAGAAGTTTTCCCATAGAAGTTGGAGTGCAAAAATTGATATTTTACCAGGACCTCAAGTTTCTCTCAAGGAATCGATCATTGCTGAGCCAAAGGAGGTTTGAAGGTGGAATTTTACAGCCTAATCAATTTAGCACGTCAATCCATCCAACCTACACATCTTGGGACACTAAGGGGCAATCTAGCATGGCCAGTCCTCCAAACCTGCAGATCTTTGGATTGTGGGAAGAAACCGGAAAACTCAGAGGAAACCCATGCAGCCCTGGGGAGAACGTGCAAACTTCACACAGACAGTCACCCAAGGCTGGAATTTAACCCATGTCTCTGGCGCTGTGAAGCAGCAATACTAACCACTGTGCCGCCTATACTTAGTTACTATTAATTTGCCACCAGCACTGCCAAATAGCCCTCAATTAGTATAGACCACCTGTCAATGCAGTGGCAGTGGGTACAGAATGTTGCATTGGTACAGCCCTTGATCCATCAATCATAGACTGCCACAGAACACAGAACGGTTGGCACAGACTCTTAACAGTGAATTGAGGCTGTTGGTATCAACTGCTACATAATGCAGTAAATCTGGATTGGTGGTATGCACTGCCATACAATGCAATACACGGCGACTGGTTGAAAATTGAACTGTGGTTTAGTTAGAGAAGAGGGACAGAGTCAGGGTTGGGTAGGGATTGAAAGAGATCTGATGAGGTTGAGGATAAGTATCTTTCTGTTATTCTCATGGGGTTTTAATTCTATGACGGGTAGATGTATATTCGAACATGGGAACTGATCTTATACTGTGTATATTTCCCTTTGTTACCTGCAGGGCACTGGCACCCGGGCACGCAGACAGTAGTGAAGCACTGGGTGTCTGGCTGTTGGGAGGTAGAACAGGTCTCAGGGCAGCTGCATTCACTATAACTCGAGCCACCATTGCAACTTACATCTGAGAGAGAGAACACAGAATTGAAAGCATTATTTATTGAGCAAGAGTTCTCAGGGGAAAAATTCTCTCAGAAACTGACCTAGACAGATTCTAATATCACACAATCGCAGAACGTTATTCTTGAAATTGGTGCTCCACTGGCTCAGTGGGTAAATGCATTGCCATGGCGATCCTGAGCTGTACAGACCTAAAGGTCATAGGTCCTGCACTTAATTAGCTGAAGACATCCAACTGGTGTGTTGCAATTTGCCTGAGTGTGTCAGGAAATGGAAAGTAAACAAAAAGAAAACAGAATTCCTGATCCTGAACCTTAACAGCCGCCTCACTGAAAAACATGTACTGGAATGGGATGAGATAAGGAACGAGCTTAGTCGCGATAATGCCACGTCCTGGAGAATGACCCTTGTCGATGTCACCATCTACAGCAAAGAATGGGCACTTGGTTAATGGAGTAGAAATATCTCAGCAAGTTTCAACAGCTTCAGGAAGATATGGGACAGGAGTAGGCCTTTTCAGCCCCTACGCCACCATTCAATTGGATTATAGCCGATTGTATCATAACTCCATCTATCCATTGTGTTAAAAGGTGGGGAACAAAGAGGAGAAAAAGGGTGTGCGTGAGAAATTGTATAGAAGGACAATGAAGAGCAGAGAGTGGCAGGGCTTTACAGAGTTGCTGTTCAACCCCTCACCTTGACTATCTGTTGTTGACAGGTGATTATAACTCACACTGGAGATGTTATGCTGATGCAGGGTGTTTGCGGGATGGTACCTGTAACTCCCAAAACATTTGAGATTGTGATCCTACATTGGGTGGCATGGTGGCACAGTGGTTAGCACTGCTGCCTCACAGTGCCAGGGACTGAAGTTCAATTCCAGCTCTGGGTGACTGTGTGGAGTTTGCACATTCTTCTCGTGTCTGTGTGGGTTTCCTCTGGGTGCTCCAGTTTCCCCTCAGTCCAAAAATGTGCAGGTTAGGTGGATTGGCCATGCTAAATTGCCCCTTAGTGCCCAAATATGTGCAGGTTAGGTGGATTGGCCATGCTAAATTGCCCCTTAGTGCCCAAATATGTGCAGGTTAGGTGGATTGGCCATGCTAAATTGTCCCTTAGTGTCCAAAGATGTGTAGATTTGGAGGATTAGCAAGATAAATATATGGAGTTACGGGGATGGGGTGGGGCTGAATAAGATGCTCTATCGGAGAGTCGGTGCAGACACGATGGGCTGAATGGCTTCCTTCCGCACTATATATAATTCTACGTGCTGCTGAAAGATGAGTGCAGCTCAGAAAGAAAATCAGAGGAGTTGTGACACCAGCCAGCAGCTACTTGCTGCAGCTTCTCCAGACCTGTTACCTCAGCCTCGGATCAGCACCACCTATTAGCTGCTGCAGATCACCCCTGTTATTGGACAGGAGGAGCGACTGAAGTAGAGTTAGGTGAAGAGTGTAAAACATTACTGCTGGAAAACTGATTCACCATTTCCAATCTCTGATAGAAGGCAGAGTTCAGTCCCCAGCTGGTCTGTAATTTGAGACGGCCACCAGTGGCTGTGCTGCAGTTCTGGAATTTTCTACCCAAAACTCGGCCTCTCTACTTTCCATTTCCTCCTTTAAGACGCTTTTTAAATTCTAACTCTTTGACCAAGCTGTTGGTCATCTGTCCCAATGTCTCTTCATGAGGCTCAGTGTCACATTTTGTTCGATAATCCCCCAAAGGAGCACTTTGAAAGTTTTACTAAGTTAAAAAGCATGATATAAATGTTGATGGCGCGGAATTAACTGACCATTCTCAGATACCAGCTCCATCTGACCAGCCGCAGCTTAGGATGATGCCCAGGCACTCACCACATAGTGTTTCATTTCTCCAGTTTAAGATGACTCCATTCCTCAGGGCACGGAAGGAATAGGCTGACAGTAAGCTGCACAGACGCGATATCTGCTCCACGCAGCTGCACAGCTCAGCCACACATGCCCGGTAATAAGGCTGAGGGTCGATGCTCCCATGCGCTGCCTGAAATAATGGACCCTGAGAACAACAGGACAGAGGGAGCGATCACCAATGGAGTACTTCCAACAGCACAACTCATATAGTCATGAATGTTATCAAAGGTTCAGGGTAGGTTAGTAGCCATGACATTTAAATTTTCATTTTTGGTCATTGTTTTTGGAGTTAGTTTTATGGATTGGAACTCTCCAGGCCCGATTTTACCATCGCGTGGCACCCGTTTTCAGGCGCGAAAACTTGGTAAAAGTCGGATGTGAGGCGCGTAGTGCGATCTGCACCTGCCGCCGGTCCCTCCTTTACTAAGGCCCGAAAATGGCCACGATCAGGACCGGGCCCAAAACAGGCATGACGGTTATTTAAATGCATTTGCATGCATTTAAATTGAGTTAATAGGCTGCACGCCCAGCCTTATCGGCACTTCCCCCTTTACCGCCGCATTCACCCATCCAGAATCAGCGCGAAACAGACATACTCCACAAAAGTCCGACTCGGGCGCTCCAGTCAGTGAGGAGGTAAGTGCCAAGTGTCTCTCTGCTTGAGATCGGTGGGGGGACGGGGAGGGGGGGTGGGGGGGGGGAGGGGGAGGGAGGGGAGGGGATGGGAGAGGAGGTCCGCTGCCACTCTGCCTGAGATCAGTGAGGGGGAAGGGGGGGGTCCACTGCTACTCTGCCTGAGATCGTGGGGGGAAGCGGGGGAGGGGTTGTAATCGGTCTGTGTGATGGGTGGGTGGGGGGATAAGGAGGTCAGTAATGTTGTGGGTGTGGGGCAATGTCTGTGGGGGCCAGGGAGAGGCATTATCCGACCTGGGAGCGATGTGGCAGGGGAGCCGCATTCTATCAATTTTTTTTCTGTGTATGTGCGGTTGGAGGCTCCGATTGGAGCTGCAGGATTTGTTAAGTGTGTTAAGGTGTGTAAAGCCCCGCCCACAGGCTTGTGCAGCGCTATTTGGAAGCGCTGATATTTTTTCAGGCAGAGTGTGTATGAGGGCGCCTCAGAACGGGCCTAAAAGTCGGATCTGAAACACTCCCAGTTTCAAGTCCGCCCAACACTTTGAATCAAAATGGTAAAATAGGACCCTCCACCTCTCTCAACATGTCACAATACAAGTCTGAAATCAGGTAGAATAGACATGGACTGCTTCAATATCTAAGCAGTCACCAATGTACTGAACATGGTGTTATCATTTGTGAACATCATTGAAATAAGTCAGCAGAGGCTGGTATCCCTTCACCAGATTCCCTTTTATTATGCAAGCTCTATTTAAGTTCACAGAGTGTTACAAGCTCCAAGTCAGCAGTCGGAGTGCCAGGAGACCTGACACTCCCAGTTACATCTACAACAAAGGTTCCCTGATTGGACAAGCAATAAGAGGCCAACCTCAATGGTCTCGTTGAAGTCTTTACAATCCTCACTTCTGCACATCGGATGGAAGGAATGTCATTGGTGAAGCAATTGAAGATGGTTGGTTCTAGGACCCCCCTACGCTGAGGAACTCCTGCACACCAGGATGACCCAAGATTGACCTTCAAAACCACAACCATCTTCCTTTGTGCGAGATACGACTCCAACCAATGAAGAATATTCCCCTAATTCCCACTGTCTCCGTTTTTTGCAAGTTCTCCTTAATGCCACACTCGGTCAAATGCTGCCCTTATGTCAGGGGCAGTCACTCTCACCTCACCTCTTGCATTCATTTTTTTTCTCTATGTTTGGACCAGGGCTTTAATAAGGTGAGGAGCTGCAGGACCTCGGTGGAATCCAAACTGAGTGTCAGTGAGCAGGTTATTGCCTTGTTTTGAGCTGCAGAGCAATTCTCAATTTTTCTGTGGTCAATTATGTTAGTCTGATAGCTGATCTACACTCACTGTACTTGATTAATTAAGTCTGGCTGATGACTCAGAGCCAAGTACAGAGACACCACCGCAAGGGGAGTGTTGTGGTGAAGGGGCACATTTAGATTTTTTGTTTCTCATTCAAGGGGCCAAAGAGCAAATTTTGGAAATATTAGGTTTTGCACAACATTAAACTGAATTTTTTGAAAATTGAGGTATTATGAAAATACACAATTGCTGAGTAACGATAGCAATGTCAGAGCAATAAATAGTTAAGTTTAAAAAAAGAGTAATTAATAAAAATGACCAGAGTGTGAGAGGGTCAGTGTGTGTGTGTGCGCGCCAGGCTCACTCCCAGTCTCAGGGTACTCATTCCCTCATCCACTATGAGTGGGTGTGTGTAAGTGTTGGTGTGTGGTAAAGAGAGAGAGTGAGAAACCCGAGACTGAGAGTAAGACAGACTCTCCCTCACTCCGCCACTCTCCAAAACACTCATTCTCTCTCTCTCTCTCCTGCACATGTGTGCACACACTCCCTCTCTCTCCCCTATACACTCTCCAGCCGGGATCTTGAGCCCGCACTCTCACGCGTGTGAGATCACTGGAGTGTGTGTTGTGCTCTCAATATCCAGCGAAAACCAGAAGTTGCAAATCTAGCCGGCGAGATCACAATTTCCGATTTCCCCCGCCCCTCATCGGTGACGTAATCAGGTTCATGCCCATAATGATTTGAATAAATTAGCACCTATTTATCCACTCCCCTTCCCAAATTAATCCCCCCCCTCACTAAAATATCTCGCCAATATGACGTCACATCAGGAAGGTTTACAACAGGTTCACCAAGGCATGAACCTGTCAAGGGGATCCCTCCCGGTGGAGCAAGGGTGAGAATAGCCCCCCCGGGGAAAAGGAACATGACCAGGCAGTATCCTGGCAGTGCCCCTGGCAAAGGCTGGCACTGCCAGGTTGGCTCTACTAGTTTTGTGCCAACCTGGCAGTGCCATCCTATGCCAGAAGGCAGTTGGGCAGTTCAAGGGACGGGCCCTTGGGAGAGCCTCATCTATTTACGGTGGAGGAGAGGGGGAAGCAGGCAATGAAAGGGTATGTGAATGTCAGTGATGATGAAGGGATGGGGATACTGGTGATTATTGGGGAGGGATGAGGATGGCGCAGATGATCGTGGGGGGTCGTCAGTAAGGTTTCTGTTTTGATCAGGGCGCCTTTAAAAATGGCACGCCAATCTCAGCGGGGCCTGTTCTCGGCTCTCAGAGACAGAGACAGACACACACCCCTGCACATGTACGTACACACACACCCACACACACACTCACTCTCTTTCACTCTCTCCCCCCCCCCACCTCTGGGACAATCTCAGAACATTAGCCAGCTTAGCTGTTGAAAAGGAATGAGCCCACGAGTATTGGGAGATTGGGCACGGATTCCCTTCCACTTTGGACAGGCCAAGCTCCTAAAGCAAGCTTCTGGTCTTAAAATCACAATAACAATTAATTCCATCAAATTTACCATGATAATGCTGCAAGTGCTGTTTGCTGATTGGATGTCAGCAAGTGTTGTACCATGGCATGGCTCCTCAGTACCTTTGACACTGCAGGGGCTGTCTTTATTCATTCTGATGAGCCAGCTATTTCCAAACTCAATGGGTGACAAAGCCTCTTCGCCACCCGGCAACCTGTCACAGAGAAGCAATCCACCGTTAGTGACCTTTAATTCATGCAATTTCACTGGACTTGAAACTAGTAATTTAAGTTAGAAATCGCCATGAAAATCCCAGTTTCCAGTGAAAGGAACATCAATATTACCCTTGTGTGGTTGTTCTACCTTTTGGGGAGTTTTTGCATTTTTACAAAAGGAAAGCAATGTGGCAGTGGATTGCACTTATTCATTTCAAACCAGCTGTAGCAGGTCAGGTATAACAGAAGGTCGATGCAGAATAAAGCTGCCTGTACACTGTCCTGTCAGCACTGCTGGATCGGGTGCTAGTACGTGTTTAGATTTTTTTTACTTTGGACAGCCAGTTCTTTTCTTTCCCAAAAAATAGAGAAGACCCGGTGGTGAATGATAGCCAGTGGGGGCAGCTTTGGGTAGGTGCTCTCTATTATAGCAGGTCCAATACTGGTGTATCGGTGCAGGCCAGTACACTGAGTAAGTGGAGGCGCAATGCCTCCCACACGTGGCCATACATGGACCTCAATGATAGAGTCCAGCTAACTTTGTACTTAAGATCTCTTGCTCCAGCAGCCAATGGGAGGATGGCCAGAATTGAGAGAAGTTGGTCAGTATCGAGCAGTGCCAGGGTTTCTGCTCAGAAGGGTAAACGGGCGCTGGAGATGCACTGAGCTGTCGCAAGTAAATAAGGCAGCCTCCTACTGACCCCACAAACTCCAGTGGGGTCAGCATTGGAGAACACTGTTTGGCACAATGCACTGGGACTGCAACCAGAGGAACTTTTATGACCTTGTATTTAATCTGCTCTACATCAGAGTACTTTTCATGGGACAATGTAGAGAGTTTTTATTGTTAAGATGGAAATGCCTGATGCCAACACTGAATGGGAATGAAGGAAAATATTTTATCAAAGCGCTGATATCCCACAAGCTGGATGATTGCAAAGTTGAAGCAAAGTTTGAAGACTGGACAAGATTATTGAGCCAGTTCCTCAGCCTGTGTTCGCAGTGGGGAAGACAGTGTACAAGGCAACAGTAGTCAGCAATAGGCACTCCAAGCATATGCCCAGTGAGCACAACTTCTTTACTGGGAAAGGGGTGGCACAGAATTAGCCCTTCTGCCACTGTTACATTATCAAACATTATTCGACGATGGACGAAGCAAAAATGTGAGTTGCTCTGGGATGATCAAAGTAGTCATGATGTGGAGATGCCGGCGTTGGACTGGGGTAAACACAGTAAGAAGTTTAACAACACCAGGTTAAAGTCCAACAGGTTTATTTGGTAACAAAAGCCACACAAGCTTTTGGAGCTGCAAGCCCCTTCTTCAGGTGAGTGGGAATTCTGTTCACAAACAGAGCATATAAAGACACAGACTCAATTTACATGAATAATGGTTGGAATGCGAATACTTACAACTAATCAAGTCTTTAAGAAACAAAACAATGTGAGTGGAGAGAGCATCAAGACAGGCTAAAAAGATGTGTATTGTCTCCAGACAAGACAGCCAGTGAAACTCTGTGGGGGTTACAGATAGTGTGACATGAACCCAATATCCCGGTTGAGGCCATCCTTGTGTGTGCGGAACCGCACCGACCTCCTCAGAAGACAAACACGGGACACAGTGGACAGAGTACCCTTCGTTGTCCAGTACTTCCCCGGAGCGGAGAAGCTACGGCATCTCCTCCGGAGCCTTCAACATGTCATTGATGAAGACGAACATCTCGCCAAGGCCATCCCCACACCCCCACTTCTTGCCTTCAAACAACCGCACAACCTCAAACAGACCATTGTCCGCAGCAAACTACCCAGCCTTCAGGAGAACAGTGACCATGACACCACACAACCCTGCCACAGCAACCTCTGCAAGACGTGCCGGATCATCGACACAGATGCCATCATCTCACGTGAGAACACCATCCACCAGGTACACGGTACATACTCTTGCAACTCGGCCAACGTTGTCTACCTGATACGCTGCAAGAAAGGATGTCCCGAGGCATGGTACATTGGGGAAACTATGCAGACGCTGCGACAACGGATGAATGAACACCGCTCGACAATCACCAGGCAAGACTGTTCTCTTCCTGTTGGGGAGCACTTCAGCGGTCACGGGCATTCGGCCTCTGATATTCGGGTAAGCGTTCTCCAAGGCGGCCTTCGCGACACACGACGGCGCAGAGTCGCTGAGCAGAAACTGATAGCCAAGTTCCGCACACACGAGGACGGCCTCAACCGGGATATTGGGTTCATGTCACACTATCTGTAACCCCCACAGAGTTTCACTGGCTGTCTTGTCTGGAGACAATACACATCTTTTTAGCCTGTCTTGATGCTCTCTCCACTCACATTGTTTTGTTTCTTAAAGACTTGATTAGTTGTAAGTATTCGCATTCCAACCATTATTCATGTAAATTGAGTTTGTGTCTTTATAGGCTCTGTTTGTGAACAGAATTCCCACTCACCTGAAGAAGGGGCTTGCAGCTCCGAAAGCTTGTGTGGCTTTTGCTACCAAATAAACCTGTTGGACTTTAACCTGGTGTTGTTAAACTTCTTACTATGATCAAAGTAAGCAACAGACACAAAGTAAGCATTTCCCTTAAGTTACAGCAGAAGACAACAGCAGCAAGAGACTGAGTTGCGAGAACGAGTGGCACAAGGCTTGAATTATCCCAGGGACCGGGAGAACAATTTCAATCGAACCCACCCATCTGGAAACTGACAACATTGAGTTTAAAAGCAACACGCCGCCCAGTCTGTTTTTACTCTGCATTGACGGCAACGGACAGCAATATTGAACGGGATGTAAAACCAGCATTCCACAGATCCTGTGGGATTCTGTTCCGGCAAATTTGGTTAGAATTACCCAGCTCCCCCCTCCTCCTCCCCTAGATGTTCAAATGGTCTCAGCTTCACTGCTCTGAGATATGAACATGCATTTCAGCACTTACACAAAATCATCTGACGAGTTTCCGTTAAAATTGCCACAAAGTCCACACATTCTTGATTGCAATGATTCAGGGACATTGATTTCTACAAAACCTTTCCCATCCCAGGTGATGCTGAGACCTTCCGGCAACTTCAGAATTGCATAGAGTCCTGTTGAAAAGAAGCACCAGAAACCATTTACCAAGAGCAACTTAGCTGGATATTGCTGTCACCTGTATACTCTCTCACAGTGCAGGGACCAGAGGATTGGTAAATATAGCAAATCTGCAGGGCTTTCCAAAGGCAGGGAACACTTGGTTATGCTTCCCATGTTAAACTAATGGGAACATAAGAGATAGGAGCAGGAGTAGGCCATATGGCCCCTCGTGTTTGCTCCACTATTCAATATGATCATGATTGATTTGCCTCATTTTCCCATTGCCTGCTCCCCATATCTTATTGAATATATAAGAACATAAGAACTAGGAGCAGGAGTAGGCCATCTGGCCCCTCGAGCCTGCTCCACCATTCAATAAGTTCATGGCTGATCTTTTCGTGAACTCAGCTCCACTTACCCGCCCGCTCACCATAACCCTTAATTCCTTTCCTGTTCAAAAATCTATCTTTGCCTTAAAAACATTCAATGAGGTCGCCTCAACTGGTTCACTGGGCAGAGAATTCCACAGATTCACATCCCTTTGGGTGAAGAATTTCCTCCTCAATTCAGTTCCAAATCCGCTCCCCGTTATTTTGAGGCTATGCCCCCTAGTTCTAATTTCACCCGCCAGTGGAAACAATCTCCCTGCTTCTATCTTATCTATTCCCTTCATAATTTTATATGTTTCTGTAAGATCCCCCCTCATTCATCTAAATTCAATGAGTATAGTCCCAGTCTACTCAGCCTCTGCTCATAAGCCAACCCTCTCAACTCCAGAATCAACCTAGTGAATCTCCTCTGCATCCCCTCCAGTGCCAGTGTATCCTTTCTCAAGTAAGGGAGACCAAAACTGTACATAGTACTCCAGGTGTGGCCTCGCCAGCACCTTATACAGCTACAACATAACTTCCATGTTTTTAAACCCCATACCTCTAGCAATGAAGGACAAAATTCCATTCGCCTTCTTAATTATCTGCTGCACCTGTAAACCATTTTTTTGTGATTCATGCACAAGGACACCCAGGTCCCTCTGCACAGCAGCATGTTGCAAATTTTTACCCTTTAAATAATAGTCCATTTTGATCTTATTCCTGCCAAAATAGATGACCTCACATTTACCAACATTGTACTCCAAATGCCAGACCCTTGCCCACTCACTTAGACTATCCATATCCCTCTGCAGATTTTCAGTGTCCTCTGCACACTTTGCTCTGCCACCCATTTTACTGTCATCTGCGAATTTTGACACACTACACTTAGCCCCCAACTCCACAGCATCTATGTAAATCGTAAACAATTGTGGTCCTAACACTGATCCCTGAGGCACACCACTAGTCACTGATCGCCAACCAGAAAAACACCCATTTACCCTCACTCTTTGACTTCTGTTAGTTAACCAATCCTCTATCCATGCTAATGCATTACCCATAACGCCATGCATCTTTATCTTATGCAGCAACCTTTTGTGCGGCACCTTGTTGAATGCCTTCTGGCATCACTCATGTATCTATGGAAGACTGGAAGATTATGGCTAGTATCACTGCAACTTTCAGCCTCACTGCCTTCGGCATCCTCCAATTGATCCTGGTATCTTATCCATTTTAGGTACAGTCAGTCGTTGTAATATCTCCTCTTTCACTATGACTTTGGCAGCGTAATCTTCCTTGGCAAAAACAGATACAAAGCACCCATTTAGTACCTCAGTGCTACCTATCTTTCCCAGTCCTTTTTTGCAGCTTATTTAATGCTGCACCCTGCTTTCCCTACCCCACCAAATCAGTTGGAAACCTCTTTGACATCAACAACAAAGTAGCCCCGCAAGGATACAGATCCCTGCTTTGTGGATGTGCAAACTACTTGCGCGAGATTTAGTTTTGCTCAGAGCCTGAAATGATGGCATAGAAACATGAAAATTAGCGATTAAATAATATATTGTTTAGGGCTGGATACTGACTGATAAAATTATTAGAAAATATAAGAGGCAACAACCTCTAATACAACCCTAATATAACAGGGTTGTTCACAGCTGAAAATGGCTTCTCAAACAAGTGCGGCACGGTAGCGCAGTGGTTAGCACTGCTGCTTCACAGCTCCAGGGACCTGGGTTCGATTCCCGGCTTGGGTCACTGTCTGTGTGGAGTTTACACATTCTCCTCGTGTCTGCGTAGGTTTCCTCCGGGTGCTCGAGTTTCCTCCCACAGTCCAAAGATGTGCGGGTTAGGTTGATTGGCCATGCTAAAATTGCCCCTTAGTCTCCTGAGATGCGTAGGTTAGAGGGATTAGTGGGTAAAATATGTAGGGAAATGGGGGTAGGGTCTGGGTGGGATTGTGGTCGGTGCAGACTCGATGGGCCGAATGGCCTCTTTCTGCGCTGTAGGGTTTCTATGATTATAGTTCTACTCAGTGAGGTTCAAGTAAAAGAAAATTGTGCGGTTTATTCACATTCAGAAGGTGAACATAACTGTCAAGGACCAAGGTCAGTACAGCTCGTAGTTATCTTCACAAAATAAATGGGAGATCTGGGGAGGAATTGGGAGCTCAGACTGGGATATGTGAAGATCACTTGGATTGGGTACAGTCAGGTTGCAAAGAGATTTGAAAATTAGGACAATTTTTCTTAGAAATCAGTGTGCTGGGCAGAGGGAAGCAGAGGATAGTAAAGATGGAGGTGATGGATGTTCCGCAGAAGATTTGGAAGTATGAATTCGGCAGATCATGCAACTTGGAGACAGAAAAACCAGCAAGGAGGCACTGGAGAGATCAGTCCTTAAGTGATGCAAGTGTTGATTAGAGCATCAACAATTGTAATACAGAGTGGGTGCTGGAAAGAAGGACAAAGAGACTTGCATTTATATAGCACCTTTCATTTCTCTAGGAAGTCCCAAAGTGCTTCAAAATCAATGAAGTACATTTGAAGTGTAGTCATTGTTGTACTGTAAGAAACACAGCAGCCATTTTGAGCGCAGAAAGCTCCCACTGAAAGCATCCAGTGTAATAATGAACGGATAATCTGTTTTAGGTGTTGCTTGAAGGATTTATTTTGGGCAGACCATTGAGAGAAACCCCTCTACTCTTTATCTAATTGTGCCATGGGATGTTTTATGTACACATAAGGGCGCAGATGGGACCTCAGTTAACATCTCCATAGAACCACAGAATCCCTACAGTGCAGATGGAAGCCATTTGGCCCATCGAGTCTGCACCGACTCTCACCCACCCCATCCAAGTAACTCTGCTTCCCTGCACATCTTTGGACTGTGGGAAGAAACCGGAGCACCCAGAGGAAACCCACGCAGACATGGGGAGAATGTGCAGACTCCACACAGACAGTCACCCAAGGCTGCAATCGAACCCGGGTCCCTGGGGCTGTGAAACAGCAGTGCTAACCACTGTGCCACTGTTAAAATCCAGGAACCAGAGCTGCAGAAAAACTTTGCAAGCCTGACGTGGTTTGAACATGCAACCTCCTGACTTGGAGTCAGATAGGCTACCGTTGTGCCAGAAGCCCACCCCCATCCTTCATCATAAAAATAACTGTACTTCAGAAATACTTGATCCACTATAAAGCACTCTGGGACATCTGGGCACGACATAAACCATTCTTTCTTTTCTGTCTGACATGGCAGCATTCTCTCAGTACTAAAGTGTCAGCCTGGGTTATGTGCTCGAGTATCTGGAGTAGAATCATAGAATCCTACAGTGCAGAAGGAGGCCATTCGGCCCATCGAGTCTGCACCGACCACAATCCCAATCAGGCCCTATTCCCGTAACTCCACATATTTACCCTGCTAATTCCCCTGACACTAGGGTCAATTTAGCATGGCCAATCAACCTAACCCGCACATCTTTGGACAATTCCTCTTTCCCATGCTGTGTTGGATAAGGTTCAAGACGAGTTGAACGAGGTATCCGAGAGCTGCCACCTCTCTAACCGTGCTTATTCCTCCACTGAGGAAGCTGCATACCTGAATGCTGAATGGAGATGTCTGCTGTATCAAAGTAAGGAAGGTCCACATCCGTGTTGTTCACTCGAACTCCACTCCTATCTGAAAGCTCAAAGGTTGTATTTTCAATCTGTACAATCAGGGCCTTTGTCCCAGGCTCAGTGGAATTGTCATTCCAGTTATTCTGGTAAACTACCTGAGGAAAACAAATCATTACTAGAATTCAACCAGGACTTACTGTGTGGGTTATCAAATTTAATTTGCACGTATGCTCATCACCGGAAGACAACTGAAGTAGTGGTGTATTTCTGCACTGGGGGTTGAGTCAGTTTTCGGCTGTTCCATCTATTTGAAGAAGGTGGCTTGGAACTGAGGTTCCGTGCGAGGACAGGCCTCTGAGCTGGATGTGGATGCAGTTACTGTGGAGCTATTCAGCCCAGCAGGTCCATGTTTATGTCCTACAGGAGCATCTTCCACTCTTTTTCATTTCATGCTTCCCAACTGATCCTTCTGTTCCTTTCTCCCGCCTGGTGTTTATCCATGTCGTGGTGTTCCTGTATAAATGCATCTACACTCTTTGCCTCAGCTACCCACTGTGGTAGGAAATTCCACATTCTAACCACTCTCTGGGTGAAACATTTCTCCTAAATTCCCCATTGGAGATATTAGTGGCTATTTTATATTTATGGCCCACACTACTGGTCTTCCATGCAAGTGGAAACATCTTCTCCATGTTTATCCCCTCCATCTTTTTCATTACAATAATGCGTTCTAGCAGGCCAGTCCTCTGTCTTCTCTTTTTTAGAGAAGAAAGGTCCACCTGTTCAGTCTTACCAGAAAGGTACATCTCACTTCAGGTGTCATTCCAGAGAACTTTCTTTGCCCCTTCTCCAATGTTATCACAGTATCATTATAACATGGCGATCTGAACTCTTTACATGACTCCAGGCAACCTAACCAAGGTTAACATATCCTCTCTGCTGTTAATTCTACTCCTCTGGAAGTAAATCTCAATATTTTTGTTTGCGTTTTAAAATATAATTTTATCACTTTAATCGATGTGTGTACCTGTGCCTCTAGATCTCTCTGTTCTCAAACCCATTTCGCTCCTCATTTTCCAAGGAATATGTGGCCTGCTTAATCTTCCAACCAAAATATATAACTTTGTCCTTTTCTTAAATTGATTTGCCAATTGCATGCACGTTCTGTAAATTTACCAATGTTTTCCTGCATTTTCTCACTGTTCTCTTCTGTATTAACTCCACCCCCAGGAGGTTGATGGAGATGTGTGGGTTCGCTGTTGATAGATATTGTAGATGCTGCCATGTCCATTCTTAAAATTTGTTCTTCCGTGGGATGTGGGCATTGCTGGCAAGGCCATCTCTAATTGCCCTTAATTTCAGTTGCTCGCTAGACCACTTCAGAGGGCAGTTAAGAGTCAACCACATTGCTGTGGGTCTGGAGGCACATGTAGGCCAGACCAGGTAAGGATGGCAGATTTCCTTCCCCATATAGCATGAGTGAACGAGATGGGTTTTATGGCAATCAGCAATAGTTTCATGGCCACTATTACTAAGACCAGCTTTTAATTCCAGATTATACTAATTCAATTTAAATCTCACTGGCTGCCATGATGGGATTTGAACCCATGTCAGCAGATCATTAGCCTGGCCTTCTGGATTATTAGTACAATAAAAGTAAAAGTTTTCAAATCACTATATGAAATTTTCAAAGATTTTCAGGGTGATTTTATAATTCTGTGCTGTTTTCTGGTGCCTTGGCCAGGAGTAATGTGTCTGCGATCCACATGAAGCCTAATTTCCAATATCTGACAAGAATGGCATACAGCCTCTCCCTCTCATTCACCCTCATTCACCAGTGAATGATGGACTAATGCAGGACAATGTTTCTCCCTCTCAAGAAGTGACATTGGAATCTCTGTCTTCTGCTGGTTTGTTGACACCAACACCTATTTTGTGGGACTGAACCCAACCACAAATGGCAGAGTCCCCTCATAACTGGAATGTGTTGCATCACCCTCATTGTAAGCGCAAAGAGGAACGAAGATCGTTTTCCCCACCCCTTCAGTCAATTTGGATAGCTCAAGGTTGACTGAATCAAAACACAGCTCATCACCATGAAATCAGTACTTACATTGAAACGATTTGACTCGCAATCCTGGGCTAACAGATAGGCACAGGTTCCACTGAAGTCATAGAAAAGCCCATCAAAGGTCACGTAGTGCGACTCTCCGAACACAGTGCAGGATGCTCCCTCTGCAGGAAGACAGTAGTACAATGAGCAATTCAGGAACATTACATAAAGAGTGTGAATTGAATCCCTACATTGCAGAAGGTGGCCATTCGGCCCATCGAGTCTGCATCGACTCTCTGACAGAGTATCTTACCCAGGCCCTCTCCCCCACCCTATCCCCATAACCCCACACATTTACCATGGATAGTTGATCTAACCTACACATCTTGGGACACTAAGGGGCAATTTAGCGCAGCCAATCCACCTAATCTGCACGTCTTTGGACAATGGGAGGAGCACCCGGAGGAAACCCATGCAGACACAGATAGAATGTGCAAACTCTACACTGACAGTTACCCAAGACAAGAATTGAACCCAGGTCCCTGGAGCTGGGAGGCAGCAGTGCTAAGCACTGTGCCACTGTGCCGCACGGCATAATTTTGTATTTATGCTGATCACTTTACACTATCTTCAGGGAACATTTCACACCCAATGATTTACTGTTACATATTAGGTGTAGTCATGGTGTTTGCTTAGGCAAATGAGATGAAAGACCAGTTAATTTGTTTGTGAAATTTTGGCCAGAACACTGGAGTGGTGGGATTCTTTTTTACATCCATAAAACAGGGTACCGGTTTAACATCCCACTTGAAAGACGGCACCACAACAGTGCATCACGCTCTCAGTACTGCACGGAAATGACAGCCTGGATTATGTACTCAAGTCTGGACTGGGGCTTCAAACCATTCATTTCTGACTCAGGTGAAAGAACTGCCACGGAGCAAAGTTAAACCTGAAGACTAAATTTATGGATATTCACTGCTGACTGGAAGCCTCAAATGCTGGGAACACTTGTGGAGAAATCACAGTACGTTCCTACAATTTTCTATGGCCATCGAATGCACTCTGGACCGGCATCTCATGGTAATGGAGCATTTATCAAATCATCGCTGTTTATCTATCGCTCTTGGGGATGTCAGCCTTTGTTGATGCATAGAGCACCAGCAACTCTTGATAAGTGGTCATTCTCCAGGGTGGGACCTCTGCGAGCAGGATATTCACCCATAGGAAGTACTGATCCAAACACAATCCTGCCTTTATCAAATGTCTCGATGGGCAATTGCCGGCAGAGTCATTGGACAGTGATTAGGAGCAGAAAGCCCTGTTGCTTTTAACCTTCCCTGGATCAGCGGTGCTGAGGCCGACATTTAACTCCTTGTCTACATGAACTTTCTTGTCTATAGGCACCACATTCAATCCCATTTTTACTTCATGAAGTCATGAGGTAGCCCCAGCCAGTTTTCCATATATTTCTCCCTCTCTGTAGTTCTGAAGAGTCATATTGGACTCAAAACAGATGCTGCCAAACTGAGTTTTTCCTGCATTTTCTGTTTTTATTTGCAATGTCTGCTCTTTGTGAACAGATTTTTTTAAATTATAGAGCTGTAGAAAATGCTCACCTGCTCGCCCTGAAAATTCCACTCAATGACAAGGATATTGGAGCAGGTGATGACAGCTATTCCTTCACTCTCAGTTGCTCCACACAGATATACACAACTGTCTCCATATAAAGGACAACCAATGTGTCTTAGAGTCCAACGCTGGCATCTCCACATCTTAGAGGTACAGCCAGGTCATAAATAATACGTCTGGGTACCAGATACCAGTGTCCACGTTACCAAGCATCAGATACATGCACCACATCAACAAAACTAGACTCAAACTTCAACAAACTAAGACCCATTTACCAACAGAATTAATCCATTGCCCAACAGAGCTAACATGGTGCTCAAACAGAACCAGAAAAATGCCCAATAGGACCACCCCAACAGGGCCAGAACCTTCATCACAACAAAGGTAGACTATCACACACAGCGACAGACCAGAACGAAACAGCACTGCAATATAACTAACTCATGACCTCAACAAGAACTAGATTCTACATCTGAACAGAACCAGGATAATGCACCTCATCAGGACCAGATCTGTACTCACAGGGAATCTGGTCAATTCCTCAAGAGCCCAGCATTCTACTGAACCACTCAAACACCCTAAATAACGAGAGCAGCAACCATGAGGGGAGGCGATGGCCGAGTGGTATTATCGCTAGACTATTAATCCAGATACTCAGCTAATGTTCTGGGGACCTGGGTTCGAATCCCGCCACAGCAGATGGTGGAATTTGAATTCAGTAAAAAATATCTGGAATTATGAATCTACCATAAAACCATTGCCAATTGTCAGAAAAAAACATCTGGTTCACTGATGTCCTTTAGGGAAGGAAATCAGCTGTCCTGTGGGTCTGGAGTCACATGTAGGCCTCCTCCTGAGGGAGGAGACCCACAGCAATGTGGTTGACTCTCAAATGCCCTCTGAAAAAGCCTCGCAAGCCACTCAGTTCACGAGCAACAAATGCTGGCCAGCCAGCAATGCCCATGTACTTCGAATGAATAAAACAAAAAGCAGGCCAGCACCTTCACAGAGCAGAGTCCCACCTGAGCCACAGTCCCATCTGAGCAAAAGCCCACTTCATGATGACCTGTTCAAAGCCCCCCTCCCATCTCAGTCCCTCATATGGAACACTCCCAAGATCTCCCAGCAGGCATCCTCCGGATCAAAGGATCGGATACACAGGAAGGCAAGTTCTTTGTGACTTTGTTGAATGGCAGACTTTGAATTGCCATGGCGACAGCGGTCCTTGCTAAATAGATTCAGGACAGGTCACAGGCTATGTGCAGTCAACCTCCATCGCTAGGGCCTCAGTACAAACCCTACTTGTGGAAAGACACAAAGAACATTGCATATTACCAAGGAGTCTCCCTGCAGACTAGATGGCAGAGTATTCACCTTCAACTCAGCAAATGAGGAAACAATCACTTGGATTCAGGGATTTGCATTCGCTAAATAAACAAACAGACCATTCGGGTACAATGAGAGTTGTGCCCATTTAAATGCACCAATATTCCAGCCTCAAAGAATCAGTTTGACATCTCTGACGAGGACTTACTTGGTTTTGGTTTGGGCACACAGCTCATGCAGCATTCTCCATCAGGCCAGGACCAGATGGACTGTGCCGGGCAGGAAGCGGGAGGAGAGCAGGGCTTGGGATGACATTCCACAGTTCCATTGTTACAGTGACAGAGATCGCAACCATGAAGCCACTGGGACTGAGCCTGTCACAGACAGAGCAGAGAGAAAGAGAGAGTGTGCATCACTGAACAGCAGTGTAATCAATTCAGCAGCAGCCCAGCAAACAACAGCTGAAGGACCAAAGACCCATGGACCTCAGAGATGGGGGCATACATCTCGGGTCCACAGCCGAACAAACTGGTATCCACGCATACAAGGAAGGAGGAAATTTTAATCATGGGAATAACATAATGGTTGGGATTTTATGGCCTCACTTGGGCAAGACTGTAAGAGCCCGCCCAAGGTCAACGAAGATTTCCGTTGTGGGACCCTCGCCCATGCCAATTCCAGGGTGGGCAAGGTGGTAGAGTTCGGGCCGATGTGTCCAAACACAGCAGGGTGCTGGTTTTAATGGGCCAGCTCAGAACTGTTGAACTATATTGGTTGTGTAATATATATGAAACACACTGAGCCATGTTGAGGAATATATCCACAGGAATCATGCATCTGGTACTCTGCACCAAACTCACATTGAACATGACCAGAGAAGACCTGGTGCACAATGTAAAGGGAACTTTCTGAGCGACACTGTAGATGACTGAGAAGCTGCTAGATGGTGAAAGGGTCTACAAATAACTTTGATTCCTGTTAGGCCTTTGAAGCCTATACAAAACTGTAAAGGGCGGATGGAATGGAGGGAAAGAATGGAACTATAGAGCCCTCTCCCACTGCTGGGAGAACCCAGAATAATGACCATCACTTTGCAGGGTCTATCGCTGTCTTTCTTATGACAGATCAGCCATTATTTCACTGAATGTGATCAGAGCAGGCTGAAGGTGCAGAATGGCCGCCTGCTATGTTCATCTGACAGGTGGAAAGTCACACCAGGGAGCCAGGTATTGCTCCATTCTGTCACCCAGTATAGGCTCACTCCCAGTATTTTCAGTCAGTCTGGTACCACAGTGGAGGCGAATAGTAGTTATCTATCGCAATGAACGGGAAACGGAAGCGACGTGATGGGAAAATTAGTTTCTCACATCTCTTGGGAAAGGTCAGAGAGCTTCACCTCATGTATTTGATCCTGGTGCACGCAGAGTGAATCGACACACACTGGGCAGCACTGGCCCTCTGGGGTCTCCTGCTGCATTAAGCTGCACTGCAGGCGTGGGCATTGCTCCTTCTGTGACCTGCACGTAACTGAACCTTCCTGCAAATAGAAGACAAAACAAGAGTTGGAACAACATTGTCCTCTCTGTTTTTTGTACGAGACTTATTTCATTTGCAATTCAAAAAACCCATCAGTCACACCCTCCTCAAAATCAATCTCCTCCAGTTTACAACCTGCTTTTAAAATGATCCCAGGCCAAAGGGATGAACAGCATTGATGCAGTGCCTACTTCCTACCATTAGATGGGAGTATAACATCACAAACTCCCCTATCTACCAGTACTGTGTCTCTAATCACTGGTGGCCACTGACCCTGAGGTCTCGGTGATGTGGACCGAGTGCCTCCAGCATTTTCTGCTTCTTTAGGTTTCCAGCTACTTCTTTTCTGATCCCTAATTCTCAGACGACTGGATTATATTTCAAACCTTCACTCACTGTACTGGTCACCCTCCTGACTGGAATGCTCTGGAGCTCTTAATAAATACCAAAACAAATGCTGGAAATCTGAAATAAAAGCACAAAAATGCTGGAAATACTCAGCAGGTCAGGCAGCATCTGCAGAGAGAAACAGAGTTCAAATCAATGGCCTTTCATCAGAACATGCCCAAAATCCCCATTCTCCCTCACATTGATCCTTTAGAAACTGACTTGTTCTCACTGCACTGAACCTGAATGGGGCAGAACATAGAGCACCATAGCCACGTATCTTATGTCCATGGAGCAGGGCAAGGGTCATCAACTTGAGGGAGAAAGCTGCTTACAGCTGGTGTCGTGAATGAAGACAATGAAAATGGTTCTATTGAATTAGTGATATGCTTTTGTTTGCAAGTTAATGCTTTATTGCCGCTCGAAGTTTCCAGAATCTGTTCCCCATCAACTGGGAGCTTACCGAGTCTACTTACTGAGCAGTGGCACTGCAGACAGGGACTATCGTGTGGAATGAACTGAGATCCATTGGTGTAATTCACGCCATTAAATATGCAGCCTATGAAGAACAAATGGGATGCAAGCATTTAATAACCCCTTAAAATATGACTGAAAGAACAATCTCATCTTCCTCCTGAATGAGTTTGAGGAGCAGTGGTGGAACCGTGTTTATAGAGTCCATGTTAACCTCATGAAACTGGTCAAGTGAAGTAGGTTTGTTTGGATAGTGATTTGGTTCTGTTCAAGGGATAAATGTCATAGAAATATAGAAACATAGAAACTAGAAGCAGGAGTAGGCCAATTGCCCCTTCGAGCCTGCTCTGCCATTCGTTTTGATCATAGCTGATCAGTGGATTCAATATCCTCTTTCCCCCTTTCCTCCCATCTCCCTTGATGCCTTTAGCTCCAAAAGCTATATCTAATTTCTTCTTGAAATCAGACAACGTTTTGGCCTCAACTACTTTCTGTGGGAGTGAATTCCACACATTCACACAGCACTGACCCTCCCCATCTCAATTCTAAAAGGTTTATCCTCAAACTATGACCCCCTAGTTCTGGACTCCCCCACCATTGGGAACATTCTTTCTGAATCTACCCTGTCTAACCCTGTTAGAATGTTATAAGTTTCTATGAGATCCCCTCTCAATCTTCGAAGCTCCAGTGAATATAATCCTAACCGACTTAGTCTCTCCTCATATGACAGACCTGCCATCCCAGGAATCACCCTGGTAAACCTTTGTTGTACTCCCTCTATAGCAAGAACATCCTTCCTCAGATAAGGACACCAAAACTGCGCACAATACTCCAGGTGTGGCCTCACTAACGCCCTATACAATTGCAGCAAAACATCCCTATCCCTATATTCAAATCTTCTCACTATGAAGGCCAACATACCATTTGCCTTCTTTACTGTCACTTGCTTTGTGACAGCATGTTAGGTACTTTGGCATTAATAATGAATCTAAGCTCGGAATTTTCATTCAATCCTTCTATTTCCTCTTGACTGATGTACACATGAAGCCACCACTAACTCTCTCCAGGAAAGTATCTTGACAATCTTTTGGCGTTTCCAGCAGAAACACAGATAGTGTCGCTGGGGCCATTGGTCATTACACATGTGGCCTCGCCACTCAGACATGGACACATTGTATGAGTCTAGGATTCAATCTCGGTCATGGATATGAAAAGATGGCCTATTTGTCCACAATGCACACAGTCGCCTTAGACAATATATTTATTTTACATTTACTGAATCAACGCTTGTTTGCAAGAAGGTGCCTCGCTCTCCTGTCACAGTCACACTTTCTCATGGCTGCCAAAGCATGGACCACGTATCTTAAGCTCTCACCCTATTATGAGCAGATATGGATATCACTCCCTATCACAATGTGCCTCTCCAAAATGATTTTGCTTAATGCCTTTTACCTTGACAGAGGGGGCAGCACTGACCCTCCACTTTCACTGGATTGGTACATTCCCCCCGGGTAGAGCAGCTGATGGAACTGCAGCGTATCTCTGTGTCCTGTACAGGAATTTTAAAAAGCAGATCATTAGATTAGAGCCTGTGATGACAGATGGTCAACATTCTTTCTGTCTCTAAGGGCAGGGTTTTGTAGATGACTTCTATAATCGCTGTTTAAATCCTTTCAGGAATTTCCTTTATCCCATCTCTTTTTCGGTTATATCCATTCTCGTTTCCCTTTGCAAATACCTTTTTGGAGGAGATATGGTTATTGCCTGTTAGCAGCTTCATTCTGCTAGGATCAGGAATGGCCACATGTTCCTCTCATATCGCCACTGCAATATCTTGGTCTTGTTCTATTTTCTGTTGTGACAAGCACGGACAATGCTGTTACGCCAAGCAAGAGGAGGAAAAATCAGTGAAAATGAACTTATACATATAAAGTGCCTCATCACATACTGTGTGTGGTGAACCATAGATGGTTACCACTATGGGTACTGAACCATAGATGGTTATCACTATGGGTACTTGTACATATGTTACTCTTGTTACTGTTGGGGTTAGGGTTGGGGTGTTCCACCTGTTGGTATTGTTCTGTGGTACACTCCGGTTGGCTCTGCCTTCCTATAGGAGTATAAAGGTCACTGCACTGCCTAGTGACCCTTTAGTCTGGGATTGTATTGTTAGGCAGTATGCTCCATTCTTGTTGCTAATAAAAGCCTTTATTTCCCGGGTACGATCCAGCCTCCCGAGTGAATTAATCGGGCATCACTGTGGTCGGTACAGATTCAATGGGCCAAATGGTCTCCTTCTGTACTGTAGGGATTCTATCACATCTTCAGGCCCATCGCAAAATATTTCAAAAACAATGAGCTAATTTTAAGTCTACTCACGATTGCTATTTGTACTCACCTGATGAAGGAGCAGCGCTCCGAAAGCTCGTGATTCCAAATAAACTGTTGGATTTTAACCTGGTGTTGTGAGACTTCTTACTGTGTCTGCCCTAGTCCAATGCCGACATCGCCACCTCACAATTGTTATTTGGGCAAACATGGCAGCCAATGTTCTCTCTAATTTCCCTTCGTTGTATATAGCCCGTTTGTTGTTCATTCCCTTGAATGTGCAGCGACACAAGCGCACCCCTGAAAGGGATAGCAGCTTGCGCACAGCCTATTCGCTCTTACATGGCACTTCCCTGAATGGCTGCATAGCTTCGGGGGAACGTTGAAGGCAGCCCACTAACAGCAAATGAGAGTAGTGATCACTCGATCTGTTTTTAGCAGTGATGGTTCAGCACTTAGTGACTGGAGTTCAAAATACTTCAGCATGATTGCTTAAGGCAGTTTTGGCGAAGACTCGGTTGAATATGGTTGCCGAAGTTGCCCCATCATCCGTGGTAACGGAGAGAGAAGGGAGAGGGAGAAAATAAAGATTCATTCGAATATATCGCTTGCACCAAGCAATCCGAAATACAATAATGTAATTTGTAGCTGATAAACTGGGGTTGTATAAAAGGTGTCATTCCCTTTGGCCCAAATCTATGGCACTCTCCTCGTACGCACCATGCAAATATACTTCAAACCTTGGTACTTACCAAACACAGGCAGCTGGTACAGGGATCGCTGCTTGGAACTTCCTCCCCATGGCTGAGCGCAACTCCATTTTCATCAACGCAGCCTGAAGAAACAGATAACAGAAAAATAGAAGTATTGGCATCAAATACGTAAGATTCAGCATCAAGAGGTAGACAGGAAGTGATATCAAAAGAAAACAGTGCCAAGAAGCAGACGATTTAGGCTGCCTGAAGAGATCACAACACCAAGGGGTGCTGGGGATACAATATCGCGGGGTGGAGAAGCAACTGTGACAAGTTGCCGATGAGATTCTGACAGAATATAATTTGAACAAGTGCCTATATCTCTGCAGGGCAGCATTATTCAGGAAGTGCGAGTCTCTCAGAGTGTGTCGCACAGCCAATTTTAGTATTCATTTTCCCTACATGAGTTTTTTTTAAATAAACGATTACTTTTGGTTTCCAATTTTGTTCTCATAGAATTATAGAAACCCTACAGTGCAGAAAGAGGCCATTTGGCCCATCGAGTCTACACCGACCACAATCCCACCCAGGCCCTACCCCCACATCCCTACATATTTACCCGCCAATCCCTCCAACCTACGCATCTCAAGACACTAAGGGGCAATTTTAGCATAGCCAATCAACCTAACCCACACATCTTCTCCCTCTGTGTTGGATGCCATGTCCTGCTGAGACTGCAGCAGTGTGATGTTCTACTAAGGCTGCTGTACTATTAGCCACAATGAGCTGTGCAACAACCCGATGGGTAGGATAAGTACAGTATAGATCAATGGAACCACCAATTCCCTGATTCTATCACCAGTTCAAAATATAGAATCAGATTTATGAATACATTGGAAATGCAATTATGATCCTGATTTGCTGCAGTTTAATAAATTGAAAATCTTTGTTCTAATTCACTCGCTGTCTAACTTTATTTTATAGACACCTCACAGGACACTAACAGCATTGGCAGGTTCACAGTAGCCTTTGACTCTCTGCCTATCTGAGGTGGCCTGACTTCAGTCAGGTCCTCATTGGTCATGTGCCACTAAACCTGGAAATTTTCCTTTGATACTCTCCCTGTGAACTTACTTAAATCTTCCTGGGTAATCTTGTCTGTAATCCTGACAATGTCTATGGAAGCGGCAGTCGGTGGAGGGGGAAGCACAGCTTGTAGCTGGGAGCTGCCCTGGGGGCTACGGTTTGTGCTGGTGTCCGTTTCTGCAGGAGGTCCCACCATCGGTTGTTCTGTGGTGACAATCCCTTGACCCTCAGGTGATGCAGTTAACCCCTGTGCGAATTTGTTCCTGATACTCCAGGACAAAATCCTCTGCAGGATGGACTTCCTGGATGCTGGCCTGGCTGAAGGAGACAATAACATCAGCCTGACTTTGGGATCAGAGGGAAGAGGTTGAACAGTTGCTCTCCGAGGGCCTCGGGAGAACCGCGTAGGTGCTGGTTTCTCAGGGATCATGTTGTCTGTGATGGGTGGGTACAGCACTGAGCTCTCAGTAGCAGGTGAAACCAGTGGTACTGGAAAAAATAAGGGGAAATTTATGAAATACAACCAAGGTCCAAAGATTAAGCATTTTTTACTGACAAAAGACAAAGAAAATATTAAGAAGTCTCACAACACCAGGTTAAAGTCCAACAGGTTTATTTGGTATCGCAAGCTTTCAGAGCGCTACTCCTTCATCAGGTGAGTAGCCACTCACCCGATGAAGGAGCAGCGCTCGGAAAGCTTGTGATACCAAATAAACTTGTTGGACTTTAATCTGATGTTGTGAGACTTCTTACTGAGCTTACCCCAGTCCAACACCGGCAACTCCACATCAAAGATAATATTAATGATGAGGGGAATCATTCCCCCATCCAGATATTGCTTTTATTCAAAACCATGATTTCACCGCTACAGAATCTAACTGTCTCCAGAATGATTCCAGCATTTTTGTCTGTAGTGTTCTAAGATGAAGTAACCGAGTCTTTGTTTGGGTGAGAAAGTACTTCCTGGCGTTACTGCTGGAGTTGCAGCTTATACTGAGGCTGGGAATTTCCCCAGAGTTGCTCCTGTTTCATCAGTGGATGAATACCCTGGGATACACATATAAATTTTGCGTATGCAGTTCATTAAGTTTCCGGCTACACTTCCAGAGAAGTATCACTAATGGATGGGGAGCAGAGCCAAGGAATTTCACTATCTCACAGTTACGACCTACCTTGAAGTGAGGCTCTGGATTATGTTTCCAATTGCACTCAGGATCTCAGATACCTCTGGTAAGATCCTATCTCAACCAATGAGAAAGTAATCCAGGGGTTAGACAGATTATTCCATAGCTAACTTGACTTTTTAAGTCTCCTGTGTTCCCCCTGGTAAAAATCCCATTCTAGTTATAGGTGAAGCTAATGATTTTCAAAGTCAGTCCCTGTCCAGTCCTAAGGTACTTACGGTCAGGACACATGGGGCAGCAGCTGCCTGGGACATGAAGCAAAGGCTCCTCACACTCCAGCTCTGTGCAACTGTCTCCTTTCCAATCACACTTCACATTGCCTTCCTGGGGAGAGAGAGATAGAGAGTCACCTTATTGCAAAATTATCTCAGTCTCACAAAAGCAGTGGCACTGAACAGATGTTGGGCATGAAGCTGTGACTTAGCATCTGATGTGTGAACTACCAGACTGTACCTCCATTCCATTTCACCTTCCCCACCCCGCCCACCACCAACCGCGCTGCCACCATGTGGGATTTCTGATCTTCCAAATTTGCAACGGAAGCTTATCCCGATACGTAGCCTGATCAAATCCCAACTAAATTTGGAGTTATAGAGGGGACACATGACATTGTGACATGCTCCCCTCCATGGGAATTACAAAGAAAGAATACACTTAAGGGAAACTTATTCTGTAAACTTGGTATCCAGTGGGGCACTGGTTTTTGCTGCCAAGTACTGACAGGCACTCTGTCAAACGCACCACATGAAACATCATTTCTCACCATATTTTCTCAAGCATTCAGAGTGACGTATTTAAAATTAACTTTCCCTTGACAAAGTTTTCTCAAAATGGAAGCTGATCTACATAACTACGTCTGGGCCTCAAGAGCCAATACTCACCTTATTTAAGAATGAATAAAAGGCTGAACATTCATTAAGTTTGATTGCTGTTATGAATAATTACCAGAAATAGTAATAACCCTCTGACTTTCTAACTATAAGCAGGATAAAGACTCATTCTAGAGCAATGTCCAGCCTAAGTTAAATGCGTCGTGGTCCATTTTGGTAGGACAAATGGGATCAAGGAGTACAATATAAAGGGAAAGACTCTTAGTACGGTAGAGGATCAGAAGGACCTTGGGGTCCGGGTCCATAGGACTCTAAAATCGTCCCCGCAGGTGGAGGAGGTGATTAAGAAGGTGTATGGTGTGCTGGCTTTTATCAATCGAGGGATTGAGTTTAGGAGTCCGGGGATAATGATGCAGCTATATAAGACCCTCGTCAGACCCCACTTGGAGTACTGTGCTCAGTTCTGGTCGCCTCACTATAGGAAGGATGTGGAAAAGATTGAAAGGGTGCAGAGGAGATTTACAAGGATGTTGCCTGGATTGAGTGGCATGCCTCATGAGGATAGGCTGAGGAAGCTCGGTCTTTTCTCCTTGGAGAGACGAAGGATGAGAGGAGACCTAATAGAGGTGTATAAGATGTTGAGAGGCATAGATCGGGTGGACTCTTAGAGGCTTTTTCCCAGGGTGGAAATGTCTGCTACGAGAGGACACAGGTTTAAGGTGCTGGGGGGTAGGTACAGGGGAGATGTTAGGGGTAAGTTTTTCACACAGAGGGTGGTGGGCGAGTGGAATCGGCTGCCGTCAGTGGTGGTGGAGGTGAACTCAATAGGGTCTTTGAAGAGACTCCTGGATGAGTACATGGAGCTTAATAGGATGAAGGGTTATAGGTAGGTCTAGAAGGTAGGGATGTGTTCGGCACAACTTGTGGGCCGAAGGGCCTGTTTGTGCTGTAGTTTTTCTATGTTCTATGATAAGCAAAATACTGGGGATGCTGGAATCTTCTGGAATGTTCTGACAGTCTGTGGACTCGAAACATTAACTCTGTTTCTTCCCTGATAGATGTTGGCAGACCTGCTGTGTTTTTTTCTTTCCGTCTATAATTGTTTTCTTCATCGTCCTGCCCCCAAGTTTGGACCTCCCCAGTTCCCAGGTTTTTTTTTCAGTGATAGGACCGAGGCCAGAATAGCTTCAGTGCTTTTTAAGTTCGAGTTCTCTTATGATTGCTGATGATGGCCTTTCTCTTGCCTGCAGCTGACCTGGGAGAACATTTGCCACGTATGCACATCACTGGTGGTCGGTTTCTTTCATGCAGGGGGAGAATGAGGCAGCCACGTAATCGAATGTGCTTCATGGAGTCACACTTCAGCCGTATGCAGCCTGAGAGATGCCAGACAAATCAGAGCTGCAGAACTTAGTGGGCTTATCTGAAACAACCATTGAATGGCACCCAGCTCACTAAAGGAGGGGGTGGTGGGAAGCAAGACCTTTGTGTAAATAAAAATAGAAAATGCTGTAAACATCCAGCTGGTCTGGCAGCATCTGTGGAGAGAGAAACAAAGTTAATGTTTCCAGCTCTTCGATGTTCTCTGGGTACTTGGACTCACTATTCAGCACCTTCCATCTCCTTAAACCACTCTGTGATCCAACACGTGGTGCCCATCTTGTGGAAGATTCTGAGAAACCAAGGAATGAAAAGTGGCGATTTGCCCCAATAAACCTCCTGCTCCACAGACCACCTATCGTGAACTCTGTCCTAACGCTGGAGGCTAAAACCTTCTGTCTAAATGATCCTTAATTCTGAAACTAAAAGCAAAGCTGCTTCATCCATTCTCACAATCCCATAGTTCAGCCCCAAGCAATAGTGTAGGAACTACCAAGTGCTTAGGAGTATTTGATCTACTCAGTCAATACCGATCGTCAGTACTAATCCTATTCTCTGCTGGGTATTCAACCAGCTATTTTTTTATCTATGTTAATTGTTTCAGTTGCAACTGCTTTTCCTGTCAGTTTTTTTGCAGGAGAGATAGAGTTCCTTCTAGTGTTTGCATCACAAAAAGATAGGGGGCGGGATTTTTTTTACCGCACTGCACTGGTCGAGTAGCGTAGCAGGGCAGGAAACATCAGCAAAAGGCAAAACAAAAATCAGGTTTGTCGCCTCTCCTGATATTGCTGGCCCTGTTCTGTTAGTGGGCATGAGGCTGACTTAAATATTTATTTTAATATCATTAGTGAACACTGGCAGTGCCTGCCTTGCACCCTGGCACTGCCCACTGGGTACCAACAGTGACAAGGGGACGGGATCTGACAGGGACAGAGCCAGACGGGAGAGGCGGGGATGAGGGAGGTCCATAGGAGGGGAGCAAAGCAGGGAACTCTGCCTTGGGGGGGTGGGGGCTTGTCAGAGGGGCCAGCGATCAGAGGTTGGTGCCAGCGCTCGGGGATTGGGCAAGCAATCAGGAGGCTGACACTCAGAGGCAGGGGGGGGGGGGGAACGTGGGCGATGTCCACGAGGGTGTGGGGGGAGTAACAGATCTCCCAGTAAACTGTGTACACTTGTATACAGTATACTGGGAGATCAGGGTGCATGCGCAATAGTGCTCCTAGCTGTCTGTAACTGGTTTCCAGATGTGAATAGGCTCCGCCCATTCCCTCTACTGGCAGGAATCAGATTACAACCTCTGTGTAATACAGAGTGCCGTAAATTCACGTAACCTACCTTGCTGGAAAAACGAGCAAGAAAACCTCCTGTTTTCTCACCCATTCAACACTTACAATTTTTCTGAGAAAATTTTGCCGTGGGATTTTTGAAACTTTGTCTTCAAATTGTGCACTGACAGCTGAAGAGAAACAGTCTGTTTGCATTGACTGTGCTAGCACCTACCGTACAGAGACAGACCACACAGGGGTCAGTTGCTGAGATATAATATCCTCCATCTTCCAGAATCTGACCATCATACAGACACACTATTAAGAGAAGAACAAACAAAGAGGCTAGAAAACACAGTAACTGACAATCACATGCCAGATTTAAAAAAACTCAAGAAAGGCACCAGACAGACACCAGATTAAGCTTCAGTCACTCGCCAAGACAACCCACACCAAACCAGTCACACACCAGCTTAAATCACATTATCACACATCAAATTAAAAAATATTTAACCAGTCATACACCAGATTTAAAACCAGGCTTGATGGTATGTCAGTAACATCCTATGATTCTAAGTGTGTGTTTTTTGGGGGGGGTGTGTAACTGGAGGGGTGTGGGGGTCATTGGATGGAGAGGATTAGAGGACTGGTTAGTCAGTCAGTAATGGGAGACCTTGGGCCGATCTTCTGAAAGATACTATGAACAGATCACTTTGATAACTTGGCCTCGTGAGTATTTGCGTAGCAAATAGCCTGCCCACAACGGCTGTCCAGAGGTGGCTTTTCCGGATGAGGACCAATCAATAACGGGCAGCCTGCCCAGAGTCCACCTGCTGGCATTCAGCGACACTGGTGAAGAGGGACCATAACAGAATTTGCAAAATCAAGAAGCAGTGGCCTAAAGTGTCCTTTTAGACCAGGCGGAGCGTTCCTGTTCCCCCTGCTCTCACAAAAATACAATTGACACTTAACCATTAAGGTCACTGTTTCCTCTTCGTCAGGTTTAACTGAGCAAGACATCTTTGACATAACCCAATGGCTTTGCAGTGTTGTCTGTGTCATAGGAATCTGATTTATATTTATTAATGAGGTTTCTGTCTGAGTGGGGGTGTACACAACACAACCGAGCATTAAAATGGGTGTGGGGCGGTAAAAGAACAGCTTGCAAGTTCATTCCACTTTGTATCAGGCAGAGGGAATTAAAAATCCCTCCTTGTGATTTTAGGAACACAGTTTGTGCAGAATCACGTACATTAACCCTGCTACAGGGCAGCACTGTGCATTCCTGAAGCAGAGATCAATGCCAACTAATCACCACCTTGAAAAATCTCCTCAATGGTGATGGCGTGTAATATTCATTGGAGAAATCAAACTCAAAAGAGATCCTAAGAACTAGTTAGTCACAAAATTGGCTTGAAATATTTATGTCAGGGCTCCCAAACAAGTTAACACTTGAATATGTTACAAACCGTGTGGCAAAGAGTGACAAGAAATGAATTCCAAATGTGATGATGCTGTGCAATGTCTTGGCTGATCACCACAATTCTCTCATGAATTGAGTTGGCCTCATGGCCGGCAACGGAGATTTGCAATTCACCGTCGGTGTCCCTTGATTTGAGGATGGCATCGGCTCAGGGGCGTGAGCTTCTGCCACGGGTCTTCAGGTGACTGAACAGGCCAAGCCCTTGGCTCACAGATCTTTGGGCAGATGGGGTAGGACGACCCATGAGGTAATGGGCTGTGGAGCATAGGATTTGCTTCCTTTCCTGTCCGTCTCTGCCATTGCTCTGCCTCATCATTAAGGTGCTGTGAACCGTAGCCTAATGCCGCTTCTTGGACAGGTCGTTGCCATTTTGAGCTCCTCACGGCCTAATGGCAATGCTGTCACGCTTCATGGAGAGTTCCAGCATGTCTTTGCAGAGTTTTCGTTGTCCACCCCTGGAACATTGGCCATTTGGAAGTTGAGAAAATGGGACCTTTTTCAGCCACCCGCACACTGGGCCCGATTTTATCGCATTGCGTCCATTTTCGGGCGTGAAAACTTGGTAAAGTCGGGTGCGAGGTGAGTAGCGCAATCTGCACCGCCTTCACACCCCTTTACCAAAGCCTGAAAAAGGCCACGATCAGGACTGCGCCCGAAATGGACACGATGGCCATTTAAATGCATTTGCATGCATTTAAATTGACTTAATGGGCTGCATACCTAAATTTATCAGCACTTCCCCCTGTAGCACCGCGTTCGCCCATCTGGAATCAGCGTGAAACAGACGTGCTCCACAAAACTCCGATTTGGGCACTCCATCAGTGAGGGTTAGTGAGGAGGTACACGCCAGGAGTCCGACGACTCTCTGCTGGAGATTGGTGGTGGTTGGGTTTGGGGGGGCGGGGGGGGGGGGAGAGGTTCGCACCCACTCTGCCTGTGATCAGTGGGGGGTAAGGGGGGAGGGGCCTGCGATCTGTCTGGGTGGCGGGGGGGTGGGGGGATAAGGGGGTCAGTAATGTTGTGGGGTGGGGCAGTGTCTGTGGGGGCCAGGGGGAGGCATTATCCGGCCCAGGAATGATGTGGCAGGGGAGCCGCATTCTATCATCTTTTTCTGCACATGCACAGTAGGAGGCGCCGATTGGAGCTGCAGGGTTTCGGGCGCAATAAGCCCCGCCCACAGGCTTGTGCGGCACAATTCGGACTCGCTGATATTTTTTCAGGCAGAGTGCATAGGAACGGGTGCCTCATAGTGCCCCAGAATGAGTCTAAAAGTCAGATCTGAAACACTTCCAGTTTCAAGTCCGCCCAGCACTTCGAATCAAAATGGTAAAATAGGGCCCACTAGTCCAGTCTCTCATTGTTGATTTTCAGGAGTTTTGCCTGAATGCTTGTGGAGCTGGCTTCAAAAAGGACACTAATGTTTGTTCAACACTCCTCCCATTGATTCTGGAGGATGTGGGGGAAGCATTGCTGATGGAATGTTTCTAACTATCTTCTGTGCTGCTGATAGAGTGCAGGAGTGTGTGGTGACAACTGCTTTGTATATTCAGAGACTGCTGTTCACTTGCAGAGGTCTTTGTGGTCAAGCACTCACTGCAAAGTTCATAGAGGCTGAGCTGACTCGGCTGGTTCCGTGTTGGATCTCCTTGTGGCTTTTTGAGAGGGGCAGCGCCAACATATGGTCTGCAAGTAAAGCTCATGATAAAACCGAGACAATGACCTTACCTGAGCAAGCTGGGCAGCATTGACCAGGCACATGATGGGGTTGCTCACAGGAAGGCGGCTCACACATCAGAACTTCACAGCTTACTTCACCGAGCTGTTTGAGAGAGATGGTCAGAGTAAGAGAAGTGTGGCTTGGAGAGACAAAGCGAGAGAGAGCAAGGGTTAGAGAGAGAAGAGAAGGGGATAGGGGGCCAATACTTTCTCAGAGTGGCAACGAGCATCTGTTTGCCACTCCGTCCACAATTACCTTTGTGGATTTTCTTCCATGCCCATCTTGCCCGACCTTCTGACTCGCACCAGGCAAGATCCAGGCAGCACTGCTGTCCTTGACACCCAGCATTGGAGTCCAGCTCCGTCAGACTGAAGGAGGACATGCTCCATTTTTAGGGCACTAACTGCCGTAGAGCACGCGAGTGAAAGATCTCCTTGCAGTTAGCAGGCCACAGAGGAGGTAAGTGTCTGAGGTAAGTAGATTTAGAGGTGGTGAGGGGGAAATTGGAGGTCAGGGGGGTGGGTAAGGGGGAGGGTAGGGTGTGGAGGTGGAAAATGCTGTGGATGGGGGGTTCTAGTCAGGTGGCGGGGGGGGGGGGGGGGATGTGATGGGTGGGGGGGGGTCTGCTGGATGGAGGAGTGGGTCTGGATCTTTACAATTGTTAGCCAGAAGAAAGGAGAGGTTGTAATCCTTTCTCTAGGTGACTATCCGTGTAATACAGTCGTAACCATTCAAACTTTGCGATTCAATTTACATTTTCCAATGGTTCCCAGCGCAGGGGAATTGCCCAGAGGAAGTTTGCACTTCTGTGAAGTTCCAAGATGGATTCCTCAGCTCAATTTTGGGCTTCTCCCTGCGACAGCCCCCCCCCACCCCCCAACCAATCCCCACCAACCCATCCCAACCCCCAATCCTACTCTGGTGAGCTTGGACTTTATGGCTCCCTGAGGGAGTCGGATTAATAAACACAGACAGAGGCGGAGAGACAAAGAGACAGGTAGTGAAACGTTGGGGGAAAAAATCACAAACAGCATTTTGCAGAAATCATAGGAAATATTGAAAAAAGAATAAAATTATAGTGCCTACAACATCACTTAACATTCTACTAACATGAGCTGAACACTGCTCCTCACTCTAATTCAAATAATTATGTTAAATTCTGATAGCAACAATAAAATATATAACTCTAGCATTCTACAATACTGGTGATTATTAACTGGAGACAAAATATTAATTTGCAATGAATCTCTCCAATGAAACACTCAGCTACAGCACAGGTTAGCTGCAGAGTAAAGCATGCCCCAAACAGCAACAAGCACCATGCAGCTCACATCAAGATTCACAGGAACAGGAGTAGGCATTCAGCCTGTCAAGCCTGCTCCACCATTTAATACGATCATGGTTAATCGGACACTTCAATGCCTTTTACCCACACCATCTCCATAACCTTTCACATTATTGTTAATCAGGCGCCTATCAATTTCTGCTTCAAATATACACAACGACTGAGCTTCCACAGCCCTCTGGGATAGAGAATTCTGAACATTCACAACCCTGTGTGTAAAGAAATTTCTCCTCAGCTTGGTCCGAAGTGGCATTTCCCTTATTTTGAAATTGTGCCCCCTGGTTCTCGACTTCCCTAACCAAGATGCACCTTACATGCATCTACCCTGCCTATTCCTTTAAGTATTTTGTAGGCTTCAATGAGATCACCTCCGATTCTTGGAAACTCTAGGGAATACAAGCCCAGTTTGCCCAATCTCTCTTCATAAGACAGTTCTGCCATCCCTGGAACAAGTCTGGTGAGTCTTCATTGCACTCTCTCTATGGCAATAATATCCTTTCTGAAGTAAGGGGACCAAAACTGTACACAGTACTCCAGTTGCAGTTTGACCAACCTTCAATACAATTGAAGCAAGACTTCACTAGTCCTGTACTCAAATCCTCTTGCTATAAACACTAACATTCCATTAGTCTTCCTAATAGCTTGTTGTACCTGCATGTTAGCCTTCAGTGACTTTAGGAAAAGGACATCCAGGTCCCTTTGTACATCTACACTTTCTAATCATTTGGAAATACTCCACGGCCGCAATTCTCCCATCGCGACCTACAACATTTCTGGCGGGTCGTGGTGGGAGATGCGCGTCGCTGGTGTTGTACTGGGATTTGCGCGTGCGCCGAGAACACATGCGCATCTCCCACAGCCGGTGAACAGTCGCCGGTCAGACCGCGCTGGAAACCAGCGGGAAGGCAGGTAAGTAATTCAAACCTTTTTTTAATATGTTTTACATATGCTTAGCAGTTCATTATCGGGAACTTTCAGGTCCCGATTGAATCTCCCACCCCGCCGGGAGTACTTCATTCCGGCAGGGTTCAGACTAGCTCCCCACGTTCGGGGAACTAGCGGGAGACCCTGCCGGAATGAAGGGGGGCAATCGGGGCCTTCCAGGGGGTCGGGCGGTGGGGGTGCCCCCTGGGCATGGGCAACCTGGCAGTGCCAGCCTGTGCCCCCTGGCACTGCCCAAGGGCCAAAGTGCCCATGCCCAGGGGGCACCTTGGCACTGCCCACAGGGCCTATTATGGGCAGGGCCTAGGGGCAATTGGTGGGATCCCGCTGGTACGCTGCAAACAGGATCTGTCTGGGATGGAGGGAGGGCAGTGATTGGGCAGGCTGGGGGGTGGGGGGCGTTGGGGGTGGTCTTCCGGGGGGGGTTGGGGGGATCGCCACTGCTAGGGGGGTGGGCTGTGCATCGGGGCGCTCCAGGACGGGAGGGGGTCAGGGCTGGCCTGGGAATTGTTGTGGGGCCGCGACCGGGCCGTTGGGGGTGGGGGGGGAGAGAGGCTGGAGGGGTGGCACTGCGGGGGTCCTGGGCTGAGCAGCAAACGGGGAGACTGACAGATCGGGACCACTGCGCATGCGCAGAGTTCCAGAACTGTCAGACTCCGGCACGAACAGGCCCCGCCCCCCTGGGTTTTTAATGAGATTCACGACTGGGACCTCGGCAGTGCACAGAGTGGGGAGATTCAGGTGAGAAGCTGAACTGAGAAAACAGTTGGGATTTTGAATGGTTTTCCCACCAATTCAGCACTTTTGGGAGAATCGCAGCCTACATTTCTGTTCCTTCTACCAAAGTGGATTGCCTCACGCTTTTCCACATTATATTCCATCAGCCATGTTCTTGCCCACTCACTAATCTGTCCAAATCCTCCTATAGCTGCTTTAAATCTTCTTCACAACACATTCCCGTCTAGCTTTGTATCATCCGCAAACTTGGAAATATTATACTTGATCCCCACATCCAAATTATTGCTATGTATTGTGCACAGCTGGGGCCCAAGTACTGATCTTTGCCGTATCCTACTCAAAGTAAAGTATATTGGTTAGTCACAAGTAAAACTTACATTAACACTGCAATGAAGTTACTGTGAAATTCCCCAAGTCACCACAGTCCGTGGCCTGTTCCGGTCAATGCACCTAACCAGCTAAGGACAAGGACACATCTTTCACAATGTGGGACAAAATTGGAAGCCCACACAGACACGGGGAGAACATGCAAACTCCACACAGACAGTGACCCAAGCCGGGAATCGAACCCGGGTCCTTGGCGCTGTGAGGCAGCAGTGCTAAACACTGTGCTATCGTGCCGCCCCCTTGCCCACCAACACGAGAATGACCCATTTATTCCTACTCTCTGTTTTCTGCCTGTTAGCCAATCCTAAATCCATGACAGTATATTGCCTCCTATCCCATGTGCTTTAACTTTGTTAAGCAATTTCCTGTGGAGGACTTTATCAAAAGTCTTCTGAAAATCCAAATATACTACATCCATGGAATCTCCTTTTATCAATTTTGTTAGTAACATCTTCAAAAAACTCCAACAAGTTCGTCAAATATGATTTCCCATTTGTAAATCCATGTTCATCTCTGTGATTATCATCCAAGTGTCCATCTATTACATCCTTCATAATAGATTCTACCATTTTCTCTACCACTGATGTAAAGCTACCAGGTCTGTACTTCCCTGTTTTCTCTTTCCCTCCCTTCCTAAATACCGAGATGACATTTGCTATCTTCCATTCTTCAGGAACCATTCCGGAATCTATAGAATTTTGGAAGATGATCCCCAATGCATTCACTATCGCTATAGCAACCTTCTTCAACACTCTGGCATACATAATATCAGGTTCTGGGGACTTAGCAACTTTCAGTCCCATTAATTTCTCCAATAGAACCTTCTCACTTATACTAATTTCCTTCAGCTCTTCGTTCTCTCTGGTCCCTTGGAGCCCTACATCTGGGAAATTTCCTGCATCTTAATTAGTGAAAACCGACACTAATTTAGCTTCTCTAGTCCCCATTATGAATTCTCCTGACTCTGCCTGTAATGCACCCACATTTGTCAGCCAGACACTTCCATTTTACATACCTATAGAAGTCTCAGTCCGCAGTGATTCAGCCTTTTTCTGCTTAATGTGTCCCCCACCACCCACCCTCTTATTCCCCTGCCATATAGAATCTCAGTGTACTGTAATAAATCTCACTCCCTGCTCACATTGAGAATCAGATAATGTTACCGCATGGTATAAAACTCACTTGACATTTGCAGTGGTAACAGGGTCTATTTTCAGGCTGAAATGACTGACCATTGGTGACCTTCCTCCCTTCGTAGTTGCAATCTGAAAGGAAAGGTCCGTGTGAATAAGTGAATGGGGCCACAACACAGATGAGCCCAGTATCGAAACAGTCACGACAACGTCAGTAACTGCTCACCACTGAGTAATCAAAAAAATTAATAATAATTCACCACAAGGAAATGTCGCAAAGCAGGATACAAAATTAGCTCAGTGTCAGGAAACAAATGGTAATTGTTCATGGATGTTTTTGTGACGAGAAAGCTGTTTCCAGTGGGGTTCCACGGGGCTCAGTACGCAGTCCATACATCTTGTGGGATGTGTTAATGATTTGGATGTAAATCTGAGGGGTATGATCAAGAGGTTTGCAGACGACACATAAATGAGCTGCGCACTTGTTAGCATGGAGGATTGCTGTAGACTGCACCAAGATATCGGCATGGGCTTGGTGGGGGCCGATGGGCCTGTTCCTGTCCCGTACTTTTCTTTGTTCTTTCTTTGATATCTATGGGGTGGTCAGGTACCAGAAAACTGGCAAATGGAATTTAACTCCGAGAAATGTGAGGTGATGTGTTTGAGGAAGTCAAACAAGGCAAAGGATTACATAGTAAATGACAGGATACTGAGGGATGTAGAGGAAGTGAGAGATCTTGGAATGAATAATCACAGATCCCTGAAGGTTGCAAGAAAGATTGATTAGATGGTTAGGAACGCAAATGCAATCCCTTCATTTAGTAACCAAAGTATAGAATACAAGAGCAGGGATGTTATAATGGAACAGTATAACACATTAATTAGTTAGGTCACAACTTGAATACTGTGTGCAGTTCTGGTCACCTCAATTACAAAGGATGTATTTGTACCAGAGAGGGAGATTTCCAAGTATGTAGCCAGCACTGGAAAAATGCAACTATGAGGAAAGAATGGATTGGCTGGGGTTGTTCTACTTGGGACAAGGGAGGCTGAGGGGAGATTTGATTGAGATGTTTAAAATTGTGAGGGGTATGAATAGAGTGGATACAAAGGACTATTTACCTTAGCAGAGAATTCAGTTACTCAGGGGTCATATGTTTAAAGTGATTGGTAGAAAGACTAGAGGGGAGATGAGGAAAAATGTTTTCACCCGGAGGATTGTGGGGTTCTGGAATTCACGACCTGAATCTACTTATTTAAAAGGTGTCTGGATATGCACCTTAAGTGCCAGACCCAATGTTGGAAAGTGGGATTAGGCTGGATGGCTTGTTTTTTGGTCATCACAGACATGATGGGCCAAGTGGCCTCTTTCTGTGCTGTAAACATTCTATTAGTCTACGCTATGATTTTAATGCTACCTTGCAAAACATACTATTCAAAATCACTGTGGATTCAGGCTGAAACACACGTGCCTATTGATACTGATGTCTTGTTGAGTCTGAGCTTCTCTCAGAGATTCGCACACACACGGCTCTGACAGAGAATTGAAGTGGATGACCTGAACTAGGGCAGGCCTTATTCTGGGGCAAATATAAAAACAGCTGCTGGTTTCCCACTGTGGACCCTGCTCTTCACAGCGGTGCCTCAGAAACAAGACTCACGTGGGAAAGGAAATCGTAGCACAGCCATCTGCTGTCTCTTTGTGACACCACATTTTCCTGCCACATGTTCAAATAAATATTTGACCAATGCAAGCACAAATGTGAGACCCAATGCTCAGGAACCTCAAAATGCCATATCAGCCCCTCAGGAATGTGCCAAGAGCATAACCTGAGCAGTGAATGGGGAAAGAGACCAGGAGACAGTGATAGATAGTGAGAGAGACAGACAGTGGGAGAGTGATTAGTGCAGTGAGGGAGGCAGTGGGAGAGTGATTAGTGCAGTGAGGGAGACAGTGGGAGAGTGATTAGTGCAGTGAGGGAGACAGTGGGAGAGTGATTAGTGCAGTGAGGGAGACAGTGGGAGAGTGATTAGTGCAGTGAGGGAGACAGTGGGAGAGTGATTAGTGCAGTGAGGGAGACAGTGGGAGAGTGATTAGTGCAGTGAGGGAGACAGTGGGAGAGTGATTAGTGCAGTGAGGGAGACAGTGGGAGAGTGATTAGTGCAGTGAGGGAGACAGTGGGAGAGTGATTAGTGCAGTGAGGGAGGCAGTGGGAGAGTGATTAGTGCAGTGAGGGAGACAGTGGGAGAGTGATTAGTGCAGTGAGGGAGACAGTGGGAGAGTGATTAGTGCAGTGAGGGAGGGAGAGAGCGGGAGAGTGATTAGCGCAGTGAGGGAGGTAGAGAGCGGGAGAATGTTGAAAGCGCAGAAGGTTTCCTGGGCATTCTGAAACTCACCAGTGAAACCAATTGCGGAGACCACACAAGGACATGGTGTTCACTAAAATCAAACACATTCGCACGATAAACTCAGTGCTCACTGCTGCATTCTTACCGACTACAGGGAAAGGGCTTGTGTTGTGTTCCTGTGTTGGTCAAAGCACTTACCAATGCAAAGGGGGCAGCACTCGCCTTCAGAATGGAAAGGATAAGTGCAGCGTGCTCTGCATTCCACAGGGGAGCAGGCCGCAGAGCCAGACTGTGGAAAAAATCAACAGGACAAAATATTAGAAGGATCCACAGTTCTATTAGACAATATCTGTGACAAAATGAAGCTATTGATGAAAAGTATAAGTGAACTAGGAATTCTGTAAGATGTAGCCAATTGTAACATTGTAGATGGGTGGTGGTTGTGGAGGTGGGAGGGATGCATGTTTCCAATGGACACAGAGAACCTCCTAAGGAGTCCCCCACCTATCCCTGATATCACCTCACCAGTGAAAGCTGCCAGGCTACCCGCTTGGTGAGGAACTCCCTCTGCAACTTGAAAATAGTGGCAGGGGCATAAATAAACCCAAGAAGCAGGCAGGTCGCTGGGGGCTCCACCATCCCCCATAAAATGGAAAACAGAGTCGGGGCAGGTGGCAAAGTGGTGAGCAGGCCACAGGCTGCTTTTCACAAGCCCCCTGGTCTTCAAACATTTAGGGGCTTGGTGGGTTGGGGAGGCGAGTGAGGTGTTGTTATAAAATCCAGTTCTTTAATCCCTGCCCTGGAACCGCTATAACCTTCTCACCAGGAAATAAGGCCTCTCTGTTTGGAATTCTCTAGCCATAACCATTTCATCAGAAGCCCTGCCTGGAGGATAGTTGGCATAAAGCTGCACCCTCATTCTTGGCAGCTTAGCTCACAGTCCAGTCCAATCCAATCCATTCTGTTATCTGTGTGTCACATGGTGATAGGACAAAGTGAACAAGTCAAATCCAAGCCACTGCCATGAGCACGCTGGAGTCAAGGGTCACAACCAACCTTACTCCAAACAAAAGGCCCGGACTTTCAGTTAAAATATCACTGAGACCAGCTTAACAGAACTGAGCTAAAGACTGAAATGTGAAAGAACCATACACACCTACCAGACAGATGCAGGTGAGGCAGGAGTCTGCGCTTGATGGGAAGGTCTCATTATTCTGATAGGTCACCCCATCATAGACACAACCTTCAATAAGAATGAACATGTTAGTGCCGGATATAATCCTGACACCATCACGACCGATTGGTCAAAGAAGTCAGTAAGTATGCTTGCCTACCATAACCCCTGCAGGCACAGAGAAGCTGGGAGTAACAGATATTTAGTAGACAGCACCATTATGAGGTTGCAATGCCATTGATAACATATGTTGTGTTGGACATTTATGTGTTTTTTACAATCACCTCTCGGAGGATCAAAACTGCACTGACATTTACAAAGGAGAGTGAAACTTGAGCAGATCTTACAGGCTTATTTAATTGAACTGAAAATGGAGAGCAATTAGAAACATAATATTATCATTCATTGTGAGGGGAATTGGATACAAAAGTAGGGATGTTATACTTCAGTTGTACAGGACATTAGTGAGACCACATTTGGAGTACTGTGTACAGCATTGGTCTCCTTATTTAAGGAAAGATATAACTGCATTGGAAGCAATTCAGAGAAGGTTTACTGGACTAATACCTTGGGCGGCACAGTGGCAAGCACTGCTGCCTCACAGCGCCAGGGACCCAGGTTTATTTCCTGGCTTGGGTCACTGTCTGTGTGGAGTCTGCACACATGTCTGCGTGGGTTTCCTCCGGGTGCTCCAGTTTCCTCCCACAGTCCGAAAGACGTGCTGGTTAGGTGCATTGGCCATGCTAAAATTCTCCCTCAGTGTACCCAAACAGGCGCCAGAGTGTGGCAACTAGGGGATTTTCACAGTAACTTCATTGCAGTGTTAATGTAAGCCTACTTGTGACACTAATAAATAAACTTAAATTTGAGTGGGTGGGTGTCTTTTGAATAAAGGTTGGGCTTGTACCTGCTGGAGTTTAGAGGAGTAAGAGGTGAGTTGATTGAAGGATCTTGACAGGGTGGATGTGGAATGGATGTTTCCCCATGTGAGACAATCTAGAATTGGGGCCGCTGTTTAAAAATAAGGGATCGCCCTTAAACAGAGGTAAGGAGAAGTATTTTTTTCTCTCAGAGAATCATGAGTCTTTGCAACTCTCCTCCTGAAAAGGTGGTGGAGGCAGTCTTTGAATATTTTTAAGCCAGAGGTGGATAGATTCTTGCTAAACAAGGGGGTGATAGGTTATTGAGCTGTAGACAGGATGCAGATTCGAGAGGTTACTATCAGATCAGCCACGATCTCATGAAAAGGCAGAGCAGGCTCGAGAGGCTGAATGGCCTACTGCTTGTTTGCATGTTCGTAGAGTTCTGCCATATAAAGTCAAGTTTTGAGACCAATTTTTTAGGGCGAAGTTCATGGGGTTGACTTTTACACGAGTGTACACAGTGGTCAAGGTCCAACCGAGAGCAGAGGCAACTCTTAAACAGTGTTTACATTTCAACTTTGTGGAGTTGGGTTTCCTGATCCACATGCTCAGTGTTTCTGACCAGCTGGATACAGGATATATGGGGAGATCCACCCTCATGTTTTAAAGACTCCTGTGAATTTCTGCTAAGGCACGGACAATCTCTCCAGTGCAAAGACATCCACTCACCTAAGTCTAGAGAACCGCAAGGTGATAGAGGCAAGGCCTAGGGACAAGTGCACAGGCATACTGCTAGCATTGAAGCAGCAAGAACGATGCAGCTCACCAATACAGAACATTGGTCAGCTTCTTATTCAGCTGAAGTCAAGTTGCCTGGTGAGGTAATTGTTCCAGGATTTTCTGGAGTCGTACAACAAGAAGCCAACCACCGACCACCACCCCCACGCCAATACCGAGCCCACCCACGCCAATACCTGAGCCCACCCACCCTCGCCAATGCCCGAGCCCACCCACCCCCACCTGCACCCCCCTGCAGCCACTCTGAGGGGTCTTTATCCTTCATCATTAAGGGTGTCTGCTTGGCAGAGTGATCTACGCTTGGTGGAAAAAAAATAAAAGGGATGCATCACCGAAAGAGCAGGGTGGGGTGCAGAATAGATTTCAGAAGTCGGGTGCATGTGCAAATTTTGCGAGGCCAGGAAAGCAGCCTGCTCAACTTACCATCCACCCCACTGCACCTAGGCCTCCCTAGAACCCCATCTCCCGCCACCTCCCCCCACTATCTCCACCACCCCCAACACCCACCCACCCCGGGTCTGGAATCCACTCCTCATACACCACCCCAATGCCTCCTCGGACTGCCTACCCATCCCCTCCATGACCCCCTCCCATTCTTTCCGGCCTGCCAGACACCTCACTGGGCCTTTGCCAGACCTGACCCTCTAGACTCACATCTGAGTGCCACTGCCAGCTGGAACCTCACCCACACAGGGCTGACTTCCTTGGAAACTAACCACCCCCCGCCCCTCTCCAACAGCCCCAACCACCCACCAATCAAAGCCAGGAGGAAAGTGGTGGCTTTGATCCTTGCTGCTGCTCTCACATGGCTGTATCTATGCACTGTGCCACCTTTAGATTGTACATGTGCAGACACCAATGCCCTTATTAATGAATAGCCCATAACTTTCAATGTCTGGGGTATCGTACCTGGCAAATACCCCAATAATGCACTGGAGGACTGCCTCATCCCCTCTCCTCAAGTAGGAAAGTCACGGCTGCACGCCAGCATTAGCAAGTTGGAGAGGAGTGACAATCTGACTGGGATTGTCAGTCCACTGAAGCTCTGGCCCCCATATCCACTCCGCTATCTGTGCTATCATTACTGATGCCTGATATTCTTGTTTCAGGGAAAAGCCAGTCAGGATTGCCAGAGTCCTTCTTTTCTCCATCCTGGCCACTGAACCACCAAAATAAACCACAAGAGTAAAAGTTGTCACGGGTGGAACAAGTCAAGCTTAAAATGAAAACTGGAGACAAACAGGAAAGAATAAGGTGAGAATTTCACCTGTGTAACTCTCACAGAAAGTGTTAGACTTTGTCAGTGAGCAAAGAGGAAAATGATCCCTTGTCCACTCAGCATTGGCTAACCCCGTTGTTATGGATTTGTAAACCATAGAAACCCTACAGTGCAGAAAGAGGCCATTCGGCCCATCGGGTCTGCACTGACAACAATCCCACCCAGGCCCTCTCCCCGTATCCCTACATATTTACCTGCTAATCCCTCTAACCCTCATATTTACCCACTAATCCCTCTAATCTATGCATCCCGGGACACTAAGGGGCAATTTAGCTCGGCCAATCAACCTGACCCGCACATCTTTGGACTGTGGGAGGAAACCGGAGCACCCAGAGGAAACCCACGCAGACACGGGGAGAATGTGCAAACTCCGCACAGACAGTGACCCGCGCCGGGAATCGAACCCAGGTCCCTGGAGCTGTGAAGCAGCAGTGCTAACCACTGTGCTACCGTGCCGCCCAATAAACAAAGGAGAAGTCCAGTTAATTTGGTTCATTTAGACTTTCTTTTTCCCATTCTAACCTGGACACTCCCTCGCTTATTGAATCTCTAGGGGAGGTGCATAATCACAGAGGAAACTACTCTGAAGAGGGCACACCGTGAAATATCGTCGATACTTTGCAAACCATTGGACTAAAATCTGTCAGATCTAAATCCAAGGCGATGAGGAGAGCTGTGTTCTTAGACACACTCACAAACACAAATGCACACATACTATCCACACGGGCAACCACACCTGCACAGACACACATGGAGTTGGAAAACCACCTGCAGAACAGTCTGGGCAGCACTGGCCAGGAACCAGTATAGGGTGTGCACAGGTCTCAAAGCACTCTGTCCTCTTACAGACAATTGAACCATCTGCCTGAAATGAAACAGACAATAAGAACAGAGAATAACAGTGCATATGAACAATCCATGTGGCAGTGAGTGAGTGGACGGACATCTTCCTGAGGGCCTGAGAGACACAAAGAAGTCTGTGGCTAGCTAGCTGAGAGACGCCAGTCAGTAGGCAGAAGTCAGTCTGAGTGATAAACTGCAAGGAACAGTGTACAGATAACGCCTTGAGGGTGTGATTGAGGTACACCTGTTGATGTACAAATGTCGCAGTGACACAGTGGTTAGCGCTGCTGTCTCACAGCACCAGGGACCCGGGTTCAATTCCAGCCTTCGGTGACTGTCTGTGTGGAGGTTGCACGTTCTCCCAGTGTCTGCGTGGGTTTCCTCCAGGTGCTCCTGTTTCCTTCTACAATCTGAAGATATGCGGGTTAGGTGGATTGGCCATGCTAAATTGCCCGTTCGTGTCCAAAGTTGTGTAGGTTAGGGGGAATTAGCCATGTTAAATGAGCGGTGTTACAGGGAAAGGGCAGGGCAGGTTGGCCTGGGTAAGATGCTCTTTCAGAGAGATGGTGCAAATTCAATGGGCCGAAAGGCCTCCATCTGCATTGTAGGGATCCTATGATCTCACAAAATTGTACAAATCTGTATCTAGATAGCACACAGAGGGGACTGAGAGGCATGACTCAGTGTCAGCATCGCCCAGAGGAAGTGACTGGAACACACAAATAAGTGTACAGATATCCTGCTCATGGGAGGCTTTGACATCAGATGTGTGCTTCTGTGCCGGTCTGTAAAACATTTTCCCTCAAAGTGCTGTCATCGACCTAACCCGATATTCAATTCGTCAAAATTTAATATTCTATTTGATGATTGGACAGTTTGCTCCCCCCACTGTCGGTACTTTTAGTTTCTCTTTCCCGATTGGACTCACCTGACACACACACACTTCACAAGGATCGCCTGGTGACCATATCTGCCCAACTGGGAACTCAATGCCATTGTCGTCTATAAAACAGCCTGCCAGGGATAAATGGTTTAAAATGGAATGAGAGAAATTCTTTGCTATGTTTGCTATTAACAAGCTTTGAGTCGGTTCCTTTCCTAGGATGCTACTGGGACTTGATGGTTTAAGTTATAAGGAGAGGCTGGATAGACTGGGACTTTTTTCCCTGAATTTGTAGGAGGCTTAGTGGGGATCTTATAGAGGTCTATAAAATAATGAGGGGCACAGACAAGGTAGATTAGTCAACATCTTTTCCCAAAGGTAGGGAGTCTAAAACTAGAGGGCATAGGTTTAAGGTGAGAGGGGAGAGATACAAAAGGGTCCAGAGGGGCAATTTTTTCACTCAGAGGGTGGTGAGTGTCTGGAACGAGCTACCAGGGGCAGTAGTGGTGGCAGGCACAATTTTGTCTTTTAAAAAGCATTTAGATAGTTACATGGGTAAAATGGATTTAAAGGGATATGGGCCAAATGCAGGCAATTGGGACTAGCTTAGTGGTAAAAACTGGGCAGCATGGACAAGTTGGGCCAAAGGGCCTGTTTCCATGCTGTAAACCTCTATGATTCCTCCAAGTTTCCTGAAAAAGATAGTGTGTACAACCGACACAGAGGTGCGGTGGATCAAGTTCAAACTGTATGACTCAGTACCACTATATATTTATCAACTGAAATATACTGGAATGTAATCCTTAAATTTTCCAGGGCGGCATGGTGGCACAACGGTTAGCACTGCTGCCTCACAGCGCCATGGACCCGGGTTCAATTCCCAACTTGGGTCACTGTCTGTGCAGAGTCTGCACCTTCTCCCCGTGTCTGCGTGAGTTTCCTCCCACAGTCCTAAAAGATGTGCTGGTTAGGTGCATTGACCATGCTAAATTCTCCCTCAGTTTACCCGAACAGGCACCAGAGTGTGGCAACTGGGGGGTTTTCACAGTAACTTCATTGCAGTGTGAACGTAAACCTACTTGTGACACTAATAAATAAACTTAAATCATGAACATTTCTGAAACCAGCTCATGGATATTCTCAAAGGAAAACAAAATCCTGACTGCTGGAAATCAGAAACTCAAAATAAAATTACTCAAAGGACATAGATCGACCAGCAGAAAAGGAAGATCAGCATTTCAAACATAACCCTTTGTCAGATCTGAAGAGTGGGAATCTACACATTTTAGTAAAATTGGAAGCTGTAATAGAGAAACAACAGATATGCCAGTCACAGTGGAAACTGATGGCATTTTCAAATTACTTAATGAAAGCCTATTACTGATGTAAAAAGATCAACTAAATCAGGGAATGAAAAGGTATGTTCAGAATGTATATGTGGCTAAGACATCGTAAACATTTGAGTTTGACAGAGCTGCGTATCTGCAGACATTTCTGTGTTTGCTTCATAGCTGTGTTTGTTCAGTATGCATTTATTCCAGAATACTAAGCAAGCTCTACATATTACTTGAGGCCGTCGCTCACCTTTGATGGTTTTATCCTGACGGCAGGTAAAGCAGCATTGCCCTGGTTCCAGAAACCAATTTTCTCTGGCACAGTCCAGCACTGGGCAGGGGCTGTAGGAACACTCCACCTCACCATTCTGTGGACACAATTAATTAGCTTTAACGATTAAAAGAGAAAAGATCTTCAAAAACAAAAAATCAAGAGTAGCTCTGATTTTATTTTCACTATTTATGGTAATGGTATCAGTACGATTCTGTGCTCAATGATATATTTCATAGGTACTTGCGCCCATTTTCACGGGAGAAGATTTAAGTGTAATCTTTCTGAAATTAATGATCTTAAATTACAATGAATTAAATCCACAGAGTACATAATGAATGGGAAGGGGTGGGTGGTAGGTTAGATTGACCTGAACTAACTGCTAAGGTACTGCCTCCATTGCTCCACTTCAACTTGAAGCAATGGAAGTCATTCCAACATTCCTTGTAAGCATCAACACCGATTATGTTGGGATCATTTCATTCCGACCAACCAGCTGGTGTTAACCGGGCGGTTCAACATTCAAGAATTGGGGAAGGGTAACTGCTTTACTGGGAAAGCCAAGGCACAGAAAAGGTCAACTATCCTGGAATCCTGTCCAGCCAAGTAATGAAAGAACAAAGCAACATGCAGTCTGCGGTATTGTGGAAGAACAAGTAAGGAAACTAAGCTGGAGAGAAAAAAAAAATTCTCTGGTTTAAAATGTAAAGCCAGCCAGCTTCAGAGTATTTTTCAGCCAAAAACATAAATTGACTCTACATGGATCTGTGTGGCATACATAGATTTAAAAAAGGGGCACAAGAGAATGAACCAGAAGACATTTGCAATACATGTTCATTTATTGACTGTAAAATTAGGGATGTTCCATTTTTAAAGGGACAGGAATGAAGTCAGGTCAGTGTTCATGCATACTCAGTCTACAGAGACCATTTAAATCATTGACCTGCCTCCACTGAAGTGGGATTTTGGTAAGCTGGGAGTGTGTAACAGGAACTGTCAAAGGACTGTCAAGCTGTCAAGGAACTATCAAAGTCATCAAAGACTTGTCAAAGGATATCAGGTGACTCAGCATGGGATAATGAGTGTTGTATTCTTTTTATTCATTCATGGGATGTGGGTATCGCTGGTTGGGCCAGCATTTATTGTCCATTCCTAATTGCCCTTGAATGAGTGGCCATTTTGAAGGGTATTTAAGAATCAACCACAGTGCTGTAAATCTGGAGTCACATGTAGGACAGACTGGTTAAGGAGGGAAGATTGCCTTCCCTATCGGACATTAGTGAACAAGATTATTTTTTTTTACGACAATTGACAATGGCTTCATGGTAATCATTAGATTTTTAATTCCAGCTTTTTTATTGAATTCAAATTTCACCATCGGTTATGGTGAAGGGGTATGAGTTGGCACTAAGTGGGCATATGGGCGAAGAGAGAACCATAAGGATGTAGGAGGCATGGGGGAGTTGGGTAGAGGGGCAGGGGTTAGCAGGGGGAGGTGAAGGGCCATGATGGTTGATTGGGAGCATGAGGTGGCGTAGGTTGGCCTGGGGAGTGTGTGGGGGTTTGAGGGCCGGAGGGCTGTTTTTTATTCCATTCTTTTGTTTCTTGAATTCAGCACAATACCAGAACACAAGGGCAAGCCTTCTGCTCAGCCCGTCTGTGCACATGGCAGCCTCTGCCTTCATTCCAGGGGTGGAGGACCGGACTTTTAATCCAGTCCAACCCCCGGAGTGAAAATCCAACCTGTGGACGGCCATTTTTGAAGGTCGGGTTCGCAGTGCCGAGACTTCTCTTGACCAACACGGGAGTGCAAATCTGGGCCTTATTCTCAGCTCACTGAAATATGAAGCCATCCAACCCCCACACGATTACAGAAATGCTGGCATGTGCTGGATTAGCATATCCAGTTCCTGGAACGTCATGTTTCATTGTTATGGCAATTTCCTTCCTCCTTCAGCCCATCTCAAGGTCGTACTATCGTAACCATAGAATCCCAACAGTGCAGAAGGAGGCCATTTGGCCCATCGAGTCTGCACCGATCACAATCCCACCCGGCCCTATTCCTGTCACCCCACGTATTTACCCTGCTAATCCTCCTGAAATTTAGCATGGCCAATCAGCCTAATCCACACATCTTTAGACTGTGGGAGGAAACCGGAGCATCCGGAGGAAACCCACACAGACACAGGGAGCATGGGCAAACTCCACAGATAGCGACCCAAGCCAGGAGTCGAACCTAAGTCCCTGGCGCTGTGAGGCAGCAGTGCTAACCACTGTGTTACCGTGCAGACTAGATATAGTAAAGAGGTATCATAAACATGAGGAATTCTGGATCCGCTATGGGAGAAACTGATGATGTTCAACCGAGATTATCGGAAATAAATTGTAATCTTTTAAAGACTCTTCAACCACCCCATTTGCAAGTCGTCCAACTGCTAATTGTAAAGAAGTGAATTTCAGCATAGCACTGCACAACAACCATCACCATTCCTGATGGAGGAAGGGACACAGACTCACACAGCATGCATACACATCCAGGGGCAGTTCCGTATTGTAGAAACCATTGGAACACAATTCCCTTTATGTATACAAAAGCTGGCGTACAATCCTACATTGAAAACCTCCGCAACTAGAAGATTTTATGATCATTCATAACAATTGGAAAGGAATATCTAACACTTTCATCTACATTACTACACAGGATCAGAAAGGTGGGAGGAGCTGGCAGTGCTGGGGTGCTGTTGTTAGAATGATAGGTCTTCATGGTTTGTCATGAGCATGATTTATGAAGGTGTGTATTGGAATGGCAGGTTCTGAAATGAGAGATTAGGATGGATGAAGGCAGGGATGTGCAATCATGGTACTTGGCATGTTATTAAACTGCAATGTGCCATGGTATAGGAGTTACGGTTACTTGAAAGACTGAACTCAAGATAAGACATTTTTATTTTGCAGTGATCTGTGATCTGATAAGTCTATAAACAAGCTACCAACAGTGTGGTACAAGAGACTGCACAGTTGGGCACTGGACTTATTTTATCATAAACCCGTTTCCGAATCTACCTGTATCTATTTCTCCTTCAGTGCCCTCTCCCCTGATCCACGTATCCCCTATGGTTGTGGCTCCTGTTACCAACTCCCTGTCAATGTCGTGCGGGTTTCTTGGACGATACTTTCTGGGATTTCCCTTCTCATAGCAGAGAGCTGCTGATGTTGGCCAGTGATATGATTGAGATCAAGATCTGTATCTGTAATCGTTTCAGGCAGGCTGTAATATAACTATGGATTTCTCTGTCTAGTATTTAATGTCAGGTCAACAAGACAGTCTTAACACTTTGGATCTTACACTTGAGGCTCATAACCCCTGTCTCGAGGATACAATGTTTCCCGGGACTGCTTCCAAACAGCCACGAATATTAGCCAAACATGGAAGTGCTGAAGGTTGTAACTACCTTTGTGATTCAGTTGTTGTCTCACAGTAAAGTTAAGACTTTTTGACCACACAGAACAGTAGCCCTCCACAGGGAACTCCCATTTCTAAACTTAAAAGGGAATCAAAAAATGCCACGACTGGAGCAGAGGAAGAAAGAATACAATTCAAAGAATATCTTGCCAACAGACATAAAACACTGAATTGTGCTGAAAACATTTGCATTTTCTACGTGGAAACTGGGACCATTTTGTATCGTTGGTTATGACCTGCCAGGTCCAGATAACTCAGCATCTGAACAACTTACCAAACATGCACAGCTGATGCAGTCGACACCAGGTCGAGTGAATTCTGTCCCGTGGGGATACACTGTGCCCTGGTCAATACACTCAGCTAAAGAAAAAGAAAAAATGAGAACAATAAATCACAACACGGAGTTAGAATCAGAATTTTACAGCACAGGAGGAGGCTATTTGGCCCATCGCGTCTGCACCAGCTCCCGAAAGAGCTACCCAGCCAGTCCCATTCCCCAGTCCTATCTCCATAATTCTCCAAATTCACACCCGGGAATGATTTTTTGATTTAATTAGTTAGGTTTATTTTTGATGCTTTGTTTTAGTTACAGTGCCTCACCCGGGGCTGTCACCCCTTCTCATTTTACGGAATTGAACCCAGGTCCCTGGCACCGTGAGGCAGCAGTGCTAACCACTGTGCCTCCCCTGTCGTGTGGCAGTGCAGATCAAAAATTTATAATTGGTCACATTTGACTGACCAAAATGGAGAAATCAAAATGCTCGGAAGAAAAGTGGAAACAGAAATCCCACCTAAAACTGCAAGAATGGCGTGGCTTTGGAAAGTTGATATTCAGGGCTTAAAGACGAATGAATGAGCATTATATTCAGCCATGGTGCTTTCCCATTTACAATGAAACCTGTGGGGATAGAACGTGGCTGAAGTTGTTACGTAACTTAACCAAACATACTTTAAAACTTATTTGGGTTTAATTTGTTCTGGAGGTTAGAGATGGCACATGCATTGATGCCGCATTGTGCAATAATCCTCTGCATGAAAATTAATAGTGATGCTAACTTTGCCCACTGTCCTAACATAGTTAACACACTGCATCAACAGCCACATCGAAGGTCAAAATGGTGAGGTCCAGGAGGAAAGGGGTTGGTTGGTGGAGGTGGTGTGTGTAGGTGATGCCAAACATCAGGGCCTGGGGCTGCCCGGCCTCAGTATTTTAGACAATGTTCTCGTCAGCGTTCAGACGAGCTGCAGACCTGAAATACCAGCTTTTCAACAAGAAATTGGAACTCTCCGTCTGACAAAAGCAAGTCTTTCAAGTTTGTTTCACTGACAGGTACTGCGTGGCTGCTTCCCTCCTTTGGACAGCTTTGTGGTTCTGACTTTTATTTTGGAAAGACCACCAGAAAACCACAAAGTTACCCGAAGGGAGGAAACAGCAGCATTCCTTGGTTGGGAAATGGTGAGTGAAAATTCTAATTATTCTAGAGCCAATTGGAAGCGATATTGGGAGGTGAGGGAAGTTGGGGGGAGTGGTTGGGGGGTGGAGGGTGGTTAGGGATCTCGGGTGGGTGCTGGAGTTGAGGGGAGTGATGCGCATTATCACACACGAGGCTTGAGATGCTCAGGAAATAAAGGCTTTTATTTGCTGTACAACGAAGCTACTAATTATATACACGATCCCAGACTGAGGGGTCCCAGACAGAGCAGAGACCTTTATACCTCTCCCAGGAGGCGGAGCCCGACTGGGATGTACCACAATAACTATAATACAAGGTGTAACAGCTCAACCCTAACCCCAACAGCAACAAGTAGAACAACCCATCCCTAACCCCAACAGCAACATATATACATTCTTGTAGTACTGGCCAGACCCTGGCTCAGTACTATCTAGTGGGAACCAACGATGGTTCACCACAGGGAGCTTAGGGGCTGGGTTGCGAGTGCCACTTTTAAGTGTTCAGTACCACAAAATTAAATCCCTTACACTACTCAAAATTATCTTTCGAATTTAAACAAGTATATAAATAGCAGTCAAAATTTTCATTATGTACTAAGGTCGGCACAATTTTGATGAGGCGCTGTGTTGATGTACTAGAGAGAGGCTTGGGAATCTTGGGTCTCTTCAAGTTTAGTGCAGGGAGCAATTCTCATTTTGACTCACGACTGCCCATTTATTATTCTTGGAAAGGCTGTGAATGAAATCTTGATTCATCCCTGAGATTGCTTAAAGAAAGGTTTTATAAATCTCTACGCCATCGTAGATTCTCCACATCCTGCACCATCCTGTTTAAAATCTACCAGAAGGTGGTCACACTGTGGGACTAAAATATCTCTCGGGGGAGAATGCACGATCTATTGTACCTTTGACAATCAAAAACCATTGAAATCCCAAAGGAACAGCATAAAAGGCTTTTACCAGAAGCAGCCTTTATAGGAAACCCAATCTTATCACTTAAGTGTTTCTCAAAATGATTTCTTCCAGGATCTGGCTGTCAAACTTTTATTTGCTGTTAGCGTTTAATTATTATGTTTTGTCACTTAATTTGCCCATCTCTCTCATACTTCAAACAACAATTAGAATATAAAAACTATTATTAGCACCTTTATTTAGTACAAACGTAATAAGGAACCTGTGGATAACCTTTAAATGACTACTTCTGGGGAAGCGGAAACAATCAGTTAGGCCATACCGAATTTTTGTATTATTCTTCTTTGAAAACTTCAGATCAACAATTCAATCTACAATTTCCTGAACTGCTGGTATACGTCTGATTGACAAATCCTTGGGATAGTGTCATTAGTGTAAAAGCAAAATGTGTCATTTATGGTGTACTGTGGGTAGAGACGTCAGAATGGTAAGGTTGTATTAGCTACAGAGATGAATTGCTTTGGAAATGTGATGATTTCTTTGCAGCCACTTTCCTAACATCAGTTGATTGTTCTATGATTAATTATCCTTAGAAAATCAGCATTCGCCTCCAATTTCACCATTGCTACAGTTACTCCGCCTACTGCATGCAGGTGTAATGAAAGGAAGACAAAACCTTTCAAGATATCCCAAATCGCTTTACAGCCAAATAAATATTCTTAAATTGTAATCACTGGTATGATGTGGACAATGTTATCAAATGGTGGAACAGGCCCGAGGGGGTCAAATGGCTGACTCCTGCTCCTGATATGCTTGTTTATATGTCATTCTGGATGGATGAGATGAGCTGGGTTACATAGTCTTTGTCATTCATAATCTTTGATTTGATTAATTGTCACATGTATTAGTATACAGTGAAAAGTATTGTTTCTTATGAACCATACAGACAAAGCATACCGTACATAGAGAAGGAATGGAGGGGGTGCAGAATGTAGCGTTACAGTCATAGGTAGGGTTTTGAGAAAGATCAGCTTAGTAGGAGATAGGTCCATTCAAAAGTCTGATGGGCAGCAGGGAAGAAGCTATTTTTGAGTTGGTTGGTACGTGATCTCAGACTTTCCTATCTTTTTCCCAATGAAAGAAGGTGGAAGAGGGTATATCCAGGGTGTATGGGGTCCTTGATTATGCTGGCTGCTTTTCCAAGGCAGTGGGAAGTGTAGACAGTGTCAATGAATGGGAGGCTGGTTTGAATGATTGACTGGGCTTCATTCACAACCCTTTGTAGTTACTTGAGGTCTTGGACAGAGCAGGAGCCATACCAAGCTGTGATACAACCAGAAAGAATGCTTCCTGTGATGCATCTGTAGATGTTGGTGAGAGTCGTAGTGGACATGCAACATTTCCTTAGTCTCCTGAGAAAGTAAAGGCATTGGTGGGCTTTCTTAACTATAGCATCCATATTCAGGGACCAGGACAGGTTGTTGGTGATCTGGACACCTAAAAACTTGAAGCTCTCGACCATTTCTGCTTTGTCCCCATTGATGTAGAAAGGGGCATGCCCTCTACTATGCTTCCTGAAGTTGATGACTATCTCCTTTGTTTTGTTGACATTGAGGGAGAGATTATTGTCGTTGCACCAGTTCACCAGATTCTCTTTCTCTTTCCTGTACTCTGTTTTGTCATTGTTTGAGATCTGTCCCACTATGGTGGTATCATCAGCAAACTTGAAAATCGAGTTGGAGGGGAATTTGGCCACACAGTCATAGGCGTATAAGGAGTCTAGTAGAGGGGTTGAGGACACAGCCTTGTGGAGCACCGGCGTTGAGGATGATCGTGGAGGAGGTGTTGTTGCCTATCCTTACTGACTGTGGTCTGTGGGTTAGGAAGTCTAGGATCCAGTTGCAGAGGGAGGAGCCAAGCCCCAGGTCATGAAGTTTGGAGATGAGTCTCGTAGGAATAATGGTGTTAAAGGCTGAGCTGCAATCTATGAATAGGAGTCTGACATGGGTGTCTGTTATCTAGGTGTTCCAGGGTTGAGTGCAGGGCCAGGGAGATGGTGTCTGCTGTGGACCTGTTGAGGCAATAGGTGAACTGTAATAGATCCAGGCAGTCTGGGAGGCAGGAATTGATTTGTGCCATGACTAACCTTTCGAAGCACTTCATAATGATGGATGTCAGAGCCACCGGACGATAGTCGTTAAGGCAAGCTGCCTGGCTTTTCTTTGGTACGGGATGATGGTCGTCTTCTTGAAGCAGGTAAGGACTTCAGATTGGTGTAAAGAGAGGTTGAAGATGTCTGCGAATATCCCTGCCAGCTGGTCCGTGCAGGATCTGAGTGCACGTCCGGGTACCCCATCCGGGCCGGTTGCTTTCCGTGGGTTGACTTTTGAGAAGGCTGCTCTGACGCCGGTAATGGTGACCTTGGATACAGGTTCATCCAAGGCTTCCGGAATGGAGGGCGTGCTCTCACTGACCTCTTGCTCAAAACGGGCATGGAATGCATTGATTTCATTGGGGAGGGGTGCATTGGAGCAGCGATTTTACCTGCCTTCATCTTGTAGCCTGTTTAATGCACACAATTTGACCATTGCTGGATACAATTTGCAAAGATGTGTATTTTGGCAAACATTGGCAGCATGGAGTTATTAATCTCTATAAAATTATGCTGTATTGTGCATTGCATATTGATACCATTTCTTCTTTTAGGAATCAAATCAAATCTCTTGACCTACGTGCGTGATTCATCAATGCCTACTTGTTAAGTCCATACTTGTGGGGAAGGCTTGGGTATTTAAATGATTCTGACATTGGTTCCATGGGGAGGAATTGGATGACGTTCCATTGTACCCTGCCTTTCGATCAATCAGGAATGAAGAATAATTTGGCCGGCAGTTTGTAAGGCAGTCGTTTGGAGGGGAGATTGAAGAAATTTTCCAGAAACTCAGTTGAAATGTCTAGCAAAATGAAGCATTGCTTCCCTTGATTTTAAAAGCCTGTGCTAGAAGCAGCTGCATAGGGATAACATTCAAGACTATACAAGTAGAACTGTCAGCAGCAATGAGCAACTCAGAAGCTTGGAAAAGGAAGAAATGTGTATATAGATGATTATATGACTGAGAGAACATTGTTGTTTACAATCTGAAACATGTTCCAGAGAGAGGGGATGCCACTACCACAGAAAAACTATTCTGATATCTTGATATTCACGACATGCAATTCACAGAATAAAAAACAGATACACTCCCAAGGTATACATCAAAGGATAGATCCTTGCCTAAGGTTGGCAGCTTTTTAAAACATGTTTTTACTCTTTCCTTAAAGTTACAAAGCCAATACTCAGAATGGGCCAGACAAACCTGAATCCATTCCTTGCTTGCTCCAAACACCAAATTCAAATTCCAATAGAATTCAATTCATGGTCCCCGCAAGGGAGACAAACAAGATCCAAGCTAACAAAATAGCAACTTTTATTGACAACTATCTCTGTGACATTTGAAGAGAAGACAAGGCCCTGGAGTTGAAGTTTATTTATTAGTGTCACAAGTAGGCTTACATTAACACTGCAATGAAGTTACTGTGAAAATTCCCTAGTTGCCACACTCTGGCACCTGTTCGGGTATACTGAGGGAGAATTTAGCATGGCCAATACATCTAACCAGCACGTATTTCGGACTGTGGGAGGAAACTGGAACACCCAGAGGAAAGCCATGCAGACACGGGGAAAACGTGCAGACTCCGCACAGACAGTGACCCAAGCTGGGAATTGAACCTGGGTCCCTGGCACTGTAAGGCAGCAGTGCTAACCACTGTGCCACCATGCCACTGGTGATGGGCTAGAACTCCCTGTAATTGGCTGAAGAATTCGGATCGCAGTTATGGGCAGTTCTCAGATAAAGATAAGGAGAAGTCAAGTGCAGCTCATCTTGAAAGATTGTAAGGCTTCCTGCTGTTCTAATCCCATGCCAATCTAACAGCTGGAGTTTGGGTAACTTGAGGTTGTATCATGTAAACCTGTGGCAAAATATCTAGCTCAAATACATAGAGCAAAAATCTTATCTGAAGTAACTTGCAATGGTTTCCTAAATGCTGCAAGCTATTGAAATTAAAACTGACGCATCTGGTTCTCATAATCAAACGTGTGTCATTTTGAGAAGCTCCGGTGTACAATGGTTACCAAATCATACACTAACCTGGACAAGTAGGACAACAATCCAGTAGGGTGGGTGTCTTGCAAGTGACAGGAGGGCATTCAGGAGTGATGCACTTCACGTTCCCAGACTGGCAGAAACACAAACAGTCGGTTATTACTTAGCCAGTCAAAGGTAATAAAACACTGGTACAGACTCAAATTAAGCACTTTGCTATGATTAAGTTCTTTACCCTTGGTATTCACTTGAGCTGTCTCTATGACATGGTGGGCTGGTTGGATGTAGTTTTGTAACTGAATTGGAGATTGTGAGGAAATACCTCAGTGCAGCAATGATTAAAGGAATGGGAAATTGCAGGAAGATTTCTTTAACACTCCTCCAATTATGTCAGTTTCAAAAGAGAGAGATTAGGAACAGATTGAATCTCTTTTGCTACGGACCAGTGAATGATGGATGCTTTGGGCATTGCTACCAAAGGGACCAGATAAACTTTCAGTTTTAAATAAAGGCATTTATATAATACCATCAGCAAACAATGACATTCGAAGACTCCATCTCTCAACTATATTATTTCTTTACATGAAATGCTTTATCTATAAATAAATTTAAGTCAGAACATATGCATATGCAGAATGCTATTTGCCTCAGCCCTGGAAACACTGCAGCACATTGGGAAATTACCTTCCCACTCACATACAATTGTCACTTTACATTTCAATTTGAGAAAATGAATTCCCAGAAAGAATATTTTAAAGGGAGAGGGAAGGGCTGCAAGATCACAGCAAGATGGGAAGAAAGAGGAGATACATAACAGACTTGAATAGGGATACACTGAGGGATTGGAGACTGGGAGTTACTTGAATATTGTTGAAAAGAGAAACAACTTGCCAAAGCTTTTTGCATCACAATAATTCATACGACAGGCGAAAAGGGTGCTGATTGGTTGGCAATTCTGCTCTGATTGGCCGAGGTGTTTAAATTGTTGTGGTCATTTGAAATTTGACATTCTTGTATTTGATCCTCATGAGTGCAAGATGAAAAACTTCAGCAACATGTTTCTTTTTTCAGCAATATTCAAGCTCTGTATGGAGAATTACATTGACAAGTTGATGACTGAGGGATAGATACACTGAAGGGGTGTGAATGTAGAGGCAGACCATTTGATGGCCTTGAGATTGAGTGAGAGGCTAGAAGAGGTACGCACACTGAAGGGCTGGTGATAGAGCAAAAAGCACCATAAAAAATAAAGGAGCAATGAGGAAAGAGAAATCAGGACAGATATATGCTAAAATGTCATGCCTGTTCAATTTGTCATACAAAATGTCAAGATCCATGGCACTATTCAAAGAACAGCAGGGAGTTCTCCTTGTATTTTGGCCAGTATCTCTCTGTTAATCAACGCCAAAGATAGATTGTGAAAGCTCACAGCCCTGAAACGGTAACTCTGGGCGAAATTTATCCCCTCTCCATGGACTGTATTGAGGCAGTGGGAGGTGATGTGTCACTTGCAGGCAGCGGGATCTTATGGTTCCGTCATTGTCAACAGGGTTTCCCGTTGAATGCACCCCTCAGTGCTGGTAAACCCACAATGGGGGTGTGACATCGGCAGGACCATAAGATCCCAGTGGCTTGAATGGCAGCAAGATTTCAGCATCTGTTTTTCTCTCCACAGATGCTGCCAGAACTTCTGAGTACGTCCAGAACTTTTTGCTTTTATTTCAGATTTGTCAACAGCCACAGTATTTTGCTTTTTGCTAAAGATTGATTCAATGTTGATCCATCCATTTGTCTTTGGTGGGATCTTTGGCCACCAGGCTGATCTGCATACAGCAGCAGTTACAGTGCTCAATAAAGTAATTAATTGGCTGCACAATGCTTTGAACCAAAGACATTGGCCGGAAATTTCCAGCCCCCTGGCGGCGGGATCTTCAGCTCCCACCTATGTCAATGGAAGCTTGGATGGCTCGCCGCATCTGCTGCAGGGCCAACCACTGTAGCGGGACTGGAAAATCCCAGCCATTATAGAAATGGTTCTTTCACTCTATCATTCTCTCTCATCTTAATAAGGGCAGGAATTATACCCAACTCCCAAACCAAGAAAAATTGGGGCTCTCCTGCCTCTGAATGGTATTTAACCCAGCACTGTATTCCCATGAACAGGAAGGTAGTAATCCTGTTCAGATAAAGTACCCTCACTGTTACACATTTACAGCCTATTACAAACAGGATATTCTACTTACAATGCAAACACATAGGGTACAATTGTCATTGGAGGGAGAGAATACATCTTCGTTGTTCACAACAAGGCCTTCATAGAGACACTCTGAAACATATTTTAAAAATTTCACTGGAATGGTAGAACTCTGATTAACACAAATAGCATCATATATTAGCATCTAAACATCCTAATCCATGGTATATGTGGTTATGAAAATTATACGTCATAGCACTACCCTGAGGAAAACTAGTCCACTTCAGGGAAAAAAAGAGGTTTCAATGAACCAAGAATTACCAGGATAATCATCTGATGACCGTCCTTATAGATCAAATTGTACAAGCTAAAACTACTTTTTAAAATGTTTTCACAGGACGTGGCTGTCACTGACAAGGCCAGCATTTGTTGCCCTTTCCAAATTGCCTTTGCGTGGTTGAAACCTTTCACTCCTGGAGCTATCTCTAGAACACAATTGATACTCACTGTCACATGTTCCACAACACTGTCCTTCCTCGTGAACCTGATGGCTACAAGAAGTTTCACAGACAATCGGTTGGCAAAACACCTCCCCTTCCTGAAAGAAGCAAAAATCATGAAGCAAAAATCCAAATCTTTTGTTTTATTTCATTATAATCATCAGAATTAATTATCAGAATTAATTATCAGAATTCCTGTTAACAGGGGCGGCACAGTGGCTAGCACTGCTGCCTCACAGTGCCAGGGACCTGGGTTCAATTCCCGCCTTGGGTCACTGTCAGTGTGGAGTCTGCAAGTTCTCCCCGTGTCTGCGTGGGGTTCCTCCGGGGTGCTCCGGTTTCCTCCCACAGTCTGAAAGACATGCTGGTTAGGTTTATTGGCCATGCTAAATTGCCCCTTATGTTATGGGGTTGGCAGGGGAACTAGTAGGGTAAATATGTGGGGCTACGGGATAGGGCCTGGGTAGGATTATTGTCAGTGCAGGCTTGATGGGCCGAACGACCACCTCTGCACTGTAGGTATTAGTAAAAAAGAATTATCACAGGACTATTCAAACATTAGGAATAAGTACTTGGTCATGATCAGATCATACTGCAGGATGTGGTGGTTATTAAGTAGCAGAGTTGTCCCTTTTGGCACAGACTTGATGTTCCTTGAGTCTCGTGGTAGGTTGTCCATGGATTATACCCTTATTCCCATTCTCCGCTATATTTAACTACCTTTGTCATCAGCTCCAGCCATTCCTTCAGATGTTGGGCAGTGAACTCTTTTAAGGTAACAACTGCTCTTTTCAAAGCAAATTTTACATGGTATAACTGTAAAATCATCTTTGCACTGTGTCATTCATTTTGATAATGACCAAATTTAAACATGGTAGTTCAGGTTTATCTGTCCTATTGTGATATGGATATATTTCTGTTTAAGAGGAATGTTAAAAAAAATCAGCTTTATGCTACAGGCAGTTGGTATGTCTGGTGGGAATGCAACTCAGACTCTGGGAGAGCAGGATAACTACTAATTTTAGCCTTGTAAGTTATGTTAAGTACAGTTAATGGGCTTTTGTTTACTTCAGTTCCCCTGGGATTTTTGATTAGTGACTGACAAGGTCATGTGATGATGTAGTTTACGTGCAGAGCTGTGTCGGTAGCAGAGAGAAACAGCTTTTGCAGTCAGCAGTTAGTTGCAGATGAAACCTGGTTGGTGTTAGAAGGATGTTGCAGGCTTCTGGAACTATATCTCTCTTTCTGAAAGCTCCAAGACTGTTAACAAATGTCAAAACAAGTATGCTTGGGTTTGCCAAGTGTATTTATTTAAAAGTGGGTTTGATCTGTGCATGAATGAGGCTTATTTGGAACTGGAACAGTCATAAGCCAGAAAGTAAAGTTGTTTCTTTTCATTCTTAAATATTGTTTAACTGTTAATAGTTAAGCTGCTTCATTTGTTAGAGTTATATTTAAACTGTGTTATTAAATAAAGTTTGTTTCACTGTGAAATATCCCTAATTTATCAGTGGAATGACTCTTGGAGCGAAACACCCTATCTTCACATTTACATAATAAATAGAAAAATTGTTGGGGTCTAATCAGGCGTCCTAATATAATTTAGGGCTCTGGTCTGGGACCCTAACACTTTAGAAACATACACATCCTTAAATTCTTTTACTGAAAATGGATTCTTCCTTATATTTTGCTGAATTTTGTACTCTCCAGATTATAATACGCAGTGGATTAAGGTCCAATTCCAACTCTCTTTGCACACCTAGTGGTGCACTAAGACAGACTTTTGTCGGTTTCCATAGCTAGTAATTCCTGGAACAGGTAACTGGTCTGTCGCAAGGGCTTATAGCTTGAGGGGCACTACTCCGTACTCAGCATTGCCGACCAGGAGTCTCTCCCACTCTAACCTGGTCATTGGCGTTGTTTGGAAGGATTTGCAGGTTGACATTCAACCTGTTTGACCGCATTATGAACACACCTTCCTTGGTCAAGTCCTGGAGTGGGATTTGAAACTCGAGCTTCTGGCTCAGAGGCTTGCATGCTGTCCACTGTACCAGAAGACCCCCTGTGGATTAAGGTACCCTTCTGATTTTATCTTAGCAAGCAGCTGACTGTGCTTCTCAATTACAACATCAGATCAAGAATAGACTAAGTGGATTCAGTTAGAGCAGTTGTTTGGATGGTTGGTTTGTGGTGCAGAGCAACGCCAAGGTCACGGGTTCAACTCCCGCACTGGCTGAGGTGAAGGCCTCACCTTCTCAACCTTGCCCATCAGCTGAGGTTAAATCACCAACTCAAAGGGGGGAGTAACCTATGGTCATGTGGGACTATGGCAACTTAAATTTAGTTTGTTTTTAGACTAAATCACATTCCAACACTTATAGAAGTTAACATAGATTTTGAAAGAAAAATGTACTGATTATTGGATCATACGTTGAGTTGAGTTGGGTGAATGGGCTCATATCCTGTGATTGTAGAGATATCTTTAACCTGTAGCACTAATCCTTACCTGACAGGAGCAAGTCAAGCAGGGCTGGGACAGAGAAACCCATGTACTGTTATGAGAGTGAATGGTGCCATTGTAAAGGCAGGCTGGGAAGACAAAGCAAAAAGATTTGGTTCAGTACACTACAAAATAGGAAGCAAATATAGTCCATTCGCCTGTAGACGGTGGACAATTTATCCAACAATGAATTCAACTCAATGGGCGAGATTCTGCAGCCTCCCAGCTACGTGTTTCCTGCTGATGGGAGGTGGCGCATTGTTTGCTAGCGATTCTCTGGTCCCGCTGCTGTCAATGGGAGTTCCCATTGGTCAGTGATTGTTGAGCGGTGTTCATTTATCCGTTGAATGCACCATTGGCGAGATCATGCAGACGCTACGACAACGGATGAATGAACACCGCTCGACAATCACCAGGCAGGAGTGTTCCCTTCCAGTCGGGGAATACTTCAGTAGTCAAGGGCATTCAGCCTCTGATCTTCGGCTAAGTGTTCTCCAAGGCGGCCTTCATGACACACGACGGCGCAGAGTCGCTGAGCAGAAACTGATAGCCAAATTCCGCACACATGAGGACGGCCTCAACTGGGATCTTCGGTTCATGTCACACTATCTGTAACCCCCACGACTTGCCTGGGCTTGCAAAATCTCACTAACTGTCCTGGCTGGAGACAATACACATCTCTTTAACTTGTGCTTGGCCCTCTCTCCACTCACATTGTCTGTACCTTTAATACTTGATTACCTGTAAAGACTCGCATTCCAATCATTATCTTGTAAATTGAGTTTGTGTCTATATATGCCCTGTTTGTGAACACAAGTCCTCACTCACCTGATGAAAGAGCAAGACTCCGAAAGCTTGTGCTGCCAAATAAACCTGTTGGACTTTAACCTGGTGTTGTCAGACTTCTTAGTTTTTTTCCCCCCCCCCATGAGCCTGATATTCAAGTTCTTTCTCAGGATGCTGTAGAGGATCTTGATGCAGTCTGAATATCAGAACTGGGTTCTGATCAATGCTCAGCGACTTGGAATGTTATCTTCCTTTCATCAGGAATGTTGCCTGAACTGCTAAGTGTTTCCAGTCATCAGCCTGGAATGTTAACACGCACACTTCCTTCTTTCAATGCAGCATCAATAAAGATAAATATTGAATTTCCTGTCCCATTTCTATTGAATGACCTTGTATTTAGTCTAACTGTGATAATGAACTTGTTTGCAGCAAGTTTTGAAGTGCTCGATAGTCGAGTGAATCAAACCTAATTGCTGGCCATCTATCTTCAATCTTCTTCAAATGAATCTGTGAATAATTAGCCAGTCTTCACCAGGCATTGTTTTAAATCCTCCTTTTAGGATCCTGTTGGCCAATCAGAGGCCTATCCCACAACATTGCTCCCCTTCCTCCATCAGCCTACACACCCAGGTCCCACAGCCTTTAATCCCCTCCTCCAACAACCACCCCCCGCCAAACCCCCACTCCTGGTCCCGTCAAGGTACTTAGACCTGGTTACTGATCAACTCGGGTAAAAAGCACTGAGGTAAACTCAACTAATGCCTTTCAGGTATATCAGTATATAAGGCAGTCTGTCTATATGGCAGAATACATTTATTTACACACAGAGGGCAGAATTTTACAGTCGCCTGCAGGTGGGTTTCTTACCTAAAACCTCGCGATAGATTGAACAGGAGAAATTCGACAAAGCGACCATTTCACTTTGTGACTGCGTGGCCAACCATCCCCCCCCCCCTCCTTAACGGGTGGCATACGAGGCCTCCAGTGACCCGTCAGCCCTTGCGCCAGTTGAAGCCTTGAATTGGTGAATGGTCGCCTGACTTCCTGCCCGGAAGCAATTTTCCAGTTGGTGGGAGAGATATGCAACGCCGTGCAGGAAGCCCAGCAGCAAAGCCTGCTTGGACCTCAGGCCAGCAGAGGGGAGATGCCTCCTTCATGGGCTCTCTTTTCCAATTGGAACCCCACAACATCTGCCACCCCAGAACCCCCTGATACACCAACCCCGCCCTCCCCACCAAAAGGTGCTCCCCTCACTCCACCCCCAGCCTCTACACCCAGGCCCCACACACTCCTTGATCTCCTCAAATCCTGGGGCTTCGTTTCCTGCTCTTGTCGGGAATCTCCCAACTTACCTGTCATCCGGCTCCTGGCTCTTGTTCACTGGGACCTGATGCAATTCCAGCAATAGCCATCAATCACTGACAGAGGCACAGAGTTATTGCCCATTCCTCTCAGCCAGTAGCTGTCAAAGATGGGACTTGTTTCCCAGTGGAGGGAGCAAGTCTCAACCTGAGCCACCCAATATGCTTCTGAGCTTCAAATGGTTGTGGGCAGCCCATGAGGGTGGGTGTGGAGTGGGGAGTGGTTTCATGGCAACTCTCACTGCACTCCCTATGAAATTCTGCTAATTATTATCTATCATCTTGACATTTATATTCCAGCCTGACCCCTCCTTGCGGAAATTGCCCACCATTGTACAATTTTCCACGTATCTGATGTGATGTTGACTCCAGGACAAAGGCCTCCCAAGCTTGCTCTACTGATGAATTCCAGCATCCCTACAGTGCAGAAGGCGGCTATTTGGCTCATTGAGCCTGCACCAGCAACAATCCCACCCAGGCCCTATGCCCATAACCCCACGTATTTACCCTGCTAATCCCCCTGACACTAAGAGGCAATTTAGCATGGCCAATCAACCTAACCCGCACATCTTTGGACTGTGGGAGAAAACCGGAGCACCCGGGGCAAACCCATGCAGACACGGGAAGAATGTGCAAACTCCACACAGACCCAAGCCGGGAATTGAACCTGGGTCCCTGGCGCTGTGAGGCATCTGTACTAATCACTGTGCCACTGTGTTGAGTATTACCGAGTCAGTTGCTCTCATATCACCCTGAGATTGTGATCCACAATCTTTGCTTCGTGTCTGCTGCACTCTCTCTCTACTTCTCAAACAGATGTTGTTACTGGATGGGTCCTTATATCAGCTAGTTGAGCAGTATTCATGCTGATTGGCTACTTCAAGCTAACTGGATGTAAAGACTAATAATTTGGGAGCTCAATTCAGGCAGTTTAAACTCAGCTGTATCAAATTTTCCATCAAACTGGGCTGGATTGAAGCCCAGCTCCGTGAGGTGAACACAGCTGCCCACTGTCTCTGAACAATAGCACAAAACACAAAGCACTCAGATGTCTGGCACAGAATCCTGCACAGGGCTGAGCAAAGGACTGGCAGACAGAGCCATTTTCCAAAGAATTAGTGGGTTCCTCTATCCATTCACGCGTGGCATTAAATTATTTACAGAGTGTAGCCAAGCAGAAAAACTCTAATGATATCAGATTCCTAATCTCATTCTGAGCGTGGCACAGAGCAATAAAGCATTTGCACATCAGTTCTTCCAAAAACAGCATGCAAGATAAAATCCACTTCTCACTCCATACTGCGAGTGATATATCACATTAACTGTCCTGATATCCGGCCGAGTTAATGTCCACTGCTTAAACTCTCGTTAAGGTGACAGTTTTTAAAAGATTTAAGCTTCCCAACATTGTTTAGAAACCAATTCTGCATCAGCATTACAACATCTGCAGAGGAGTGTGATCACCGGGTCCCCTGTTAGAGGAATCTTATCATTAAACCCCGTTAAAAAGAGGATTTTAGCCAACTGAAACTTTAGAAGGAGGAAGTCTTACCAAGTGGACCCTTTCTTAAAAGAAGTGTCAGCTTCAGGACGCCTAGCAAAGGAGATTTCACAATCACAACTGTTTCACTTTTAGGGCTTTGTTAAAACAGAAGTATCTGATTCCTTTTTAAGAGCGAGTCCCTTCATTCAGTCTCCTTTTTCTGTTGACGAGTTTCCCTTCTTTTCGATGGGATACTGATACCGACACACCTTTTAACAGGGGTCGACTTGGTGACATTACTTCCTTAAAGAGATTTCCAATGGCCTGACTGTTATTTCACGAGGGGTTTTGACGGTAAGACTCATATTGGACAAGAAAGGAGGCCAGTTATCAGGATCTTTGTTAAAGAGAGAATCGCTAAACCAGGAGCCTGTTTTAAAAAGAGAAGCTTGCCACATACCACGTAGGGCATTTTATCTTTTTTAAAAAAGGTCCTTTCAGAGATACAATCAGAGGATTTAATGAAACTAGAGAATAGATTCTCTCAAATTCAACCCAACAGATGGGATAAAGTGTCTTCTATTTAGAATCATAGAATCCCTACAGTGCAGACGGAGGCCATTCAACCCATCGAGTCTGCACTGAGAACAATCCTACCCAGGCCTTATCCCCGTCATCCCACATATTTACTCGGCTAATCCCATTAACCTACGCATCCAGGGACACTAAGGGGCAATTTAGCATGGCCAATCAACCCTAACTCGCACATCTTTGGACTGTGGGAGGAAATCGGAGCACCCGGAGGAAACCCACACAGACACGGGGAGAACGTGCAAACTCCACACAGACAGTGACCCAAGCCGGGAATCGGACCCAGGTTCCTGGAGCGGTGAGGCAGCAGTTCCTGGCTATAAGGTTTTATATAAATTAGGGCAGCATGAATCCTATTAGTAATAAGTGGAAACCCATCTCTTGCTGACGAGCAAACAATTTTCAATCTCAGTCACTGCATGGCCAATGAAACAAATGAAATAAGGCTTCACTGGTACAGATGGGGCTCTTGTGTGATCGAGGCTGAAGCATATCATTAGACTTTCTTTGTTCAAGCCCTGATTTAAAAGATATGCATTTTAAAATTATTCATTACTTTTGCTTTCATCCATTTCCCACTAATTTTCTTCCCTCCACTCCTGAAGATGCAAATGGAGAATTTCACTGGAATAGTGACCCTACATTCACTTTTCCTAGTTGTGTCAGTGACCTCTTGGTGATTATCAAATCTGTAGAAAGAAGAAGTGTGGTTTATGTTTGAGACCTTGAGGAGGTTATCCAACCATGATGATATAATGCTTAATCTTTACTTAAAAAGCCAACCATCATGGTTTGAAACATTGGGAGCAGAGTTGGTGGGAAGAAGCTGGTTTTCCTCAAATTTGTTGGGCTATGCGATGTTTTTGTGAAGTAATTTTTCCATATGTAAGCCAGTGCTATCAGAGAGGGACAAAGAGGAGTTATTTAAAAGGTTATTTAACCAGACTTTGAAGGTCTGGAAAACCAGATGCATGTCAGTCAGTGTCCTTTAGACATGATAAATGCAACTAATCACCAGCCAACAAATAAAAGAGGCTTCATATCCGAAAGTTGCCCACTCAGACACCCTGAATCAAGTTTAGCTGAAGAATACTAGAAGGTGCGGATCCCCAACATAGTACACCTGGTGGGCAGTGCCAGGGTATCTGGGGCTCCCATGGCCTCCATTCCCACTGGCAAGGCCATCATGTCTGGTCCCCATTGGTAGGGACTATCCGTGACCCTCACTGGTGCGGACCTCGACCGGTGGGGGGGCTAAGGATGTCACTAACATTTAAGATGTGGAGATGTCGGTGTTGGACTGGGGTAAACACAGTAAGAGGTTTCACAACACCAGGTTAAAATCCAACAGCTTTATTTGGTAGCACAAGCTACTAGCTTCCGGAGCGCTGCCCCTTCATCAGATGAGTGGGAGTTCTGTTCACAAACAGGGCATATAAAGACACAAACTCAATTTACAAAATAATGGTTGGAATGAGAGTCTTTACAGGTAATCAAGCCTTAAAAGGTACAGACAATGTGAGTGGAGAAAGGATTAAGCACAGGTTAAAGAGATGTGTATTGTCTCCAGCCAGGACAGTTAGTGAGATTTTGCAAGCCCAGTTAAGTTGTGACATGAACCCAAGATCCTGTGTGCGGAACTTGGCTATCAGTCACTGCTCAGCGACTCTGCGTTGTCGTGTGTCGTGAAGGCCGCCTTGGAGAACAGACACCTCAGATGCTGAAAGATGCCCTCATAAGAACAGGATATGGTGCTCGACTCATGTGCTGCCAGGCAAGGTGGTGGAGGCGGACACACTGGGAACGTTTAAGACTTATCTAGATAGCCACATGAACGGAGTGGGAATGGAGGGATACAAAAGAATGGTCTAGTTTGGACCAGGGAGCGGCACGGGCTTGGAGGGCCGAAGGGCCTGTTCCTGTGCTGTATTGTTCTTTGATCGACAGTCCCGACGCACCACAGCGAAAATTCGCACCGATCCCCTCAGAAGACAAACACGGGACACGGCGGACAGAGTACCCTTCGTCGTCCAGTACTTCCCCAGAGCGGAGAAGCTACGACATCTTCTCCGGAGCCTTCAACATGTCATTGATGAAGACGAACATCTCGCCAAGGCCATCCCCACACCCCCACTTCTTGCCTTCAAACAACCGCACAAACTCAAACAGACTATTGTCCGCAGCAAACTACCCAGCTTTCAGGAGAACAGTAACCACAACACCACACAACCCTGACACAGCAACCTCTGCAAGACGTGCTGGATCATCGACACGGATGCCATCATCTCACGTGAGTACACCATCCACCAGGTACACGGTACATACTCTTGCAACTCGGCCAACGTTGTCTACCTGATATCCTGCAGGAAAGGATGTCCCGAGGCATGGTACATTGGGGAGACCATGCAGACGCTACAACAACGGATGACAGTCAGGCAAGACTGTTCTCTTCCTGTTGGGGAACACTTCAGCGGTCACGAGCATTCGGCCTCTGATCTTCGGGTAAATGTTCTCCAAGGCGGCCTTCACAACACACGACAGCAGAATCGCTGAGCAGAGGCTGATAGCTAAGTTCCGCACACATGAGGACGGCCTCAACCGGGATCTTGGGTTCATATCACACTATCTGTAACTCCCACAACTTGACTGGGCTTGCAAAATCTTACTAACTGTCCTGGCTGGAGACAATACACATCTCTTTAACCTGTGCTTAACCCTCTCTCCACTCACATTGTCTGTACCTTTAAGACTTGATTACCTGTAAAGACTCGCAGTCCAACCATTATTTTGTAAATTGAGTTTGTGTCTTTATATGCCCTATTTGTGAACAGAACTCCCACTCACCTGATGAAGGGGCAGCGCTCCGAAAGCTTGTGGCTTGTGCTACCAAATAAACCTGTTGGACTTTAACCTGGTGTTGTGAGACTTCTTACATTAATATTTAAGTCAGCCTTGTGCTTTCGTCAGCAGAACAGGGCTGTCAAGATCATGAAAGGCGGGAAATTAAGCACGGACCTGGTTTTTCACCTCTCGCCCTATCTTACCGGCATCGCAAACTGGTAAGAACCCGCTCAATAACTCTTGAATTTCAGTGCTGTAGAATACAGAGAGAAGGAGAAATGATTTGGTCAACAACTGAAAACTATAATCAACTCTGAACTGACCATTTGGGGGGATTTGAAGGTGTCTGATCACGTGGAAGGCCCAATGCGGGCCAGTGATGTTCCTGACTGCACTTCAACTGAAGCAAAAGAGAAGCAAAAGGTGGATCTTACCTCTATCACTGGAACAAAATTCTGCCCCATATTTCTAAGATCATAACAAATAGGAGCTGGAGTTGGCCATTCGGCCTAGGAAGCCTGCTCTGCCATTCAGTAAGATCATGGCTGATCAGATCAGGTCCGGTATTAACTCCGCTTTCCTGAGGGCCCGCGCCGATGAACACGACCACACGTATGCAGATAAAGAGGAAGTGGTCTTATGGATGAACACTGTTGGACCCTACCAAAATCGACAAGAAACATATAAGTACTTTTCCCTACCATTTTGTGCTGGGAAAGAAAAGACTGCTTGCTCCCCATAACCCTTGACTTGCTTGTTGATCAGAAACCTGTCTAGCTCAGCTTTGAACACACTCAATGACCCAGATTCCACTGGTCTCCGTGGAAGACAATTCCAAAGTCTAACAACCCTCAGAGAAAGAATTGCTCCTCATCTCCACTTTAAATGGGAGACCTCTTATCTTTCAAATGTGTCCCCTAGTTCTAGATCCCCTCACGAGGGGAAACATGTTCTCAGTATTTACCCTGTCCAAGCCCCCTCAGAAGCTTATATGTTTGAATAAGATCACCTCTCATTTTTCTAAACCCCAATGGGTAAAGGCCTAACATGGTCAATCTTTCCACATTTCCATGTGCTATCACTTGACTATCAAGAATAGCAAAGATTTTTGAGTGTAATCTAGTTCTTTCCGTAAAGCTTGGGTGGCACAGTGTTAGGACTGCTGCCTCACAGCGTCAGGGACCCGGGTTCAATTCCAGCCTTGGGTGACTCGCTGTGTGGAGTTTGCTCGTTCACCCCATGTCTGAGTGGGTTTCCTCCCACAGTCCAAACTTGTGCTGGTTAGGTGGATTGGCCATTCTAAATTGCCCGTAGTATGCCAAAATTAGGGGGATTTGTAGGGAGAATATGTGGGGTTACGGGGATTGGAAGGGGGCGGGCCTGAGTAGGATGCTCTGTTGGAGAATTGGTGCAGACTTGATGGGCCGAATGGCCTCCTTCTGCACTATAGGGATTCTATACTTGGGTCAGAATTCTCAACCTTTTACGACTGAGGAAAGGTCTTGCACTATCAAGATGCAACATTGGCAAAAAATGGCATTGGCAAGTCCATCTGCCCTTGCGCAACATCCACACAGAAATATTGTTTTCATTTTAATTTTTGAACTTCACTTTTTTATTTATCTCCAAGGGATGAAGCAGAGTGGGTGTCCTTTTGTTAACTCAGTCAGGGAATATTACATGTTACCTGGTGCCAAATATAATTGGGGTTTAACTGCTTGTTGCTGATTGGCTGTGTACCTAAATACTGACAAATAATAAATTCCGATCTCAGCTCAGAGGCGAGAATGGAGTCAAATGAAGTCACTCTATTGTTGACTCTGAATGAGACTGCCCTCTTCAGTCAACTGCGCATCAGCGAGAAGCCAGTTTCGACATTGTCTATCTAACGCTCGCTTGGTGTTTCTTGGCTTCATGCACCATGAACTTTGACAGACTGAGCAACAAAAGATACTTCGGTTATTTCAATTTGTTGCAAAATGGACAATTCGAATGTTTCTCTCAACCCAATCTCTGTTGTTAGTTCGTGTACTCTCCTCGTATGCCAACACTCTCAAGAGCCGACACTTAGATCCGTACAGAAATAAGGCATAACAATCGCTTCATGCACTCATGCCTCCATTTTTACTAAAAATGACTAAAGTCTTCCACAATCTGCTTTTTTGCTGATTCTTTCACAAGAAATGGGTGTTGCTGGCTCGGCCAGCATTTTTGTTTCCCACCTCTACCCTTGAGAAGGTGGCGCTGAGCTGCCGTCTTGAACCACTACAGTCCACACACACTGCTGTTAGAGAGGCTGCTCCAGGATTTTGGCCCAGCAATAGTAAAGGAATGGCGATATAGTTTGAAGTCAGGATGGTGCATGCCTTGGAAGGGAACTTGCAGGTGGTATTGTTCCCATGCATCTGCTGCTCTTATCCTGCTAGGTGGTAGTGGTCGTCAATTTGGAATTTGCTGTGAAAGGAGCCTTGGTGTATTAGAACAAAGAAAGAAGTACAGCACAGGAACAGGCCCTTTGGCCCTCCAAACCCGTGCCATTCATGATGCCCTAACTAAACTAAAAAAAACCTTCTGCCCTTACTCAGTCCATTGCCCTCTATTCATATACCCATCCAGATGCCTCTTAAAAGTTGCGAATTGTGCCTGCTTCCACCACCTCCTCTGGCAGCGCTTTCCAGGCACTCACCACACTCTGCGTGAAAAACTTTCCCTGCACATCTCCCTTAAACCTTCCCCCGCTCACCTTGAACCTGTGCCCCCTTGTAATTGTCACTTCCACCCTGGGAAAAACCCTCTGACTATCCACTGTGTCTATGCCTCTCATAATTTTGTAGACCTCTATCCGGTCTCCCCTCTCCTCAGTGAAAACAATCCTCATTTATTCACCCTCACCTCAGAGCCAATCAACCTCTCCTCTTAGCCAAAAGTTACTGCATTGCATCTTATAGATGGTATACCTGCTGCCACTCTGCATTGGTGGTGGAAGGAATGGATGTTGAAGGGAGTGCCATCAAGCGGGCTGCTTTGTCATGAATGTTGTCAAGCTTTTTGAGTGTTGTTGGAGCAGCATTCATCCAAGCAAGTGGAGAGCATTTTATCACACTGCTGACTTGTGCCTTATAGATTATGGCCAGACTTTGGAAGTCAGTAGGTAAATAACTCTCAGCAGAATTCCTAATCTCTGACCTACACTAGTAGCCATAGTATATATATGGCTGCTCCAGTTCAGTTTCTGATCAATGGTCACCCAAGAATGTTGATAGTGGGGGATTTAGCAATGGGAATGCCATTGCACATCAGGTGAGATGTTAGATTCTCTCTTGTTAGAGATGGTCATTGCCCGACACTTGCGTTACTTGCCATTTATCAGCCCAAGCCTGAGTGTTGTCCGGGTCTTGCTACATATTAGTGTGGACTGCTTCAGCATCTGTACAGATACAATTCAATCCAGGCCAGTGGGCCGTTGACTATTCAGGAACAAATGGTTCGTGCAGTTTTGGCGAGGGGACAAAACTTCAAAATCTGTTCCCTGTTGGCATCCCCCGATGAGAGAGAGTCCTTGGCAGCACGATTCGGCAAAGATCACAGTTTTCTCACAATTAGAACCTACTCTGGGCTTTATTTCCAATTTTGCCGATGCGCTCCACAGAAAACAGAATTTGTGGCTCAGGAAATTGCCTTACAAATCTCATTGAAGTCCTTTGGATTCTTTTAAACCAGCTGGAGAAATTCAAAAGACCTTCGATGGAGTAATGCAGTATATCAGAACCAGCACATAATCCTGAATATTATATATAAAAAAACACCTGCACACTCTCGCTTGTGCTTTGTTCCTGCGATACATAACTCTTCAGGATGCTGCTTTGAGAACAGTCAGCCATGCACAAAACTCTCTTCTCCCCAGAGACTCTGATAGTGAATTTCCAAGAGCTGTTATCCCAATCAGCTACTGCAACTCCAGTCAAAAAGAGCTGAATAAATCCTGGAAAGATGTTGCTTCATCTCACCACACCCTCCTCCCCCCCCCCCTCCCCCCCCCACTCCCCACAGCGCCCCCCGCCCCCCCCCACTCTTCCTCCTCCCCATTCCCCCTCCACATTCTCTCCCCCTCCACATTCTCTCCCCTTCCCCATTCTCTCCTCCACCCCCCCTCCCCACTTCCCCGAAGCTCCCCATGAAACGTTCCGGTTCCATCCCAATTCCAGGTATCACTTCATGGCACTTTATGGGCGGCATGGTGGCACAGTGGTTAGCGCTGTTGCCTCTTAGCGCCAGGGACCCGGGTTCAATTCTGGCCTCAGGTCACTGCCTGTGTGGAGTTTGCACATTCTCCCTTTGCCTGCGTGGGTTTCCTCCGGGTGCTCCGGTTTCCTCCCACACTGCAAAGATATGCGGGCTAGGTTGATTGGCCTTGTTAAATTGACCCTAGTGCCAGGAGGATTAACCGATAAATATGTGGGATTACGGGAATAGGGTCTGGGTGGGATTGTGGTCAGTGCAGACTCGATGGGCTGAATGGCCTCCTTCTGCACTGTCAGGATTCTATGATTCATTACGAAAATAAACTGCGCCACATATTGGTTTTCTGATCACCTCTCACCAACAATTCTTTCCCCTGGTGAATTTCTCCCCTCTACCTCCCAAAGATACCCAAAAGGCTTTCTCTCACAGATGAAAAGTCATCAGAAACCTTGCAGACACCGCATCAACATTGGGACAATGCAATGGAGGCAGGTCCAGGTCAGCTCAGATGCCATGAAAATGAGGTGAGCTATGGGAGGACGTAGGAGAGGAAAATCAGCCTCTTTATTTGCAAAGGATGTAAAAGCAGTAAATTAATGTCCTCATATCCCCTAATATTTTCCGTGACAGCAGGGGAAATAAATGGAGCCTGTCGACGTTCTATCTCAAGGGTCTAATGAAATCAAATGGCATGCAAGTGTTGATTGGGCTGATCTCAAAGGTTGGGGAGGAATTTCCCAACACGTTGAATAGGGCATGGGTTCCATGCCAGCAATCTCCCAATAAATACGATATTTGCCTGGTGTTGTTGAAAAGGTGAGTCACTATCTATTGGGAAGAAGATAGGTCAATAATCATACAGGCCTCCTCCATGCTTACTCGTCCAAGGTAGCAACACACGTGATCCAACTGGCCTCAGCAACTCTAAGCTCAGGAAGGAAAATCAGCCTGGGTTCATGTTCCAGATTTCTGTTCAGAGGCTTCTGTTGGTAAGTGTATGTGTGGAACATCAAAGGTGGGATGTTGGAAAGCCAAGCAGGGTACCCTGTTCAGAAACCAACCACATTTTTTCATCCAGTAAGTTAAACCTTCTGGTATCTGTACACCTGGCTGCAGATCAGAACAGACCCGAGCCTGACTGTGATGTCTCCTACACAAAATGAGTGCCAGCTGACTGATAGATCTAAGGCACATTATGCCCATGAAGCAGTACTCAGGTAAAATTCAATGATTTCAAGGGAGTAAGGGAGTGAATGATCGCTGAAGGATTCTTGGCATTGATGGCACTAATCTGGCGCCTTACCTTAGGCTGCAGGAATTTACTTACACTTGCAAACTGGGCAGCAAACCCCAGGCACCAGTTCCATCTTGTTACAAGGCAGTGAGGGGCACACGGTACACGAGACACTTCCCAGCTGGCAGGTACAAACAGATATAAAAGACAACATTCAGTTCCATTGCAGATAAAATAAAGGAAAAGAAGAGAAAAAAAGAATATGTTGCCTTTCATGACCTCAGTAGATCTCAAAATATCTTACAGCTATTTAAATACTTTTAAAGTGTAGTCATAATTGTAGTGTAGAAAATGCATCAGCCAATTTGAGAACAGCAACCGTACTGTGATCATAATTAGATAATCTGTTTGAGTGAGGTTGGCTGAGGGATAAAATGTTGGCAGGACAATAGAGAGAACTCTTTGAAATGGTGCCATGAGATCTTACAACAACCCTCTGAAAAGGAAAATATCTCTGTGTAATATCTCACCTGAAAGATGGCATTCCCTCGGAACAGCACCAAAGTACAATCCTGGATGATGCGCTCGAGCCGCTGGAGTGATGTTTGACTTCACAACCTTCTGGCTTCTGTATAAGCTTTCATTACAGTGTTCAAAAGCCTAGTTAAATAGGGAGCTGGCTGACAGTGGCATTTATCTGTCAATCAGCTGAAAGTAATTGTCTTCAATAGGTGTTAATTTCTGAAGCAGGAAGCTGAGCTAGCTAATCATCAGTCACTCTGAGCAGGTAGGTTTTCAAGCCACAAAGAGTAAGTGAATGCCTGGAGAGAAGACGATGCCGGAGAGAGACAAAGACTGAGTATGTTGGTGGAAATTTGGTACAAAGGGGAAAAGGAAGTTCTACCTTCTTTCAGCTATCGGAAACATAGAAACTAGAAACAGGAGTAGGCTATTCGGCCCTTCAAGCCTGCTCCACCATTCATTTTGATCAGAAGAGATAGGTCGTATACCAGAAAGAATGAAAAGCTAGAGGGGTGAATCTGTGGGTTCAGAGCATTCCAAAGAAAATCGAATCCTGATGTAACAGCAAAGAAGGTAAGTGATTGATTGGTTGGAGAGCATTTTTTCTTTTTCCTTTGTCTAAAACAGGGAATATGCTCTTCTCCCCCACCACACCCACTCCCTAAGCAGACTTGGCACTATTTCCCTACAGTGCAGAAGGAGGCCATTCGGCTCATCCAGTCTGCACCAACCACAATCCCACCCGGGCCTTATCCACATAACCCCATGCATTTCCCCCAGCTAGTCCCCCTGACACTAAGGGGCAATTTAGCATGGCCAATCCACCTCACCCGCAAATCTCTGGACTTTGAATGTTTGTGGATGGGGTGCCAATCAAGCGGGCTGCTTTATCCTGGATGGTGTTGAGCTTCTCGAGTGTTGTTGGAGCTTCACCCATCCAGGCAAGTGGGGAGTATTCCATCACACTCCTGACTTGTGCCTTGGGGATTCAGGTGAGCTACTCGCCACAAGATTTCTAGCCTTTGACCCGCTCCTGTAGCAACAGCATTAAATGGATAATTCAGTTAAATCTCTGTTCAATGGTAACCCCTCAGGATGTTGATATTATGTGAAGGATATGATTTCCCAACATGAAATTTAGATTAGTTTGGGAGGAAACAAGGTCACAAAACTGTACAGAATGAGGCCCCAAAAATGCAAGGGTAAACCGGGTCTCTCCAGTACCTAAAATTTCTGCTTCCATATTTGTTTTCAGACAAGAACAGGGTTTGTGTTGTGGTATGCAATCAGGCAGTGTGGACGGGTACTGGCAGGAGCTGCGCTGGGCATGGCAGAGAGCATCGAGAGTGGAGCAAACCATCTACTAGTGGGAACCACTTGTGGGGTCCAGATCTGAGAGGTCAGCAGAGGAGTGACAAGTAGATTGGGGTCTGAGGAAGTGAGGTAAAATATACCATCTTGCTAATGGCACTGCAGAACAAGTAAACTGATGGAGGCTTGGGCGGGGTACAATGAGGAAGACAGAAGCCTGATACCTGAAGAGTGAGCTTGCTGGGGACCAGCCTTTCTCAAGACCTCCATTTCCCTCTATTTATTTGCATTATTTAATTTTTTTAAATTCATTCGTGGGACATGGGCGTCACTGGCTGGCCAGCATTTATTGCCCATCCCTAGTTGCCCTTGAGAAGGTGGTGGTGAGCTGTCTTCTTGAATCGCTGCAGTCCACATGCTGTGGGTTGACCCACAATGCCGTTAGGGAGAGCATTCCAGGATTTTGACCCAGCGACTGCGAAGGAACGGCGATATATTTCCAAGTCAGGACGGTAAATGGCTTGGAAGGGAATTTGCAGGTGATGGTGTTCCCACGCATCTGTTGCCCTTGTCCTTCTAGATGGAAGTGGTCATGGGTTTGGAAGGTGCTGTCTAAGGATCTTTGGTGAATTGCTGCAGTGCATCTTGTAAATAGTGCTGCACCTGCTGCCACTGAGCGTCGGTGATGGAGGAAGTGGATGTTTGTGGATGTCGTGCCAATCAAGCAGGCTGCTTTGGCCTGGATGGACACATGTATTACACAAAGACTTCTTGCTTTTAAATACATTTCTCAATGGTTGGTTTAGGGAAATGGGTGAACCGGAAAAGGGAACACCATCGGTCCGGAGTCAGCAGCCAAAACCTGCATGGAGTGGCCATGCACAGTTACAATATGCCCCACTGTATGGGTTTATGATAGAGTTCACTGCAGATGCCGAACAAGGTGCAAGACCTTCCAGCTGTCAAAGAAATCAGGATTGGATGGTAACGTATATTATATATTACACCAAAATCCATTCCAGTTTCAATCCCTATGATTGCTTCCAGACTCATTCTCAACCCCCTGGAATATCTCCATCCATAACAGGCCAGAGACGTTGCTGCTCCCAGTTCCCCAATAACTGGAAAATTTCCTTCTCTATCACTGCTTCAATTCCTGTTTCATCCCATGACCCTGCTTCCTGGCTTTCCCTCTTGGAATAGTCCGCCTCCCCCTCCCCACGCTCCTTTACCTTCGCAAAAGCTCCTCTCTCTGTTTCACCAATGCCGGCATCTCCACATCATGATTTATAACCCAGGGACTCCATTAGAATTAAATATAATTAGAAAATATTACCCTCTGGTTTACCATGAGGTGAACCACAGGAGGTTAGGACATCTCTGTGTGAGGAGTCTTCCAAACATTGGACTATGCCATGGATAATGGTGGCAGGCTTCAACAGGCAGGGTACAAAGGGTAAAGGAGTGAAAATCTAATTTGTATACCAGACACCTAGGATTTACTCAGACACTTTCTGTCACTGCTCCTTCAACCCATTTATTATTTTTTTTCCTCAGCTAATCAATGAAGAATTTCTTCAAATTAAAAGAAAAAGGTCGCTTTGCAATTTTACAGAATTGTTACAGTACAGGAGGAGGCCATTCGGCCCATCATGTCGGCACCAGATCTCTGAATGTGCAATTCATCTCGTGCCGTCCCCCTGCATTCTCCCCATAACCCTGAACATTCTTCCCATTCAGATAATCAATTCCCCCTTGAATGCATCAATTGAACCTGCCCCCACCACATTCCCAGGACGTGCCTTGCAGACCTTAACTTCTTGCTGTGTGAAATTATATTTAAACAATCCAAATGGTGAAAAGGGGTCTTGAGGCAGGATGGCTCAAAGCTGAGACATCCTTCAGTAAGTGAACACAATGGTAAACAATTGGATCTCCTCACCTGGCAAGTACACTCAACGCACTCAGACACTGACCAGGTGGCACCGTCCTCTCGCAAGGTCTCATTGTACCAACAGGATGTTGGTGGTGTCCAGGGCGTGGCGAAGATCGCAGCTGGCAAAGGCTGCTTGAGAGATTCCATTACTGGAGCCGATTTCAACAAGTTTTCTGGGAAATAACACATTACAACTCAGTAAGAATACATCTGCAGAGCAGAATACTTTTCATTAAACATACTAATTGCAACTTCTCCGAATGTTCTGTGCTGCAACAAGGTCCAGCAGCTGTTGAAGTATCTAGACAGAGGAACATAAAAAATCTCGAAGGAGCAGGCTCATGGAGGCTGCTTCCTCTGCACAGCCTGAACAATCTGCTGCAGCTTAGATTCTCCACAGTTTGTTCAACCTCCTGAGGAAGATGTACAAGGAATGGGAAAAGAGTCAATAAGATAAAGTTTCCCACTCCCCACCATGATGTCCTGCTGTCCACTTGGCATCAAGAAAAGGGTTCTAAACATTTTTGGCAAGGCTATCACCTACCCCTCTCTTAGCTAACTGCTCCTTGAACAAGACTGAAGTGCAGTTGGCTCCTTTATTTGCCTACTTTGTGTCATGTGTCAGTGAGGTTCATGTCCTTCCTTAATTATGTGGCGCAAGAGTGTGGCGACTAGGGGATTTTCACAGTAACTTCATTGCAGTATTAATGCAAGCCTACTTGTGACACTAATAAATAAACTTTACTTCCCAACCTAGTTTAGCATGGGATGAGTAGGAAGTGGGAGGTATGGAATAATATAAAAGTGTAAAGGCAGTTCCTAAGCAAACAGGAACATACTTTTTCCACACACTGTTTATGTTCAGACATCAGTTGAACACAAATGGACTGGAAGTCCTTGAAATTCATGATGGCCTGTGAAATGGTATGAAGGAGCATGTAAGGCAATGGGAGTGCAGTCCATGGTGAAAGCCCTATCCTGCTGCATGCACGTGACCTCAGGGAAAGCAATGGAAATATTGGCTCGAACAAACATGGCCTGAGATACCTGTGTAATGCAGAACAGATGTTACCGATACCAGGACAGATGTTACCTCTGCCTGGGCAGCACCGTGGCACAGTGGTTAGCACCGCTGCCTCACAGGGCCAGGGACCCGGATTCAATTCCGGTCTTGGGTGTGGAGTTTGCACATTCGCCCATGTCTGTGTGGGTTTCCTCCCACAGTCCAAAGATGTGCAGCTTAGGTGGACTGGCCATGCTAAATTGCCCCTCAGTGTCAGCAAGGTAAATATGTGGGGTTATGGGGATAGAGCCTGGGTGGGATTGTTGTTGATGCTGGCTCAATGGGCCAAATGGCCTCTTTCTGCACTGCAAGGATTCTATAATTCTATCTGTTTCAGCGTGACAGGAGCTGAAGGAGGCAAAATTGTGTATCTATACCTGGTGTTTATTTTTCACGGTGACACAGTGGTTAGCACTGCTGCCTCACAGTGCCAGGGCCCCAGGTTCAATTCCGGCCTCAGGTGACTGTGTGGAGTTTGCACTTTCTCCCCGTAATTGCGTGAGTTTCCTCCGGGTGCTCTGGTTTCTTCCCACAATCCGAAGATGTGCGGGTTAGGTTGATTGGCCATGCTAAATTGACCCTAGTGTCAAGGGGATTAGCAGGGTAAATGTGTAGGGTTACGGGAATAAGGCCTGGATTGCATTGTGGTTGGTGCAGACTTGATGGGCTGAATGGCCTCCTTCTGCACTGTAGGGATTCTATGAACCCACACCTAACACGCCCTGTCAAGTTAGACTGAAAGCTAAAACGTTGAGAGTTGCAGTGACCTTAAGATACAATAGCCTATGAGGTGCTGGGTGTGCTAGTTGATTGCAGGAGACAATATATTTCTGTGGTCGCAATGAATTGAAGGGACGTTGTTCCAAATTTGAAAGCTCTCTTGGGCGATCACCTCCTCCTGTTTGCTTTCCCTACAACTATAGTTCTGTTTGCTCCTTCATCTGCCTGCTGGTTCTTCTCCTCATGCCGGAAGGACCCCCGTGGAGAAGTGTGTTGCCAAAAGCTCCTTAGAAGTTCAGAGAAAACTTTACAGCATTTTCCAGTCATCTGATTTGGCCAAAAACTATGAGATACAAGCAGAACATCCTGTACAACTTTATAGCATTTAGCCGCCTAAATCAAAGTGCATCTGAAAATCAGAACAGACATTGAGTTAACACTTAGATTACCCAGGTAAATTTTGTCTGACCACCTCACCTGAGCTCCAATTCCCACCTCTAGATTTTCAGGAATGGAAGAGGACTCCAGCTGTTTATTAAGTATCCCACTGATCCTATATGTGTTGTCAATACAGCCGACACAAATTCAGAGGATGACTACAACCGACTAATATGGACATACGGAACTATTTAGAGAAGAAATACAAGGAATGACGCTGCTCAAAAGATGATTGATAATGTAAAGGGACACTTTCTGGAAAATTCCTCTGTGGATTGTATTGGCAGATCTTCCTGAGGGAAAATGGAATTTCACACCAGAAAATGTGTCAAGGCCCACTTTAAAAAGAGAAGTATGAGAAATGCAAAAGGCTGGACTTTGTTTGTGAGGACAATGGAGACTGTACACTATATCTGTATACTATATCTGTATACTACATCTCTTCAGGCACACAAAAAAAATCACCACTTGTTGATGTGTGTCTCAGGATGTGTAAAAGGTTCTGAGAGGAAACCCAATACAGATGGTGGATGGTAATACAGGCCAATTCTCTCTCTCGGGAATACACAGGGAAAACGGGTTGAAAACTGGCTTAAGACCGGTGAATGACAGAAGCAGAAGAACAGAGAAGGAAGAAGGACGTCTCTCTCTCTCTTGCTGGAGGCAACTGTATTTTAGCAGACAGGCAGAAAACAGGAAGTAACAGGAAAGTCACTTCAGTTAGTCTTGCAGAAACAACAAGGTCACCTCTCCCCTCTGCGGGCAAGCCAATAAGTCTCTCCAACAGACGGTGAATCCATCAAAATCAGCTCTACCAAAATCAACCAACTTAATGGCCGTAACATACCATCACCAACACCTCAGGGACAAGTCAAGAATTAAATCGTATATTTTTTTAACTTTTATTTGGACTCTTCTTATTTGTCACATTTTGTTATTTTTCCCTGCATTTGAGTAACTATTAAAACTTATTCCAGGTTAAATTGGCTCTCTATAAAAAGTAAATAAATTTGGATTGGGAAAAGTTATCCATGGGGAAAGGATCTTTAAACAAATCATTGTTGTGACCAGCCGAGGAAGTTGGGAAAAAGGGGGAGCCAGCTTATTCTTCCTCATCTAGTTGTAACACTATTCTGTCAAAGATTCTGTGACGTATTGGATTATAACCTTTTGACCTGCCAGAAGGTGTGACCCAATAACATTCAAGAAACCCAGAAGGTGGAGTTTCCCTACACGTAAAAACCTGGGCCTTCACTATGAGTTTCCAGATAGTCAGCCTGCTTGGCAGCCTTGGCATCCAACTGGGTGGTGAACGCTGGAGGATGGATTACAGGACCGAGTAGTCTGGGTCCCATCCAGGGAGAGGAACCAATCCTGAGGAGTTGGGGAAGGGTCTGAATCCTGGGTTGGGGAGGTGAGAGCCCTTATGATGGTGATGAGTTAGTGGTGATGAGTGCAGGTTAATGCCAGGGCACTGGAGATCTGCAGCGACATTACAATGCCGGGTGGAGATCAGAAGGGGTGACAATTGATGTCTGATCATGGGGTTTTGGCATTTTTACCTCTTGGATCTAACAGTCCTTTTATTCCTGTAGAGCTTTAGATAAGCTGACCATCTACAGTTAACTTTAAAATGGTGCATAAAAATGATACACTCAGCTTGATTATAATATGAAAATTGTCTATTGCTGCCTGCCTGAATCTCAACCCCTGCTAAAACTGGAAGTGGACATTTTGGGGGTTTGTTGGAATCATAAAATCCATAGAATCCATGCAGTGCAGAAGGAGGCCATTTGGCCCATCAGATTTGCACCGACTCGCATTTTACCCAAGCCCACCCCGTCGTCTTATCACTGCAACCTCATGCATTTACCATGGCCAATCCACCTAACCTGCACATCTTTGGACTGTGGGAGGAAACCGAAGCACCCAGAGAAAACACATGCAAACACGGGGAAAACATACAAACTCCACACAGACAATCACCCAAGGCTGGAATCGAACCCAGAGCTCTGGCACTGTGAGGCAGCAGCGTTAACCATTGTGCCACAGTGCCAGCATACGATCCAGGTTTTTAACAGTTGAACCCGATGCAAACCCACCAGCTTTTTAGGGGATAAAATTCTGCCCTTTATTTTACAGTTCAATTATCTTGGTGTACCATTTAGCTTCTGTCTATTTATCTTGCAAATAACAAATAAATCTTATGAATGGTTTTAACTTATTTGCCTTGGTTTAACAATGATTCTTACCTTGTAGGAGAGTTCAAGTGGGCCAGGCATTCCGCTAGGCTTTTAATGAATTATTTTTAAAATCAGGGGTGTTGTTAATTCTGCACATGCTGTCCATTTCATGGCGTGTTTCAAGAAGCAGAGTTTGGTTGAGAGGACTTTCAGAGTAATGCGAAACCACCTTGTAATGAACACGGTGGCTTAGTGGTTAGCACTGCTGCCTCACAGCTCCAGGGACCCAAGTTCAATTCCAGCCTTGGGTGACTGTGTGGAGTTTGCACATTCTCCCTGTGTCTGTGTGGGTTTCCGGTTTCCTCCCACTATCCAAAGATGTGCAGGTTATGTGGATAGGCCATGGTAAATATGGGGGGTTACAGGGATAGGGTTGGGGGAAGAGGGCCCGGGTAAGATGCTCTGTCAGAGAGACGGTGCAGACTCAATGGGCAGAATGGGCAGCACTGTAGGGATTCTATTATTCTATGAAATGCATTATCAAAACATTGAAATTGAAACAACATTGGTGTAAATAACCACTGCCCACCATATTTAAACAGCAAAGGCTCCTACTGAAGAAAGTACAAAGGCATTAAGAATGCCTGACTCCCACGGAACTGAATTCCAGCAAGAGGAAATGTGGTGGGGAAAAAAATTGGCATGGTTTTTAATGCATATATTATAAAAAATAACAGACGTTCCTCAGCAGATGTAAAGTGACAGAACAAACTCAGGGTTCAGAAGATTTACTCTGAGCTTTTTTGGCACCACTTACAATGCTGCCTGAACTCCTCAACATATTCCGTCCAGAGTTTAAAGCAATGTTGTCAATACCTGCTCTCTTATCACTTTCTCTGGACTCACCTGTGCAGGTGTCGTTCACATTTAAGTGAAATCCTTCTGGGCATGCACAGTAGAAACTTCCCTCGGTGTTAACACAATGATGTGAGCATGGGCTGGACACGCACTCATCAGTATCTGAGAAAATAAACACAACACACATGAGGCAATAATCGACCCACAATCTGTCAAGCCATCCAAACCCTCAGATAAGTATAAGCTTGTCAGACACAGAGAAACGAGGGGAGTAGTGGACTTGCAGGAGGAAAGCTCTTTGAACCACTGCACAACCTACTATTGGTGAGCAACCAGCACCAATCAGAGATAAAATAATAATAAAAAAATCTGCAGAGGCTGAAAATCTGAAACTCAGACAAAATGTGCTGGAAAGACTCGACAGGTCAGTCATCATCTGTAGAGAGTGTAGACACGTCAACATTTCAGATATTGAATGATAATTCGGGCGGCACGGTTGCACAGTAGTTAGCACTGCTGCCTGACAGCACCAGGGACCAGGTTCAATTCCAGCCTCGGGTCACTGTCTGTGTGGAGTCTGCACGTTCTCCCCATGTCTGCGTGGGTTTCCTCCAGGTGCTCTGGTTTCCTCCCACGGTCCAAATATGTGCGAGTTAGGTTGATTGGCCATGCTAAATTGACCCTCGTGTCAGGGGGATTAATATGAGAGGTTACGGGAATAGGGATTGTGGTCGGTGCAGACTCAATGGGCCGAATGGCCTCCTTCTGCGTTGTAGGGATTCTATGATTCTATGCATTGTCATTGCAATATTTCATGGGATGAGCTGACCGAAAAAGTATGAAATACATCTATTAGTGAGGACTGTGGAACCTCAGATGAAGATTGTTTAGCCCTCCAGTCCATAAATACATGTCCAGAGGCATCAGAACAGGGACAAGGCAACAGACACCAACTAACAAAGCTGTCAGCACCCTCCCAACATCAGACCTCACATAAATGACTTGGAGAGTTTTCTCAATGGAGGCCATCCCAGCAATGTTGGAACAGACTGTCTTGGCACCATTGGATGCACGTCAGGAGTGGCAATGCCTTGAGCCAGAGACCAAATGTCAAGAGTACCAATTCCTGGCACCTCATCCTGGGGAGTACATAGCTCACAGTTGGCCATACAATTCATACTTAGACATGCATGTTCCAGATGTCAGCACACTAAGAGATCACACTGAGTGAGTCATACATAAACCGAGGGGCATATACATACCGTCAGCAACATTACCAGCAGACAAAATCAAAATAACACATCTTTTCAGTTCTATGATTAACCGATAAAGAAACATAGGCCTACATTTTACAAACAGTAATGGAAATGTTAACCCATTTATTTTAGGTAGCTTCGCCTCAGCCTCACACTCAGAAAGCTTATGTTAGTGTTGAATTTTGACAAGACAAAAACAGAAAGGAATGTGCAGTCCCTGAAGGAAAGCAAAAGTCATATACACACAGGTGCAAAAGAGAAAACAAGTATATGACATCTCTTGTGAGAGCAGTGGGCGACGTCCTTCTGTCTCGCACCTCACTAGCAGCCCACACTGTCTGACACATGTTGGCACCTTTTCAACACCACCTTCCACCTCCTCCTCTTGCTGCAGTCTCTCACACAGCTCCATTGCAAGCTGCCTCTTTCAACACACTGTTAACAAGCACATTTGGCCGTGAATCCTGACACCCGCTGCCTAGGTTCACACATGGAGAATGGGCTACTAGTCTAAGGTAGTCGAGGACACTCCATATCCCCAGCATGAGCATTTTCAGGAGAGGAGAAAGGCCAGCAACTCTGCTGATAATCCACAAATTAAAGCACACTGTTAACCACTCAGCACCCACTTGAAGCCATTCCTTGTCCTCTCTGCAAGGACACTCCTTACGATTTGAAGCTGTACAATCTGAGCCAAGTACTTAATAGCTCACTGATAAAATTCCAGGCCACGGACACCTCTCCCTCTCGCTGTGCTTGGCAGCAAAAGAAGAAAAACTGTGTGAAATGAAGCAAATTAACACACAAAGTACACACAGTGCTTGGCTTATCACCATGGCAATTAAACTTGGCAAAGCTCAAGTGGACACAAACCATCAGCAGTGAGTCACTTTCTGCCAGAGATCCGTATCCAAGTTTGTGGAACATCCAGTCACGCTGCCATTCATAAAGCTCGGCATTGATTTATATCCTCATTGAGTTTACTATTCCGTGCAATAGTCTGTGAACAGGACACACCTACATGTGGCTGATAGTGGACACCATTGAACCAAGGTGTGAGGTTGTACTTATACAACTAGAGTAAAGACTGTTTAACACAAGGCACAAGACAGGCTACCTGTTTGCCCACGCTTGGCAAGAGTGAGACATTGTTGGTATCTTATCCAGCAAGAGTTTTAACAACACCAGGTTAAAGTCCAACAGGTTTATTTGGTAGCAAATGCCATTAGCTTTTGGTGCGCTGCTCCTTCGTCAGATGGAGCTTATCTTATCCAGCACCAGAGGATTGTGATCTCCTGTCTAGACGCAGTGTGACGGTGACTCCCCGCCATTTCTCTAGCTTTATTCTACCAGAGCTTGGCAGAAATTGACACAAAACACAAAATTCACAGCCAGGTGGATTGTGAAGAGATAAAAGTACAGGAAAAAGGAGATAGAGAAGGGGAAAAAAAAGAATAATAATGTGTATTTATATAGCAACTTTGACGTAGTAATACATGCCAAGCCCTTTTACAACAGCATAATCAGACAAAAATTAACATCAAATCAAAGGAGGAGAAGTTAGAACAGGTGACCAGAATAGATATTAAGCAGTATCTTGGTGGAGCAGAGGGAGTACGGCAAAGAGTTTCAGTGAGGGAATTTCAAGGCTTCGGCCTACTTAGCTGGATGCACGACACACCAATGGTGCATAAGAAGGAACTGAGCCATGTTTGAGGCAAGATGTGAAGGAATGCAGAATTCTCAGGGGGTTGAAAGACTGGAGGAAGTTATAGGAGGGAGGGGAGTGGCCATGCAGAGGGTGAGATTTATTTTATTCCTTAATGGGATGGGGGTGTCATTGGCGTGGGCAGTGTTTGTTGCCCATCCCTAATTTTCCTTGAACTGACTGTCGTACCAGGCCATTTCAGAGAGCAGTTAAGAGTCAACCAGAGGGACTGGAAGGCAATGGCTTTGGCCTTCCTAATATTTCACTGGAGGAAATTCCAGCTCACTCCAGGACTGGATGTCAGTGTAACAACACAGACACAATGGGGGGATTGAAGAGAGGTGATTGTGAAGTAGGGCTGGAAATGAGTTTGCATTATATCTTTAGGTGATATTGCTGAGGGACGGTGTGCAAATGAGTTGTAAAGAGGCTCCAGATTGATCTTCGGAGGACACCAGGGCAACAATGCAGAGGTGGCAGCAGAGCCATTGGAAGTGGTTATGACGGGCGGCACGGTGGCACAGTGGTTAGCACTGCCGCCTCACAGCGCCAGAGACCCAGGTTGAATTCCAGCCTTGGTCACTGTCTGTGTGGAGTTTGCACTTTCTCCCTTGCATGGGTTTCCTCCGGGTGCTCCAGTTTCCTCCCCTAGTCCAAAGATAAGCGGGTTAGATTGATTGGCCATTCTAAAATTGGCCCTAGTGTCAGGGGGATTAGCAGGGTAAATGTGTGGGGTTACGGGAATAGGGCCTGGGTGGGCTGGTGGTCGGTACAGGCTCGATGGGCCGAAAGGCCTCCTTCTGTACTGTAGGGATTCTAGGACTGGAGAGTTAAGAATGGAACCTGGTAAGAGTCATCCCAGTAAGAAGTCTCACAACACCAGGTTATCATCCCACACAGTTCGACAATGGAGGAGGATGGTGTGGTCAACTGTGTCAATGGTTACAGTCAGGTTGAGAAGGATTGTGCACCACGATTGTACACGAGATATAACTTGAGGTTTGGATTTGGACTATTTCAATGCTGTGGCAGAAGTGGAAATCAAAATGTAAGTGCAGAGAAAATAAGGACACATGAATGGGACTATAAATTTTCTTTCTCTTGTTGTCCCTCTTGCCCAATTTTATTTTGTCTATTTCAATTATTTAATAGTTTTCAATGGTAACAAGACTTTCAAATATCACGGGGGAGACTTCTCCCTGCTGGCCACCGTGTTCTTATCTGAAGAATAGCGACAGGCAGTTAAAAATCCAATGGGAAACTAGTGCGTTCATTGTTCCCTCTCCCAACTCAGGTTTTTAAATGAGTGCTCATTAAATATGCAAATCGGGGACCTGAATCGATTAAAACATTTAGTAAGAATGAGTGAAGCACATGTGGCACGTGTTAGTAACACATTCTCCAGGAACCATGGGGTGATTATTATACTGACCACTGGAAACCTCTTAAAGGTTAACTGAAGACTTTTGCAGGGCTGGGAGGAGCAATTGTGCTCCTTTGAACCCCACAAACATCCTTTTCAACATTGCGTCTGTTCTTGTGCTTCTCCTTCAGTTCCTACCTTCAACTCGTCAAACATCTGGAAACTGAAATTGGTTCGAGCGTCCTTCTTGCCGCGTTGAGTGAACTTTTGCAAAAACAAATTGTCCCCTACTTTTATTTTCTGTTCCAGTTGAGATAATATATCCCAAGCCTAACAAATTAAACTGAATCACAGTAAATTGCACACCAAGGTTGTGCAGAATGTGAATCTGGATTAGAAAATAACATACTGTCATACAGCTGCCTTATTATTCAGGATCTATTTACAAATACAATGGCATGGAGGCAAAGAACTTGTGATAAAATAATGAACTACACAATACATGTGTAAGAGACCTGGAATTTGTCCAAGATGGGTTAGTATACTCTCCTCAGGAGATTCCTTGGAATGGATGCTTTGGAGCACAGATGGCAATCTCAGACGCACGTTTTAGGGGTAAAATTTGATACATTGATGATTTTAGTCTCAGGCAAACACAAAGCCCGGAAAGCTGTTGGAAAACTTTCTCACCTGGCCTGAAGACCAGCAGCCAGAACTGCGATATTTATCTTGCCTAATTAAGTTCCTCGATGTGAATACATTCCTTTTGAAACACTTGAGCAAAAATGTTACAAGTTCTCTCACCTCAGCAGACAACCGGACAAAAAGCACATAATGGACACATTTTCTCCTGGAATTTTCTCCCGGACTATTTTCACACACAACGAGAAGTGGAAGGGTGAATACTGAGAAGCTCTATTTCTTGCTTGGAGCCTTGCTCACTGAGGACATGAGCACAAAAGGTCGATGCATCCAATTTGAGGCACTCCTGATTTTGTTCAATGATTCACTTTAATGACCAAGAATTTGGAAGTAATGTAAGTTCAGGCCCAGATCTGTGATCCCTTAGAGTGAAGCTCTGAATATGGGAGTGGAGCCTTACAAATATTGACCCTCACAGCTCCCATCTGATAAAAGCCAAATCCAATAACACTCACATCAATCTGCCCTGTCCCTCGGAGTCTGTGGGATGGCAAAGAGACGTCTGGTAAGTGAGAAGCTTTCAAAAGTGTGTTCACCAGGGTTCAGGGTATACACATTCCTCTTAGAGTGAAGGGCAAGGCTGGCGGAAGTCGGGAACCCTGGATGACTCAGGATATTGAGGGCCTGGTCAAGAAGAAGAAAGAGGCACATGACATGCATAGGCAGCTGGGAGCAAGTGAATCTCTTGAAGAGTATAGGGGGTGTAGGAGTAGAGTTAAGAGAGAAATCAAGAGGGCAAAAAGGGGACACGAAATTGTTTTGGCAGATAAGGCAAAGGAGAATCCAAAGAGCTTCTACAAATACATAAAGGGCAAAAGAGTAACAAGGGAGAGAGTAGGGCCTCTTAAGGATCAACAAGGTCATCTATGTGCGGATCCACAAGAGATGGGTGAGATCCTAAATGAATATTTCTCATCAGTATACACTGTTGAGAAAAGCATGGATGTTAGGGAACTTGGAGAAATAAATAGTGATATCTTGCGGAGTGTACATATTACAGAGAAGGAGGTGCTGGAAGTCTTAAAGCGCATCAAGGTAGATAAATCCCCGGGACCTGATGAAGTATATCCCAGGACGTTGTGGGAGGCTAGGGAGGAAATTGCGGGTCCCCTTGCCGAGATATTTGAATCATCGATAGTCACGGGTGAGGTGCCTGAAGATTGGAGAGTGGCAAACGTTGTGCCTTTGTTTAAAAAGGGCTGCAGGGAAAAGCCTGGGAACTACAGGCCAGTGAGCCTCACACCTGTGGTGGGTAAATTGTTGGAAGATATTTTGAGAGACAGGACCTACAGGCATTTAGAGATGCAAGGACTGATTAGGGACAGTCAGCATAGCTTTGTGAGTGAAAATCATGTCTCACAAATTTGATTGAGTTTTTTGAAGGAGTAACCAAGAAGGTAGATGAGGACAGTGCAGCTGATGGTGTCTACATGGACTTTCAAAGGCCTTTGACAAGGTACCGCATGGTAGGTTGTTGCATAAAGTTAAATCTCATGGGATCCAGGGTGAGGTATCTAAATGGATACAAAATTGACTTCTTGACAGAAGGCAGAGGGTGGTTGTATAGAGTTGTTTTTCAAACTGGAGGTCTGTGACCAGTGATGTGCCTCAGGGATCAGTGCTGAGCCCACTGTTATTTGTCATTTATATTCATGATTTGGATGAGAATATAGGGGGCATGGTTAGTAAGTTTGCAGATGACACCAAGATTGGTGGTATAGTGGACAGTGAAGAAAGTTATCTCCAATTGCAATGGAATCTTGATCAATTGGGCCAGTGGGCTAACGAATGGCAGATGGAGTTTAATTTGGACAAATGCGAGGTGATGCATTTTGGTAGATTGAACCAGGGCAGGACTTACCCAGTTAATGGTAGGGCGTTGGGGAGAGTTACAGAACAAAGAAATCTAGAGGTACATGTTCATAGCTCCTTGAAAGTGGAGTCACAGGTGGACAGAGTGGTGAAGAAGGCATTGAACATGCTTGGTTTCATTGGTCAGAACATTGAATACAGGAGTTGGGACGTCTTGTTGAAGTTGTGCAAGACATTGGTAAGGCCAGACTTGGAATACCGTGTACAATTCTGGTCACTCTATTATAGAAAGGATATTATTAAACTAGAAAGAGTGCAGAAAAGATTTACTAGGATGCTACCGGGACTTGATGGATTGAGTTATAAGGAGAGGCTGAATAGGCTGGGACTTTTCTCTCTGGAGCGTAGGAGGCTGAGGGGTGACCATATAGAGGTCTATAAAATAATGAGGGGCATAGACAAGGTAGATAGTCAATATCTTTTCCCAAAGGTCGGGGAATCTAAAACTAGAGGGCATAGGTTTAAGGTGAGAGGGGAGAGATACAAAAGTCTCCAGAGGGGCAATTTTTTCACACAGAGGGTGGTGAGTGTCTGGAACAAGCTGCCAGAGGTAGTAGTAGAGGCGGGTACAATTTTATCTTTTAAAAGACATTTAGATAGTTACATGGGTACGATGGGTATAGAGGGATATGGGCCAAATGCGGGCAATTGGGATTAGCTTAGGGTTTTTTTAAAAAAAGGGCGGCATGGACAAGTTGGGCCGAAGGGCCTGTTTCCATGCTGTAAACCTCTATGACTCTATAATTCTTGATCTGTTTATTCATAAACAGCAAAGCTACCTGCCTGATCAGGCAGCATGTACCTTCAACTTGGAAGACCCACAGTACAGAGCCTCTGGCCAAAAAGGCACAAAACTGTGTGCATGGCACGGTGCATCCTACTTCATAAAGAAAAGATTTGGATAGTGTTTAAAAGGCTTCGCTGACAGCTTAGAGTAAACCTCTTTAGAGACGTGACGATTATGTCAATTGGTCGCATGCCTAATTTCACTTCTTTTCCTGCCAATTCTGCCTCTGTTGCAGACTTGCCTATTTATAATGGGCACAATACTATTGTACTGGCCTGGGCTGCAGAAAGGGACTTTTTACAACCAATATCAGTTTTAAAAATTAGTTTAGAAATTTGTTGTTTTTTTTGAGTAATAATTTCCTTTCGCTGGATTTTGCTCAGCACTCCAAAAACAAACATGTTTCTTTGCAGAGCTGAACATGGGCAATGGAAAACTCTATTTAGCTTTCCATTAAATTGTGACTGCCTTTTCTCAGCTCTGACTGGAGGTTGAAGCAAGCACCAATGGTGTAGACACCATGAGGGAACTCCTGCAACAAAATACTGCAGATGCCTCTGACAAAAGATCATCAGCCTAAAACATTGGGTTCAATTTTCCCAGGCAAGGAATTTGTGTGCATACAGGAGTTAAATCCCCAACAGCTGATGTCAGGTGGGGATTAAAAGGTCATTTGGTAACACAGAACTTAAAATTGCTGAAAAGAGACGTGTTGCCAAAACCTTTGGTCTTGCACTCATCAGGACAATCACAAGAATGGCAAATTTCAAATGATCACAACAATTTTTACTGCAGCAGAAAAGTGCTGATTGGTTGGCAAGTTGACTTTTCTATCTTTGTCACTCAAGTGGCTGATGAGCAAAATTCAGAAAGTTAAGGTTTGGCACAAAAATAAAGTGAATTTTTTAAAAAGTTGTGGTTTTAACAAAAGAAACACTTGCTGAGTAAAAGTACAGCAATGTCATTGAGTTAAATAAAGTTAAATAAATGTAATTAAAATTGACCAAATTGTGAGAGGGTCAGTGTATGTGGGTGGGTGAGTGTGAGTGGGTGAGTGTGAGTGGGTGCGTGTGTATGTGTTGGTGTGTGCTGGTGAGGGCAATTGAGAAATCGGACATTGGGCATAAAGCAGACTCACCCCCACCCCATATGCTCACGCATCTAGTCTCTCGCACTAACCCACACACACTTGCTCAGTCTCTCACACTCTCCTTCACTCACTCCCATATCCTCTCTCACTCTCATACTCACTCCGGAACTGTCTCCTCCCTGGGCCCGATGTGACCTCTCCCTCTAGATTTAATTAGTAACAAGAGGCACCACACAGAAGGAGCTACAAGTTGTGAATGTCATTCTATAAATCAGTCAATTTATTGTCAGAGAAAGAATCTCTCTTGCAAGTGGATACCTGAATCTCTGTCTGCAGTTTCATTGAATGTTTCAGGTACTTCCACAAATATTTTCACATGCTGGCAAGGCTTAATTGTGTGCAATGGGTTCACTTTATGATGCAAGAGAAATCTAAGAGTGATACTTAACTATAAGGTGTGTTTAACAGTTGGTATTTACAGCCCCTTTTGTTGCCCTGCCAAGACTAGACCATTTAGAATAACATGTCATATCCATTAGCCCCAGATTTACAGCCATTGTGTTATCTTGCTTCTGAAGTATGTCAAAGATCAAACCTAAATCAGCGAACTTAAACCAAAGTCTGGGCCAAAAGCCAAGCAATTAAAGCAACGCCTCCCACCACCTCCTCCCCAATCAAAAGCTTCAGTCCCCTTCACTCTAATCTTCCTGCTGGTGTTTGGATTACATTTACCAGGACTCCTAATATAGTCCATATTGAAAATAAATGTTACCAAAGGGTATCTGATCTGATGACTGCAGAATAAAAATGGGTTACCATATCCATCTGGCTTTCTCTCACTGGGAGGAAGATGGAACAAGATTCTTGACACATTCTTGATGCATTCTTAAACATCACAACGTGGGTGTACTTATTCTTAACACATTATTTTTCAGCACGAATTGGTGCCACCCTTGAGACAACTATTTTCCCTTTTGATGACAGGCAAATGTACAAGATATGTACAAGATGGACACAGTGGTGGCACTGCACTGTACACTTAGTACATGGCTGTTGTAGCCAATTTGCTCATGAATCCAGCCATCATTCTATATCACAGTTCCTGAGCTCACTGTACAGAGGTCAGTTTACATTGCACTACAAGTCAAAGCATATGTTTGGCCTGAACTGCATACTTATAGCCAAGGTCAGAATCTGTGGTTCAACCAAACAGCAGCGGCCAACATAAACTGGGGACTAGAGGAAAAGCTGAAGGCATTGATTGAAAAGTAACAGATCACCAGAAGACAAAACAAAAATGCAAGTCCACTGTCATATCTAGAATTCTAGGCCAGTTGTTTTCAAATTTACGTAGACTAATGATTAACTAAACCAGGTCAGATTCCCCTGGGAGCACCTCTTTATCAACATTTGAGCAAACAGAGAAAATTAAAGAGAATACTGAGCACATACTTGCCAGGTACTTTCTATCGATTCGATTCTTAGAGGGGACTGTCATTTTATAGTAATAAAGTAATCAGGAAGACAAACTCAGACTACCCGGGTTATTATGGCGTGTTGTGTCTCCATGAAATCCTAATTAGCAGACCGCCAGACACCATGGGGATGAGTGACATGCCAAGGTTAACACTCACTGTTCCAAGCAGGGTGCCGAGGGAGACAGTCCATGGTTAGGACGCCCTTTTTGAAGTAGGTCCAGGGGCCACAGTGTAAAACATGTGCAAGATTCTGTCAGAAAATATCCCATTAATAGACGATTAATCAATGGACCATTTAACAAGTGACAAGTGCTTTCACACGAAAGGCATTTGGACCTTTGTGAATGATGGATCTTTCCTGTTCAGTGAAGTGACGCAATGCCTGACCATCAATGCACACCAATGTTAATCGTGTAGAATGATAAAATTAATTTCATGCTCTTAAATGGCAGCTACAGTGCATGCTTTTTATTGAAGCAGTTGCGAATATAAACTGTATCTGCCTGGTAAAGAGGTCCATGCTAACTGCTGCATTCTTCAATATCTGCGCCCAAACCACAGAAGAATTTAAAGAAAGGAGTCAGGAAGGGCTATTTTGTCCATTAAGCCCTTCACAGTCCAACGTGCAACTGTTTTGTCTCATTGTTAATTGATTGATGGCAGTATTGCTCTGAATCCTAAACAGTACCACTCTACCCCTGACTAGTCGTTTCCCACAGGTAGATTTTCTTGGTTTGAACAGAGCAGGAAGTCTTGTACCTTCCAGTCTAAATTAACAAAGTGGATGACTACCCACAGAAGGAGACAGGAAGAACAAGTAAAAAGGAAAGAAGGAAATAGCGTGGCACAGCGGCAAGCACTGCTACCTCCCAGCGCCAGGGACCCGGGTTCGATTCCCAGCTTGGGTCACTGTCTGTGCGGAGTCTGCACTTTCTCCCACTGTCTGCATAGGTTTCCTCCGGGTGCTCCGGTTTCCATCCAGTCTGAAAGACTACTGAATTCTCCCTCAGAGTACCCGAACAGGCATTGGAGTGTGGTGACTAGGGGATTTTCACAGTAATTTAATTGCAGTGTTAATGTAAGCCTACTTGCGACACTAATAAATAAACTTAAACTTAAACAAAGGGAAATGAAAAAGGAAAAGAGAAAAAGTGGGAAAAGGGGGAAGGGGAAAAGGGAAGGAAGGAAAGAAGGATGAAAGAAGAAAGACTTGCATTCATGTTTCACCTTTCATGACTTTGATTTGATTTGATCTGATTTATTATTGTCACATGTATTAACATACAGTAAAAGAATTGTAAGTGCGTGCTATACAGACAAAGCATGCTGTTCATAGAGAAGGAAATGAGAGAGTGCAGAATATAGTGTTACAGTCATAGCTAGTGTGTAGAGAGAGATCAACCTAATTCAAGGTAGGTCCATTCAAAAGTCTGACAGCAGCAGGGAAGAAGCTGTTCTTGAGTCAGCTGGTACGTGACCTCAGACTTCTGGATCTTTTTCCCGAAGAAAGAAGGTGGAAGAGAGAATGTCCGGGGTGCGTGGGGCCCTTAATTATACTGGCTGCTTTTCCGAGGCAGTGGGAAGTGTGGACAGTCAATGGATGGGAGGCTGGTTTGCGTGATGGATTTGGCTACATTCACGACCTTTTGTAGTTTCTTACTACAGACATCCCAAAGTCATTGTAACCAAGAAATATTTTTGAAGTGTAGTCACTGTCGTAAACATCGGAAACAAATTACGCACAGCAAGCTGTCACAAGCAGCAATATGATAAAGGCCAAGTAACCTGTTATTTTGTGATGTGGATCGAAGAGTTAATATTGAGCAGGAGAGAAGGGATAATTCCCCTGTCTTCTTCAAAATGACAACATGAAATTTTTACGTCCACCTGAGAGATCAGAGAGGACTCGACTTACGGTCTCATCCAAAGAACCAATGTTAGTAAATCCTGAATATCTGGACTGATCTACAAGTTTTCACATCTATGATGAGAGCAGAGTTAGAGGTACAGGGCTTAACAATTGTGGAGGAAGAAATTGCCACCTCGAGTGACAATTTGCAAGGATAGGCAACATTGGAAGTGAGTATTCTATAAAAGGGGCAGAGACATCCATAGCTGCAACCTGCAGCTTACAATGGTATGTTACACTCCAAGGTAAAGTAAAGAATATGATGGAGAAAGTGGAAAAACCTCAATGAAGGAAGTCATAATTCTAAGGGTCACAATTCAGTGGAAACCATTTACATTGGAGAGATTAGGATGGAGGTCCTGTTGAGGAAGTTTGAATAGTTGGGATGTAAATTGAAATCCAGGACATGCTGGTAACAATCTGAGGACTAAACACACAGTGTGCCTTAATGACTATCTCCCGGTGGCTCTGACATCCATCATTATGAAGTGCTTTGAAAAGTTAATCATGGCACGAATCAAATCCGGCCCCCCAGGTTGCCTGGATCCACTAGGGTTCGCCTATCGTCGCAACAGGTCCACAGCAGACGCCTTCTCCCTGGCCCTACACTGTACCCTGGAACGTCAAGATAACAAAGACACCTATGTCAGACTCCTACTTATTGACTACACTAAGCTTTCAACACCATTATTCTTTCAAAACTCATCTCCAAACTCTGTGGCCTGGGGTTCGGCTCCTCACTCTGTAACTAGATCCTAAACTTCCTAACCCAGAGACCGCAATCCTCCACGATCATCCTTAACACTGGTGCCCCACAAGGCTGTGTCCTCGACCCCTCACTCGACTCCTTATACACCTATGACTGTGTGGCCAAATTCCCCTCCAACTCGATTTTCCAGTTTGCTGATGACACCACCATGGTGGGTCGGATCTCAAGCAATGATGAGACAGAGTACAGGAAAGAGATAGAGAACCTGGTGAACTGGTGCAAAGGCAATAATTTCTCCCTCAACGTCAACAAAATGAGGGAGATGGCATTGACTTCAGGAAGCATAGTGGAGAGCATGCCCCTGTCTACATCAATGGGGATGAAGCAGAAATTGTAAGAGCTTCAAGTTTTTAGGTGTCCAGATCAGCAACAACCTGTCCTGGTCCCTCCATGCTGATGCTATCTTTAAGAAAGCCCACCAACACCTCTACTTTCTCAGAAGACTAAGGAACTTTGGCATGTCTGCTACAACTCTCACTAACGTTTACAGATGCACCATAGGAAGCATTCTTTCTGGTTGTGTCACAGCTTGGTCTGGGCTCCTGCTCTGTCCAAGACCACAAGAAACTACAAAGGGTCGTGAACGAAGCCCAGTCCATCACTCAAACCAATCTCCCATCCATTGACTCTCTCTACATTTCACACTGCCTAGGGAAAGCAGCCAGCATAATCAAGGACTCCACGCACCCCTGACATTTTCTCTCCCACCTTCTTCCGTTGGGAAAAAGATATAAAAGTCCGAGGACACGTACCAACTGACTCAAGAACAGTTTCTTCCCTGCTGCCACCAGACTTTTGAATGGACCTACCTCGCATTAAGTTGGTCTTTCTCTACACCCTAGCTCTGACTGTAACAGTACATTGTGCACTCTCTCCTTTCCTTCTCTATGTATGGTATGTTTTGTCTGTATAGTCCGCAAGAAACAATACTTTTCACTGTATACTAATACACGTGACAATACTAAATTAAATCAAATAAACATGGCACTACTCTGGACCAGTCAGGCAGAAACAATTCAGTTATATCAATTCACATTTGAGAAATGGTTTGGAAGGGAGAATTTTAGATTCTTCAGGCCAATTTCTGGGGCGGGGTGAAGCTCTCCCAGTGACATGGGCTTTATCTAAACTAAATTGGCACCAAAGTTTTTATAGAAATAAGAAAGAGCAATGGAGTCTAATTTAACTTAGTAAAATGGGGAGAGGTAAAGGAAATGGATGGTGCAGAATAAATTGAAACAAGATAATGGGGCTCGAAGAACATAGTGCAAAAGGAAGCTAAAGAACTCTTGAGGTTTTCTACAGACATTAAGGACAACATGAACAGGGGGACTGGTTTGTCTACGATGAGGTAGGTCTGTGCAGACAGAAAAGTCATACTGGCGTGTCATTGTTCATGGGAAATACCCAAGTGTTGTCCGATCTGAACTTCTGAGTATTATTTTACCAGCTTTCTGACCTCAAGTAGAAGGGATTATACAAGTTATATCTCAATTATACCATATTCAGAAATAAATGACTGAAAAACTTAGGTGCCAATATCAAAACCTCAGGCTTATAGCTATAAATCCAATCAAGTGAAAGCTCAAATAAATTCATAGAGGTGCAAAATTCGAGAAACTGTCAATCAGGAAAAAGAATGCCTTGAGGAATTATGACTGAGAATAGTGAGTAAGTATATAACCAAGGGCTCATTCATATAGATTAAAATAATGTGAATATAAATGAAATAATAAGGCAATATGAAGATAAGAAAAATATATTCTGCAAAACCTGCAGATAAAGTAATGAGGAAAATTACCAGCAAGGCTGTAAGAACCTCTTTAATAAAATATAAGCTAGCTGCTCAGAGGAGAAAAGAGGGAACTAGAAATTAGGAGAGTTTTAAAGTTCTATGTAGAGTAGAATATTCTCCTCGTATCGTAACAGCAAGAGAGTTATGAAAGGAGATTAATGTAGAAACATAGAAAAACTACAGCACACTACAGGCCCTTCAGCCCACAAAGTTGTGCCGAACATGTCCCTACCTTAGCGATTACTAGGCTTACCTATAACCCTCTATCTTATTAAGTTCCATGTACTTATCTAAAAGTCACTTAAAAGACCCTATTGAATCCGCCTCCACCACTGCTGCTGGCAGCCCATTCCACGCGCCCACCACCCTCTGAGTGAAAAACTTACCTCTGACATCTCCTCCGTACCTACTCCCCAGCACCTTAAACCTGTGTCCTCTTGTGGCAACCATTTCAGCCCTAGGAAAAAGCCTCTGACTGTCCACTCGATCAATACCTCTCAACATCTTATACACCTCTATCAGGTCACCCCTCATCCTTCGTCTCTCCAAGGAGAAAAGGCCGAGCTCACTCAACCTATCCTCATAAGGCATGCCCCCCCCCCCAACCCAGGCAACATCCTTGTTAATCTCCTCTGCACCCTTTCTATGGCTTCCACATCCTTCCTGTAATGAGGCGACCAGAACGGAGCACAGTACTCCAAGTGGGGTCTGACCAGGGTCCTATATAGCTGCAACATTATCTCACGACTCCTAAACTCAATTCCTCGATTGATGAAGGCCAGTACACCATACGCCTTCTTAACCACAGCCTCAACCTGCACAGCTGCTTTGAGCGTCCTATGAACTCAGACCCCAAGATCCTTCTGATCTTCCACACTGCCAAGAGTCCTACCATTAATGTTATATTCCGCCATCCTATTTGACCTGCCAAAATGAACCACCTCACACTTATCTGGGTTAAACTCCATCTGCCACTTCTCCGCCCAGTCTTGCATCCTATCAATGTCTCGCTGCGACTTCTGACATCCCTCCACACTATCCACAACACCTCCAACATTTGTGTCATCAGCAAACTTACCAACCCATCCCTCCACTTCTTCATCCAGGTCATTTATAAAAATCACAAAGAGTAAGGGTCCCAGAACAGATCCCTGGGGCACTCCACTGGTGACCGACCTCCATTCAGAATATGACCCATCTATAACCACTCTTTGCCTTCTGTGGGCAAGCCAGTTCTGGATCCACAAAGCAATGTCCCCTTGGATCCCATGCCCCCTCACTTTCTCAATAAGCCTTGCATGGGGCATCTTATCAAATGCCTTGCTGAAGTCCATATATACACCTACTGCTCTTCCTTCATCAATGTGATTCGTCACATCCTCAAAAAATTCAACCAGGCTCGTAAGGCATGATCTGCCTTTGACAAAGCCATGGTGACTATTCTTAATCATATTATACCTCTCCAAATGTTCATAATTCCTGCCTCTCAGGATCTTCTCCATCAACTTACCAACCACTGAGGTTCGACTCACTGGTCTATAATTTCCAGGGCTATCTCTACTCCCTTTGTGGACTTATATCAGTTCCCAGTTGAAGAAATTGAAATGAAAGGGCTAACAAAAAGCTGAGGAGTTGCGTCAGGATGACTCACCACCAAGGAATTTTCCCAAGGCAGGAATGGCAGCCATTTTGAATAATTAATTGTCCAATAAAGGGCAATTTTCCAAGGCCGCTGGCACTTTGCCTCGCAGAGTTTCGTGGAATGGCCACTGGAGGTGTGGCATAGGGGCCCCTGATTCCCCCACCGCCCTCCACCTCCCATGGCCCCTACACTGCCCCCTGGAGGGAGTTCCTTTTATGCTCACTCTTCCAAAGGCACCTCACACTCTTCCAGCTGCCTCAGTGGCACTGCTAAAAGTCCAGAGCTGCTGCCCCTCTGTTTGGGCAGGCAGTGTGGAAGATCCATCCACCGATCAGAATTGGCCACCTCACCAGCCTGGCGGATGTAAATTGTGTCCTCCTGGCAATATCAAAGAGGAAGTCCCACCTCCTGGCCACCTCCTGAAAATCATCCTGACAGCAGGACCTCCTCTGCTTCAGCAAAATCTTGTCCATGATTTCTGAACAATGGCACGGTGGTTAACACTGCTGCCTCACAGCGCCAGGGATAGAAACATAGAAAAACTACAGCACAAACAGGCCCTTCAGCCCACAAGTTGTGCCGAACACATCCCTACCTTCTAGACCTACCTATAACCCTTCATCCAATTAAGCTCCATGTACTCATCCAGGAGTCTCTTAAAAGACCCTATTGAGTTCGCCTCCACCACCCCTGACGGCAGCCGATTCCACTCGCCCACCACCCTGTGTGTGAAACACTTACCCCTAACATCTCCCCTGTACCTACCCCCCCCAGCACCTTAAACCTGTGTCCTCTCGTAGCAGACATTTCCACCCTGGGAAAAAGCCTCTGAGAGTCCACCCGACCTATGCCTCTCAACATCTTATACACCTCTATTAGGATTCGGGTCCAAATCCAGCCTTGGGTGACTGTCAGTGTGAAGTTTGCACTGGCTTCATCCGGGTGCTCCATTTTCCTCTGGTACTCCAAAGATGTGCTGGTTAAGGTGGATTGGCCATGCTAAATTGCTCCTTACAGTCCCAAGATGTGTAGGTTAGGTGGATTAATCATGGTAAATGTGTGGGATTATAAGGATAGGGCTGGGGGTGTGGGCCTGGGTGGGATGCTCTTTCAAGGAGTCAGTGCAAACTCGAGGGGCTGAATCACATCTTCCTGCACTGCAGGATTTTATGGTCCTCTGGTTATCATTAATCAGAAATCTATCAATCTCTGCTTTAAACATACACAATGACTGAGCTCACACCCCTCTGGGGTAAAGAATTCCAAATATTCACAACCTTCTTTGCAAAGAAACGTCTCCTCATCTCGGTCCTAAATGGCATCTCCCTTGTTTTGAAATTGTGTTCCCTGGTTCTAGACATCTTACCTGCATCTACCTTCCCATTCCTTTAAGTATTTTGTAGGTTTCAATGAGGTCACCTCTTATTCTTCGAACCTCTAGAGAATACATACAATATTGAGACCTTGACAAAAGCTTAGTATAAGTGAAGACTTGAGGTGGAAATGCTAGCGTTGGACTGGCGTGGACATAGTAAGCAGCCTCGCAACACCTTTAAGTGAAGACTGGTTTGGGAGATGAAGCAGTTGGACCGTGGATCGACATCCACGAGCAATTCAGAATAATGACCTGAATACTGGCATCACCCGTTGCTGCAAAACGGAGGCCGATATCCTCACCTGTACAATCAACCCCATTGGGTAGGAGGCTAAATCCAGGGGAACATTCGCTTTGACAAGACTGGCAAGCACCATCAGCTGTAACAACAGATGGAATTTAAGATTAGAAGTTTGTTATGCAAAATATAACGCTTCTTTATCTGTCTTACTGCAGGTTAAAATTCCCTTTATGTTGTCCCCCTCAAGCAATGCCAGACTGGGAACAGCACAGGTGTGCAGTAGAGTAAAATATCCTCAACTTTGCTCCAAGATTATGTTTGAGAAGTTTCACAAGGACTATAAGTTCACGCAGGGATCAGACAACAGTAAATATTACCCAAATATCAACAAGCGAGGAACTGATAGATGCAACAGGGAAAAGCTTTAAGAGCATCATGTGGGTTGTTCTCAATGCCGATATAAGCACAGGGATGAGAAGTATCAGCATGGATTCAGAATTTTAAACATGAATTCATAAACATCAACTGGAATTCTTCAAAATGGCAAATTTAAATAAAAGATTTTACATAATAGTTTGATGAGCACTGCCCAGTGAATAGAATTCGCTGTCATTTTCAGAAGATACCAGAAGTATTCCACACGTGAGGCTTCACAAAATTAAGACTCATGGGATTAATGACAAGCGGGCTAAGGAAAAGCAGATGGATATTAAATGTAGCAGATCAACAGAAAGTAATGCCAAGTGTAACAGGAAACAAAAAACATCTGTGCATCATGAAACCATGTCCATTAGGAACGATGGAAAGAGAAAGGTTTGGGTATGATCACGAACCACTGAAAGTATTCAATCAGGATAAGTAGACCATGTACTCGGGGGCATCTCATGACCACTTGACTGCAAGTCAAAAACTATTTACCTACACTGGCTATTTGAGAGACCACATCTGAACTGTGAGTGCAATTCTGCACCTCGCACCACCTCACAGTGTCAGTGGCTCAGGTTCGATTCCGGGCTTGGGTCACTGTCTGTGTGGAGTTTGCATATTCCCCCCGTGTCTGCGTGGGTTTCCTCCGGGTGCTCCGATTTCCTCCCACAGTCCAAATATGTGCGGGTTAGGTGGATTGGCCATGCTAAATTGCCCCTTAGTGTCAGGGTGACTAGCAAGGTAAATGCCTGGGGTTATAGGGATAGGGCCTGGGTGGGATTGTGGTCGGTGCAGATTCGATGGGCCGAATGGCCTCCTTCTGCCCTGTAGGACTCTATGATTCTATGAACATTCAAAAAGACATTGACGGGCTGGAGAAAATTCATGTGTAAGCAACAAAGATGATTAGATTACTCAGGTCTAAGAAACAACTCATAAAATTAAATATTTTCACTGCAGAAAAGGAAAATGAAGGGAGCGTAGACAAGATTTTTTTTATTCCAAGAAGAACGCAAGATATAAATTCAATTTAATTAATTAACTTGGGCTCTTAAAACAGAAGGGCATGAGTATTATATTGAAATTTCAAGTGAAGCTCCCCCCCCGCAACCCCCAACTCTCGACAGTGCACTGAAAAAGTGGAACATGAATAATAGAGAAAACCTATCACCCTCACCCAAAAGTATCGTTGTGGTGCCCAAAGTTGGGCACAGTTAAAGGCGCTTGAATATAACCTCACAACATTAGTTAATGTGCTGACTGACTTTGATAGAAAAAGCTGAATAAGTCCATGGTTAGGAATGCACCTGAAGATAACAAAGATAAAGGAAGGACGTGAAGGCACTGGAGGAGGTGCAGAGGAGATTCACCAGGATGCTGCCTGGGATGGAACATTTAAGTTATGAAGAGAGGTTGGATAGGCTTGGGTTGTTTTCGTTGGAGCAGAGACGACTGAGGAGTGACCTGATTGAGGTGTTCAAGATTATGAGGGGCATGGACAGAGTGGATAGGGAGCAGCTGTTCCCCTTAGTTAAAGGCTCAGTTACGAGGGGACACAAGTTAAAAGTGAGGGGTGGGACGATTAGGGGGGATTTGAGGAAAACCTTTTTTACCCAGAGGGTGATGACGGTCTGGAATGCAGTGTCTGGGAGGGTGGTGGAGGCGGGTTGCCTCACATCCTTTAAAAAATACCTGGATGAGTACTTGGCACAACATAACATTCAAGGCTGTTGGCCAAGTGCTGGCAAGTGAGATTAGGTGGGCAGGTCAGACTCAATGGGCCGAAGGGCCTCTTCTGCACTATAGTATTCTGTGATTTTGTGGTAAGCAGAAAGATAGATGATCAAGTACATTATAATGGTTTGCCTGCTGTGGAATCCATGAAAATATGTTTTACAGATATCCAGGATGGAATAAGCAAGATACAAGTTTAAATGTTGTGGAGTTTATCTCAACTACCTTTGACTTTCCCAATCATGTTGAATTAAAATCCTTCCATTGAGCATGAGCCTTTAGATAGTGTTGCAGATAAACACAGTTTTCCCACTGTAGTGTCAGGAGCTTTGGGCGGGATTTTCCAGCCGTACTCACCCCGAAATCGGAAAATCCCACCTGAGGTCAATGGATCTTTCCTTGGTCCTGTGCCCCCCCCCCCCCCCCCCCCCCCCCTCCCCGGCCTGCTACGATTCCCATGGTAGGCAGATCGGGAAAATTCACCCGTATAAGTCGACATCTGTGACTCGTATCTGCGAGAATAGCATAGCACGTGTAAGAGAGAGAGGGACTTACGAATGCAGGAGTGTCTGTCAAAGTGGAGCCGATACCCTGGATGGCAAGTGCAGTAGTAGCTTCCCGCTGTGTTGATGCAGTTATGAGCGCAGTGACCATCTCCAGAAGTAGCACATTCATTGTTATCTTGGAACCAAGAGGAGTAATTAATGCCCAATAGATATGTTCTATCCGCTTGTCTGTGATCAGGTGACTTTTTTAACATGATTTTCTAGTGTGATGTGACACAGTATGGCTTCCACTTGTTCTGTATAGCAACTTATATATCTCTCTATACATAGATCTATATAGTGCATTTCGTCTCTGTTCTCCAAGTTGACCTTATTTTCTTGACAAGCAACTTCAATTTGTTTCTTGTATATGGACATATTTCAAATTTAAATTTGTTTGTCCCATTTTTTCCTCCCTTCCAGTAGGTTTCCCTCCAAAATGTATTTTCTCAGCTGAGCCCCGAGCCACTTCCCCTCCGACTTTCTGGAACAACTTCAGTTTCAGACAAAGAGGGTGGCATTTATCGCCCTCACTGTGGCAGAGCCGGCCTGCCATTGGCCAATAACAGATCTTTCAGTCCACTGATGTCAACGGCTTTTACGTTGCTCGCCCCCTCCACCACCAGGGAACCCACCATGTGGGATCGCCATTGGCAAGACTGGAAGGCCCCGCTGGCAGGAAGGGCAGGAAAATTTCCACCTCAGTCACTTATCTACCCTCCTGACCGTCTCTCTCCACTTGTTCATTTGTTCCGTTCTTCAGCTTTTTAATTCTATTTTTGGATGTGGGCAGATGGATGCATTAGCACGTTCCAGCAGTGCCTCTCACCATCATCGTCTAATCCCATCACCCATGGAGCAAAATCAACTAAAATTGACAGAACTGACCGCACCATCCTCCTCCAAAGCATCTCCACTGGGTTAGACTGCTCTCATTTGGTTCTTATCTATCTAATTGCAGTTAGTATATCAGTTACAATGGTTTCACTTTCTGCTCCCTCATCATGTCTTCTGGTGTCCCCCAAGGATCTATCCTTGGTCCTCTTCCCTTCCACGTTCAAACCCTGCTGCTTGGTGACATCATCCAAAAGTGCAGCATCAGTTTCCACATGTATGCTGCCGAGCTCAGCTCCACCTCACTATCACCTCTCTTGACCCCTCCACTATGAGACCACTGATCCAAATTCCGGTACAGGATGGGCAGAATTTCCTCTAACTAAATATTGGGACAACTGAAGCCTTTTCCTCAGTCCCTGCCACAAATCCACCTCCCTCAGCCCTGACTCCATGATCTCCCTGGCAACAGTCTGAGACTAAACCAGACTCTCTTCAACCCTGATGACATATTTAACATTATTTTGCTGCCAGTAAGAGTGCCCCTTTCCACCTCCACCACCTCACCCCCACCCTGCCTCAGTTGTTCTGCATCTGAAACTTCCTCCATGCCTCTGTTAGCTTCAGACTTGACCACATTCCATCCTCTGTAAACCTGAATTCTTCCAAACCTCTGCTGTCCTAACTCATTCACCCCCCCATCCCTCTGAGCTTGCTGACCTACACTCGCTGCCAGTTAAACAACCCTTCAATTTTAAAGCTCTTGTCCATGTTATCAAAGTGCTCCATGGTTTGGCCTTTCCCTATCTCGGTGATCTTCTCCAGGCTGACTACACTCTAATTCTGGCCTCTTGATCATTCCTGATTTTAACTGCTCCACCATTGGTGGCCAGGCCTTCAGTTGCCTAGGCCCCAAGCTCTGGAATTCCCGCCTTAAACCTATGTATTTATTCGTGTCACAATTAGGCTTGCATTAACACTGTAATGAAGTTACAGTGAAAATCCCCTAGTCGCCACACTCTGGCGCCTGATCGGGTACACTGCGGGAGAATTTAGCACGGCCAATTCACCTAACCAGCACGTCTTTCGGACTGTGGGAAGAAACCAGAGCACCCGGAGGAAACCCATGCAGACACAGGGAGAACATGCAGACTCTGCACAGACTGTGACCCAAGCCAGGAATCGAACCTGGGTCCCTGGCACTGTGAGGCAGCAATATTAACCACTGTGCCACCGTGCCAGCCCAACCTCTCCTCCTTTAAGACACTCCTTAAACCTAGCTCTTTGGCCAAGCTTTTACTCATCTGCCCTAATAACTCCCAATGTGGCTCACTCGGAATCATATTGTTTTATAATGCCCTCTGTGAAGCAGCTTGGGATGTTTTATTATATTCATGGCTCGAAAACAAGTTTGGCTGTTGTTGTCATTGCTGGAAACATGCCAACAGTTAACATCATGCCCAGTGTGTATTCCATAGCAAATCACTCATATTGTTGTAAAATAAGGTATAAAAGTCGTTTCTTTGTAAAAGCATGTCACGGGAGATTTTCAAGTATGTCGTAGAAAGAACATAATTAAAAATAGCCCTCCTGGGGTATTCCAAAGCAACAGTGAACAAGACTAGCCCAAACTGGGTAATTGTATCCCGGAATAGTTCCATTTCTCAAAATAAAACCCATTGGTCTGTGCTGAGATCCCCACATGCTGGGAGTGGACAGAGTTCCCGTACATTACCTGCAATCACTGAATATGACCCAAAGTAATGTGTGAAACACCAGTCTCTGATTTGTCCTGAGCTTACGCACATTAGCCATGTAAAAGGACAGCACACTCTCCACAATGAGATATAATCAGTTGTCTGTCAGAGTGCCAATAACACCAGATCACAGCTTGGAGTGATATATCTACTCCCACAAGCTCTTCAATGATCTATCAGTCTTGCAAACAAGAAAGCATGTGGCCTTTGCCACAGAGCTTGGCTCAATCATGCAGCAACATGTGATATTTGACTAGGAGCCTCCCGCACTTGGCAGCTTTCACTGGAGAGTCTAATTCAAAACAACGCGACACCATTGGAATAGATAATAGTCCACTCGCTGAGTCAATATTCTAGCTTCTCCACAGCACCTTGTTAGGCTGCTGTGGAGAATTTGCAAGTGCAAGAAACTTCTCAATGTCCACCACCGATCTACCACCGGGCACATATCCCATAGGTGTTCCCCTTGTACCCACTGGTGGCAGAGCAGCATGCCATGTTCATCTGGTTTTTGATCGATCTCAGACGATCACTTTGGCAACAGCTGGCAGTGATGCACAGGCAGCTACAGGAAATGATGAGAACTGAGTAAGGACGGCACAGTGGTTAGCACTGCTGCCTCACAGCGCCAGGATCCCAGGTTCAATTCCGGCCTCGGGTCACTGTCTGTGTGGAGTTTGCGCATTCTCCCTGTATCTGCATGGGTTTCCTCCGGGTTCTCAGGTTTCCTCCCACAATTCAAAGACGTGCGGGTTAGGTTGATTGGCTATGCTAAGTTGACCCTAGTGTCAGGGGGATTAGCAGGGTAAATGCGTGGATTTGCAGGAATTGGACCTGGGTGGGATTGTGGTTGGTACAGACTCGATGGGTCAAATGGCCTCCTTCTATACTGCAGGGATTCTATGATTCTATGACCAGTATCTAGAACCAAATGCAAAAGGCAGCACGGATAAGGACACCACCATGACCATAAGCAACCTTTACAGCATCTCCAGCCACTTGTGAAATATAATCTGTGAAAAAGTATTAATTCTGCATTTTCAATTAATAAACATGCAGAAGAGGTCAACAGATTCATTGTGCCTGTATCAGCTCTTTGTGAGGGTTATTTATGTACCACCACTCACCCTGTAGCCCTGCACACATTTCCTTTTCAAGTTCACGTAAGTTTTTGAACTCCCTTTTGACGGTTCCTATTAAATCTGCAAGCAGTTCAGGGTGGAAAACAACAACTCTATTTAAGTAGTAAATTCTCAACCCTTCCTATTTCATAGAATCCCGACAAAAAGAGACCAGTTAGCCCATAAGCCTGCACCGACAACAATACCAACAACATCCAAAGATGTGCGGGTTAGGTTGATTGGCCATGCTAAAATTGCCCCTTAGTGTCCTCAGATGTGTAGGTTAGAGGGATTAGCGGGTAAATATGTAGGGATATGGGGGTAGGGCCTGGGTGGGATTGTGGTCGGTGCAGACTCGATGGGCCGAATAGCCTTCTCCTGCACTGTAGGGTTTCTATGAATCCCACCCAGGGCCTATCCCTGTAATGTCATGTATTTACCCTGCTAATCCCCACGACATTAAGGGACAATTTAGCATGGCCAATCTACCTAACCTGCACTTCTTTAGAGTGTGGGAGGAAACCGGAGCACCTGGAGGAAACCCACAGAGAGATGGGGAGAACATGCAAACTCCACACAGACAGACAACCAAGGCTGGAATTGAACCCGGGTCCCTGGTACTGTGAGGCAGCACTGCTAATCACTGTGCCACGTGCCACCCAGAGCTTTTGCCTGTATTGAATTTATATGGTCTGATTACTAACTCTTCTGTCACAGGGAACAGCTTCTCCCTATTTACCCTGTGTAATTTTGAACACCTCCATTAACTCCCCCTTTAACTGTCTCTGCTTGAAGGTGAGCAATCCCAGCTTCTCTCCACATAAATCAAGTCCAACATCCCTGGTACCATTGCAATAAATCTTCTCCACATTATGCAAAACTGGATACTGGAACATGATCCACTCCCCCAAGAACCCATCCAAAAAAATTTAGTAGCCAACCTTGACAGTCGTGCCCATTCATGTGCTGAATGTATCCATGTGGACAGAGGCACTGGAAGCTTCCCACTGTATTCACACAGTGGTGGGAGCAGTTGCTCTTCTCACACTCGTTCACATCTGCCAACAGAAGACAAACATAGTATTCCATGGGTGCGCAATAAGAAGACATTATCACAAGTCCTCATCATTATTCTTTTTTAGATATCACATGGCTTTTGTCCTGACGATATTGAGGAACGTTCGCGAAGAAGGGAACAACTTTGAGCCACCCAAAATCAGAGTGAAGAACTTCCAGGGACAGTCACTATACAGTTAGACTATGTGAACAGTGCAGGCAGGACCTCTGGCCATTGCCCTGTCAGCATCCCAACCCTGGTCCATTTTCCTGGGCTGGGGATCATTTCCAATGCGGGGCAGACCCAGAACAGGATTCAGCCACAAAGGGAAGCCTGTCACTGTACTGCAATGAGAGCACACCTGTAGCACCAGAAGACATAAGAGGATTTAAAAAGGAATGGAAAATCCTGAAGAGTAGTACTCTACTGGAACTGTCCTGCCCTCGTGTTCGCTGTTCACGCCCTCAACTCTACCCTGGTGCTGGCTAAATTCGTACCTTACATTTACACAATGCAGGAAAAAAAAGGATACAGGCAGTCCCCGGGTTACGAACGCCCGACTTACGAACACCCGTACTTACGTACTGACCTCCGTAAAGCCTATTATTTTTTAAAATCGAGTTACATACTGGATATGTAGTCCGCCCGTTCGTACTAAATGTGAACCTGTTCCGACTTACATACAAATTCGACTTACAGACAGCATTAAAAACGGAACTCGTTCGTAACCTGGGGACTGCCTGTATTTAGATCAGGGCGTTCACCAATGTAAGTGTGTCGAGCCAGCTCTTTTAAATGGTCCTTCAGAAATAGAAAATTAAATACTAGACCATTGCATACAGGGTAAAACGGCATGTTCAGACTTATTTACAAATAAAATCATACAGAGAAACAGAATAGTCACTGAACTTCTTTTCAGTCCAGTATTAGAAGAGAACCAAATCTCTCGTGACACATTAGTCTTTTGAATGAATCAATCATGTTTATCTTTCCTCAGTGTTCCAAGGTAAAATGCGCTCTTCTTCAACTTGTATGTGATCACACCAAAGCTAAAAATAGGCTGCCAGAACAATAATATTTTTCATGTGCATAAATTTCCTTTGAAGCAACTAAGCAGCCAAGCACGGTGGCACAATGGTTAGCACTGCTGCCTCACAGCGCCAAGGATCTGGGTTCAATTCCCGGCTCGGGTCACTGTCTGTGCGGAGTCTGCACGTTCTCCCCGTGTCTGCGTGGGTTTCTTCCGGGTGCTCTGGTTTCCTCCCACAGTCCAAAAGACGTGCTGGTTAGGTGGATTGGTCATGCTAAATTCTTCCTCAGTGTACCCGAACAGGCGCAAGAGTGTCGTGATTAGGGGATTTTCACAGTAACTTCATTGCAGTGCTAATGCAAGCCTACTTGTGACTAATGAATAAGCTTTGAAACTTTAAAAAAATTTCACAATACGAAATACAAACTGGTAATGCTTATTAATAGGCTGTGCTTCACACCTAATATCAGTGGGAAATTACAACTCTGCAAGCATTAACATTTCAAACAAGCCATTCCAGCTGCCAGAGTAACTTCATCCTAATTTGATTTCCAAGTTGGCATTATTCCATCACTAGCAGGCTAACCATTTCTTGTCATCTATTTTGAAATAGAGTTAAAAGAAAACGGCCTCTATTTTGATCACGAAACAAGAAATTCCAGGTGAAATAAGGGCATTGGCTGAGAATTTCCTCAGCTGCACAAGTTCCACTGCCATAGCTTTCCCCAGAGGTGCAGTGGAAATTCCCACTTACGCCGCACTTGTGGTCAACTTGCAAGAGTGGAGCGAGGCCAGCTCTGAAAGAAATTCCGGGCCTAAAGTTCTTATTTGTCACAGTGCATTCAAATGAACCGGAGCAATCAAGATTAGTCTCATCACCCACAGGAGCGAGAGCTTTTTAATCTTTCACCAAGTCAAGATCTGACTCCATCAACACCTTTCGAAAACACAGATATCCTCGTTGTTCCTCACAAGGAAAAAAATTGGAAGCATCTTGACATGTAAAGGGGTTAAATTGGATAGTCTCCAAAAAACAGGCGCTGGGACCACTTTGAGGGATTCACTGATTGAAATTCCAGCAGGGATCCAACTCCATGCTGCCTGCTCATTATAATGGTTTGTGTTTGCAGTCAGCGCCAATCATGCCTCATTGGCTGCTTAGCATCACCGGGAGCCCACCATCATAATTTTATAGCAGCACTTAAGGTTAGCCTGCATTGTCTAAAACCAGCATGCCCCTCTTAGAGCGGAGGTGCATTGTGACTACAGCGGGGAGTGGCAGTGCTGCAGGAATCTGTTCTTAAGAAACAATAGGAATGAAACAACATCAGAAAGTGTGGGATCCAAGGTTTTCACCCACAGCACTGGCCCTTCAGACACACGGTCAAAGGTCAGTGGGAACAGGTAACCATGGAGGTCACGGAGACGAGCCGTTCAATGACCTCACATGAGCGCAAGTTGCACACGCATGAGGATGGCCTCAACCGGGATCTTGGATTCATGACACGCTACTTGTAACCTCCACCATACTGCCTGGGTTTGCAAAATCCTACAAACTTTCCTGGCTTGAGACAATTCACACCTCTTTAACCTGTGGTTATCCCTCTCTCCACGCACACTATTTGTACCTGTAAAGAACATGAGACTTCTTACTGCGCTCACGTGAGTGGTTAGGGTCAGTGAATGAATTTTCAAAGGCTATATCCAACCAACTGCATTACGAACCAATCTCAGTCACTGGTCAGTGCACCACACCATTGTCACTCACCTACCGAGAATCTCTATCAAAGGTGCTTCACTTCACCCTCATGCATTTAACACGACTGAAAAGCTCTTACCCACATCTCACACCTTGTACACACTGCTAGCTATTCAACCAAAACAGCCATTTCATCCAAACAGATTGTCACACTGACCTCTTCCCTCTCTCTTGCGTGACAAGGTGACACACAACTGGAGCTAACCACAGTGCCTGTTTGTCCCAATCGCTAAGGGTGAGACAGTGCTGGCCGCTGCTGACGCCATGGCCTGTGGCAGGCTGACACCATCCAAGATGTTGCTTTCTTCATACTTGATCTTCTTTCTCACATTCCACTTGCCCCTCATTTCACACACTCCGCTCATTTGCAAGATAAGTATGCATCTCCTCCTTTCCCCCCCACCTTGTCATCACAACCTTACACTTGTAGCTTTTAAGTTGTGTGTGTCGGTAGGACAGTCAGGAAGCCTGTGGTCAAACTCCAGCAGCATGGAGGAGATCAGCACCAACTTGTAGGCTTTTGCATGGAACTTGGAACCCATGTTTACCAGCATAAAGGTTGTGGCCAACTCGCTTCACACACTTGTGGACCCAGCATCTGACCACAATGTTGCAACTTCCAGTTCTACACGAGCAGCAGTTGCCTGGTGTCCAAATGTTGCATTGGAAGCTCAGACTGCTGCCACCATGACAATGGATTACAGTGCTCAAAAGGGGCTAGCTGGGTGTCTCCTCAATCCAGCAATCTGTATCCGAACAGAGTAACAGAGAGGAGATAAGGTGTGGAACTGCTGCTGAATTGGGTTTGGAGTTATTGGTATCACAACTTACCCAGAATGAAGCTGTGTAGATTGTCTCCCTTCCTCCTCCTCATGCTCCTGGTCCTCAGCTGCACTTGTACAGCTGGTAGCAAAGGGCTGAACTCTCATGCTGCCAAGACATGCACTAGACGACCTAAAAACTTGACAGTACTCCATTGAATACTGCATGGCTCCTCCACACACCGGAAACATTGTTCCAACATACCTTTGATCTGTTCCATCACATTTTTGCGACAGTGTGACATTCAGTATTCGCATGCAACCCACAAACGTGTGGGTTGTGCTTTGCAGACAAGAGCCAGGGACAAGCCTTTGTGTTACAGTATCCACCTTCTCTGCCTCGATGGCTCAAATGAAGCAAGCTCCAGCAGAGTGAAGGCATAATGGCTGCTTCTACCCTAAGTGACCCAGCAACCTGAATGATTCACTGCATACGGTCGCACACTACTTAGATAGTGAGAGAGTGAAATCCTTCTTGATTTGAGTCTATAGCAGAGCTGGCATGCGACACCCCCAATAGTAATAAAGCCTGCAATCCTAGCAAAGCCACATGCTCGTTCCCCCTGCTGGTGTCTGGCAAGGGAAGAAAAAACATATTTTGCTTTCTTTTCACAGGGAACATCAGTGCATTGATTGCCCAGGTGCATTATCACTGGATGGCAATGTTGCAAATCTCTTTAGCTGAGAAAGGAAGCTGATAATAGAAATTCATTCCCCGGGACACTTCCACAGCCACTGACAATGCATCCTTGCCCTGTTTTGAGATTGCAATAAGTGACAGATTACACTGAGAACTGCCTCACTGAATCAAAGACATCTCACATATTGCTCCTCTCCGATTCAGGTGGGAGAATCGTTCCATGAACAACATGGGCAGATACGACCTCCTGCTGGAACCCAGAGAAATGTTAAATCACAGAAAGAGATAATTCAGCCCATTGTGTCAGCCCCAGTCTAGTCCCACCTTCTAGTACCCAGTCCGATATCTTGCAGGTTTTAGCACTTCACTGCAGATCTAGGTACCTTTAAAATGAGTGGTGGGTTTCAGCCTCCTACCCCATTTCCCCTCCTCCTACACCTTCTTCCAGCCGCTTGTCTACTCTGTGTGACCTCTGTTCATTCTCCCAGTCATGCTCAATTTCAAGAGCAATGTCTACCAGTGTATCCATGGTTGGGAGCAGCTGATTTGTGCAGAAGCCTTGAAGTCAGCAAAATGTTAGTAAGCTTAGATAGTGATCTGGTGGCAATGAGGGCTTCTCTGGACCCTTGCTGCTGCATGTCTTCCGTCCTCTGGGTCCTCCTTGCGCTCTTCCTCTTCGCTCCTGGTCTGTCTCTGCCACAGAAGAGTACACGTGATCCTCCTCCTCCAGAATGTCACTCCACTGCTGCACAAGATTGTGGGGAGAGTAAGAAGTCTCACAACACCCAGGTTAAAGTCCAACAGTTTATTTGGAATCATGAGCTTTCGGAACGCTGCTCCTTCATCAGGGTTGTGGAGGGCACAGCAGACCACCACGATGCAGAAGACCCTCTGGGAGCTTACTGAAGAGCACTGTCAGAGCAGTTCCAGGCAGCGAAACCGCATCTTGGGCAGGCCAATGCACTGCTCGATGAGAGAACGGGTGACAGCGTGGGCTTCATTATAGCAGGTCTCCGCCTCGGTCTCAGGCCTCCACACTGACGTTATCAGCCCTGACTTCAGCAGGTAGCCCTCTCCCCCCACAACCATCCCAGCATCCTGGGGTGGTCCTCGAAGACCCCGGGGATATCGGAGTGCCCCAGGTTGAAACTGTCATGCTATCGTACTCAATGCACCTGGGCAATCAGGGCATGATGTATGTGCATTTAGAACGGAACAATCTCATTAGTGACAGACAGCATGGTTTTGTAAGAGGGAGGTCGTGCCTTACAAATTTGGTGGAGTTTTTTGAGGAAGTGACAAAAACGGTTGATGAAGGAAGGGCCGTGGATGTCGTCTATATGGATTTCAGTAAGGCATTTGACAAAGTCCCACATGGCAGGTTGGTTAAGAAGGTTAAGGCTCATGGGATACAAGGAGAAGTGGCTCGATGGGTGGAGAACTGGCTTGGCCATAGGAGACAGAGGGTAGTGGTCGAAGGGTCTTTTTCCGGCTGGAGGTCTGTGACCAGTGGTGTTCCGCAGGGCTCTGTACTGGGACCTCTGCTATTTGTGATATATATAAATGATTTGGAAGAAGGTGTAACTGGTGTAATCAGCAAGTTTGCGGATGACACAAAGATGGCTGGAATTGCGGATAGCGAAGAGCATTGTCGGGCAATACAGCAGGATATAGATAGGCTGGAAAATTGGGCGGAGAGGTGGCAGATGGAGTTTAATCCGGATAAATGCGAAGTGATGCATTTTGGAAGAAATAATGTAGGGAGGAGTTATGCAATAAATGGCAGAGTCATCAGGAGTATAGAAACACAGAGGGACCTAGGTGTGCAAGTCCACAAATCCTTGAAGGTGGCAACACAGGTGGAGAAGGTGGTGAAGAAGGCATATGGTATGCTTGCCTTTATAGGACGGGGTATAGAGTATAAAAGCTGGAGTCTGATGATGCAGCTGTATAGAACGCTGGTTAGGCCGCATTTGGAGTACTGCATCCAGTTCTGGTCGCCGCACTACCAGAAGGACGTGGAGGCATTGGAGAGAGTGCAGAGAAGGTTTACCAGGATGTTGCCTGGTATGGAGGGTCTTAGCTATGAGGAGAGATTGGGTAGACTGGGGTTGTTCTCCTTGGAAAGACGGAGAATGAGGGGAGATCTAATAGAGGTATACAAGATTATGAAGGGTATAGATAGGGTGAACAGTGGGAACCTTTTTCCCAGGTCGGAGGTGACGATCACGAGGGGTCACGGGCTCAAGCTGAGAGGGGCGAAATATAACTCAGACATCAGAGGGACGTTTTTTACACAGAGGGTGGTGGGGGCCTGGAATGCGCTGCCAAGTAGGGTGGTGGAGGCAGGCACGCTGACATCGTTTAAGACTTACCTGGATAGTCACATGAGCAGCCTGGGAATGGAGGGATACAAACGATTGGTCTAGTTGGACCAAGGAGCGGCACAGGCTTGGAGGGCCGAAGGGCCTGTTTCCTGTGCTGTACTGTTCTTTGTTCTCTTTGTTCTTTGAATCGTGTCTTGTAGCCTGATGGGGAGTCAGATGCGGCCAAAAATCATAGAATCCCTACAGTGCAGAAGGAGGCCATTTGACCCATTGAGAGTGCACCAACTCTCCGAATGAGCATCTTACCCAGGCCCAGACCATCCCCGTTAACCCATTTACCATCGCTAATCCACCTAACCTATACATCTTGGGACCTTAAGGGGCAATTTAGCTTGGCCAATCCACCTAACTTGCACATCTTTGGACTGTGGAAGGAAACCGGAGCACCCGGAGGAAACCCACGCAGACACGGGGAAAATGTGCAGACTCCACACAGACAGTGACCCAAGGCTGGAATCGAACTTGGGTCCCTGGCACCGTGAGGCAGCAGTGCTAATCATTCAGCCAATAGATTACAGTATATTGAAATGTCTGCCAATAATATCAAATTGCAAGCTTTCGTTTTAATATATTTTAAGTATTTTTTTTAACGACACTCAAAGATTTAACCATTGATCATTAAGAGAACGAGCATTATTTGTTCATCTTTTATAAACATATAACCTGTTGTGTTATTTTTGTCTTTACATTTAAATTAAGATGAACTTGTTATATGATTTTTGTACTTTCAAACAAGAAAGATCTACAATATTGGAATGTTCATAGCTGTGCAAACAACAGAAAAGGAGCACTGGTGACAGAGACCATGATCCATCAACCCGTATGAAAAATTGGAACCCAGCCCAGGAACTAAGGTTGAGTCTCAGTTATTATTTTACCACAAGATTGGTCCTCAAACTCACACAGGCTAATACTAGTTATGTTGCCAAAGAGACTGGTGGGCGAGATCTTGATATGGAGATGCCGGCGTTGGACTGGGGTGAACACAGTAAGAGTTTTAACAACACCAGGTTAAAGTCCAACAGGTTTATTTGGTAGCAAATACCAAATATGGCGAGATCTTACCAGCTGTTCACGCCACGCAACCGCTGCAGTGAAGTCAGAGAATTTGGCGGCCAGCCAAATCTCCATTCACCACGGTGGGACGGAAAAATCCCACCAGCGTGAACGGTGATAAGATTCCAGCCAAAGTCTCCTTACAAAATAGCTGCAAAAAATGTATTCAAATCATTAGATTAGAAGAAAGTTTAGAAAGGAAATGTCATACAAAGTATAAAGTTGCTTGTCTGAAATAAGGTTAGAAGAACAGTGTCCAAAGACGTGCGGGTTAGGTTGATTGGCCATGCTAAATTGCCCCTTAGTGTCCCAGGATGCGTAGGTCAGAGGGATTAGCAGGGTAAAAGTGGGGTTTTTTGGATAGGGCCTGGGATTGTTGTCGGTGCAGACTCAATGGGCTGAATGGCCTTCTTCTGCACTGTAGGATTTCTATGATTCAATGAGCACATCAAACAAGTTCATTGTTCTATGATCAAGATTAATTATGCACAAAAGACAAGACCAATTAAACTAAATTAAAGAAAATGTCAGCCACTCAATGGGTGACCAGATATCACCTGGAGAGGGAGGATCTGGAACCTTCCCTGAAAGGTAAAATTCCCATCTTCAGGGACACTGTTAATTAGCCATATTCTGACTAAAATATCTTTCCAAAGAAGGAAGATGATTCAGTTTCATGGAATTGATCGCCCATCAAAAGGCACAAGAGGGTTCTTGGATATGATGAGAATGTTTATGTTCTTTTGGGTTATTTATTTTAAATTTGTTTGAGTGTAGAAAGGAGACAGAGAATGAGCACTTATGAGAAGATTTGATTGTATGCCTGTACAATTCTTATATATTTTGATTTAATTCTATATTATAATTCCATGGTTCTATATTACAACTCTGTACTAATGTATATTTTTCTTTAAGTAAGATGTATTTGAGTTCTCTCGCTGAAGATTCTCATCTTACCTTCTGGGTCTAAAGCCTCGGTCGAAACCTGAGAGTTAACATGAATTACCGGTGTATTGGCTTGATTCCAACTGGAACCTATCCAAAAGTCCAACAAGCACCTGTCACACTTCATGTAGAGTTTTGCAACTTGAAGCAACTATAAAAGCACCAGATACTTGTAGAAGTATAGCAACAACCAGAAGAAATGAATTAGCAATTAACCTGTAAGTAGTTAATGATCCCTTTAAATCGAGCTGCTCGAGGATTATTTCTCCTGCTTAATGTATGTGAGCTGTGAAGGTAAAGAGAGGACATTGGAGCTCAACATTTCAGCCAAAGTGGAGCTGCTGACATCAAATTATTGTTACGTGTTAATTCATCGGCGAGCTATGCATATGCTGCCAGACAATAGCTGCACTGAAGCCTTCACCAAGATAGAGTCTGGTGCATTTCACTGCATTGTGTGACCTTCAGCCACTGAAATAGTTATCTTCGAGCTTTCCAAGCTGATTGAGGTCTTCATTGATGGAAATGCCACCCACCAAGAACTCTCACCCAATCAGAAGTTTGCAGCTCCTTATTGCTGCCAGGGGGTGGTGGCTGGTGGAATCATTGCATCCACCAGAGACCCACACTGTGGCAATGGAAGGCATGGTGGCACAGTGGTTAGCACTGCTGCCTCACAGCACCAGGGACTCGGGTTTGATTCCCAGCTTGGGTGACTGTGTGGAGTCTGCACGTTCTCCCCATGTCTGCGTGGGTTTCCCTCGGGTGCTCCGGTTTCTTCCCACAGCCCAAAATGACATGCTGGTTAGGTGAATTGGCCATGCTAAATTCTCCCTCAGTGTGCCCGAACAGGCGCAGGGGTGTGGCAATTAGGGGATTTTCACAGTAACTTCATTGTAGTGTTAATGTAAGCCTACTTGTGACACTAATAAATAAACTTAAACAATCTCGGGCCAAGGGTAAGGGAGGGTAGGATGGCAGGTAGAGTTCTACATTAGGGCAGGGGGACAACTTTTAGCTACTATTCCCTGCCCAATGGCAGTTCCCACGATTGTGCACAGAGTGCCTGACTATGATGGAACCGCCCATCCCCTAACAGTCATGCCAACTCAGATGGTTCGTAGAGCAAATTAGTACAAAAATGTTTGTCTCCGAAATGCCAATTTCATTAAAGCCACATGGAGCAACAAGAGACACTCCCAAGTAGCTGCCTCACCATGTTTTGAATCTGGAAACTCCAAAAGGGTTTGCCGGGCAGCCTTTGGGAGGATGTGGGAGGAAAAGCATGCAGCCCCTTTTAATCCTCAAGTCACCATTAAAATGGTGGGCTCAGGGGTAATTGATGCCAATGACCTGCAACTGCTGGAATGCCACTTCAGCTCCTTCGGTTCTCCCACTTCACTGAGAGAGGTTTTGTCACTGCGAGGAGACTGATCGGGGGCCACGCCAATGATTAAGTTGACCCAGCCACCATGTCACCCACAGCAATGAGCTGCATTAAATCCAGTCCATTATCTCTCATTTCTTACTCCATTCCAAAGAGTGGCACAATGGTTAGCACTGCTGCCTCACGGCGCCAGGGACCTGGGTTCAATTCCGGCCTTGGGTGACTGTGTGGAGTTTGCATGTTCCCCCCATGTCAGCGTGGGTTTCCTTCGGTTGCCTCTCAAAGTCTAAAGATGTGCAGGTCAGGCGGACTGGCCATGCTAACTTGCCCCGATGTGTTGGTTAGGGGGATAAGGGGGTTAATATGTGGGAAGGGTAGGATGCTCTGTCGGAGAGTTGGTGCAGACCTGATGGGCCGAATAGCCTCCTTCTGCACTGCAGGGATTCTATGAAATAAAGCGACGCAAGGTTATCCCAGTACTTCACCAAAATGTACCACTGACACTGTCTGCCACCTTCGCAAACACTCGGTGGGGGATGAGGTGTTTGTCTGACTGGCACACAAAGAAATAACTTACTACTGTGCTTCCACAGCCACAAGTGGAGTCGTGGTATGATTCCAAACTCTCATTTTTGACTAAGTAGAGACAGAAAAGCCAAGTAAAATATAGGATTAAAGATCATTCAGAGCATCAGAGGCTGGAAACATCTGGCAAGACTGAAGTTGTTCAATAGTTTTCAGTCTTTGGCACCGGTAATTGGATAGAGGTGGTCCAGAATTCTCGCTGCAGTACTTTTATTTTAAATTTTCTTTGCAGACCCTAATTCATCATTTGAACTCAAATGAAAATGCTATTATGTTGTCAGAAGCAGTTTTCATCATTTGTACCCACATCAGTACAAGCTGACATTTCAGCAGCGGAAGGGGCCCAGCAGTCAGCTGTCATTTTTTAAAACTTTGACCCAAATAGACCACCATCAAGGGGCCTAAACCATTTTGCAGGTGCCAAATGGAGCAGTCCACTACAGACGGTGAATTTAGAAAGGCTGAAAATCAAATAGCCTCGACTCCGTGATGTTGGGCCAGTCGGACATGATGAGAGTGGGTGGGTGAGTAGGCAGTGATGGGGGTGCAGGGAAGTCAGAACGAGATTTCTGCTAAGATCTCCCTGAACAATACTTGTAATTATAAAGGTTGATCTGGGTAGCATTAGTGATGGAGCATGTTAAAGGTCTGAAACTCTAACGAGGGAATGCGACACGATGGCACAGTGGTTGGCACTGCTGCCTCTCAGTGCCAGGGACCCAGGTTCGATTCCGGCTTGGGTCACTGTCTGTGTGGAGTTTGCACTTTCTCCCTGTGTCTACGTGGGTTTCATCCGGGCGCTCCGGTTTCCTCCCACAGTTGAAAGATGTGCAGCTTAGGTGGATTGGCAATGCTAGATTGCCCCTTAGTTTTCCAAGATGTGTAGGTTAGATGGATTAACCATGGTGAATGTGTGGAGTTATGGGGAAAGGGCCTGGGTCTGTCAAAGTCGGTGCAGAGCTGATGGGCTGAATGGCCTTTTTCTGCACTGTAAGGAATCTATAAATATCCTGAGGTTGTACGAGCTTAGGTTCAGCCTAGATGAGCACACAGTGAAAAAATAAAAACAGAAAGGGCTGGAAACTCCCAGCGGGCCTGGCAGCATTTGTGGAGAGAGAAACAGTTCAAATGACTCTTTACCAGAGCCAGGATGAGTGACTGAGGCACCCAGGTTTTTAATAGCAGCGAACTGGAAGAGTTGCAGCATCTCCTATGTTGAGCTGAAGAAAAATCTTGCTCACCCAGTACTTGATATCAGCCAGATATATATAAGGGTCGAGAGCTTTAAGTTTTTAGGTGTCCAGGTCACCAACAACCTGTCCTGGTCCCCCCATGCCAACACTATAGTTAAGAAAGCCCACCAACGCCTCTACTTTCTCAGAAGACTAAGGAAATTTGGCATGTCAACTACGACTCTCACCAACTTTACAGATGCACCACAGAAAGCATTCTTTCTGGTTGTATCACAGTTTGGTATGGCTCCTGCTCTGCCCAAGACCGCAAAGAACTACAAACCAGCCTCCCATCCATTGACTCTGTCTACACTTCCCGCTGCCTCGGCAAAGCAGCCAGCATAATTAAGGACCCCACACACCCTGGACATTCTCTCTTCCACCTTCTTCCGTCGGGAAAAAGATATAAAAGTCTGAGGTCACGTACCAACCGACTCAAGAACAGCTTCTTCCCTGCTGCTGTCAGACTTTTGAATGGACTTACCTTGCATTAAGTTGATCTTTCTCTACACCCTAGCTATGACTGTAACACTACATTCTGCACTCTCTCCTTTCCTTCTCTATGAACTGCATGCTTTGTCTGTATAGCGCGCAAGAAACAATACTTTTCACTGTATGTTAATACATGTGACAATAATCAAATCAAATATTGACAGCTGTTGAGAGTAAAAAGTCATATAATAATGTTCATAATAAAAGCAAGACAACCAGAATCCAGGAAGAAAGGTAATTGTTGTAATATTATACTGCGTGCCATTGCAATGTAAAGGTGCTCAGCAGAGCAAGAGTTAACACGGGACTGAAGAATGGCACCGTCCACAGTATGATGTATAGAATCACATGGTAAGTGACAACAGGGAGAGAACAGCCTGCAGCAACACTCTGTCAGTGAACAGCTCGCCTGCATGGTGAACAGTACCATGCATAATAACCTGAGATCTGTGAATAATTAAAGATTCACAATAACCTGCTCATATTTAAATATACAAGTCTTAGGATCTCATTGAGACATTTAAAGAATCCATAATACAACATACAGTGGCAGCAAACAGCATCATATTATGAGAGTAGTGTAATACCTTAGCAACTCTTCATCACAATTATATGCAAAATAACGACTATTCACTCCTTCAGATTTTGCTTGCCCAGTTGCGATTGCCAAGTTTTATTTCAAATTTCTTCCTTCAGAAATAAGGAATCTTCTGATAAGTACAGTTAGGGACTCTCATCAGGAAGGGCTTCAAACTGAGTTTTTTCTCCTGGCTCTCTGGAAATTCAGGGTCAGGATCCCAAATTGCATGGAACTAAAGGATCGCATGAGTGTTCCTTCAAATTGTTCCTTTGAAAATCTTAGCATTAATTCCTGTGATTACAAATTGGAGTTTCATCGGCCCAAGACTGTCATATTGGAGCTGAACCTAATAGCTGCTTTTCTGGTCTTAGGATGAAGAAGTCCAAGGGTGGAATTCTCCCGTCCCACCCTCCACGGGAATCGTAGCGGGTGGGACACGGACCATGCAAAGGTCCGTTGACCTTGAGTGGGATTTTTCTGACCTTGGGGGCAAGCGCGGCCAGAAAGTCCTGCCCCAAGAGCGTGGAGGATGGCCTTTATAATATCAGTTGTTGATTTGAGTTGGTGATGAGAACAATTTGAATCCACCATATTCAAGCAATGCACAATGGCGTCAATTCGAGAGGTTAATGTGACTGGTTATTTGTCATTTTATGAAAGTGAACATTGTAGTATCACAATGTGTAGGAAATAGGGGGAGGGGCCACATACCTACACACCTCTGTCCATCGGTGAGCAACTCATAGCCGAGGGGGCATGCACACTTGAAACTACCCATTGTATTAATGCACTGGTGCTCACAGAGTGTGTCTCCATGTATTTCACACTCATCTACATCTAAAAGCACAGAGAGAAGCACAGTAAATGTCATTGTTTTCAGAAATGGAACCACCAGTACAGACTACATCAAAAATTAGCATTTACTACATATTATCATCATTTATTACTCTAATAAGGCTAGTTGTCAGTGCTCACCACACTAACCATTATGTCTTGTTAAATTAATCACCAGGACTTAATATACTGATAATTAAAAATTAATATTTAATGGAATAACCACCAACACAACACATAATTCTTCATAATTTAAAACGCTAAGCACTAGCATTTACTATAGCAATTAACACGTAGAAAATAATCATTTGTTTTTACAGTATTAATCCGCACATGCCACTGCAAACACTAACACTAATCAACACCCACTACCCAAATTATCAACATTTATTTCAATAAGCATTCAAACCCATTAATATAGCACCTTTCACAATCTCAGGAGATTCCACTTATTCTGAAGTGAAGTCACTGCAGTAACATAGGGAAGACAGGAGACTATACTAACCCTTAGCCACCTGTAATAATTATTAGTACATTAATTAATACTAAACATTTACCAAAACAACCATTAAAATTTACAGGATTGATGTTATAAGAACTGAAGAAATAAGAACAAGAATAGGCCATATGGCCCTTCAAGCCCACTCCGCAATTCAACAAGATTTCGGTTCATCTTAGAATCATAGAGTCTCTACAGTGCAGCAGAGGCCATTCGGCCCATTGTGACCGCACCAACTCTCTGAAAGAGCATATTACCCAGGCCCACCACCACCATGCCCCACCTCCCTCCACCACCCCATCCTATCCCCATAACTCCACGCATTCAGCGTCTTTGGATGATCTAGCATGTCCACCGAATCTGGACATCTGGGAACAAACCAGAACACCCAAGCGAAACCCACGCAAATACGGGGAGAACGTTCAGACTCCACACAGTCACCCAAAGCTGGAATTGAACCCAGGTCCCTGGCACTGTGGGGCAGCAGTGCTAACCATTGTGCCATCGTGCAGCCCAACCTCAACTTCTACCTCAATTCCACCTCCCCATAATCTCTTAGCTCTCAAAAACATATTGACCTCTCTCTTGTACAAACGCAATGACTGAGCATACTAAGTGCTCTGGGGTGGAGAATTTCAAAGATTCGCAACTATTTAAGTGAAAGTATTTCTCTTCATCCCAGTCATAAATAGTTAACCCCTTATTCTTAGCCTGAGACCTCAAGTTCTTGACTCCTAAGTCAAGGAAAACAATTTTGACATCTATCTTGTCAAGCCCCTTAAAAATCTTTTCTATTTCATTGAGATTACCTCTCATTTTTCTAACCACAGGAGAATATGGGCCTAGACTACTCAAACTCTCCTGATGGGACAATCCTTTCATTTGAGGAAAAAGACCAGTGTACTTTTGTTGCACTTCCTGCAGGATAAGAATGTCCTTCCTTAGGTTAGGAGACCAAAACTGCAACGTACTCCAGATATGGTCTCACCAGTACTCTTTAAAATTGTAGCAAGACTTCTTTAATTCTTAAACATTAATCTCTGGAATCAAATCCAGCACACCATATGCCTTCCTAATTGTTTACTGTATCTCCATGTTAACTTTCTGTGGGTTATGTACACAGGTGCTGCTGAATGAAAACATTTCCCAGTCTCTCAACATTCAAAGATATTGGGCAGAATTTTCCCGATCCCGCCCAAGGGAATCGTAGTGTGCGGGACGGACCATGTGAAGGTTCATTGACTTTGGGTGGGAATTTCTGGCCTTGGGGCAAGCACGGCTGGAAAATCCCACCCATTCTGTTTTTTAAGGATTTTCCTACCAAAGTAAATAACTTCACACTTTATCACATCTTACTCCATCGACCCCATGATCACTCAGCCAACCTTTTTGTGTCTTTCTGCAGCCTCTTTGTGTCCTCCTCAATGTTCACTTTTCCGCCTAACTTTGTATCAGCAGAAAACTTTGATATGTTGCACAGGTCCCCTCATTTAAGCAATTTATATGGACTGTAAATAGCTGAGGCCCAAGTACTGATCCTTGCAGTGCTCCTGTTATGAACAGGGTCTGGAGGGAACTGAAACCCTTGGAGACTTTCCCTCACTATCTGTAACCAGATAATAAGGTGAGACGTGGCAGCACAGTGGTTAGCACTGCTGCCTTACAACACCAGGAACCCGGTTTGATTCCTGGCTTGGGTCACTGTCTGTGTGGATTTTGCACATCGTCCCTGTGTCTGTGTGGGTTTCCTCCGGGTGCTCCAGTTTCCTCCACCAGTCTGAAAGACGTGTTGGTTAGGTGCATCGGCTATACTAACTTCTCTGAGAGCACCCAAACACGCGCCGGAGTGTGGCAAGTAGGGGATTTTCACAGTAACTTCATTCATTTTAAGCCTACTTGTGCCACTAATAAATAAACTTTAAACTTTAATCAGTGTGCTTTAGAAAAGGAAGATGAATGTGTCTTAATCAGCTCCCCTAAATGTGTAGTCAGTTTGAAAAACAGCAGCAAGCTTTTATGGATTTAAATATTCATCCATTTGCCCCAAAAGTCTAAACGGTACAACATGCATGTGCACAGACTCAAGAAATACAGTTGAAGAGACCAGACAGCCTTGCTCGGACGCAAGGTTAAAAAAAGACTTGTTAGACATGTGTAAGAGCAGAAGCTGCCGGGTGACATAATAATAAGATTCGTCCTCACGGCTTACTGTGTCCATCCATACCTGTATGAGCTGGTCACAACATAAAAAAGTGATATCTCTTTATGCCCTATCTTAGCTATGATCGATTCTGCATAATATGAATTGGCAAAATGGTTGGGTGAGTCACTACAACCAGTTTTAAACAAGTTTTCCATGTACACTGTGAAGTATTTCTTCACTTCTTCAAACACCAGACAGGATTTGCGTATCGAAGGTGATGCTGTGTCCATGTGTTCATTTAACACTATTCACCAATGTGCCGTTCAAAGAACCACGGACAGCTGCACTGCAGCACTATATCATGGCGATCTAGACCTGCTGTCATTGTCTGAATCAGTATTCATTGAAATGATGAACTCAGTGGCTCGTGCAGTTAAATTCAGTTTTGGTGGCACCATGCATGGTCAAATAGATGGTGTTGCCATGGGAACCCCTCTGGGTCCAGCTCTCACAAACATCTTTGTTGACTTCCATGAAAAACACATCTTCGATGGAATGACAAATAACCTCCAACCCCACTGCATATTTCTGATATGTAAATGATACGTTTGCTGTATTTGAATCTGCAGCTGCATGTAAGAATTTCCTTACATAGGACTCCATCTTGCACTCAAATTTACCTTTCAAATGGAGCAGCCAATAGAACTCCCTTTCCGCAGTGTGCTGAGTTGAGAAATCTGCCAGTGGGTTCCTTACTACTGTCAAGTGCAAGCCTACCTCATATGCGCTGGGATTCCCACATTTCCATGTGCTAGAAGATTGGCCTTATTGGCAATCTGATAAATCGGATCCAAGCCATTTCCTCACTGGACTAGCTTGATGCTGAAATAGAGCACATTCAAAGCCATCCAGTGGGACGATAGCTACTCTGATCAGATCATTGTTCACGGTTTATCACGCAAACTCATAAGTGGGCCAAAGAGAAGTGCCCACTCTACCTCACATTACCCTGGAAGGGAAAGGATGGAGCTAGCTGTTTCACGCTGCTACTATGCCTTAACAACATGAATGGTATTCACGACTAACAGGATGCTGCCATCAAGCTGCCTATCACACAAATGAGTAAATGTGGTATATGAATTTCAGTGCTAGTGTGATGCTAGATATGTAGGCTATATGTCCCAAAGATGACGTATTGTATCAAACAGCATGTCCCTTTGGCTGTTTGCAACAGACTCTAACCAATCAGCCCTTGCTTGAAAAACTTAAAACATCGTGTCCAACATAAGATGTCATTCCATGTTTGGACAACATTTACTGAACAATCCTGAGTCTATTAAGAATTAAACTCACAACCAATTTAAAATTATCAGTCGGGCTCGCAGCGTGACTCACGTACACGTGCAAGAAGCTACATACGTTCACATACAGGGCCCCATCCTTTGCAAACAGAAGGAACATATGCACACATTGCACCTTTTTCAACTAAAAAACATAAGTGACAATGCTTTGACCAGAGTCAACCTACTTAGTTCAAATTTAAACAAAGCTTGACAGTTAACCGTCAATCATCAATCATCAGTTAACTGGTGCATTTTCCATGTCAACACCTTTACCAATCAGAGTCCACTTGCCAATTTATTAGCACTCTCTACTCATGCAGCGTAAATTGTTGTTTCCTTTACAATTTGGATATCTTACGAATTGCTCTGATGAGTGCAAGATGAAAAGCTTCAACAGCACCTGCCTTATTTCAGCAATATCCAAGCTCCGTACTACTAAATGATTGTATCACAAATTAGTCAAGACCTTTGGAAAATGTTGAGGCTACCAAGGAAAGAATTTCATTGAAGTTACTAATGGCCACATAAGAAGATAACCCAATGGTTAAATGTTCACATGTTATTGTAAAATACATCATTTTATGTTTTTAGTTTGTACATTCAAAATTTCAACTGCTCTTGCTAAACTATTTTCAAAATCTTTTGCATAATTTCCTTGCTCATTTTTGAAGAACATTTTAATTTGTAATTCTGACTGATGAATCAGATTTGCTGATTTTAAAGGCCTTGTGGTTTATAATTGTTTTCCTTGCTTATGTTTGTACATTCGCATATCTTCAAATTTGAATTGTTGTTATTTTACTTTGTGCATAGCTAACAAAATGTGATGGCAAAAGCGTGACAGACACCAAATGTGTGCGAGACACATTACTATATTGTAATCCAGTCCAACAATGTACAGGTTAGGTGTAATGGCCATTCTAATTTTCCCCTAATGTGCAAAGATGTGTAGGTTAGGTGGATTAGCCCTGGTAAATGCACAGGGTTACGGGAATAGGGTGGAGGGGAGATCCTGGGTTGGATGCTCTTTCAGCGGGTCAGTGCAGACTCAATGGGCTGAATGGCCTCTTTCTGCACTGTAGGGATTCTATGGTAATGTTTTTACTGAGCTCTTCATTCATAAGCCTTCGTTTTGCAACATACCTTTACAGGCTAGACCATCAGCAGCGAGTGAATATCCATTGTCACAGGAACAAAAGAAGCTCCCTATCGTATTAGTACATGTTTGCTGGCAGATCTTCTGACTGTTGTCTGAGCATTCATCCCAATCTGTTAACGACACAAAAAGTAATCTCATATCAAGCATTGCATTTAAAGTTTGTGACAATTAAAGGGGATATAACAATATAGCATCCTGTTCGGCGACTATGATGAGTGTAAGTGGAGGGGTAAGTTATATACTCAGCAGATTTTAAATGGATTTGCCTTATCAAATCACAACAACATGACTGGAGACATTTAACCGAACTTAACTCCTGTGAAGTTTATGCAGCCTCCAGTGAAATCACAGCAATTAAACAGATTCTGATAAACAGGTTCTTTTATAATATTCGAGACTCACCTGCTGATTCATGTCTTTAAGCCATGAGTAGATAAACCATAAATAGGGTAGCCATATGTCTGATTTTATACCACACAGTCCGGTTTCCAGTTGCCTGTCCAGAGTCCACCGCCGCCTTCCTGTCCAGTGTTTTTACATTGGGGTCACTAATCCACAGAGGCTCGGTTCCAGACTGCAAAGCTGGCTCACAAATCTGGATAAATTTGCCTCACCAGCTGCCGGCGCAACCCCATGCCCTGCTTTCAACGTATTGGCCTCCCAAGTACAAGCAGTCGTCATGGTAATAAATTGTGTGCTCCCCTAACACTGTAAACAAAGCCCCAAGCAAGAACGGTCAACATGGAGGGATAACCTGAGACAAACGGACTTGGGATGAAGGGGGTTTTCAGTGCTTCTCCCAGAGGAGTGTTTAAACCCAGGACAATAACTGACTTGAATCAGCCACCTCCACAGATAAATTAGTCTGGGTTAAAGAGAACTTTGTAATCATGTAAACACGGGGATGTCCAATCCCTTTGAGACGCCCAGAAAAACCTCCTCATACACAAAATCAAAACACTCACCAACTGATCTATATCTCAATACCATAGTCTTCTGAAACCTCAAAGGGCATTTATCTATGATTCATGCTTGAACTTGGAAAACATTTTGAATTATCCGGGTAGGCTTGAAGAGGTTATAGGACTGGCCGTTTCTAACCCCTCATTTAGAATTGGAAAAGAGTACTGTGCAAGTCTGCTGTCCAGTGTTCCTGAGCTTCATCAATGGCCACCCTAACCATACAACAGGGATATCCTCACTTTGATTCCTGGTCAGGCAGCAGAGATGCGAAATAGGTAAATCCTACATTAATATCATGCATTTCATGACTCTGGGAAGTTGCAAAGTGCTTTGCAGCCAATTATTTACTTCTCTGAATTGTGACCACTGTTGTAAAGTTTATTTATTGTCACAAGTAGGCTTATATTAACACTGCACTGAAGTTATTGTGATAATTCCGGAGTTGCCACACTCTGGCGCCTGTTCGGGTACACATGTCAATGCATCTTACCAGCATGTCTTTCAGACTGTAGGAGGAAACCGGAACACCCAGAGGAAACCCACAGAGCCATGGGGAGAATGTGCAGATTCCGCACAAAAAGTGACCCAAGACGGAATCAAACCCAGGTCCCTGGTGCTGTGAGGCAGCAGTGCTAACCACCGTGCCAACATGCCACCCTTAATCGGTGTCTTAATTGGGGTATCCTATTATTCATCTAGCCCCTATCAATATGAATGCAGATTTCTAGCAGTTTTACCATCTAGATTTCTAGCCTTATCTGTATGAATCAATTGCTGCCGTTTATTTTTGCTGCCTGTCCCGTCAATCATCATCTGCTTGGCCCCAAGCATTTTTATATTGCATAGATCTTGTATGTCATGCTGAGCCACTCATGTGGGAGAATAAGTGAACAAAGGCCAACAGGAATCAAATTCAGCAGCAGTCTAGACAACTAAGTAGTTTATACAGAAACTTCTGGAAGTTGCCTTAGTCCAATAGTTAATGCTCAGAATGGGTGAAAATATTATGAAATTTGGCACCGTCATATCTCGTGAATATATCAGAAATGGGGCATATTGAAGGTGCTCCCCAGTGACTGCATAGGCTTAAAAAGAGACAGTGGATGATTAATGTCTGTAAGTGAAGCCAATAATCTGGAGCTGATATTGATAAACTTTAGGAGCCACACTTTAGTAATTGTGCAATTTTAAAGATCCAATTGGAATTCAGAAGGGAAAGTATGAGCAGAAAGTGACAAGATTAGCTAAAAGCAGACCAAGTGAAACCAGGCATACTTGAAGTAAACTAAAAAAGCAATAAGTGAAGGGGGAAATTTGCAAAAAATAATTAATTAATGAAATCAATTTGTGAAGTTAGTTTGTCCACTGAAAAAGTTCTGGTAAAAGTAACATGTAATATTGAAAAGTAATTAACATTGAATAAAATGTTCACCTTTGCTCATGGAGTTATTACCATGGTGTAAATATTTTTGCGAGTATAATATTAGTCTAGTTAGTGGACTGGAAGCAAAAAGTAGGAAAAAATGGGATTTTCAAGTTCTCAGGCTGTGACTAGTGGAGTGTCACAAGGGTCAGTGTGGGGGCCTTTACAATCTATATTAATGACTTGGACAAAGAGATAGAGAATAATGTTCCAAAGTTTGCCATTGATTAAAAAAAACTATGTGGGAATGTAAGCCGTGAGGAGGACGCAAAGAGGTTGTAAAGAGATATAGACGTGCTGAGTGAGTGGACAGCAAGGTAGCAGGTGATGTATAATGTGGGGAAATGTGAGGTTATTATCTTTGATAGCAAGAATGGAAAAGTAGAATACTTTTTAAGAGGTGTGGTATTTGAAAATGTTGATGTTCAAGGAGACTTGGGTGTCTGCAAACAAAGAACAGGGAACACAAAGTTAATATGTGGGTACAACAAGCAATTAGGAAGGCAAATGGAATGTTGGACTTTATTGCAAGGGGGTGGAGTAGTAAAGATGTCTTGCTATAAGTGTGAAGTGCTTTGGTAAGACCACACATGGAGTACTGTGCGAGGTTTTGTTTTCCATATTTAAAGAATATGCTAGTCAGATATACGTGCATTGCGGAGGACACCCAGCAAAGGTTCAGTAACTGGGTCCCCTGGGATGAGAGGATTGTCCAATGGTGAGAGGCTGTGTAAATTAGACTGATTCTCTCTGGAGTTTTGAGAGATGATTACAAAATACTTTGACAATGAGAGAGAATTCAAGCCTTAACTTGTACTGAGAAAATCTTACCGATGACACAGTAAAATCTGTATCCTGATTCTGTTCAATGCAGATGTGCACATTATCCACTGGAGAAATTGATATAATGCATCTGAAAACTTTTCACTTGCGCAATGTTGGTCAATTTAATGCTCATATATTTTTATAAACAAAGCCCCATGACCAATCACTGCATTACAAAAATACATAATTTATCATACAGCATCATATTATGATGTGCAGTTAGCTACATCTTTTGAACTCACCTGTCAATAGCTTCCTGACTCCAGAATAATTTTCTCCCATGGTTCACGATACTTCTGACCTAAAACTATCCCGATTCCATGAAAATTGTGGGGTATCTGAAATCACCACCCCTACGATGGAGTAGCAAGTGCAGGACTGCAGAGTCATGTCTTATCCCATGTCTTTAAAAATACCATACGATAGGAATGGGAATATGGTCCTGGAATCACATCCCACTTGCTTTTTTCTCTCCCTACCCCCCTCCCAATAGGTGCTGGCAAAATCCAGTCCACGGTCCCCTCCTCCCTCCCTCAGAATTTAGGGGGAGGCAGTATTCCTTTTCCTCACTCTTACCTTCACAAGTGCTCCTGTCAGCCAGGAGTCGGAAACCTGCACGGCAGGAACAGAGGTAGCTGCCAAAGGTGTTGTGACAAGAATGGTGGCAAACCCGGCTCTCCGCAATCCATCTGCACTCATTCACATCTGAAAGGGAAAGAGACAGTAAGAGCAGAATAAAACTGTCACTGTGGAGGAGTGCAGCTCTAACAACACTCTAGAAACTTGACACCATTCAGGGCAAAGCAGCTTGCTTGATTGGCACTGCTGCCACAAACATTGACTCCCATGAAACATGGCAACACCATCACCTGGAGGCTCCCTCCAAGTCACTCACCAACCTGACTTGGAAATATATCGCCATTCCTTCACCGTCACTGGGTCAAAGTCCTGCAACATCTTCCCTAACAGCACTGTGGGTATAGCTATACCACATGGATTGCAGTTGTTCAAGGCGGCAGCTCACCACCATCTTCTGAAGGGCAATTAGGGATGGGCAATGAATGCTGGCCTAGCCAGCAAAGCCCATATTCCTGGAGAGAATTATATATATATATGTGCGTGTGTGTATGTGTATGTGTGTGTGTATAAAAGGCAGCACCATCAGATCAATTAAACTTGGACTTCGTACTACTGTTATAAATGCAAGGGTTCATAAAGATGGTTATGTTTTATCTGCCTCCTTTAATTCAAGGTAAAATGGAATAGGAGAGAAGGGCATGTGACATCCTACTAGTTCTGCCTAGCGACAGGCCCATGTCATTTGATTGTCATGGGGACAGGAAGTCCAGGACAGGTATTAGCTTTCACAACTGGATTCAAAGGGAGAAGCCGCTTTCCTTGCTAGTTGAAGCCTCTCAGACTCACAGAAGCAGTCAGACCAAAAGAACTGGGAAGAGAACACATGACAGGTGCTGCAATGGAAGCAGGAGAAAAGGACTCTTTTGGGTTAATCACCCAGTGCAGGGCTCATGCGTATGGATCCCATGTTTGAGAATCAAAGATTGTAAATATTTAGAGGCCTCAAAATCACTAGATGGAACCTTAAGATGGGGAGTCCACCGAAATATTCTTAAAGGGTTGAGTGATGAGGACTTTATTTAAAAGGATACTGGAAAATTCACCTTGGCAAAGTAGGGAGATCATGGCCTGTTAATGCATGGAGGAGTGGGACTTTAAGCCTAAGACTGTGAACATATGAATGAGGAGCAGGAGTAGGTCATTCGGCTTCTCAAGCCTGCTTCACCACTTAACATGATCTGATGGTAACCTCAAATCTGCATTCTGCCTCCCCCCAATAATGTACCACCCCCTTGCTTACCAAGAATCTATCCATCTTTGTCTTAAACATATTCTAGGACTCTGCTTCCACCACCTTTTCAGGAGGAATTCTAAAGTCTCAAAACCCTCAGAGAGAAGAAATGTCCCACCATCCCAGTATTAAATGAGTGATCCTTTATTTTTAAACAGTGACCCCTACTTCTAGATTCTCCCATAAGAGGAAACATCCTCTCCACATCCATCCTGTCAAGAGCCCCCAGGATTTTATATGTTTCAATCAAGTTGTCTCTTTTCTTTCCTCATATGACAGCCCATTCATTCCAGGTATTAGTCTGGGAAATCTTTTCTGAACTGCATCCAGTGCATGTACATATTTCTTTAAATAAGGAGACCAATACTGTACTCCAGATGTGGTCTCACTGGTGCTCTGTATTGCTGAAGCATAAACTCCCTTCTTTTCTATTCAATTCCCCCTCTCAATAAATTATTACATTCTATTAGTTTTTCTAATAACTTGCTGTACCTGCATACCAGCATTTTGTGATTCAATCACTATGACAGCCAGATCCCTCTGCAACACGACGTGCCTACAGAGAATGCAGTATAAAATATATACATAGTGGGGGGGGGGGGGGGGTTCCACTGTGTTAAGAGGTTAAAAGCAAGGATACCTGTTCTGTCACTTAGTGTATTAGTTGCCTACTAGATATTTTTTAATCAATGTTGATTTTAGTTACAGTAAAATCTTAAAATGTGAAATCTTGTTGTGGTCTTTCAATTGGTCATTGGGAATTCAACCCTCTTTTCAAAAGTTGTCAGTCTTTCTAGGGTTTGTAACACTCTATGGGTTCAATTTTAACTGATCTCACAGGGCATGAAATCCATTGGATTGGGCAGAATTCCTGTTTCAGCCACATTTGTCCCAATGTGAAGTAAAAATGGGTTTGGTTGAACCATAATTGCACAGGCCAGTTCAGTTAAAATTGAGACCTATATTTCTTTGGTTGTGTCAACTCTTCCATTTCTTCTTCAGCAGGCACTGGTTAGCACTGCTGCCTCACAGCGCCAAGGATCGGGTTTGATTCCCGGCTTGGGTCACTGTCTGTGCGGAATTTGCCTTCTCTCCCCATGTTTGCGTGAGTTTCCTCCGGGTGCTCCGGTTTCCTCCCGCAGTTTTAAAGACATGCTGGTTAGGTGCATTGGCCATGCTAAATTCTCCCTGAGTTTACCCGAACAGGCGCCGGACTAGGGGATTTTCACAGTAACTTCATTGCAGTGTTAATGTAAACCTACTTGTGACACTAATAAATAAACTTTTCTCCACTCCCTGATACACTATTTTCTTGCTGGGATAGTCCAGCTGATCTGGGTTGCTGACACAGAGGTGTTACTGACCCCCAACTGTGTAACAGCTAGGTTAATACCAAGAGACGTAATCCATAAAAGTTCTGGTCAGTAATGTGTAGTGATTTGCAGTGTAAATGTGCTCTTCTCAAAGATATTTCCAAGTTCTGTATCTTTAACAATATCACTTTCATTGTGTAAATTATGTTAAAAGAAGTCCCATCACATTAGCAAGCTAAGTTGCTTTTAGTTATCACAGGTAAGTATACAGAGCAACAGTTACAACTTGATGCATTCCGTTCAATCAGCACAGCACAGCTTATCTTTGCATAATAATACAATATCAAGATTATCTTTTTAAATATTTTCCCTTGAGAAGGAAGAGAATGAGCATTCCTCCAAACTCAAAAAAGTAATCAACTGGGCATCCCCAGCCACCACCAGCTCCCCCAGTCTCTAACCCGAGGACTGGCACCTCCTACTACAGTGTTGCGCAGTAGGATTTCAATGTGTGCCATTATGGTGAACAGGTTACCATATTTGCCCACATGACACAATGGATGCAAAGATGGGGTGAATCTTGTAACAAACGTGGAGATGAATTGTGATTAAGCAGCAGGACTACAGGTCAGCAATCTCTCTACCCAGATAGTTTCAATACTGTATCCAGTTCAGAATCTTCTGTACTACACAAGCTGCTGGGATTGCTGTATTAAGCTACTTTTGATTTTGTACCTTTGCTCGAACTCAGTTAACTCACCAAGCTGACACTCTCTCCTATAGTTTAATTTGTTCTCTTAATAATGCGTCATAATTTTGTCTTTTTGTGGACTCATTTCAATGGGAGTCTTCTTTCTAAAGAAATGAGAACTTCCTCAATCCATGTATTTGTATCAGGTTAAGAGTACACCCTGGGTCCCACAAGCCAGATGCCATCTGGTTTTTCACAGTGAAGCATTGAAGATTTGGACAGTGGGTGATTCGCATTATGGCAATGACTCCACAACAGCATTCGATCGCTCTGGCTGTGCTACAAGATCCTCACTTGGACCAACAATTGCTCTGCGTGTGCCCCGCCTCATCACATTTTGAGCTCTGGAGGACTGGTGTCACCCTATCAAGACCATCTGAGGTTACAGACAATTCCTGCCTGGCTACCTTCCAGTTGGCCAACACAGCCTCCCACTCACTTAACAGTTCCTTGAAGCTCATGAGACTGAACAACTTAAGCAATCTCATTCTTTTGTCTGGTAAACACAAGTCAGAAACAGCCTCTTTCAGCAAAATATTGCCCCGTTTAAAAAAAATTATTCACAGGACTACGGCATTGCTGGTAAGTTCCAGATGTTTCACCCAGTGACAATGAAGGAATGGCAATATATTTCCACATGAAGATTGGATATGACTTGAGGAAAGACAGACTGGCATTTATGTAGCATTGTTCATTAATTCAGGACTTTTACAGCTAATCAAGCATACTGAACTGTAGTCACTGCTGTAATATAGAAATCCCAGTTCCAAAGTCAATGCCGGCTGGTCTCAGTTTTATTCTTATTCTATTTGTTTGAATATTCTTGCTCTGAACACAATTCCAAGTTTGTTCTTTATAAACATGTGTGGAAAACATCGACAATACCCTGAACATACATCTATATGCTATAGATTAAAACGACAAAAGATTTGACTATATTTTCGAAGTAACTGAGGATTGATACAAGAGATGGTCGTCAGGACTTATCCACCCAGTGATGCTACCAGCCTTACTCTCAACGATACCACCAATTATCAGTTTTAAATATATATCTGCATTTCTGTCATCATGAAATTGTGGAACAAGATTGGATTTAGAATCATAGTATCCCTACAGTACAGAAGGAAGCCATTTGGCCCATTGAACCTACACCGACAACAATCCCACCCAGCCCTATCCCCGTAACCCCATACATTTACCCTGTAATCCCCTGACATTAAGGAGTGGAGCAATTTAATGTGGCCAATCAACCGAACCCACACATCTTTTAGGAGTTGTATTGTAATATGTCAGGTGCGTGATTTCCTTTACATTTACTCATCTGGACTATTAGTTGGAGGTCATGATCTTGCTCCAGGATTGTATTTAGCATTGTTTCTCATTTCCTTTAATGTAATCTCTGCCGAGAGACTCCACGTGCTGATGTTGAATCCCTTTTTCTTCCCTCCTGTCTTGACAACAAACCTGCGATGTTCTTTTTCCCCAATCTTCTGAGCCTCTTTTTTTCCCCCTTACTCTGTCTGCCCCATTCCTTTGTAGGCTCCAGTGTAAGCGCATCTAACTAGAATGCACATTCTTCCAAACTTTTCATCCGTTGCCAGACCAACTAATTCTAAACTGGGATTCCGTAACTTTCTCAGGCCTGGTACTAATTTTTTTACTGCTATTTCCTTCTCCTTGAATCATTTAATTTAAATGTTATTGGATCAACTCAACCAGGCATGTTTAAAAACAGGCTAGATGAATTTCAAAGTTAATTATGACCAGAATTATTTGCAGAAACAAACAGTTTTGTGGGAGGGGCGGTACTACTGAACAGTCTAATAATGCATGCAGAGCCAGGAAACAATTTGCAAGGGGGTATAATTAAATAATCCAAGTCGGATAAGATTCTAATCAACTTTTGCTGAGATTAAGAAGATTGCACAAAGAAATATGGAATCTTGTTGAAATGATTGTACATCAGACGTTTCAGGCCACAATTCTCCGACCTCGCCAGCAGCTGGGATTCTCCAGTCCCGCTGCAGTGAATGGAGATTTGGCCGAGTACCAGATTCTCCGTTCTCACTGACAGCAGTAACGGGGTGTGCAAGAACATAGAATTCCAGCCCCAATATCCTGCTGCCTTTTCATTGCTGCACATCACCTCCCCGTAAATAAATCCGACTTAGCAGTTGACGCCTGAATTCAATGGTCCAACACATCAGTTTCCACTTTCAGAGGTGTTGCTAAAATTCCACGTGTTCCTTAGTGATTGATTTACTGTGATTCAGAGTTCATTATTAAATCGCGGCTATGCCAACCTACAGTTGGCGATAAATAAAGGTGAACATTTCATTTCAGTCAGAGCTCAGATTGCTGATGGAGGCTATCGTTTGGCTATTAATAAGCGTTCAAGTGCAGGCAGAAAAGTCCGAGCTGTAACACCTAGTGCACAAAATGTGAACACCAGAATGAGCAGGAGCTGATCTAGGATTGAGGAATTCTTCATTCTAACTTATCGCCCCTGCACCATCCCAGGCACCCAATTTGTTTAAAGTTTATTTTATTATTGTCACAAGTAGGCGTACATTATCACTGCAATGAAGTTACTGTGACGCTGAACGTACTAGAGCTAATCCAGTGATAGGGTCAATCATGCAGACCTGTTGATTTGAGTCTGGATGGCATGTTGGATTGTCATGCAATGACGGATGGTGGCGGAGATAGGTGGAGAAATCTGGGAAATGGAGCTGCGTCCTGGCACTTCCTGGGTTGCAGTCTGACAATTGCCCATTCAAGACTTGACTTGGCCTCAATCCAATACAATATCAGTTGACTGACTTGTGAGCCCAAAACACGTGTGACTCGGAGGAACCCAGCTCCTTGGTTTCAAAGCAACGGAGAGAAAACATTTCAAAAAAGACATCAAAATGAAAACTGACAAATGAGTATGAATTTCTCCAGTGTGGAAAATAACAGCCTTGAGTCAGTTCCCCGAACAAAAGAAAAACAAATAGAGGCCCACCTCAGGTTGAGCCAGAATGCAGAAAGATCAATCTGCTGCCCTGTGTGTAAATATTCTCACGGGGACAGTTCCTTCAATGGCTCTTCCTCTTGGAATTACAGCGATTCTTAAACTGCATGTGGAGACCGAACAAATGAAGAGCAATTGCTATTGAAGTCCTCTCTCGGGAAAGTATGGGTACACAAACATACCGCGTGGAATTACTAATAGCTAATGTCAAAGTGGAATTGTTTCGCAGCGGATTTGGCAAATCGTCTTTGCAAGAAGAGTGCTGGCCAAAAGCCAGATTACATGCTTTCCCCCTCTTCACTGGCCACAGAAAGAAAAACAGATGTTTTGAAGTGATCTATGTTACATTTGCCATAACATTCCACATGTTTGAACCCACTAACTCATATTGATATGTAGGCAGATATTTTTCTGGGTAGTTAAATCTCTAGCCTTTTCCCCTTCCACACCTGAAGGCACCAGGATACCCACCAATGGGTACTGGCAGCTTTTTGTTTTAAATACTCCTGGGAGGTAGGGGATGGGCTGAATGGCCTCTTCTTGTGCTGGAATGACTCTATATGACATGGGCAAGGTCACATCCCCAACCACCAATTCCTCATATGCAGGCCAAGATAGAACAAGTCAGCAGGATATTTAACTAAAGGAGGCAACACATCTAAGCTTGATCCTGTGCTTAAAGATTTGTCAGATGTTCAGGATTGACCTGGAACCTCTGGAGTTGAAGATTAATTTCCAGAAAGCTTTTGCAAGCAACTGGGAAGAAAAAGATACCCACGGCATTAGAAAAAGAAATGTGTTTAATTTCAAATTGCTCCAAATACTTCTTCCCAACAGTTATGAAAAGATTGGAGATGGGTGAGTGGGAGGAATGGTGGTGGAAGAAAAGGCCATTTAACTGAGAGTCAAGAATCAATAAGTGGGGGAATAATGTGTCTGTTTGTTTCCCAATTGGTGCTCCGTGAGGAGGGAGGTCACTTGGATAACAGTCAGCAAATAAGGGAACCCTGCCATATTTCCCCAAACCCAAACTTTAAGTGATTTTTGCCTTTTCCAGACTAAGAACACAACTTCTACCCCAACTGAGTTCAGCCCCAGAGCAGGAAGCCCGGGGTCTTCTTGGCTGAGTGAGTCAGTGAATGGATGACCCAAAAGACATCTTCATCCTTTGCCTTCACTTGTGCTGTTCTGCTCAGCATTTAGACAAAAGACCATCAAAGGGGGACTGATCCAAATGATGTTACATTCCTTCGAGGAACGGACGGTGCTTCTTTTCTCAAGAACGAGTTCCAGATTCTATTGTGAAAGGACTGTCAAATTAGTCTGGCTTCACCCGCTCTGCTTGCAAAGACAAATGCAGAAGATGCAGTGACGTGGCCATACTCAGAGCACACAATGTTGGAGGGGGGTGGAACAAAGAGCTGTACTGGAGGTATTAACATGACATTGGCATTAAAATGTTGCCCACAATAGCCAACTTCCAATCACTTTGTGCATAAACCTGTTTATTTTGAATCACGAGCTTGCAGAGCGCTGCTCCTTCATCAGGTGAGTGTCTTTTCCAGTATTGACTCACCTGATGAAGGAGCAGCGCTCCGAAAGCTCGTGATTCCAAATAAACCTGTTGGACTTTAATCTGGTTTTGTGAGACTTCTTACTGTGCCCACCCCAGTCCAACGCCGGCATCTCCACATCATTTGTGCATAAAAGTTGCAAAGTGCTTGACTTTGCCTTTTTTTTAAAAAATTGTATGAATGTGAGTAACCCTCAAATATAAACTGCCAAAGCTAATGGAGATAAAGTTCAAAAAATTGTTTCAAATCATTTGATCTTTGCACAAACTGAAATCAATTCCCAGTTAGCTTCACTGTTCCTAATAATAATGTAGCTCGCTGTTTGAACAGTGGCGTCAGAGTACAGAAAACCATTACATGTTCAGTGAATAGCCCTCCTTCATCTTTATCATATTAAAAGCACACTGATGCACGCACTTGCTTCCCCAATTTGGAAAGGAGATAATCTTACAGTGAGACAGTGGGATACACTCCCAATATTCAACGCTGGAGAGGGAGACAATGAGATACACTCCCAATATCCAATGCTGGAGAGGGAAACAGTGAGATACACTCCCAATATCCAACGCTGAAGAGGGAGACAGTGAGATACATTCCCAATATCCAATACTGGAGGAGGAAGGCAGTGAGATGCAGGCTGGAATTTTACCACCTCGCCCGTCCCGGAATGGGAACGGGTGAGGCTCGTAGAACGGAGTTCTCCGTTGGCCTCCGGTGGGATTTTACGAACCTCAGCCGAGCGAGGTCATAAATTCCTGGTGACACTCTCAATATCCAACACTGGAGGAGGGGAGGGGGAGGGAGGTAAGGAGACAGGGAGATACACTCTCAATATTCAACACTGGAGTTGGGGGCACGGGGGGCGGGGTGGGGGTGCTGCAGACAGGGAGTTACACACTCAATATCCAACACTTGTATGGGCAGTGAGATTCACTCCCAGTATCCAACATTGGGGGGATATTCATTCCCATTTTGCTACACTGAGTAATTAAAGTGAAATAAAATTCCAAATGATGAATGTAATAGGAAAGATATAGAAAATGTGCTTTCTATGGATAGAGGCCAAGCATTTTCACATACGTTCTGAATAAAGCTTAAAGCCAAAATAAAAGCCTCAGAGATGGAATCAATAAGAGAAATGCCAGTCAAGGTAAGCCATAATGAAACTGTCAAATAAACTGATTCTCCTTTCATTTTTTTCAACTTTTCAATGTGGCACATTTCACTAAAAGCTTTGTCGGGCTACACTGACACAGGCAGAGTGACTGGTGGGCCACGGCCAATCACTCCCTCTGTTTCTTATTAATCCACACTGACAAATCAACTATGACAGTCCGTCTATTACCCTACTCCTCTGGCTTTTATTTAGTGAATTTTAATTCTGGAATGAATGCCACGGTGGGTCCTCGCTTTATTACTGAAAGCTGAAATATATTAGAGTTGAACATCACAGTATCTGCATTTTTTACTGGAGTGGAACTTTGACTCCAGCCCAGCAGTTGGAGAATGGAAAGAGTTGTTATTGTTGTTATCAGTGTCGTTTAGGTTGCGCTTGGCCGCACAGCTACAAGAGCAAATCGCCAAACTCTATTGATTGGGATACAGCGATTGTTGCTTCTACATGTTTTAGTTCTGGGACTTTTTCTAGCCCTTTGCTTTGTCTTCTTGCATACTTTCTCCTCTAGCTTAGACAGCAAGAGGGTCTGACCAATGTCTTTGAGTAACAGAAGATTTCAGCCAAAAGATCAGCACTCCTGGGTGTCTAACATTCATGCATAAAAATCTAGATCATATCCATGAAGGATTTCACCTATCAACATTTTGATATTCACCTTTTGAAGAAACATATATTGACTGTATGAGCAATAATCTCAGACTGGCTTCTCACATGCTTGGCCACACTTCAAAGAGTGTGACAACCTTCATTTCTGGGCATCTCTGATAGTCAAAATCATAAATGCCTAGAGTGAGTTACAATGAGCAAGAGCACTTGTGTGACAGATCAACATTGGGGGCATAAATAAAAGAGAATCAGTAATAAATACAACAAGGAATTCAGGAGAAATGAGAGAGTGATTAGAATGTGGAACTCTCAATCACATGGAGTCATGTGAGTTGAATGACAAGGATACATTTCAGGGGAAACTAAGTAAAAACACGAGGGTTATGCTGATGGGGTCAGATGAAGAAAGGTAGAAGGATTTTTGTATTGAGCATAAACAGTGTCATTTAACAACATTTGTTAGAAATATGAGACTTTAAAAGGTGGGTATGTATTAAATTGTTTCTTAGTTTAAGTTAAAACAGATTGTCTTGGAATGGGGGATGATGGTTGTATTGAATACTGCCTGCAGACAATCCCATGTGATTTGGTTGTCATGGGACAGAGGCCCAAGTGAAAACTTAACTTCTGACCCCTAAACTGACACTCACGGTTTTGATTATCCTGGAGATAACCTTGGTCTCTTCAATGAGCATGAGCTCCCATCTACATTTAGCACGATGAACAATAGAAGCTCGTTGTCTCTATTTCTTTGTTCTCTCTCTTGGATCCTTGCTTTCTGACCCCCTCTTTGCGGTTCAGTGATTTTTTAGGAAAATCTGCAACCGATCCTGCAATGTTTCCTATGAACTCTTCCTCTCTCTCTCTCAAGCCCCATCTCCATGGCAACATGAATCACATGGGCCTTGTATCTAGGCTGAAATGCTAATCAGCTATCCTTTAGACCATCTAACTCCATTTTAGCTTGGAATTAAATAGACAGTTTAAATTATAACTGTTTGTGAAATCTAACATTCCTTACACCTCCCTGGGACTTAACAGTCTGCTAGTGACAATGCAATTACTTGCATCATTGTTTACAGATGTGAATATCTTGTATCACCTTCTCAATAAAGCAACTGAGCCTCTTGTGCTTGTGTGTCAGCCAGAATCCAGAACCAGTCAGATGACCCTCTCCATTGTTCCATTTTACCCGAAATTAAAGACACAGTCCACAGGGTGGAGCACGTAATTGGCCCATGAGACCCAATCACATAGTTCAGTGCCATCAAGCTTAGCACTGACATCTTCAATCAGTACTTTAATATCACAACTGGGTACCTTGTCCAGCATGTCCTGCAATTGATGGTATTATTCATTTTCTGTTCTGCTTCTGTTGCTATGTAAACATGGATGACAGTAACTTTGCATACTGTGTGTAGAATGGCTTTAAAGGACTGGTTTACTAACTTCCCCCAACTAACACTTGAGCTGAGAATCTGTTGAGTATAGGCCAAATCCATGGTATGGTGTTCTTCTATTTCAGAGTATGGGATCATTGCTTTACATTAAGGAACGGGAAAGGGTAGAGTCTGGAGTATCAGAAGCCACTTATTCACAACTTCATTGATTTTGAGAAAACCTTTGATAGCATCCATTGATAGTCACTCTGATACAACACAGACAGTACAGCATCAAAGTTTTATACCATGAATTAAGTTACTATGCCAAGTCCAGCATGGCACCATTGACTGCTTTAACATCATCACAAGATATCCTCCTCATTCCTCTTCTTCTCAGTTATTGATTTCATCATGAGGGAAGTGATGCTGGGTACAGACTTTGGTGTCCCGTGGCAACATCACCAGTTGATGAACCTGAATTTTGCAGACAGCATCATCTATGTGGTCAAAGAATCATGTGCATTCCAAAACAAGACTTGAGATTAGTGGCGCCAAGGTTGGTCTATGCATCAGCTGTGAGAAGATCAAGGCAATGATGACTGAATGGCAACAAGGCTCATCCATCACCTCCGGGCAACAGAACATCAAGGACATGGACTACTTTCCTCATCCAGGGGGCACCATTTCCAGGGAGGGCAATATAGACATTAATGCCAACACAAAAATCAACACAGTCTGGGCATCAAACACCATGTCCATAGTAGTACCAAATGAAATCTAAAGGACAGCAAAAGTTTAAGGTTTAAAGTAGGTTTACATTAACACTGCAATGAAGTTACTGTGAAAATCCCCAGTCGCCACACTCCGGCGTCTGTTCGGGTACACTGAGGGAGAACTTAGCACGGCCAATGCACCAAACCAGCATGGTCTTTTGGACTGTGGGAGGAAACCGGAGCACCTGGAGGAAACTCACGCAGACACACGGAGAATGTGTAGACTCTGCACAAACAGTGACCCAAGCCGAAAATCGAACCCAGGTCCCTGGCGCTATGAGGCAGCAGTGCCACCCAAGTCATGTCAGGTGTCATGTCAGTTGAGCATTTTTCGTAAGTCCTGCCTCAGTAGGGCCCTGGGCATCAGATGGAGAGATTACATCATCAATAGGAAGTGCTACAAAGGACTGGTCAGAGGTACCTGCAGAACATTGTGACAGAGAGATTCCTGACGTTGGCAGGACACCAATTTTGTCTCCTGGACATATGTCTTGCCAGAATGGCAATAGAATGGACATCACCAGATGAAATAAGATAATGGGCCTGCCAAAGATGACCCAGAGAGGTATATTTGAGGAGGACCTTCAAGAACTCCCTTTCCTTCTCAGCAAATGGGATATGTAGCAAGGCCACCTTCACTGAATACACCCAAACCAAGATTATTTCAACCGAGACCACCAGGAATGGAATACTTGCATTGAGGTTATTTAAACCAAATGCTCATTAACAATGAATTGCACCAAAGACATCCTTACTGCTGATATCCTTTGAAACGTTGGCTGTACGAAGATCATCCTAGAGTTATCTGTGAAGGAGCTACCCACTTCAAAGATGCTTCTATCTTAGTTACCAGAGCTGAGGCCACTGGAAGTGGGTTTGTTCCCTAAACATGGGTTGTACCAGGACAGGGCTTGTTACAGCGTGAGTGGGTGACAGCCACAGTTGCTGGTTCTCCAACATTTATTTTAATTGGACAAACTTGGCTCTTTAATTGATCAACATGACAAAGGGGCATTTTCTTAGCAAACAGTCACTACCATAGGTTTTGTATCCTTGCAAAAGACTGTGCCTTTAGGCAATAGTAAATGTAATAAAATAACAAGAAACATATCAGAGAAAGTGAGTATGAAAATTAAAACTCCTGTCCCAATATTTGGCAATCACGCCAACACACACAGTTCATTTGAAATGATGAGCTGTTTCCTACCTGTGCATGAATGGCCGTTGTTGTGAAGGTAGAAACCAGGCTGACAGGAACATTTAAAGCTGCCCACCACGTTCTGACACCTCTGTTGGCAAGGGGCCCTGTCCCCTGTACACTCATCGAGATCTGTAACACAACAACCATTCAGTATCAGATTGGAAAGGGACAACTTTCTTTCCACTGACCTGGACGGATCTTACTGGGTTATTGTGAATAAAGATGTTGATGAATAAAGCATCGTGAAAGTTTTTCATTTGACTTGCATGAGACATGAAGAAAAGATTCTTTGAAAAACTGTCTGCAATCTTCATCCTACAATATGAGTCATCATTTTCACCTTTGAATTAGAAAAGAGGTGACACAGCATTGCTGCCTCACAGCACTAAGGACCCAGGTTCAGTACCGGCCTTGGGTAACTGTCCGTATAGATTTTGCACGTTCTTCCCATGTCTGTCTAGGTTTCCTCCTGGTGCTCCAGTTTCCTCTCTCAGTCCAAAAATTGCAGGTTAGGTGGATTAGCCATGCTAAATTTCCTCTTAGTGTCAAAAGATGTTTAGGTTTAGATGGATTAGCCATAGGAAATGTTTGGGGTTACAGGGGTAGGGCAGGGGAGAGAGCCTGGATGAGATGCTCTGTCAGAGAGTCGGTACAGACTCGATGGGCCAAATGGCCTCCTTCTGCACTGTAGGGATTCCATGATTCTAAAAATGAACAATGGTCTGAATTTGGCAATGGGCTGGCAGCGAAATAGATGCTTAACCAGCATGAAATATCCCACTTCTCCCCTTTAGTTCTTTTATCCTCTCCCTGCCCCATTTTACCTGGCTCTGTGCTTGCTTATAAAGTGTCTAATTGTTAACTTCTAGTTCTGATAAAAGGTAATCTTGCTGAAATTCTAGCTCTGTTCCTCTGCCCACAGATGCTGCCTAAAGCTGGCTATTTCCAGCACTGTCTGTTTTTATTTCAGGTTTCCAGCACTCGCAGTGTTTTGCTTTTAATTCATTCATGTGGCGAGATCATTCACGGAATAGGGGAGTGACGGCTGGGAATTCCGGTGGGAATCCGTATTCCTGGATCCCTGCCCAAATCGCTCACCAAGTTGAATCTTGTGGTCAGCCACTTGAGGCACATTCTGAGAACTCTGTTTTAATGTGAAAATCTACGGAAATATAAATAAAGCCATTCACAATGCTTCAGTTTTCTCACTAGAATACTCTGTGGTCACATCAGATAGTCAGTTTAAGCCAGGCACATTCTGTGTTTGATGTGTAGGATTTAAGGTAGGAAATTGTACCCAGGAGCCATTTTTAGCTTTCACTCCTGAGAGTTGACTGCAGCATGTTTATTTTCAGGATTTATTTTTTGCCGGATTTTGGTGACTATGACTTTTACTTGTGTTTTCTGCAGGAGGAAGGAAAGGTTGGAATGAGGGATAAGATGCAGAATCACTGCACCAAGGGCAGACAAAACAGGCCTCTTGCAGGTACCCGAGAATCAGCTTTCAATTTACAGCCTCCTAATTTACCAAGAAAGCTGCACTGGACCTGTACATAAGAACATACGAATTAGGACCGGGGTAGGCTATTTGGCCCTTCAAGTCTGCCCTACTACCCAATAAGATCATGGCTGATCTGATTGTAATCTCAATCCCACACCCCTGCCTACCCCCGATAACCTTTCAAACCTTGTTAATCAAAAATCTATCTAGCTCCGCCTTAGGAATACTTAAAGACTCTGCTTCCACTGCCTTTTCAAGCGGAGAGTTCCAAAGGCTCACCCCACCCTCTGTGAGAACAACATTTTGCTCATCTCTGTCTTAAATGAATGATCCCTTCTTTTTAAACAGTAGTTCTAGATTCTCCCACAAGAGGAAACATCTTCTCCACATCAACCCTGTCAAGACTCCTCAGGATCTTAAAAATTTCAATCAAGTTGCCTTAGTCTTTTAAACTCCAGTGGGTAAAAGGTAAAGCTTATAAAGTTTATTTATTAGTCACAAGTAGGCTTACATTGACACTGCAATGAAGGTACTGTGAAAATCCCCTAGTCGCCACATTCCGGCACCTGTTCGGGTAGACTGAGGGAGAATTTAGCATGGCCAATGCACCTAACCTGCACATCTTTGGACTGAGAGGGGAAACCGCAGCACCTGGAGAAAACCCACACAGACACGGGGAGAATGTGCAAACTCCTCACAGACAGTGACCCAAGCCGGGAATCGAACCTGGGTCCCTGGCACTGTGAGGCAGCAGTGCTAACCACTGTGCCCCATACCACCCTGAGGGGTACAAGCCTAATCTGCCAAACCTCTCCTCATGAGACAACCCAGCCATTCCTGGTATTAATCGAGCAAACCCTCTCTGAACAGCTTCTAATGCAGCTACATCTTTCCTTAAATAAGGAGATCAATACTGTACACTGTACTCTTGGTGTTCTCAACTGGAATCTGATCTGCATACAATCTGCACTACAGTAGTGCCCCTGATAGCCCGGAATGGTTCTGTTACAGGCTCATGCCAAACTCCGAAACAGTCCCAGCGAACCTGCAGTACACAAGGAAAACTGTCATCAATGCAGTGTTCAGGAGAGCAAACCTTTGAATCACATTTTCCCAATGCAAACTTCGCAGCAGATAATAGGCCACAGCAAATCATTCACATCACAAAATTCCCCAAAGTTCAGACTGTTTACACTCAGTATCAACAGCCCTTGTCTAAATATGTAAGCACAGTTTGAGTCAATGGCCCCAATGTTAATGGAATCCACACCAGCGAGTAACAGTCCAAGTTGTTGTAATATACCTTTAAGGAATAGCAGTATGCCATCTGAAGGGAAGTGTGTCATGTGATCCAGTCTCAGTTTCACTTTGACCTGTGAAAAGGACACAGCCCGCACAGCTCTGCTGCTGATGTCTTCAAGCTTTCTACCTGCGTGTATATGTTCTCACATACCGAGTTTCAATAAATGAACACACAACGTATTTACCCAATTCCTTATGAGTAATTGGTGCTTTTATTTCATTATAAAAACACAAAATTGATTGCAGTGGAACCCATTCCAGCAACAGTCATCGAGCCAATTGAATCAACCCCGATGTAAGTTCACTGATGGGACCAAGGCCAGCGAGCATTCAGAGTGACGAGTGCCTTTTAAATTGGTGATGCTGTTCTTTAGTTCGGGTTGAAGCTAGCACCAGTTACACACCAAGTACTCCCTGGGCATTTTTCTCTCTCATTTCTTTCCCCCTTCATGATGTATATAATTTCCAATGAAATGGCAAGTCTGTCTTTACCACATTCTGCCTGCCTCACAATTGATAACAACAGAAAACTTGCTGCCAATTTTGAGACTAATTTTCATCTTCGGCCCATGAAATGTGGGTCAGGCCATTCCGTGATTGAACTGCAGCCGTTAGCACGGTCTGACTTCAGCCATCATTTTGGGCAGGTGCAGACTGAGAGTCATGATTGGGTCTGGGCTTGTGTTTGGGGTAGGAATGTGTCCAAGGTGGAGTTGGGTTCCTCCTGTTGTTGCCCATAAAAGGGCACCAAATTCCACAGCACCCACAGATCAACCTGGATATAGTGCTGATGTGCTGCTGGAGGTGGGCCTTGGAGGGTATACAAAGAACAAAGAAAAGTACAGCATAGGAACAGGCTCTTCGGCCCTCCAAGCCTGCACCAATCATAATGCCTGCCTAAACTAAAACCATAAGCACTTACGGAGTCCGTATCCTTCCATTCCCATCCTATTCATGTATTTGTCTAGTGCCCCTTAAATTCCGCTATCGTACCTGCTCCCACCACCTCCTCGGACAGTGCATTCCAGACATTCACCATCCTTTATGTAAAATACTTGCCTCACACATCTCCTCTCAACTGTTCCCCATGCACCATAAACCTATGTACCCAATATTTGACTTTTCGACCCTAGGAAAGAGCATATGACTATTCACTCTATCCATGCCACTCAATCTTGTAGACTTCTACCAGTCACCCCTCAACCTCCATCGTTCCAGTGAGAACAAACCAAGTGTATCCAACCTCTCCTCATAACTAATACCTCCAGACCGGGCAACATCCTGGTAAACAGTCCCATAAATCCCATAAGTCCTATGTATTTGTTTGCTGGCTTCTACAATGTTGTTTGCGAGCTGGCACATTGATTGTATTCCCTTGTTGTTCAAGCGTTCACTGTTTATGCTGACACACTTCACCCCATTTTATCAGTCTTGTGGTTCTTATCCCCATTAGTCTTTTGAATAAACAGTTCGCAAAGCTCTGCAAGTCCCATAGAAACAGAGAAATATTGAAGATAGGAGCAGGGGGAGACAATGTGGTGCTTCAAGCCTGCTCCGCCACCCATCACGATCATGGCTGATCGTCCAATTCAATAGCCTAATCCTGCTTTTTCCCCATAACCTTTGATCCCATTCGGCCCAAGTGCTATATCTAGCCATCTCTTGAATACATTCAATGTTTTGGCATCAACTACTTCCTGTGGCAATGAATTCCACAGGCTCACCACTCTTTGGGTGAAGAAATGTCTCCTCATCTCTGTCCTAAGTGGTCTACTCTGAATCCTCAGACTGTGACTCCTTGTTCTGGACTCTCCCACCATCTGGAACATCCTCCCTGCATCTACCCTGTAATCCTGTTAGAATTGTATAAGTCTCTATGAGATTCCACTTCATTCATCTGAATTCCAGTGAAAATAATCCTAACCTAGTCAATCTCTCCTCATACATCAATCCCGCCATCCCCGGGATTAGCATGGTAAACCTTCGCTGCACTCCCTCAGGAGCAAGAACAGCCTTCCTCAGAAAAGGAGACTACACACTAGTGCATTGATATTTTTGATATCTTGACAAAATTTCAGGGCCCAGGTCTTAAAAATTAGAAGCTCAAGTTTTAAGAATCGGTAAATTCAGGTGTGGCCTCACCAAGGCCCTGTATAGTTGCAACAACACATCCTTGCTCCAGTACTTGAAACCTCTCGCAATGAAGGCCAACATACTATTTGCCTTCTTTACCGCCTGCTGCACCTGCATGCTTATCTTCAGCGACTGGTGCACAAGGACACCAAGGTCCCGCTGCACACTCCCCTCTCCCATTCAGGTGTCTTCTTGTTTTTGCTTCCAAAGTGAATAACCTCACATTTATACAATATTTTCACAACAGTGGCACACTTCACCTGCTGCATCCCTCACTCCAATTCACACCCATGGCAACAATCTTGATAGGATTCAGCAAACTAAGCATCATCCCCCATCCCCTCACCCCAAACCTCCAGCCTACCCACAAAGAAGTCACAAAATCTCTCCACTTTTCCCCCCATCTAACAGTGGGGAATGCGACGATTACAGCAGCAGATGTGGATTTCGCACAGTGGGCATTCCCAGCCCACAGGACAGGTATACAGAAATTGCACACTTTGGGAACATGGAGCAAAATCTGACTTCCTCAAAACAAAATCGAAGTTTCGCCTTTCGCAAACAAAAACCGGCCTCCAAAGCTGCACAAAAATGTGTCCCCTTGTCACCCTATGACCTAGAGGAACCAGTCATCTCCTCCCTTCAATGTTCCTCCCACAAGAACCCCATAAAGATCATATGACTGTTTGGAAATGATTTTCTACTCTTAAGTTGAAATAAAGGAAAGCTTTAACTAATCAGTGTTAAAGATTAAGCCTGTCCTCGGGGGCTGGCATTGTGTGGTGCTTCTGTAGCCAAACTCCAGTCTGTGAGATCAAGCCCAAGGCTTTCCGAAGGCAATTGGGTGGGAGCCTTTTTTTGTTCAAAAGTTAAATTTCATCAAGCTTCCAGATAAAAGCCGTACATTGGGGCCCAACTCAGGGAGCAGTAAGTCCAAACACTTGAAAAAGACAAGCCATCTGAAAAGCAGTAACTATTTAAAATGACATTGCACAGCGATTAACGCAAGGGCAAACATCAGATTGCAAAGTGTAGGTTGGTTGAGGGCAGGATTGGGGTCATGATGATACACCCCATGTTTAAATATGTTGCTGACACACATGTCCACTGTGGCATGGTACTGCAGAGTGACTAACACTTCGGGAAATTGATCTCAACAAGAGGTGATAGTGACTTGGGAGAGGGGACAAAGTGCCATTCATAATACTTATTTTCAATTATATTTTTCTGGGGGGCGGTTGCATGATTCTGGTCTACAAATTGGGATGGGTCCCACTTCCATTATTTAGCAGCATGATACATCTGGTTGTACTGGGTATGCCTCCATTGATCCCGACATGGAAATTTGCAATGTTGGGCCACCTTGTCCAGGACTTGCCATCTCTTTTATGTAAAAGATTGGAGAAGGCTCTACTTCGACCAAAGCCTATGGTAAGGCTAGGATTTTACATATTCGCATCCAGACCAAATTTCTCACCTTGATGGGAAAGCACTGAAAAAGTAACGGATTTCCAGCTTTCATATCCTGCTCGATTCCAGCCTAGATTTCAAAACTGGAAGAATGACTAGTACAAGTGTGGCTACAGCAAGGGAATGTAGTTTAAGTCACAGTGCCAAATTCCTGCTGTATTTTATTAGTTGCCTGAATAGCTTGTTGGTCATCAGGATTGGGGAATTTGACTGAATAGTCTGGGATAATAATATTAAAACAATATTTTCAGTGATTTTCTGCCTCTTTATCAGCTTAAATCAAAACCAGGATGTATTTTAATGTCAGCTACTGTAATGGCCATTCACAGAGTAACCCTTCTCTTGTCTGCTCCATCATACATTCATAAATTGTGTGCAACGTGGATTAGATGTTAGGGAGCAATGTAGGAGGAGCATTATTCCACATCAAACCTATGCTGCATCTTTAACAACCTCTTTAAAAGTTAGATCTGTGACCCTCATCTTCAATCAATTCTTGATGCAGTATAGCAATAGCTCTTTGCTGCATCTAATCCATGTTGCACAGAACCTCGGAACTTGTTACGGAGCAGAACAAGCTTTGTAGGGTACTACCGGGACTTGATGGATTGAGTTATAAGGAGAGGCTGGATAGACTGGGACTTTTTTCTCTGGAGCGCAGGAGGCTTGGGGTGATCTTATAGAGGTCTATAAAATAATGAGGGGCATAGATCAGCGAGATAGTCAATATCTTTTCCCAAAGGTAGGGGAGTCTAAAACTAGAGGGCATAGGTTTAAGGTGAGAGAGGAGAGATACAAAAGGGTCCAGAGGGGCAATTCTTTCACACAGAGGGTGGTGAGTGTTTGGAAGAAGCTGCCAGAGGTAGTAGTAGAGGCGGGTACAATTTTGTCTTTTAAAAAGCATTTAGACAGTTACATGGGTAAGATGGGTACAGAACCCTACAGTTAAAGTTAAAGTTTATTTATTAGTCACAAGTAAGGCTTACATTAACACTGCAATGAAGTTACTGTGAAATTCCTCTAGTCGCCACATTCTGGCGCCTGTTCGGGTCAATGCACTTGACCAGCACGTCTTTCAGACTGTGGGCGGAAACCGGAGCACCCAGAGGAAACCCAAGCAGAAACGGGGAGAACGTGCAAACTCCACACAGACAGTGACCCAAGCCAGGAATCGAACCCGGGTCCCTGGCGCTGTGAGGCAACAGTGCTAACCACTGTGCCGCCCAAACGGGCCAAATGGGCCAAACGTGGGCAATTGGGACTAGCTTAGGGGTTTAAAAAAAGGGACAAGTTGGGCCGAAGAGCCTGTTTCCATGCTGTAAACCTCTATGACTCTCTGCTCTACAACCCTAGGAACCCTACAGTGCAGAAGGAGGCCATTCGACCATCGAGTCTGCACTGACCACAATCCCACCCAGGCACTATTCCTGTAGCCACACATATTTACCCCACTAATCCCCCTGACACTAAGGGGCAATTTACCATGGTCAATCAACGTAACCCTGCACATTTTTGGAGTGTGGGAGGAAACCCACGCTGACATGGGGAAAATGTGCAAACTCCGCACAGACAGTGACCTGAAGCCAGAATCGAACCCGGGTCCCTGGCGTGTGAGGCAGCAGTGCTAACCACTGTGCTGCCCTGTCTGCCTGTTATAGTAGGTGACCTCAGAATGCCTGTTAGGTTACATCTGACCAAGCTGCAGTGATTCTTGCAGCAGTAACATACTTTGTCTCTCATAAGGAAAATGAGTGAAAACATTGTTTTAAATGATATATGCAGTCAAATTTCCTAATCCCAATGATTAACAAGTAATTAAGTCACTTGATCTAAGTTCATCTTTAACCCATCAAGTGAGGTAATCAACTGGACAACAATGTCACAAAAAAGCAGAATTGTAATATCAGACTTTGTGACATTTGGACTCATGCCTGCTCCAGTTATTATCTCGCAGCTTCTTCTCCATGACAAGGACACCTGCAAGCCTGATATGAAGATGGCAGAAGCTGACACTGACAACCTGCAGACAGTTGCTGATGACTGTGACCTTTGGAGGATATTTGGAAGCGCATTGGAAGAGACGAGCAAAATGAAAAGTTCAGCTGGCTGAGTAGAGGGCTCAGGGAAAACAGACAGCAGCGAATCAGGCACCTTTTCACCCCACTATCAGCTTGGGCTGATGAGTGACAAGTAACATTCACGCCACACAAGTGCCAGGCAATGATCATCTCCAACAAGGGAGAATCTCACCCTTGATATTCAATTGCATTACCATCACTGAATCCTGTCAACATCCTGGGGGTTACCGTTGATCAGAAACAGAACTGGACTCGCCAAATAAATACTGTGGCTACCAGGGCAGATCAGCGGCTCGAGTCCTGCGACGGGTAACTCACCTCCTGACTCCCCAAAGCCTGTCCATAATCTACAAGGCACAAGGCAGAAGTTTGATGGAATACTTTCCACTTGCCTGCCTGGATGCAACTCCCAACAACACTCAAGGAGCTCGACACCATCCAAGACAAAGCAGCCCACTTGATTGGCACCCCATCCACAAACATTCACTCCATCCACCTCACCAGTGAAGCCTACATTCCTTGAATGAATAAAACAAAATGTGGTAGAGACTGCCTTGCCAGAGTGGGGCTCCTGAGCCCACCAGGTAATGCTCACAAAAGAGGTGACCACCATGGCATAAACCATCATCTTACAAGACAGAAGGCAGCCAATCCCATTGTAATGTCACCAATGCATGTGTATTATATTCACTCTACAGTGTACTGTCCCCTGTTCTAAGGCAGGTATAGTGAGAGAGAGAGCAGTGAAAGAATCAGAAGTGAAAGAGTTAATGTTGTGTTCCAAGAACAGGTAGCAGCTGAAGCTATCTGTAAATCGGATTTTGACATTGGCCAGTAGCCAGTTGGCAATTAGCCACGTTTTTCCGCTCAGAGCCTGCTGGGGAATGCATTTGGCAAGTTGTCAGTTCCCTGTCACAATCCATCTCACAGATAAATCTATCTGCAGGCAGCGTCGGTCCCACAGCTACTGTTTCTAAGAGACCTGATAGCACATGACAGCAATAAAGAGCTCTCCACAACCTGGCCTAAACTAACAAATCAAACAAAATTTCCCCAGCAGTCTTAGATTTGACCAAGTTGGACAGGAATAAAACAATTAGTCTGATTGATCAAAAGGATAACTAATGTATGGACTGGCGCAGTGTACATGCTGCACAGTGTAACATGTGTTTCTTGCTGTGGCCCTGAATTTGCATGGATGCTGTCCAGTGGGATATCAATGGGACCTCCAGAGAAATGGCCCCTTAGGCTGTTCCTCCAGGAATTTTGCTGATCCCCCATCAAATCTAAGACAAGAGATGAGGAAAGCCTCTGCTAAAGTCATGGCCCCTCACGGTAACATCCTCAATTCTAAATTAACATTGGCACATAAGAAATAGGAAGAGGGTCTGCTCTACGATGCAATATCACGGCTGATCTTCTATTTCAACTCCACCTTCCTGCAGAATCCCCAGATCACTTAATTCCCTCAATACCCCAGAAAACTATCAGTCTCTGTCTTCATTAGGCTCCATGATTCAGCATTCACAGCTCTCTGGAGGCGAGGGTTCCAAAGTCTCTCAACTTGCTCAGTGAGGACATTTCTCCTCACCTCATTCCTAAATGTCTGGCCATTTTATTTTCAGGCTGTTAATCAGGGACATTTTGTGGGAAACTGCCTGCTACCTCACATCACGGACACATAATTCCCCTTCTAATTCTTTTTCATCTCTTCCCCTGCAAATGCTAACAGTTCCAGACGTGCCAGCAGCCCCCTGCTTCCGACACTGCTGCCTCAAAGCGCCAGGGTTCGGGGTTCGATTCCCACCTTGGGTGACTCTCTATGTGGAGTTTATACGCACTCCCCACATCTGCATGGGTTTCTTCCGGGTGCTCTGGTTTCCACCCACACTTCAAAGATGTGTGGATTAGGTTGATTGGCCATGCGGAATTGCCCCTTAGTGTCAGGGGGATTAGCAGGGTAAATGCATGCTGTTACGGGGATAAGGTCTATGTAGGATTGTTATTAGTGCAGGCGTGATGGGCCAAATGGCCTCCTTCTGCACTTAGGGACTCTCTGATTCTATGAAATGGCTAGTCTCCTTGTATCAGTCTAGCCAATTGGTGCCTGTCGGCTATTTGACAAGAGAGGGCACCAGAGTTGAGCCTATTCTGATCCTCTCCTGGAGAGGTTTTCTAGCCACTATTGAGACCAAAGGATTATGCTGATTTTCTGACGAGATGTCCAAATGGTGGGTACAATTATTCTGCAACAGGCAGCAAACCAATTAACACTATGGTTTACATCCAGGTTGCAAAACATGTGTAATCCAAAGGGGTAGGATGGCTGGGTAACCTGCTTTGTTTGAAATTTTCTCCAGACAAGGCAGGTATAGGCAGCAGGGGATTTGCAATGTGAACATCATGTACGTAGCATTGCTGAATTGGAAAAGGGCTCAGCAATGAATTGTAAATCAGATGAATAACACACAAGTAAATCTGGCCATTGCAATTACATGCGGGACAACCTGAGGGCGTGAAGCCAAGTACATGAAATTACTGGACCACATCACAAGAAAGTCATTATAGTTTTCTGAAACTTGGCAAAAATGAACATCAGCATCAGAAGTTACATTGTTTCAGGAAGTGGATATGTAAACTGTGGCAGTCATGGAAATGGTGTCGGTTTGTCAAGGAAGTTAATGTCAAAACATACACCTGATTCACACCTAGGAGCCATGTCCGTCTCACCATGAAAGACAAGCCTAACCTGTGCTGACAATGATGGAAGTGGGCACAGTAAGAAGTCTCACAACACCAGGTTGAAGTCCAACAGGTTTATTTGGAATCACGGGCTTTCAGAGCGCTGCTCCTTCATCAGGTAAGTGGAGAGGTAGGCTTCACAAACATGGCATATATAGACAAAGACACAATTGCAAGGTAATGGTTGCATGCAAGAAAGCAGACAAGATCCCAAAAGGACTACAGATCAAGAACCCACCTAAGTCTCTACAATGATGGAAGTGCTCACTGATGTCGAGTAATTCCTTTCATGGATCCTACAGAGAAGCCTACAGTTGGACATGAATGTTTCTATGCTATTTATAATAAGTTGTACCAAAACTTTAAGTAAATACACTTCCCCAAAATCCTAGTCTTACGTGTATTCTCTATCTTTTCCACCTACTGTTTCCACACTGGTTGATGCTTGTAATCCCAAAAAATGTATATAATTTTCCCTGCCTGGTTTTGTACCTCAGCTGCTGGCCTGTTGGACCCCTGCAGTCACAGGGCATTGGTGCTGCTCATCTCCAGGAAAGGGAAGCCCACGCTCACTGGTTATGTTATTAGCACAAAGTATACAAATCACTTTGCCCATCTTTCTGTGGCCTACTCACAAGTTAATCTTCCAGACCATTGGTTCAGAACCAGTCATGCCTGCACTGCTACGGTCATCTTACTACTTGTGCTGCTTAGATCTGATTGGTGTTGCAACTGAGGAATTATAAAGTTACATCAACAACTAGAAATATAATGTTCACCCACTTCACCCAGAAACAGTTCTCAGAATTATCTGAGAATTCTGATGTGTTGCCGTTTTTTCAGGTTAAGATTTTAAACTCCACAGCAGTGCATATGATATTTTCATGTATACAAAACCCAAGTCCATAAAACTCAGTCATCATAGGCATTTCCCTCTTACTTTAGTATCAGCTCTTCTGGAAGCACAAACCATGCTGAGACCTTTATGTTCTTACTCATAGCTTCATATTCTAGTGATAGACACCCTCTGCAATGGCTGTCACCAACTGTAATTAACTATCCTCTTAAAGCATTTACTTTCACAGTAAAACATAAACCAGGTCAAAATGAGCTTTAACCTTTTCTTAAAGGAAACATTTGCAAGTGAACCAACAGCTTAAACAACAGCTTAAAGTATTCTATAGCAAAGACTACTGACCAGCTAAATCCATATTTGCATTCCAATCACAGTAAACCCGGGCACAGACAGCTTAAAACCTGTGAACCATGACCTAATCATGGGGTCATGTGGCTACAGAGCAGGCAATAAGCAAACAATACAAAAGAACTTGCATTTAAATAGCACCGTTCAGAACTATGGGATGACAGCCAATGAAGTGCTTCTGAAGTGTAGCCACCGTTATAACGCAGGAAATGAAGTAGCCACATTGTGCACAGGCTTCAGTCTGTCTGACATTGATGCAGTGAGCAATCTTATACCATTGCGTGAGCTGACAACAATCTTCCACCCACACCCGCTCCCCACCTCCTCCATTCCCTTTGAGTACCACATTCGCAGGATTCCAGGCGGAAAGCTTCGCTTGTAGATAATGGGGAAAACAATCAAGGAAGGATAACTCCTCCAAACTAGCTTTTGTTTCAACATTTAGAAAACATCTGGTGTAGGGCGTTTTACTTCACGATTCTCCGAGCTACAGGGAGGGAGAGTACACATTCTCCGAGCTACAGGGAGTCAGCGTACACATTCTCCAAGTTGTAGGGAGTCAGTGTACACATTCTCCGAGCTACAGGGAGTCAGCATACACATTCTCCGAGCTGCAGGGAGTCAATGTATAAATTCTCTGAAGTACAGGGAGGGAGGGTACACATTCTCCAAGCTACCAGGAGGGAGAGTACACCTACAGGGAGGGAGAGTACACATTCTCCGAGCTACAGGGAGTCAGCGTACACATTCTCCGAGCTGCAGGGAGTCAATGTATAAATTCTCTGAAGTACAGGGAGGGAGGGTACACATTCTCCAAGCTACCAGGAGGGAGAGTACACCTACAGGGAGGGAGAGTACACATTCTCCGAGCTACAGGGAGTCAGCGTACACATTCTCCAAGCTGCAGGGAGTCAATGTATAAATTCTCTGAAGTACAGGGAGGGAGGGTACACATTCTCCAAGCTACCAGGAGGGAGAGTACACCTACAGGGAGGGAGAGTACACATTCTCCGAGCTACAGGGAGTCAGCGTACACATTCTCCGAGCTACAGGGATTCAGCGTACACATTCTCCGAGCTACAGGGATTCAGCGTACACATTCTCCGAGCTACAGGGATTCAGCGTACACATTCTCCGAGCTACAGGGATTCAGCGTACACATTCTCCGAGCTACAGGGATTCAGCGTACACATTCTCCGAGCTACAGGGATTCAGCGTACACATTCTCCAAGCTGCAGGGAGTCAGTGTACATATTCTCCGAGTTGTAGGGAGTCAGTGTACACTTTCTCTGAGCTATAGGGAGTCAGTGTACACATTCTTCAAGCTACGGGGAGCCAGTGTACACATTCTCCGAGCTACAGGGAGTCAGTCTACACATTCTCCGAGCTACAGGGATTCAGCGTACACATTCTCTGAACGACAGGGAGGGACTGTACACATTCTTCGAGTTACAGGGAGTCAGTGTACATATTCTCTGACCTACAGGAAGTCAGTGTACACATTCTCTGAGCTATAGGGAGGAAGAGTACACATTCTCCGAGCTATAGGGAGTCAGTGTACACATTCTCCGAGCTACACGGAGGAAGAGTACACATTCTCCAAGCTACTGTAGTCAGAGTACACATTCTCCGAGCTACAGAGGGTCAGAGTATATACTCTGAGATCTCAACAGATCAGAAGCATGGGCAATGTCAGCTTTTGTAGTGATGGGAGCCTCACGCATCAACAATAATATCACTTCTGTGCTGTGAAGCTGGATTCCATGACAAGAGAGCAGGATGCCTGGCACTGCCCAGATCTGTTGTGCTCACTGAGCCTTATTCTGTGCATCATATCTGCTGCTCCCTGGATGGTATAAAGTAAAGAGAGAAAGGAACTGAGAGCCTTTTCCAAAATATGCCATTAACTTTTAGTAGCGCCAAATGGATTATTATTACAAAGGAAATAATTACTTTTAAAATGTTTCTGCAGTTGTGAAAGTCCTGCTTAGACGCGTCAGAAACCTGTGTTCCCTTTTAGACACTGGTCTTGCTGCAGAACAAAGATGGTGAAAAAAGCTTCAGAATCACTCATTTGGCCATGGTCATTGCAATCTCTTCCCACAAAAAACACTAACTATTCTTTAAAATCAGTTCTTCTGCAATGTATCTTCATCATGCAAGTTCTCCAGCACCATCATCCACATTCCTGATTTGGAGTAGAGAATGATCTTTGAGGAAGTTAAGGCAAGTCAAGGATAAATACATTTTCAGGGTAATGAAGGCCCAGAATGTCTTGTAATTTTGCTGGTTATTGGTGGGATGGGGCATGCCCACATGATCCTGTCACTAATCCATAAGAACTTAAGAAATAGGAGCAGGAAAAGAGCAAGAATCCAGCCTGTTGCACCTGCTCCACCATTCAATAACATCATGGCTGATCTGGTGTGGCCGAAACTCCACTTTTCTGCCTGTCCCTGTAACCCACAACTCTCTTGTTAATCAGAAATGTGTCTAACTTGAATATACTCAAAGACCCTGCCTCGGTTGCTCACTGGGGAGTGAATTCCAAACACTAACAAACCTTCAGAGAATAAATTTCTCATCATCGCCGTCTTAAATGGGAGACCCCCTTATTTTGAAACTAGTTCTAGATTCCCCACAACACAAAACATTTTCTCTGCCTCTACCCTGTCACCTTAACACTTTATGTTTCAATAAGATCACCTCTTATTCTTCCAAACTCCAGTGAGTATAGGGCCAACCTGCTCAACATTTCCTCATAAACCAGTCCTTTCTTCCCAGGAAGACAGATACAAAACACTTGTTCAAAGCCTCCGCTATTTCTTCATTCTCTGTTATTAATTCCCCAGTATCATTCTCCAAAGAACTAATGTTCACCTTAGCTACTCTTTTCCATTTTATATACTTAGTGAAGCTTTTACTGTCTGTTTTTACATTCCTTGTTAGTTTTCCCTCATACTTCAATTTCTTCCTCTTTTTTTTAAGTCATTCTTTTGGTAGTTTCTAAAACGTTACCACTTCCCTGCCCTACCAGTTATCTTTGCAGAATTGTACAGCTTTTCTTTTAATTTAATACCATCCTTAACTTCTTTAGTTAGCCACAGATGGCTGCTGGTAGAGTTTTTTCTCCTCAATGGAATATATCTTTGTTGATAATTATGAAATATCTTATCAAATGACTGTATCTCCGCCATCTTACCTTTTAAAGTATCTTCCCAGTCCACTTAAATCAATTCTGTCTTAATACCCTTGCAATTGTCTTTATTAAATTTAAGATTCTAGTTATAGACCTGTAATTCTCACACTCAAACTGAAAGTGAAATTCTATCATGTTATGATCACTCTTGCCTAGAGAATCCTTTACTATGGGGTCCTTAATTGATTCTGTCTTATTACACATTACCGAATCCAGCTCATCAATTCTGGAGTTCCACTGATGTTCCTCAAGCTGCAGACACTTCCTGCAGATGTGGTTGCTGTAAATCACACAGCTGTCCACCAGTGCCTCCACATGCTACAGCTGCAACATATCCTATTCCAACCTAAAATATATGACCATTGGCAAATGTTACCAGAACCACTAAACCATTGTAACAAAACAGCAATCAATTCTATGGTCACCGCTTAGCAATTGCAATGATTGTTGGCATGAGTTTACTGGTAGTTTGGAATGACAATGCAATCATTAGAATTACAGAATAACTGTCAATGGATTCAGTGCCAATTCTCCTACATCTCAGTAAGTTTATGAGCTGCCCCAGGTGATAGTGAAGGCTCCAGGTTGTATCCTCAAGACCTGTTCTGAATGAGCTGATCACATTGGAAGCATTGGGTAGCGCTGATCAACAGGGACAGAGGAGGGAATCAATCTGATCGCCAAGGCATTCCAGCCTTCCACTAACTTGCTGAGAAGCTGCTGGCTTTCTGGTATCTTGTCCAAATGGCCATTCTTCTCACATGAGCATGGTCATCCTTTTCAATGGATTTTTCTACCCTCTCTGGCTCTGTGGTCAATTGCAACTGCCCCACCACTGCTCCCACTGAATCAAATCATACAACACCGTACGAGGTCACTCAGCACATTGCTGCTTTGCCAGCGTCCCTGCTCTTCTTACCATGTCCTTGTTTGAAGTGTCTATCCAACACCCTTTTGAAATTTAAAACTGAACCTGCCTCCTCCAACCTTTCAGGCAGCACATTCCAGATTATAACCACTTGCTGCAAAACAAAATGTTTCCTCAAGTCACCTCTGGTTCTATTGTCAATCATCTTAAATCTTTATCCTCTGCTTACTGACTCTCTTACCAGCAGAAACAATTTATCTTTCCTAACTCTGTTGTAACCTTTCACCAAAATGAGTGTTCTTGGAACCACTCATGTCACTTCCCGAGCCTGGGTGGCTCAGTAGCACTGAGTGAGACTTTAAAGGATATCCTTTAGGTATCTTGCACAAACCCTTCCCTCAGACAGCCTCCTACCTTTGCAGCTGACTCCGTTGCTGGTCTCAATCATGGTGAAGCCGATGGGACACACACGGGAGATTTCCTCACAGCCGCCGTGGTTACAGCTCATGTCACAGCCGTATTCCCCGCAACGACCAGGGAGTCCTGATAAAGAAACAAAGACTCGCATTTACATAGCACCTTTCACAACTGTAGGAAGTCCCAAAGCATTTTACATGCAATTAAGTGTTCTTGAAGTATAGTCATTGTTGCAATGCAGATAGCATAGTGGCTAATTATGAACCTCATAAGGAAACCCTAAATCAAAATGACCAAGTTTACTGATGGTCCCAAATGAAGACATTAACAACAATATTCCATTTTTTGTGGCTTTTACACCAACGCATGTCAGAACCAATGCAAATTGAACAAGAATTAACAAGCACACGATACTTCAAATAAAAAGATAAGTTTCGCCTTAAATCAGTGATGGTCAACCAAGGCTAGTGAGTGGGCTGCATGCGTGGCCCTCCTTCATGTCAGTGGGCCACAAGATTATAATCAAGATTGACTAACTTTGACTCCATTCTTCAATATATTTAATACATGCCAAATATTTCATGATAGTACTCAATGCATTCCTATATTGATGGAACTGTCATTAACTTCAAACGGTAAAAACAAAGGAAATATTTATGCTTTGGACACAGAGGGAGTGCATGGCTCCTCATCATCAATGTTGTGTGCAATTAGCATTCGCCTCATTTCACATGCCCTTCCTTTATGTGCCTATCAGTAGAAACAAAAACTAGGCAGATGGAAATCAGTGGAATGTGGCAACTCTGCACATGGGCTCCTGGGCCGCACTCTGAGCGCAGATGGGCCGCATTGTCCACCATTGCTTTAAATGGTTGACACAATAAAAATATATCTTACACATTTGCATCACTTCTTGCACGTGACGTTATACAGCTATGCAGTTCCACAGTATGCTGTTCTTTATTCACAGTAGGAGTTTTAACAACACCAGGTTAAAGTCCAACAGGTTTATTTGGTAGCAAATGCCATTAGCTTTTGGAGCGCTGCTCCTTCGTCAGATGGAGTGGATATCTAGATAAACCTGTTGGACTTTAACCTGGTGTTGTTAAAACTCTTACTGTGTTTACCACAGTCCAACGCCGGCATCTCCACATCGTTCTTTATTCACACAGGCTAGGTTATTTGACACCAGTAGAATATTGATTTTACAGGTATGATTATCATCTACAAGGCACACTTCCAAAATAATCAATGGATCTCAAAATCAGGCAATTTTTAAAAATGTATTTGTTTGTGGGATGGGCGCAGCATCGGTAAGGTTAGCATTTACTATCTTACCGATCTAGCATTTGAAGTGCTAGTGTGAGCCACCTTCTTGAATGCTGGAGAGTGTGTGGTGTACACACAATGTCTGCTGGTTACTGTTTCAATATTCTGAACCAGCAACAATGAAGAAATAGCAATATCTTCCAAGTCAGGATGGTATGCTATTGGGCAGTGGTTGTGTTTCCATGGGGGAATCCAGAACTAGGAAGTCATAGTTCGAGAATAAGGGGTAAACCTTTTTATGGCTGAGGTGAGGAGAAATTTCTTCACCCAGAGAGAGTGGTGAATCTGTGGAATTCACTACCACGGAAAGTAATTGAGGCCAAAACCTTGTCTAATTTCAAGTTTATTTATTAATGTCACAAGTAGGCTTATATTAACACTGTAATGAAGTTACTGTAAAAATCCTCCAGTCGCTACACTCTGGCGTCTGTTCAGGTACACGGAGGGAGAATTTAGCATGGTCAACGCACCTAACCAGCAAGTCTTTCGGATTGAGGGAGGGGAAACTGGAGCAACCAGAGATATAGCTTTTGGGGCTAAAGGGATCAAGGAATATGGGGGGAAAGGAGGGATCAGGGTATTGAATATGATCAGCCATGATCATAATGAATGGCGGAGCAAGCTCGAAGTACCGAATGGCCTTCTCCTGCTTCAATCTTCTACATATGCTTCGATGTAACCTGCTGCCCCCTTGATCTTTTGGGTGACAGATGAGAGTTTGGAGCGTGCTGTCAAAAAAGTTGTGACTAGTTGCTGCAGGTGGTGCACACTGCAGCCACATTGCACTGGTGAAGCGAGTGAATGTTTAAGGTGCTGGATGGGATCTTGATCATGTAGGCTGCTTTGTCCTGGATGATGTCGAGTGTCTTGAGTGCTGCTTCAGCTGCACTCATGCAGGCAAGTGGGGAGCATTTCATCACATTCCTGACCCATGCCTTATAAATGATGGAAAGGCTTTGGGGAGTCAGGAGGTGAGTTACTAACTGTGTGGAGTGGATTGAATTGGTTGGAAACTGACATGAGGTCAAGGTGGGCCAAACACCTGGCACTTCTGGCTGACAACGGTTGCAAACGATTCCGTTTTGTTTTTGCACTGAATTGCTGAGTTCCAGTATTGTTGAGGATGGAAATGTTCATGGAACCATATCCTCCAGTTAGTTATGTAATTTTGCACCACCGTTAGTAACTAAAGATGACAGGACTTCAGAGCTTTGACCTCATTGGTTGGTTGCAGGAATGCTTAGCTGCATCTATTGCTTTCGGTGATCAGCATGCATCAAGTCCTGGGTTGCCACTTCATCAGCTTGGCACCTTATTCTCAGGTACACCGTGTGCTGTTCTCCGACATTCCTCATTGAGGCAGAATTAGTCCTCGGGCTGATGGTAATGGGATACGAGGTTACAGATTGTGGGGAATACAATTCTGCTGCAGCTGATGGCCCAGACTGCCTATAGGTGCCCAGTCTTGAGCTGCACAACCTGTGTTAACTCTATCTCATTTAACATGGCGGCGGTGCCACAGAACATAATGGAAGGTGTCCTCTGTGTGAAGGTGAAACTTTTCCAAAGGACTCTGCAATGGTCAATGCTACCAATACCGCTACATATAGGTGCATCATGATGATTTTGATCGGATTTGATTTATTATTGACACGTTTTCTTGCGCGCTACAGACAAAGCATACCGTTCATAGAGTACATAGGGGAGCAGGAAGGGGAGGGGTGCAGAATGTAGTGTTACAATCATGGCTAGGATGTAGAGAAAGATCAAATTAATATAAGATAGGTCAATTCAAAAGTCTGATGGCAGCAGGGAAGAAGCTATTCTTGAGTCGGCTGGTACGTGATCTCAGACTTTTGTATCTTTTTCCCAACCGAAGATGGAAGAGCGTTTGTCCAGGGTGCGTGGGGTCATTGATTAGGCTGGCTGCCTTTCCGAGGCAGAGGGGAGTGTAGACAGAGTCAATGGATGGGAAGCTGGTTTGCGTGATGGACTGGGCTACATTCACAACCCTTCGTTGTTTCTTGTGGTCTTGGACAGAGCAGGAGCCGTACCAAGCTGTGATACAACCAGAAATAATGCTTTCGATGGTGCATCTGTAAATATTGGTGAGAGTCGTAGTGGACATGCTGAATTTCCTTAGTCTTCTGAAAAAGTAGAGGCGTTGGTGGGCTTTATTAACTACAGCGTCAGCATGGAGGGACCGGAACAGGTTGTTGGTGACCCAGACACCTAGAAACCTGAAGCTCTCGACCATTTCCACTTCACCACCATTGATGTAGGCAGGAACATGTCCTCCACTATACTTCTTGGAGTCAATGACTATTTCCTGGTGAGGGCTAGGTCAAGTAAGGTTTTTCCCTCATGCTGGTCCTTCCACCACTTGCCACAGGCGCAATGTACGAGCTATGTCCTTCAGTGCTTGGCCAGCTTGGTCACTAGTGGTGCTACCTAGCCTTCTTTGTTGATGGACATTGAAGGAGTATATCCTGTGTCCATGCTATCCTCAGTGCTTCTTCCAAGCAGCGTTCAATATGGAGCAGGATTGTACCAGCAAGTGGTTCCCTTATGTTTGGCCTGGAGTCAGGAGACTTTATGGGACCCAGAATCAATGTTAATCCCAGGATCATTCTCTCCCAACTGCATACCATTGTGCACCTCTGTCCTACAGGTGGACTGATGTGTATGATTCTGAGAGTATGGGTGTGTCAGCCTGCTGATTCACGAGTCTGTGGGCCAGCTCCCTCACTTCTGGCAAAAATCACAATATCCCCAGATATTGAAGAAGATTTTGCAGGGTCAGTTAGGCCCATGTCCCTTTATCTCTTCTGAATGTGATAGCCTCAGTCGATGTTGAGTGGTCTGCTGTTTTTACTATTTTTTCATGGGAGGTGATCATTACTGGCGAGGCCAGCTTTTGCTGCCGATCTCTAATTGCATTTGAGCTGCCTTCTTGAGTCGCTGCATGTCCAGGTGGTGTGGGTTCACCCACAATGCTGTTAAGAAGGGAGTTCAAGACTTTTAACAGTGACAGTGAAGGAACGGCGATATAGTTGCAGGTCAGGATGCTGTATGGCTTGGAGGGGAACTTCCAGGCAGTGGTGTTCCCATATGTCTGCTTCTCGTTCTTCTCGGTGATACAGGTCAGAAGGTTTGGAAGATTTTGTCGAAGGAGTCTTGCTGAGTGGCTGTGGTACACACTGCTACCACCATGTGCAGGTGATGAAGGGAGTGAATGTTTAAGGTGTTGGATAAGTGTCATAAGTGGGCTGGATGTTGTTGAGTTTGTGTGTTTTTGAAGCTGCATTCATCCTGGCAAGTGGAGAGCATTTTTTCCACTTACATTATTCTTATTATATTTCCTGTTTAATTAAACTGAGTGACTTGCTAGCTCATTTCAGAGGGAAGTTTAATAGCATTGGCATGAGTCGCGTCCAGACCAAGGGCGGGCTACAAATTTCCTTTCTGAAAGGACTTTCATGAGCCAGTCAGGTTTTTACAGCAATGCCATAGCTTTATGTTTCATTACTGATGTTCTGTTTCTCTTTCAGATTTATTTAATTATCTGCATTCAAATTCACATGAGGTCTGAACTCATGGTGACACATTGTTAGCACTGCTGCCTCACAGCGCCAGGGACCCGGGTTCGATTCCCGACTTGGGTCGCTGCCTGTGTGGAGTTTGCACATTCTTCCCGTGTCTACGTGGGTTTCCTCTGGGTGCTCCGGTTTCCTCCCACATTCCAAAAATGTGTGGGTTAGGTGGATTGGCCATGCTAAATTGCCCCTTAGTTTCATGGGGACTAGCTCGGGTCAATACATGGGATTATGGGGATAGGGCCTGGGTGGGATTGTGGTCAGTGTAAACCCAATGGGCTGAATGGCCTCTTTCTGCACCATAGGATTCTATGATAACCCTGATAACCCTATATGAGTCAGTCCAGGCCTCTGGATTCCTAGTCCAGTAATCTAACCACTCTGCTGCTGGATCTAGCTCAGATTAAGATACACAGCAGCATTGTTAACTCCAGTGTTAGCAATGAAAAAGTCTTTCCGCCTTCAGTCTCGGCATGCATCGAACAGGCATGTGCGAAACTCAGCAATCTTAACAAGGCCCCTGGGCCTACAAGTAAAGTATCTGAGGAAATGGGTCATAAATTTGGTCAGCCTTTTTTAAGGAAAACGGAAATAGTGATAGGGGAGGGCAAGTGTAACAGCAGTTTATTACTGAAAAAGACATACAGATAGCCCTGGAAACCAATAGCTGGTTAGCCTTTTATCTGCAATAGATGAGTATTGCAAGTCATGCTAACGCATGTTTTTCATACTGAGGATAAAAAGCAAACCACATATGCTACACTTTATAGTTTCAAATAATTATTTTAATAAAAACCATCACTGTGCTCTGAATAAACCTGCTGGAGTGATTAAAGCAACCCCACGGTTATAGATGGTTATAGCTCTGAAGAAGAGGGATATGGACTCGAGACATTAATTCTGTTTCTCGCTCCACAGATTCTGTCAGATTTGCTGCGTTTTTCCAGCATTTTCCTGTTTTTGTTTCTGATTCCAGCATCCGCAGTACTTTGCTTTTATCGTACCATGGTTACAGATAATGCCTTTGGTTTGAGTAACAGGTTTTATGATTGGAATAATTATTTTTCCTCATATCTTTGAGGTGATAAATTATTCTGAGTGTGCTTTCAAAGCTACTTTGTTATCACATGAATCACCGATTGAAAAAACTGTTTGAATTTTAGGGATCTTAAGTTAAAGTTTGTTTTAATGATAACTTCAGTTATCAAAAGCCAAAATAAACAATGTTAATTGAGAGTTAGGTCTACTCTCTTTCAATCTCTTTTTCTTGTTCACACATAAATTCAATAAGTACATTTCATTTAATATTTATGCAAATTATCCGTTCTATAAGACAGTTCTTGCTTTAGGCAATATTTTAAAAAGCTTCTTCAGGTTAATAAAAAAGCTGCTGGCTCCCGGCCTAGAGAAATATAGACTAAAGGAAGGAGTCGACATTGCTTTGAAGTAGAGAGGCCTCACCTGGCAAACCTATTGGCTACTTCGAGAAGACAATGGACAATTTGCACAGCGGAAGATCAGTAAACCTGGTTTTAGGATTTCAGCAAAACCAGGTGAGAAATTGAACAAGGCTAGGAGGCACAGAAAGAGGAGGGGGTGGCAGTGGTGGTGAGGAGGTCATTCTCAAGTTGACTTGCTTTTATGGGCGGCATGGTGGCACAACGGGCAGCACGGTGGCACAATGGTTAGCATTGCTGCCTCACAGCGCCAAGAACCTGGGTTCAATTCCAACCTCGGGTCACTGTGTGTAGTTTGCACGTTCTCCCGTGTCTACGTGGGTTTCCTCTGGGTGCTCCGGTTTCCCCACAGTCCAAAGATGTGCAGGTTAGGTTGATTGGCCATGGCAATTATCCCCTTAGTGTCAGGGATATTAGGAGGGTAAATACGTCGGGTTATGGGGATAGGGCCTAGGTGGAATTGTTGTCAGTGCAGGCTCGATGGGCGAAATGGCCTCCTTCTGCACTGTAAGGATTCAATGATTCTTCTATGAAGAAGCAAAAGGCTATTTCATCAGAAGTTGAATCTGAATGGAAGAAGGGATTCGTTGGGTGCCTCTGGGCTGAGTGTGAGAAGGATGTCCCGAGGCATGGTACATTGGGGAAACCATGCAGACGCTACGACAACGGATGAATGAACACCGCTCGACAATCACCAGGCAAGACTGTTCTCTTCCTGTGGGGGGGCACTTCAGGAGTCACGGGCATTCAGCTTCTGATCTTCAGGTAAGCGTTCTCTAAGGCGGCCTTCACGACACACGACAGCGCAGAGTCGCTGATCAGAAACTGATAGCCAAGTTCCGCACACATGAGGATGGCCTAAACCGGGATGTTGGATTTATGTCACATTATCAGTAACCCCCACAGCTTGCCTCCTGGACTTGCAGGCTGTCCTGTCTGGAGACAATACACATCTCTTTAACCTGTGCTTAATGCTCCCCCCACCCACATTGTGTGTATCTTTAAGATCTGGTTGGCTGTAGGGATTCGCATTCTAATCAGTATTCTGCAACTTGATTTTGTGTCTGTTTGCACTGTTTGAGAGCACATTTCCACTCCATCTGACGAAGGAGCAGCGCTCCGAAAGCTAATGGTATTTGCTACCAAATAAACCTGTTGGACTTTAACCTGGTGTTGTTAAAACTGTTACTGTGTTCACCCCAGTCCAACGCCGGCATCTCCACATCACTGCTGAATATTTCCAGCTTTTTTCACTTTTATGTTCAGTTTTCCAGCCTGTACAATTTTTCACTTTTTGCAAAACCAGAAGAATTTGGTTTGACTAAATAATTGCGTTGGTGTCGTTGAATGAGGACAGATACAAGGCTGGGGAGGCAAAATAAGCAGTGGAAATGTAAAATGAACAACAACATGACTACAGGACATGATATAGAAGAGACATCTGAGATACGCATTAAAAGCACTGGGACAGTGTGGAACATTAATGAAGAAAGCAAACAAGTTTTGAGGCCCATAGAGAGAAGGACATAACGTAAATCACAAGGGGTAAAATTGTGCTTGTATAGTACCCAATGTGGCCAAGTATCACTCAGCTTTTTATCCCATGTGACAATGTCTTTGCCCCCTGAAACATCAAATCGCAAATTTGGTCACTACTTTCTGTTTTGCACCACCTTAATTAAAGGCTTGGTTACAGATAGAGAATCAATGGGAGGGGAGAGGTACCATGAAGTGTGCTGGCACCTGAGAAGATGTAGCATGGAATACCTCATACTTTACAGATAGCGTCATGATTGCAACACTCACCTCATAGAATAGAATCCCTACAGTGCAGAAAGAGGCCATTCAGCTCATCAAGTCTGCACCGACTCTCTGACAGAGCATCTTACCAGGTGCTCTCCACCACCTTATCCCTGTAACACCAGACATTTTACCATGGTTCATCCATCTAACCTACACATCTTATTACACTAAGGAGTAATTTAGCATGGCCAATCAACCTAACCTGCACATCTGTGGGCTGTGGGAGGGAACCAGAGTACTGAGGGGAAACCCACACAGGCACGGGGAGAACGTGCAGACTCCACACCGAGAATCACCCAAGGTTGGGATCAAACCCAGGTCCCTGGCGCTGTGAGGCAGCAGTGCTAACCACTGTGCCATTATGATCTCCTCTTAAATCGTCAGTATTGTATCTTGACTTCCGTAAGCTACAGGTCACCAAAAAAACTGTTTTAATTGAATCTTTGAAGTGCTGAGAAATACTTAGGTGGATTTCAGAGCCACTTATTCAGAGGTCTGAATACACAGCCCTCAACACTCTGCTACCCAAAGCATCTGTTGCAATAATTACAACTTTAAGGCTCAAAATCATGCCTTTGAGTGCAAACTAGTGGTTCTCCTGAACACCTGTGCCTCTCCAACACTTTTTAGACACATTTTAAAAATCCAACCTTTGACAAAGCTTGTGGTAAACCTCTGAACCTCTCGTTCTTTGACTCAGCATCCACCTTTTGATTATGTCTCTGTGAAGCACTTTTAAAAGTGCTAAAAAAAAATGTTATTGCCATTAACAAATAATTACTCACCAGTTAGGCCTAAATATTTTGAAGTGATGCAGGTGCGCCCATTGGCCAAGAGCTGGTAACCCTGATAACAGAGACACCTGTAGCTGCCGATATTGTTCTTGCAGATTTGCTGACAAAGACTCGACCCCCCGTATCGGGAACATTCATCCACATCTAAACACAAACACAAGGAGGCAAGTTGTTATGTGACACAGCCAAGCATTTCTGGATTATGCGGCTCTTGCTCAGAACCAAGCAATGCAGACTGTGTGTACGATAAACAGTAGATACTGTTATTTTCTTATTACCTGGGACAAGACAATGCCACTGCTCTCCAAATGGAAGTTGGCTAGTACAATAAATGCATTTAAGATTTTTTTTTTCCTCCACTGCACCAAAGAATTGGTGCAGAGGCGAGAATTGGTGGGCGGCATGATGGCACAGTGCTGTCTCACAGTGCCAGAGACCCGGTTCGATTCCCGGCATGGGTCACTGTCTGTGTGGAGCCTGTACATTCTCCCCGTTTCTGCGTGGGTTTCCTCCGGGTGCTCCGGTTTCCCCCCACAGTCCAAAAGACGTGCTGGTTAGGTGCATTGGCCATGCTAAATTCTCCCTCAGTGTACCCGAACAGGTGCCGGAGTGTGGTGACTAGGCGATTTTCACAGTAACTTTATTACAGTGTGAATGTAAGCCTACTTGTGACACTAATAAATAAACTTTAAAAACTTTAAACCTTTAAAAAAAAGAATTCTAGGTTTCCCAATTCTTGAGTTTCCACAACGATTGGATTAGATTTATTATTGTCATGTATTGAGATAAGGTGAAAAGTATTGTTTCTTGTCCAGACAAAGCTACCGTTCATAGAATACATGGGGAGAAGGACAGGAGAGGGTGCAGAATATAGTGTTACAGTCATAGCTAGGGTGTAGAGGGGACCAGTTTCCGGAAAGTGACATAAAAGACAAAACATGGGGGTCTTAATCTGCCCTGCAGGAAAGTAGAGGGGAAAAGATTAGAGGACAAATCAAGGCACTGCTACTTATGCTGATGCACCTCTGAGGGAAGATGCTGTTGTGCTCAAAGACCCAAGGATGTTCCATTTTATTCTAGGGGGCACAATATGATACACAGATAGGAGGGGAATCATTTACACGTTCTCCATTTCATTTTCGGGGTAAACGTAAAGGATAAATGTTCATTGTCATAAACACATGGTGCTGCCACCCTGCATAAAGCAGTTAGCAAACTACCACAACAATTAATAGAATTTGTCCTTTTTGTTCTGACCCTCTTTGTGGAAACTCTAGTCTTGGGCAACCTATAATTCTCTTGCTCTGTTCCATAATGCTGGAGCTCTGATGTGAATTCAGCCACTGGTCAGATATCTTTGAGGAGTAAATGAAATGGTCTCTCCAATGGCTCAAGGGGAAATGTACTACCCAAAGTTACATTGTAGAACAGCTCATGCTGTGATAAATTAACTATTGAGTTTATAAAGGTTCAAACGACTGATTGCTATGCTAGGTGTGCAAAGACAAATCGTTTCAAAACAAGATAGATTCAGAGAATTGCATGACATGTTGACTTCAATGTTTCTTTTCAGTACACAGGGACTCGAGGCAGAAACATGGCTCTTTGTGGAATGTTTGAATTGGCTACGATTGAGTGCAAACTAGTGCCTTGAAGAAATGCAGTAGGTGAGAAGTTCTTTGACTGAAGATAGGAGGGATGTTTGAGGGAAGATGCAGATAGTATTCCCCTACAAAGGTCCTAGTTACACTATCCATTACAATCATGCTGCTCCATGTTGGTCCTCACTGCTACATTGTCCTTTATTGCCTGTTGGTGAGATGTAATCAGTTAAGAGGTCATTGTATTTGAATGGCAACTCTCTTTATTAAATGTGTCTTTTGGGATTCTCTAGCAGCATGTCAAGGTGTGGCCACAAGGATCATCGAAAGATAGTTTAGCATTTTGCTTCCAATTTTTGATAACTAGACATTGCTATTTTGCCCTTAGATTATTGCTTAGACAGATTTAAAGGGAATGACTGCTTTCGTGTGATGAATATTTACAGCTCTGTTTGGACAATTTACTTTTTTTTTAAACAGATGTGGAGGCAGAGTTGTGTTTTGGGAGAAGGTTCCTCCAACTATCTTATTCAACAGATGCAATATATGTATTATGAATGAAACAGATTTCAATATATATTACTTTATGTAAGAAAATGTATGTACCTGTGCCACAGCAACTACATTTCAAAATTAAAATTATTTCATGCTTTAGGACAAAGTTCCCTAATTAGAAATTAATTAAAATGATTTGAATGAATTGCAACATCTGTTTTAACATTGCAAAGAGTACACTTGCAGTACAAATTTTACATTGCCTGTTATTACTGTACTTTCCTTGGGGAGCTGGGCTTGGCAGGAAAGCAAATCGGAAATTTATACACGGGCTGTGGATTATTTTCAAAGCATTTAAATTTATGGTCCAACAATCGTTTGCAAACTGCACCATAACCTCTGGTGAGCTCTGTTATCAACTTACCCTGCCTATCAAGAGCGTGAGGTTGGAAAATGGCCACTTTCATATCTTTATCATGCTTTAGTGTGAAGTCCAGCCACTGGCATTACCAAGTGCAATTCGTCAAGGCTTTACTCTGTTTTGGTCCGTTTTCAGGTTGTGCGCTAATTTTTGGTGCACATAGTTTAAATTGGATCATTACATAATGACAAACATTGGAAGCAACTTCTTTAGGCTTAGTTCAGTACATTGTGCATTGGGTTTTTGGTCTGAGGTTTGCATTTAGCAATAAAGAGAAACACATCTTCCATTTGAACCATAATTCAGTGTATTTACACTGACAGAAGGAAGGGTTGGTGTGCCTCGTGAAAAATGGATTTCAATTTACAATCTCGAAGGTGTGTCACTATCTTGCAAAGCAAGCAATACTCTACCACCTTATGGAGTCAAGTTGATTCTTTATTATTCATTCGTGGGACATGGGCGTTGCAGGCTGGCCAGCATTTATTGCTCATCCCTAGTTGCCCAGAGGGCAGTTGAGAGTCAATCACATTGCTGTGGTTCTGGAGTCACATGTAGGCCAGACCAGGTAAGGACAGCAGATTTCCTTCCCTAAAGGACATCAGTGAATCAAATGGGTTTTTCCAACAATCGACAATGGTTTCATGATCATTCCTGAATGTCAATTTACCCGAGCAGAATTTACGGATGACTGCAAACAAACGACACCCAGTTTTCATTAGACCTGCACTTGCTCAATTAATTTTCATGAGTTTTTGCATGGTAAATAAGACATGCAAGTGGCGCAGTGACCTGTACGAAGCACCCAGAACCTATGTGTACATGGCATGCAACAGTGTCCTTGCTCAACTAATCAGACTGAGGCAGCATGAATGAGCATCAGTCACTTCTCACAGTGAAATACAAAGAACAAAGAAAATTACAGCACAGGAACAGGCCCTTCGGCCCTTCGAGCCTGCACCGACCATGCTGCCTGAATTAACTAAAACCCCCTACCCTTCTCCAATCCTCTGGGACCTCCCCTGTAGCCAGTGAGGATACAAAGATTTCTCTCAAGGCCCCAGCACTTTCCTCCCTTGCCTCCCTCAGTATTCTGGGGTATATCCCATCAGGCCTTGGGGACTTGTCTACCTTAAAGTTTCTCAAGAATCCCAATACCTCCTCCTTTTTGACCTCAACATGACTCAAACTATCTACACATCCTTTCCCAGACTCATCATCCATCCAGTCCTTCTCTTTGGTGAATACTGATGCAAAGTACTCATTTAATACCTCGCCCATTTCCTCTGGCTCCACGCATAGATTCCCTCTCTTGTCCTTGAGTGGGCCAACCCTCTCCCTGGCTACCCTCTTGCTCTTCATATATGTATAAAAAGCCTTGGGATTTTCCTTAACCCTGCTGTCCATTGACATTTGAACGTACAAATTTGAAGATATAAAAATGATTTATATATCTTTCTTTTCAGAAAAGCACAATTAAAATTAAAAGTTGCTGTTCAGCAAATGTGCGTTGTATGCATTGTAGACTTGTTGCCATCTCATTTGTTCTTTGGGCTGGAATCCATTAATAAACTTTGAAATGTATAGTGGTGTTGAAAGTTTAATTTCAGTTCTCTAGTTGACTTCAAGTCAAAAGTCGTTGAATGCTTTATTATTGTACAACCTATTTATTTTTATGAGGAGAGGGCATGGCGGGTGGGGTTGACTGGTGTGGAAATGGTGTAATGAAATATTCAGTCAGCTTTCCTTCGCGTTGAGTGAGTGAGGGAGCATTTGGTGTGAGTTGGATTTGTATCAGGACATTTTTTATGCCGGGGTCATAAACTGTTAAACAAAAGCTTTAACGCTTTCACATATAATAAAGTGATATTTATTCTGTTGCTTTTCCATTCCATTCATATTAATAACAGCTTCTGTTTGAGCACTGCTTCAAGAAGTGATGACATCGCCTTCGGAATATTGCTCACTTCAAACCGTAATATGTTGTGATTCCAGATGGAAATTCATCAGAACTTCATCATATTCGGTGACATCGGGCTCATTTAACGGTATGTAAAATATTGCCAAATTTCAATTTTAATGATTTTTGATCATAAACCATGAATGATTGATATAGTTGGAGAAGGCTGGGGCAGAATGGAAGGTCAAGGATAGATCAGAGCTACGGAGAGATTGACAAAGATGTCATGAACTTATGTCCAAGTGGGTGTTAATGCTGCCATTAAAGACACTTATTCAGGTCCTCACCCACAACTCTGTTCCTCCATTACATCAATGACTGTATCGGTGTCACTTAATGATCTCGTTTGGGCCTGGAAAAAATGTATCAATTTTGCTTCCAATTTCCAACTCTTTCTCATCTTCACGTGGTTTATCTCTGGCATTTCCATCCCTTTCCTTGACCTCTCTGTGTCTGCTTCCGGTGAATAGACTGACTACCAATATTCATCACAAACTCACCGACTCCCACAGTTACTTCAACTACAGCTCCTCACACCTGCTCCCTGGAAGAGCTCCAGTCCAGTTTCTCTACCCCTGTCACACTTGTTCCAATGAGGCCACCTTTGAAAGCAGCGCTTTGGGCATGTCTGCTTTTTTACTTCAACCGAGGTTCCCCGCCCCACTGCGGTTGACAGGGCACTCAACCATGTCCAACTCATCCCCAAGACCTCTGCCCTCACCCTTTCTTCACCCTCCCAGAATCATGACAGGGTCACCCTTGTCCTCATTTTTTACTCGACAGCCTCCTCATTCAAACGATCACCCTCCAACTCCAGCATGACGCCACCACTAAACACACCTTCCCTCTACCCCTTCTGTCAATACTCTGCAGGGACTACTTACTCCATGAAACTCTGGCCCATTCCTCCATTGTCCCAACCATTGGGTGCAGCATAGTGGTACAGTGGTTAGTACTGCTGCCTCACAGCACTAGGGACCCGGGTTCAATTCCAGCCTTGGGTCACTGTCTGTGTGAAGTTGGTACATTCTTGCCGTGTCCGCGTGGGTTTCCTCCGGGTGCTCCGTTCCTCCCACAGTCCAAAGATGTGTGGGTTAGGTTGATTGACCATACTCAATTGCCCCTTAGCGTCAGGGGATTAGCAGGGTAAATAAGTAGGATTATGGGGATAGGGCCTAGGTGGGATTGTTGTCAGTGCAGACTCGATGGGCTGAATGGCCTCCTTCTGCACTGTAGGGATTCTATGATTCATTCCCTTCCCACAACACCTTCCCCAACAATTGTAGAAGGTGCAACACCTGCCTCTTTACCTCCTCCCTGGCCAAGACCCCAAAGCACTCCTTTCAGGTGAAGTAGCGTTTCACTTGTACCTCCTTCAATTTAGTCTACTCTATTCACTGCTCCCTATCAGTCTCGTCTACACTGGGGAGACTAAGTGCAGGCTGGGTGACCGCTTTGCGGGACACCTTTGCTTTGCGCACAAACGTGATCCCAACCTTCCGGTTGCTTGCCATTTCAACTCAGTACCTTGCTCCCATGCTCACATGTACATTCTCAGCCTGCTGAAATTCTGTAGTCCAATGCCAACTGAAAGAACAACACCTCACCTTCTGATTAGTCACATTACAACCTTCTGGACGCAACACTGAGTTCAATAACTTTGGACTGTGACCTTTCCCCTGCATCTTGATTCCCCCCACCCCTTTTTGTTTTTTGGTTCCCTTGGCTTGCCCCAACAGAACCCCACTCCTCCCTCATTTAGCCACCTGTCCTTGTTGCTCAGTTTTGCTCCCACTGAGCATTGATCTTTGTTGTCCTATTAACACATTTTGCTATCTTACCTTTGTCACTATTAACACTCTTCAGTCTTTAATGGCACCATTAACGCCCCCTTTGTCTTGTGCCATTAACCGCTTTGTCAATCTCTCTGTAACTCCAACCTATCCCTGACCTTCTATTCTTCATGTGGAGATGCCGGCGTTGGACTTCCGGCTTCACGACACACGACAGCGCAGAGTCGCTGAGCAGAAACTGATAGCCAAGTTCCGCACACATGAGGACGGCCTAAACCGGGTTGTTGGATTTATGTCACATTATCAGTGACCCCCACAGCTTTCCCCCTGATCTTGCAGAATCTCACTAGCTGTTCTGTCTGGAGACAATACACATCTCTTTAACCTGTGTTGAATGCTCCCTCCACCCACATTATCTGTACCTTTAAGACCTGATTGGCTATAGAGATTCGCATTCTAATTAGTATTCTGTAACTTGATTTCTGTGTCTGTGCACTGTTTGAGAGCAGATATCCACTCCATCTGACGTAGGAGCAGTGCTCCGAAAGCTTATAGTATTTGCTACCAAATAAACCTGTTGGACTTTAACCTGGTGTTGTGATACTTCTATTCTTCCCCAGTCCCTCTCCAACTATATAATCCATTACATTTCTATCCCTCTTCAGATCTGTGGAAGGGTCATATGGCCATGATCGTGATGAATGGTGGAGCAGGTTCGATGGACCGAATGGTCTCCTCCTGCTCCTATCTACTATGTTTCTATGAAATATTAACTGCAGCATTGAAGGCAGTCCAAAGGAGATTCCCAGGCTCATTCCTGGGATGAAAGGATTGTCCTATCAAGAGAGACTAAAAAGACTGGATCTGTATTCCTTGGTGTTTAGAAGAGTGAGGGGTGACCTTATTCAAACATATAAGATCCTGAGGGGGCTTGACAAGGTAGATGGTGAGATGTTTTCACGAGTGGGAGAGTCTCGCACAAGGGGACATAGCTACAAAATAAAGGGTTGGTCATTTATAACTGAGGTGCGTAGAAATTCTTCTCACAGAGGGTGGTAAATCTCTGGAATTCTCTGGCCCAAAAGATCATGGAGGCTGGACCATTAGAGGTATGTAAAGTGGAGGTAGATAAATATTTGATAGATTGGGGAATAGAGGGTATAGGGAAATGGCACAGAAAAAGAGTTGAGGCCGGCGTAGATCAGCCATGATCATACTGAATGGCGGGGCAGGCTTGAAGGGCCTGGTGACTTACTCCTGTTTCTCTTTCTTGTGCTCTTGTGCAGCAGTTCAAGAAGGCAGACCACAGGTGAATAATTACTGCCCTTGCAGGTGGTACCTATATGCCCAGAGTGGATTATAAAAAAACAGTAACCATTTAAAAGTTTTTGGGCAGGATTTCCCCCTGGGGTTGCAGAACCTTATCACTAAAGCCAAATGAGGTCACAAGTCCCCTCTGTGTGGGAAACAGCCACCCTGCTGCAGTTGTCCTTGCATTGGCCAATTGGTGGCCTGAGATCAGGCTGATCATCCAATTAAGGATGGCAGACGGGTTCTCAAGGCTGGAAGGTCAGTACGAGGCCCTCCAGTTCTGAAGAAGGAACAGAGTGCCTCTTCAGATAAGTGAGAGAGAGGATTTCTTGCCCGCCCTCCAACTTTGCTCACTTTAAATTTAAAAATGGCCTCTGCAGCCATTTGCTATTGAGGAGGGGTCTTCACTTCTAATGATGACCTGCAACTGAAACAGGGCAAGCAATGAGGGTCTCCATGCCTACCTGGAGCACTGGCAAGCAGTCAGCTGCCAGGAAATTGCCACCAAGTAGGTGCACTGTTGCCCAATGTCTCCAGGGATCCGAGGGCCATCTAGTTGGCTTCAACGGATCTTTAATGAGGTTCCTATCCTTCCAAATCCACCATCCCACTTCTGGGAAATGGCCAGGGATGGGGCCAGTGGGCTGGCACACTGGCTTGTGGCACACATTTACAACACCCACCCACATTGGGGCCAAAAGAGTCAGCCTGAGGGAAAGACCTGGACAGCCAACAACCTAGCACCCAAGATGGGGACAAGTGGTTGGTGTTTTTTATCATTTATTTTGGAGTGCCAGAAACATTTGAACAGCGATAAAATCTGTAATAAAAGAACATAATGACCATTTGAAACTGGAAGAACAAATTGACATTGCCTTAAACAGCTAGGCAAGCATTTAACAGATATTTTAATTAATTATTTTGTGCATTTGAAGTAACGATAGAATTGACAAAAGAGAAAAGAATTATATTTAGGGCAGGATCAAACAGGTCAATCAAACGCCAATCAGGCATAAAGGCTGAGTTTTCACTCCGTGGGGGAATTGGCCCGAGAAGTGTAACCTTGGATTCCAACATCACGGGCAGGATTTTCCGGCTGCCCTCGCCACGAAACCAGAAAATCCCGCCCGAGGTCCATGGATCTTTCCATGGTCCATCCCTTGCCCGCTCTGATTCCCGTGGTGGATAGGACAGGAAAATTCCACCCCACATATTTGAAAACCTCACTGTGGGCTCGCAATTATCAGATACACATTGGCAGTGTACACATTCTGCATCATTGTGAAATCCTCACGTTCTATAAAAATCAGTATGTCTTTACACAGCCAACATCAAAGCAATTTCAGACATTTCAGTTTAGGCCTATACTCCAGCAAGTATCGGCCTAAACTGCTCAACTTCTCTTCATAAGACAAGTCCAACGATGTGTGGGTTAGGTTGATTGGCCATGCTAAATTGACCCTTGTGTCAGGGGGATTAGCAGGGTAAATACGTGGGGTTGCGAGAATAGGGTCTGGGTGGGATTGTGGTCGGTGCAGACTCAACAGGCCGAATGGCCTCTTTCTGCACTGTAGGGATTCTATGCAACCCTGAAATCGAGTGGACTATTCAACATTTTACTGCCATTTTCCAGATTACATAGAATGCACAACAGGAACAGAGGCCAGTCAGTTGAAGGAGTCAGCTTTACCTGTTTATTACCCACGTGAGCAGCAATTCTAATCCCATGTGCCTGCCCTGTTCCCATATCTCTTTATACTATTCCTAGCTTCTCACTTATGGCATTCCCAAACTCACCTTGACCATGAGACCCACCTCCTGCACCCTTGAGCCTATTCTCAGTAATGTGTTGAACTATTCACCTTATTTGTCTAACTCTCGTATTAACTGGAATTACAAAGAGGAACATAAGAACCTGGAGTAGGAGTGGGTTATTCAGCCCCTCAAGCTTGCTCTGCCATTCAATATGACCACGGCTGACCTCACCTTGGCATCATCTCCACCTTCCTGCCCGCTGTCTATAACCCTTCATCCCATTACTAATCAAAAACCTATATCTCAGCTCCTTAAATTTGTATAGTGTTCCGGCATCCACTGCACTCTGGAATACAGAATTCCACAGATACATGATCCTTTCAGTAAAGTAATTCCATTTTTGATTTAAATCTGCCACCCCTTAGCCTAAAACTATGGTCTCTCATTCCAGAATGTCCAACAAGTGGAAACATCCTCTCTGCGTCTACCCTGTCAATCCCCTTTAGCATATTATACACCTCAATCAGATTTCCTCTCATTCTTCTAAACTCCAGCGAGTATAGGCCTTAACTGCTCAATCTGAACTGAATAAACCCACCCCTGACCTCTTTGCCCTCACCAACTACAATCCCACATCCATCCTCCAAATTCCTTATACATGTTGCCACTTCCCAAATAGCAAGTCCTCAAATAATCGGCAAGATACTCATTGGATTCAGAAGCAAAGTATCCTGTAACTGCCTTCTGGAGGCAGGCAGAGTCTAGATTTTCAATGACTTCTAATATTGTAAATGTCCCTTTTCCCTGTCTGTGTTGATTTTGATGCAAAATGATCCTCAAGTCAACTATACAGATTTTCAAAGAAATTTAATGGGTTCAGTTCCTCCCGTCTTTTACTATAAGTTGATATTATCCTCTCATTGTTTGATTAATTAGGGCCAATTCAGCAGTATGGTGATCGGGACAGTTTCCCTCCACATAGTGCCTCGGTACTGAATTCACCCTGGTTATTGTCAGGGGTTTGGATTCTCCCTATTTCCTGCCATTCTCCATGTCTGCATTGATAACGAAATTCAGATCACTGGCACCAACTGGAAATCACCTGAAGACATCTGAAAGTCACAGTACCAATTCTAATTTTCTGCAGATGGATATACCTTGGTATCAAGATTAAGATCCACAAATGTATTGATAGGCAATACGCAGAGGGATCTGGGTGTACAGGTACACAGGTCACTAAAAGTGGCAACGCAGGTAGAGAAGTAGTCAAGAAGGCATACAGCATGCTTGTCTTCATCGGCTGGGGTATTAAGTTTAAAAATTGGCAAGTCATGTTGCAGCTTTATAGAACCTTAGTTAGGCCGCACTTGGAATATAGTGTTCAATTCTGGTCGCCACGCTACCAGATGGATGTGGAAGCTTTGGAGAGGGTACAGAAACGATTTACCAGGATGTTGCCTGGTATGGAAGGCATTAGCTATGAGGAGAGGTTGGAGAAATTTGGTTTGTTCTCACTGGAACGACAGAGTTTGAGGGGCGACCTGATAGAAGTCTACAAGATTATGAGGGGCATGGACAGAGTGGATAGTCAGAAGCTTTTTCCCAGGGTGGAAGAGTCAATTACTAGGGGGCATAGGTTTAAGCTGTGAAGGGCAAGATTTAAAGGAGATGTTCGAGACAAGTTTTTTACAGAGGGTGGTGGGTGCCTGGAACTCGCTGCCAAGGAAGGTATTGGAAGCAGATATGAGAGTGACTTTTAAGGGGCGTCTTGACAAATACATAAATAGGATGGGAATAGAAATGGTCCCCGGAAGAGTAGGGGGTTTTAGTTCAGTCGGGCAGCATGGTCGGTGCAGGCTTGGAGGGCTGACGAGTCTGTTCCTGTGCTGTAATTTTCTTTGTTCTAACACTGGTCCAGCCTCAACTAAAATATTGCGTCCAGTCCTGGGCACCACGCTTTAGAAAATTTGTTGAAGTATTAGAGAGGATGAAGAAAAGATCTATATAAGTCCATACGACACAGGAGCAGAATTAAACCACTTGGCCCATCGAATCTGCTCCGCCATTCAATCATGGCTGATATCTTTCTCATCCCCATTCTCCTGCCTTTTCCCCATAACCCCTGATCAAGAACCTTTCTATCTCTGTCTTCAAGACAATCAATGATCTGGTCTCCACAGCCTTCTGCGGCAAAGAGTTCCACAGATTCACCATTCTGCGGCTGAAGAAATTCCCCCTCATCTCTGTTCTAAAGGATCGTCCCTTTAGCCTGAGGTTGTGCCCTCTGGTTCTAGTTTTTCCTACTAGTGGAAACACCCTCTCCAGGCCTTGCAGTATCCTGGAAGTTTCAAAAAGATCCCCCCTCATCCTTCTAAACTCCAACGAGTACAGACCCAGAGTCCTCAACCGTTCTTCATATGACAAGCTCTTCATTCCAGGGATCATTCTTGTAAACCTCCTCTGGACCCTTTCTAAGGCCAGCACATCATTCCTTAGGTATGGGGCCCAAAACTGCTCACAATACTCCAAATGGGATCTGACCAGAGCCTTATGCAGCCTCAGAAGTACATCCCTGTTCTTGTATTCTAGCCCTCTCAACATAAATACTAACAATGCATTTGCCTTCCTAACTGCCAACTGAACCTACATGTTAACCTTAAGAGAATCTTAAACAAGGACTCCCAAGTTCCTTTGTGTTTCTGAGTTCCTAAGCATCTTCACATTTAGAAAATAGTCTATGCCTCCATTCCTCCTTACAAAGTGCATAACCTCACATTTTTCCACACTGTATTCCATCTGCCACTTCTTTGCCCACTCTCCTAACCTGTCCAAGTCCTTCTGTAGCCCCCTGCTTCCTCAGTACTACCTGTCCCTCTACATATCTTTGTATCATCTGCAAACTTAGCAACAGTGCCTCAGTACCTTCCTCCAAATCATTAATGTATATTGTGAAAAGTTGTGGTCCCAGCACCGACTCGAGGCACGCCACGAGTCACCGGCTGCCATCCTGAAAAAGACCCCTTTATCCCCACTCTCTGCCTTCTGCCAGTCAGCCAATCCTCTATCCATGCCAGGATCTTACCCTTAACACCATGGGCACTTAACTTATTTAACACCTATGCAGCACCTTGTCAAAGGCCTTCTGGAAATCTAAGTAAATCACGTTCACTGGTTCTCCTTTATCTAACTTCCTTGTTACCTCCTCAAAGAACTCTAACAGACTTGTCAGACATGACCTCCCCTTGACAAAGCCGTGCTGACTCAGTCCTACTTTATCATGCACTTCCAAGTATTCTGCGACCTCATCTTTAATAATGGACTCTAAAATCTTGCCAATAACCGAAGTCAGGCTAACTGGCCTATAATTTCCTGCCTGCTGCCTCCCTCCCTTCTTAAACAGTGGTGTTACATTAACTACTTTCCAGTCCTCTGGGACCCTCCCTGCCTCCAGTGATTCCTGAAAGATCACCACCAATGCCTCCACAATTTCCTCAGCTATCTCTTTTGGAACCCTAGGATGTAGTCCATCCGGTCCAGGTGATTTATCCACCTTCAGGCCTTTCAGTTTCCCCAGAACCTTCTCCTTAGTGATGGCCACTACACTTACCTGTGCCCCCTGACTCTCCTGGAGCTCTGGCAGCCCACTGGTGTCTTCCACCGTGAAGACTGATGCAAAGTAACTATTCAGTTCCTCTGCCATTGCTTTGTTTCCTATTATTACTTCTCCAGCCTCATTTTCCAGTGGCCCAATGGCTATTTTTGCCTCTCTCTTACCTTTTATATATTAAAAAAACCTCTTCCTATCTTCTTTTATATTACTAGGTAGCTGACCACTCATATTTCATCTTCTCCCCTCTTATTGCTTTTTTAGTTGTCCTAGACAACTACAATACAAGAATAGTCCCAGGGATTAGGAACTTCAGTTATGGGGATAGATTAAAAAAGCCAGGTTGTTCTCCTTGGAAAGAGAAAGTTGAATGAAGTTTTGACAAAGATATTCAAATTCATCAGGGAACTGGATAGTGTAGATAGGGAGGAACTGTTCCCAGCGGTGAAAGGATCGAGCACCAGAGAGTACAGATTTAAGGTAATTGGCAAAAGAAGCAATCTCAGCTAAGGGAAAAACCTTTTCGTATAGCAAACGTTGAGTCTGGTGGAGGCAGATTCAATCGACGTAACAAGAAGAAATTGGATTATTATCTCAAAGGGATGAATATGCAGATCTATGGGGAGAAAGCAAGGGGTTGGCAACAGGTAAATTGTTCCACAGTGGGCTGAATGGCCTTCATCTGTACTGTAACAATTCTGTAATTCCATATTTGGGATTGAGGGGACCTATCCTCTGACTTTGCATATTGTTCTGCTGGAGATACAAGTGTCACACTATTCATATTTCCACAGCAATGTTGGAATCAAGGTCAGAGCCATTCAAATTTAAAAGTGCTTGAGGGACAAGCTCTGCTTTATGCGAACGGGAAGGGGCGCACCTGGATCTATAGATGAAGGCGCATGCAATGTATTTATCATAAATCTTCAGTGAAACTCAATTCCAAACCCTAACTCGAGCCAGAATGGTGTCCTCTGGATTCCCTGGGTAGCAGTTACAGTCCAGCACCCCAGTAACATTAATATACCTGCTCCACACATGAACGTGAAACCTTTTTACAATGTGATGCAAAATGTTTCCAGTCATCTTTACACCACATCTGTTTTCTCAGGGTCACTCAATGTACAGCTCACAAATGAGAATAACAACTACAGTCAAGGTTAAGAAGTTGGATGCGGCAGAATGCCTGGAGTATTGGAGAATGTCATTAAGCCTCTTGTTCATTTCAGTCCTGCTCTTCACAACATCCTCCAGTGATACAGGTTTTGTCAGTTTAAAGGGAAATAAATTCTGCAGGAGACCCTGGGATTATCCATCCAGGTGACTTGAGCATCCAGCCCCTATTGCAATCCCCCCTGCCTGTGACCCCATCATCTGCAGCTCACCAGCTCCGACAGGCCAAATGTTGGAAAATGGGATTAGAATAGATAGGTGCTTGACAGCCAGGGCAGGCACGGATGGGCCTCTTTCTGTGCTGTAAAACTCTGTGACTCTACCTCCTTCTTCCTATATGTTATGAAGGGAACGTTGTGTATGGTAACTAATATGTCTGAGCTCCCCTTGACATTGTATTTTACGCGTAAGATGCAGTCTGATATCAAAAACTCTGTGTAGACGTACAGCCATTTGATATTATAAGACTAAACTGCATTGCTTGAGGGATCCTACTGGTCATTTTCATAGAAGCGTAGAATCCCTACAGTGCAGGAGGTGGCCATTCAGCCCATCAAGTCTGCGTCGAGTCTCTTGACAGAACATCTTAGCAAGGCCCTCCCCCCTGCCCTATTCCCATAACTCCACACATTGGCAAATTTATTACAATGGCAAATTTATCTAACCTACACATCTTGGGACACTAAGGGGCAATTTAGCATGGCCAATGCACCTAACTTGCACATCTTTGGACTGTGGGAGGAAATCCATGCAAACACCGGGAGAATGTGCAAACTCCGCACAGTCACCCAAGGCTGGAATTGAACCCAGGTTGTTGGCACCGTGAGGCAACAGTGCTAACCACTGTGCCACCATGCCATCCGAGAAATTGAGCCTGGAAGTTAGATTGTGCTACATCTTTGTACAGGTGTAGGAGCTGGGTTCACGATAAGGCAGGCATTATGGAAATCAAAGAACAAACAAAGAACAAAGAACAATACAGCACAGGAACAGGCCCTTCGGCCCTCCAAGCCCGCGCCGCTCCCCGGTCCAGGATTGAATCCTGAATCCAGGATCCCCGCCCAATTTTCCAGCCTATCTACATACCAATATCCTATCCACCGAGCTGTCCCTCACAGCTACGATGCTTTGTTCATTACAACCTATTAACTTACCCCCTCCCCCCCATTCCAGACCATGTGATCTCCAGGGAGAGGCGAAAACCCAGAGTGAAAAACCCCAGGGCCAATATGGGGAAAAAAAATCTGGGAAATTCCTCTCCGACCCCCTGAGGCGATCGAAACGAGTCCAGGAGATCACAATGGCCCCGATCGGAAAATGCTTCCCAACCCTAGTCATTTCCACTTCCACGAACACCATATGAATTCCCTGCCCCCGAGACAGGTTCCCAACTATCCGCAGTCTCACTCTGTACTGGCACCAGCAAGATGATCGTAGAATGAAGCCTTGAAACGAGAAACCAGGAACAATTAGCCCGCGCCGCTCCCTGGTCCAAACTAGACCACTCTTTTGTATCCCTCCATTCCCACTCCGTTCATATAGCTGTCTAGATAAGTCTTAAACGTTCCCAGTGTGTCCGCCTCCACCACCTTGCCCGGCAACACATTCCAGGCCCCCACGACCCTCTGTGTGAAATATGTCCTTCTGATATCTGTGTTAAACCTCCCCCCCTTCACCTTGAACCTATGACCCCTCGTGAACGTCACCACCGACCCGGGGAAAAGCTTCCCACCGTTCACCCTATCTATGCCTTTCATAATTTTATACACCTCTATTAAGTCTCCCCTCATCCTCCGTCTTTCCAAGGAGAACAACCCCAGTTTCCCCAATCTCTCCTCATAACCAAGCCCCTCCATACCAGGCAACATCCTGGTAAACCTCCTCTGTACTCTCTCCAAAGCCTCCAAGTCCTTCTGGTAGTGTGGCGACCAGAACTGGACGCAGTATTCCAAATGCGGCCGAACCAATGTTCTATACATCTGCAACATCAGACCCCAACTTTTATACTCTATGCCCCGTCCTATAAAGGCAAGCATGCCATATGCCTTCTTCACCACCTTCTCCACCTGTGATGTCACCTTCAAAGATCTGTGGACTTGCACACCCAGGTCCCTCTGCGTCTCTACACCCTTTATGGTTCTTCCATTTATCGTGTAGCTCCTCCCTACATTATTCCCACCAAAATGCATCACTTCGCATTTATCAGGATTGAACTCCATCTGCCATTTCCTTGCCCAAATTTCCAGCCTATCTATATCCTTCTGTAGCCTCTGACAATGTTCCTCACTATCTGCAAGTCCTGCCAGTTTTGTGTCGTCCGCAAACTTACTGATCACCCCAGTTACTCCTTCTTCCAGATCATTTATATAAATCACAAACAGCAGAGGTCCCAATACAGAGCCCTGCGGTACACCACTAGTCACAGGCCTCCAGCCGGAAAAAGACCCTTCCACTACCACCCTCTGTCTTCTATGACCAAGCCAGTTCTCCACCCATCTAGCCACCTCCCCCTTTATCCCATGGGATCCAACCTTTTTCACTAGCCTACCATGAGGGACTTTGTCAAATGCTTTACTAAAGTCCATATAGACAACATCCACGGCCCTTCCTTCGTCAACCATTTTGGTCACTTCTTCAAAAAACACCACCAGGTTCGTGAGGCATGACCTCCCTCTCACAAAACCATGTTGACTATCGTTAATGAGTTTATTCCTTTCTAAATGCGCATACATCCTATCTTTAAGAATCTTCTCCAACAACTTCCCCACCACGGACATCAAGCTCATTAGTAAATGGCAAAGTGTCATTAATAAAGGACCTATAGTTTTATAAGTGGCTTTCACACATCCAATGGTTATGTCACCTCTCAAGAAATCTCTCCAATGAACAAAGGGGCTGCCAACCATTCCTACTGCTCTGCTCAATCAAAGTGAAAGTCACCAATGTCCTCAAGTGTTTAGATAACAGACTCCTTCCAGACATTCACAGGGAACATTTCATTTCAGCTTTTGTGTTGTTCACAGCTCCATTTAGCAAAGTTCTTTTCTTAATCATAGGCTCAGCCACATACACTTACACATGACAGTAGCAAACGTCACGGCAGTTTCATTCCCCCTGCTTGCTCACCTAATGTACAAGCTGGTCAGGTACAGGCGACAAAGTACAGTTTATTGACTGTGCACAGGCGGTCATTTGCACATCTACATACAACACTGTGACATGAATATAAAGGAAGTGAAATGATTGCATCACACACAAATATTCTGTGACTGCTGCCACAAATGTATATGTTCTGGAGAGCACACCTGATGTATTTTGGAGAATGCATTTGGGTGATTTTGGGAGCCATAGAAATACTTCTGCTGACATTACAGAAGCTCTGAAACCATAAAACAGCACAGGTAGTGCAGCCCTTCATGTTGGCCAGGATGCTGTGCATACACCCGGAGCACAAGGAGAGATCCAATGGTGACATCAATCAGGCAATCTGTCCGATTTGATGCATGTCTTTCAAACTTGGTCTGTGCATGTTCACTGAACACCTGCGCTGATCGCTCACAGCTGAACATGCACTTACCTGCATGAGGAAGTCCCCATTTTCCTTATTTAAAGGGACAGGTATCCAACTTGCAGGTCAAGTCCTTTCGACTATTTTTGCTACTGCAATATTGGTGGAAGTTCCGTTTTTGGAGGTTATGCATACGTTCAGGGAGGGCAGAGGATTTTGTCTGCAAGGGGTTATTGAAGTGCTTCCTAGTAACAAATGAAACAAAGGCTGCAGAGAGGGGAAGTTACGAAGGAGGGTTCTCAAAAGAAAGTCAGGTTTACTGAGGTCACTACTCATAACCTCCACATGAGCTAACAGCAATGTCTGAGGGAGCTCAGGTTCACCAAGGAGGTCGTTACAGAACTGCGCCACCTGCTTCAACATCCGCGTCAATCAATCTTACCGTAGCAAGTCTTCCCATCCTTCCCCAGAGAGTAACCACCATAGCAGCTGCAAACAGGCATCCCTCCAATCAGAGCACAGCTTTGATCACAGTGCATGTTCAGGCACGAGGGGGGGTTTCCTGCAAAACAATGGAAATTTTTACTGAGTTTCCCTGTGTCAAAAAGTACTCAGCAATGAGCAAAGAAACACAAGAAGGGAAGTACTGCGTTCAAGAAATGAGCAAATGGCACAGAAAAAGTAGATTGTACTCAAAAACAAATAATGGAAGTGAGGACGAGCAAAGAAAAAGAGAATCAGTGAGAGCATAAAAGTGAAGCCAGTCCAGGCCTCTCGCTCATGCTTTCCATAGGCCCACCTATCCTGCCTTCCAGAAGTAAAGCACTGAATAGAGCAATCCGAGAAAGGACATTGAATCCATTGAGAGTCCCCACACTGAACAAAACCATCTCAGCTTAGGTAGGAATAATAAGCCCAGAGAACCGTGGATGACCAGAGATATTCAGGGTACAATGAGAAGGAAAAGAAAGGCTTTTAAAAAGTACAAGGGAGCAAATCAGTGGAGGCATTAGTGAGGTATATAAAGTGCAGGGTGGAGCTTAAGAAAGCAAATAGAGGATATGAGAAAGGCTGCTGTGGGAGGCAAGGGAGGAGATTGCTGGGGCTCTAATCCAAATTTTCAATTCCTCTCTGGCCACAGGGGTAGTTTCAGACAACTAGAGAACAGCTAATGTAGTTCCACTATTTAAGAAGAATTGTAGAGATAAATCAGGGAACTACAGGCCAGTGAGTTTCACATCAGTGGTAAGGAAACTACTGGAGAAACTTCTGAAGGAGAGCATCTATCTCCATTTGGAGAGGCAAAGATTGATCAGGGATAGTCAGCACGGCTCCGTAGAGGGAGGTCATGCTTAACAAATTTGATTGAATTCTTTGAGGAAGTGATCAGGTGTGTAGACAAGGGGTGCAGTCGATGTAGTTTATATGATTTCAGCAAAGCCTTTGACAAGGTCCCACATGGAAGACTTGTAAAGAAGGTAAATTCACATGGGATACAGGGTAATTTGATAAAGTGGATTCAAAATTGACGCAGTTGTAGGAGACAGAGGGTGATGACAGAAGGCTGCTTTAGTGACTTGAAGCCAGTGTCCAGCGACGTACCACAAGGATCTGCATTGGGCCCCCTATTATTTGTCATTTATATAAATGACATAGATGACTATGTGGGGGTTAGGATTAGTAAGTTTGCGGATGTCACAAAGATTGACCGGGTGGTTAATAGTGAGGTGGAGTGCTTGGGCTTCAAAAAGATATAGACGGAATGGTCAAATGGGCAGATAAGTGGCAGATGGAACTTAACTCTAAAAGATGTGAGGTGATACACTTTGAAAGGAGTAATTTGATAAGAAAGTACTCAATGAATGTTAGGACACTAGGAAGTTCTGTGGAACAAAGGGACATTGGCATGCATGTCCACTTCTCTGAAGGTGGAAAAGTTTAAAGTTTATTTATTAGTGTCCATAATTCTATAAGCTATTAGGGGGTGGCACGGTAGCACAGTGGTTAGCACTGCTGCTTCACAGCTCCAGGGACCAGGGTTCGATTCCCGGCTTGAGTCACTGACTGTGTGGAGTTTACACATTCTCCTCGTATCTCCGTAGGTTTCCTCCGGGTGCTCCGGTTTCCTCCCACAGTCCAAAGATGTGCGGGTTAGGTTGATTGGCCATGCTAAAAGTTGCCCCTTAGTGTCCTGAGATGCATAGGTTAGAGGGATTAGTGGGTAAAATATGTAGGGATATGGAGGTAGGGCCTGGGTGGGATTGTGGTCGGTGCAGACTCGATGGACCGAATGGCCTCTTTCTGTACTGTAGGGATTCTATAAAAGCTTAAAGAACAACAATTCTTTGGGAGAAAACAATTCAGAATGGCAAATCAGGTACTCAGCAAAATCAACAAAATTCAATTTTTGTTACTCACTGAGCGGAGATCACAGTTACCAGCCCCCAAGTTCTTTCCTCTGCTGCATGATCATGTTAAAACCTGAGCAAATCTTAACTTTTCAATCACTACTGTGGTTCCAGAGGAAATACTGAATGGGGTGACCAATGAATTGATGTTGGGGGCCAGTGCTTAGTTCAATTTATTTGACAATTTGAAACATCATTGCAGTGGTTAAGGTGGAGACAGCTCTGAACTTACCCTGAATTAGGCAGAACAGATACTGAATATCCTCAGGCCCAGCATGCCAGTGTGAAGGTGACAGAACCAAGCATTGTGGAAAGCGGCTGATAATCCTGCAGCAGTATTCACAATGTGGATGGGTGGCCACCTCTGTATGGTCACCCTCAGCTACGTATATGTTTCCCACTAATCAGTATTGCCAACCTGAAAATAACCCATTTATCCCTACCCTCTTCCTCCTATGTGCTAACCAATCCTCTATCCATACTAAAATGTTACCCCTACATCATGAGCTCTTATTTTGTGTGATAACCTTGAAGGTGGCACCTTACTGAATGCCTTTTGGAAATCCACATCTACAGGTTTCCCTTTTATCTACCTTGCGTGTTATTTCCTCAAGTAACTGTAATAAATTAGTCAAACATGATTTCCTTTGTGACTCTGCCTAATTGTATTATGATTTTGTAAATATCCTGCTATTACCTTTTTGATAATTCTAGCATTGTCTCAATGACAGGGCGGCACGGTAGCACAGTGGTTAGCACTGCTGCTTCACAGCTCCAGGGTCCCGGGTTCGATTCCTGGCTCGGATCACTGTCTGTGTGGAGTTTGCACATTCTCCTCGTGTCTGCGTGGGTTTCCTCTGGGTGCTCCGGTTTCCTCCCACAGTCCAAAGATGTGCGGGTTAGGTTGATTGGCCAGGTTAAAAATTGCCCCTTAGAGTCCTGGGATGTGTAGGTTAGAGGGATTAGCGGGTAAAATATGTGGGGGTAGGGCCTGGGTGGGATTGTGGTCGGTGCAGACTCGATGGGCCGAATGGCCTCCTTCTGCACTGTAGGGTTTCTATGATTTCTATGAGATGTTAGGCTAACAGAGCTATACTTTCCTGTTTTCTGTCAGCCTTCTTTCTTGAACAGGGCTGTTGCATTAACTATTTTTCAAACTGCTGGGACCTTTCCGGAATTTGGGGAATTTTGGAAGGTCACAAACAATGCACCTACTATTTCTGCAGCCACTTCTTTTAAGATTCTTGGATGAAAACCATCAGATACAAATGACTTGTGAACCTTTAGTTCTAATAGCTTTTCCAGTACCTTTTCCCTAATGATTGTGATTGCTTAAGTTCTTCCCTCTCTTTTGCCTCTTGATTAACAAGTATTTTTGGGGTGCCTATTGTGTTTTCCCCAGTGAAGATGGACACAAAATTGGTCTAAACTTTTGATGCACCGTTAATCTTCACTGTTTTGAGTGTTTTTTCATTCAATTTGATACTGTCCTTAACATCCTTAGTTAGCCACCTATGGTACATCTTTATCATAGTTCTTTCTCAATAGAATATATCTTTGATTTCATTTATGAAATATCACCCCAAATGTCTGTTACTGTTTCCTTCCTGTCCCAGCTTTTAACCTAGTTTCCCAGTTCACTGTTGCCAGCTCTGTCCTTATACCCTTGCAATTGTCTTTACTTAAGTTTAAGAAGCCAAACTTAGACCCACGCTTCTCACTGTCGAACTAAATGTGAAATTCTATCATGTTATGATCATTGTTGCCTAGAAGTGCTGTTACAATGGGCTCTTCAATAAATCCTGAATCATTGTACATTACCAGGTTTAAAATAGCTTGTTCCCTGATTGTCTACAAATTGCTGTAAATTGGAACAACATTTATACTTTCAACAAGTAGTTGTACTTGAAGCTAACTGGCAAAGTTAGGGCCCATATAATAAGGTAACAGAAGTAGCAGAAGAGAAGTAAAGTTAAGACTTAAAGCAAGGTCTTTGCATAACAATGAGAGCTTTCAGAATGAAACAAGGTTGCTAGCATGAATAGTATTATTTAAGGGGAGTAACTAACAAGCTTAATCTAAAGTGAAGTCATGGCAGCTGACCTCACACCCATGATATGCTCCTCCTGCACTTTGCGGGAAGTCATGGACACTTCCAGTGTCCCTGGTGACCACATGTGTGAAGTGTGTCTAACTGCAGCTACTGGCTAACCACATTTCGGAGCTGGAGGGGTGGGTTACTCAGTTAGGAGCATCCATGATGCTGAGATTGTCATGGAGAGCACGTTCAGTGAGGTGGTCACCCGCAGGTAAAGACTGAACAAACAGAAAGGGGATATGTGACCACCAGGGAGAGTAGACGAAAGCAGAGTAGAGGACTCCAGGATGGTGTGTTGCCTTCCTGATGCCAGGGTCAAGGATACCTCAGAGCAGTAGCAGGGCATTTGAAAACAAGGAGGCAGGGAGGTGGAGGTGGAGGTGGAGGGGGAGGGGGAGGGGGAGGTGGAGGGGGAGGTGGAGGTGGAGGTGGAGGGGGAGGGGGAGGTGGAGGGGGAGGTGGAGGGGGAGGTGGAGGGGGAGGTGGAGGTGGAGGGGCAGGGGGAGGTGGAGGTGGAGGGGCAGGGGGAGGTGGAGGTGGAGGGGCAGGGGGAGGTGGAGGTGGAGGGGCAGGGGGAGGTGGAGGTGGAGGGGCAGGGGGAGGTGGAGGTGGAGGGGCAGGGGGAGGTGGAGGTGGAGGGGCAGGGGGAGGGGCAGGGGGAGGGGCAGGGGGAGGGGCAGGGGGAGGGGCAGGGGGAGGGGCAGGGGGAGGGGCAGGGGGAGGGGCAGGGGGAGGGGCAGGGGGAGGGGCAGGGGGAGGGGCAGGGGGAGGGGCAGGGGGAGGGGCAGGGGGAGGGGCAGGGGGAGGGGCAGGGGGAGGGGCAGGGGGAGGGGCAGGGGCAGGGGCAGGGGCAGGGGAGGGGCAGGGGAGGGGCAGGGGAGGGGGAGGGGCAGGGGAGGGGGAGGGGCAGGGGAGGGGGAGGGGGAGGGGGAGGGGGAGGGGGAGGGGGAGCGGGAGGGGGAGCGGGAGGGGGAGGGGGAGCGGGAGGGGGAGGGGGAGCGGGAGGGGGAGGGGGAGCGGGAGGGGGAGGGGGAGCGGGAGCGGGAGGGGGTGCGGGAGGGGGAGCGGGAGCAGAGGGGGGGTGGGGAGAGAAGGGCGGAGGGGGGGTGAAGAACAGCCTGTGATTGTGGTAGATATCAGTACCAATGACATAAGTTAAAAGTTAAAAACCGGATGATGTCCTACAAGCAGAATATAGGAAGTTAGGGCATAAATTAAAGAGTAGGACCTCAAAGTTAGCAATCTCAGGATTACTACCAGTGCCATGTGCTGGTGAGAGTAAAATTAACAGGATATACCAGATAAAAACATGGCTGAAGAAATGGTGCAGGGGGTAGGGATTCAGACTCCTGGGACACTGGGACCGGTTCTGGGGAAAGTGGGACCGGCACAAGCAGGACGAGTTGCATCGAGGCAAGACCAGCACTAATGTCCATAGGGCAGGGGTGTGTTTGCTATTGCGGTTGGGACGGATGTAAACTAGGACGGCAGGGGGTTGGGAACCTAAGCAGGGAGACAGAGGGAGAAACAAAGATAGAAACAAAAGATAGGAATATAAGAAGCAAAAGTTGAGGGCAGAAAAAAACTAAGGTGAAATACAAGCTAAGCAGCAACAAGGTTAAAAAGACAAGTCTAAAAGCTTTGTATCTTAATGCGCTGAGCATTCACAATAAGTTAGATAAATGAGCAGCGCAAATAGCTATAAACAGTTCTGATATAGTTGCAATTAAAGACACATGGCTGCAGGGTTGTCAGGGATAGGAACTGAACATCCAGGGATATTCATTATTTCGGAGGGACAGACAAAAAGGGAAAGGACCTGTGGTGAACCATTGTTGGTTCCCACCAGGTAGTGCTGAGCCATGGTCTGGCCAGTACTATGAGTCTGTAGATATGTTACTGTTGGGGTTAGGGTTGGGCTGTTCTACCTGTTAATATAGTTGTTATGGTACACCCCAGTCAGCTCCGCCTCCTGGGAGAGGTATAAAGGTCACTGCTCTGCCTGGTGACCGTTTAGTCTGGGATCGTGTACTGTATATGGTAGCTCTGTTATTGTTGGCAATAAAAGCCTTTATTTCCCGAGTACATCACGCCTCTCGTGTGTTATATCGCGCATCAGGACCAGGGGTAGCATTGTTAGTAAAGGAGGAAATCAATGCAATAGTGAGGAAGGATATTGGCTCAGAAAATCATGAAACCTGTGTGAGATAAATAAAACCAAAGGGCAAAACAGATTGTTGGAGGTTGCCTATAGGCCCCACCTGGAGACTGGAAGATTAGGACTATTGTGTTACAATTTACTTAACAAATAAATAAAAACAGTGCAAGCTTTTGTTCAAAAGTAGCCCACTCAGCTCCTGACCTCATTTACAGCCTTGATCCAAACACAGAAGGAAGATATCATTCAAGAGGTGAGCTGAGGTGAGAGTGACTGCCTAGGGAATCAAGGCAACATTTGATTCAATGTGGCATCAAGGAGCATGAGCAAAACTGGAGTCAATGGGAATCAGGGGGAACACTCTCCACCTCATTTCAGTCATAGCTAGCACAAATGAAGATGGTTGTTGGAGGTTAAACATCTTGCCCCAGGACAACACTGCAGGAGTTCCTCCTGGTAGTGTCCGAGACCCAAACATTTGCAGCTTCTTCATCAATAACTTTCCATCCATCATAAGGTCATAAGTGGGATTTTCACTGTTGATTGCACAATGTTCAGAACTACTCATAGCTTCAGATACTGAAGCAATCTGTGCCCATATGCAGCAAGACCTTGACAACATTCAGGCTTGGGCTGATAAGTGGCTAGCACCAGGCAATAACCATCTCGAACAAGAGAGAATCAAACCATGTCCCCTTCACATTGAATGGCATTACCATTACTGAACCCGCCACTAACAACATCTATCAGGAAAAATCAGGACTTTGATGGAATACTGTCCACTTGCCTGGATGAGTGGTGCGCTAACAACATCCCATCCACCACCTTAAACATTCATTCCTTCCACCACTGGTTCACAGTGGCAGCATTCTACAACATACACTGCAGCAATTCACCAAGGCTCCTTTGATAGCACCTTCCAAACCTCTACCACCCAGAAGGACAAGGAAAGCAGATACATGGGACCACCATCACCTGCAAGTTCCCCTCCAAGCACCATTCTGGCTAGGAACTATATCACCAGTTCTTTACTGTTGCAGTGTCAATATTTTGGCACTCCCTTCCTAAGAGCACTGTGGGTGTACCGACATAAGATAGACTCCATTAGTTCAAGAAAGCAGCTGACCACTACTCTCTCAAGGGCAATTAGGCATGACCAACAAATGCTGGTCTGGCCAGCAACACCCACATCCCATGAGAGAATTTTAAAAAGCATTTCTCACTTAATTTTGAAATTAAAAATTGGCTGCAAACAATAGATATGTGGGTTTGGGTACAAGGCACTTCAGTCATGCAGGTGTGAGTAAAGACATTGAGAACTGAAGATGACTGGGATAAAGCTGCAGCACTGAGAGAATTGCGCACCAGGACCAAGAGTGGACAAATCTGGCGTCATTCTCCTGGGAAGAGCAGTTTTGCATTCCAATTTATTTATTCAAGAGGACTTCCATTTTAGTTACCATTTCAAAATGCCAGTCTTCTGTCTTTTTTAAATCTGGCCAGAACTGAGAGTAGTTCCCAGCCACTTACTCCAAGAACAGTTCATCCTAATAGCAAGTGCTCTGCTTATTAGAAATGTACTTTTAAATAGTTCCAGTCACCTGAACAATTTGTCTGATGTGAGGCCAACTACAGGAACCAGCTGGAAAAACCTTTTTAATGTCAGGCAGAATGAGTGTGTCAGAAACTGGCAGTTTTAAAACTCATTGCTGAATCTGTCCCACAAAACACAGATGTTAACCTGTTGTCATTGCAACTACTTTGAGATTCTGAGCAGTTACTGCAGCTCCAAATCGTTTGCCCCATTTATGATCCATTTCAGTCAGCAGTAACAATGATAATTCTCTCTCTCTGGCCATCACCTTATCTCTCGCTGATGGGGCCAGACTTTGCCATTCCAACACTGGATGGACCCACATCTGGTGGCCAAAAATAGAGTTGGGAAGCTTAAAACTCAAAGTTCCCAACCGATTCCCGCAAACTGTCATTTTGATCAGCGCATGAATCATGGTGGTGGTTACCCATGACATTGGAATAGTCAAGTCTGGCAGTAGCAAAGGCAGGGATGAGGGTTTCAGCTGAAGATGAGTTGAAACAGGGATGGATTCAGATGACAAAATGGAGGAAAAAATGGACAGCGTTCATGATGGTGTGGCTATGTGCTTGAAAGCTCATTTCAGGCACAAATATAAAACCAAGGTTGCAAACAGTAGTCTTCATTTACTCTATCTACTGCGAGAGGCATAGTCGTAGTGTAAGAAAGTTGACGTGTTGTAAGGTGCTAAGTATGCACAGAGGCTCAATTAATCAACAGCAGAACTGTTTGGCAGGAGGGTTCTCACCTGTCCCAGAGTGCACCCTTGAGACTCCCACAGATAAAACTATCGGATGTCAAAGGAGTCATTCATAAGTGAGGGAGATGAAAAGCTTCAAGTACATAAACATTTTATTTAATAGGAACAGGCTATTTGGCTCAAAGAACACACAGGTTTTTGATTGTCGCCAGCCACAGCTCGCAATCTGTATTCTTTCCACAATCCTTCCCCATTCTAGAAATGTCTAATCCATTTATACTTCCGGTTTCAGTGGCCTTCTCTTGCACCTTCTTTCACAATTCTATGAGCTGCTGGGCAGAAATCTTTCACCTAACATTGCCTCCTACTCCTAACTTCCTTCTATTTTACTCCCCTGATATTTGAATCATCCACCACACACCAGTCCCTCCCACAGGAGCTGTGAGATCTCATTAGACTTCTGGTCTGTCCCTCTGCTAAAACAATCTAGGATATTGATACCATTTTTCACTGCAGCTGTGCATAGTGCTTTATTTTCATAGATGAATCCACTGTAACCCCAAGATCCTTTTTATGAGCAATACGCTACCAAAATCAGCAGTCAGAGAGATGTGAATTCTCATTAAGTGAATGTATTAAAGACAGATGTTGATAGATTTTTGCTCACAAAGGGAATTAAGGGCTATGGAGATAATGCACAAAGGTGGAGTTGAGGCAAAAAATAAAATCAGCCACGATCGTGCCTGAAGGGCCAAATGACTCCAGCTCCCGTTTCTTACATTCTTCAGAGCACTGCTTGTGGGTCAAGAGGAGCTGGAGTACTCAGCCCCAGTCCTCCAATCTTCCCATACAGTGGACCCTCTTCCTCTGAACTTGGGGATTAGACAACCCCTCTTCAGATTGTAAACTGTGCCCTCCCCACTACGGGATCATGAATTGAACCTATCTGGTCCTGTGGCCTCCTTCGGAGAGCTCCTCACCAGTGATACCAGGTTGATCTCAAGGCAGGGAACCTGCCATGGCCAGAAAGCACAGGCTATGGAGCTAAAACTCCACAGTGTGCGGGAAAACTTGGACTTCCAGGATTTTCATTCGGTCCTGCTTACATATCCCACCCTTGTTAATATTTAGCCCCAAGTGCAAAAACACAAGAACTAAGAAATAGAAGCAACAATAGGCCATATAACCCCTCGAGCCTGTTCTGCCATTCAACAAGATCATGGCAGGTCTAATTTTGGCCTCTACTTCACATTCCTTCTCGTTCGCCATAATCCTGGACTGCTATAATTCAAAAATCTGTCTATCGCAGACTTTCACAGGTTAAATAACTCAGCTCGAGAGCTCCCTGGAGTGGAAAATTCCACAGATTCATGACTCTTTGACTGAAGAAATTCTTCCTCATTGCTGTCCTAAGTGCATGTCACCTCATTCTGAAAGTAGGACCCCCTCAGTTCTAGGATCCCCCATGTAGGAAAACATCCTCCTGGGATCTACCCTATCAAGCTCTCAGGCATAGCAAATGCCACAAACAGGTGCAGAAAATTATCAAGGCAGCGAATGGAATGCTGCTCTTTATATCTAGAGGACTGGAATATAAGAACGCAGAAGTCTTGCTCTAGGAAAGACATTGATAAACTGGAAAGAGTGCAGAGAAGATTTATGAGGATGTTGTGAGGACGAGTGGGCCTGAGTTATAGAGAGCGGTTGGCCATGTGAGGGCTTTATTCCTTGGAATGTAGGAGAATGAGTGGTAACTTTGCGTAATACAAGGGCCAGGCAATGACCAATCCCAACAAGTGAGAATCCACCATCACTCCTTGACCATCAAGAGCATTACCATCACTGAATCTCCCACCATCAACATGCTGCAGATTACCATTCAATGGAAACGTAACTGGATGAGCCATACAAATATAATAGGTAGAAGAGCAGATCGACTCTCCAAAGCCTGCCAACCATCTACAAGGGACAAGTTAGGAGTACGATAGAATACTCTTCAGACCTGGACGAATGAAGTTCCACCAACACTCCTGAGGCTCGACATGATCCAAGACAAAGCAGCCAGCTTGATCAGCAGCCCATCCACCATCTTAATAATTAATTCCCTCCACCAGTGAAGCATGGCAACAGCAATGTGTACCATCTATAAGGTGCACTGATCCATCGAGATCCATTGAGGAACAGTGGAGGACTTTCAAAGCAATCTTTCACAGTGCTCAGCAAACGTATATACCAATGATAAAGAAGGCTGTAGAAAAAGAGATAATCAGCCATGGATATCTAGGGAAATAATAAAGGAGGGTATCAAATTGAAAGAAAAAGCATACAAAGTGCAAAGATTAGTGGGAAACTGGAGGATTGGGAAATCTTTAAAGGTCAACAGAATGCCATGAAAAAAGCTATAAAGAAAAGTAAGATGGATTATGAGAGTAAACTAGCTCAGAATATAAAAACAGATAGCAAAAGTTTCTACAAATATATAAAACAAAAAAGAGTGGCTGAAGTAAACATTGGTCCTTTAGAGGATGAGAAGGGGGATGTAATAACTGGAAATGAGAAAATGGCTGAAGCATTGAACAGGTATTTTGTGTCGGTCTTCACAATGGAAGACACAAATAACATGCCAAAAATTGACGATAGGAAGGCTATGGCAGGTGAGGACCTAGAAACTATCATTATCACGAAAGAGGTAGTGTTGGGCAAGTTAATGGGGCTAAAGGTAGACAAGTCTCCCGGTCCTGAGACAGTATTGACAACCATGGACCAACATGTTAGTGTTGTTCTAGAGGCATGATCATCTTTGTTGGTGGTAATATTCATCCAGTTTGCGAGAAGAAAGGTTGTTCTTTGTCTACTTTGACTTCTTTTATCATCAACACTTTTCATCAGACTAAGTTATGATTTCTTATGAGATGCCCAAGAAATTCCAACTGTCTCTTCCTGATCTTGATCAGCAGAGCTCTTTTGGTTTCAGATTTGACTCACACTTCTTCATTGGTAGTGTGACTTGTCCAGGATCTCTTCATTATTCGCCTCAAAAACCTTAACTCTGCAGCCTCAATTTCTCTCTGCATTGCTTCACTGATAACCCAACATTCACTTCCAAATGTCAAAATTGGTGTGACGTAACATTCCATGATTCACAGCTTTGAATTCATGACTAATTTTAAGTTAATCATAATCTTCTTCATATTTTGGAATGTATTGTTGGCCATTCCAATCCTTTTATCTTATTTCTTGGTCGTACTGTTAACATATCTCCTCCATTGTAAAATGTGTCTACTTGTGTGACCACTTCATTCTTCACTTTGACCTGATATTCTGATGTGACTTTCTTTTTAGACGGTACTGGACATTCAGTTTTCTTACAATTTATGCTCAATCCTTTTTTTCACTTTCCCTCGCTAATCTATCCAAAATCTTTTGCAGTTTCTCTTCAGAGTCAGTAATAAGAACAGTCATCAGCGTACCTTATGTTATTAGAGTTGTCACCTCAAACCAATAATCCAGCATCATCTTCAATCTCTCAGAATACTTTCACCATGCAAATGAATAAATCTGGGATAAAAACACTGCCTGACCCCTCTTTGTATCTTCACAAAATTGCTTAAATTGGTCTCAACTTTTATGACTGCAGTTTGTTCCCAATAAAAAATTCTTGTCATTCTTTCCATGACGGTCAAGAGACTCTTTAATATGCTCATTTGTTCTTCATGGTTCATCTTAACAAATGCCTAGAATCCATAAAGCACAAAAACATATTTTTTCATTTCTATGGCTCTTTCAGATAGCATGCCTACCTTAATAAAAAAGAACAAAGAACAGTACAGCACAGGAAACAGGCCCTTCGGCCCTCCAAGCCTGTGCCACTCATTGGTCCAACTAGACCATTCGTTTGTATCCCTTCATTCCCAGACTGCTCATGTGACTATCCAGGTAAGTCTTAAACGATGCCAGTGTGTCTGCCTCCACCACCCTACTTGGCTGCGCATTCCAGGTCCCCACCACTCTCTGTGTAAAAAACGTTCCTCTGATATCTGAGTTATACCTCGCCCCTCTCACCTTGAGCCCGTGACCCCTCGTGATCGTCACCTCCGACCTGGGAAAAAGCTTCCCACTGTTCACCCTATCTATACCCTTCATAATTTTGTACACCTCTATTAGGTCTCCCCTCATTCTCTGTCTTTCCAGGGAGAACAAACCCAGTTTACCCAATCTCTCCTCATAGCTAAGACCCTCCATACCAGGCAACATCCTGGTAAACCTTCTCTGCACTCTCTCTAAAGCCTCCACGTCCTTCTGGTAGTGTGGCGACCAGAACTGGACGCAGTACTCCAAATGTGGCCTAACCAGCATTCTATACAGCTTCTTTTGTTCCTCTATCTTCTGCAAAACCATACTGAAGAGCTGAAATTTCTAGCTTTATCTTGCTCCTGCCCCTATTCATCAGCACTCGAAGAAAGATCTTGGTAATGTGAATGATCAGCCCGATAGCGCAATGAGTGCAATAAATATCGATTTGTCTTCTGGGATTTCTCTAAAGATGAGAGTTAGTTTGTCTACTCCAAAAGCTTCTACACTTTGCATTTGTTCAATGATCATTCCATGTGGGCCTTTGGTTTTATTGTTTTTCATCTTATTTATTGTTGTTCTTACTTCATCTTTTATGATCCTTGGATCATTCTTACTTCTCTTAATTACTGGCTTTTCTTCTTGTCTGCTGTCCTCAAATAAGTCGCATTTGTGGTTTGCATCCTAGGGTCTCAAAAGAAGAGACAGCAGAAATATTGGGTGCATTGGTGGATGCATCAGTGGATGCAATAGTGGACAAATACTTTTATATTGCACTGGCCTGCATATGTGCAAACCTCTATATCTTAATGACAACTGGTAGAGGTTGTAGAGTGTTTCAAATATTTGGGAACACAGAAACAAAGCTTCACAGAGAACATTGTACTTTTAAAAAGGCTAACCAGCGTCTGTTTTTAATTAGGAAATTGAAAGGGTTTGTAGTGAGTCAAGATGTTTTAGGGAGGGTATACAGAAGTCTGGTAAAAAGAATTCTAACATTCAACATGACAGTTTGGTATGATAACCCAAGTGTGAATTGCAAAAGTAAGCTGGCCAGGGTTGTCAATACAGCAGGTCAGTCATTGGTGGACAGCAGACACAGCTCGTTAACCTATTTAACAACGCAGTTAAGAGGAAAACTCAGACCATCCTCAGTGATCCCTCTCACTCTTTATATCATCAATCTGAAAGGCTCCCTTTGGGCTGGCGCTTTAGAATGCCTACTGCTAGGAAAATCTGTTGAAGAAGCCTTTTGTTCCCAGTACCATAGAATCATAGAATCCGACAGTGCAGGAGGAGGCCATTCAGCCCATCGAGTCTGCACTGACCACAATCCCACCCAGGCCCTATCCCCATAACCACATGCATTTACCCTAGCCAGTCGCTTGACACTAAGGGGCAATTTAGCACAGCCAATCCACCTATCCCGCACATCTTTGGACTGTGGGAGGAAACCGGAGCACCCGGAGGAAACCCACCCAGACATGGGGAGAATGTGCAAACTCTACACAGACAGTGACCCAAGCCGGGAATCGAACACGGGTCCTGGGTTAGCAGTGTTAACCACTGTGCCACCGTGCCGCCCTTGGCAGTACCATAAACTTACTAAATAACAATGTAAACTCAACACACTGTTTTTATTTGTTTTATTTATTCACCTGCAGTAAGTGCTGCAATGTGTTATGTTTGTTATGGATGAATGTTATATATGTATAAATGTATGAACGTAGGTATACATGAAATATTCATTGATTTTAAATTAATGACTGATTAGATGTTATTGTGGAGGTGAAGCTAAAGATAAATTTTAACTTTTGCGTGGACAATAAAGTTCTATTCTATTGTAATCTTTCAAAATTGCCTTGATTGTGTGTAGGTCCCCAGCAGATTGGGAAAACGCTAACCTGACACCAACATTCAAGAAAGGGAGGGGACAAAGAGCAGGAAGTTATCGGCCAGTTAGCCTAATGTCTGTCATAGGAAAAATACTGGAATCCATTATTAAGGAGGTAATAGAAGGACATGCAGAAAATCATAATACAACTAGGCAGAATCAACATATGTGAAAGGGAAACTGTGTTTAATAGGATTAGTTCTTTGAGAATTTACAAGCAGAGTGGATAAAGGGTACCCAGAAGATGTCATGTATTTGGATTTCCAAAAGGCATTGAATAATGGGCCAAGTAAAAGGTTACTGCACAGAATAAGAGCTTATGGTGTTGGGGGTGGTATATTAGCACCGACAGAGGACTGGCTAACTAACAAGAAACAGAAAGTCAGGAAGAATGGGTCATTTTCAACTTGGCAAATTATAACTAGTAAAGTGCCACAGGGATCAGTTCTGGGACCTCAACTATTTACAATCTATGTTAAAGACTTGGATGAAGGGACTGTACTGTACTGTAGCCAAATTTTCTTTCTATTTTCTTGGTTGGTTCTACGACACACTATTCTCAGAAAGTGTTCCAAATGTCCAATTGAAATGCAGATTAGAAGTCGCCACAATTATTGCAGTACCTTTCTTGCAAGACCTCATTACTTCTTGATTTATACTCTGTCCCACAGTGCAGTTGTTGTTGGGAAAAAATGGATTACTCCCACCAGTGACTTATCTCCCTTGCTATTACTTATCTCCAATGCAAAGGCAGGTAAATGTGCTTGGGCTGCAGACTAGCTATGTTCCAGCTGAATGGAAAAGCAGGCTCAAGGGGGTAAATGGCCTAATCCTGGCTCCTAATGTCCTAAAATCCCACATCATTGTAAGAGTAAGCCCCCTATAAGACAATCCCATAGCCATCACATGTCCTCACAAATGGACAATAGGAATGCTCCTGGGTTCTGCATAAAGTTAGAAGGATACCGATACTGTGGGATTTTCAGATACTCACCACGACATAAGCAATTTTGCTAAACAGACTGAAACATGGGGTTCAGAAACCTTTGAGCTCTCGTGTCTTTTTACAATATAAAGATATCAAGCACTCAAAGGATTGTGTAAACCCATTGTGGGTTCATTTATTCAGACTAGGCACATAAGAGCATATTTACATGAGTAGAAAGCTTGAAGACATCAACAGTAGAGCTGTGTGCCGTGTGCACTGCTCACAGACCAAAGTATAACTGAGACTGGGTCACATGACACAATTCCCCTCCAGTGATGGCATGTTGTTTTCATTAAAGGCATATTGCGACACCTTTCCTTTAGGTGCTATCACATTTGACCAATCGACAGTGATGTTTTGAGTCATTATTATGAAATATCTCAGAAATGAAAGGAGATGTGTTTTACATTCGGCCTCGTCACTGGGCTAGGGAGATGGGCAACCAGCCCAAGTTCCATGTGGCTGGGTATTCTGTTGGAAAGATGGACACTGACAACACTGTGATGGCGCCCACTTAGATCAAATGACTGACTGTCATTTCACTGTTGAAGAATAGCTAATTTTGTGAAGTGAACAGAGCTTCCAGCAGCCATGAAACCGTACCCCAGCAAGAATCAATATCCATCCATGAGAGGAAAAAACTAAATGAAAACATTTGTGACAAATTTTGAAATGCTTTTAAACAGAATATGAAGCTGGACTCAGGTTGTACTCAACAGCTGGACCCAAGCCAACATGTAAAAATTTACGTGTAGACAGACTTTGGGTGTGAAAGATGTGGTCTGTTAAGGGACAGCAGTCACAGCAGTTAGAAGGATCAATGAGAACACAGTTTTTTGTTCCAGGACAAACAGTCAGGCATCCCGAGAGGCAGTGAATTTGCTCTGAGCCATTCCAGTGGAGCTCACAAGCCTGTGACTGACTATAGTTCAGGTAGCGATGTCCCTCCTTTCTCTTATTACTCATTCCCCTATCTTTCTGAACAAGGAAATCACTTGCGTCAAAGTAAAAGAAAATGAGTGCGATCTTACCTGCCGTTCACGCCACACTCCCGCTGCAGCAAAGTCGGAGAACTTGGTGGCCAGCCAAATCTCCGTTCACTGCAGCCCGATGGCAAAATCCCACCGGCGTGAACGGTGGTAAGATTCCAGCCAATATCTTTTTGTTTCCCTATTTTGCTTTTCATACACTGCCAAACACACTGATTTGGCTGAACCAACCCAAAGATACTGAACTTAGAACTTAAAACTCCTACTATAAGGAAGGAGGCCATTCGGCCCATCGAGCCTGCACCGACAACAATCCCACCCAGGCCCTATCTCCATAACCCCACATACTTATCCTCCTAATACCCCTGACATTAAGGAGCAATTTAGCATGGTCAATCAACCTAACCCGCACATCTCTGGAGCGTGGGAGATCCAGATTCCAGAGACCCAGGTTTAATTCCTGGCTTGGGTCACTGTCTGTATGGAGTTTGTAGATTATCCCCGTGTCTGCGTGGGTTTCCTCCGGGTGCTCCAGTTCCCTCCCACAGTTCAAAGATGTGCAGTTAAGTGAATTGGCCATAATAAATTCTCTCTCAGTGTACCCGAACAGGCGCCGGAGTGTGGCAACTAGGGGATTTTCACAGTAACTTCATTATAATGTGAATGTAAGCCTACTTGCGACTAATAAATAAACTTTACCTTAACTTTAGCTGATAGCTCCTCAATCCAGGGTCAACCGTCAGCTATGAGACTTGAACACACAGCGAATGGACCTTAAATGGGGCGGGGGGGGGGGGGGGGGGGGGGGAAGGGGTTTGCAGTCAATGTGGCCACAGCACTGGCAGATTCCACAGTTTACAGAAGCACTGAAGAGGCAAACTCACGGTTGAAATAACACCGAGCTCAAAATTCAGACCAAAAATGCACACTGAGACATTTCAGAGCTCCTCTTGTAAACAAAAATATTTTTGGCTCGGGAATGCTGTACCTTAAAATATATTGAAAATAAGGGGCATCTTTGTTTGCAAGACAGACGCAGAATTGGATGGCAAAGCTCTTACATCACAGATCATATTCCTAGTTTCAGTCCAATGTACACTGCCCCACTCTGCACGCAGAATTCCTGCAGCAGACTGTTGGTGTTACCACAGCAGAGAGCTGTCTCAAGTACGCAGAATGATCTGGAATGCAGCTGCGTTGAGCTACAGGCAACCGCAATACAGAGGCCAAAACCAACTTCATATTTGAGTTGGAATTTTTTTTTCTTTGAACCGGATCTATTTTTAGCCATTGTTCATTGAAAAACAGGTGCCTGTTTGGCATGTCTTATTTCACTTACAGCCCACTCTTATGAGTCTATTTCTTTTCAATTTAATGGAGATTGCTCTGAGATAACCAGCATTTTATGCACCAGCCTGAGGGATTCAGGCCCATCAGCAGCAACCATAACGAGGAATAAAAGTTTTACCATCAACACACATATTACGTATGAAGATGGATCAGATCTATACAGATTACACAGCAATCCTTCAAACATGGGAGTGTCATTGTCAGCATCCCACTTAAAGACTCTTCTAAAAGGCAAATAGAGCCCCTTTTAAGTAGAGAACAATAAAAATGCTGCTGTTTTGTACTGAATCCTAAAGCGGTCCTTTAATTTATATTCCAACAACAAACCAATCTATACCAATCCATTCATTGGAGCATGGTTACAATAGTGATTAACGTTCGTAGACTTGCGAGCCAGAATTCTGGACTAATGATCTGATCTGAATAACCAGCTTGATTTTAACTCTTGTGTGAGGGGCTGGTTTTTGAAGGTGTTAAAATCTCACCCAATACTTAGTTCGAATCCCACCATGACAATTGGAAAACTTAAATTTGGTTACTTAAATAAACCGAGAGTGAAAGGTCAGCTTCATTAATGGTGACAATTATCAGATTGTTGTAAAACAAAATCTTGGTCACTCATGTCCAGTCCTGATCTATTCTCACTCCAGATCCACAACAACGTGGAGGAAATGCCCCAGAAAACCCACTCAGTTCCCTTTAAGATCACTGGCGGCACAGTGGTTAGCACTACTGCCTCGCAGCGCCAGGGCCCCAGGGTTCAATTCCGGCCTTGGGTCACTGTCTGTGTGGAGTTTGCACGTTCTCGCCGTGTCTGCGTGGGTTTCCTCCGGGTGCTCCGGTGTCCTCCCACAGGTGTGCGGGTTAGGTTGATTGGCCATGCTAAATTGTCCATTAGTGTCAGGAGGATTAGCAGGGTAAATGTGTGGTGTTACGGGAATAGGGCCTGGGTGGGATTGTGGTCGGTACAGACTTGATGGGCCGAATGGCCTAATTCTGTACAGTAGAATTCTCCATTCTATGAAGACCATTTCACCACTACCACCTCAAGGACAATTAGGAAAGGACAATAACAAATGCTGGCCTTACCCCATAACTGAATAAGGCAGCAACACTGAACCAGTCCTTTCATTCACACACTGACACTAAAACAACTTGATCATTCATTCACTGAACCATTTGTTCATAGATTAACACCAAACCCAGCCATTCAATCACATATTAATGCTAACTCAATCCGTTTGTAAATATGGAACACTAACCCAGCTTATTTACTCCTACACAGGACTTAGAAAGACACAGCAACTGGTAATATGACTTTTACTGTCTAGTTGCTAATCAAAATGACTGGGTAACCAAACTGTCCTGTTTAAACCAGATGGCCGGTTGCCCTAGAAACACAGTTTAATGCTGTCGCAAATATAATAAAAATGAGCCCGGTGCAAAGGAGCAGTTGGTGATCATTATGACAGAGCTCCTCAATAACTGGAGCAATTTCAACAATAGTGTGTAGATTACAGACCTGGATAGCCACCAACTAAGGAGAAGGTGTCTTTAAACGCGCAAGTCATATTTGAAACAAGACTTAAAAAGATTGTTTTTCCATTGACAGAACCGTGAGTGTGCTCGTCCCAATCACCAAACATTTCTAAATGGCGAGAGGAAATGGCGAGAGGAAATGGCCTTGCACTGCTCCACAGATCAAAGCCAGTCACGGTCTATTCCCCCATTCAACTGTCACTTGCTGGAGTGAGTGCTCTGCTGTTCTTTCCGCCGGTTGTCAGAAGCTGCAGCGTGCCAAGGGGAGATGAATTGGTCTGCAGGAGCCCCCAGAGAGAATTTGAGGCCTTTGTTGGCAGGCCTGTTATTCTTCCACGGGTCAAATGATGTCTGCAGCTTCAACCTGTTAAGGTTAGCAAAGCATGAAGATTAAATGCCTACATGAGAAAGGAGATGTAGAAGGTAGAAGAGGCAAGAACTGTGCAACTTTTTAAAATAAAGATTATTTCAACAAGGATGAGGGAATAAAAACAGAAAATGCTGAAGAAACCCAGCAGGCCTGGAAGAGTCTTTGGACAGAGAAACAGGTTCAACGCTTGGAGTCTGGATGACTCTTCTTCAGAGCCCTGAAGAGTCATATGGACACATTAACTCTGCTTCTCGCTCCACAGATGCTACCAGGTCTGCTGAGTTTTTCTAGCATTTCCTGTTTTTATTTCAGACTTCCAGCATTCACAGCACTGTGCTTTTATTTTAAGGAGATGTTTGAAATCCCAGTGCATATTGCTATCTTAGGATCTGATTTGTTGTCCATAAAGTTCCCTTATCAGTATAATATTAATCACCGCATGTTCACAGTGTTTCCTTCTGTTATTAGCCTGCTTTTTAACCCCTCACATAAAAGGTTAATTTAAAGTTTTATTACAGATATTTTTGTGTCTCTAGTAGCTGATAGCTGAATGCATTTTTGGTGTGGTCCTGAATCATGTGCAGACCCAGAAGACGGCAGGCCCTTTGAATTGTCTTCAGTTGGGGTAGCAATTGGAAAAAGGCTCCAAATGCCCATGGCTGGGAAATGAAAACAATCTGCTACGGTTCCAGCTCGTGGTCATTATTCAGTGAAGCATATTAGAAAATGTATGTGGATTAGGACTCTCAAGACATGACTGTGAAGATGCCACTTGGAGATATTCTTGCTTAGGATATTAGTTTAATTATGAGGGCATATTGGACAAAAAAAGCTTGCACTCCCTTGGGTTTCAAGATGGCGCCGGAGCGTGACAACTTCTTGCGAGCTGTCCCTAAACTTCTTGCGAGCATACCCTAAAATTCAATCTTTTATTCGCATTCCCTGCTCTTAAAACTGAACTCTAACTTTAATAATGCTACGATATTCTGCACCCTTTCCTTTCCTTCTCCCCTATGTACTCTATGAATGGCATGCTTTGTCTGTGTAGAGCAATGTATACCAATGCATGTGACATTAATAAATCAAATCAAAATAGAAAGTAAGATAACCTTACAATAAGCCATTTAAAATGTTGGCTTCAGTCCTATTCCAAATTCTGTTCCCTAGCAATGCTAACTCCATCTCTCTCTCTGACATCTGTTTGAGACTAAAATGGACTGTTCAGTGTTGGGGTCATTGCTGACACACATCCACACTGTCACAAAGACAATCTATTTCCATGTCTGTAACATTGTCCCTGCACCACCTCATCTGCTACTGAAATCCTCCTTCGAGCCCAACATGCCCCTGGTTGGCTTCCCACGTTCTACCCTCAAGTAACCTTGAGTTCATCCAAAACTCTGCTGCCGGTGCCCCACACCGTGACCTGCCAAACATTTTCTGCTTTTATTTCAGATTTCCAACTTCTGCAGGATTTTGCCTTTTGTATTAAAATGAAAAACACAGATTGCTCTCCGTCCAGGATCAGGCACCTGTGAACATGAGAGGGTCTAGCCTTTATTTTCATAATCAACAGCTGCCTGTCTGACTGTACCTTAACATTGTGCCTTTAATCATTGCTGCAAATTAGAATAGAATAGAAACCCTACAGTGCAGAAGGAGGCCATTCGGCCCATCGAGTCTGCACCGACCACAATCCCACCCAGGCCCTACCCCCACATATTGATGCCTTTATCTCACTGCAATGGCTTGCTCTCCAGTAATGTCCTTTTTTTAAAGCAGCATATCTGAAAATTGTTCCTCGATTTCCAACAAAATTTTCTCTTTCTCTTGAAGGTGTCAATGCTTGCGGAATCCAGTTCCACAGGCTTTCCAGTACCTCAACAAAATGATCAGTCTTCTTGTAGAAACAGTTTTGCCAAAAGGGCACAAACCTGAGACGTTAACTCTGTCTCCTCAGAGACTGCCTGACAGCTGAGTGTTTCCAGCAGTTTGTGTTTTTATTTCTATATTTGTCTCTGTTGATTTCCTGTAAGTACCAAGCACAATCTGCAACTAAATTTGCTGAGAACAAAATAGCCCATTGCCAGCAATTGCAGATAGAATCAGCAAGGATAGGCAATGAACACCTCCTCCACCATTATCCTCAACACCGGTGCTCCGCATGGCTGTGTCCTCAGCCCATTACTATATTCCTTATACACCTTTAACTCCATTTTCAAGTTTGCTGATGGCACCACTATGCGGGTTGGATCTCAAACAATAATGAGACAGAGTACAGGAATGAGATAGAGAATCTGGTGTACTGGTGCAACGACAATAATTTCTCCCTCAATGTCAGCAAGATGAAGGAGATCATCATCCATTTTAGGAAGCATAGTGGACGACATGCCCCTGTTTACATCAATGGTGAAGAAGTGGAAATGGTCAAGAGTTTCAAGTTTCTAGGTGTCCAGATCACCAACACTCGTCCTGGTCCCTGCACGCTGATGCTATAGTTAAGAAATACCACCGCCTCTACTTTTTCAGAAGGCTAAGGAAATTCAGCGTGTCCTCTATGACTCTCACCAATTTTTACAGGTGCACCATAGGAAGCATCCTTTCTGGTTGTTTCACAGCTTGATATGGCTCCTGCCCTGCTCAAGACCGCAAGGAACTACAAAAGGTCGTGAACGAAGCCCAGTCCATTACGCAGACCAGCCTCCCATCCATTGACTCTGTCTACACTTCCCGCTGCCTCGGAAAAGCAGCCAGCATAATCAAGGACACCACACACCCCAGAAATATTCTCTTCCACCTTCTTCCTTTGGAAAAAAGATACAAAAGTCTGAGATCACGTACCAAACAGCTCAACAACAGCTTCTTCCCTGCTGTCATCAGACTTTTGAATGGACCTACCATATATTAAGCTGATCTTTCTCTAGACCCTAGCTGTGACTGTAACACTATACTCTACACTCTCTCCTTTCTTTCTCCCCTATGTACTCTATGAACGGGAGGTCTTGGCTGATTAGCGTGCAATAAACAATACCTTTCACTGTATCCCAATACATGTGACAATAATAAATCAAATCAAATCAAAGGAAGAATAGAAGAAAATAAGAGGGAAATGGCCGCCAATGGCTTAAATATTAACTCCCTCTGTCACTGATGTGCTGCGTGCTACTTACCAAGGCTACTCGGTGAATAGCACACAGGCAATTATTCCCAAACCCGCTAGCATTGCCACCTAAAAGATCAAAGCCGACAGTTACAAGGAAGAAAACATTGCCCTCAAATTTCCTTCCAAGCCCAATCTGTGCATATAATCACTAGTCCTTCATTGTTGCTGGGTCAAAATCACGGACCTCCCTATCTAACAGTGTTGTGAGAGCATCAGAACCACACAGACTGCAGAGGTGCCAATAGATAGCCCCACCATTATCTTCTCACGAACAATTGGGAATGTGCAATAAATGACAGCACCAAAAATGAATTTTAAAATTTACATCTAAAAGACGTGCTGGTTAGGTGGATTGAGCCGAACAGGTGCCTAAGTGTGACTAGGGGAATTTCGCAGTAACTTCATTGCAGTGTTAATGTAAGCCATACTTGTGAATAATAAATAAACTTTACTTTCACTAAACTCACGAGAAAACGTGACATAACTGACTGTATCTCTACTAGATTTAATTCCGTTCCCTCACACTGTCAGCCTCAGTAATTGTTCCCAGCTGGTTAGATATCAGTTGTTGCGAATCTAACTTGTTCACACAATCACGCTCAGTGCCTCCTCCGACGTGATTTGTGTACCTTAGTGTTCATCTGGTCAGATATTTAACTCCAAATAGAATCCAGATGGATAGAAATCCAGGTAGAGCCCCATCGTCAGTGCACTGACCTTTGCCCCTCCTATTGGCTTTCTGGTGAAAATCTGTGGGACTGTTTTTGCACATACTGAGAGGAATGTCCCTGTACAAGTGCAGCATTGACACAATGTCCCAGGGGTTATCTTGCGGTAATTAAATATTACAGCTCACTTGGCAAGGAATCCGTTGGTTGTGAATGAAGCTCACAATCAATCATTATTCTGATAAGATTCAGACAGCCGGGATTGCACACACAATCTTATGGGCCTTCTATAACAGTGGGACATCATCACTTTCCCTGCACTCATCATTTGAATATAATGACAACAGGTAGGTCAATCCAAGCAAAAATCACACACATGGACAGCTCAGTTCCGCACAGTTACTCATCACAGTTGCTTGGCTAGCATGAAGCAAGCAAAGCATGATTGAGGTATCGGAAGAGGCAACTATCCCATATCCTCAGCCTACACATCCCACAACCTGCTAAGTATCACATATCATCACGTGTTAACAGATGAAGAGGAAGTGATAAAATATGAGAAGCACTTTTCCAAAACATACCAAAGATTCCAGAATCAACGTGGCTTGTCAATCATCTGCAGGGTTTACCCAGTATTCACAGTGGACAACTCAGTACCCTCTCAGTGCAAACTTGATAGGTTGTTTTCCTTGGAATGACAGTCCCAGTCCTCTTGTTCTAGGCAGTACTGGGTTACCTATTTGTAATTCTCTTTGTTAGTTTTCAATCCTTTTCCTAAAATCCTTTCTTTTTCCTAAACATTTATTGCCGCTTACAAGTAATTAATTCCACATATCCATGGTGTTACGGAGATAGGAGCTGAGTGGGATTGATGTCAGTGCAAGCTCGATGGGCTGAATGGCCTGCTTCTGCACTGTAGGGATTCTCTGACTCTATGATTCTATGATAAAGCAAAAAACCAAATTAAACTCAAGTAATTGAATATAAACCATCCTGAAAAGAATTGGGGCACTTTTGTCGACTGAAGGATGATCTGATTGAGGTTTATAAGATAAAAGAAACAGATTATGTTCAATTAGACAGTTTATTCCTGGTAAATAGGTTGCGGAGCACAAATGTCCATAAGTTGTAAGGCCAGATCTAAGATATATTTTAAGAAGTGGACCTTTTACAAAGAATAATGAAGCTCTGGAATAGGCAGTCAGCTGTTGTGGTGGATGTCAATTCAATAAATTCCTTCAAACAGGAGCTAGACTTGTTTCTGGCTTGACTGGAGATCTCAATGTAACATAGATATTTAGAAGCAAAATACTGCCGATGCTGGAATCTGAAACAAAAACAGAAAATGCTGGAAAATCTCAGCAGGTCTGACAGCATCTGTGGAGAGAGAATAAAGCCAACGTTTCGAGTCTAGTTGACCCTTCGTCACCTCAGATGAAGAGTCATCGAGACTCAAAGCATTGGCTCTATTCTCTCTCCACAGATGCTGTGAGACCTGCTGACATTTTCCAGCATTTTCTGTTTTTGTACTATAGATATTATGTACTGTACTGTATAGCAAGCATCAAGGCAGAGTGACCTCCTGAACCAGTTTCAAACACCTTAGCGGCCAGAGATGAAATTCCCATATTTATTTAAACCAAATTTACCTAGGATTTTATCTATTTTTGCTTTTCCCAAGAAGGTTATATGGTTTTGGAAGCAAGAGGGAATGTGAGAAACTTAGCTTCACTTTGGATTTAAAAGCACCTAAGTTCTGGGAGTGGAATTGCTAATTTCCTGAGTATGACGTCATTAGATTTCTGAGAAATGTTCTGGCTACTGTTGCAATGGGGAAGAAGTTTAAAAAAAGAGGGCTGATAAAAGTTCATTGAGGATATTGGATTTCAGCTTGCCGCATTGTGTGCAGAACACACATTGACATACGTCTCCTGGTGAAAAAGAGTTCTCACCCATAATTTCTTGGTATTGGAAGAAGCACTCTCTGTGGAAAAGACAGTTTTACCACAGTTGATGAGACTACTCAACAGAGTTTATTCAAGAAGTCAAATAAAGGAGTCTCTGGAAACCTGTGCTGTTAGGACTGAGGTATGAGAGAAGGTTCATTAAAGTGTGTCAGCTGGTGATAATTGAGTGGAGTGGTTGGTGAAGATCCTTTGAAGATACGACCTGGTTTGGTGAGGATTAATGAAACACTGCCATAGACCTGGAGAAACATTGAGATTGCCTTTGATGCTACTTACATACCAGATGTGTTCAGAGTATCAGTTTGAAGTGAAATTCATGTTTCCGTTTGAAGTCATTTGCCTGTTAATTATTTGAATTTTGTTGATTTTGATTTATTTCATACATTCCCACAATCCCTACAGTGCAGAAGGAGGCCATTCGGCCCATTCAGTCTGCACCGACCACAACCCCACCCAGGCTCTATTCCCATAACCACACATATTTACCCTTCTAATCCCCCTGACACTAGGGTCAATTTAGCATGGCCAATCAACCTAACCCGCACATCTTTGGACTGGGGGAGGAAACCGGAGCACTTGGAGGAAACCCACGCAGACACAGGGAGAATGTGCAAACTCCACACAAAAAGTGACCCAAGCCAGGAATCGAACCCAGGTCCCTGGTGCTGTGAGGCAGCAGTGCTAACCACTGTGCCACAGCAAAACTTTTTAAAAGTGAAACGTTGATCATCGTTTTTCTTCTGTCGGGTCATTTACAAAACTCTTTATTAAACCTATTGTTATCTGATTTGGATAGCAACAGGAGCCTTTATATTGCAATGCACAGGCACCACAATTGCATAGGGTAAGCTAGCTATCTTTTCCTGTCTGTCATTGTCCGAATGATCAAATCAACCAAGTAATTGACATTTCTGCGACTGACATGAATTAAAATGAAGCGAATTCACTGATTCAATACATTAACTGTAACCGAGCTTTAAATGAAATGAAATTTCAACACACAATTAGGTTTTGACCAAATAATTAGCATACGTCACAGAAAATTCCTTCTGCAAAATTTCTCAAATTTCTTGTTTGCAAAGACAATAAAGCATAACTAAATAGTGATCTCCAAAAAGCCCCAAATGCACATGAACTCTCAGGTCTCATTTCTCAATAACATTACATTACTGTAACTACACTTAACAAATGTGTGTGTAATTGCCTCATGCACAGCCTAAAAGTGCTTGCAAAAAACCTATTTATGAATCCCCAGGAGGAAGTAGGATGTGTTTTCCGTCTTTAACCTGTTTCTGATGTGTTCCTTCAGACATTTGCCTGTATGTATTCAGATAAAAACTCTCCCTTCTAATGTTGAATGCAACACAGGAATCCCAACACCTATTACAAGTATCCCAAGACCTATCATCCCAATATTCATAGCTAAGTACAAATGACCTCAATAGCTGTGACTTCTTATTTCTGTGCATCTTAAAAGAAAGTCCATAACAACCAGGAAAGATACATTGTAGGTGAGGAATTTGCCACACTCTCCCCTATGAGAAAGAACTTCTCAAAATCCTTGCAAGGTATTCCATAGATGGTGCCACTGAATTAGAATGAGTTGCCAGGTCAGTTTTTTGCCAAGCAGCGTCAGTCTCGGCGTTTTTGTAGAACACAGCATCACTTTTCCTCAAGTCTTAACTAAGATACACCCTGTCACTGAAGTAGTGTTTAGACTGAGCACTAAATTAAGACTAAGGGACAAACTTCACATACTATTTGCTGCTGTGTCTGTAGCAAGCAAGCATGCGCACATATGCACGCGCACAGTTTAGTGATTCAACCATGGTTGGTGTAAAGTTGTTTTTTAATAAGAGAGTTCTGACAAAGGTTTGATAACTGTTTGAAAATACTGTCGAAAATTAAAGACCCTTGCAGAGAAAAGCATGCGTATGAAAACATGAGGAGAATGTAAACCAGAATTCCCAATGGAAAAGGTGGTGTGGAACAATGAGGAGTACAAAAAATTGGAGCATTTTAGCGTTTGATATAAACAGTCTTTAAATGCCTAAGTTGCAATACGAGTTAAGAAAATAATTAAGTTTTAGTGAAGGCCAGGCAACAATATACTCTCAAAACCAGTTTCATTAAACTGATCTCTGAAGGGAGATCAGTGCCTGAATACAGAGCTTATTTAGGCAGACAAAGGAATTAGATTTGGAAAGGCAGAAAGGGATAGAAAACCATGCGAATGGCATCTTGACCAATTATTCACGCTCATCTATCCACAGACTGCACAATGGACTGCACTGACACAGGGTTCAGCTCTAGGCTCCTGCTGTTCAGAAATAATATGGAGTTTGATACTTCAGGTACAGAGCGTATCCGCTGCTATGAAAGAATGTGGATAAATTAAGTGAACAAGATGAAGACGGGACAACAGATTTTAATATGGATAAGTCTTGGTAAGGTAGAAGGAGCAATATTCAGTTGATACAAGATCCCAATCAAACTGTCACTTTACCTCAATAAAGAAAATAGCAATGAATACGCTCCAGGCATCCACTAGCAAATAGCAATTTGCACTGTAAGAATTGGACAAAGGAGTTAATGTAATGATTCAATTTTAGTTCCCAGTTGGTTACTATCTGGAAACGACACCAGTTATTAATTTAAATCTTAGCAGGCAGCAGCTTGAAGCCACACTGATTTTCCCTGCTGGGTCTTAATATCACGCTGAAGTTCCACTTTGCACTCACTTCGACACAGAATGCTTCCAGTCTTGCAAAAAGTATGCTTCTCGCCATTCTGCAAGGTGGTGGGGTTGGGGAGGGTGGCATGAGTGATGGGGGTGGCATGGATTGTGGGGGGGCACAAGTGGTGGGGGTTGCTTTTGAGAGATTCTCATGAAAGGGAATAGTTGAGGGGAGCATTCAAGGCAGGGGGATATCATACAGGCCTCTTCAATTCCTAATCCTCTTCAGGCTTGCTGAGGAGGAGGGAGAAAGTGCAGCAGCTTCCCCACTTAAGATGTTGTCAGAGGTGATGCCAGTTAAACAGAATGTTGATGACTATCAGATCCTGCTGACCTCAGGCAGGTACATTTAACCTCTGCTCATGGGAGCAGTTTACAAACAGACATGATGGAAACGAATTCGGTTTCCAGTCATTAACCCAGGGCATTTTTGAATCTGCCAGGAGGAATGGTAAAAACTCCACTGAAAGCAGTGTAATAAGGGATCACTGATCTCATTGCATAGACACCAATACCAGTTTATTATTTCCCAAGACCTGAAAACTGTAGAAATTCTTAACTTCTTCAGTCTTCCTTACATCCTGGGGGACAGATTATCCCGATCATTATCCCCTTCCACAAGCATCTTTTCTTCTCTCTGTCTCGACCTTTTTTCTACATTGTGCATTGATGCTCATCTGTTCACCTATGTTTCTCAGTAACTCACTTACCCCATCATCCGTCTGCAGCTGTCATGAAAACAGAATTAGTTTTAAGGGATTTATATTTGCATCGATAAACATTAAAAATAAGATATCGTTTGGGTGGGTTTAATTGAGTGTTTCTGTGCTTGCAAGGAAGCGGACGATTGTAGCTTCATGTGTTTTTGTCATTCATAGAAACCTTAAACCCATGTATGAGGTAAGCTAAAGGAGGAATAGAGGAGTATTGTATTATAATCACACACACATTTACCAAGGCTAATCCCATCTAACCTACACATTTTGGGACAGTAAGGGGCAATTCAGCATGGCCAATGCACCTTAACCTGCACATCTTTCGGACTGTGGGAGGAAACCCACACCGACACAGGGAGAAGGTGCAAACTCCATACAGACAGTGACCCAAGCTGGGAATTGAACCCAGGTCCCCAGAGCTGTGAGGTAGCAGTGCTAACCACTGTGCCGCCCAATTAATGGCACTGTTTCCTCCATGTCTGATAAAACCAAAATAAAACTATGATCTTTTGAGCTCGGGTTCCATTCTGGGATTCTCCTGTCCAGTCACAACACCGATCGGGATCGTAACAGCAGCCAATCAAGCTGAAGATATCAGTCTATATTTAGACTAAATCAATTCAATGGAGTATTTAAAGTTGCTCTGTGGTCCCCCATTCATTTCAGGGGTCAGGAGTCGAGTTTTCAAACCCCAAGATCTGAGCAAATAACCTCAGCTGAAGCCCAGTGCAGGATGAAGGGAGTGTTTTATTGTTGAAGGAATCATCTTTTGGATGAGACATTAAACCCCATCTATCTGTTCAGGTGGATGTTCAGGATCACCAAAGCATTATTTAAAGACGACCTGGGGTTATCCTGATGCGCACGCAAGCATCGATCTTTCAATCAACACCTCAAAAACCAATTAACTGCTTACATGTCTCATTTGTAACCTGTAGGACCTTGCTCCGCACAGATTGATCATTGTAATTACCTACATGACAACTGAGGCTGCATTTGAAGAATTATACATCAGTTATGTGTGCGAGTATATTTTATATGTGCTTCTTCTCTGGTGAATAAAAAAGGAAAACAGTTTTCCTTAATCTATTACAGACTTTAAAAATTGGAACAGAATAACCTCCTTCATGAATTGCATTACAGCTTTCATTTGAACAGATTGTGATATTGAGATCTTTGCGGTTTCATGGATAATATAAGAGACTGCTTCTTGGGCCTCACAATGTTGCAGCCTTGTCTTTTTTAACTCATTCTCAAAATGTGGGTCTTGCTGCCTAACCCTCGTTGCTCTTGAGAAAGTGGTGGTGGGCTGACTTCTTGGAACCACAAGAGTACATAGAATCGTAGAATCCCCACAGTGCAGGAGGCGGCCATTTGGCCCATTGAATCCTACCCAAGCCCTATCCCCATATCCCCTATCCCCCTATCCCCCTAAACCCATGTATTTACCCTACTAATCCCCCTGACACTAAGGAAGAATTTACCATGGCCAATCCACCTAACCCGCATATCTTTGGACTGTGGGAGGAAACCGGAGCATCCGGAGGAAACCCACGCAGACACGGGGAGAATGTGCAAACTCCACACAGACAGTCACTCCAGGCTGGAATTGAACCTGAGTCCCTGACGCTATGAGGCAGCAGTGCTAACTGACATGTGGTGGAGGTACTCCCACAGTGCTGTTAGGGAGGGACCTTTACCCAGCGACAGTGGACAATGATGTCTATTCATGTGAGAAAGGCGAATGACTTGAAGGAGAATTTGGGGCTGATGATGTTCTGAAGTAGTTGCTGCTGTTCACTTTGTAGATGGTGGAGGTTACAGGCTTGAGAGGTGCTGCCAACTTCAGTTGCCTTCCTGAGCAACATACTCCACAGCTTTATTTTACTCCATCTGCTTGAGAGGTTTTCCCTACTCATCCTTTTGATTCTATAGAGAGAACAGCGCACCTCGATTAATTTTGTCAATTGTTTTCATAATCTTGGGAACACAAGTTTGGTCGCCTCAAAGATAAATTTACTTTAACCTGCGTCACAGTAAACCTGTGACATTGAGAATCATTATGTCACAATGACATTGTTCCCGGTTCTTTTTAAAACACTCTTGAAGTCCCCACATACATAATCATGTTTGGAGCTTTATCTGGAGGCAGTTACTTATGTGAGTCTTCATAACTGTATCAGCCTAAATAATTTACAAACACTAGGCTGATACAATTCTACAAGTTTGGATGAGTGCGAGGTCTACTCTACTTACCATCAATGTCTGAGTGATTTAGTATACTATCACTGAGATGATGAGTTGACCTTCCATCATCTGAAATTAAAAGAACAAAGGGAAAATGTCAATCAAAACCCAACTTGAGTATTCAGGTCTATCCCTCCAATGTCGAGTAGATTAGGTTATATCTTTTAGAGTTAAGAGTGGAGGGTGGTGATGGATGATTTAATTGAAAGGTATAACATTCGTAGAGGATGTGACAGGGTAAATTGTGAGAGGGTTGTTTCCCTTAACTGAAGACACTGAAACTAAGGACCATAACCTCAGGATAAGGGGTTGCTCATTTGGGGCTGAGATGAGGAGAAATTTCTTCACTCACAGCATCGTGAATCTTTGGAAAAATCTATCTCAGAGGGTTGTGGAAGCTCCATTTTTGTGTATATTCAGTACTAAGATTGATAGATTTTTGGGTAATAACTGATAGGTGGAAAAGTGGAGTTGATATGGAAGTTCAGCTGTGCTATTATCATAGAATCAAGGAATCCTACAATGCAGAAGGAGACCATTCAGCCCATCAAATCTGCACCGACAACAATCCCACCCAGGCCTATCCCCATAACCCCACATATTTACCCCGCTAATCCCTCTAACCTACATATCCCGGGACACTAAGGGACAATTTAGCATGGCAAATGCACCTAACCTGCACATCTTTGGACTGTGGGAGGAAACCGCAGCACCCAGAGGAAACCCACGCAGACACGAGGAGAATGTGCAAACTCCACACAAACAGTGACCCAAGCCGGGAATCGAACCCAGGTCCCTGGAGCTGTGAGGCAGCAGTGCTAACCACTGTGCCACTTTTATTGAATAGTGGAGATGATGTGATGGGCTTTGTGTTTCCTGTTCCCATTTTTTATGCTAACGTTGACAAATTTCATTTAAAAAATCCAAATTAACCATAATTTCCCACATGGTGAGTTCTCCTCCCACCTCGGTGGCATTAGTGATAACAAATGAACTTTTCATCTCTAAATAAATCAATGATAATCAGTCTCTCAATCTTCCCATCCCAATAAAGCCAAGACATTAACACAAAAGTAGCTGATAGCTGCCAAGGTTACCTGAACAGGAGATTCCTTGTTGTCCTCCTCTGCAGAAACAGAGATTGGGTGCAATGCAATAACCATTCCCACATCCAAAGGAACAAACAGCTACAAGCGAAACATGAAAGGTCATGGTTAACATGCAATAAAATGTCATTGGAGAAAAATGCACTAATCAACAGCAGCTCAACCTAGAAAAACAGTCTGCAAACAATTAACAATTATTTTCTTTTAGTTTCGAAAACATTTTCCCCCATTGCCTGATTTCTCTAAGCCACTTCATCACTGCAGTCATAATTTGAGACAAGTAATATGCTTCAAAGGACGTATAGCCTACACTCAACCACTGGGCCAGAGATATGCAGCAATATCCCAGTGAGAAATACCTTTCACTGGGCCAGAAATATATAGCAATATCTCACTGGTAAATACCTTTCACTGGACCAGAGGGAAGCATGCATGTAGAAAGAGAACCATGTGAAGTTATTCCCTTCAGAATGGCACAGAACAGCCCCACATGGCATTCTCATTCCCAATCTCAATCTCAGACCAGGACCAGGCTGCTCCCCGCTCCCTGCCAGGGCGCACCAATGCCCTGCATCTGTCTTTCACTCAGTTCAGATATGCACACAGAGATCATCGAAACAAAATCAAGGCCATGAGCAGGGGAATTGTTTTCCAGCCGCACAGAGTTTAGAGAAGGCTGACACAGGGGTGTTGCATTTTGTTGAACACTTATCAACAGGAGGATAAGGTTCCTTAAACAAAAAATAACCACACTGAAGCATTTGCTCTGATTTGAACTTACGGATTATACACTGTCCACTACCCAGCGTTGGATTCCACCCGAGGCAGCATCCATTCCCGTACCGCGACTGGCACAAGTGAGGGCCGTGGCGATACCTGCAAACAAAAGACAAAAGAACTGCCTGAGAAAGATCATGGTCTGCACAGCAGAACAGAGAAATGGTTTATATCAACATGCACATTTACATCATCATCATACCATACCAAAGCCAAAAGAGAACATTTGAAACATTAGTCACTGTTGTTATACAGGCGTGTACCGAAACCCATTTGCACACAGCAAGGTCCCACAAACAGCATTGAGATAAATGAAAGTTATGAAACCTGCCCTCCAACATCAGAAAGTAGTTGATGTTGGCATCATGAACACAAAGGCCAACAATCTGCCTCGTCAGATCATCATTCAAGTTTCATCAACAGCAGTTCTGAAGCATACCTGTGAATTTTAATGACAGCATGGCCGTGTCAATCAGAAGATTGAGAGTTCAATCCTGAGAACCTACATTGGCATTTCAGAGCAATACTGAGAGAGTGCAGCACTGTCAGAGGCACTGTCTTTCAAATGGGATGTTAAGGCAGGTCCCTGTATTCTCTCTCAAGTGTGCATAAATATTCCTTGGCACTATTGAAAAGCAGGAAAGTGGGATCTTGCAATGTGTCAATTTGCTGAGATGCTTCCTATTTTACTTCAAGCTAGTTCAATGACTGTAATGCTGTAAAGTTGCTTAGAGATGCCCCATGGATATGACAGGTGCTATAACAATGCAGGTTGTTTATTTCTTTTCGGGCAAACACTTGTATAGGGTCACCACTCCAATGTTTGTTTGTCTTGTGATCCTGAATTTTTCAGCATTACCGCAAATGACATGGTCTACATTCTACAGGTTGATGTATCCCTGTTGTACACGTATGCAGTTAAGTAATATCATCCATTGCACAAAGTCCCAGTTTCACAATGTGGAAAATTCACTTGGGAAATCAAGAACAGATCTGAGTTAGCACTGCTTCAAGATAGGCAGGAGTCACATTCACCCAGACTTCACTATATTGATGACATACAAAGCAGTAGTACCACCAGGCACTGAATGTTTCAACTGCAGGCATTGTTTTCCAAGTTTATCTCCCAAGTGGAATTTTACACTTTTGTTACCAGCTGTGGCAGTATTTTTGCAATTGCAGGTTAGGTTAGCGATAAAAGTGCGAAAATGGAATGACCATCACTTTTATTTTCCAAAAAATATACTGAAGCTGTAAAATTTGCAAAAGTACTTGAAACAACAGTTCAGAATTGACTAGTGCAACACAAATGTGCCTCATTACACTCGCCTTTACAGATTATATTTACAGCACACATTTACATTTCATGTCAAACTTTCTCTGAACCATCACTGAATGCCTTCTGCTCAATAGCAGTTTGCCTTTTGAACATTTTGAATGTTCTGCTGCCTTGGCGTACAAATGTAATTCATCAGCCGTGAAGTACATTGGACATCCCGAGGAACAAATTTCCAAAGCTAACTTTGCACTTTTCATCAATGTGCATGGTGTCTTTCTCTTCCTGTTTTGCCCCCATCAGGATTCTTTATGGAGTACTCGAGATGGCTTAACTTACTGCACAACATTCAACACCCAAGTATGCATTGCTGCCCATTGCAGAACATTCTGGAATACAACAACAGCAAGACCCTAAAGTTCAAACATTCACCATTTGAATGAGATGAAATACGACCAGGGAGCTATTATAAATTGGTCTGATTTCAATCTAGATTTCTGATCCAATTTGCAGAGCAAACATGAGTCATTTAGTTAAAAGCATTGGTTATTCAGTCCCTCAAGCCTGCTTCACCATTCAATTAGATCACATTGATCTATACCTCAACTTCAATTACATATCTCAATTCCTTATCCTCGAAACCCTTAGCTAACACAAATCCATTGATCTGTGCTGAGAGCTCAATTATCTACAGCCTTTTCGCGAGAAAAGTCTGATTTTCTGTAACCTTTTGGGTGAAAATATGCTGCCTGATGCCACTCCCAAATGACCCAAGTCTAATTTTATTATGCTCACTTGTTCTTGATTTCCTCTTCAGAGAAAAATAATTTATCTACATCGACCCTGTTAGATTTTACTAGCATTTTAAACACTTCGATCAGATCATCTCACAATCAGTATTTCTCCTAATGTCCTCCAACTGGTCAGCACTGCAGCCTCACAGCACCAGGGGACTCGGGTTCGATTCCCGGCTTGGATTACAGTCTGTGTGGAGTTTGCACGTTCGCCTCGTGTCTGCGAATGTTTCCTTTGGGTGTTCCGGTTTCCTCCCACCGTCCGAAAGACATTCTGGTTAGGTGGATTGGCCATGCTAAATTTTCCCTTAGTGTCAGGGGCACTAGCTAGGGTAAATGCATGGGGTTATGGGGAAGGGGCCTGGGTGGGATTGTGGTCGGTGCAGACTTGATGGGCCGAATGACTTCCTTCTGCTCTGTAGGATTCTATGATTCTATGATAATGTTTCTCTGCTTCTTGGAACGAACTGGTATTTTTGCTGATATACCCTCAATTTGGAGCATAGTTGCCACGTCTTTTTTTGATGCAAAGTTCACCTTTTGTCCAGTTTTCTCCCTTACGATGAAATAGGTAGCCCTCCTGTTCTGAACTGCCCATGTGGTGTTTGTGACTGGCAGCTGCATAAATAGGAAATAGGAGCTGGTTGCTTTTTCTAAAGATTGAGTTTCCTTTTGGCTGTTTACCAACCTACAAGCAGATATGCACATCTCCTCAGAAATAATACCATAATGCCTTCATCTTTATTGTCCTCTTGCTTTGTTACCATCATTAAATTTACCTTCTTGATGACGGTTTTTGGCTCATTCTCCACTTTGCTTTCTGACGACTCATTGAACTATGCCAACTCCGAATGCTCGCGTTGATCACAGTCTTTCTCTAATGGTTGACCCGACTTCTTTGAAGTATGGCCTTTGATAGATTGCGCTCTTTAAACACAAATTAAGTTGTGGAACTCGCATTTGACTTGGTTATGCCTTAGTCATGTTTGGAACGAATCCACCACCAGTCTTGATTTTGGCTGGGGTGATTTCTCACACAGACTTTGCCTTGGCTATGCAATGATTAGTTAGTGCTGCTTCAGTAAGACCCCAACCAACACTCCCCAAAATTAATCAGAGCGTAAAGCAAGCTTACTATTCCTCTCTAATTTCATGCAACAGAGTCATTTTCTGCTAAAATTCAGCATTATTGAATCCACTAATTTCTGTTTTCTGTCCTTCCAACTGAGGACATGGGAAACTGTGCATCTAATACAGCAGGACAAACACCAACGCTACCGTACTCAGAGCAGACACTTGCACCATATGTAGTCAGATAATGTTTAGATAGAATGGGTTTCAAATGGAAATTGGTATCACTTGATTTACAAGATCAATGTGTTAATTTTCCACATTCAGCCGGAGCTAAATATGTTATCACCAGGACTCTACTCCCTCTGCTGTGCGCATCTATAGGTATATAATCGATCACCTATAGCACCATAGATTGCAAAGATTAAATGCAATCTAAAAGTAATGCGGGGTTAGAAGGCAAGACATAATTGCATCACTAAGTGAAGACATAATCCAGACTCCATTTTCAGTCATCCTTCCTGTCCTTGGCTTTATATTTTCACAAACTATTTGTATTTTGGGAAAGAATAGTTTGGAATGGTACCAGCACAGAAGATTCCCTACAGAACCAGATTGAAAAGTTGGGAGACACAAAATGGAGGTGCTGCAGTGCCATCATTGGCGAGTGTGTGGTTAACACATGTTAAGTTCATACACTTTCTGCTGCAAATTTGGATATAAACTTCATAATGTGATGAGAGGAGTTTTTATTTTTAATACTTTTGGGATTCAGTGTGTTATTCTCTGCAGCAGGCTTGTGAGTGTGTGTGTGTGTGTGTATGAGTAACTAATTTCATTAAACTGAAGACAGATTGCCTGTGAGGTTTAGGACATCAAAGAAGTTTAGGTGCAAAAGGCATGCATTTTAATGACGGTGTGGCCAAGTGGATTTCTGTAAGTGAATAGTCATTGGGTATCAATTTGCATTAGGAGATAGGTAAGGATATGGATTTTAAGCCGTTAAAATTCAAAGTGAAGGATAAGAGGGTTTACAACTTGGAAAAGGTCAGAAATAAAGGAGGAAAGATTATTAATTGGGGCAATAGGGAGAACATTTAAGATTTTTATATTTTGTGAAGGTCCAGTACAAAGAAGTGCTGAGGCAAATGGAATAGAAGATTAATGGGAAAAAGGATATTGAAATTAGATTTTGAGCTGTGCTGGCTGGGGGCTATGTGAGACTTTCCTGGGTACAAATTTGTTTTGGAAAAAGGTGTAAAGTTTGAAGCAGCCATTCCAGCCATCCCAGAAAAGTGTGTTTTTTTTTCAGATAACAGGGTTTTGTTTTTGAAGTTTCTTGAATTTCCACAGCAAAGTGGAAGTTGTTTTAAAAAGTCTTATGATATAGAACATAGAAAGCCACAGCACAAACAGGCCCTTCGGCCCACAAGTTGCGCCGATCACATCCCCACCTCTAGGCCTATCTATAGCCCTCAATCCCATTAAATCCCATGTACTCATCCAGAAGTCTCTTAAAAGACCCCAACGAGTTTGCCTCCACCACCACCGACGTCAGCCGATTCCACTCACCCACCACCCTCTGAGTGAAAAACTTACCCCTGACATCTCCTCTGTACCTACCCCCCAGCACCTTAAACCTGTGTCCTCTCGTAGCAACCATTTCAGCCCTTGGAAATAGCCTCTGAGAGTCTACCCTATCCAGACCTCTCAACATCTTGTAAACCTCTATCAGGTCACCTCTCATCCTTCGTCTCTCCAGGGAGAAGAGACCAAGCTCCCTCAACCTATCCTCATAAGGCATGCCCCCCAATCCAGGCAACATCCTTGTAAATCTCCTCTGCACCCTTTCAATGGCTTCAACATCTTTCCTGTAATGAGGTGACCAGAACTGCGCGCAGTACTCCAAGTGGGGTCTAACCAGGGTCCTATAAAGCTGCAGCATTATCTCCCGACTCCTAAACTCAATCCCTCGATTAATGAAGGCCAGTACGCCGTACGCCTTCTTGACCGCATCCTCCACCTGCGAGGCCGATTTAAGAGTCCTATGGACCCGGACCCCAAGGTCCTTCTGATCCTCTACACTGCTAAGAATGGTACCCTTCATATTATACTGCTGCTTCATCCCATTGGATCTGCCAAAATGGATCACCACACACTTATCCGGGTTGAAGTCCATCTGCCACTTCTCCGCCCAGTCTTGCATTCTATCTATGTCTCGCTGCAACTTCTGACATCCCTCCAAACTATCCACAACACCACCTACCTTGGTGTCGTCAGCAAACTTACCAACCCATCCCTCCACTTCCTCATCCAGGTCATTTATGAAAATGACAAACAGCAAGGGTCCCAGAACAGATCCCTGGGGCACTCCACTGGTCACTGACCTCCATGCAGAGAAAGACCCCTCCACAGCCACTCTCTGCCTTCTGCAGGCAAGCCAGTTCTGGATCCACAAGGCAACAGCCCCTTGGATCCCATGCCCTCTCACTTTCTCAAGAAGTCTTGCATGGGGGACCTTTCATACAGCAACTGCGAGTTTGCCTTGGGGAATTATTACTGGAATTTTGTTGTTAAATATCTATAAAGGAAAGTTGCCTGGAGGCTGTTTACCTTCGAGTCTAACCAAATGCATTTCTTTTGAGGAATGTTGCGAGAACAAAATTCTAACTGTGAAATTGTAATCTTGTGTGCTTAAGTTTTCTTTTCTTAATAAATGTTTTTAATTTAATTTTTAAAATTTCAAAAGTGGGACTGGAATTTGTGGCTTCTGAATTCAGTAACTTTTCTTCCCGTTATCAGATTACAAAAAAATAGTTGTGATAAGTGGGCCAAGTTTCCCTTGGGGATTTGGTTTGTGCTGCAATTAACATCTGCTGGATCATAACAATAATGGAAAGGTTCAAACATATTAAGTCAATATCCTGTGGCATTGTACATGGGAAATCAAGAGAACATTGTCTCTTTCTTAATTTTCTCTTTCTGCCGTCATGTTGCTGTTTAAATCTCTTTCTTCCCTCTAATTCTATTTCTTTTCTGTTTCTCCTCCTGTAATCTTTCATTTTGCTTTTCCTTCTTTCCTTTGAGTAAGAAGTAGTGGACGGTACGACATGGCTTAAGTGTAATGAGGGAAGGAGTCTTCAACAGCTAGAGGCTGGGGTTGCAGGCCTCAAGTTTTCCTTTCTCACCCCTCCTTGATTACAAACAAATGAACATATGAAATAGAAGAAGTGGGCTGCACTATTCAATAAGATCATCAAGCCTGAGATAAAAAAAGTTTCTCCTCATCTCTGTCCTAAAAGTGTGACCCCTAATTTCAAAACAGCGCCCTAGTTCTGGACTCATTCACAAGAGGAAACATCCTTTCCATATCCACATCAAGACCATTCAGGATCTTATACACTTCAATTGAGTCACCCCTCACTCTTCTAAACTCCAGTGGAAATGAGTCTAGTTTTTCCAACCTATCCTCATAAGACACTCCACTCACTCCAGGTACCAGTTTAGTAAACCACCTCCAATGCATTTCCATCCTTTCTTAAATAAGGGAACCAAACCTGAACACAGGATTCAAGCTGTGATCTCACCATTGCCCTGTATAACTGAAGCATTCGAGCTTTATTTTTGTGTCCAATTCTCTCGTAATAAAGGATCGCATTTATTAGCCTTCTTAATGATTTGCTGTAGCTGCAAACTAACTTTTTGTGACTCATGCACCAAAAGCCCTCTGTACCTCGGAATTCTGCAGCTCTTCTCCGTTTAAATAATACTTTGCTTTTTTATTCTTTCTGCCAAAGTGAAAAACTTCACATTTTCCCCAAATATACTCAATCTGCCAGATTTTTGCCCACTCACTCAACTTGCCTGTATCCATCTTCACAACATATATCCCTACCTACCTGTCATCTGCAAGTTTAGCTACCATGCCTTCACTCCCCTCATCTAAGTCATTGATACAAATTGCAAAAATTTGAGGCTCCAGCACAGACCCCTGCAGGGCTCCACTCGTCCCATCCTGCCAATTAGAAAAAGGCCCATTTATGCCTTTTGAGTTGAGTTCCTGGATTTAATGGGGAGCATTGCTGCAACCTGACAGGGAGAGCAGAAGATATAGTGAGTGAGAAATCAGTGCTGGAGGTGGAGGTGGAGGGGGGGGGGGGGGGGGGGGGTCGGGGGGGAGATGCCATCGCCCAGCCCAGAGGGGAAGAGGTGCCACGAGGACGATCAACTCGCCGAGTTTGATGCCAAGGACCTGACAGCAGTAAGAACAGAAGCTGTGTCCTCACGCATATGATCAAGGTCATCAAATGTATCTTCGCAGACTCAACATACCATTGCTCAATACAGACACACTGCCCGCCGCCCATCACTCACCCAGCAGTCCTCCCAGGCATTCAGCACTTGGGCATAACATCCAGATACACTGCCTCACCGCCACGCACATTCCAATCAATGCTGCCAGCCTCACGCACACCTCCTGCTGCCCCCACATATTTCCACCTATTCAGCTATGGCAGGCATCTCACCCAAACTCAGTCCAACACAACCACTAACATTCTCCATTCCCTCTTGCAGGACCAGATGGCACGTAACAAAAGGGAACAGAACCAACAGGGGATAAGGACCTGCGCATCTTCTGAACCCTCCAGAGGAGACAGCTGTCTGGACCACGGGGTCGGCTGCTATGACAGGTGAAATACTTTCAGCTTTTCCACATTTTAACATTTGTTAAGGTTCTCCCTCAGTGAGATTTTCTCCAATAACATCACCAGTTTAAAAGCTTTTGGAGCCCTTGACCTCTGAATTGCCACAAACTATTACTTTCTTCCAACAGGAGAAAATATTGTTAATGGGAATTCAATCTGAATTACACACTACTTGGGGTCATTAATAAGGTTAAAACTGGTCTGCTCATGTTTCATTAGCACAGGCTCAAACAATGAACACTAGCCATAACAAGACTTTATTTTCATGTGCTTCTCACACAGTTTTGGTCTCTGGCCCCAGCCTGCTGTGTTCCCCTTGGTAACATGTAGCACTGGCTCCTTCTCTGCTTACATTCAATAAGCACATTCTTTGATGATCTTTTCTTGAACTACACATACTTGGTGTATACACATACTTTCAGGTGAAGGGCATGACTGTCACACATGAAAACAGTATTGGGTTAATGACTTCCAGGACAACTCAGCTCCTGGTCTCATTACAACCTTGGTCCAAATATGGATAAAAGAGCTGAACGCGATAGGCTTCAGGCAGTATTCAGCTGAGCGTGGCATCAAAGAGCACTAGGAAAACTGGAGTTGACAGGAATTAGGGGAAAACACTCCACTGGTCAGAGGCATATCTTGCACAAAGGAAGAAGATTGTGGTTCCTGGAAGCCAAACCATCTCAGCCTTAGGATATCATTGCAGAAGCTCCTCGGGTTATGTCCTCAGCTGAACCATTTTCTGCTGCTTCATCAGTGACCTGCCATCCACCCTAAGGTCAGAGGTTGGGCTGTCCACTGCTACTGGCATTGTTTTCAGCACCATGAACGATTCCTCAGATAATAACATCAATGTCCATTTGCAGCAAGACCTGAACATTCAGGGTGGCCTGTTAAATGACAAGCAACATTTCCCTCTGTGATGATAGTAATGCCTTTTAAGTTCAAGAGGAACGTTTAAAAATTCAGCTTTATTCTATAGGCAGTCGGCATGTCTGGAGGAAATACAGCTTGGAAGCTGGGAGAGCAGGATAATTACTCATTTTAGCCACGTAGCGTTTACTTAGGATAGAGCGAATGGATTTTTGTTTATAGATGGAGATGTCCCTTGGAGTTTTTGATAGGTTGATTGAAAGTGTCATGAGTTATCCCTCTGGTGCTGATGTGATAATGGGAGGAGCTAGATCTTAGCAGAAAGCAATCTGATTTAGCTGAGGTCCAGCTAAAGTCAGAGGGACTAGCAGGCTGTTCCTGAGTACTCACTCTTTCTCTACAAATCTCTCTCTGAAAGCTTCAAGGCAATATACAGCAAGTATGCCTGTGTTTGCTAACTGTATTTATTTAAAAGTGGTTTTGATCTATGCATGAATGGGGTATATTTGATTTGATTTATTATTGTCACATTAGTATATAGTGAAAAGTATTGTTTCTTTCGTGCTACATAGACAAAGCATACCATACATAGAGAAGGAGAGAGTGAAGAATGTAATGTTACAGCCATAGCTAGGGTGTTGAGAATGATCAACTTAATGTGAGGTAGGTCCATTCAAAAGTCTGATGGCAGCAGGGAAGAAGCTGTTTTTGAGTCGGTTGGTACGTGACCTCACACTTTTGTATCTTTTTCCTGGTGGAAGAAGGTGGAAGAGAGAATGTCCGGGGTGCGTGGGGTCCTTAATTATGCTGGCTGCTTTTCCGAGGCAGCAGGAAGTGTAGACAGAGTCTACACAATGGATGGGAGGCTGGTTTGTGTGATGGACTAGGCTTCATTCAAGACCGTTTGTAGTTTCTTGTGGTCTTGGGCAGAGCAGGAACCATACCAAGCTGTGATACAATCAGAAATAATGCTTTCTATGGTGCACCTGTAAAAGTTGGTGAGAGTCGTAGCTGACATGCCAAATTTCCTGAGTTTTCTGAGAAAGTAGAGGTGTTGGTGGGCTTTCTTAAGTATAATGTTGGTAAGGGGGATCAGGACAGGTTGTCGGTGATCTGGACACCTAAAAACGTGAAGCTCTCGACCATTTCTATTTCATCCCCATTGATGTGGACAGGGGCATGTTCTCCACTACGCTTCCTGAAGTCGGTGACTATCTTCGTTTTGTTGACATTGAGGGAGAGATTATTGTCATCGCACCAGTTCACCAGATTCTCTATCTCCTTCCTGTACTCGTCTCGTCATTGTTTGAGATCCAACCCACTGCAGCAGTGTCATCAGCAAACTTGAAAATCGAATTGGAGGGGAATTTGGTCACAGGTGTCATAGAGTCATAGAGGTTTACAGCATGGAAACAGGCCCTTCGGCCCAATTTGTCCATGCCACCCTTTTTTTTAAAAAAAACCCCTAAGCTAATCCCAATTGCCTGTATTTGGCCCATATCCCTCTATACCCATCGTACCTAATATACTCCTTATAGGTGTAAAAGGAGTATATTAGGGGGCTGAGGACATAGCCTTTGGGACAGTGGTGTTGAGGATGATCGTGGAGGTGGTGTTGTTGCCTATCCTTACTGATTGTGGTCTGTGGGTTAAAATTGTATTACCATTGCTGAGTCTGCCATCATCAACATCTGGGGGCTTACCATTAATCAGAAAGCTAATAGATTGAGTCACATAAACACTGATTACATGAGCACCTCAGAGGCTGGATATTCTATGGCAAGTAATTTATTTCCTGACTCCCCAACCCCTTTCCAACATCTACAAGGCACTAGTCAAGAGTCCTCACTTGCCTAAATTGCAGCTCCAGCAATGCTCAAGATGCTTGGCATCATGCAGAACAAAGTAGTCTTTGATTATCAGGCTCCTTCAACAGCAACTTCCAAACCTGCGATTTGCACCACCTCAAAGGTGAAGGGCAGCAAGCGCCACAGGAACACCAACATCTGCAAGTTGCCTTTCATGTAACATACTATCCTGACTTGGAAATATATAACTGTTTCTTCAACCTTACTGGGACATATTCATGGATCTGCCTCCTGAACATCACTGTGTGAGTACTTTCACCAGATTAACTTGCATTGGTTCAAGAAGATGGCTCACCAACCTTCTTAACAACAATTAGGGATGGGCAACAAATGCTGGCCTTGACAGCAATGAATAAACTTGTTTGATTAACTCAAAGAGTACAGTTATTAAAAGCAATAAATTAGTGTTGAATAAACAGTACTATCTACCCGAAATATATCAAACAGGTTGGAAAGCTCTCAATAAGGAATTGTTAAACAGTATCCAAAAATACTAACAAATATCTCCTTCTTTGCTGTATGTGATTCTAAGAAAAACAAGGGAAATCAAAATTCCTCAAAAATATTTCTTGAAAATGCTTTTAGCCATAATCTTTGATGGCCTGAGTACAAACTAAAATAACATTTACAACATAATAAACAGATGAAAACATATATACTTCACAACAAATGCATTAAATTTACCCTGAAGCCTTTAATGAAATCTCTTCAATCACTTTTTTCCACCATTGGTCTGCATCTCTCTCGTGTGACCAGGCCCTGAGTTCTACTCCTTTCCATAGCTATTATTGTCACAGGCTTGCCTGAATGGAGAGATTCAACCATGTAATGGGTGCACCAATTTCAAACTATGCACCACAAGGCAGGCTACTAAAATAATGAGGACTTTTTTAAAAAAAACAAGCAGCAGCTGGACTGTCCCTGGGCTTTTTCCAGCTCTATCTATTATGGTCATAAGAGCACGTTAGCATCCTCATTGGTGTCCCATTAGGAATATTATCAAACACTTTTGTAGCCCAACACCATCTGCAAAGTTTCCCTTTCTGATCTGACCGAACATAAATGCTTAGGATATATCCAAAATCTCCTGCATCAATTATAGGGTTGTTGCTTTTCTCTCTCTCTATAGAAAGATGGGCATTGAATTAGCTCTTCTCACAACAACTGAATGTTCCAACATGCTCTCCAGTCAATGAAGTACTTCCTCAAGTACAGTCAATGCTGTGGTGTAGGAAGAATGAAGTTGATGCACAGCAAACTCCCACAAACTAGAATATGATAAAAACCAGGTAATCTGCTTTAGTGATGTTGATTGAGGGACAAATATTGGCCAGGCCACTGGGAATAATTCCCCTGCTCTTCGAAATAGTGCTGTGGGTTTTTTACATCCACTGACACATGCAGGTGGCCCTCAAACAGCGTAGCACTCCCCTCCGCACTGCATTGGAGTGTCAGCCTTGATTTTTTTGCTCAAACCCTGAAGTGGGACTTGAACCAAGAAACACGTAACTCAAGTGGCACAAACTAAGCCATGGCTATATGCTTCAGTTTGGAAGAACGTCTTTGCCCGGTGCTTTTCCTATTTTCCATGACCTCCTTCACATTTGGAAACCTATGTAATTCTATGTAATGTCAATAACCCTTGCTGGATGGTGCCCTTTTCTCTATGTAAGCAACGGTTATTTTCTCTATGTAAGCAACGGTACAGTTTGTAAAGTTAAAACAAGTCAGACAAAGACAGACCAGCTGGGGTATTGAGTCTACCTCACACAGTCGGGAAGCCTGAAATGCATCATGATTCATACCGGTCCATATCCTCCACCAGCCAAGTCATTTCCTGGGATATACAAATATATATTTATCTTTTAAAAAGCCGAAAGCCAATTTAAGTGGAAAATAAATCTGGAAAATTCCTCTTCAACCGCTGTAGGCAAACAAAAATGACTCCAGTTAACCACATCTGACCATGATTTATATTATTTTGTTTTCTAACTACTTTCTGTATGCGGAGATCTCTGTTCTAGCCGCAGACTTGTCCAGCTCATTGGAGAAGGTATACGGTGAATCAGCACTCACCCTCACACTGCCTGCAACTCACTCCATGGGTATACCATCAGCTGGGATAAGGAGACTATATGCACAATGTCTAATTCTCTCCAACGTATTAAACTGAAATAATGTGAACATAAATATAGTCTGATCCCTTTGTGAATGCAGAGTTTGTGCATCACTCAGGAAAATAGCTTTTTAAGACAACCTGAACCTTTTCGAGATTCACCCAACATATTTAAGGGTTCAGCTCTGATTCACCCAAAGATCCTTAGTTCAAATCATAGAATCCTTACAGTACAGAAGGAAGCCATTTAGCTCATCATGTCTACACCAACTCTCCGATAGAGTATCTAACCCAGACCCTATCTCCGTAATCCCACGTATTTACTCTGCCAATCCCCCTAACCTACACATCTTTGGATACCAAGTGGCAATTTATCATGCCAATCAACCCAACCTGTATGTCTTTGGACTGTGGGAGGAAACCGGAGCACCCGGAGGGAACCCACGCAGACATGGGGAGAATGTGCAAACTCCACACAGTCACCCAAGGCCGGAATTGAACGCAGGTCCCTGGCACTGTGAGGCAGCAGTGCTAACCATTGTGCCACCATGTTGCCCTCAATGTAAAATGCTTTTTTTTAAAAAAACAGCACAGGACAGGCAGTTTCTTCAAAACTGAACTCAGTCCAGGCTCAGAAAAAAAAATGTTCTCACGCATGCTGTACAACTGTGGGAAAAGAATGAGATATCCCTGCAATCTATAAGTGGCACTTTCAAATGCTTAAATTGCTGCTTTGGTGACAGCCAGTTATGTCTGTTTGTAGAATCTCATATCCAGCCTGCTCTTTGCCAAGAGCTTCACAGTATAAAAGTATATGAACTGTTAATGCTAACAGCATTCTCGTCCTGCCCATTCCACGCTGTTTACCAGATATTTTTCCCTTGCTCCTTTACGACAGGCACTTTCCTTGTAAATTGCAGTATCTCCTGTGGATAAGAAAAGTTTGTCAAGAAGTTAAGGAATTGGAATATACGAATATTTGGAAATGGAAATGGACTTTTTAAAATATCAGCGTTCCTTTATCATTACTGGGGTCAAAACCCTTGTGCTCCTAGCTAACAGCACTCTGGATGGACCTACGAAGGCCTAGAAGACAGTTGGACACAGGCTTTTTTTTCATCCGTTCATGGGACATGGGCGTTGCTGACTGCACCAGTATTTATTGCCCATTCCTAATCCCTTGAGGGGCAGTTAAGAGTCAACCACAATGCTGTGGATCTGGACTCACATGCAGGCCAAACAGAGTAAGGATGGGAAATTTCCTTCCCTAAAAGACAATTGACAATGGTTTCATGGTCATCATTAGAATTTAATTCCAGGCTTTTATTGAATTCAAATTTCACCACCTGCAGTGATGGGACTTGAACCTCAGTCTCCAGAGCATTACCCTGGGTCACTGATCCAACGACAATACCATGAGGCCACCACCTCCCCAGCATCCTACATCCCACAAACAAATAAAGCAATCGCACATGAACCTGTCACTAGTTGGATTCCCATTCCTGGTTTCCGAGGTTTCCACAGCTTTCTTATCATCCATGCAGATAGACATCCAGTCAGAGGTGATTTTGGACAGGGATCGCTGAGGCATAACTTCCAGCTGGCAGGCAGCACATTGACCTTGAGGACTCATCAAAAATTCCTCAAGGAAAATGTCATGAGTGTAGCTGACCCAAAATTTTCAACACATCTCTTTACACTTATGGTTGGTTTGGAGTCAAATTATTCGTTCCAGAATATTGGAAATGTCAGTTGGGAAAACCAGCTGGAGGGCTAAGTCCCACAATCCGGGTGCCCCTAAAAGAGGAGAAAAGGTGAGCTGAGGTGGGAAGTCGTGACCAAAATAACACTAAGCGAAGAACTGAAAAAAGCAAATGAAATAGCAAGAAATAATGACTGAAGAATGTATGGTTTTCTGTGGATTTCAAGTTTGGCAAAGAATATGCCCAAGTAGGAGATGGTAGAATGACTCTTGATTTCAACAATCAGTGTGCAGATAGTGACAAGGGACGGAATTTTCTGGTCACACCCGCCACGGGACCAGAAACTCCTGCCTGAGGTCAATGCATCTTTAGCTTGTCCGTCGAATTCTCCACCGTGCCGCAACAATTCCCACAGTGGGCAGGATCGGAATATATCCACCAAGGAAATTTGTAGTGTCGAGAAAATGGCTGCAGGTTAGAGACAGGAGATAGATCCTTTATTGATTATCTGACTGCCATTTGGGGGGCAATATTCTATATCCCACAGCATCTCAATATCTGTAACTTGTGTTCATAACCATTGATGCTTCTTAGGTTAGTGTTCAACTCTGAACAATATTTGAATAAGGATTCACATCCAGTTTCCTATAATGTTCTGACGTGACAGAGCACAGAGTGGAAAAGAACGAGCCACACAGAATTTGATCTAATTACTAATTCCTAAAATATGTTACCCCCACCCCCTCTCTTTTAACCCCAAAAGCCCATCTCACGTACTCAGGTGATACGTTTAACAAATGAGTAATGGGCATTTTCTTCAACATTTTAGAAAATGCTGGAAAGCATAGAACCTTCTATTTTTTTACTGTTCAGTCTGCACTGCTCCAATTCAAGTTAGCCTGCACAATCTCTAACACACAAACAACTGGCTGAATGCTGTTCCTCAGCATTACTGCAGCCTTTCAGCAAACTCAAATGAGAATTAATTCCTTCCCGAGTTGGGCTCTTGCTCCATTCAGCTTCTGGGTGGCAAGACCAGCTGCTGACAACGAATCAAACAACAGCAACATGCAAAGGGATTCAAACATCAGGAAGGCAGACACAAGACATCTGTGTTGTGTACATGTGTAGAACAGCAACCTGCTGTCACCTGGGACAGCATAACTGTTATCATTAAAGGCTGAAACAGTCCCCCGAGGCAGGTTTCTCCCATGCCCATGTCCAATGGCGGACGGGATGGGACAATTCAGTTGGAGGCCTGAAAATCGGTTTCACACCAACATGAATTTATAGTGTGGGATCTTCCATTGGTGCCCGCCATGGTGGATCGGGAATTGCGCTGATGGCTGGCATGAAACTGATTTGCATCCCGCTAATGGGATGCAAATAAAGGCCCGAGCAGAATCCTTCCCACCCCTTTCCCCACCACACTCGACTCACTGTTACAACAGCAGGAAAACATACCGGTCCAGAACACATCTGGAACAAAGTGGCATGCAAATATTGAGATTGACCTGAGGAAGGCCTTGGGCCCCCTTCAGAGTTCAGGTGGAGGCTGCAAATGACTTTGAATCCTGGAACACCACAGCATTGGGTGGGGGAGATTCTATTAGGTGGACCTTCCAGCTTCAATGTCTTAAACCAGGTCCATCTTCCAGCCTCAGTGTTCCTGGAGGTCCACCTTCTCTCTTCAGGAATTCCATCTTCTTTCTTCAACAGTGGGTCAGTGAAGTCAGGCACCTGTTAAACATGGCACCCCGGTATGAAGGCAGGATGTGAGCCATCAAGCTCACCCCACCACGGAAGATGGCGCCATACCCCCAGACGCATAATTAATTAGGCCGGGGGCAGAAAATATAGCACGGTTTCCCTTCGGCCTCCGCAGCAGGAAGCACTCCCACCCCTGCTACAGGACTTAGTCCTGGATTGAAGAAATCCGCCCCATGTTTGTAAATGCACTGGCCGGTGTGATCATATGAATGGAGATGTTTGCGGGTCTTATCTTTCATTTTCTCAGATGGGAAGGCTGGAACAGTGGCAGTGACATTACTGAGATAGGCAAACTGCAGTCGGGGAGGGAAGTTACACAGAATTTCTGTTCATTATCCAGGTTTTCCTGCTGAAGTGCAAGTTCAGGTGAGGGAACGGCCTGGAGCTGTAAAACGGCAGCATTGGTGTCAATGCAACATTGTATGCTGAGTGCTGTCATGGCCCGTCTATTTTGCACACTTTCAGAGAACATTAGCCACATGCACACCAACACCAGGATAACATCAAACAGGATTCACATCAGAAGCATGTTTGCATACAGTGTAAATTATTTTCGGTCCCTCCATGTCACCCAAAGGACATTACCTAGTCCAATGTCATGCTTCCCATTTACTCAAGGTGGAGTTCCTTTAAGAGAAAATTATAGCAAATCACTTCATTCCAGCACTCTCCCTCCCAGAGATCCACCAGATTAAATGAATGAGTGCCTTTAAATAACCCAAAGGAGCCCCACAGCCTCCTTTGGTCGGTAGGTTCCGTGAACTGACTAACCTTTTCCAAAACACTTGTAAAATATCTGAAGACTTACTTTTAATAAAAGCTGGTGCTGTTAATCTTTTTTATTACAGTTATTATACTGTAACAATGTTTTTCTACAGTGGTTGTGTTTTGCTAGGAAGCGACCCACTGTGCAGTCCAATACCACCCGAAAAACACCAACATCTGGTTTGCATTCTGACAGACTGAATAATCTGGAGCCTGGTTTCTGCAGTAATAACAGTACCCATTTTGCCAGTCTCAGTCTCCAGATCTAGGTCAGTTGTACAAACGTTGTTTGAGTTCACGTGAAGCATATAGCCTTGCAGAACATGAGGAGATGCGGAATATGAGCTGAAAAGCGAATATCGGCGGAGCAAATATAAGGTTAACATCTCTCCACTTATGAACATCCATTAGCACGTTTCCCTGTCTTCTCTATTTTCTCCTTTGCTGGGGACATTGTGTCACGTTGAGGTCCATAGGTACCGGCCACTATCTGGTACTGTGCTCAAGTAGCCACTCAATATCCATGTAAATGAAGCTAGTCGGTCTTGTCTTTATCCAGCATACATACCTTTGGAGCAATGGGCAGTAATCAACACTAGGAATTCCCACTGATACAATCTCATACTTGTTTGGCACACACATTCAGCGCTATCTGATTTCCTTTATCAATGAAACATGCAAGGATTCATCGAATGTGTCTATGTATGTAGAGGATATCAAGAGTCAAGTCTCAGTAAATATGATCACATTGATTGATTGAAAAGATTGCCAGCAAGTGGGCAATTACCTCCCAATAAACATTACATTTCAACTTCCCAAAACTTTCCCCATTCAAACTTATTCTATGGACCAAATACATCATTCACTCTCACTGGGCAGAATTCCAAAGGAATCGGACGTGTGTCTTTTCCATTCATGCCCGTTGAATGGAATTCCTGAGGACAGCACAAAGTTCCAACTTTGGGAAATGTACAATCAACCCAGGACAAAGGTCTGCCCAGCGGCACATTTTGGAAATCAAATCCATTCCTCATTAAATGATTGTCCTTGTTGAGTGTTTTGTGTTGCTTCGAATGAGCTGCTGACTGCATGACTGAGTGGGTAATGAGTTGAAGGCTTATTGAGGGATCTGGAGTTTATAGACCCTCTTGTACATGGTTACTTGGCCAAGAAATTGTATTCGTCAGGATTCAATTATAATCCACATCACGTTACCTTTCGAATGATACAGTAGAATGATTGAATCCATTGCAAAGACAATGAAGACTGGGACCCTGAGACACATCAAACTGAGTCATAATAGGTTAAGTTCAAAATGATTATATTTGGACTTAAATCACTTCAGCCTAAATAAAGTGGCGGAGTTCACACACAAAATTCTCTTTCCCACATGTGTCATTTTGGGATGTCAAATCATTTCAGGGTCGAATTTGCACTGCTGTTTTCTCAATTCAGAAAAAGCATGGAAATGCTATTTCCCCTCATATTTCCCAGGCCTCCTCAGATCTACCACCTAAATTGCAACAAAAGATTAGGAGAACTAACCCAGTGAACACAGCTAATGTCATGAGGCATAACACACTTCCTGGGATATTAAGAGGTGAAATTGCTCCAAGAACGACTGATAGGTGACAACAAAGTGGCTTTGGAAAGGTGTTTAAAGATGAATGCTCGATTGTTCTAGTTGGTGGGAGTGGGGAAACAATCGAAAGCAATGTACCAGATGTGATGAGAATACATTGTCCATTTTCCCTGGTTTGCTAACAGCACTGTCACTCACAGGTGGTGGGGGAGGCAGTAGGTTCACTTCTGGTACTACACAGTGTAGATTCCCCAACGCTCTCTCTAACACATGGAGGCAGGAACAACTTCTGGCCTGTACATGGATCAATCATAGGTCTCTATGTTCCACGATGCAAATTTAAAATTGTTAATTGAAGAATATTAAACTGAGTATATTCAGAGATACAATTCCAAATATATTTGCTAGTTGAAAGTGCAGTTTACCATGAATATTAGACTGGTTGGAAGTGGCACTCAGATCTTCGTTTTACTTCTTACCTCTGGTTCTGAAATCGATCTGTCATGACATAGTTAATTCATTCACTGTTGGCAGAGCCATTTTTGATATATCTAATTTTAGCCCGAAGGCACCACTATATTCAGTGAAGCATTGCCAGCCAAACAACTCTCTTAACAAACTAATGGTTTGTGGCTTGGCAAATGAGAGGATAAGTAGTCACTTGTGCTACCAGCTTAAGTATTCATTTGCATGGGGCAGCAGACTGAGCTGCAGGAAAGCAGGCAGATTAACACTGTTACATGGAGTGAGGTGCACTCAGAATCATAGAAGCCCTACAGTGAAGGAGGTGGCCATTCGACCCATCAAGTCTGCACCAACCACAATCCCACCCTATCCCCATAACCCTATTTATTTACCCTACTAAACCCCTGACAATAAGAGACAATTTAGCACGGCCAATCAACCTAACCCGCACATCTTTGGGGCGTGGGAGGAAACCGGAGCACCCGGAGGAAACCCACGCAGACACGGGGAGAATGTGCAAACTCCAGCCAGACAGTGACCCAAGCTGGGAATCGAACCAGGAGATAGGAAGTTAAAGAAAGCAGAAAGAGCAAGCGAGAGAAGCAAGTAGATCAGAAATGGAAGTGAAAGAAACAGATCAGTAGTCAGTAGAGGAATTTGTGAAACGTGAATACAATTTTCAAACTGAACAAAAACATGATGATAAAACTAGTTATAGACATTAGGAAGAAGCTAGTTTATTATATTTTTCCTGTAAAGATTCATGATGTAGACATTGAAACAATTACTAACTACAAGTGTCTAGATATCAAAGTAGATGATAAGTTGAATTGGGGAGAACAGTTTACAGCTGTGGTGGCCAGGGGACAGACGCTGCCTTCATAAATCCTTTTGAGTAAATCCCACAATCATGTTTTACGGCTGTAGTTGACGTTTTGGATGTCTCGCCTGATACTATTGCCTTGGGAAAGTAGACTCTTTAAGGATACACAAATTATTGAACCAAGCACGGAGGGTATTTGATGGGCAGATCTTCCTCGCAAAATCTGCTTCAAATTTGACACAAGTAAAGTGTGCCTCGAACAACGAGAGCCATCCCTTATTTCAGTTTTACTGCTGGTTTCATTCAGTGAAAAGGCTACAATCACCCATAGGCAGGACAAATTGGATCCTAAACTTGTTTGTGCTCTTCTCTGTAAGAACTTTTAACAGGGGTTTGATGTATGGATGAGGATACGCACTCATGGTGGGATCCACTGACTAATTTTAATGCATTGTTTTTAAATACAATTTTAATTAAAGTTAGAGCTGTGACAGGACATCTTTTATTTAATTATTATTCATATGTATTTTTTTAACAAACAAGCAATCCACCTAAAATGGATTTCTGAATTGTCAATGAAGTGAAATTGAACTGAATTGAGAATGTGAGCGATCTTGCATTGTACACAATGGAAAGAGGTGGCGCAAACCAACCACTCTCTTCTGCTGTTTATCCTCCATATGAGCAGTAGCCCTAAACCCATTTGCCTGCATTATTCGAATATCCCTTAATCCCACTTTCTCGCAATCATCCATCTAATCTGTTCTTAAGTATGGCATTGTCAATCACAAACTCCAGTGGCACATTCCATAGATTCAATACCCTTCATGTAAAAATATCCTGCATTTAATATCTACATCCTCTCATTCCAGGCATTTCTTGACTAAAATAGTTCTGTTCTATGTCCCACAGTCCACCCCTTCATAATTCTACACAAAGAACAAAGGAACAAAGAACAAAGAAAATCACAACACAGGAACAGGCCCTTCAGCCCTCTAAGCCTGCACCGACCATGCTGCCCAACTGAACTAAAATTCCCCCACCCTTCCAGGGACCATATCCCTCTATTCCCATCCTATTCATGTATTTGTCAAGACACCCCTTAAAAGTCATTATCGTATCTGCTTCCAGTACCTCCCTCGACAACAAGTTCCAGGCACCCAACACCCTCTGTGTAAAAAACTTGCCTCGTACATCTCCTTTAAACCTTGCCCCACGCATCTTAAGCCTATGTCCCCTAGTAATTGACTCTTCCACACTGGGAAAAAGCTTCTGACTATCCATTCTGTCCATGCTCCTCATAATCTTATAGACTTCTATCAGGTCACCCCTAACCGCTAACAAATCACCCCACAATACCCTCTCTGTTCTGATGAAAACAGCCCTCAATATTTGCAGGTTTTTCTTCATATTTGTATTTTCTCAGACAGGGCAACATCAAAGAGAATCGTGCCTGTAGCATCTCGATGCTTTAACACATCCGCTTAGTTGCTTAAGCTTCATAGCAATGGGAGCAGACAAAAATCAACACCAAAACAAAATGCTACTCAAATAGGTGGTTTTAAGAAGAGTCTTAAAGCAGGAGATAGAGGGGGAGCTGTAGTGGGAATTAGGAAGAGCCTGGAGCCTGTGCCTAGCGGGATGACAGCCCAGCTGCCAATGGTGGAGTGAAGGATGTGCTGATTGAATAAGAGGCCAGGGTCGGATGGAGGAATTGAGAAACTGCGAGCCAATGCAAGTCAACAAGGTAGGAAATGATCGATGAGTGGGAGCAAGATACAAGCAGCAGAGCTTTGGTTTAGAGAGAAGAGGATGGGAAGCCTCCATTACTCAGTTAATGGTAGGGCGTTGGGGAGAGTTATAGAACAAAGAGATCTAGGGGTACATGTTCATAGCCCCTTGAAAGTGGAGTCACAGGTGGACAGAGTGGTGAAGAAGGCATTCAGCATGCTTGGTTTCATTGGTCAGAACATTGAATACAGGAGTTAGGACGTCTTGTTGAAGTTGTACAAGACATTGGTAAGGCCACACTTGAAATACTGTGTACAATTCTGGTCACCCAGAAGGTTATTATTTTTTTAAAAAGGTCATAGAAAGGATATTATTAAACTAGAAAGAGTGCAGAAAAGATTTACGAGGATGCGACCAGGACTTGATGGATTGAGTTGTAAGGAGACTGGATAGACTGGGACTTTTTTCCCTGAAGCGTAGGAGGCTGAGGGGTGATCTTATAGAGGTCTATAAAATAATGAGGGGCACAGATCAGCTAGATAGTCAATATCTTTTCCCAAAGGTAGGGGTGTCTAAAACTAGTGGGCATAGGTTTAAGTTGAGAGGGAAGAGATACAAAAGGGACCAGAGGGGCAATTTTGTCCACACAGAGGGTGGTGAGTGGCTGGAACAAGCTGCCAGAGGTAATAGTAGAGGGGGGTACAATTTTGTCTTTTAAAAAGCATTTAGACAGTTACATGGGTAAGATGTGTATAGAAGGATATGGGCCAAACGCAGCCAATTGGGACTAGCTTAGGGGTTTAAAAAAAGGGAGGCATGGACAAGTTGGGCCAAAGGGTCTGTTTCCATGCAGTAAACCTCTATGACTCTCTAAGCCAACTGGAATGCATTAGAAGAGTCAATAGTCTCCAGCACAGCTAGAGTACAAAAAGGAAACATTTCCACTGTTAGTTACAGAGAATTCTCTGCTGAAGTCGAAGCGTGGCTGGTCATTATCCCATTCTGTACCTGTCGTGGCAGGGGGAAAAGAAAGAAAGGTATGTTCCCATTCACTGACAATGACAGGTCACACCTTAGTAAACACAACAAAAACATCACAGAAACTTGAAAAAACAGACTGCTAAGTGGAACATTCCCAGCAGTTGAAGCATAGTAGATAATGGGCAAGGTGCTGACATGTGTGTGTGATTGTTTTTATCAGTGCAGCCCACACAACCCTTTATTAGCCGCATTCCTGAAATACAGAGATTTATTGCTCTGGTGTGGAAACCTAATGACCTTGGAGTTAATTAGTGGGAGGATTTAAGATCGAGAGGGTGGGCCCCTAATGTTTATCCTGCGGTGCTGACAGACTTATTACAGATTATGTGTCCATGGTCACGACTTGTTGAAACTAGTGATAACAGTTTAATCAGCAAGCTCATGGGTTTGGCCCTTCAAGAAAATGAAAGACTTTCAGCTTAGCACAGCTTCTGGAGCCTGAACCATGCTACTCTGCAGTTTACTTTTAATTTATGTGGTGTTTATTCATTTTGAAAATAAAAAGCCCATTTACTCTCCTATCCTGACGGTATATTTTAACAAAGGGCTGGTTATCCACCAACAACTCACCCATGTGTCTGATCTTTTCTTTATTTATTAGTGTCACACATAGGCTTACATTAGCACTGCAGTGAAGTTACCGTGAAAATCTCCTAGCTGCCTGTTCGGGTACACTGAGGGAGAATTTAGAATGGCCAATGCATCTAACCAGCACGTCTTTCAGACTGTGGGAGGAAACCGGAGCACCCAGAGGAAATTCACGCACAGGAGAACAGACTCCACACAGACAGTGACCCAAGCCGGGAATCGAACCCAGGTCCCTGGAGCTGTGAGGCAGCTAACCACAGCGCCACCGTGCCGCCACTACTTCACACATTAGCCAAGATAGCAAGTTACTCACAAGTTACCCACAAGCTGTTGGATAACAATAATGATGTGGAGATGCCGGCGTTGGACTGGGGTAAACACAGTAAGAAGTTTAACAACACCAGGTTAAAGTCCAACAGGTTTATTTGGTAGCAAAAGCCACACAAGCTTTCGGAGCTCTTAGCCCCTTCTTCAGGTGAGTGGGAATTCTGTTCACAAACAGAGCTTATAAAGACACAGACTCAATTTACATGAATAATGGTTGGAATGCAAATACTTACAACTAATCAAGTCTTTAAGAGACGAAGTCTCTTAAAGACTTGATTAGTTGTAAGTATTTGCATTCCAACCATTATTCATGTAAATTGAGTCTGTGTCTTTATAAGCTCTGTTTGTGAACAGAATTCCCACTCACCTGAAGAAGGGGCTAAGAGCTCCGAAAGCTTGTGTGGCTTTTGCTACCAAATAAACCTGTTGGACTTTAACCTGGTGTTGTTAAACTTCTTACTGTGGATAACAATAATCACAGCCAAACCCAATGGAGTTTCTGGTGGTATTCCTACATGGCATGTCTTTAGAGCTGGGGGTGATTGGTTAGTGTGCATTAGTATGCAGAGATGACATACCAGACTTCAATGTCTAAAGTGGGTTGTTATTTTACAAGTGCTTTTAAAAATATCTGCTCTCACACTTAACAGCAGCTCCATTTAGTTCAGTTACTCTTCTGTGACCACACCCAGGGTTGACCATAAGCACACAGAGCAGAGAACAGTCAAAGACACACATCAACGAACAATGAATGTTAGTGATCAGGGGAAAGACCCCACACCATTCCTTAATCCACTCTGAGACACTCAGACTAATTGTAGCTGCCCCAGCTAAGGTCAAGTAACTCAGCACGGACAAAGGGTCAAACTGAATCCTTCTGCTCTGTATAGTTTGTTGTTACATCACATAGTTCATTTATACACTCAGTCTAGGGAGTTGCAGGTATTTACTCTGCCACAAAGTTTATATTTTCAGGTTTTGTTGTAATTTCCCCAGCTTTGGATCCTTTTTGAAGGCAAAACTCTAACTAAAAGCTGTTCTTACACTGGAGTTCATGGTTCATTTAACATTGGCTCAGCTCAGCATTGGTCTTACACAGTACAGCTTAAATTATCAGCATCATACCTTGTTCATTTAACTATTTCTTTCAACAAGTGTTGGAGCACACTCTTCAGAGTACCAGAGTAGGCAGAACCACAAGATCTGGGACAATCTCAACCCTTTCCATCACAATGAATGATTGAGTCAATCTTAGCCTTGCTGTCACAGTGAATCCCTAAGCAGCAATCAGCACCTTTCTCTGCTGCACTTTCTTTGGGCAAGTCACAGAATGGTGTTGGCAGAGCAACGAAGCCAGTCCATCCCATCAACAAGTGAGACATTCTAGAACTGCTCTCACATACGATAAGACCTCATAGCGCACTTAAGAACCAGAGCAAAGAGTGGACAGCAAGTAGTAGCGGAAAGGGCCAGATAGGGAATTGGGGGACAACAGAGCACAACAAAAAAAGTTTATTTATTAGTCACAAGTAGGCTTACATTCACACTGCTCGTTACTATGGAAATCCCCTAGTCGCCACACTCCGACGCCTGTTCGGGTACACTGAGGGAGAATTTAGCATGGCCAATGCACCTAATCAGCACTTCATTGGACTGTGGGAGGAAACTGGAGCACCCGGAGGAAACCTACGCAGACACGGGGGAGAATGTGCAAACTCCACACAGACAGTGACCCAAGCCGGGAATCGAACCCGGGTCCCTGGCGCTGTGAGGCAGCAGAGCTAACTATTGTGCCACCGTGCCGCCCATGAAAGGCAAAGATCTCTTATATGCTACAGAAAATATATTTATCAATAAAATTTGAATTTAAAAATTAGTTGTTCACAACCAAGTGTTTTGTTTTCTCCTCTTTTCTTTTCTCCTCTTTTGTTTTTGTTGACAATTCCTGAGCCACAAGCACTCTCCTCTGGTGCCTCAATTTATTGGCTATTACTCATGCCCAAGCAACAGAACACCAATTTAACCCTGACTCACTGAACAAATGGGTTTCAGTCACCATAGCAGTATAAACACTACAACCCATCTGAAGACTGCCCTCTCCATGCAGATTTATAATGTTCGAGGCAAATGAAGGAATACTGAAATCAAAGCAAAATATTGCAGATGCTGGAGATCAGAAAATGCCGAAAAACTCAGCAGCTCTGGTAGCATCCATGGAGAGAGAAACACAGTGAACGTTTCAAGTCTGTATGATTCTTCAGAACTCAGAAAAAGAGTCATATGGACTCAAAAATTAACTCTGTTTCTCTCTCCACAGATGCTGAGTTTTCCCAGCATCGTCTGTTTCTATAGTGTGAAGGATATGCTGCTGGGAATAGAAAGCAAATCACCAATGAAGTGATTAAGTGAACAAGGCATGCGGTCAGGTCAGATTTTCAGCATTATGTAGTTCATATTATGCATTTTCATGTAAGGGGTGGCATGGTGGCACTGTGGTTAGCACTGCTGCTTCACAGCACCAGAGACACAAGTTCAATTCTGGCCTTGCGTCACCGTCTGTGAAGAGTCTGCACGTTCTTCCCACGTCTGCGTGGGTTTCCTCTGGGTGCTCTGGTTTCCTCCCACAGTCCGTAAGATGTGCAGGTTAGGTTGATTCACCATGCTAAATTTCCCCTTAGTGTCAGGGACTAGCTGGGGTAAATAAGTGGGGTTACGGGGATAGGGCCTGGGTGGGATTGTGGTTAGTGCAGACTCGATGGGCCAAATGCTCTTGTTCTGTACTGTAGGGATTCTATGATTAGAACTGACAAATTAATTTGGATGCTTCTTACCAGTTACCGAAAATACATTGAGACATAGCAGAATAGTCAAAGAAGTTGAAATAGACTTGCAGAGGTCAATGATGCTGGACAAATCTATTCGAGCTCTTTCAGAATATAACTAAAGAACAAAGAACAGTACAGCACAGGAAACACGTCCTTCGGCCCTCCAAGCCTGTGCCGCTCCTTGGTCCAACTAGACCAATCGTTTGTATCCCTCCATTCCCAGGCTGCTCATGTGACTATCCAGGTAAGTCTTAAACGATGTCAGCGTGCCTGCCTCCACCACCCTACTTGGCAGCACATTCCAGGCCCCCACCACCCTCTGTGTAAAAAACATCCCTCTAATATCCGAGTTATACTTCGCCCCTCTCACCTTGAGCCCGTGACCCCTCGTGAACGTCACTTCTGATCTGGGAAAAAGCTTCCCACCGTTCACCCTATCTATACCCTTCATAATCTTGTACACCTCTATTAGATCTCCCCTCATTCTCCGTCTTTCCAGGGAGAACAACCCCAGTTTACCCAATCTCTCCTCATAGCTAAGACCCTCCATACCAGGCAACATCCTGGTAAACCTTCTCTGCACTCTCTCTAACGCCTCCATGTCCTTCTGGTAGTGCGGCGACCAGAACTGGACGCAGTACTCCAAATGTGGCCTAACCAGCGTTCTATACAGCTGCATCATCAGACTCCAGCTTTTATACTCTATACCCCGTCCTATAAAGGCAAGCATACCATATGCCTTCTTCACCACCTTCTCCACCTGTGTTGCCACCTTCAAGGATTTGTGGACTTGCACACCTAGGTCCCTCTGTGTTTCTATACTCCTGATGACTCTGCCATTTATTGTATAACTCCTCCCTACATTATTTCTTCCAAAATGCATCACTTCGCATTTATCCGGATTAAACTCCATCTGCCACCTCTCCGCCCAATTTTCCAGCCTATCTATATCCTGCTGTATTGCCTGACAATGCTCTTCGCTATCCGCAACTCAGCCAGTTAACAAGGGGTCTCAGATCTAATATATTCAGACTTTAGTTATACCTCTGATTTTGTACTTAAATGCTATGTAGGACATTGCTTTTTGAAGTAGAGAATAAAAGTAAAACGTTTGCTTTGGATTCTATTAGGTTGTGCCAAAGGATGCAAAAGGGAGCCACATCTACATAGAAAAAGGAGACTAATGGGTACCACTGGAATTAGTTCCCTGGTCTTTGCTGTTTTCAATATTGATCAATGATCTAAAGGAATGAATGATAGCCAAACTCTCCCACTTTATCACTAAGAGGAGAGTGGGGTGGGGGGGTGGAGGGGGAGGTGGAGATAATGGGAAAACATAGACTGGCTGCAGAGATATAGCTGGAGAATGTGCCTAAAAGTGGAGATGTAATATAACAAACTGAAATAGGAAGTCATGATGCCAGGGAGTGTAAAAATAAAGGGTCTAGAGAAAACAGCATAGGAGACAGATATGGGATGGAAAACATCTTGAAAATGTCAATAAGATGTGAAGGAGTGGTGAAAAGGCAAATAGGATCTTCAGATGTGAAGCAGAATGGATCAAGCACAAGTCCCAAGTAATCACCAATTTGTACAAAGCACTGGGTTTCCCCATTTTGATTGCTGGTACAACTCTGAACAGTGGGAATGGTATGGTGGGCACCCTGGCCCTGCCGTGGGTGCAGTGTTCCTCAGCTGAGGAACCTTGTCAGAATATCAGAAACTGTTACATTCTCTTAGTTATAAATCTACTGGATCAATTGGGCCCCAGAATTGTGTCTATTATTAAGACAATCTATAAGGCAAGGATCCTACAGGGGTTCAAACTTAGATAAGAATTGAATATGAGATAATGCATAAACTTCTTCATGCAGAAGGTGATAAATGTGGTTAGTTTACACGTATCTGAATACATGTCTGACAAAGGGATAGACTGTGCACAACCATGCAGTCTGTGTGGTTGCTCGATTCCCTCAAGGAGTTAGAAATTGCCAGTTCTTTGCACCCTAGAATTAGGCAAGGTTTATTCAACTCCCTCTTGGATAAGCATAACCAATAACTGGGCAGCGTAGTGCACCATTTCACAGTCAGGCGAGATTGGGTGGGACAAATAGACTTGCAGGTCTTCCCTGACTTGAAAAGGCAACCCACTCCACACAAGAAATAGGAGTCCAACGTCAGGCCCACCCATGATGGGATAACAATAAAAAATATTACAAAAAAAACAATGGCAAGGTCACTTGACCTTTGTGTCTAGGCTGACACATGAAGAGGTATTGAAGAGCAACCAACAATTTTGGAGCAGTGCCTCGGTGAAGATCAACACATTCCTGGAGATGAGGGAAGAAAACTGACAACCAAAACTTGTTTGGATAGTAAGCTTTCAAAGGAATTAATACAGGTTATGGTTGGATTAACCCCAGGTACTGCCGGTGCTGTCATCGGAAAATCAGGTATTGTGATTCTGCCTTCATTCTGCCAGTTTAGAAACAATCCTCATGAGAACAGCATTAATCATCTGCTGCAGTTCAAATCACAAGACCAGCAAAAGGTCAGATTACTCCAACTGCATATTTTCAATCGGGTGCAGCAATAAAACAAGTGTGAAGCGTGGAGCTGAATCGCGCTCTCCCTGAAAAACTAAACGCTACAATTCACATTGCCAATCTCAGCATGATCCTTGGGATGTCATCTGTCCTGCTGCAGATATACTTCTAACTCTCCAGCTGCCTTCAACACTCAGCACTTGAGAAGAACACATTTTTGATATAAATGAGCGCATGCTGGAAATCGGAAATGAAATCAGAAATTGCTAAAAATACTCAGCAGGTCTGGCAGCATCTGGGGAGAGAGAAACAAAGCTCATGTTTCAGGTCAGGCCACAATCATTCCAAACTCTCACTCATTGCTGTCACAAATCATAAAATGTAGGAATACCAACGCTGATCTGTGACTCATGATCAACTCTCAAAAGGAGCATAAAATAAAATGTTGCCTTTTTCTACTGAAGTCTATTCATTTTTAACCCTTAAAAATTTTAAGGGGGGGGGCGCAGTGGCCTAGTGGTACTTTTGCTAGACTATTAATTGTGGTGAACCATCGTTGGTTACCACTGTGGGGTTATTCCAATGTTACTGTTGGGTTAGGGTGTTGCCACTGTGGGGGTTGTTATAATGTTGTTGGGTTAGGGTGTTTATACTGTGGGATTAATATACCTGTGGTAGATGTTGTTATGGCACATCCTGGTCGGGCCCCGCCTCCTGGGGAGAGGTATAAGACCCTCCAGTTTGGATTGGTGTACTCGTGTTAGATAGTTCCATTGTTTGTCAATAAAAGCCTTCAATCGCTGAAGCCTTGTACCTCGTGCTTGATTGTCGCGCATCAATTTTATTGACAAACACAAAACTCTCGACAGTAAAGAGAGTATGGAGCAAATGCTGAAACCAGAGCGTCTGACGCTGGACCCACGTGCGGTCGGTGCCTCTAACACCTTCGACCACTGGTTGAAGTGTTTCGAGGACTACCTGGCAGCCTCTGCAGCAGCTACTACGGACGACGACAAACTCCAGGTCCTCCACGCGAGGGTAAGCGACACGGTCTATCTTGCGATTCGTGCGGCCACCACTTACCCGAGGGCCATCGAGCTCTTGAAGAAACGATACACGAGACCACCCAACGAGATTCACGCTCGTTACCTCCTCGCTACACGACGTCGGCAGTCGGGCGAAACCATGGAGGACTACGCCAATGAGCTCTTGCAGCTTGCCAGGGGCTGCGACTGCAAAGATGTGTCGGCTGAGCAATATATGTACGACCTCGCCCGAGATGCGTTTGTAGCAGGGGTAGGGTCCTCGTACATCTGGCTTAAGCTATTAGAGAAAGGGAACCTCAACTTGACCCAAGCGATGGAGATGGCTGAGATGCTGGAGGCAGCGTCGAAAAGCTTGGCTCTGTACCCCGAAGACCACGCGGAGACAACGTGGCAGGAGCAAGCACAAATCCCTCCTCGCCCCACGGGCTCACGCTCCCATATCGACCCGACGACGGCGGCAGCTCCAGGCGGCCAGCGATGCTATTTTTGCGGAGGAGCCAAGCATCCACGGCAAGTGTCCAGCAAAAACGGCGATCTGCAGTCAGTGCGGTAAAAAGGGGCACTATGCTAAAGTTTGCAGGTCGAAGCCCAAGAACGGCAGTGCAGCCTGTGACCCTCCAGAGCGGAGACAATCTCCTTCGACGTCGCAGTACCCGCGAGGCCCGACCACGTGCGAATCCAGGACGGCGCCATCGTGGCTGACGGAGGAGGAGGATGACCACCAGGAGTCGCTACGCTTGGCGCCCTCACCCACGTGCGATTCATGGGGGCGGCCATCATGGTCGACAACGACCAGGAGCGACCAGCAGGGGTCCTCAGTATCAACCTCGGCTGCAGTGACGCCCGGGGGCCAACGGTGGCGTCGATCTCTCTGGACCAGACAAAGCATCACAGGCTTGACAGTTCGATGATGAACATCAAGGTAAATGGTCGTACTGTGTATTGTCTGTTTGACAGTGGGAGCACCGAGAGTTTTATTTACCCTGACACTGCAAAAAGGTGTGGACTCCGGGTTCTACCTGCCAAACAGACAATTTCTATGGCATCACGGTCCCGGTCTGTACCGATCCAAGGACGTTGTATGGTAACCCTAGAGGTGCAGGGCACAATTTACGAGCGATACAGGCTCCTTGTGTTGCCGCACCTTTGCGCGCCAATTCTCCTCGGACTAAACTTTATGGTCCACATGAAGAGTGTGATCCTACAGTACGGTGGGCCACTCCCTTCACTGGCAGTAGGGAATCAGCCGCAGCCTCCAAATTGCCCAAAGCGCCCTGCATGCAATCTTTCCACACTGAAGATCACCACACCTTCTTTATTTAAGAATCTGGTACCAGGCTGCAAGCCCATCGCTACTAAAAGTAGGCGTTACAGCGGTGAAGACCGGATCTTTATCAGATCTGAGGTTCAGCGGCTCCTCAAAGAAGGGATCATACAGCCAAGTGCTAGTCCGTGGAGAGCGCAGGTCGTGGTGGTTAAAAGCGGGAACAAACCCCGGATGGTCATCGACTACAGTCAGACCATTAACCGTTATACGCAGCTGGATGCGTATCCTCTCCCGCGCATATCTGATATGGTCAATCAGATTGCGCAGTACCGGGTGTTCTCCACCATAGACCTTAAGTCCGCCTACCACCAACTCCCCATCCGCCCAGAGGACCGACAATATACGGCTTTTGAGGCGGATGGTCGTCTATATCAGTTTCTTAGGGTTCCATTTGGTGTCACCAATGGGGTCTCGGTCTTCCAGCGTGCTATGGACCGAATGGTGGACCAGAACGGGTTGCGGGCTACCTTCCCGTACCTGGATAACATCACCATCTGCGGCCATGACCAGCAGGACCATGACACGAATCTCCAAAACTTTCTGCGCACTGCATCTCGCCTGAATCTGACCTATAACAGGGAGAAGTGCGTATTCCGTACGCGCAGGTTAGCTATCCTTGGATACGTGGTGGAAAACGGGGTCATCGGCCCTGATCCAGACCGTATGCGCCCCCTTACTGAACTTCCCTTGCCCGCTAGCACAAAAGCACTGAGGAGATGCCTCGGCTTCTTTTCTTATTATGCGCAGTGGGTCCCCAACTACGTGGACAAAGCCCGTCCGCTCATCAAGTCCACGACCTTCCCACTCACGCCGGAGGCCCAATTGGCCTTCAAGGCTTTGAAAAGCGACATTGCGAAAGCCACGATGCACGCGGTGGATGAATCCATCCCTTTTCAGGTGGAAAGTGATGCATCGGATTTCGCCCTGGCCGCCACACTAAACCAGGCAGGCAGGCCCGTCGCGTTTTTTTCCCGCACCCTTCAAGGTCCCGAAATTCGGCATTCAGCGGTGGAGAAGGAGGCTCAGGCCATTGTGGAGGCCATCAGACACTGGCGCCATTACCTGGCGGGAAGCGGTTCACCCTGATCACGGATCAACGATCCGTGGCGTTTATGTTCAGTAATACGCAGAGGGGCAAGATCAAGAATGATAAGATCTTGCGGTGGAGAATTGAGCTCTCCACCTATAATTACGATATTATGTATCGTCCAGGGAAGCTCAATGAGCCCTCGGATGCCCTCTCGCGCGGAACATGCACTATCATGCAGGAGGACCGCTTGAAGGCCCTCCACAATGACCTGTGCCATCCTGGAGTCACTCGACTCTACCACTTCATAAAAGCCCGCAACCTGCCCTACTCGGTGGAGGATGTCAGGTCAGTAACGAGAAGCTGTCGGATTTGCGCGGAATGCAAACCGCACTTTTATCGACCGGACCGGGCACAATTGGTCAAGGCCACTCGCCCCTTCGAGAGGCTGAGTGTGGATTTTAAGGGCCCCCTTCCCTCAACGGACCGGAATGTCTATTTTCTCAATATCATAGATGAATACTCCCGGTTCCCGTTTGTTGTCCCCTGTGCGGACACGTCGACTGCCACAGTGATTAAGGCATTCAGTGATCTTTTTACCCTGTTCGGGTACCCCTGCTACATACATAGCGACAGGGGCTCGTCGTTCATGAGTAACGACTTGAGGCAATTCCTGCTCTCATACGGGATTGCCTCTAGTAGAACCACGAGCTACAACCCTAGGGGTAACGGACAGGTGGAGAGGGAGAATGCTACAGTCTGGAAGGCTGTCCTACTGGCGCTGAAATCCAGGGGCCTTCCAGTCTCCCGTTGGCAGGAGGTCCTTCCAAATGCGCTTCATTCCATTCGCTCCCTCCTGTGTACGGCAACCAATGCTACTCCCCACGAGAGGATGTTCTCATTCCCTCGGAAGTTGTCCTCGGGGATCTCCTTACCAGCCTGGTTGACGTACCCAGGACCCGTCCTTCTGCGGCGACATGTGAGGGCCCGCAAGTCCGACCCCTTGGTCGAACCGGTCCAACTCCTCCACGCCAACCCTCAGTATGCCTATGTGGCATATCCTGACGGGCGAGAGGACACAGTCTCGATTCGAGACCTGGCGCCCGCAGGGGACGTAGCAACTCCTGTCGCTCCTATACCCCCTGTCACGAACCCCCTTTCACTTCTTTCTTCCCCAGACGTGGCGCGGTCAGCACCGGGACCAGTGCATAACAGTTATACTCCCATGTACAGCTTGCCTGAGACTCGGAGATCAGCGCCACCACAGAAGGTTCCAGGATCCCCTGCACCATCGCCTCACCAGGGTCAACCGGCCCGGGAGTCCTCGAGGGGACAGCCGGACGCTGTTTTGGAGAGAACGCCACCGCAAGCACCTGCTCCGGTGTCGCAACCGGTGTTGAGGAGATCACAGCGACGGTGCGGTCCTCCAGACCGTCTGGACTTGTGAATTTTGTATATATGTGACCTGTTTTCGCACCCCGTCGGCCTTTGTTTTTAAAGGAGGGGTGAATGTGGTGAACCATCGTTGGTTACCACTGTGGGGTTATTCCAATGTTACTGTTGGGTTAGGGTGTTGCCACTGTGGGGGTTGTTATAATGTTGTTGGGTTAGGGTGTTTACACTGTGGGATTAATATACCTGTGGTAGATGTTGTTATGGCACATCCCGGTCAGGCCCCGCCTCCTGGGGAGGGGTATAAGACCCTCTGCTCAGGCGGGACCCCTCCAGTCTGGATTGGTGTACTCGTGTTAGATAGTTCCATTGTTTGTCAATAAAAGCCTTCAATCGCTGAAGCCTTGTACCTCGTGCTTGATTGTCGCACATCATTAATTCAGAAACTCAACTAATGTTCTAGGGACCCGGGTTTTATAAAAAAATGTCTGGAATTAAAAATCTACTGATGACCAGGAAACCATTATCGGTTGTCGGAAAAACCCAAGTGGTTCATGAGTGTCCTTTAGGCCGTCCTTACCCAGTCTGGCCTACGTGACTCCAGAGCCACAGCAATGTGGTTGACTCTCAACTGCCCTCTGAACAAGGGCAACTAGGGATGAGCAATAAATGCTGACCAGCCAGCGACACCCATGTCCCACAAATGAATTTTAAAAATTCTTTCACGGGACAAGAGCATCACAGGCTAGGCCAATATTTTTATTGCCCACTCCTAATTGCCCTCGAGTAGGTGGTGGTGAGCCGCCTTCTTGAACTGCTGCAGCCCATGTGGTGTAGGTACTAATCAGAATTACTTACTCACAGAATTACATACTTAATCAGGAACCGTGTCAACGTTGCACTGGAATAGTTACCCAAAGGAGAGCTGAAATACTAACCTTTGATCTCAAAGACCTTGGTTCAAATGCAGCCCAGAAAGGAGAGACAAAGGGATCGTTCTTTTTAAGAGAATGACTGATAACCTCACCTGGGAACTGGCAGAAAACAGTTATTAAACCCAGCAATGTGAAGAAATTCAATTTGTGTCACTGCAAATTCAGTCAGTAACACAGGACACAGAGGGAGAAGATTTATTGAGTTCAACAGCCCTGAGAATCTCTCTTTAAAACAAAACTTGCAATTATCTCGTGCCTTATCACATTTCAAAGAAACATCCAAAAGTGCTTCAAGATGCAAAGAATTACATTCAAAGGAATGAGGACCATTAAATAGTAAACAACTATTTTACACGCAGCAAGGTCCCACAAGCACGAGGACACATAAAATGTTCATCAATTTGTTAAAAATGGTATCAAATGAGTGGAAAGTTGGTGAGAAGGAAGCCAGAACAGCAGAAGAATTCCCTGGCATTCCTTCCATTTGTGCCATGGGATCTGTAATATCACCAGAACTGGTGATTCAACGTCTCATCTGAAGGACATCAGGTTGAGCCTCTTTCACAGTCGGACCATAAAGAGTCTGAATGGCAAAACCTGCTTCTCAAAGAATGTTGGTCAATGAGATTTACTGTAATCTACTTAAAAGGTGTCCTAGTTTTAAGACTCACTCTTAAGCGGGTTCACAAAAGAATGACTCACTTATCGAAAAGGGGATGCCAATAGTAAACCTTGTTCTTTTTATTGCTTATTTCTAATTTATTTTTATCATCCTTATTTACGATTAAGTGTAATAGAACAAATTGCATTACTAGCTGAGACTTAAATATCCCTCATTCTAAAACATGGGATCTATTGCTCTAATGGAACTGGTAGTACTGGAGCAGAGTGCTGCTGCTCTTTGTTATATATGCCATCTTATGCAATATAATGCCGTTCCGCAATGATTCCTTTTTCCAATTTCCTCTGTCATCCTCACCATTAACCTCTGTAACGGTGACTTCTCATCCCCAGTGATTTTAACACACGCCTAAATTTCCATAGCCCTTCTCTGCTGACTTTTCTGTCCTCTTATTCACTCTTTACACAAACCTTCCCACATGTATTCTCAGCCACTGCTTCAAGCTCATCATCCCCCTGCCTGAAATCTCAATCATTAACAAGGCCATTCAAACTACTACTTCCTTGCTGATACCGTTTGGATTGCTTTCCCTTTTGTCCACAACTCTCACCATGCACCTGTGGCAAAACCTCTCTCTAAATGAGTCTTGAACTTCCAACTCCATCTTCTCGATACCCTTGCTCCTGTCAACCTGTTAAACCACTCGTTCCACTTTACCTCTGATGTTCCTGTTCCCAGCAAATCAAACACTGCCTCTAATTTCTGTTGTTCCCTGTATAGCTCCACCTGCTGTTCCCCAGTAACATTGCTCCTTTGAGTCAGAAGGGTACACATGCGCTGGTAACCAGGGCAAAGTTGGCACCTTTGATTGTTCTATCATATTTAGCTCAAACAGGTGGACTCCTCCAGTACAGCAAGGATAACCCTAATAAACCCTTTCTCCACAATGAATCACAACTCAAACCCTATTCCATCCAGTCTTACCTCCAATTCCACAAACAAAAGAAAATCATGGTTTTCTTCAACTTCAATATCAAGCAAATAACGAAGCTACTTCACCATTTTCCTGCTCCTACTATGCCACTTACTATAGCCCTGAACTGAAAATAAAAACTGCAAATGCAGTTCAGGCAGCAACTATGAAGCGAGAAACAGAGTTAGCGTTTCAAGATGATGACTTTCCATTAGATCTGCGAACGTCAAACTGAGACATTAACTCTGTTTCTCCCTTCGCAGATGCTACCTGACCTGCTGAATGTTCCCAGCATGTTCTCTTTTTATTTCAGCTTTCCAGCATCTGCATTATTTTGCTTTGGCACTAACCCCGTGCCTCTCCAAGCTCATTCCTCCAAGAACCACCCAGTCCTTGTTGCTTTAACACTCCACACTGAACTCCTATCCACTCAAGGCTGCTTCCACCTCTATGACCTGTTGCTGCTCCTCTGCAGACTCACTTGAAGCAAATGGTCGAGAAACTACACTAATAGTTTCCACACCAAACCTTCCAAATGTGTCCATTTCAAATCACTAAGAGCTACCATATGTTAAGGAGGATGTGTCTCCTGCTGACTCACCCCACAATTACATGTGAAATTATGAATGTGTCAAAAGGTCCCTTAATTAACAGCAATATACAGCATACAAGTACCTCTACTTCCCTTCCAGAACCTGTAACACTGCCAGCAACAAATATCTATGTCACTGTCAGGGTCAGAGGCCACCATTTTTCTGGGCTGTGGAGAATGGGTCAACCCTGCAGTTTCCCACTTACTTGTCCAGACAGCTGAGCGCAGGGACAGCTGAGCAGCGAGATATAAACATTCATTTTTTTCCCAACAACTGTGTTAAAATTGTTTTAAAAGAGATGTCCCCCAGAGCAGCAGGGCCCGATAATATTTTAGAGTAGCTCATAATAAATTGCAACTGTAAAGAGAAAGATGTTTGCATTGATGGAGCAATTATCCTATCTCACAACAACATGTCAGCTAAAAGTTAAAGTTAAAGTTTGTTTATTAGTCACAAGTAGGCTTACATTCACACTGCAATGAAGTTATTGTGAAAATCCCCTGGTCGCCACACTTCGGCACCTGTTTGAGTAACACTGAGGGACAATTTAGCATGGCCAATGCACCTAATCTGCACATCTTTCGGCCTGGGGGAGGAAACCAGAGCACCCAGACGAAACCCACGCAGACATGGGGAGAACGTGCAAACTCCACACAGACAGTGACCCAAACCGGAAATCGAACCCAGGTCTCTGGCGCTGTGAGGCAACAGTGCTAACCACTGTGCCACCCCTTGTATCGTATATTGGAGAATTGACACTAGGAAACACAGAGGGTTAAAAAATAACAGAGTTTTATTTACAGGATGGTGTTCACTCCATGGTTGCTTCTTCAGTCTGGCAGTTACCCCTGCGCTAGTTTTAACCTGCTTTATATTGAACAAAATTGACTTCTCCCAGGCGTAATGTCACTTCTGGTGAATGCATGAATATATTAATATAGTGTTTAGTGCAGCTACAAAGTATCAATATTAATACATAATAGCTTGCTTCACATAAAAGAAGTTACTTTGAAATGCAGTTTCCATGTGAATGTGGCAGTGAATTTGTACACCAATGAAATGAAGGGATGTTTCATTGGACTGGGTGGTGAGGATGAAAGGTTGGCCACTGCACCGGTAAAGCTTTCTGCCCATCATTGAATCGTGTTCAAGAACCTTCAATAGCTGAACCACAGGCTCATCGGGAGCAGGCGACAAGAGGACGTCAATGACTACATTGTACTCTGCTTTGATGTAAAACTACCTGGGAGAAGACAAGACGTAATGGAGGTTAAAACTCTCTCCATACACTCTATCATGCGCTCCTAGGTCAGAGAGAGCACAGTTTAAACATAAACACCTCTATATTGGTCAACAAAGTACCCTACGTAATATACAACAGACTTAAATACAGAGTTGAACTCTGTCTAGACTGTTTCCCAAAAACTCCCAAGTACAGGTGAACATAGGACAGGTGAGAAGTAAAAAGTTGTGAACATTTCAAAGCCAACCACTTCTGTTTTTATTGGAGGTGTGGCTGGGGTTAGAAGGCTAATCTGCTCTCAGGAACTGGGTCAGTCATGGAAATCTGTTAGGGAGGTAGCTAGCGTGTCTCCACTTTTACATGATTTTTTATTTTTCAACGAATGTTGGCCAGGTTCCTTGGGGCTCTGGAAACCTGGCAGCCAAAAGGGGGTGGGAAGAACCAGGTCTGTGAGCAAAGTGCCTTTACAGCACTGCTTACTGCTCATAGGAGCAGGAGGAGCTGAGAAGGAGCAAAGGGATTTACATAGCCACGAAAAGCCTAGCGCACAGTCCAAACAGTAATTAAAAGGGTAATAGAATGCTGGCTTTTATTCGAAAGGACTTGGAATATAAACGGGAAGGATGATATGCTTCAATTGTACAGAGCCTTGTTCAGACCCAATCTGGCACATTGCATTCAGTTTACAGTAGCTCAGGAAAAATACACTGGCCATGGAGTGATTACAGCACAAATTCACCAGATCAATGATATCAGAGGTTAAATATACTATACAAGAACATAAGAACTTGGAATAGGCAATTAAATCCTTGAGCCTGCTCCGCTATTCAATACGATCATGGCTGATCTCACCTCAGCCTTAACTCCACTTTCCTGCCCATTTGCCATAACCCTTCAACCCATTATTAATTAAAAATCTCCTCCTTAAATTTACCCAATGTCCCGGCATCCACCACACATCCAGTTTCATGACCCTTTGCGAGAAGTAATTTATCCTGATCTCAGTTTTAAATCTGGCACCCAGTGAAAGATTCCATGCATAATTGTTCAGCATTGAGTTTGAACTAGTGATGGATCACAAACCATGAGAGATGATTTATTCTCTCAGATCCAGACCGTGTGCCAGAATCAAAAGATGGGGTTTGACACTCCAGCAGAACGAGTACAAGGTGGTTCACATTGCTGGAAAGGTGAACTTCACTGAACCACTGTCACGACGACAGAGGGAGGATCAGATGCATCAATCCTCACCAGATGAGGAAGCTGAATGAAGCTGAATTGTTTGTACAGTCAGGCAGTTCATGGTGTACCACAGCAATGGCAACTAGAAAGGCTGAAAGGGAATCAGACAAATATCCAGAACTGGATGTCAGCAGATAGAGAAACCATGCTGGAAATTAGAAGGATTACCCATTCGAAGCTATACAAGGTGAACTGTGCACAATTGGGAAGAGTTCTCATCAGGATGTAGTGCTACAAAGGTTTAGGCCTAGACTGGTGGTCCTAGCTCCTGAGGGCCACTTAGGAATGATTAGTATTAAGTAAAACCAACGAACTGAAGTATGCTGGCCAGCGATGGAGAAAGATATGGAGCAGTTTTTTCAAAACATGTCATTGATATCAACTTGTCAGCAAAACCCAATCCACCAGACCCGTGCACTGTTACCAGCTGGACCATGGGAGGATGCAGCATTTCACTCTTTCGGCTCATTTCCATCAGGAGAGTCTCTACTGGTGGTGACTGGCTATTACAGTCATTACTAGGAGTATGTTGTTCAGAACTCTACAACAGCAGAAAAAAGGGTGTTTGCAGAGACTGAACTATTTGTCTACGGGTCACTCTGTATTAGACAACGGGCCACAATTCATTTCACGGACCTTTGCAGATTACATGCAAGTCACTGGCATTCACCATCACAGAATTACCCTAAATGGCCATCGGCAAATGGGGAATGGAACAACAAAAACAATCCTTAGACAAACCGTCATTGGCAAGAAAGGAAACACTGACTGCGCAGTTGTTGGAGACAGCACTGTATGACAGAAATTCTTCATGTGTCAAAAAGTATCATGGTGCCAAGAACACAGCAGACAATGATACAGATCTAGCTGGGATCCAGCAATCCAGAAACCCCAGCTGGTGATCGGCAGAGAGCTTGTTATCCAGGGGGCAAAACATTGCTTCCAGAGAGAATGACAACATTTACTTACCCTAGTACACAATGACCAGAGGTGCCGAGACAGCAGGCAAGAGGAGGGCAATAAAGTGATCTGAAGATTTTGTGTAATTTTGCAACAGGGCCTGAAATTGGAAATCAGTTTGGAGCAACAATTTGGGCAGCCATTGTTTCAATATTCTTTACTTTGCATTTTAATGTCGCTTCCTTAGATGGTGATGAGTTTTGGTGGGCCTTTGACTTGTAGAAAACGTCTCTCTCTCCACACTCCCCTGATGGTGTCTTGTATGCTTTTCTACCTTCACCTTGTTTTGGGCAGTTTGCTTGCTCATCACCCAATTCCAATGGTGGGCAAAGTCTTTCAAGAGTTGTTAACAAGCAAGGTATTTTCCAGACCAGACTTAAATTGGGGACACTACCAGCTGGAGCTTCATCCTGATTCAAGCAAGGTGATAACTTTAGTCACTCATTATGGACCATCCAACTCAATCACAAAAATTCTGCCTTTACATTCCAACCCCCAGCTCTCCCATCTGCAGTGAAGCATGCAACAGTTTGAAGTAAGGTTTTAGATGTATAAGAATAGAGCTTTCTGACACATTTTTGAGATGTGCACTTGATTCTTTGTCTTCAGTTCCTCTCACAGTGCTCTGTCGATGGCATTACTGTCAGTGCCTGAAGCTGCAATAATGCTCACTTCAACACCACCAACAATCACTGGAATTTTCTCATGGTTACTCCCATTAACAGAAAACATGCATCCATAGTGCTGTTCGTGTCCCCACTCTCTGCATGTTCTTCAACTTGACTCCCAGTTCTGTCACTTTAATCTCTCTTTCCATTACATGACATGCCAGGCTTCCCTCTCTGTCCAACATTGCTTCTAACTTCTTGGCAAAATAGTCTGCCCCCTAAAATATTCTACATATCTTTCTCTTGGCCGGGCAGCAGGCATCTTCTTCATAGTGCTCCAAGTTGCCACATGTGAAACCCTCTCTCTGACTTTCACATTTACACATACCTGGATTCTGTTGTGCCACTCAGTTAACCTCCACTTCTATTGTGCCAATGGCAGAGGTGGGACTGAGTTTCATGCTGTAAAATTGGCCATCCACTGCTTCCAATACAGTTGCTATTTTCAATGTATCATCCAACATCAAGTCACCTCCTCCTCCTAGCAGTTTACACCATAACTCATTCAACTTGTAATGTCGGACCACCTGATCCATTCTCTGGTTATTCAGATCCATCACAATATAATTGCATCCATCTGACACCTGCCCAAAATAGATCACAAATTGGGTGATAGTTTTCCCCTCTTTCTGTCTTCTCTGACAGAAGATACACCTTTGGAATCATCACATGATGGTCCTTCAAAGCTTCCACTGCACCTTCATAATCCACCTTTGCTCCCATGTTAGGCAATGTCTTGGGTCTCAGAGAAACAAAGAATAATACAGCACAGGAACAGGCCCTTCGGCCCACCAAGGCTGCGACGCCACATGACGCCTTTCTAAATTAAAGACCTTTTGCCTCGACGCAGTCCTTATCCTTCTATTCCCTGCCTATTTATTTATCTGTCAAGATGTCTCTTAAACGTTGCTATTGTATCTGCTTCTACCACCTCCTCTGGCAGCACATTCCAGGCACTCACCACCCTTGGTGTAAAAGAACTTGCCTCTCACATCTATTTTAAACTTCTCCCCTTTTACCTTAAACCTCTGTACCCTGGTCATTGACATTTCTACCTTGAGAAAAAGATTCCGACTATGCATTCTATCCATGCCTCTCATAATTTTGTAAACTTCCACAAGGTTGTCCCTCAGCCTCTGACTTTCAAATGAAAACAAATCAAGTTTGCCCAGTCTTCCCTCATAACTAATACCCTCCAAACCAGCAACATCCTGGTAACCTCTTCTGTGTCCTCGCCAAAGCCTCCACATCCTTCTGGTAGTGTGGCGATCAGAACTGTACGCAATATTCCAAATGTGGCCTAACTAAAGTTCTCCCTCACCAAATCACTGGCATTGAACAGCAATAAGGCCGATTTCTGTGCTTTCTGACCCACTGTCTCCCTGTCCAAAAACAACCAGGATGCACTTGAAACTCCTCCAGCCATGCTTTCCATTTTACTGTAATGGCAATGTCATCACCCATTAGATCAAACAGTTCAATTCTCCAGACTGCAGACATATCAGCACCAGCAACTGCCTTGACACAATCTCAAATAGCTCTAAATGTATCTTTATCGCCAATGTCGCATCTTGGGCTGAAAGAACAAAGTTGCAGATTTAGCTGCAGGCATCACATCATTTAATCCCCCATGTTGACCAACTTCTGACAACATTCTATCTGACCTTGGTTGTCCAGTATGTGCACAACCCAACTATCTGAATGCAGTCAATTATCATTATGACACACCCAAAGGGAACATCTCCCAAGTATGTAGGCACCTTCACATGATGGAACATGGTCGTGTATCACAAGGATTTTCTGTATCATGAGGTAACCAGAACCCAGAAGGCCATTAGGACGCCCTAAGCTCTGTTTCAAGAATGTTTACAAGCGTGACATGAAGACCCTAACCACTGATTTTCACACTTAGGAGATACGAGCTGACAACAGAGGAAAATGGCGGCATCACCCATGGGATGACATGTGGCACCATAACAATCAGTGGCGACAGCAGCTTGGCAATAGGCGCCAACACCAAAAACACCAATTCTCAATGGTGGATCTGATAACCTCTTCATGTACGGCACTGGTGGCAGAACCTGTTTCTCATGGATTGGTTCCTTCAATCATCAGCAAAGTGCACCACATTCCTAATGGAGTTGATTTGCTGCAAATCTAGAATCCTTCCATCTGTGTAAGATAATAATGATAAAGTTCTTAGGGTAACATTGCTCCCACAACCTATATCATCATCACTATATATTCATTGTTCATAAATAAATTTGCTTGGAAGCTCTAACCATACTGAATGTGGTCAATTTGAAATGTGCAAAATGCCAAAGATGTTGTCAGAGGATTGCATAACTTGCAGTGAAACGCTACTCCTAATAGGGTGACGTTTAACTTTGGGTTATTCAACCTAATACATGTGCTCTCAGTTATCAAGGAGCTAAGGTCACTTGAAGGGAATCTGACACAAACATGCACACAGAATCTAAATTTCAAAACCTGGACCAGCAGAAACGGATGACAGTGCTTAAATTCACCACATGCAATACTTGTAGAACTCCTAGAATCGCAGATTCTTTGTGCCTGCTTAACTTTCAAAAGTGGCCCCCAATTTTCCAAATGATGACCTGGAACCAGTTGTCCATCCTTGTTGATATTAAATCAGTCCCTGTTCAGTAAAGAAATCTTCAAGACAACGGCTGCATCCATCCCTCTGATGACTGAAGATATAGGAAGTGAATCCAGGCCGTCACCACCTCATTGGTTAATCAGTTCTGAGCCTGGCATTTCAGTGGAGGAAGGCTAATTTACATGACATAAAGTCATTCTCTATTAAAGGCAATCAGAAAACCAGATGTACCAGACTGGCACAGACCTGTTGACATTACTGGTCAGCCCTGTTTACTTCAGTGTGGTTCTCCAGCCCAGGAGTAATCATCCAATATAAGCATTCACTTTTCAGGTATTAACCTAGGTGGAGTAAAGCTGTTTTGAGCAGTTGTCCTGCATCATTCACACACACAGGTGGTAGTGTTCACGGTGTGCAAGTACTATAACTTCCAATTTCCAGTTAATTTGCCTCCACCGCTGTTTGAAGCAGGCAGACTTCAGTCACTCGCTGTGTGTTCCTTGGCGTTAGCACCATTTTCTTTGGCAGCTCATGCAAATGCTTTCATTGCATCAGTCCGAGTGAAATGATCTCTGGCAGCCTCCTTCCACACCTTAATGACCAAACGTCTGCAATACGTAAAAACCACCGGGATGTGCCAGAAAAAGGAATGGTGCTAATTTTTCTTAGGCTGAGAGCCACTTTCTGCCTTTTCCTTCTGCATATCCCAAACCAGCAGCACCCATTTGACAAGTTAGAAAATCCATTCAAGCACAAAGTTTAAACAATGATCTTCATGGTCACAATTTGACATCTCTGGGTTCTCCACCGCCATCAGCCCCCTGCTTTAGTCTTCCACCTCAGTTGACTTAATTCAATCCAGTTCTCCTTTTCTCAGTTATTGACAAACCACAGGGAATTTCTATTTCCAACTTAATCTCAAAACTTGATAACAGCAGCAAAACGCAGCCAGATTTCACTCCTATTACGACCACATGAGGAGGAATAAACTGGCACCACTTTATTCAACACCCTCGGTCGGTCACAACAAAGCTTAAATTAAAAATCCTTTCCAATCCAAATGTATTTACTTTTTAATAAGGAGTCAATCAAACAAGGTTTTCTTGAGTCAAAGAGTAAGTTTGTTATTAAACCAGAGGAGAAAGTAAAAGACATGACAACACACACATATAGATCTCAGAAGTAGGAAAGTTGGAGTCCAAATGAAAAAGTTTAAAGAATACACCAAGTCATTTGCGTTGCTTGCAATGAGGCATAGGTTGTTGAATGTTGTGGTCATTTAAACTTAGTTGATTTACTTTACAATCATGGAGTTGAAGAAGTTCAGGTAACTGCACCTTGCTGGAATTAACTTCAGAGAGAGAGAGAGAGAGATTCCTTACTACTCCCTTCAGCAGTTCTTCCAGATTACTTCATTTTTTTCCCTGTTTCGAGCTTGGCAAAATCAACTCTTAAATCTCCTGTCTGTATATTCCAAGAAAGAATTTGATTAACATGTCTTGCAATCATTCTGTTCAAACTTGTAATCACATGTTTAATCTTTCATCAAAAAAAATTTAGAAACATTTCAAGACAGTGGAAACCAACAAGAAATTAGGATATTTTGTCCTCTAGAGGGATTCTGAATGCCTGCTGGGTAACTGACTGGCTAGTAGTTTCCTTTGTCTTGACAGAATTATTGTTGATTGAAGTCCAGTACTTTACATTTTCAATGCCTTTATTTCAAGAGTTCCTTTTTTGAAGTGGATCTCAACACTTGGGTGGAATTCCATGAGCAACTTGTCAGCAGTGCAATCCATATAGTAACATTGCAGTAAAGGTCAACTTACAATTCTAGACATGAGACTCATGGCAGCCATTCTTGGTCAGTATCTTTTCTTGGAGGCATAATGCTCCAAACTCGGCATTAGAACTAAAACATGAACCAAGTCAGCATTAACATACAGTAATCTCAAATCTAAAATTATGATGTAAACAGCGGAGAAGATTGACCAAGTTCAAAATTGTAAGTTAAGTTTCTCCCAATTATTGTAATATGCTCACAATGGCTGGAACATTGGCACTAATTATTAAAATCTACTGATCAACGATGATGCATGTAAGTTTGATAAATAAAAGAATGCAAAAAACGACAACCTTTGCAGAGTAAAGCTAGACATAATTAAATACAAAACTCTGACTGTTTCGGGACCTGACAAACATTTCTAGACACGGAGTAGAAGGAAAAGTATAAGAGAACCAGGTAGGGCAACCCAGGTGCCCCACTACCCTGGGTAACAGATCCACTGACAGCAACAAGGCTACCAACACTAATAATTTACATTTACATTATGCCTTTAACAAAGTGCCCCAAGTTACCTCACAGGAATGTGAGCAAAATCTGGCACCAAATCACGTGAGATATTAGGACAGAAGACCAAAAGTTTAATCAAGAGGGGTAAGTTGTAAGAAATATCACTTTCTTATAAAAAGGAGGGGGGCAGAGAGGTTAGGGAGCAAATTCTAAAGCTGGAGCCTCACCTTTATTTCACCAAATAAACTGTGGCATTGCTAAAATCAGACTTGCCACCAAGCAGCAGCCAACTATACTGTGCCGTCAATAGTTGTAATTCAGGCCACATCACCAATTGTGGTAAATTTTGGGCACCCTTAACTTCAAAAGGGAATTGATTCATTGAAGATAGTTCAGGAGAAGAGCAGCAGTACAAAGCTGTGCAAATAAGATTGATAAGTTATGAAGACAACCACATTGGGATTGAGAAAACTAAGGAGGTATTTTGCAGGTGGGTAAAATGGCATTATGCAAACAGCGGAAAACTTACTGGCACCTGAGGTGCCGGTGAAGATTCTAAATTGTGGATGATGCTTGCGCGAATGCAATTACCACACAGCAAATATGTGCCCACCCACTAGCTCAGAAATTGAGGCAATTAAGAGAGTGGAAGCAAATTTGTTAGGGCATCATAGGAATTCTCTGCATTAAATCTGGTTTAAATTACTTTACATTACCACTGAGTACATACAGAAAATAGAAGCACATAGTGCACTAACATAATAACATTAATCAAGAAAATATTTAGAGATATGTAGTGGAATGAAGTTCAATTACACCCTTGGGTGTAATTGCTCTTTATATCATTCTGATGTAAAATTAAACGAGTTCTCATTGCATCATTAACATTGGTTAAACAATTACACTAGAAATTGCAATATATCTAAATCAGCCCTTTGCTTCAGCGTTAAATTCACTTTCGTAAACATGTGCTAAACTCATCCTTTTGAGAGATTGAGAATTTATAATTATTCCTTCCATTTACATCTGTTCCACACAGGTTTCTGAAGAGGGCAATATGAACAGCATAACAGCTATGCTTTAAGTTGCTTTTCTCAACTACACAGCTCACAGACATTCTAAATGTACCATAAATCTCCAAAGACAGCATCAGTTCCAATGTTCTATGCTGTCTAATCCCATCAGCTGATGTAGCCGCCTCATGTAACATTGGATCATACCTTAAAAAAGAACAGGCTCAAGTGGAGAGCGCAGTGTGATGCTGCGCCGCATTCTGGCCGAATCTTCAAAATACACTTAGGATAGCATTTATCAGACATTGTAACAGATTGCGATCATTAGTTAATCTCAGCAGTGTGACAGAACAGTACATCACAGACCATCATTGGCTACATGTGTAAATTAAACTCCCGCCCACTGGTTGGGCTCCTTCACTCTTAAAAGTCAGTTCTTCACCATGGCCATGCAAGCCACACCCTCCCCCTCCCCCCCCCCCCATTGTCACATAATGCTTTCAATACTCATACTTTAAAGGTATTCTGAAAAGAAATAGGCAAAATGTTGTCAAAGTTCATTCTTAATTTTTTTTATTTGATTTATTGTCACATTTATTGGTGTACAGTGAAAAGTATTGTTTCTTGCGCGCTATACAAAGCATACCGTTCATAGAGTACATGGGGGAGAAGGAAAGGAGAGGGTGCAGAATATAGTGTTACAGTCATAACTAGGGTGTAGAGAAAGATCAATTTAATATAGAACCATAGAATCCCTGCAGTGCAGAAGGAGGCCGTTCGGCCCATCGAGTCTGCACCGACCACAATCCCACCCGTATTTATCCTGCTAGTCTCCCTGACACTAAGTGGCAATTTTAGCATGGCTAATCAACCTGATCGGCAAATCTTTGGAGTGTGGGAGGAAACCGGAGCACCCGGAGGAAACCCACGCAGACACGGTGAGAATGTGCAAACTCCACACAGACAGTGACCCAAGCTGGAAATCGAACCTGGGTCCCTGGCGCTGTGAGGCAGCAGTGCTAACCACCGTGCCACCCATATAAGGTAGGTCTATTCAAAAGTCTGATGGCAGCAGGGAAGAAGCTGTTCTTAAATCGGTTGGTACGTGATCTCAGACTTTTGTATCTTTTTCCTAATGGAAGAAAGTGGAAGAGAGTATGTCCGGGGTGCTTGTGGTCCTTGATTATGCTGGCTGTTTTTCCAAGACAGCGGGAAGTGTAGACGGAGTCAACAGATGGAGGCTGGTTCGGGCTCCATTTCCACAGAACTTCTAAATATTCCATCGTTAAGCATTTCAGTCAGAATGGTTAACATTGCTAATATAAAATCTCCAGCAAATAATGGACAGATCTGGTACAGGCTGGGTGGAAAATAAAACTCTGCATTCAGGCTACACCAGATTCGTTACAACACGGGCTGTATGGAGTAAAGCTTTCACTTCATGCAACTTTATCAATCACTCTCTGACTATTTTGTATAATGCAGAAGCAAAATAAAATCCTCTCTTCACTGCTCCATCAATCATTCTCTAATTCGTGCAGTATAATTTAGTGCATTGCAGATTTGTGCTATGCTACTCGATCAATCACTGCCTGACTGGTTTGGTATAATGTAGGTGGTGAAGGCAGCCTATCCAATTTATTTAAACTCTGTGGGGAAGGTTCTGCAAATATGAACCCCAACCCAGAAAAATAATTTCGCAAAATTGGAGATGCTGCCTCTTATTATAATCAACTATGGAGTGATTTTGGCATGCTCTGCTTTTCCGAGGGTCTCGATGGGACAGAGAGTCTTATGTTGTGGAGAATATTTATCTTCATTATCCCTATAACCTTCAGTCACATTATTGATCAACAGGAGGTCAATGATTGGAGTTTGTTAAACATTGAAGGCACTGGTATGACCCCATCAATTCTATGTAACAATCTAGCAAGCAGTCAGTCTTTGCAAACTGATAACATTCTTAAAGCGTGACTGTATAGCTCTGGGAAAACGTATGATGGGACAATGAAAAGACAGAGTGTGACAGAACTACAACACATGGGAATTATTACATAACACAGGAAAGGGAAGGGTATGAAAAAAAACTGAAAATGCTGGAAATTCTCAGCAGGTCTGGCAGCATATGTGGAGAGAGGAATAAGAGAGTTAATATTTCAAGTCCGTATGACTCTTCCTCAGAGCTGAAGAGAGGGAGAAATGTGATTTCAGATTTCCAGCATTCACAATATTGTGTGAAGGGAATGCACTGACAAGAGGTACAGACTAATGTTTTCATGAGGCCAACACATTTAATTACGTAAATATCACATCCACTCATCTACATGTAACTGCTTTCTATGTTTGCAATCTGTTACGCTGACCTTAACCTGTCCGTTTTTAAATTTAAAAACAAATGCTATCTTATCAACAGAAATTGTGGGGAAAAATCAGCAGGTCTAGCAGCATCAGTGGAGAGAGTCCAACATGACTCCTCCTCTTCTGTTCCAATGAAGAGTCATATTGGACTCAAACATTAACTCTTTGTTTCTCTCTCCACAGTTACTGTCAGACTTGCTGAGTTTTTCCAGCATTTTCTTCTTCATTTCAGATCTCCAGCATCTGCAGTATTTTGCTTTCAGGACTCCAAATCAAACTTTATTGAAATCAATATTTGTATAAATTATCAATTACCCGATCTCACTATCTTTTAAAAACAGCTTAATAGTTGAAAATTTGCAGTGGTAGCTTCAATAGTTAGCTGAGGCAAATACATTAAGCAATTTGTTGGCATTGGTAACTTAGGTGGTTCGTACAGGGATGTTATGTTAGCTTCTTTGAGGTGAGCACTGCAGGTGACTTATCTGAAAGGGTGCATTGGTGGTTCATGAGGATAGATCCTTTAAATAGTTTAGGGTGAAGATACTGGGTGTTTGTTGGGTACGTTGAATATATTATATGATTGTTTAGTACAGTACATGTATTGGAACAGATGCATCTGTGGGCAACATGGTACATCAGCTAGTTTGTTATGTAGATGCATCAACTGGTTCAATTATGGCAGGTATGCTCTGTAGTTCATTGGGACAGATACATTAAGTGGTTTACTGCAGTAGCTCCTTATATGATCCACTGGGACAGTGGTCATTGTGACAGATTGATTAAATTAGGTGGCCTATTGGGGCACGCATGTTAGATGGTTTTTTGGGGGAGGTAAATCATAGAATCATAGAGGTATCAGGTGGTTCATTCGAGGAGCCGCATTAAATTAGGTGGTTATTGGTGGGGTGCATTTATCAAATGTTGCTGCATTATCTACCTCTTTTTGTGAAAATTACTTTGCATGGCAGATCCAAGGATCAGCTTCTCAAGTCCTGGGTATGGTGTCCAGTTATACTTGCTTCTGGGTCTATTGCAGAGTTCTGTTTCTTTGTCCCTTATAAATAACTATTTGGTCTTTCTGCAAGACCATTCTTTCAGTTGACCACGTACAATCTGCTCTACTGTGGACTCCAGCCCAAACATTTACACAGAACAAGCTACTAGGTAATGGATTATCACCTGTGATGCAAAATCCAGTTGCAAAAGAAAGAGATGCAGAGGGAACAAAACAAGAGAAAGAAAATAGATTAAAATCGTCCAAACTAATTTCAGCATTTTTCAGAATCTGGTAACCTGAAGCTTCACTCCTCCTCACACAAACACTACTGAATCATAGAATCCCTACAGTGCAGAAGGAGGCCATTCAGTCCATCGAATCTGCACTGACCACAATCCACCCAGGCCCGCATCCCGTAACCCCACATATTTACCCTGCTATTCCCCTGACACTAGGGTCAATTTAGCATGACCAATCAACTTAACTACACATCTTTGGACCGTGGGAGGAAACCCACGCAGACACAGGGAGAATGTGCAAACTCTATACAGACAGTGACCCGAGGCTGGAATTGAACCCGGATCCCTGGCACTGAGAGGCAGCAGTGCTAACCACTGTGCTGCCCCAGACCTATACTGGCTACAGATATGTGTGTCAATCCTCACACAAACCCTATTGGCTACAGATCAGTGCAACAATTCTGAGAGATTAAATAGACTGAAGATTATGTCCAGCTCTTTTGCACAAAATTAACTGTCTAGTCAAAACATGTTTGACTATTTGGAACCATTGGCCTATATTTTACATTTAAAAATAACAATGAGGTTTCACATGCTCTCTTGATATTATGGAGTAAGTTGGATGACAACACTTAGAGACTGCACATTCACAGTAAAACACAAAATCAGAAATTGCTGTCTGATTAGCTTGCTCTGCCAAAGGCCGCACTTCTGCCTCACCTAATAGACTTAATGTTGAAACCCACATAATGATGGGAGTTTTAATACTCACTCACTAGTTACCATGAAACAAGGCAGAAAAGGTTAGGACTGATGTATTCTAGTTTAAGTGAATTTTTAGCTGCACGATAGTGGATAATTACTGCCAATCAAACACTCAAACTTTGATTGTGTCTCATTCATGCACAGAAACATACATAGAAACTAGAAGCAGGAGAAGGCCATTCAGCCCTTCAAACCTGCTCTGCCATTCATCATGATCATGCCTGATCATCAATTTCAATACCCTGATACTGTCTTCCCCCATATCCCTTGATCCCTTTAGCCCCAAGAGCTATATCTCATTCATCCTTCAAATCACACAATGTTTTGGCCTCAACTACTTTCCGTTGTGGTGAATTCCACAGATTCACCACTCGCTGGGTGATTTGATTTATTATTGTCACATGTACTGGGATACAGTATAAAGTATTTTGTTTCTTGTGGGCTATACAGGCAAAACATACCATTCATAAAGTACATAGGGAAGAAAGAAAAGGATAGGGTGCAGAATATAGTGTTGCAGTTACAGGTAGGGTGAAGAGAAAGATCAACTTAATATATATGACATAATATATGAAGAAATTTTTCCTCACCTCAGTCCCTTATCCTCAAATTTTACCCCTAGTTCTGAACTTACACACCATCTGGAACATTCTTTCTGAATCTACCCTGTCTAATCCTGTTAGAATTTTATAAGTTTCTATGAAATTCCCTCTCACTCATCTAAACTCCAAAGAATATAATCCTAACCGACTTAGTCTCTCCTCATATTACAGCCCGACCTATGTAGGAATCAGTCTGGTAAGCCTTCGCTGCATTCCCTCTATAGCAAGGACATCCTTCCTCAGATAGGGGCACCAAAACTGCACACAATACTCCAGGTGTGACCTCATCAACGCCCTATACAATTGCGGTAAAACATCCTTATTCCTATATTCAAATCCTCTCACTATGAATGCCAAACTGCCATTTGTCTTTTTTACTGCCTGCTGTGCCTGCAGACTTACTTTCAGCGACTGATGCATGAGGTCTCACTAGGTATCCACCTCTCTCAATTTACAACCATTCAAATGTTAATCTGCCTTCCTATTGTTACTACCAAAGACCAAAGTGGATAGCCTTACATTTATCCACGTTTTACTGCATCTGCCCTGCAGATGCCCACTCATTCAGCTTGTCCAAATTACGCTGAAGCATTTCTGCATCCTCCTCACAGCTCCCTCTCAGCTTTGTAGTGTCTGCTAATTTGGAGATAATACATTTAGTTTTCTCGTCCAAATTATTCATATATAATGTGAACAGTTGGGGTCTGAACATAGATCCCTGCAGCACTCCATTAATCACTACCTGCCAATCGGAAAAAGACCCACTTATTCTAACTCTTTGCTCCCTGTCTGCTAACCAGCTTTCTATCCATCTCAAGACATTACCTGTAATCCCATGTGCTTTAACTTTACATAGTGATCTGCTCTGTAAGACCTTGTCAAAAGTCTTCTGAAAGTCTAAGTAAACCACATCCAACAATTTTCCCTTATAGTTACATCCTCAAAGAATTCCAATAGATTCGTCAAGCAGGATTTCCCTTTGTAAATCCATGTTGACTTAGTTTGATTATAACACTTGCTTTCTAAATGCTGATCTATGAAATCCTTGATAATAGACTCTGGCAACTTCCCTAGTACCAACGTTAGGTTCACTGTCTACAGTTTCCTGTTTTCCCTCCACCTCCCTTTTTGAATAGCGGGTTTACATTAGCTACTCTCCAAACTGTAGGAACCATTCCAGGGTCCAAAGAATTTTGGAAAATGATCTCCAATGGATCTATTATTTCTAGGGCTACTCCCTAAAGTACTCTAGGGTGAAGATGATCAGATTCTGGAGATTTATCTGCCTTCAATCCCATTAATTTCTCCAAAACTATTTCTCTACTAATACTGATTTCCTTCAGCTCCTCGCTAAAACTTGTGTTTCTCAGGACTTCTGGTACATTATTCATATCTTCCTTTGTGAGGGCAGAATCAAAATATGAATTTAGTTCCTCAGGCATTTCTTTGTTCCCCATTATGAATTCCCTCTTTCTGATTGTATAGGGCTTACATTAGTTTCTGTCAATCCTTTTCTCCAGACATATCTATAGAAACTTTTACAGTCTTTTTTATGTTCTAGCTTACTTTTATGCTCTTTTTTCACCTTCTGAATCAATCCCTTGGTCCATCTTTGCTGAATTTCAAACTGCTCCCAATCCTCAGGTCTATTGCTTTTTCTTGCCAATTTGTATGTTTCTTCTTTAAATCTAATGTTATCGCTAATTTCCCTTGGAAGCCATGGTTTGGCCACAGTTCCCTTTCCACTCTTGTGTCAAATAGGAACAAACAACTTTTGGAATTCACTTATTCGTTCCTTGAAAGCCTGCCATTTCCTGTCCACTGTCCTTCCTTTCAATAATATTTCCCAATCCATCAGAGGCAACCCATGCCTCATACCATCATAGTTACCTTTACTGTGATTCAGGATTCACTGTCCACCTCGATAAAGAATTCTATCATATTATGGTTGTTCATTCCCAAGGTTTCTCTCACAACTAGTGTGCCAACTAACTCTTTCTTATTGCATAATACCCAGTCCATGGTGGCTGTCTCTTTGTTGGCTCCTCAACATATTAGTCCAGAAAACCATCCTGCATATAGTCCAGAAATTCCTCCTCTATTGTACTGTGACTAATTTGGTTCACCCAATCTATATGGAGATTAAAGTCACCCATAATCACAGAAGGGAATGTGTTTAACTTCATGCATTTCAAGTTAAGGAATGAAGTAATGAATGGGATTTTCTTTTACAAAAGATTCTGGGACAAGTAACCAATGTGCACTGGAAAGCAAGTTAAATATCCAGTTGGAATAGATAATGAAAAGCTGTTTCAAAAACTAAGCTGTTGAAGCAGAAAAGTGAAAATTCCAAGCTACTTCAGTTGGCTGGGGAGTCCAGGACCAGGGAACATGGTCTAAGAACTAGCGCCAGACCTTTGAGGAGTGAAATGAGGAAACCATTCCATTCACAAAGGGTGGTCAGAGTTTGGAAATCTCTTCCGCAAACTGCAAACAATGCTGGATCAACTGTTCATTTTAAATCTAAGATTCATATATTTTTGCTATCCAAAGGTATTAAGGGATATGGGGCAAAGGCAGTTTCATGGAATTAGATTGCAAATTGGCCATTAACTCAATGAATAGCAGAATAGGCTTGAGGGATTAAATAGCATGACTCCTGTTCCTATGTAAGGAACATGAAAGGGGTCCTTGAGAGCCAAATTAGATGGCAGATTAAAACCAGCAGGAGGACACTGGTGGAAAGTATTTAGCTGCGAACTATGTTTGGTGCAGACAAAAAACAATTAGGCTCAATTTCTACAAATTCCCATCAATTAATAAGTGATGAAAATAAAAATGAGGGATGCAAATTCAATATTATTTTATATTATTGTAAAAAGTCAAAATCTAACTTACAGAAGTTGCCAGGAGTTGAAAAATACAGCTGCATATTTGTGCTCAAGGAAATTTTGAATCTTCTCGCCTTAACATTGGACAAAAATCTAACGATATAGCAACAGCTCTGGAGTCAATGGTCCCGGAGGAGAAGAGTTTGGCATCTTCAGCATATGCCTGAACGCAGATTCAATGTTGGTTAATAAATTTGCCAAGGAATAGCGAAGAAAACAAATAGGAGGAAATTGCGACTGAAGCCCTAGAACATGGTGCAGCACAAACCATTTTCAGACAATATAGCTGTGGTGATTGTCCCTTTAAGTGCAGCACAGCAGAGTAAGGCTCACATGGCCTGAGCAACCAATTAGAACTCAGTGTGGAATCACCCCATGGTGAGAGAGGCTCACATTTTGGGAACTAGCTCCAGCCATGCAACTGCTGCACAACTCTTATTAATAAATAACTTGTGTGTTCACTAATGATGTTGTGAATGTGCAGCTTTATATCTGGCAACGAGGATAAATTATCCTGATACCCAACACCCGAGAGTATCCTGTTTTAATCAAAATCTGAAAAAAATGTACTCAGCAGAATACCTCTCTTTGGGCAAAGAGATCCACTTTACTCCTCCACAGAGGGCTGGACATAATACATCAAGCGCTTTGAGTATTATTTAGAAGCAAACAAAATAGAGGAGGTGGTGAAACACAAAGCAATTCTAAGCTTTTGTGGAACCCAGATCTATAACTTTATTCACATTCATACAGTTCAAGAGTGCCCAACTCCAAATTATTTAGTAAGCTTGTGGATTCAGCGAAGGCTCAATTGCAACCTCAGCCATCAGTCATACTCCAGAGATTCAAATTTGATTTGAGGTTGAGAGCCACAGGTGAATCAATCACAATTTGCATTGCTAAACTGAAGCAATTGTCAGAGCATTGTGATTTTGGAGCCACCCTAAATGACATGTTATGGGATAGGTTAGTCTGTGGTATGAACAGCGATACTATTTAATGCTGATAGCTTGCAGAGGTCAACACAAATTTTAAATGAGCAATTGAGATAGTGCTGGCCATATAAAGTGCTAGAAAAGTTGCACAAGAGCTGCAGATCAAACAAAACGGTGCCGCTCACCAGTTAGGGCAAGAACCTGCAGCCAGCCATTGTGTAAAAGCAGCTGCAAAGTGAGAACCAATTTCAGCCACCAACAAAACAAAAAGGTACAGAATAGGCAGTCAGTCAGTAATGCTTAAAGTGGAATGTTACTGATGTAGAAGTAGCCGCACTCCTGAACATCAGTTTAAGGAGGCCGTGTGTTTTCATCACAAAAGAGGACGTTTGATAAAGCAAGTCAAAATCGTCAAGTAATCAATCATAGAATCCCTACAGTGCAGAAAGAGGCCATCTGGCCCATCGAGTCTGCACCGACCACAATCCCAGCCAGGCCCTACCCCCATATCCCTACATATTTACCCGCTAATCCCTCTAATCTACGCATCTCAGGACACGAAGGGGCAATTTTTGCATGGCCAATCAACCTAACCCGCACATCTTTGGACTGTGGGAGGAAACCGGAACACCCGGAGGAAACCCACGCAGACACAGGGAGAATGTGCAAATTCCGCACAGACAGTGACCCGAGCTGGGAATCGAACCCAGGTCCCTGGAGCTGTGAAGCAGCAGTGCTAACCACTGTGCTACCGTGCCGCCCTTTCACAGACTTAATTAGTGAACACAAAAGGCATTTATTAATAAGAATTGTACAGCAGCTGAATGGCGATGGCCCTTACTCTGCTGTGTTGCCCTTAAAGAGACAATCACCACAGAACTCAGTCAGAAGGAAAACAACAGAAATGGACTAGAACGAAGAGACAATGGAGGAATGGAATCTTTATATCTCTTGTTAACTTACAACTTATGGTTGGCACCCTCAACGGTCTACTCATTCCAGCAACATTTTCAAAATTTCATAAATATTGGAATAATAAAAGTAATAACTGAAAATGCCTGAAAACACACAACTGGTCAGTCAGCATCTCACTGACACTGAAAGCTTAAATAAAAAACAACTATGTTTATATAATCTTCAGTTGCAATCTATTAACAGATGCTTGGAGCTGAAATTCAGCTGACATGACCATTCCTGGTCACCCTCCAATGACTCAAGCTAGAAATATAAACAGCATTAAGCTTGGCTGTGATGACCCCCACGATCAAATAGCGTGCTGCCAATTACTTTCTTGGATCCCACCTAAATAATGACCTCCCACGCAAGGGCAGCTAGCACCCATGGAAGCAGGCCCCAAGGAGAGCCGACTCCATCAGGAGAGTAAGGGAGAAAATTAAGGAAAGATTTTTCAAACAATATTGTTCTACTAACGTGAGCATGAGTGACTGGAGGAAAATAATCTCACTGAGGTTCAAAGGATCACAGACTATGAAGTGGACCTGTCAGCAAGACATTGGATTCTGTAAGCACTGTGCTCAATTGCTTCATGTCCACACCTGGTTACCATTCACTTTTTAATAAAGGGAGAACATTTTAATTTCTCCTTTCAATAAAACTTTGATCTCTCTTGTCCTCTCCAAGTCTGTAATTCACTAAAAGGACAGGCATCTATCCCAAAGTTAATTTCAAAACTTATGAGAGCTCAGAGCAAGTATTTGTACAGGTGCTCTGTGGTTTTTGGCAGGTAGCTCCAGAACAAAGCCCTGTGTGGATCTATCCACTGAACACTGTGTGTCCTGGTATACAAACTTCCCAAGCTTGGCATCCCGTTCAATCTTCCTGACATGAATTTGAAAACCAAGCACACTGTTTAATGCTAACAGAACCACGCAGCAGCATAACAGGGGGACTGTCGTACCCCAACCCAAATTCTATCAATGTTTGGTGCCAGTGTGGAGATATGTATGGATTCAACCTCTCCTCAAACCCAGAAACATCAACTATTTTAACAGCAGTAGAGCTACTTTGTCCTGGGTACTGATGCTTGTTTGGCACTGAAGAAACAATAATATAGTAACTGAGGAGGTTTTTTCTCTTCCTTCAGGAAATAAAGGAGAGGAAAATAAACCAACAGATTCACTTACCTCAAATTCACCATGACAGACACCTAACCAGAGCCAAGTCAGGGCAGGAAATTACCAGAGGCAAGGGGGTGACCCACCTGAGAGGGTGGGGGTGACCCACCTGAGAGGGTGGGGGTGCAGAATGCAGGCACTGACCCACCCGGAGATAGGGGCAGGACAACGCACACCCAGAGACAGGCTGGTTGGCAAACTAAATAGCTCAGTTCCTTATTAATGTGGACAAAACTCTGTGACAGCTCAATGGATCTCAATTACAAAGACTGAATAAACTGCTTTCACTCTTATAAATGCATCAGCCTCCGCGATGCACTGCCATAGCATGTATTCTTCCACAAGCATACATTGTGATAAAACTGCACAATGATTTCACAGACTGTGTGCCAATGCGCAAACTTCAGAAAACCGCGTTTAAAATTAAAAATAAATAGCCTTGAAAATTGTATCAAGCAGAGTTGGTTTGCAGCAATGAGACGTTTTATTACTATGGAGACATGAAAGAGCTTGTAGCAGCCCCACTTGGCATTCTTACAGAAGTGCAGCCAGACTGTTTTTGGTATTACAGAGCAGTTCCTACGAACTCATTACATGTCAGGAAGCTTTTAAAAATTGCTCTAAGGATTAACTCTGTCGCAGCCTGGTTACTTTTTCAAGTCTCTTCATAATGTTAAACATTATTCACATCACATTTACAAGGAAAATTAAAGCATGCATTTCTCTTGGTTCTGCCTCCCTCTATCACTGCCCCTCAAATCATCGCTTCCTTTTATTATTGTCCCCTCCATCTTCAACTCAAGAATTACTTGCCCTTTCCACTGCTGCTCCCTGTCAGTGTCTCCCTACATTACTGCCATTATTGCCCCTTCATTAGTGTTTCCCTCTGTTGCTGCACTATCCATTACTCCTGCACCATTATTTTATTACTGCCCCCTGCAATATTGTTCTTTGCTATTATTTCCCATTCCAATACTGTCTGTCCTCATTACTGCTCCCTCCTTTGCTGTTCTTCTATTACTCATTCAAATATGTAGCATTAACAAGACAATATAGACCATTCTGCCCAACCAGTCTATGCAGTCTTCACGTTCCTCCCCCTGTAGCTCATCTGACTCTCTCACCATATTTTTCTATTCCTTTCTCCCTCATCTGCTTAACTAACTTCCTCTTAAAATTTATTTTTGCTATTTGCCTCAACCATTCCACATGCAGCAACTTGCACATTCTAACCATACTCTGGGATGAACGTTTCTCCTGAGTTCCTTATTGGATTTGTTATTTTATATTTATGGCCTCTAGGTTTGGAAACATCTTCCCAGACCTACTCTAATCAAACCCCTTCAGAGTCTTAGAAACCTGAATTTCGTGACTTAATCCCAGTCTCAGTTTTCTCTTCAGGAGAAAACAGATCCAGCCTGTTCAATCTTGCCTGACAACTTTCTCCACAGCTTCTATATTTTTTTGTGATCAATATTTTAACCAAATTGTTGAACAAATGTTCTGCTTTTGAGTTCTATTTTGAGTTCTATTTCTCTGGAAATCAACCTAGTGCTTCATTTGTAGTTTTTTTAAAAATAGTTTTGTTAACTGATGATGTTGCTTTTAATGACTTGTGTTTCTGTACCTATAGATCTCTCTTAGCCTCTACCCTCCTCATTTAGACACTTTAAGACATAGGAGTAGAATTAGGCCACTCAACCCATCGAGTCTGCTCCATCATTTGTTCATGGCTGATATTTTTCTCATCCCCATTCTCCTGCCTTTTCTCTATAACCCCGATCCCCTTATTAATCAAGAACCTATCTCTCTGTCTTAAAGACATTCAATTACCTGGCCTCCACAGCCTTCTGCGGCAAAATGTTCCACAGATTCACCATTCTCTGGCTGAAGAAAGTCCTCCTCATCTCTGTTTTAAAGGATCGTCTCTTTCGCCTGAGGTTGTGCCCTCTCGCTCTAGTTTTTCCTACCAGTGGAAACATCTTCTCCACGTCCACTCTATCCAGGCCTCGCAGTATCCTGTAAGTTTCAGTAAGATCCCCCCTCATCCCTCTAAACTCCAACAAGTACAGACCCAGAGTCCTCAACTGTTCTTCATATGACAAGCTCTTCATTCCAGGGATCATTCTTGTGAACTTCCTCTGGACCCTTTCCAAGGCCAGCACATCCTTCCTTAGATATGGGGCCCAGAACTGCTCACAATACTCCAAATGGGGTCTGACCAGAGCCTTATGCAGCCTCAGAAGTACATCCCTGCTCTTGTATTCTAGCCCTCTCGACAAATGCTAACATTGCATTTGCCTTTCCAATTGCCGACTGAACCTGCACGTTAACCTTAAGAGAATCTTGAACAAGGACTGCCAAGTCCCTTTGTGCTTCTGATTTCCTCAGCATTTTCCCAATTAGAAAATAGTCCATGCCTCCATTCCTCCTTCCAAAGTGCATAGCTTTCCAAGTCATAGGTGGCCTTCTTATTCCCCCAACTAAAGTGTACCTTCTCACAGTTTTATATATACTGAAATTCATTTGCCATTTACACACTAATTCTGCAAGTATGTTCATGTTTTCATTTCATTTTTTTGTTTCAGTTTTGCTCAGTATTAACTATACCCCCTAATTTGGTGCTGTTTGCAGATTTGGATTCCAAATCATTTACATAAATAGTGTGTTGCCCCAGGACTTATCCCCGTGGAACATTATTTCCCACCTTTTGCTTGTCTGAGTAACTACCTTTAATCCTGTCTCTGTTTTCTGTTTTGCATCCAGTTTCTGTGGATTCTGTCACTCGACCTGTGATTCCATTTGTGTTGTTCTTGGTCGAGTCTATTATCCAATATTTTGTCAAACGTTTTTTGGTGGTCCGTGGATTATGTACATTGAATCACTCACATCTACTCTTTCTGCCATTTCCTCAAGGAATTCAAAACAGTTAGGGAATTTTCTGAAATCTGTGCTGACTCCTGTTTATTATATTTTCAGTTTATAGATGCTTCTCTATTACATCTTTGAATAAAGATTGCATTATCTTTCCTACCAGTGATGTTGAGCTAACTGGGCTTTAGTTCCGGGGATTTGTTTTATCTCCCTCTTGAACATAAGAATAACAGCTGTCCGCCAATCCTCTGGCACTATTCCCTTTACAATAGTGCCTCTGCTATCTTATCCCTGTCTTATTTTAGTATGCGTGGATACAATCCAAAGACTAGGGGCTTTCCCCTCTTTAGGTTTGTCTGGTTTATCAATTATCTCCTTCCTTTCTATGTAATTGATCCCCCCCTCCCCATTACTGTTGCCTCTATTATTGTTCCCCACCAATGCTACTGTTAAATCTTCCTCCCCCACTACTGTTGTCTCCATTATTGCAATGTCCCCATCACCACCACCCCTCCCCCAAGGCCCTTTGATTGCTGCACCCGCTCCATCACTGTCTCTTCCATTATTGCTTCCTCTATTACTGACTCTGATCTGGAACAAAATTAGACTGCGGCAAGGTTGTAAAATTCAATGTCCAACTCCGTACCCTCCAACAGAGTTAACGTTTCAGAAGCTGTGTGCGACATAAAATCAATTTGCACAAATGAACAACAGTAAAACAATTATTTTAATCACATCTTTCAATTCATGAATCTGGACTGATTAAAACTCAGATAGTACATTGTAAAATATTTTGAAGGAACTAGTTTGCACGCAGTTAATTATTCTTTTACAATTAATGCCTAACATATGCCTTGCAGTGAATTTAGAGACAGGATAAACAGGATGTTACTTTGTCATTGAGCAAGCTCCTCGTGTGGCCTGTTTTTATCATCTTGTGTGAGTACAGGGACTTGTACCGAGAGTGGAAAAGCTCCCGAGGACATCCAGTACACACAGTCCATATCCCAGCACCCAAAGAAACAGTCCTGAACATTAACGTTGAACCATCTTTTCAATAATTTCAATGGCAGTGAATTCAATAGAAGAACCAGCGTTAAAATCATTCAATTGTTTCATATCCTATGCGGTCAGGACCTGCCCTCTCACACGTGCCCCTCTGCTGTTGAGCAGAACGCATCTTGAATGCTCATTCATGGAGCATTCCTTCAGACATCTGCTGGAAGGTACTCAGGAGAATACTCTGCAGTTTAAGATGAATTTGGGAGTGATTCTTCCACACACCTACCTTTTTATATCTGCTGGCAGAGGTTTCCATGCGCCCTGCTGGGTGATTTTTGGAAGTGGACTTTCATGTGGGGAAGGGGATCTTGGTGCATCGACTGGGAAAGATCTGGAGGTGCCACTCTGCATTAACTGGGGGGTGTCACACGGAGACTGGAAGTTTCCATGCTGTTTTTCTTTCCCAAGACTGACTCCTTTGCATTGTGTCATTAACATTGATGCACTAATATACGTATTATCTTTCATGATCTTCGTGGACTCCGCACAAACAGAAAATGGACATGTCTGACAACACAGTTTCCTCAGCTTAGTAGCAAAGGTTAAACACTCTTGTTTGAAGATTCCCTCAGTGTCCTGTTTTCCTCTGTTAAAGTTGCTCAATATTCCAGGATCATCATGGAATGCCAACCATCTTCTGAAACTGCTCTCCACCATCTCCTTCACTGTCACCTCCAACAACAAGTTTAGGAGCTCAGGGACTGCTTTGTCCACAAAATCAAAACCATCTGATCAGCTGCATCTGTCTCTTCCACCAGACCACTCCTCCTTTAATGCTCCCCCATCCCAGTCCTAAACTCGCATCTTTCTCCTGTTTCTCTCCCATCATCCCTCGTGTCTATGAGACCCATCTCTTGTTCCTTCCATTCTATCTCCACTAAACTGTTGACCAGCCCATTTCCCCTCCCAAATCCCATATTAGCCGTTATCACCCCTTTCTTCAAAAAAAACCAGGACCCCACCATCCTTGCAAATTACTATCCAATTTCCAACCTCCCTTCCCTCTCCAAGATCATAGAATAGAATCATAGAATACCTACAATGCAGAAGGAGGTCATTCAGCCCATCATGCCAACAATCCCACCCACGCCCTATCCCCGTAACCCCACATATTTATCGAACGTTTTGTCGCCTTCCGAATTTGTTGCCACCTTTCCTGGAACTTCATGTTTGAATTGCTCCCATCAAGTTTGCTACCCTGCCACAATGCCACACAATATCACTAATCACTAATGATATCTTGAGTAACTGTGACACAGGGAAACTTTCCCTCCTCATCCTTCTCAACTTGCCTGCAGCCATTGACATGGTTGACCACACGGCCCTCCTCTAGCCACTGTCGTCCAGCTGGGTGAGGCTGCTCCCACATATCCCCATTCTTATTTATCTCATTGTGGCCAGAGAATCACTTGCAAGGACTTCTCTTCCTGCCACCGCAACATAACCGTAGTGTCCTCCAAAATCTATATTTGGCCTCGGGGATGCTTAGATCACAAACCTACAAGATATCGGAAGATGTAAAGAGAGCAAACATCCCTGTCAACTCCTGGCTTGTGACCAACCTCAATGGAGAAAGCTCATCCAGGAAGGCACTGAAGATATTGAAAGACTTTGTCAACAATGTGCAGAGTCAAAGTTGAGACTTTGGAGGGAGTGCAAAAGCCTTCAAACTACTCTTTAAACACCAACGCCTCTACTTTCTCAGAAGACTAAGGAAATTTGGCATGTCAGCTCCGACTCTCACCAACTTTTATAGATGCACCATAGAAAGTATTCTTTCTGGTTGTATCACAGCTTGGTATGGCTCCTGCTCTGCCCAAGACCGCAAGGAACTACAAAAGGTTGTGAATGTAGCCCAATCCATCAGGCAAACCAGCCTCCCATCCATTGACTCTGTCTACACTTCCCACTGCCTCGGCAAAGCAGCCAGCATAATTAAGGACCCCACGCACCCCGGACATTCTCTCTTCCACCTTCTTCCTTCGGGAAAAAGATACAAAAGTCTGAGGTCACGTACCAACCGACTCAAGAACAGCTTCTTCCCTGCTGCTGTCAGACTTTTGAATGGACTTATCTTGCATTAAGTTGATCTTTCCCTACACCCTAGCTATGACTGTAACACTACATTCTGCACTCTCGTGTTTCCTTCTCAATGAACAGTATGTTTTGTCTGTATAGCGCGCAAGAAACAACACTTTTCACTGTATGTTAATACATGTGACAATAATAAATCAAATCAAAATCAAACCTGCCCGGCATTGTGGCAGAATCTGCAGATCAAGACTTATCAGCCATCTTGTCTCTGACAACTGAATCAGGTGAAGCCAGTCTGTTTGCAATCTTGGTATTACATTTAACCCTGAGAAGAGATTCTGATCCATCACCAAGATCTGTTTCCACCTCTGTAACTTTGCCTGACTTTATTCCTGTTTCCGCTGACCTCATCAGCCTCAGTGATGTCTTTTTTAACCTCTAGACTTGATGATCCCAGCACACTTCTAGCTGGTTTCCCACATTTTACTCTCTGTAACATTCAAGTCATTCAAAATTCTGCCCATGTCTTAACCCATACCAAGTCCCATTCCCTTACCACCCCTGTACTCCTGTGCTGTCTCTGCAGTCAAGCAACCTAGTGATATTAAAATTTGCATCTTTGTTTTCAAATTCTTCCATGGCCTCCCCCCCCCCCCCCCCCAAATCTCTATAATATCAACCAGATTAAGTTCTCTCTGTGATATCTCTGCTCCTCTAATTCTAGCCGCTTGGGCCAGGGTAAGGTGCTCTTTCGGAGTGTTGGTGCAGACTCGATGGGCCCAATGGCATCTTCTGCACTGTAGGGATTCTACGGTTCCTGATCACCATCCACTGAATGTTGATCAAGGACAGTCTTGACTGCAAGCACTGCTTGTCATGTAAACGATCAATGCTCAGACATATAGACATATGAATTAGGAGTAAGCCACCTCAGCCTTGCCATTCCCACCCACCTCCATCCAATAACCTTTCACCTCCCCATGCTTATCAAAAATCTATCTATTTCTGCTTGCTTCCACCACCTTTTCAGGACGTGTTCCAAGCGTTCATGACCCTCAGAGAAAAAAAATTCTCCTCATCTCTGTCTCAAATGGATAACCCCTTATTTTTAAACAGTTCTAGATTCTCCCACAAGAGGAAACATCCTCTCCACATCCACTCTGTCAAGACCCCCGGGATTTTATATGTTTCAATCAACTCACCTCATACTCTTCTAAACGCCAACAGATATAAGCCTAGCCTGTCCAACGCTTCCTCATAAGCCAACCCTCCCAATTCCAGGCATTAGTCTAGTAAACAAAGGGTCAATTAGAAAAGGCATGGAGGAAATACCTATAATTGGAACATGACAGCCAAGCAGTTAAAATGTGTGTACAGATGGAGTGCCTTGATTGGAGTGTATAAAAGGCCAACATAGAATGGACAGGGAAAATTTGTTTCCCCCTAGCAGAGAGGTCAATTACCAAGGGGCACAGGTTTGAGGTGATTGGTAGAAGGATTAGAGGGAATGTTAGGTGAAGCTTTTTTCACCCAGAAGGTGGCAGATATCTGGAATTCACTGCCTGGTTTGGTGGTTAAGGCAGAAACCCTCTATTCATTCAGTGCTGTAACCTGCATGGCTATGGACGGTGTGCCAGAAGGAGAGGAATAGAATGGGCATGAATGGGCTGAATGACCTCTTTCTGTGCCTCAACCTTTCAATAGTTCTAAATGGAATGAACTCCTTCCTTTAAATAATAGCTCTACAAACATCAGAAAGTCTGGGTTAAAAGAGCTTACAATTATTAAAAGTCCACAGACCTCTATTCCCATTATTATCTGCAGATGGTTAACTCGATAGCACTTTGAGAGATTTGGTAATAGGTTATAATTTTCCTCCTCTCTCGGAATACTTTGTTCACTTTTTTTTTGATGTACTGTGCCAGCTTCTGGGGGAAGAAAAAAACACATCTGAGTGGGAACTAATTGGGCCGCAGCCCTCTTAAGTGGTTTAGTCTGAACGCTGGCTCAATCAGTTTAAAATCAAAGCAAGCTCCACTTGAATGTGGATAGACCTTCTTTGGGAGAGTCAGAGCCATAACAATACATGACGGCCGATACATCACTGAAACACTGAGGCTCCCTCGCTGTGGAAAAGCAACACATTCCGAAGAGTTGTGTTGTGTGACTCTGGGTCACTCCTGGGTTGATTGATGGAGCAGGTGGGAAGACAAAGGAGCCCGAGGTCACTTCAGATCAGAGGTGTACAGCCAGACTGAAGGAGCACATTGCTAAATGAAAGTACTCGTGTTTAGTGTAACAAACAAAATGGACGCTAAAAAAATTCAGATCAGCACAGAGGTCAACCCTACTCATAAAGGGACAGCACAAAGATATCAGCACCTTTGTAAAGCAGGCTCATTATAGGGTTATTACACCAAAAGTCACGCTACTGCGATCATTATCCACTGAACCCAATGGTGTGATCGTGCTGCAATGTTGTGAGATCTTTGGCTCTCTATTCAGATAGTTCACACAAGCTGTGCAATAATTCTGCACGTTCAATCCAGCCCCAATAATATCACCATTCTTAGCAAAGAGCTGTGAAAGAAGTACTTATGTTATACAGGCTGACACTGCTCGCACTGCGAAATCACCTCATTTACATTTCAAGGCCTATTTCCCCTGTGTCACAGCAACATGTGCTTGTTGCTTGCAAACGGCAATCCAAAAATTTTGTTTTCTGTCCGCAGTCCCTTTCACAGCCTCTGACTAAATCCGCACCAGTTGTGAGCAAGCAGAAAATTGTTGGCAGATCACACCTCTTGAAGCTCTGTTTATATTCCTGCTTCAGATAGCTGCTGAAGATGACCCTGGCACAGTGGTTAGCACTGCTGCCTCACAGCACCAGGGACCTGGGTTCGATTCCCGGCTCGGGTCACTGTCTGCGCGGAGTTTGCAAGTTTTCCCCATGTGTGTGTGGGTTTCCTCCAGGTGTTCTGGCTTCCTGCCAAAGATGTGCAGGTTAGGTGAATTGGCCATGCTAAATTCTTCCTCAGTGTATCCAAACAGGCGCCGGAGTGTGGCGACTAGGGGATTTTTACAGTAACTTCATGCAGTGTTAATGTAAGCCTACTTGTGACTAATAAATAAACTTTAAGAGAGTCTTGGCAGTCTAAGGGACAACAGTGGCATCATCACTTGTCTTACATCTTACAGCTGGCGGCAGGTTTGCGAAGCAAGTGGAACCAAGATAGAATAGTGAGTTAAGGGTACCCCCACCCTACTGTCTCAGGGCCTCCCTCCTCACCAAGAACCAGAGCACCGACTATGGAAGCATCAGGAAACATTTCTGACAGTCCTCTCCCCACAGCCCGGAAACAGAGAAGTGCTGGAAACAAAGCGGGTCAATCAGAATTGACAGAAATGTCTATTTTACCAGGACTGTTACCGGAACAGGAAGGTTTGAATTATAAGGAGAGGCTGGATAGCCCCTGGGACATTTTTCCTCTGGAACGTAGGAAGATGAAAGGTGACTGTTTAGAGGTTTAGAAAATCATGAGGGACATAGATAAGGTGAATAACTAGGTCTTTTCCCCAGGGTAGAGGAGTCCAAAACTAGAGATAATAAGTTTAAGGTGAGAGGGGAAAGATTTAAAAGGGACCTGAGGGGCAACTTTTTCACACAGAAGGTGGTGCGTATATGGAATGAGCTGCTAGAAGAGGAGGTGGGTACAATTACAACATTTAAGAAGACATTTGGACAGGTACATGGATGGGAAAGGTTTAGAGGGATATGGGCCAAACGCAAGAAAATGGGACTAGTTCAGTTTAGGAAACCTGGTCGGCATGGACAAATTGGGCCGAAAAGCCTGTTTCCGTGCTGTGTATCTCTATAACTCTATTTGAAAACTAAGAAATGGAGGTGGAGGGGGGAATCTGAAGTAACAAAATTTAACATTCAGTGTCCGACCATAGCACATCCTTTACCAGTCTCTCAACACTAGATCAGTGACTTAACTAATTAAAGTCAGCATTCACTTAAACTTCAAATTAAGAATTGTAAGACACTGTCAAGCTCTTGGGTTCAGAGCTGAGAGGCAAAACAGAATCAAACTGATATATTTTGGTGGCAATTATAATTATGTTAGCAAAACTGAAATATAGTCTGTAGTGTGAAGGATGTGACCAAACACCTCCCTGGCATCAAATGTGTAAGGGGGTTTTCTTGCTGTGTAACCAATTGCATATAGTCAGCTCTCCCCCAATATACCAGGCAAATGCACAGACACATGACACAAACCCACACAGGTGGGGAAAGTCAAGATTGGTAAAGTTACTGCTATTGGTGTCAGTATGCCTTAGAATAGGGAGAACAGCAATCAACCGGGGTGGCCAATCGGGTGACCACTGCTGGAAACTACAGATGTGGATGTTAAATGAGGACAAAATTAGATTTGGCTGTGATGTCATCCAGCTGACACTTGCTGTTGAAAACATGAGAAATAGCTACAGGCACTGTCTATGGTACTGTGGTACAATGACACTCTTGGTGCTGAATCCCAGCAAAAGACAATCTTCTCAAGAAAGTGAAAATGAAGTTTTTCCTGCCCATCCTTGCCAACCACCAAAATAATGCAAATAATGCTCTGAATTATTCGGAATTAAACTTCATATGGTCCAAAACATTCAAATACATCAGATTGGTGGAAACCAGTTAGCAAATTTATCTTGAATTATATTGTAAATTTATCTCAAATTGTATCTTTCATTCATTCCCATGGGATGTGATCATTGCTAGCAAAGCCAGTATTTGTTGCCCGTTCTTTAAAGTTTAAAGTCTATTTATTAGCCACACGTAGGCTTACATTTTACATCCCCTAGTTGCCACACTCCGGCGCCTGTTCGGGTATACTGAAGGAGAATTTAGCATGGCCAATACATCTAACCAGGGAGGAAATTGGAGCACGTGGAGGAAACACATGCAGACACAGGGAGAACGTGCAGACTCCACACAGAGAGTGATCCAAGCCGGGAATTGAACCTGGGTCCCTGGCACTTTGAGGCAGCAGTGCTAACCACTGTGTCACCCCTAATTCCTAATTGCTCTGGAATGGAGTAGCTTACTAGGGCATTTCAGAGGGCAGTTAAGAGACAATCTGGAGTCACACACAGGCTGGACCAGGTAAGGATGGCAGATTTCCTTCCCTAAAGGACAATAATGAACCAGATGGGTTTTTAATCACAGTTGACAATGATCTTATGGTTACCATTACCGAAGTTAGCTTTCAATTCCAGATTTATTAGCAATTCAGGGCAGCATGGTGACACAGTGGTTAGCGCTGCTGCCTCACAGCGACAAGGACCCAGGAGCGATTCCCGGCTTGGGTCACTGTCTGTGCAGAGTCTGCACGTTCTCCACGTGTCTGCATGGGTTTCCTCCGTGTACTCTGGTTTCCTCCCACAGTCCGAAAGACGTTAGGTGAATTGGTCATGCTACACTCCCTCAGTGTACCTGAACAGGCGGCAGAGTGTGGCGACTAGGGAATTTTCACAGTAACTTCATTGCAGTGTTAATGTGAGCCTACTTGTGACACTGATAAATAAACGTAAACTTCAAATTGCTCCAGCTGTCATGTTGGATTTGAACCTCTGTCCCCAGGGCATAGCATGAGCCCAGCTCTCCAGTGGATTTCCAGTCCAGTGGATTTCCAGTCCAGTGGATTTCCAGTCCAGTGACACTACCACTACTCCACCATCTCCCTCTTTCAAAATGACACCAGCCTTATGGTCAGGGGCAATGGGTCTATTCTGAATCAACCACCATGGCACATTGGCAATCAAAAACAAGTTCAAATCAACCCACGAAGTTGCACAACACAAGCTCACCTCACCACTCCTTTACAGAAACACAACTCCCAGCAAGGACAGAGCTTACACATGAGCAGTCACTTCACACAGAGGCCACACATCACTTCGCAAGTGACATTAAATTGTCATTTACAAACTCAAGGCAACATGGATCAAAAGAAAATCATTCTCACTAAAACACACTCCTTTGGACAGCAGTAGAACAGCCCTTTCATCAATTGTGCAAGATTTTTCATAACCAGAGCTACACGATTATATATTTAGATATATTTTCTCTTTATATCACTTGCTTACACCCAAATTAAAAATAAAAACACTGGAGACTTGTCCAAAAGCAAGTCACCCACGTCCCTTTTAAGAGCTACAGGTAAACCTGTGACTGAACTCAAAAACAGCCTGGCCAATGTCAACAGGTTAACAGGGAAACAGAGGCAACATTAGAACTGCACTTTTTTTGCCTCCATAGATTTAAGTAAAATTCTCTCGTCTTGTTAGTGATAAAGTCTGAAATGTAACTGGCTCCAGTTGCCTCTGACCGAATAGGCGGCTCACAATTCTTGAATATGAATGAAAGTTAGTGAGAAGATGAGCTGGCTCCCTCACCTCTGCATGGCGGTGCTGTAGTGTTTCTGAACTCCTCGCTTCCTGCCCGGGTAGACCCTGCCATCAGCTCCCAGCACACAGAGCAGCACACACAGCGTCCTCAGGCCAATCATAGCTGCACACTGAGAGGGGGGAAGAGAGCCGAGCGCCCGCTCCAAGCCCCAGCTCCACTCACTCAGTGATCCGCCCTACGCTTCCACACTCAGCACAGCTTCCCCCGGGCGCCAGCGCTGTGAGTCTAACTACACTCAATGGGAGGCTGCACTGGATGGAGAAACAGGCTGTTGCGAGGGGAGGGGAGCCCTGAACCCAGCCTTCAGGCAGCGAGGAGGAGGTGGGGAAGATCCCTGCCCTTTCACTGGGGGAGGTGGGTCTCTGGTCCTCACACTGCCCTTAGGGCGGGTCGGGGGTCTCTGCTTTCTCAGCTACTGTCACAACTGCAGTGCCTTGAGTATTCGCTGCTGTTTGATCAGGCTCAATGTGGGGGCTGTGTTTCCCCCCTCCCACAGGAGGAGTCAGTGTCTTTCATACATTAAAACAGAAACTGGACTTCAAAAGTCCTTCATTGACTGTAAAATGCTTTGGCTGCTGTTGTCCTTTAAGGCGTGATGGTCACTGCTTTCACACTGGTTGGGGGGAGGGGCTCTTTGCCCTCAAAGATACATAAATACAAATCATTCCTCCATACTGGGGGATTCGATCATCACCCGACTCCATTGTCAGAGTAGGGTGCAGGTCTCTTCTCTAACACTGAGGATCTCTTTCTTGTACAGAGTAAGGGGTCTTGGCATCAGATTGCAGAGGAGATTAGTGGGGGTGTCTGGGAGCCAAGTCCTCAAATTATAAGGTGGTTGATCTCTGCCCTAAGACAGGAAGCCCTTTCTGGGGGTGTCTTCCACTTTGGGAGAGAGATGGAAGGGAGGGCAACCGTCTTTAGAGCGGTCGGTCAGAGTTGGATCCCTGTCACACAGGGTGGTCTTCCACTCAGCAGTTCCCCCTTCTGCTGGGGCTCTTCACTCTCACATCACTTTTGTCATCACAGTAGTAGTCTCTATTTCCACACTTGAGTGTCACTGCCTTTACTGGCTGGTCTCATACACAATGTATACTCTTTTCACTTGTGGCCTCTTAACTTATATAACATGGGGTGGAGGGGGGGGTTCTGCTCTCTGTTGGGAATGATTGCCGTGATACGCACAGAGTTAGGGCTCTGGCACAAGTGCAAAGGTCTTGTGCTTTCAGACTGGTGGGCCTGGTTCTCGAGCTGAGCCCCTCTCTATCCATACTGGGAGTCTCTACAGACTGGCTAAAGTTTCCTTTCCTCATACAGGGAATTTCTGCCTTCATGTTGGTGTTCCCTTTTACTTCTTATCGCTGCCCAGAAAGGGAGTCCCTGCCCTCAAATAATCCTGGAAAAGGTAGGTTGCCTCATGAGGAAAGATTGGACAGGCTCGTCTTGTATCCATTGGAGTTTAGAAGAGTAAGAAGATACTTGATTGAAACCTTTAAGATCCCAAGAGGATTTTATAAGATGGATGTGAAGAGGATGCTTTCTCTTGTGGGAGAATCTAGAATTAGGGGTCACTCTTTAAAAATAAGGGGTCACCTATTTAAAGCAGATGAGGAAAAAAATTCTCAGAGAGTTGTGAGACTTTGGAATTCTCTTCCTCAAAAGTCAGTTGAGGCAGAGTCTTTGAATATCTTTAAGAAGTAGATAGATTCTTGATTAGCAAGGAGTGAAAGGTTATCGAGGGTAGACAGGAATGTGAAGTTCAGATTAAAATTAGATCAGCAATGATCTTATTGAAGGTGGTGCAGACTCAAGGGGCTAAGTAGTCTACTCCTGCTCCTCATTTACATGCCCTCTTTTTAGGTCAAACCAAATAAACAAACTCAGATTAGGTCAGGACAAAGTAAAAGGGACAGCTCCCCAAAAGGAGGGGGGGGGGGGGGGGAACAGCCCAAACAAAAATCAAAGTACAAAGGAAACTTAAAAACATCAAATTAAAATGTGATTGTCAGGGTCAATAACGCACCCCAACCCCTGCGATGCCCAATGGGTGCGGAAGGCGTCAACCGCGCCCGTGGACACCGCATGCTCCTTCTCCAGGGACACCTGGCCGCGAACGTAGCTGCGGTAGAGGGGAAGACAGTCAGGATGGACGGCCCCCTCGATCACCCGCTGCCTGGACCGGTAAATGGCGCGTTTCGCCAGGCCCAGGTTCACGAGGAGGTCGCCATCCCGACCCTCCCCTCTCCGCACCGGGTGTCCATAGATCAGGAGCGTGGGACTGAAGTGCAAACAAAACATCAATAAAAGGTTCTTTAGGAAAACAAAAAGGGAGTGCAGCCTAAGACACAAAACATAGTCATGGTCCATGGACTCCACAAGGCCACAGAAAGGGCAGTCTTCGGAGCCCATGAACAAATAGGGTGTTCTGACCTAATGGCCTCAAATACAAGGTTGTGGGCTCTCTACCCATAACTGGCAGTCTGTGTAAGAAAACTCAGGCCCTCTTGTCTCACAATGGAAGAAGCTCAGAACCTCAGACCCTAGAAATGTCATCCTCAATTGGGGAGTCTGCTTTGACTGTAGACAATGGGGTCTGCAATCACACAGTGGATCTCTATCCACACACTACTGAGTCAGTCTTATCCTCAGAATGAAGGCCATTTGCTGTATGACAGAAGGACCTTGCAGGAACAAAGCAAGTATTCAGGGGCCAGAAACAGGCATAAATAGCTGGGATCAGGTTGGCAGTCTGACACTGGGCTTAGACAGTAACCTGAACTGGGGCTCAAGGAATGATCAGGTAGGTAATAGGGCAGATATTGGACTGAGATCATGTCAAGATTAAGGATAAAGATCAGGGATGAGGGTTGCTATTGTTGCACACTGTGTTTTAACCCTTATATGGTGGACAAAGAACTGCGAGTGAACTTCTTGTTAATATAATAGTATTTATTCCTACACACAATTAATACAAGTTATTTACAGAATACTAAAGTTCAAGTTCAATACTAGACCATGAATTAACTTTTGCGTGACTGGCCAGTACATAAACAGATTTTGGCCTTTATCGGCATGTTGGTCTCTGCAGTCCTCAGTGTAGTCTGGTCCTTCTGTTTGGTCTGATACTCTGACTCTGGGTTTTCCTTCCATTGTCGTTGGTGTGATGGCTGTCCTCGTGATAGCAGTTGCCATTGGTGGTCACCATTGTTCTGTTCTCTTCCTCGTCCCCATGGTTGTGTCATTCGTGAGAGAGAGAGTTCCTTCTGTTGTGCAGCACCTTTTATCCCTCACTGGTTTTTCACCCTTTTGGGTGGTCTCTTGATTATTACCAATCAATCGATTAAGGTTTGATCACCCTGGTCGATAGAGTCCAATCAGGTGCTGCCACACTGATCTCTCTCTGGGTGTGTACCCAATGGCCATGCCTGTGGGTGCTGGAGGCATGTAGGTCACACACCTCCCTCCCAAATAAGGGGTTAAGGTTCCCCTTTGTCTGGGAAACAAGTATGTTTGACCAGCAAGTGTCCACTGTCTTCGAGATGGCCTTTTCCTGTGTATTCTGTAGTCTGGAGCTGTTTCTCTCTGTCCAATATTTATTTAAGGTTGCAGCGTGTCCGTTTCTGTACTTGGCCAATTATCCCAGTGTGCTTTGTAAATCGCTATTTTAGGTGGTCCGTTTGGCCACACTATTTTCACTGTTATGGGCACTGCTATTTTCAATAGAATTAACAAGATTAATTTAGCCCTGCAATTTATTCATGTCTCTGGTAAACCTAAGCAACAGCTATTGTCTCTTTTATCTGAAGGCTCCATCAATATTCTTTCTTCACCTCTTAATGTTCTCAGCTTCATCATCTTATAGCTCAAAAGGAACTTCCATAGATCCTCTTTACTTCAAGCAACATCTGATAAACTTCCCCATTTTTTTCAAAAACACTTTTGTTCTCTTGAGCAATTCTTGCCCTCATACGCTATCCAAAATGGATTTCAGACCAAAGGAAATTCAACTAATATCTGGATACGGTATGTACATGAAAAAATGTCACCATTCCCTCTGATTTCAGCCTCTAACTGTAAGATTTCTGTGAGATGGAGATTTCCCAAGCAACGGTCACTTGATTCAATGCTTTAGCTGAATACAGCTGAGTACTGAATCTCAACATGTTCTCAGTCCAATATCGGCTCCTATTACCTACCTGATCATTGCATATCATTTACAGACTTTAAACCTCAGTCCAGGTTACTGTCTAATCCCAGGGGTAGCAGAACTCCCTTCAATGTGACAGAAGGGCATCCTCTTCAAAAGCAACTAGTTCAAGAAAGGTGAATTTGAGTCCAATCTGTTTGTGCAATCCGGGTACAGATCAAGAAGAAGATAGCTGACACGCAGAAAGCTGCTTTAAATAAAGTTGTAATTTTCAACAGTGAGTCCTATGCCTAAAATGTACTTTCAACATATCAAACTCTGTTTATCTTGGTCTATTCGAAGTATTCATACCAGCTTAACCTTTATAGATAAAAGCAAATACTGTGGATGCTGGAATCTGGAACAAAAACAGAAAATGGAAATTCTCAGCAGGTCTGACAGCATCTGTGGAGAGAGAACAGAGCCAACATTTCGTTGGTTGTGCAATCACAAAACTCTGTCTATAGCATGTTCTTTCTTCCTGCATCCTAAATTGTATTGACATTAAGGTGCACTGCGAAGTCTGCCTTTATGTTGCTTTTCCCTTTCTCCCCCTCAAAACTGGTACTCCTTGCCTCCCTCAGTCTTTTCTCCATAATCTTCAGGTTTTTAAAATCCGTGTCTGGCATTATCCAATCACTATTACCTGATTTATCTTATCTTCCCTCCTGCTTAAAAGAACTAAATATACAATAAGTTTCCAAACTTAGTCCATCTGGGAGAATGCAGCTAGACTGTCCCCTTCCTTACTCACCATGAGCGTGTCTTGGAAGTAAACATTCTCCCAAGGCATTGGACGGGATTTTACGGTTTTGGGGCGAGCGAGCCTGTAAAATCCTGCCCAAGGTCAACAGACATTTCTATGGTCCGCCCCTCGCCCACTCTGATTCCCATGGCGGGCGGGACGGTAAAATTCCAGCCATTGTATTTATTCAAGGTGTCTCTCTCAGTTGGAGATCACAGTCCTCATAGGTAATAACAAACACACCAGAATACAGCTAAAGTATAACTTTCTGAAGGTTGGTGGTAAAGAATGTGATTTCCTCTTCTGTTAATCAGTAGCCCAGATCAAGATTGCAATGGAGTGGAGACCAGCTTTCTGCATATTTCCTCAGTGCAAAACTCAGTACGCATCTTCACTGATTGATTTCTGTCCAGTTATTGTGAACAAATCAACTTATCTGGGTGATTAAAGGGGTAGCTGACACCATTTCATAACCAGATTGGCATGTCAGATCTTCTGCTGTTCTTGCAACCTTGTGGCTAATTTGGGGAGATGAGGAATGTAGAGAAAGAAGGAGTCAAAATGTTTTTGAATATTTCTATAAAGCTCTGAGGCAGATAGATTCAGCCTAATGCTATCTTTCTCTACAAGATAACTTTGCAATTGAAAGTGGGGATATTATTTAGTCTATCATTTTCCGTCCTGTATTAAGGTTTCAGCCTTGTAGCTGGAATAACATCCTCCAGCACCTTCTGAGATGTTACCTTAGTGTCCATTATTTAACCCTGAGGCAAAGCCTTGAGCATGAACAGGCATCTCTTGTTGGGGTTTGCATTAGAGCTGAGTCATAAGATCTGAAATGTTCTTCACTTCACAGATGCTGCCAGACTTTCTGAGAGTAGTCAGCATTTTCCATTCTTATTTCAGATTTGCAGCACATGCAGTGGTTTTCCATTTACGAGTGTCTAAACTTTGGCATGAGGATAGTCATTGGGCTTGACACTGAATCTCCCCATGATAACGATGCCTGTTCGTGCTCAAGGCTTTGCCTCAGGGTTAAATAATGGACACCAAGGTAACATCGCAGGAGGTGCTGGAGGATGTTATTCCAGCTACAAGGCTGAAACCTTAATACAAGAGGGAAAATGGTGGGGCAGGTAAATATATAGAAGGGAAATAAAACACATTGAGGTAGCATTAGGTGAGATTTCAACTCATGCAAAATGTCTTTGAGACTTGCTTGTTCCCATGTTATATATTAATTACAGCCTTCACACATTGTCAAAGGACAACAACTAAATCCTCCTCTGAATAATAACTCAGTTACATTTAGTCATTATTACTGGCAAACAGCTGAATGAAGAGCAGTTACAAACCAGCCAATATTTAACAATTGAGTGTGTATCTCAGTGGGTCAATTTTGGAGGGGAAAACTCCCAGTATTCCTAATCTGGATCATTATCCAGGGCTCTTTACATTCGATGAAATGAGGTGAATCTCATTTGATAATGTCTCTGTAGGTGAATAGTCTGCCAATACTCAGTGTCTTGCTCGAAGGTGAAAGATTTGGACAGGGTGTCAGTGGGTAGTTGGAGTTTCTGGAAACCCAAAGGTAAGTTGATGACAGGATAGGAAGAAATGTGGTGATGTATGTGTATGTGTGTGTGTGTGGGGGGGAGGGGGGGGGGGTGGGATGGGTGGGGGTGGCGCAGTGAGGAGAAAAGTATAGCCAAATATATTGTCTATGGCTTCATAACAATCAATAATAGTCATTAACCTGCTCCCTCTGTTTTTTGGTCTCCCAGCATTAGTCACAAATGACCCAGTTGCTTTTCAGCCGAACCACTCAAACAGTGTGCATGTGACATGGAGTTACTTTTCACTTCTCGCTCTCCCTGTGGGTAACCATCTGTTCTACACCTTGGGTCACTGCAGATGGCATGGAGTACACAAAGCAGGGGGTTAAGGGTGATTAATCATGGGTACAATCTTATGGTGCAGTGTTATGATCTGGCAGGTGGTAAATGCCATGCAAACCTAGCCCTAAAGGGAAACCTGACAAGCTATCACAACTCTTTTTGTATTTTGCCACAAGAAGATATGTGCACTGAAATCAAAATCCACAATTTCCAGTAACATTTCTTGAGATATGAAATATTAAATTGAAATGCTTATTAATGAAAGAAAAGAAAACTTAAACGCACAAGATTATATTTGCAAAGTTAAAATTAGTCTTACAGAACATTCCCTTAAAAGACTTCCTACTTGGTTTGAGACCTTTACAGATACTTAATCTCATTCCATTAAATTCCATTGATATTACCACAAGACAACCCCAATGTTGCTATAGGGCTCCTCTCTCTCTCCCACTCTGCTGTGGAAATCATAGCACAGAGCATATTCCAGGAGGTCTTACATAGCTTCTCCCAAACACAGCTCCCAACCTCTCTTTAAGTACTTTTTCCTCTTTCACCTTTTTTTTGTCCTTGTCCTTCTTTGATAATTACCCTTCCCAGAATGTACAAATATTTTATGTTTTCGCTATTGCCATTACTTACATGCCAAATAAAATTTGATAACTTTGCCTTATTTATTTACGATTATTCCCAAGTTGTAAACCCCTTTCTACTTCTCTTTCAAATTTAACAACCAAACACAACAGACCTTCTTTATCTCCCAATGCAAATTTGTACCCATGGCTTATTTGCTCCTAGAAAATTTAGCTTGGTCATATTTACTTCAAGTGCATGCCATTGACAGCTAAACTTATTTGATGTCCTCACCCTGCAGACAAACTGACTTTAGATTAATTAAGTTGGTCCCTCTCTTGCTCTCACACACACACACACACACACAAGCCTGCTTCACAATATAACACAATAAACCCCCAAAATATTAAAAAATAATATCCTTTTACTTCACATGCAGAAATTGAAACAATATGAAATGATGGAATAAGTAACAGTGTCTTGCACATGGATTTCATTTCCATAAGGAGTGAGTTAGCTTTTGAAATATCCTGTGGATCAGGGCTCTGATTACATCAGATAGCAGAAAATACCTTAATGAGAATTTAATGGACCTGGAATTCCACCTTGTGTGTGACTAAAGTATACATTTACCCTGGCCAGACACTGCTCATTACTGACTAATGAGACCTTGCAACTGACCCATTTGTATCAAGATGTGAAACAGCTCTTTGTACAGATTCAGGAACATAGAATTAAGCTGCTCTGACACCTCTGTACCAACACTCCTTCCAAAAAGGGGCCTCACCACCACAAACATCTTTTTCATTCCTCATAATAAATTACAATTTATATTAACACATCAATGCTGCTCGGCACTGATTTTTCAGATATAACGGCATGGTGTGTTTCAGATATAACGGCACCATGCCAGGGTGGCACGGTGGCACAGTGGTTAGCACTGCTGCCTCACAGCTTCAGGGACCTGGGTTCGATTCCGGCTTGCATGACTGTCTGTGTGGAGTTTGCACATTCTCCCCCTGTTTGCGTGGGTTTCCTCCGGGTGCCCCGGTTTCCTCCCACACTCCAAAGATGTGCAGGTTAGGTTGATTGGCCATGCTAAATTGCTGATAGTGTCCTGGGATGTGTAGGTTAGAGGGGTTAGTGGGTAAATGTGGGGTTTGTGGGGATAAGGCCTGGGGTGGGATTGTTGTTGGTGCAGACTCGATGGGCTGAATGGTCTTCTTCTGCACTGTCGGGTTTCTATGGTTTCTTCTATGGTATAATGAACATCATGCTGGGTAGTGCAAACATACCACCTATCCAATGGTGTAGTGAGAGACCTGAGCCACGCTAAACGTCATTAGTTAAAGAAGGAAAATAGGCAATATCGAGAGAGGAGAGGGAACAGCTAACAGCATTTATGCTCCTCCTGACCCTATTAAATCAGAGCCACAACTGTCTCTTTAATTTAATATAACAACTAGCAGCAGACTCCATAAGTTAGGCTGCCAGTGATCAAATAATCAAATTGTGGTGGGTTTTCACAACCAGCGTAGGGATCCATCAAATTGAATATTTTAATAAGCTCCTGCCAAATCTTCCCTCAGATTTCTCGGCCTGTTTTTATTTTGCACTGAGTGCTGCATGGCCAAGCACCCATGCAGCTTCGAGGCTGTGCTGCTTCCAGCTGCAAGCCCTGGCCATCCATTTTGGATATTAGGTTGGGGTCGGGACCTCAGGCCACACATGTACGGTAGGTTTCTTATTAAAACTGGTGTCTGCCAAACACCTGGTTTTTCAGCACGAGCAGGGGACAAGCAGGTGCAATTCACCCTCTTTAAAACAAAAACTATTGCAATCTATCAGTTTATTAGAAATGTCACATCTGGGGTGCATGCAGATGTGCACTTCAGACACCACACTTGGGAATTCACACTTTGCTACAGATGCAAAACAATCAACATGCTTTTGACCTTCATCTTGAGACTGAGAAGAATATACCGATCTGCAAAGAATCAAGTGGATATCAAACTTAGACAGCATTAAGCATTAATTTACTTAACAGCAATTACTTGCACCTAGAAAAGAACACACTGCTGTCCCCAAACCCTTTGTTTCAGTCAAATAACATAACTGTCTTTATAAAATGATCTATTAACAACTGACCATTCCAGGGGAGATTTGTTGGTATATATCTAAAGATGATAAATCTGCATATATTTCCTGTCTGTTGCACTTCTCTTACCTTATTGATTTGGGAATCATCATTCATAAAAATGCATGCCTTACACTTGATCGGTTCAAATTTGTCTATTTAACCATGCCGCCCAATAACATAACATCCAAGACAACGCTATACTTTCCTACAGCAGTGTACCATCTTACCCAATCAAAACAAAATTAACTTCTATGTACCCTTTTGCATTCTCCTTCTGTGGCACGGTAACACAGTGGTTAGCACTGCTGCTTCACAGCTCCAGGGACCTGGGTTCGATTCCCAGCTTGGGTCACTGTCTGTGTGGAGTTTGCACATTCTCCTCGTGTCTGCGTGGGTTTCCTCCGGATGCTCCGGTTTCCTCCCACAGTCCAAAGATGTGCGGGTTAGGTTGATTGGCCATGCTAAAAATTGCCCTTAGTGTCCTGAGATGCGTAGGTTAGAGGGATTAGTGGGTAAATATGTAGGGATATGGGGGTAGGGCCTGGGTGGGATTGTGGTTGGTGCAGACTCGATGGGCCAAATGGCCTCTTTCTGTACTGTAGTGTTTCTATGATTTCTTTCTTCTATGAATCTGGCCTTAGCTTATAATTGTGACTGGCCCAAATTTGATGTTTGGGAAGTACTAGAGAAAGAAGTTGTAATTGTATGTGGGAAACCCAGAAAATGCAGCCCATCTATTGGTGGCTTTTTAAGTCACTGAACTGTTTCCCAGCACAGTTATAGCAGATAATTGTTGCTAGGCTATGAGGAGGCATTATGGAAAAATGGGGTCATGGAAGTGGAAACTCCACTCAAGGTACTTCCATTTCTCACCCATTGCCCTCCACGTTTAGTATCCGTCATGTAGTCTCATCTCCCAGTGGCCGAGTTTGTCCCTGAACAAGTGCAGCTGGAATAGTCTTTGGCAGGGCCTCAGACTCCAAAATTCAGAGGAAGTTGGCCAAGAGCATCTCAGCAGCCAGAGCCTGTCTCATCCTCTGCTGAAGCCATAGGCTGCACCGAGTAGCAGCAGCAGAAAAAGGAAGGGTAGGCTTTATACCTGCACAAAGGTATGGACATGGATGTATGGAGCATTTTGTTTTGATACGTTTTTGTTCTGTATGTAGCTCAGGTATATGTTATTTGTTTTCATCACTTGCCTGTCTTATCTAGACTTGGGCGCTTTAAGTGTCCTTCTTGATCCTCCAGCACTTTGACAGCCACTGATGAAGTACAGCCACTCGATCTAACAGGTCTTCCAACAGACTGCAGATGTCAGTCACTACCTGACATGACATCCCAAGCTTCTAAAGACACGAGTGTTCAGACCTGCCAACGAAACCGAGCCCCAGTTTTGGAGGCAGTGTCTTCTGAAAGTTGTATTTCTCTGCTGCTGCCCTCTCTCCTGTGCAGCTACAGGTCTTAGACAGGCCTAGGTTTTCATCCGAGGTTCAAGCTAAGGCAGCATAAGTGATCCTCACAAGACAAGAACAGAAAATGCTGCAAAATCTCAGCAGGCCTGACAGCAGCTGTGGAGAGAGAACGGAGCCAATGTTTCGAGTCTGGATGACCTTGGCTTTATTCTGTTTCTCTGTTTTTGTTTGAGATTCCAGCATTCGCAGTATTTTGTTTTTATCTAAGTGATCCTTCATCCTGGTGAAATAGAGTAAACTTCCAAAGTGCAGAAAGTAACCTGTCAGTAATGTGAACAAACTACTACTCACTAGCAGATAAGAAGCAGCCCAGAGTTACTGAGTGTTTATTAACATTCTTCCATAAGTTTAAATCAGCCCCTTCAATTGTCACCATGTATTTCACTGATGAGTTTCAGGAATCCTGGGACACCTGTGGATCCAACAGTAAAAACTGTTCTTATTGAGCAATTAACATGTTTATTGCCACCCTGTCTCTCCTGAGTGGGTTATAGTTTATTCATTTATTAAGTTTATTTTATTTATTAGTCACAAGTAAGGCTTACATTCACACTCAATGAAGTTACTGTGAAATTCCCCTAGTCACCACACTCCGGCACCTGTTCGGGTCAATGCACTTAACCAGCACATCTTTCAGACTGTGGGAGGAAACCGGAGCACCCGGAGGAAACCCAGGCAGACATGGGGAGAATGTGTAAACTCCACATAGACAAGCCGGGAATCGAACCCAGGTCCCTGGTGCTGTGAGGAAGCAGTGCTAACCACTGTGCCACTGTGCTGCCCCCACTTATACCCACTCAGCCTAATGTGCTGGAACCAGCTTCCCAAAATACTGTCACTTTTGCTGGTTCTAACCTCCTGCATGCTCCTGCAGATTCATGTTCAGGCCTCTGTGTCTCTGTCTTTTCTAGCCCTGCGTTCCAGCCAGAAGGAACCAGAAACCTCTCAGCACAATTGATGTGAGATGTTTATGCTGAGATAGGCTCACGGCATGATTGTATACTGCATGCAGAGAAACAACATCAACGTATTTTGACTGCCTATTATCTCAGTCTTTGTTTTAACACTCAGCATTTAAAAGTAACAATTTTTTCCCCAGATCCTTTCCGTGGGGAATTACAGGGGCGGAAGATTCCCCAAATGCAGGAGTCACAAGGAACGGCTGTGGACTTCCCTCCTGGCTTCTAGAAAAATATGAGACATGGGCTTGCTGCTTTCCGAGATGGCAAAGCTGTGATTGGCAGTATGTTGGCACTGCCTTGGGACGCCATATGAAATGACCAGTCCTTTTATTCCCGCTTGTCTCTGGGACCTTGTCATGATGTCTCTATTGTGATGCACCACCTCCTGAATCCCATCAATATCTAGTTAGACATTGGGCAAGAATAAACTATTCCAAGTGAAAAGAAACAGCTCGAAACATTTCAGGAAGTTGCATGAGCCCTGAAATTCCTGGGTTGGCCAGGCATAATTTGGAAATAATTCCATGGTGTGCCCAGGAATTTGATGGGACTGATGTATGCCAGGATTCCACTGGATAAGTCACCATGGCATGAAATCCATTCAGTTACACGATGTGCTGAAGTGTCCCTGTCCCCAGTGACAGCAATTTGCAAATGGAAAGGTTAGGTGGGATGACATCCTCTGATCTAAATTGTCTGATTTGTGTCCTGCCATCAACCGTTGAGAATGTGTGCCGCTGTTTAGAAGGCACACGTAGTAGGACGCTTCATCAAGAACCTGTACCTCATTAAAGAGGCATCGCTCACTGAGACTGCTTGTTGTGAATTAGTGCGGACTCTGGAAACAAAATCACTCAAGCTCTGAAAGCCATCCCTTATGTTGTGCATTTCCCTTGGAAAGCATTCCATGTCAAAACAATTACTGCACTCAGATCTGATGGTTGCACAGTGCGTTTCTCAATGGAATCCCATTTTATGTGATCATATATTGTGGAGGAAGAGGAACAATAGGAGGCTTTAAGGAAAGCCAGATTTATCAGGCAGCATTGGAGAAAAGTTAGACCACCCAAGCACTATCCATCCATCAGATATATAGACCCATGCACATGTCACGAAGGGCAGCAAGCATGGCTTTGTGAGTGGGAAATCATGTCTCACAAATGTGATTGAGATTTTTGAAGGGGTAACCAAGAAAGTAGATGAGGGCAGTGCAGTTGATGTTGTCTACATGGACTTTAGCAAGGCCTTTGACAAGGTACCACATGGTAGGTTGTTGCATAAGGTTAAATCTCACGGGATCCAGGGTGAGGTATCTAAATGGATACAAAATTGGCTTCTTGCCAGAAGCCAGAGGGTGGTTGTAGAGAGTTGTTTTTCAAACTGGAGGCCTGTGACCAGCGGTGTGCCTCAGGGAGCAGTGGTGGGTCCACTGTTATTTGTCATTTATATTAATGATTTGGATGAGAATATAGGAGGCATGGTTAGTAAGTTTGCAGATGACACCAAGATTGGTGGCATAGTGGACAGTGAAGAAAGTAATCTCGGATTGCAACAGGGTCTTGATCAATTGGGCCAGTGGGCTGACGAATGGCAGATGGAGTTTAATTTGGACAAATGCGAGGTGGACAAATGCATTTTGGTAGATTGAACCAGGGCAGGACTTACCCAGTTAATGGTAGGGCGTTGGGGAGAGTTACAGAACAAAGAGATCTAGAGGTACATGTTCATAACTCCTTGAAAGTGGAGTCACAGGTAGACAGAGTGGTGAAGAAGGCATTCGGCATGCTTGGTTTCATTGGTCAGAACATTGAATACAGGAGTTGGGACGTCTTGTTGAAGTTGTACAAGACATTGGTAAGGCCACACTTGGAATACTGTGTGCAATTCTGGTCACCCTATTATAGAAAGGATATTATTAAACTAGAAAGAGTGCAGAAAAGATTTACTAGGATGCTACCGGGACTTGATGGATTGAGTTATAAGGAGAGGCTGAATAGACTGGGACTTTTCTCTCTGGAGCGTAGGAGGCTGAGGGGTGATCTTATCGAGGTCTATAAAATAATGAGGGGCACAGATCAGCTAGATAGTCAATATCTTTTCCCAAAGGTAGGGGAGTCTAAAACTAGAGGGCATAGGTTTAAGGTGAGAGGGGAGAGATACAAAAGTGTCCAGAGGGGCAATTTTTTCACACAGAGGTGTGAGTGTCTGGAACAAGCTGCCAGAGGTAATAGTAGAGGCGGGTACAATTTTGTCTTTTAAAAAGCATTTAGATAGTTACATGGGTACAATGGGTATAGAGGGACATGGGCCAAATGCGGGCAATTGAGATTAGCTTAGGGATTAAAAAAATAAAGAGCGGCATGGACAAGTTGGGCCGAAGGGCCTGTTTCCATGCTGTAAGCTTCTATGACTCTATGACTTTTGCCAGAAGCAGTCAGGAGTCTGCATTTTAGCCACAATCCCTGTGGCTGAAAGCAGATCTATAAACAAGGTCCACAACACATACAGCTCTTACTCGACACAGGAAGTGATCACAGCTCTCAACTTTTTACATGTTCCCAGAAGTCACAGGGCACTTTCAGCAGGTCGGCCAATTTGTGGTGGCCTCCTCTGTTCAGCAAATCCTCCGTGCCATCTTTGCCAGGGTTTCTCAATTTCTATAATTTCACTGGACTCTGCTGTCATACGGTTGAATGACTGAGAAAGTTATCAATTATTATTTCAGAATTACCAGATTCTACAGGGTTATAGATGTTGATTGCACCCAAGTGGCATTAAATAGACCAAACGAGAATCCTTGGGTGCGATTTTCCCACCCCCGCTACGCTGGTCAAAAGCATAATGGGGCAAGAAATTTAAGTGGGAGGCCAAAAATCTGAATCGTGCCTGGCACCAAGCAGGTCACAATTTTCCCAGGCCATTTCTTTGATGTAATCAGCCTTGCGCCTTTCCCCAGTGTGAGGCTGATTTTAATATGCATTAGCTCATTTGAATCTGTTCAGAGAGTTCCAGACAATATTGTCCGGGCTCACTTAGGTTTCCAACCTCCCCTGTGAATGTTCCCACAAGCAGGGATCACAGCTGGTTCCCAGCAACAGAGACCAGATGTGATGGCCTCACCGGTGGGACTGGAGGCCATTGAGGCACCCTGGGAGTTTGGGGGCAGGGAGGCAGGGCCACTTGAGCAGTGCCAGCCTGTCACTGCTGACCAGGGACCCTGGCAGTGCCAGCCTGGCACCCTGGCACTGTCAACCAGGCACCCTGGAACTGCCAGTGTACTGGGCAGTGCAGAGGGGGGGGCCTCATGGGAGCCGGGCCTCATGGAGTGGTGGGACCTCACAAGGTGTAGCCAGGTGGGGAGAGGTAGGAGGGGATGGAAGGGCAGAGTCTGGATCAGGGGTGGGGACTAGTGGTGGGCCGACGCTCGTGGGAGACTATCAGGGTAGTGGTTTGGGGTGGCGATCAGGGGCCAGGGCCAGTGATCAGGAGGCTGGCGATCGGGCAGGGGGTCACGGCTGGCAATCAGGAGGGGGTGCTGTGGCCAGTGATCAGTGGGGGGAGTCGTCAGGAGGCTGGCGATGTCCGGGAGTTCGGGAGAAATAAACAGATCTTCCAGTGTACTGGAAGATCGGGCACATGCACAATGGCACCCTGAGCACTCTGCTGCTGCCGTTTCTGGCAATTTTAGGCTCTGCCCTCCCCCCCCCCCCCCCCCCCTCCCCACACACAGTCCTGAATCACCTGATGGCCTCTGTATTGCACAGAGTGCCGTAAATTTCTGAGACTCAGCTCATCAAAATAAACGGCAGCAAAACCTGCTGTTTTCCCGCCCGTGAGACACTTTGAATTTTTGGGAGAAAATTGCCCCCCCTTTGTGTTTATAAGAACCACAGTTTCTGTTGCTTGAATGTGCTTCTCACTTATGATGAGTGAAACAACTTCTTACATGCAAATTCACAACATGCTGGGGCCCGTACTGACACTTCTGTACTTTATCTCAGCCCTATTTCATCAGTAGAAGAATGCTGAGGGGTGGTGAGCGATTCCTGTCAATGTTTCCTCAAAGCTGAACAGTCAATCTGCACTGCAACCAACAGACCACGCACAGCAAAGAGAAAATATACACCCTGCAACACCCCCCCACCCATCCCCTGCCACCTCCTCCCACGGGTCCTGCCATCTCTTTTTGTGACCACCCGTACTGCAGGGCTCCACAGCACACATAAAGGTAAAAATAATAAAGCAAGTTATTAAGACTCTCAGACTAAAGTATCTTGTTAGATCCTAATGCACCTTAACAGCCTGATTCAACAAAGATAATGCTTTTGTCGGGATCTGGAGAGATTCCATGTACTGTTGGCGTGAGATGAAGGAATCTCTGAGGCAACCAACCAGTTTCTCCACATGTGCAAGGGTCAGGGTTCTGGGTACCAGTGGTCAACAGGAAAACAGCTGGTGGAATGAAAAAGGTCTCTAGATTTCTAATTGAGACTCAACTGTATAGCCTTTAGTCCTTTGAAATGCTAACTTGTAGGTTTTGTAATCATCTCCAGATGGTCTCCCCACAGGATCAGCTGCCCTTCATTTAATCCTCCTTAACTGATTTCAATGACTTGTCTGGATCTCTCATGAGGTAAGGGAAGGTTTACAGATCACCCTGCCACTATCACTTTGTTCAGGCTGCCCTCCAATGAATTGAGCCACTTTCAGATCTTGATGCACAATGCAGTCATAGACTCCACTGCTATCCTAACCAATTGTCACACATCTGGAATAAGCACTCCGAATCTTCTCACACACTCTGCCAGCAGCTTTCTCTTCACGGTAAGACCTCAGAGATAATCATCTGCTTTCTTAGTCGTCAAAAGCTGACAGATTTCATGGGTCTGCTTAACCACATCAGGCCTCCACATTAACATTGGCATATTCTGACTTCCTTGTCCTATGTGTCTCACTACATCAATCAAACTATCGGTATCTCTTGAGTGGGTGTCCCAAGGTTGTGGGAGAAGATGAATGACAGGGGGAAGTGAGTGGTAACCAGTGTTTCCCAGGGTAAAAGAAAGATTTTGTTTTTTCTGTAATATCCTTGCTTCTGGTTTGCAACTTCTGGCAGTAAAAGAACAATGCTGTGGTGTATTTGAACAGCATTCCATTTTTATAACTTACTTTGCAGATATTTCATGAGTAAAGTGGTGGCCGAGGAACAGAATGAAGAATACTAGATATATGTTCTCAAAAGCGAACTGAAGACACAGCCATGCTCAAATCTCCAACACAGTAAGAATTTTAACAACACCAGGAGTGTTGTTAAAACTCTTACTGTGTTCACCCCAGTCCAACGCCGGCATCTCCACATCAAATCTCCAACCTCAGTTTTCAGGCCAAATTGGAATTTGGCTGAGCTGACCAAGTTCTGAAGAACATAACTGGCAAACTGGGCCTGCAGGAGGTGGTGGGAGCACCAACACAAGTGGAAAATTACTTGACCACATCCTCATCCGTCTACAACATGGTCTTTGTGGAGATGAAGTTCTCACTAAGGACACCGTTTTTCATATTGTGTGCACTGCCTCTGTGCTGCGTGGGATAAATTAAGGACAGATCTAGTGAATTCAAAACTGGGCACCCTCTGAAGTGTTGTGGGCCAGCAGCAGAATTGTATTCCATCATAATCTGTAACATCATATTCCCGTATGTCCCTCACTCAACCATTATCACCAAGCCAGGGGACCAACCCGGTTCAGTCAGTAGAGGCCTGAGCAGCACCAGACTTAAATAAAATGAGGTGAAGGACTAAATGCTACAAAGGAAACGCAACAAGCTATAGACAGAGCTTCGCACAACCAATGAAGAGTCATCCTGACTCGGAATGTTGGCTCTATTCTCTCTCCACAGATGCGGTCAGACCTGCTGAGATTTTCCAGCATTTTTGGTTTTTGTTTCCATATTTGATTCCTCACACTCACTATTTAGTTTAAAGCCTTCTCTACTTCCCTAATTACGCAGCTCACTAGAATACCAACCCCAACCTGGTCCAGGTTGTTATCGTCCCAAAGGTACAGCCCCAACTATCCCTGGTGCCCCACTGACCAGAACCCACTTCTCCCACACCAGTCTTTGAGCCATGCATTCACCTCTCTAACTTTATGTAACGGATGACAATTTGTACATGGTTCAGGTAATAATCTAGTGATTACTTCTTTTATAGTTCTGCTTTTTACTTTAGCGTCTATCCCCTCACACTGCTTTGCAGAACCTCTTTCCTCATATCACAAATGTCATTGGTACCTACATGGACCATGATGACTGGATCCTCCCCCTCCCACTGCAAGATCCTCTTTAGTCCTGAGCAGAAAAACCAAATCCTGTCGCACGGCTGGCAACCCAGTCCTCTGGACTCTTGCCCTTTTCTACATAGAATAATGTCAATCCCTCATTATGCTGTCCACTACATTCCCTTTTTTCTCCTCCCACTTACATTTTTAATATTATTTAATATTAATAATAATATTTCTGGTATCACAGTACCATGGTCAGTTTGCTCATCCACCCTGCAGCTCCCAGTTTCATCTAAACAAGCTGAGAGAACCTCAACCCTATTGACCAATTGCAAAGGTTGAGGCTCCTGCACTCCTACCCTCTAGGGCCGCTTACCTGCCTCATTTGCACTCACACGCTCCTATCAGACCACGCACCAAATCAGAAGACCCTTTCCCCACGGGTGTGACTGCCTCCTGCTACAAAGCATCCAGGGTAACATTCCCCATCCCTGATGTGTTGCACTGTCTGCAGCTGTCAATGACTCTGAGCTGAAGTTCCTCGGGCTGCAAACACTTAGGGCAGATGTGTTTGCCCTGATCACAGTGTGATCCAGGAAGTGCCCCACATGCTGCAGCTACGACATTTCATTTGTCCTGCCACCCTTAATGTGTTTTAATTAACTATTTTATTATATTATTCAATTATTTATTTTCCTTATAAATATGTTTTACTCAACTTACCACCAGTCCCTGTACTATTAAAGCTTAGGATTGGAGTAGACCTTAAGTACTTCCCAGATACTCAACAAACAGCCAGCTACTTTCCCTGCAGTAGAGTGCAAACCAATTCCTACTGGGTGAAAAAGTTTTTAAAAAGCAAAAACAACTGGAAAGGAATAGTCCCTTACCCTCCTCACCTAACTCTCCCACTCACCAAACTCCCAGGTATACACTCAGTTCAAAACAATATTAAAGACCCCTGAATTTATACTAAACTGATCCTTTTATTTATTCTTTTATGGGATGTGAATGTCACTGGCAAGGCCAGCATTTGTTGCTTATCCCTAATTGCCCTTGAACTGAATGACTTGCTCGGCCATTTCAGATGGCAATTAAGAGTTAACCATATTGCTGGGGGTCTGTAGTCACATGTGGGCCAGACCAGGTAAGGACAGTAGATTTCCTTCCCTGAAGGGCAGTCATAGAAACCAGGTTAAGCCAGTTAGCTAATTAACTATTCTGTTTGCTCAGTAGAAGATGTTTTCCCTGCCCGATTGACAGAAACTAACTCTACTTAAACAGTAGAGTCCACTCCTAGTCGACTCCTCCACTATATCCAACATCTCTCCCGCCACTCATGGCACCTTCCCGTGCAATCGCGAAGGTGTAACACCTGCCCCTTTACCTCTTCTATGTTCACCATCCAAGGTCCAAAACACTCATTCCAGGTTAAGCAGCGTTTCACTTGGACCTCTTTCAATTTGGTGCACTGAATCTTAATAAAGGAAACTATGAGGATATGAGGCGTGAGTTGGCCTTAATAGATTGGGGAGAGTTACTTAAAGGGATGACAGTGGATAGGCAATGGCAAACATTCAAGGAATGCATGGGGGAACTGCAGCAACTGTTTATTCCTGTCTGGCACAAAAGCAAAATGGGTAAGAGGGCCAATCCATGGCTTACAAAGGAAATTAGAGAGTGTATCCGATCTAAGGAAGAAGCATGCAGATTGGCCAAGAAAAATAATAGGTCTGAGGATTGGGAGCAGTTTAGAATTTAGCAAAGAAGGACCAAAGGTTTGAATAAGAAGGGGAAAATGCAGTTTGAAAGTAAGCTTGCAGGGAACATAAAGACTGACACTAAGAGTTTCTATAGATACATGAAGAGGAAGAGGTTGGTGAAGACAAATGTAGGTCCCCTACAGACAGAAATGGGGGAATGTATCATGGGGACAAAGAAATGCATACATCCTTTTGTTCTGTCGTCACAAAAGAGGACACAAATCAGATGCCAGAAATGCTGGAGAATGCAAGATTTAATGAGAGGGAAGAACTGAGGGACATCAATATTAGCAGAGAAATGGTGCTGGGAAAGTCGATGGGATTGAAGGCGGATAAATCCCCAGGACCTGATAATCTACATCTCAGAGTACTTAAGGAAGTAGCTCTAGAATTAGTGGATGCATTGGTGGCCATCTTCCAGGATTCTATAGACTCTGGAATAGTCCCTGCAGATTGGAGATTGGAGGGTAGCGAATGTCACTCCAATATTCAAAAAAGGAGGTTGAGAGAAAACAGGGAATTATAGACCACTAAGCTTACCATCGGTAGTGGGAAAGTTCTTGAATCCATTATCAAGGACTTTATAGCAGAGCATTTAGAAAGCAGTGGCAGGATCAGACAGAGTCAGTATGGATTTATGAAGGGGAAATCATGCTTGATATATCTGTTCAAATTCTTTGAAGATGTAACTAATAAGTTGACAAGGGAGAACCAGTCGATGTGGTATATTTGGACTTTCAGAAAGCGTTTGACAAAGTCCCGCACAAGAGATTATCGTGCAAGATTAAAGCACATGGGATTGGAGGAAGTGTATTGAGATAGATAGAAAACTGGTTGGCATGGAGGAAACAGAATATAAATTAATGGGTGCTTTTCAAATTGGCAGGCAGTAACTAATGGGGTGCTACAGAGATCGGTTCTTGGACCCCAGCTATTCACAATATATATTAATGATTTGGATGAGGGAACAAAATGTAACATCTCAAAGTTTGCAGATGATACCAAGTTGGGTGGGAGAGTGAACTGTGACGAGGACGCAGAGATCCTTCAGAATGATTTGGACAGGTTGGGTGAATGGGCTAATCAATGGCAGATGCAGTATAATTTGGATAAGTGTGAGGTTATTCACTTTGGAAGCAAAAACAAGAAGGCAGATTACTACCTTCTCTTAGACAAATCTGTTCATTACCACAGGAAGTAGTTGATGCCAAAACATTGAATGTATCCAAGAGGCGGCTGGATATAGCACTTGGGGCGAATGGGATCAAAGGTTATGGGGAGGATGCAGGAGGCGCTATTGAGTTGGATGATCAGACATGATCGTAATGAATGGCGGAACAGGCTCGAAGGGCCAAATGGCCTCCTCCTGCTCCTATCTTCTATGTTTCTATGTTTCTATTGCATTCGCTGCTCCCAATGTGGCCTCCTCTATATCAGAGAGACAAAGCATAGACTGGGTGATCGCTTTGCTGAGCACCTTCGGTCTGTGCGTAATCAGGACCCTGACCTTCCGGTTGCTTGTCATTTTAACACACGATCCTGCTCCCATGCCCACATGTCTGTCCTTGGCTTGCTGCAATGTTCCAGTGAAGCTCAACGCAAACTGGAGAAACAGCATCTCATCATCCGGCTCGGCACTTTACAGCCTTCCGGTCTCAACATCGAATTCAACAACTTCAGATGATTAGCTCTACCCCACCTTGACCCCTTTGTTTTCATTTTATTTAATTTTTTACTGTTCTCTAACTTTTATTTATTTATTGTCTTTCTTCATTTTTCTTCCCCCCAGTCTTTCCCCCTACTTTATCCCCCCTTTCCTTACCTTTTCTCCCCTTTTCCCCCCTCTTTCTAATTTAATCTCTCTCCCACCCATTCTCCCCTCCCTTCCCCCCACATCTTCATCTGTCACAGTTTACCCTCTGATTTCAGCTTCTCTGCCGTTTGGCCATTCACACCCTTTATTCTCTCTGCGGACAGCCATTAGCAGCCTTTTCCCTTGGTTTCTGTGGCTATGACTCATCTTTAGTTCCTTCACCCTGCAGTATAAATATCTCCCATTTTCTAAGCCTTTTAGCTTTGACAAACGGTCATCTGCTCTCGAAATATCAACTCTTTTCTCTCCTTACAGATGCTGCCAGACCTGCTGAGATTTTCCAGCATTTTCTCTTTTGGTTTCAGATTCCAGCATCCGCAGTAATTTGCTTTTATCTACTCAAACAGTACTTTCCAGTTACTGCTAATTATAGGCTAGACTAGAATTTTCAAGGACAAAGATGTGTAGGTTAGGTTGATTGGCCACGATAAATTGCCTCTTATTGTCAGGGGGATTAGGAGGGTAAATATGTGGGGTTACGGGGACAGGACCTGGGTGGGATTGTTGTCGGTGCAGGCTTGATGGGCCAAATGGCCTCCTTTTGCACTGTAGATTCTATGCTTCTAAGATTGACACTTCGAATTCCCCCACTCACCAAACTCCCAGTTCCAAATTGCACTTGTCATTTAGGATTGATATAAGGAAGGGTAGCAAGGAGAGGCCTAAGAAAATAAGGATATAGGTTATGATATTGAAGGTACTGTGGAATTCATTACCACAGGAAGTAGTTGATTCCAAAACATTAAATGTATTCAAGAGGCGGCTGGATAAAGCACTTGGGGCGAATGGGATCAAAGGTCATGGGGAGAAAGGAGGATTATGTGCGTTACAGGATTTAGCATATTTAATATAAGCACTGCCAAGTAATGTTACTCCTGGGATAAAGGATATGGTGCGACGGAACACACTAAAGAGAATTGGTTGATTAGTGGTTTAGAGAACAACCGTGTGGTTACCTGCATTGTAATCCATCTTTCTGCAAGAGTTAGCCTGCTGCAATTGATGGTTTCTTCTATAAAGTCCACACAACTCTTGGGCTAATTTGAGCTATCAGCTACATCAGCTTCTGAAAGGTTAGCTCACCTTATTGCTTCTTCAGCCTTCTTCATAGGGAGTTGATGACCTTGTGGTATTATCGCCAGACTATTAATTCAGAAATTCAGCTAATGTTCTGGGGACCAGGGTTAGAAACCTGCCATGGCAGGTGGTTGAATTTGAATTCAATGAAACATTATCTGAAATAAGAATCTACTGATGACCATGAAACCATTGTCGCTTGTCAGAAAAACCCATCGGGTTCACTAATGTCCTTAAGGGAAGGAAATCTGCCGTCTTTACCTTGTCTGGCCTCCATGACTCCAGAGCCACAGCAACATGGTTGACTCTCAACTGCCCTCTGAAATGGCCTAGCAAGCAAACAGGTTTCAGGGGCAACTAGGGGTGGGCAATAAATGCTGGCCAGCCAGTGCCGCCCATGTCCCATGAATAAGAAAAAAGACATTTCAGTCCCTCTTCCAATAGCCTGCTCAGACCTTTAAATACAGAACACGTGCCCTAATACACCCTTCCTAAAGTTAAACACGCAGTGGGTCACATGTACTCCTGTCATTGTACTTTGCCAGCTGAGCATGCAGAACAATAACTCGGGGACATACTCCTCTCCATTTCCCATCCGCGTGGGTGGCCCAGTGGCACAATGGCTAGCACTGCTGCCTCACAGAGCCAGGGACCCGGGTTCGATTCCCGGCTTGGGTCACTGTCTATGCGGAGTCTGCACATTCTCCCCGTGTCTGCGTGGATTTCCTCCGGGTGCTCTGGTTTCCTCCCACAGTCCGAAAGATGTGCTGGTTAGGTGCATTGGCCATGCTAAATTCTCCCTCAGTGTACTCGTACAGGCACCAGAGTGTGGCAACTAGGGAATTTTCACAATAACTTCATTGTAAGCCTACATGTGACTTCAAATAAACTTTAAATCTTATAACCTTAATTTGTAAAATTACTTCTCAAGTGTTCATATTTTAAAATACAGGGCCCCATTACAACTCAAGCAACAACCCCCCTCGCACTCTACCTACACAGATCATAAGAAGTGGCAACGCCAGGTCTGAAAATTATTCATCATTTAGCTAAGGATTATGCAGCTTTTAGCTGAGTGTTGAGAATTGCCATCTAATGGCAAGATAAGGTACTCCAGCTCTGCTGAAACAGAGTGACAGTTACAGCATAACAGATAAACTCTAATTAAGGCAATCAACGAGATAGTAACTCCATTTTATGGGACATGCTTCACACACGATGATTGTCCACTTCCAGCAAGGCTGTCAGAGGAAGTTCACAAGGTGGCCTCACAGGAAGGGAAGGAAATGAAAGCAGCTGCCTTTTGCTCCCTGGCTAATGTTTAATCGCTTCAGTCGTTCGTGGTCAATGTATAAGAGCAGGTCACTGTTCACCCTGAAGGACAGAAAAATTTAAGTGGCCAAGTGAAAAAGAACAAAAATCAGGAAGAAAAAGAATTAAATAAATATATAAGAACACAAAATATTGGAAATTAATAACGGATCCATCAAGAGAAAGGCAGGTTAATATTTTAACATTGACAAGTCTGTTTACAAGTTACTAAACATCTTAGCTGCTTCTTTGTGTTAATGATGTGGCGATGCCAGCGTTGGACTGGGGTAAGCACAGTAAGAAGTCTCACAACACCAGGTTAAAGTCCAACAGGTTTATTTGGTAGCAAATACCATAAGCTTTCGGAGCACAGCTCCTTCGTCAGATGGGGTGGATATCTGTTCTCCATTCCATTCTCCATTGGAATCTCACTAGCTGTTCTGTCTGGAGACAATACACATCTCTTTAACCTGTGTTGAATGCTCCCTCCACCCACATTATCTGTACCTTTAAGACCTGGCTGGCTGTAGAGATTTGCATTCTAATTAGTATTCTGTAACTTGATTTCTGTGTCTGTGCACTGTTGGAGAACAGATATCCACTCCATCTGACGAAGGGGCTGTGCTCCGAAAGCTTATGGTATTTGCTACCAAATAAACCTGTTGGACTTTAACCTGGTGTTGTGAGACTTCTTACAGTCTTTGTGTTAATGCATAGCATCATATTCTTGGCCTTTGCTGCTTGTTCTCCTTTTGCTGGCCAACTGTGCATTTCCAACATTTGCTGTCCCTGTGTCTGTCAGTTGTTGAACGAGTTGGCTTTTAAGAGGAGACAACTTCTTGGGATCAGAGAATAACAAGTTTGAGAAGGATGGTGCACTTTACCGTCACAAGAACATGCTTCGCCATATCTCATCTGGAGGCAGGTTGGGGAATGTTATGAATTTCCTTATTTGAATACAAATGTTGCTGGTCTTAATATTATGGAAATGTGTCCTCCTGTAGATACACAAATGCTTCTAGAAGAATGTTCCAATTTATATTACATGCAGGATATTGCTTGGTCATGATGGGTTGGGTTTGCCTGCTGATGAGTAAATATGATCCATTTTCCCTATTTTGCCAACATGGGTTGCATTTAGTAAAAGGGGAAAAATGCCCACGAAAATTGGAATACCAATTTGTTAACCATCTTTCAGCTACTTTTCCAACACTAAAGGTTAATGTTACACATCTTAACACTACATGCCACTGTCATCTGCCTAACTTATTTCCATGGGATGTGGATGTCATTTGCAAGGTCAGCATTTGTTGCTCATTCCAAATTGCCTTTGAATTGAGTGGCTTGCTCGGCCATTTCAGATGGCAATTAAGAGTCAACCACATTGCCGTAGGTCTGGAGTCACATGTAGGCCAAACCACGCGAGGATGGCAGATTTCCTTCCCTAAGAGAAATGTTAATATTCCAACATTGGAGTTGGTATAAAATACCAAATCCAGGTCTGTGGAGGCTTTACCTTTTCACATCTGTTTAGGATTTTAGAAAATACGTCTGATAGGTTCTCCTCTGTGTTTGCATCACAATCTTTCTTCTCTTTATCTCTATTTTATCACTATTATTATGCTTAATGAACCTCTTAACATTTTTCTCTTCTTCCACCTTCAGCTACAAGTAATAGTTTACAGTAGGATATCTGGTTTGGCTATCCGTTCTGTGGCCCCCTGCGATGTCAAGTGGAGAAATGAGGTGCTTCCCAGAACACATCTTATTGAACAGGTTGATCTGATATGTTCCATGGTCTGTGACTCATTTCCACAATCATGCTTTGGATCATCCCTCATCTGCCACTTATGGGGCAGGAAGCTGCATTGTCTGTGCCCTGTGCAAATTTAGTTGCATACTGTCCACTGCATTCACAGGGGGTCAAAGTCAGGGACCTCTGCTGTCAGACCAATGATGAGCTGTAGATTTTTTTGCTGCATGCAGCCCTTGATTCACTCCATCAAGGATAGTAGCTTAATTCCACCTCCATGAATACCTATCACCCATGTGCTCCCTGATCCACATTGGTTCCCTGTCAAACAATATTTTGATTCTAAAATTCTCACCCTTGTTTTCAAATTCCTCCATGGCCTCATTCATCCCGACCTCCTTCAGCCCCGCAACCCTCTGAGTCATTTGTGCTTCTCTGCAATCATCATTTTAATCACTTCACAATTGCTGGCTGTACCTTCAGGTACCTAGCCCCGAAGTGCAGGAATATCTTCCCTTCACCTCCCTCCTTTAAGGACATTCCTTAAAATCTATGACTTTGACCAAGATTTTGGTCATTTGACCTGGTGCCTCCTTGTGTGGCTTGGCATCATATTTTGTTTTATAATGCTCCTGTGAAGCACCTTGGGGCATTTTATTACATTAAGGGCATTTATATGAATATGTTGTTATTGTATGTGAATAACAAGGCCAGGAAGGCAACTGCAGACTTCCGCTGTTTCTGGGCCCTACCTCAATGGTTGTAGTGAGTGCAAGGTTTGGTCAGAACAGCTTCTTCCTTCTCTGCAGTTTACTTGTTCATTTCAGAACACTGCATGGCTTCTAAAATTGGTTTTATTTGGTTAAGGACCAGCTGTTTGATCACATTGCAGCCCTTAGAGAGACAGGCAATGGGGCAAAGCTTTTGGGATTGTGAGCTAGATTTCTTGGCTTTAGGCTTCCTCCTGAAGTCTAAATGCTGCCCTACACATTCTCCTGTCTCCGGTATCATCTCAGCTTTTTACTTCATCTTACCTTTCTTTCAAAACAATGGAACTCATTCAAATTTCTCCTAAACTTACAAGCTTTTAAAACTAATTTTGGTATCGCCTAAATACTATCTCTTATTTGCCTCATTTTCGTTCCTCTTTTAATCCTTGTGATATCCAAGTCAATGTTTATTAATCCTGGTTTCTGCTTAAAAACAAAATCTGAAGTTGGAGAAGTTAGTTTGCTGGTCCACGATTCTACTCCACTGAATCTCTGGTGTTTTATTTACTGTTCTCTAGATGATAACAGCTGAAAATTGCTCCTCTCTCTGAATGGGGTTCAATGTCTCAGATCAATGGCAGCAAATATCTTAACCGGCCAGAGGGATGAAGTGCAGTTTATGAGAAATTTTACCAATGTTTTTTTTAAAATTAATTCTTGGGATGTGGCTGTTGCTGGCTGAGCCAGCATTTATTGCCCATTCTCTAATTGTCCCTGAGAAGGTGGCGGGGAGCTGCCTTCTTGAACCATTGGAACAGTACTAAAGATGGATTCAATCACAATAGAGATAGGCACAAATAAACACAAAGATAAGGGAAAACAAGGATTTATTTTTTTCATTTTCATTCAATCAGATCTGTTTTCCAGCTTCCAGCAGGTATCTGATATTGTTACATTAGGATTGCAAGTCTAAATAGGAAAGCATAGCCTATAGTAGGAAAAAATACTAGCAACATTGAATCAAGTCAGTGCCATATCCCATTAATGTCCCTCGAAATCTTATCATAATTTTAGAGACTGCAGACCAGTCGGTCTAATTAGTCATAAGAATAGCAAATTTAAAAAGATCTTAATTTGAACATGTCTGCAAGATGGAAGATGAAAACCAAGGACTTTCTGTATGGTGAGATAGCTGGAGTCAGACTATCAGTAGAATCACATAAGCTCTACTTCAAGGATGTTGCAAGTGCAACATGAAGACCCCAGACGTCTGTTTTTGCTCCTGTCACTAGCGAACGACAGAGAAAAATGGCGTCAACTCCTGTGAGCTGGCATGCATCACCATGATGACGAGTAGCTACAGCAGCTTAGCAAGAAATGCCACCAATCCACAACATTACCTGGTACTTTGATATGTGGTGGAATCGGCTTCTCAAAGATTGGCCTCTTCAGCCACCAGCAAAGGTGCACCTTATGAAGACATCCCATCTGAAATGGATTTGTCTGCTGTGCATCCATCGTTCTTTAGAAGGAAGGATGCGAGGAAGTTTGAGTAAAGGGCCTCATGGATACAATGTGAAAAATGATGAGAGGGATTCCAACATCATTGCCCTGAGGGCCTTCACCCCCATAACTCATTGCCAGCAAAGTATTTGAGACACTGCTCATGGAAATAAAAGAGGCCAAAATTCACTTGTTTCGGTATAGTCAATCAATTCGCTCCCCAATAACGAAGCATTGGGTAGAACTTTTAACATTGGCACAAGTTTGTTAAACGGGAAGAAGTAGATTGGCTGCTTGTCATATATCTCATCGTGATAATAATGGAAACAAAGACAATCGCAATGTGTAACCAATCCATCAACCCTTGTAAACCGCAGCTGAAAAGAAAAATTCTGCCCTTTGTTTTATTACTCAATACTCCACTTTGGAAAACCTCCAGTGGAAAATAGGCCTTAATCAGGGTCAAGATGATTGCCCACTTCAAGGTCAAATTCTAAAGTTCTTCAACTGTTCTCTAAATTTCCAATGATACCTTTCTAAATTTGGAGCAAAGGGATGGAGGGGATCATCGCTGCAGTGTTTGACAACAGTAGATGTCAAACTTAACTTTTTCATTTCATTTATTGTCTAACTCAAACGTAAACACTTGACTGAAGCATGAATATCACAGGGAAAGCAAAATCAATGACATGCTCTTTCTACCTGTAGCTCAAACAGACTTGAATGATTATCATCAGCATGGTGCCGGTGACTTCCTACAGAGGGGCACTAACAAAAGTACGCTGCACATTTCCTTCAGACTGGTTTGCAAAAGAACAATGTAGCAGGCTATGGTTGAGCTCTGTGGAACAGGCCTGCTTATCTGATGCCAATTGACTAGGATGCTACAGGAAACAAAGAGTGGCCAGAAATAAAACAATTCATTTCAATAGAAACACTAGCTGAACAATGACTTTATCATGTCTAATAAGCAATTGTTTTCCATAGATTCATTGAACAATTAATCATATTCTGTTCTGAATCTCTAATGTTGTTAGAATTTATCACAGTCGCATTTTAACAATGTGTTTCTATTTTTAATTTTAAACAGTTTTTAAGAAACGGACAACGTTATATTCCAGTCACTGCTGGTGGAGACAGTGGTTTGTCATCATGCAAATCTTTCTGGGAAGCATGGACTTTTGTGTTATTTGCGCACTCCAACAAAACTTTCTGGATAATTATTGCTCAATAACAAGAGTTATTTATCGATGTTTTAATATTTTAATGGGGACACGGTGGCACAGTGGTTAGCACTGCTGTCTCACAGCGCCAGAGACCCTGGTTCAATTCCCGGCTTGGGTCAGTGTGTGTGAGGAGTCTGCACGTTCTCCTCGTGTCTGCATGCGTTTCCTCCAGATGCTCCAGTTTCCTCTCTCAGTCCAAAAGATGTGCTGGTTAGGTGCATTGGCCATGCTAATTTCTTCCGCAGTGTACCCAAACAGGCTTTAGAGTGTAGCGAGTAGGGGATTTTCACAGTAACTTCATTGCAGTGTTAATGTAAGCCTATTTGTGACACTAATAAATAAACTTAAACTTTATTTATTTGATTCCTAAAGTTTTATAGTAGAATGGTGAAATTATGTCATCCTTCCCAGAATGCAAAGCAGGATAGGGATCGAAAACTAAAGTGGATTTCTTGACCAAGAGGAGTATTTTGTCATTTGACAGAGATTTTTCCTGCAATCATCTCAATTTTATACAGATGTAGCCAAAACGTGCTCCTAAGTTGTGTTTGTTAGTTTTAGAACTAGATGGTACCTCAGGTCAAACTACAGTATATAATAAAAATGATCCTCATAAGTAGCATGCAGCTTTTCAATCGTTACTGTCTCAGATTTTAGCTCCTTCAGAAAGTCACAGAGGTTAAATATTGACATAGATGTTGAAAACAATCTTGTTTTTGGCTCTGAAAGTGATTCAAGGACATTAAAAAAAATTGGCAGATGGTTTGGAAATTATGCACATTCATTAAGTCCGACAAAAATTGCTTCTTCGACAGAAAGCTCAATCTTCACAATGGCAGCAAATGGCTAGTATTGATTTACGCCAGTCTTCGCTGAGGCCCAGCCTGAACTCACATGATGTGCTTACTCTTGCGTGGACTTTCTCCAATAGTATTTAGTATGATGGTAACTCCTTTTTCTGTAAAATAGCAGAGTTAGAATTTAATTCTCCGTGAATTGTCTCCTTACCTAACTCGCTGTCACTGATTAATTTTCCTCTTTCTTTTCTCTCTCTCTGTTTCATTTTATTCTCTCATTCTCTGTTATGTTGTCTGTAGCTGGGGCGTGGGGAGAAGGGGGGGTGTGCTGATGGTGGGGGTGTTGAGATCACTTCCACTCAGAAAGTCCGCACAGGGTTTTATAAAAACAGCTGGACGTTTATTTTTAGGTTGCATTTGTACAGGTTCCAAATCTCCAAGTGCCAGCAGCCTGTGGAGACCCCGGTGATGTTTTGGATTGATCATTGATCCGAGATGGTACAGTTTGATACATGGCTGGGACTTGCTCCGTTACTAGATGACTTTTTCCTTCATGTAATTGACAATAATATGAGCAAAGACACAGTGTGGTTCTCTGAGATTTGAGCATTTCAAAGACATCACTCTCTCTTCAGCTAGCTGTTTGGATCTTACGGAGCACAGATAAGGCAGAGTACAGATGGTAGCAGGACCCTGGGACATGTCAGGAGGAGGGGGTAATAATTTTTCACACATTGGGCTGAAGAACAAGTCATATTTCAGAGTCTGAGACAAATATCGCCGGTGGGAAGATGCATGGTTTCTGGACTTTAAAGTCTGCAGGATGCAAGAGTATGAGATTGGCAAGAATGTCAATAAATTAAAAGCTATTTGAAGTGAGACGTGATCAGCATATTTTTTGTAAAAGGAAACAGGTGCAAATTGTTCCTCTCAGTATAGGCTGGGGGGGTGCCAGGGGGAGGTGTGGGTTTAAGCCAGGATTGAACCTCAGTCTCAGATGGGTCCCAGTTTGGGAATGGGCTTGCCACTGTAGAAACTAGAGACGGAATTCTCCCATCACACCCGCCACTGGAATTTTAGTGGTCGGGTTGCAGAGAATGTGAAACGCCATTGACGGTCGGGCGGGAATTTCTGGCTTTTAGACCAGCACGACCGGAGAATTCCGCTCCGACTAGAATCCTGGAATGTTACTTCCCACGCAGGATATCTTATTCTAACCCAGAAGTGGCAGGTTGTGGAAATTTCCCTCAACATTTTTAACTGTAGGAATTCCAAATCTATCAAAACATAGTCTTCGATTCATTGTAATGTTTGGCAGCACATGTTGCTGTGATCAGTTTTTTCAAGAATGAAAGATATCGAAACATTATCAAGTTCACCCCTGACAGATGTGCATCTGGAATACTCTGTATCACTACATCAAGTCTGCAGGCAGACACTGACCAGTTGTGCAAGCAGAAACAATGTCAGATATCTTACAGTATTCAATTTACCAGCGAGAAATTAAGCTAATAAATTAGCCTTCACATTTGAAGTTTGTTCATAAAAATGTACATTTTTGTTGCTTTTTTAATCGTAAGATAAATTTATAATGTCTTATCTTTCCAAAAGTTGTTCATAGATCCTGCGAGTTAGGAAATAATTATCCATTCACTTAGCCTGTTAGTCTTTGCATCCTCCTCACAACTTACAGTCCCACCAAGTTTTGTGTCATCACCAAATTTGGAAATATTACAGTTGGTCCCCACAGCCAAATCATTTATATAGCTTGTGAACAGCTGTGGCTCCAGTATCGATCCCTGCGGTACCCCACTCGCAAGAGCCTGCCATCCTAAGAATGACACGTTTATTCCTTTGTTTTCTATCCTGCTAGCCAATTGTCAATTCATACCATGGCAGTACCTCCAATCCCATGTACTCTAATTCTGTTTCTTATCAAAAGCCTTCTGAAAATCCAAATACACTACAACTGGTACCCCTTTAGCTCTGCTACAAGTAACATCCTTAAAAAAAAGGTTTGTCAAACATGATTTCTCTTTCATAAATCCATGTTTAATCTGCCCAATAATATTATTATTTTCTAAGTGTCCAGTTATCACATTCTTTATAGTAGGGGACAGCATGGTAGCACAGTGGTTAGCACTGCTGCTCACAATGCCAGAGACTTAGGTTCGATTCCGACCTTGGGTGACTACCTGTGTGGAGTTTGCATGTTCTTTCTGTGTCTGCATGAGTTTCCTTCAGGTGCTCTGGTTTCTTCCCACAGTCCAAAGATGTGCAGGTTAGATGGATTGGCCATATTAAATTGCCCCTTAATTTCTAATGATGTGTAGGTTAGTAGTCTTAGCCATGGTAAATTTGTGGGATTATGGGATAGGGTGGAGAGGAGGGTTTAGGTGAGATGCTCTTTTGGAGAGTCAGTGCAGACACCATGGGCCGAATGGCCTCTTCCTACACTGAAGGGATTCTATTTTCCCTACTACTGGCATCAAGTTAACAGGACTGCAGTTCTACATTTTCTCATGATCCTTCAAAGTCTCTCTAGCAATCCAGATGGCTCAACTCAGGAATGTGATGGAATACACACTAATTACCTGGGTGAATGCAGCTGCAACGTCAAGGACGGAGCAGTTCACTTGATTGATGCCCCAGCTACTGAACTTAAAATTCACCTTATGTATATCTATCTATTTGCAGGATGCTTGGGAGCATCTCAATAAGTTTACTTCAAAGAACAAAGAACAATACAGCACAGGAACAGGCCCTTCGGCCCTCCAAGCCTGCACCGATCATGTGTTCCTAACTAGACCATCCGTTTGTATCCCTCTATTCCCAGTCTGTTCATGGGGCTATCTAGATAAGTCTTAAATGATCCTAGCATGTCTGCCTCAACCACCTTGCTTTGTAGTGCATTCCAGGCCCCCACCACCCTCTGTGTAAAATACGTCCCCCGCATATCTGTATTGAACCTTGAACTTGTGACCCCTTGTGTTTGTCATTTCTGACCTGGGAAAAAGCTTCCAACTGTTCACCCTATCTATGCCCTTCATAATTTTATAAACTTCGATTAGGTCGCCCCTCAACCTCCGTCTTTATAGGGAGAACAACCTTAGTTTACTCAATCTCACCTCATAGCTAATACCCTCCATACCAGGCGACCTCCTGGTAAACCTTTTCTGCACTCTCTCCAAAGCCTCCTGGTCCTTCTGGTAGTGTGGCGACCAGAACTGGACACAGTATTCCAAATGTGGCCTAACCAACATTCTATATAACTGCAACATCATATGCCAACTTTTATACTCTATTCCCCGTCCAATAAAGGCAAGCATGCCATGTGCCTTCTTCACCACCTTTTCCACCTGTGCTGCCACTTTAAGGAACTGTGGACTTGCACACCCAGATCCCTCTGTGTGTCTATACTCCTGATGGTTCTGCCATTTATTGTATTGCTCCCCGCTGCATTAGATCTACCAAAATGCATCACTTCGCATTTATTTGGATTAAATTCCATCTGCCATTTCTCCGCCCAATTTTCCAGCCTATCTATATCCTGCTGTATTCTCTAACAATATTCATCACTATCCGCAACTCCAGCAATCTTTGTGTCATCCGCAAACTTACTAATCAGACCAGCTACATCTTCTTCCAAATCATTTATATATATCACAAACAGCAGAGGTCTCAGTACAGAGCCCTGCGGAACACCACACACTCACAAGACCTCCAATCAGAAAAAGACCCCTCCACTGCTACCCTGTCTTCAATGGCCAAGCCAGTTCTGTACCCATCTAGTTAGTTCACCTTTGATCCTGTGAGATTTAACCTTTTGCACCAGCCTGCCATGAGGGACCTTGTCAAATGCTTTACTAAAATCCATGTAGACGACATCCACGGCCCTTCCCTCATCAATCATTTTTGTCACCTCCTCAAAAAACTCAACCAAATTTGTGAGGCATGACCTCTCTCGTACAAAACCATGTTGTCTATCACTAATGAAACTATTCAGTTCTAAAGTGTATAGATCTTATCTCTAAGAATCTTCTCCAACAATTTCCCTACCATGGACGTCAAGCTCACTGGCCTATAATTACCCGGGTTATCCTTGCTACCCTTCTTAAATAACGGGACCACATTTTCTATCCTTCAATCCTCTGGGACCTCACCTGTGTCCAGTGAAGAAACAAAGATTTCTGTTATAGGCCCAGCAATTTCACCTCTTGTCTCTCTCAGTAATCTAGGACAGATGCCATCTGGCCCTGGGGATTTGTCTACCTTAATGCTTCAACAGCAACTTCCTCCTCAAGACCGCTATAACTGAAAAGGATAAGAGCAGCAACTTGCACGAATACCTCCTATTCCAACTACAAGTCAACCTTTATCCTGACTTTCTTCATTGTTCCTCGATCACTATTTTGGAATTCTCTACCTAATACTATCATGAGAGAAACATCGCTATAGGAACTGCAATGGCTCAAGATGACCTGCCACAACTTCTAAGGATGAACAATAATTGTGACTTTGTTTGCAATAGCCACATATCGCACCAGATTAAGCCTTGAAAGGGGTTGGTTTGAGTTGGATTAGATCAGGCTTCCAAAGGACACATGGGGCATTTGTTAACCCTTTAGAGTGTGTATCATAATATTGATGGAGAGTGGGTTAAGGGAATTCTTGTAATGGCGTTGAAATTGAGATAAAGATTGGAGAGTCGTGCTGTATTGACCTAGACTCCCAATAAGGGAAACCAGAGGCACAGGAGATGAATGTTCCATTGCAAATGCTTGACAATGAAAGGGGTGAGGCAATATTGGAGATTTACTCCTCAGAATCAATTATGTATATCGGCTGCTGGGTTTTTTAACCTACAAGAGGACTTGTTTAGTATATATGGTTTCTATCTCTGATGGTACATCCACTATAGCTATTCACATTCAATCACAGCAACAAGTTGAAAGGAAACATTTTTCTTTCTAGTTTTCTTCCTGCCTCTCTTGAAGGTGTTGGCTCCTGCTGTGATATAATTTCCAGATTATCTCAATCCACTGAACTTTATCTTTTCTTCAATTTGAGCTTAAATATTGGACACTAACACACCATTCATCTGTGGGAGGCATTACATCTGAGCCCCTAATCCTGTGTTTATCCAAAATCTATTCTTGTGCACTTTCCAGCAGGGAACACTGAATACTGACCAGGAATACAGATCTCTGGATGATTTTTCTCCAACCTTGCCAATAGCAGTGCTCCTATTGCTGAACCTGCTGACTTAGTACAGATCAGGGATTGAATCTGGACTCGTTTGCTCTGTGTAGTTCATTACCAAACTGAATTGTCAGGAGTCCCAATGCTGGTCTATAACTTATGATTTGTAAGATAAGTCTAGCGGTGAAGGTCCATCATTAATCACTGTAGGTAATAACTTACCAAGCACGGTCACCTTACAGGAGCACTTGGCCTTCCCCAGGGAGTTTTCAGCCACAATTATGTATTCATCAGCATCCTTTATTTCTGCACTCGGAATGGTCAGTGTACAGACACCATTCGAGGATGTGTACCAATATTTGAGATTCTCGGTAATGAGGATCTTGCCTTTATACCAGGCAATGTGTGGCCTTGGATTACCAGTAAGGGCGCAACTCATAGTGCAATCATTGCCACGGTGAACTGTGTGGTCCTTTAGTGGTGTGGTGAACTCAGGGGCATGGTTCCAGTCCTTCTCCTGGTATTCCTTAAATTGGAGGCTGAAACGTTCTAGTGGAAGGAAGGAAAAAATTTGGAGCAAAAAACAAATAGCATTTGAGTAGTACTTCATCACTACCTCAGGATCTCTCAGCTATTTCATTTCTTTAAAGTGAAGTCACTGTAACATTTGCACAGCAGCTAATATGTGATATCCCACAAACAGAATGAATGAAAATGAATGTTCAGTTAACTGAACGATCAGTTAATGTGTTTGGTATTATTGAGTGAGAAAGGAGCAGCTGCTCTCCCTGCTCTTCTCTGAATAGTGCCATGGATCTTTACTAACTGCCTGAATCACTGGAATGTGTGTCAGTATAAAATCTCATCTGAAAGACAGCACCTCTGAAAATGCACTAATCCCTCAGCACTCCAACCAATTGTCAGCATTAACTTTGTTCCAAATCTGTGGGGTTCAAGTTCACTGACCTCAAAAATCTAGGTTTTAAACTTGCTCCTGTCCCATGATCTGGAAGCACGGATAACTTATTGATGTTTTTCAGTTTATCAGTACAAAAGCAGACATTAGAATGTGAGCCATTCCTTCCTCTGTGCTAAACCAATCCCACCATTTGTTCTTCTACTATCTTACCACCTGAACATTAGAATCATAGAATATTTACAGCACAGGAGGTGGTAATTCAGCCTATCACATCTCTGTCAACTCTTTGCAAGAGCAACTTAGCTCGTCCCACTGTCCCACTTTTCCTCAGAGCCCTTCAAATATTTTCTCTTCAGATAATTATCTGAATTTCACAGTAACTTCATTGCAGTCTTAATGTAAGCCTTACTTTGACTAATAAATAAACTTTAAACTAATTCTCTTTTGAAAGCCACAATTGAATCTGCCTCCACTACACTCTCAGTGCATCCCAGATCCTAATCATTTGCTGTGCAAAAACGTTTTCTCTCATATCACCTTTAGCTTTTTTTCCATTACCTTAATCAACATCCTCTAGTTTTCATTCCAAGGGAATAGTTTCTCCCAATCTATAATTTTAATTCTTCACTCAACCTTCCCTCCGATCAATCTCCTCTTCTCTTAGAAGAGCAGTCCCAGCTTCTCCAATCTATCCATGAAATTGAAGTCCTTTATCTCTGGACCATTTTTGTAATCTTTTTTGCAAACTTCTCTATAATCTTCAGATCTTTCCTAAAGTGTGGTGCCCAGAATTGGGCACAATCCCCTAGTTGAGGCTCAGCCAGCATTTTATAACGGTTCACTATAAATTTTCTTTTGTACGCTATGCCTCTATGTATAAAATGCAGCTCTGCCAACTTTAATGATTTATGCATATTTACCCCCAGGTCCCTCTGCTCCTGGACCAGTTTTTGAATTTTATTCTTTTTCTACTCATTCTTCCTACCTATCTGTATTAAATTCTGTCTGTCACTTGTCTGTCTATTCCACCAACCTGTCATTGTCCTCTTGAAGTTTATCACTGTCTCCCTCACAGTTCACAATATTCCCAGGCTTTTCATCATCTACAAATTATGAGATTATGCCCTGCACATTCAAGTTTAGGTTATTAATACAGATCAAGAAAAGTGGTCTTAATACTAATCCCTGGGGAGTCCCACTATTACCTTCATCCATTCTGAACAACAGCCATTCAGCAGTATTCTCTGTTTCCTGTCATTCAGCTAAATTGGTGTCAACTTTGCGGACAGGCCTGTTATGAGGCACTTTATCAAAAACCTTTTAGAAGTGCATCTATGCCACGTCAACTGCACAACCCACTTCAGCTTTTCACTGCAAATTTGCAGTTCCCACGTTCTCTGTCAACACCTCTTTTTAAATTGCTGGTAACATTTCAGTGCTGCCATCCACACACACTCATTGTCCCATGTTCTTCATTCTTCCAAATCAGGATTACACAGTTGCTGCAGTGTGAGTGCAGGGTGTGGTGACAATATGTGCAGCACTAGCCAAGCTGAATTTTCAGTTTTCAAAAGATGTTCATAGAAAAGCATATAATATTTGTTGAAAATGATGTGGGTGGAAGATGTTGCTCAGAGGCTCTGCACTGTCCTGTCAGTTATTCTGAGCAAGCTAAAGAGCATCTCTGTAAAAATGAACAAGGACAGAATCCATGTACAAATACAGCAGCTCAGTCATGTCTATTCTATAGGTTACTCAATCAGGACAGAATCCAAGTCCTTTGAAATTGTAGCCTGACATTACATCCAAATTATAGAAAGTCAATAAACTCTGTTTCTTTTCACAATGGAAAACTTGTTCAGATTATTATTTCACAAATGGGAGGTACAAGAGACACTTTTTTGTCTGAGTAATTATAACACAAATAGAGATCAGTCTCCCCTTCCTCTCGGACTATATATGTTTAACTATTTTCCACACAGTATTGTGTATATGTTCACCCTCAAGCCCCAAGGCAAAAGAGATAGCTACATAGTGCAGTTAAAGGAGCACATTTAAGATACACCAGGAGACATTGCTCTTGGTAAACTGATGCATCTGCTTTGTGTCAAATCTGTCTGTGTGAGTTTTTGCAGCCTTGTGTATTTGCTTATATATTACTTGCAAAATTAATGAAATGTTGCAATTTGAAAAGTTGCTGTTGTTTAGTTTTCATATGGAGATTGTAATGTATTTCTTTCTGGCACATGTTTCCGAGAGTGTACTCTAACAAGCTCGGAAAATGAAGTTAATATGAGAATGTGAATGTCTGTTCATCTGACAATAAATGGAAAGAGCTCCTCTGATCATTTGTTAGGGAGTATTTTATATTTACATTCATGCTCAAAATATTATTTCAGACTTCTAACCCTAAATGAAATCGAGAAGGGACAGGAAGGCAAAATGTTAATAGTTAAAACTGGTCTTAAAATTTAACAGTTGGTTGTATCTTGGCTTGTGTGTTTTAGTTTTGTGATTATAGATTAGATAAACCTAGAGTTTTGTTTCATAATATTTATGTAATTTAGCTTAAGAAAATGCCAACATTCAAACAATAGCAATTGTTTAACCTTACCTGGCAAACTCTTACTTATGTATTTGTGAACTTATAGATAGAGAGGCAGAGGTGCCTGTACACTAAAAATAAATGTATAGAACTCCCAGTGTGGAAGACCAAATGTCTAGCAGGTATATCCACTACCAGAAGCAGGGATAATGCAACTAAACCACATCATCACAACAAAGGTCCACCCCTATAATGAGCTGCTGATAAATGATTAACCACTAAAAATGGAGGTGGACACAGAGGCTGCGGTCTCCATTATCAGGGAGCAGACATATGTTCACATCCCAACTGGTATTCAACACCTGAGCTTAGAAGACGCAAAGGCCAGACTAGCTGCTTGTAAATAACTCCTGTGATTCACAAGCAGCAATCAGCCCAACTCCCAAGAACAAAGCCTGATGGGGTGAGATTGGCTCCAGTGGATCAGGCTGAACTGATTGGAAATCTTCAGGTTGGGTGTGGTGGTGAAGTCATCAGCAGGTACCCTGAAGTTTTTCAGGAAGGACTTGGAAGAATAAGAGCAGGCCTCTTTACCAGCCATGGAGGTGGCTGCTGCCAGTGTCGAGCAACAACTCAAAGCTGACCGAGCAGCTCCCCTTCTGGGTAATGAGGACACAATCTCTCAGATGGAAGTGGAGGAAGCTGAAGCAGAACTTGAGGAGGAATCTACATCAGTGGCTTTGAGATGCTCCCACCAGAAATGAAGGTCTCCAATTCGGTTCACACCACCAGATATGGTCCCACCTTCGACTGAGCTCAGACCGATTGCCAAGAAGTGGAAAGGACCTTCTCATGGTGGGGGTACTGAGGGAGAGATGGATTTAAGGGGAGAGGGAAGTTATGGTGGCTACGAAGGACATGGGGGATCACCAATAAATCGCCTTGTGGGCTTTGTGTACTATGAACACCTCTACTGAGGAGGGGCTCACCCAGTGGGAAACCCAGTCTACCTCAACCCAGTCTGGTATTCTATAGATCTCCGCGCTTGGACTTGTGAGCTGTAAGCCGCGGATGCAGCCCTTCTCCATTTTGTAAATAAAGGTTTATGGTGATGGAGGACTGGCCTTGGCAACACAATTACATAAGTGTTGCAGTTGTTACTTACCTAACTGGTGAAGAGGAATTACTACATTGGCAATGAGGATTTAAAAAAAGTTGTTCCAAAATTGTGAGTATAAAGTCAGTGAAGAATGTTTGCAGATATGCCCCTAGTCGAATGGATAGATCCTTTTGATGCCTCTGTGGAAGATTGGTTACAATACATTGAACATATGGGCTACTATTTTCAGGCCCATGGAATAAAGGAAGAGGGAAAGGGAAAGGTAATCTTTCTGAGCTTATGTGGGACCCAGACTTGCAACTTAATATGCAGCATCACATCCCCAAGCATGCCCGACCTCAAGGCATTCACTGAGATAGTTGAATTAGTGAAAACACACTATCACCCAAAGCCAATGGTTATATTGCAACAACTTAAGTTTAATTCAACCAGGAGAGCCACTACGGAAACTATTGCAACTTATATTATCAAGTTAAGACAGATCTCAGCACTGCGACTTCAGAGCTGGTCTCAGCGATATGCTGATGGATCATTTAGTCCGCAGGGTAAATAATGAGACCATTCAAAGGAAGCTATTAGCAGAGGCAGAGATAAATTTTAAGAAGGTGTGGAGATAGCGCTGGTGATGGAGAGAACATAAGAACATAAGAACTAGGAGCAGGAGTAGGCCATCTGGCCCCTCGAGCCTGCTCCGCCATTCAATAAGATCATGGCTGATCTTTTCGTGGACTCAGCTCCCCTTCCCCACCTGCTCACCATAACCCTTAATTCCTTGACTGTTCAAAAATTTATCTATCCTTGCCATAAAAACATTCAGTGAGGTAGCCTCAACTGCTTCACTGGGCAGGGAATTCCTTTATGTGAAGAAGTTCCTCCTCAAATCAGTCCTAAATCTGCTTCCCCTTATTTTGAGGCTATGCCCCCTAGTTCTAGTTTCACCTGCCAGTGGAAACAACTTCCCTCCTTCTATCTTACCTATTCCCTTCATAAACTTATATGTTTTTATAAGATCTCCCCTCATTCTTCCGAATTCCAATGAGTATAGCCCCAGTCTACTCAGTCTCTCCTCATAAGCCAACCCTCTCAACTCCGGAATCAACCTAGTGAATCTCCTCTGTACCCCCTCCAGTGCCAGTATATCTTTTCTCAAGTAAGGAGACCAAAATTGTACACAGTACTCCAGGTGTGGCCTCACCAGCACCCTTATACAGCTGCACATAACCTCGCTGTTTTTAAACTCCATCCCTCTAGCAATAAAGGACAAAATTCCATTTGCCTTCTTAATTACCTGCTACACCTGCAAACCAACTCCTTGAGATTCCCGCACAAAGACACCCAGGTCCCCCTGCACAGCAGCATGCTGCAATTTTTTACCATTTAAATAATAATCCATTTTGCTGTTATTCCTACCAAAATGGATGACCTCACATTTACCAACATTGTACTCCATCTGCCAGACCCTCGCCCACTCACTTAGACTATCCATATCCCTTTGCAGACTTTCAGCGTCCTCTGCACACTTTACTCTGCCACTCATCTTAGTGTCATCTGCAAATATTGACACACTACACTTGGTCCCCAATTCCAAATCATCTATGTAAATTGTAAACAATTGCGGTCCCAACACTGATCCTGAGGCACACCACTAGTCACTGATCGCCAATCAGAAAAACACCCATTTACCCCCACTCTTTGCTTTCTGTTAGTTAACCAATTCTCTATCCATTTTAATACATTACCCGTAACACCGTGCACCTTTATCTTATGATGCAGTCTTTGGTGCGGCACTTGTCAAATGCCTTCTGGAAATCCAGATGTACCACATCTAGATTCCTCATTGTCCACTGCACATGTAATGTTCTCAAAGAATCTACCAAATTAGTCAAACATGACCTTCCCTTCATGAACCCATGCTGCGTCTCACCAATGGGACAATTTATATCCAGAGCACTGAGAAGGGTGCACAGGAGTTTCACAGAGCACAAAATGGAACGGTTCATCAGTTAGGGCGGGAAGCTACAGTCAGCAGTGATGGCAAAAATGAAAATGTAATTTTAAAACAGAAAGCAAATGCAGCCACAAATACAGAGATAAAATTTCAAAGAGCTAATGAATCATCTAGGATTGAAATAGAGTGTGATTGGTGATCACTCCCCTGAAGCCAGCAGGTATAAAGAGGCTGAGTGCTTTTCCTGCCACAGGAAAGGTAATTTAAGGCACCAAAGTAAAACCGTTAAACTGGATGGAGATCTTCCAAATACGGGAAGGGGGACTGCCTGAGTTAACGAAGAAGTACGCAAACTTTTTTTGTGACAAATTGGGTAAAATAAAGGGCCTCCAGGTGAAGATCTATTTCGATCCAGAGACAACCTCTTGTTTCTTTAGAGCAAGACCAGTACCATATGTGTGAAAAGTTGGACAAAAAATTGAAGAGATTGGAAGAACTGGACATTATCCAGCCAGTTCAATTTGTGGAGTGGGCAGCACCCATAGTCCTGTAATAAAGCCTGACAAGATCGTCCGCATTTGTGGAACCTACAGATTAACAGTTCATCAGCCTGCCAAGTTAGTTAAGTATCAAATCCCAAAGACTGAAGACATGAATGCAAAGCTGGCTGGAGGTCAGTTTTATACAAATCTGGATATGAGCCACACATCAGCAACTTGAGTTGGATGAAGCTTCCTAACGTTATATTATGATAAACACACACATAGGTTAACTTCAGTACACATGCCTACTCTTTGGTGCATTGCCAGCATATGCTCTTTTCTAGAGAACTATGGAAAGTCTGTAAGGATTGCCACAAATTGTAGTATATCTGGATGATGTTTTGATAACTGGATTTACAGAAGCTGAGCACCAAGCTAACATAGAGAATGTGCTCAACAGACTTCAAGAAGCTGGAATTCATTTCAAGAAGGAGAAATGTACTTTTCAAGCCACTTAGGTAGCCTGTCTTGGGTATTGCATAGGTGCACAAGGATTACGCCCCATAGAAGACAAGGTCAGAGCAATAAAGGAGGCACTGGCCTCCAGAAACACATCTGAACTCAAATCATTCTTAGGAACGGTGAATTACTATGGATGTTTTCTACCAAATTTGTCGATATCATTGGCCCCCTTGCATATGCTGCTAAAGAAGCACCAGCATTAGTCCAGAGAGAAGCTATTAACAGAGCAAAGCAATTGTTACATTCATGGAGTTTATTGGAGTGCATTTTGATCCGTCTAAGGAATTGGTGTTAACCTGTGATGCCTCTTCATATGGCATTGGTGCAGTATTGTCCCAAAGGATGGATGATGGATCTCAAATACCTATTGGGTACATCTCGTGAACCCTCTCAGAGGCTGCAAAAGGCTACCCTCAGGTTGGAGTAAAGAAATTCCATCAGTATGTTTATGGGAGACACTTTCCCATTGTTAAGGACCACAAACCACTCTTCGGTCTTTTTAAAGAAGACAAAGCTATTCCCCCAATCGTATCGGCAAGAATTCAGCATTGGGAGTTAATTCTGCCTGCCTACAAATAGACATTCAAGCACCAACCTGGAGCACATATCGCGAATGCGGATGCACTTAGTTGCATACCTTTTCCAGAGAGTGTAGCACTTTCCCCAGTACCACAGGAAATTGTTATGGCTTTGAATTTCTTGGATACATTGCTGGTTTTGGTGCAGCAAATCAAGTATTGGACCAACAAGGATCCGTTGTTGTTCAGAGTGAGACACAGACTAATAGGGTGGACAAGCAAGCCAGTTTTTGAAGAGATGAAACCACATTATATACAAAGGGATGAATTGAGTTGCAAAGATGGTTGCCAGAATTTTACCGCCTCACCTGCCTGAGGCTTATAAGATCCCGCCCGAGTCCAATGGAGAATGCCGTTCTGCAAGCCTCACCGGGGCGGACATGCTGGTAAAATTCCAGCCAGTATCATACTTTGGGGAGCCAGAGTAGTTGTTTCTGTGCCCGGAATGGAGTAGCTTCTAGTCAAATTGCACAATACCTGTCTGGATACATCTAAGACGAAGATGTTCTCCAGTGGTTATATCTGATGGGCTGGCATTGATGTCAATATTGAGAGCCTAGTCAAGCACTGTGAACAGTGCAAAATTGCAACAAAGATTGTCTGCTGCAGCCCCACTGCATCCTTGGGAGTGGCCCGGCTGGCCATGGGTACAAGTCCATATTGATTATGTTGGTCCATTCATGGCCACAATGTTTTTGCTCCTTGTTGGTGCACATTCAAAATGGATGGGAATATATGGGATGAAGTCTCCGACATTGCACACTACAGTTGAGAGAAACTACGCCATTGGTTTTCCATCCACAGAATATCTGAAATTCCAAGTGTCTGAAAATAGAACAGCTTTCACAAGTGCTGAGTTTCAGAACTTCAATGGCCTCAATGGTATCAGGCACATTAGGACTGCGTCTTACTACTCAGCATCCATTGAACTGAGCGAGCCATCCAAACCATTAAGTCTGCCCTACAGAGCAGTCAGGAAGGACCCTGGAGACCAGAATCTCTCAATTCCTCTAGGTTATAGGACCATTGCACGTTCAACAATGGGAATCCCATCGGCAGAGTTGTTAATGAACCGTTGTCTCAGAATGAGACGGGGCCTCATGTTTCCAAATCTGCAGAGGATGGTAGAGGCCAGCCAAAATGGTCAGAAAACAAACCATGATTCATGTAGGTCAACGCGGCCATTTTCAGTGGATGAAGTCATGTATATTAGGAATTTTGGAAGTGAGTCGAGTTGGGTCCCTGAAGCCGTTGTATCCAAAATTGGACCCCTGTCTTATCAAGTGGACATAGAAGGAAGGATTGTCTGGAAACATGTAGATTATTTGAGAGAGCGAGAGATGCCCCAGCAGCCAATACAGCCATCAGGAGCTATATTGCCATCTGGGAATGTTGTCGACTATCCAAGCATTGAAGTATCAGGTCAACATGTTACAGGCGTGACTGATGTCCCCATGGAAGCAGATAAAACTGAGATGCCTGTGCCTGAAGTGAAACTTGTGATTGTGATTTCTACTGACAATGCTCCATTGGAAGTACCTGAGACTGAGGAGTTATGCCGCTCCACTAGGAATCGGAAACCACCTGAAAGACTTAATTTATAATGGACTAGATTTGTGTGTTAAATGTTCTACTATCGGAGACTGAGTTAATCGATTATTGTCAATTGTATAAAAGAACTTGGAGGGGGAGGGATGTGATGACTGTCCCATTAAGGATCAATCTGCAGTGTAAGGGTCACATGAGCCAGGAAACCAATCATGGAGCAGGGTGGAGGATTACCCTGGTAAGCAAGGGTTTCTGTCCCTGAACTTTCTTGAAAGGTGACTGGCAGCAATGAGGTTGTAAACCTCTATTATAGTTATATGTGAATCAACATTGCAGTCATTGTTTGCTTAACTGGTGAAGAGGAATTATTACAAATCTTCAACTCACTACAGGGAACACCATACTAGAATTGCTAGTTCTTTTAAATAATTTTTGGTTGCCACACATCTGGGATGGGCAGAAGCATCAAGGGCTTACCTTTGTCCCTGGCAAGATACCATGGTTCCTTCAAATCCAGTGGGTCACTGTCTCCAATATCATTCCGAGCAATAACCCTGAAGAAATACTTTCTGCCTGGAAGGAGACCTGTCACGGTATACTTATTGCCAAAGACACGGTCTGATACAGTGTACCAGGTTGCAGTGCTGGCATCACGCTTCATTATCACATACTGTACACGGCCGTCCTCAATGTTATCTGGGGTGTGGTCCCAAGAGAGGGTGACTGTGCTTGGAACTTCTTCAAGCAGGTTTAAGTTAGTGGGTGGCCGGGGAAAATCTGAAAAAAAAGCAAATAGGCAACACTTATTTAGTGGCTTCAAGTATGATGACTTAGTAGTATTGGCTATAACCTAACCAAAATGTGCAAAGCAATCCATTAACTGCCTTCAAGTCCCACTCCAGGTATTAAACTGCAAAATTAAGGGTGACACATCAGTGCAGTACTGAGTGATGAATGACTACAGAGTCAGAGGTCCCATCTTTTAGACGAAATGTCAAATTAAGACACTGTTTACCTGATCAGGCACAATTCAATGAAAAGCAGGGGAGTTCTCTTGGTTCCCTGATCCAATGCCCAAACAATATCAAACAAAACATAAAAATTAACTGACCAAGCAACAACATTGCAGATGTTACAGGGAGAGCCTTCCCAGCAAGGGTGCAGTTCATATCTGGGAGCTTTTATTGCCCAGAGGGGCAATAGGTGTCTATAGAAGTACAGATATTGCTTGTTTTATTCTTTCAGTGTGTGTCACTGGCAAGGCCAGCAGCTGTTGACCATCCCTAGTTGCCCTTGAGAAGGTGATGGTGATATGCCTTCTTGAAATGTTGCAGTTCATCTGGTGCAGGTACATGCACAGTGCTGTTAGGGAGGGAGTTCCAGGGGTTTGATGTAGCAACAGTGAAGAAACAGCAATATAGTTTCAAGTCAGAGTAGTATGCGTCTTGCGAGGAACTTACAGCTAGTGGTATTCCTGTGTTTCTGCTGTCCATGTCCTTCTAGGTGGTAGAGGCTATGTGTTTGAAATGTGCTGTTTAAGTAGCATTAATGAGTCGCTGCAGCGCAACTCATATATAGTATACACTGCTGCTACCACTGGTTGATGGTAAAGGGAGAGTGAATGTTTAAATTGGTGGAATTAGATCAACTGGACGGCTGGATGGTATTGAGCTTCTTGAGTGTTGCTGAAGCTTCACTCATCCAGGTGAATAGAAATGATTCCATCAAACTCCTGAATTGTGTCTTGCAGATGATGTGCAGGCTCAGGGGAGTCAGGAAATGAGTTAATCACCTCATAATGTTGAGGCATAGATCGGGTGGACTCTCAGAGGCTTTTTCCCAGGGTGGAAATGTCTGCTACGAGAGGACACAGGTTTAAGGTGCTGGGGGGTAGGTACAGGGGAGATGTTAGGGGTAAGTTTTTCACACAGAGGGTGGTGGGCGAGTGGAATCGGCTGCCGTCAGTGGTGGTGGAGGCGAACTCAATAGGGTCTTTTAAGAGACTCCTGGATGGAGTACATGGGACTTAATAGGATGGAGGGTTATAGGTAGGTCTAGAAGGTAGGGATGTGTTCGGCACAACTTGTGGGCCGAAGGACCTGTTTGTGCTGTAGTTTTTCTATGTTCTATAATTCACGGTTACTGAGCTTGTAGCCACAGCATTTAAATGGCCGATCCAGTTCAGCTTCTGGTCAATTGTCACTCGCAGGATGTTGATAGAGGGGGATTCAGCAGTGATTATGCTATTGAATGTCAAAGGGAGATAGTCAGCTTCTCCCATTTTGAAGATGATCATTGACTGGCACTTGTGAAATGTTACTTGTCACTTATAAGTCCAAGCCTGAATGTTGTCCAGGTCTTGCTGCATTTGGGTGTGGTCTGCTTCAACATCTGAGGAGCCGGGAATGGTGCTGAACATTGTGCAATCATCAGCGAACATCCCCAATTCTGACCTTATGATGGAGGGAAGGTCATTAATGAAGCAGCTGAAGATGGTTAGGCCTCGGACACTACTCTGAGGAAATCCGGCAGCAATGTCCAGAGGCTGAGATGATTGGCCTCCCACAATTACAACCAACTCTCTTAGTCCAACCAGTGGAGAGTTCCCCCCACCCTCCCCACACCTGATTGCTATTGACTTTAGCTTTTCCAGAGCTTCTAGATTCCACACATGGTCAAATGATACCTTCCTGTCAAAGACCCCTTGAATTCAGCTCTTGTTTGGACATAGACTGCAATAAAGTCAGGAGCTGAGTGGCCTGACATAACTCAAAACTGAGCAATATCAAACTGAGATATCCATAATTGCAGTCCCAATCATAGCAAAGCTTATCATACCTGCAACACGAATTCTGATATCATGATACTTTTCACCATAATCATTTTTCAGCATAATTTTGTATATTCCTGAATCTGATCTATGTGCGCTGGAGATCAGGAACTGTGACATATTGGGTCCTTTTGTTATTGTCTCCCTGCCTTTGGTGGGAGTTCCATCTTTCAGCCAGATCACATTGGGTGAAGGAGACCCCTGTAATAAACAATAACAAAATAACATGAAACAACAACAACCATGAGATTCGGCATTGCTTTCTATATCTGGTGTGTTCTGGACATGTACAAGAGCTGGCAGTGAGGGGCAATTCAGTGCAAAAGATCAGTGAACCACTCTTTCTTATCTATGTCTAATGCAAACATACAGGAACCCACAGTGAGACACTTCAGCCCCTGAAATTCTGGATCCTTTGAATCTGGTCAAAGCATTAAGATTTGCCCAATTGCAGCTGCTCACTCTGTTTAGGTAATAAAGGTCAAATAATCTCACTTTAATAAAACTGCAGAAATATGTAGTGCTAGATGAAAATTTCAAAACAGCGCAGGCAAAATGACACAAATCAGTTACTCAGTGGGTCAGCAACAAAATGTAATTTTGAGCAAGTCCATCTACCCTTTGCAAGGGAAGGGAGTCAGGTTTCATTGAAGGTTGTAATTTTCTAGACCTAAGTTTAAGGTCTGGTTTTTTGCAGAGTTGTTGAGACTTCGGGGACTTAGACCCATTTCTGACATATCCTATATTTTCCAGGAACGGGAAGGGGAATGAGAGTGGGATGTGACTCCCACATGTGGAAATCCCAAAATCTGTGGGGCTGTTTAAACTCAGTGCTGAGTTCAAACATACCTCATTTTTGCTGCAGTAAGCATCTTATCCCACAGTGTGGGAGTTACAAATCTTTAGAGAAATTGTAAATGCTATCAAAGAGAAAAAAAGACCTGTCCAGCTGTGAAGTTATTTAAAAACGACCTGCCCTGTACCTGTAATAGTTGAAAAAAATCTGTTCCAGAAGTTTCAATAACTGCTTGTTGACAAAATGCTAACTCTATCATTATAGCATTATTAATGCTTGGTTTTTTTCTACAACCTATGTTCATCACAATGGGGGTGCAAGGTCATCAGATCAAAGTGATTATTAAAAGATTAATTAAGAGCCCGGTTCAATTCTAGCCTCGGGTCACTACCTGTGTGGTGTTTGCACATTTTCCCCGGGTCTGTGTGGGTTTCCTCTGGGTGCTCCGGTTTCCTCCCACAGTCCAAACAGGTACGCATTAGGTTGATTGGCCATGTGCAATTGACTCTAGTGTCGGGGGGGGGGGGGGGTAGCAGGGTAAACATGCAGGGTTATGGGAATGGGGCCTGGGTGGGATTGTGGTCAGTGCAGACTCAATGGGCTGAATGGCCTCTTCTGCATTGTAGGGATTCGACGATTAGCTGTCTTTTATGTAAGGTTATAGACAATAATCTGTTTTGATAAGGGATTAATGCTTGAAGGTATTTAAATGTTTTGATGGACTTTCATGAGTGGGACTGTTTTCATACCGTGAACTCTGTAATAAATATTTAGAATTCTATTTTATTTAATCTCAGCATGGCTCCTGAGGTCTGCCCAAGATGGATACTGGGGTAGTTGGCAAGGAGGGTGTAAGGACAAAGCTGATGGGTGAGAGGAATTATGCGTTTACACTGAGTTAGGATCTGTAAGGGACAATGGGAATGGGTAGGGGGTGTCATAAGCTTTCATGAGTTGGCACAAAGTTGGCATAGGTACTGTAAGAGCCACAGGGATGTGGGGGAGTACATGGGTTGACATGGAGAGTGTTATGGACAATTGGACGTACATTGGGCAATGGGCTGGATGGACAGTGAGAGGCCATTGGAGTGGGTGGGATTCATGCGTTGGCATGGATTGGCATGTATGGGAATGGGGATGTATGGGAGTGGCTGGGGGGTGGGGGTGAGGGGGTGTGAAGGGCGAGATCTAGAGTGCTAAATGTTTAAAAGAAATAACTGGGATGAAGTTCCAGAAAACCAAGGCAAGCCTTTTAAGCATCCTGCCTCGGCAGTTGGCAGCTCCTGCGGCCACTTCTGATCTTCATCCAGGGATAGCCCAACTCTATCTCTCACCTGCACTACTGGAATGAAGATCCCACCATCTGGGGCATCTTTTCCCCAGGCCAACTGTGGTGAGCTGGAAACTATCCTGACTCAGAATTGAATATCTGGGCCTAAGGTGTTGACTCACCTGTGGGCCTCAAATGTGTTGAGCAGAATAAAATAGCTCATTCCTACTAGCATACTTCTGGAACACAGGCCAGAGCCTAAGAAACGGAAAGTCTTCAAGTTCACACTCACTGCCACATATCTTTTGACATGGAGGGCCATGTATGAGTGGTTGGAGGTTGATCAAACAAGCCCCCCCCTCAACCCCTCCATGTCCTCCAGCCATTTAGCTAGGGTCCCAGCCTTATTTAAAGGTTTTTCAACACATTTCCAATGGGTCTACATTCCTAGTATACCAGAAAAAGCCACTGATTTATGTCCAAACTACTGTATACCACACCAAATTGTTGTTTTCTTTTACCTCTGTGTACTGGAGATATACAGGACCGGACACTATAATACCAACAAGATGCTCAGTATCACGCAAGAATGAACATTCCTTTTTACTCAAATGTATAAATACAGATACACACGAGAGATGTAGCAGCAGAATGATAACAGATGCAAGCCATTCCTGGTTCTCTATTCTCTTCTGTACACATATAAGAGTTAACACAGACATATGTCTAAGCATCATTGTATCAGACAAAAATTAATTGGTCAATTTCACCTGATGTGTGCAACATGAACACAGGAACTGTCAATGTGTATTGATTTTTTAAAACGTAGACATTTAAAATAAGAGTAGTACTGGACCATTTGTCTAATGTGCATTACATACAAGAGTTAATGCTGAGCTGCGATATTTATCAGGAAGAAATTGTTTCTTTTTAATCCAGTGAGCAATGTACAGGTACAGGATCTCACTCAGAGAAGAAAGAACTAAGAACAGTACAGTACAGGAACAGGCCCTTCGGCACTGCGCTGATCACGTTGTCCTATCTAGACCAACCGCTTATATCTCTCTATTCCCTGTCTGTTATTGTGTCTATCCAGATAAGTCTTAAATGTCGCTAATGTAACTGCCTCCACCACCTCACTTTCCAGTGCATTCCAGGCCCCCACCACTCTGTGTAAAAAAACTTCCCCGCACATCTCCACTGAACCTTTCCCCCCTTATCTTGAACTTGTGCCCCTTATAATTGTTATTTCTGCCCTGGGGAAAAAGCTTCCAACTGTCCACCCTATCCAAGCCCCTCATAATTTTATAAACTTCTTTCAGGTCGCCCCTCAAACATAAATGAGGCACACACTATCAGAGGAGAATCAATTGTTTAATTTGGTATGGGTTATATTTGTGATGAAGGTTGGGTAAAATTGAAGGCTCATTTCTTATATGCAGAAACATTTTCAATGAACCTTGATAAGTAATGAATCCACAATGTAGTGCTGCCTCTGGCTGTTGAAGTAACTAAAGTCCCTTACCGAGAAGCCCACGTTGATACACAGTGCTGTACCTGCACGGACCACCATGCTGCTTGGCATTCTGGCATCCAGAAACCTGGGAGCGGCTGCAAATAAAATAGTTAAAAGTCATGGAGGATTTTTTTTTCCCGTCATATGATTTTCACTCATAGGGCCACAGAGACATACAGGACTGTCAGAGGTGAATGCTGTCCGTCTAGCTGGTTACTTCATTCAGATGATGCTCCAGCTCAGTCAGTGGTCTGGCTTTACCATTCAATCAAAATGAACCAAGACACACAAAGACAATCTGGTTAAGAAACTATAACTGTGTAACTTTGCTGTGGGGGTTATAGTCCAATCACTACAACAAGCAGCAATAGGAAGAGGCAATTGAATTTATAATTTCTTCTTCCTCACTTGATTACTGTGGTCTCGATGCATAACCGACACTTTAAAAAATATATATTTTTTTAGGATTTGGACATCATTAGCAAGGCCCATAATTCAATTGTTCTTGAAAAGGCAGTAGCATGCTTCTTACCTGTACCACTTTAGTGCAATCACTGGGGATTCAGTATGTGCCGCTCCAATAAAATCTGTCCAATTTTTTTGATTGAATGATCATCAAACTTCATGCATAGATGCTTAACATATTTGTACTACATTCTTGTATGTACCAGTTTTTTAAAAAAGCAAGAATTTTCATTTATATGGCACCTTTCATGACGTCAGGACATCGCGAAACACTTCATAGTCAATTAACCTACATAATTTTGAAGTGCAGTAACCAGCTGTTAACCTCACACTATCATTTTTCTTCTCATTCCTGAAAACCACTGAGTGCTGGGAATGTGCTAACTGGAGAATGGTCTCATTGGGCCTGACCAAGTTGGCTGTCTACAGGTTGCAGGGTCACTCTGACTGCCTGTGTGCCTCTCCTCCATGGTTATGAATGTGAGATAGATTTTGAACAGTCCTGGCAACTCAAGACTGGGCAACCATGGGGTGCTATGGGCCATCAGCAGCAGCAGAATTGTACTCAACCACAATCTATTAACTCATGATCTGGCATACTCAACAAGGCTCCTTGGACAGCACCTTCCAAGCCTACAACCCTCACCTTGAAGAAATCCAACACTTATTTTATCTTTCACATGGCAGTACCATTTTGACTATGATCAGGGTGGAAGAGTCAATTACTAGGGGGCATAGGTTTAAGGTGCGAGGGGCAAGGTTTAAAGGAGGTATACGAGGCAGATTTTTTACACAGAGAGCATGGTGCCTGGAACTCATTGCCGGGGGAGGTAGTGGAAGCGGATTACACGAATAAGATGGGCAGAGAGGGATATGGTCCCCGGAAGGGTAGGGGGTTTTAGTTAAGTCGGGCAGCATGGTCGGTGCAGGCTTGGAGGGCCGATGGGCCTGTTCCTGTGCTGTAATTTTCTTTGTTCTTTGTTTGTTCTTTGAAAGCAATTCACACCTCTTGTGAAGATGTTCGGAAGCAATTTTGAAGGACTGATTCTGTAAAGGGTCAGTGAGCTTAGATGGCGAGAGTGTAGTGCAGGATAATGATGAGAGCACAAGTTGAATCCCTGTACCAGCTGTGATAGTTCTTCCAGCCTGCCCCCTTGTCTTGTGCCATAGTGATATTGCAGCTTGAACGCTGATTAGCAACCGTCAGACAATGAGGACCCTACACAGAGAAAGGGATAGTGGCTAATGGGCAACATTAATTCAAGCACTTCGGTTGCATCACTTCCAATTCATATTTCATGATTCCTTTTATTTTTTTTGGGGATGTGGGTGGTGCTGGCTCAGCCAACACCATGATATGATATTTCCAACACCATGATATGATATTTCCAACACCATGATATGATATTTCCAACACCATGATATGATATTTCCCATCCCTAGCTGCCCCCGAGAAGGTGGCGATGAGCTACTTTCTTGAACCACTGCAGTCCCCGTGGTCTAGGTGCACACACAGTAATCGTGTGAAGAAGTTCCAGAACGTTGTCCCAGTGACAGTGATTGAATGGCGATATAGTTCCTAGTTAGGATGGTGTGTAATTTGAAGGGGAATTTGCAGGTGGTGGTGTTCCCTTGCAACTGCTGGTTTTGCACCATAAATTGATAAAAGTCGTGGGTTTGGAAGGTGCTGGAAAAAGAGCCTTTGCGAGTTGCTGTAGTGCATCTGGTCGATGGTACACACTGCTGCCACTGTTCATTGGCCTGAATGTTTAAGGTACAGGATGGGGAGATGTTCCAGCTGGTGGCTTTGTCCTAGATAGCAATTCTTGAGTTTTGTTAGAGCTGCACTTATCCAGGCAACTGGAGGGTATTCCAAGACTTGCATAATGAGGGGCATAGATCAGCTAGATAGTCAATATCTTTTCCCAAAGATAGAGGAATCTAAAACGAGAGGGCATAGGTTTAAGGTGAGAGGGGAGAGATACAAAAGGGTCCAGAGGGACAATTTTTTCACACTGAGGGTGGTGAGTGTCTGGAACAAGCTGCCAGAGGTAGTAGTAGAGGCGGGTACAATTTTGTCTTTTAAAAAGCGTTTAGACAGTTACAAGATGGGTATAGAGGGATATGGGCCAAATACGGGCAATTGGGACTAGCTTAGGAGTTTTTAAAAAAAGGGCGGCATGGACAAGTTGGGCCGAAGTATCTGTTTCCATGCTGTAAACCTCTATGACTCTATGACAAGTGCAGCAGATATATGGCAATGCCACCAGCTGGAAGTTCCCTTCCAAGCCATCCTGCCTTTTAAATGTATCAGCGTTTCTTAAGTGCCACTAGGTCAAAATCCTGAAACTTCTCCCACCCATGACAGCACCGTGGGTGTACTTGCACCACTTGGACTGCAGCACTTCAAGAAGGCAGCTCACCACCACATCCTCAAGTGCAACTAGAAATGGGCAATAAATGTTGGCTGAGGCAGTGAAGTCCAAATCCCTTTTTTAAAAAAGCATCACTGTCTCTCAAAACAACTTGAAACCAATTTTCCTCGTATAATGGCATTACCTGGAGGTGGCATGGCATAGACACCTTTGTTAAGCTCGGTTGGTTCTCCCACGCCTCCTTCGTTTACAGCTCTGATTCTGAAGAAGTACTTGCCTCGTTCTTGGAGGCCCCCCACAGTGTAATTGGTGCTGGTAATTGGTATCTTACTGCACTTTGTCCATTCTTTAGCATCTTCGGCCCTCATCTCTAAGATATATCCCTGAGGCTCATCGCCTGAATCTGGTTTTTCCCAGGCTAGAGAGATGCTAGAATTAGTGGAATCCACCACCTTGATATCCTTCACCATTCCTGGAGCGCCTGGGTGATAAAGCCAAGATTAATTGTAACTTCAAAAGAAGCCAACTTGAGAGTAAACATCATATTTTAATACAAGTATGTTAGGTTAAAAAAAAATGTAAGCACACAAATAAAAATGCACAAAGATAGATCAAGACATTTTCAATGTATGCATTTTCTTAGTGCAGGTGAAATGGGTTCATTAGGAAAACAGAACAAATATAAGCCTCAAAATTTTGGTTGGTGAGAAGGATTACAATACTGTGTGATACCAATCAGTAATTTTAGGAGTTTCAGAATCTGACTGATCCTTACCAGCTGATTGAAATTGCTGCAGGACTAACTGCACAAATTTACATGAGGCTGGTTCTGCATGGCAATGGAGAGATGATTCTTCGTTGAAAGAAGCAGCCCACAAAATTGTTGTATTCACACATTGCCTGCCATTTAACTGCTCAGTTGTTTCACTGGTGCTGGCAATCCATTGCCCATTGTGCACGCCCCCAGTTAATAAAGCCTAGGCCATGCCCTCAATTTCACTATTGATTGAGTTACTTCTCACTTTATGACTGATCATCAGACCATTTAATGAGTTTGAATCTAACTTTGAGGTCAGTTCATTAAATCTATTCACATGAAACTAGGGATTGAAGAGTACTGAGTATGTTACAGGGTTAGTAATATAGAGGCCTGGATGAATAACCCAGAGAACAGGAGTTGAAATCCTCCCATTGGCAATTTGAGACCTTAAATTTAGTTTGCTAGAATCTGGAAATAAATAGCTCATAAAAGTTGACAATGAAGTTGTTGGATTGCCATCAAGACTCTACTGGTTCATGAACGTGCTTCAGAGAAAGAAACTTGCCCTCCTTATCTGGTCTGGCCTATATGTAGTTCAGATCCTACACCAATGAGGGTTAACTGTACTCTGGAGTGGTCTAGTAAGCAATTCTTTTGTATCAAACTACTACACAACAGTTCAGAACTCAATGTCACTTTTTAAAAATTCATATGTGGGACATGGGCATCACTGGCATTTATTGCCCATTCCCAGTTGCCCTAGGAGGGTAGTTGAGAGTCAACCACATTGTCAACCACATTGCTGTAGCTCTGGAGTCTTGTGTAGGCCAGACCAGGTAAGGACGGCAGATTTCCTTCCCTGAAGGACATTAGTGAACCAGAATCGACGATGGTTTCATGGTCATCAGTAGATTCTTAATTCCAGACATTTTTTATTGAATTCAAATTCCACCATCTGCTGTGGTGGGATTTGAACCGGGGTCCCCAGAACATTAGCTGAGTCTCTGGATTAATAGTCCAGCGATAATACCACTAGGCCACCGCCTCCCCAATAAGTACTCACCTTACCAGCAATATTCTCTCTGAGATGCTGCTCAGGCTGTGCACAATTCAGGGTGTAGCATGCAGGGATAAACAGCCAACCAACGTCCCCTTTAAGGTACACACATGTTCAATCCCACAGGAATCTTAAAGGGACTAAAGGGAACTGAAAACAACTATGTAAACAGCGTCTGTAGGGTATTTTCAACCCCCAAAAACTTGAACCCATTCATGTTCGGCTTTAACTAGAGGAAGGATGGAGGATGTTTACTCTCAAGTTTTAAGAACTGAGGATGCAGGCCACCTTGACCTGAGGACTTGTCAGCCTTTAGGTCTAACTGCTTTCCCAAAACCTTTTCCTCAGTTATGGCAATTGTTTAAATTCCTCTCTCCTTTTCACCTTTTGATTTTCAAGTATATTTGGGGGGAGGTTTCTTTTTAAGTCTTTTACAGTGAAGACAGCCACAAAACACTTGTTCAGCGCCTCAGCCATTTCCTTGTTTTCCATTATCAATTCCCCACTAGGGGTCCAGCACAAACTTAGTTTCTCTTTTTCAATTTAAATACTTATAGAAACTCTTACTGTCTTTTTTTATATTTCCAGCCATCATTCTCATATACTCAAATTTATCCCTATTTTAGTCATTTTTTGGTGGTTCCTAAAATCTGGTCAACCTTCTGAACTACCACTAATCTTTGCAATTTGTGCAGTGTTGCTTTCAATTTGGTACAATCCTTAACTTCTTTATTCAAACACAGATGATACATAAGAACATAAGAACTAGGAGCAGGAGATGGCAATTCCTGATGGAATGCATCCCAGGGTACTAAAAGAGATGGCGGGAGAAATAGCAAATGCACTAGTGGTAATTTACCAAAATTCGCTGGACTCTGGGGTGGTTCCCGCAAATTGGAAAACAGCAAATGTTTAAAAAAGGAGATAGACAAAAGGAGGGTAACTATAGGCCGGTTAGCTTAACTAGTAGGGAAAATGCTTGAATCTATCATCAAGGAAGAAATAGCGAGACATCTGGATATAAATTGTCCCATTGGGAAGACGCAGCATGGGTTCATGAAGGGCAGGTTATGTTTGACTAATTTGGTGGAATTGTTTGAGAACATTACATGCACAATGGACAATGGGGAACCAGTGGATGTGGTGTATCTGGCTTTCCAGAAGGCAGTTGACAAAGTGCCACGCCAAAGACTGCTGCATAAGATAAAGGTGCACGGTGTTACGGGTAATGTATTAGCATGGATAGAGGATTGGTTAACCAACAGAAAGCAAAGAGTGGAGGTAAATGGGTGTTTTTCTGGTTGGCGATCAGTGACTAGTGGTGTGCCTCAGGGATCAGTGTTGGGACTGCAATTGTTTATGATTTATATAGATGATTTGAAGTTGGGGACCAAGTGTAGTGTGTGAAAATTCGCAGATGACACTAAAATGAGTGGCAGAGCAAAGTTTGCAGAGGACGCTGAAAATCTGCAAAGAGATATAGATAGTCTAAGTGAGTGGGCAAGGGTCTGGCAGATTGGGGTACAATGTTTGTAAATGTGAGGTTATCCATTTTAGTAGGAATAACAGCAAAATGGACTATTATTTAAATGGTAAAAAATTGCAGCATGCTGCTGTGCAGAGGGACCTGGGTGTCCTTGTGCATGAATCACAAAAAGTTGGTTTGCAGGTGCAGCAGATAATTAGGAAGGCAAATGGAATTTTGTCTTTTATTGCTAGAGGGATAGAGTTTAAAAACAGCAAGGTTATGTTGCAGCTGTATAAGGTGCTAGTGAGGCCACACCTGGAGTCCGATATACAGTTTTGGTTTCCTTACTTGAGAAAGGATATACTGGCACTGGAGGGGGTGCAGAGGAGATTCACTAGGTTGATCCTGGAGTTGAGAGAATGGTCTTATGAGGAGAGCCTGAGTAGACTGGGGCTATACTCATTGGAATTCAGAAGAATGAGGGGAGATCTTATAGAAGCATATAAGATTATGAAGGGAATAGATAAGATAGAAGCAGAGAAGTTGTTTCCACTGGCAGATGAAACTAGAACTAGGGGGCATGGCCTCAAAATAAGGGGGAGCAGATTTAGGACTGATTTGAGGAGGAATGTCTTCACACAAAGGGTTGTGAATCTGTGGAATTCCCTGCCCAGTGAAGCAGTTGAGGCTTTCTCAGTGAATTTTAAGGCAAGGATAGATAAATTTTTGAACAGTAAAGGAATTAAGGGTTATGGTGAGCAGGCGGGTAAGTGGAGCTGAATCCATGAAAAGATCATCATCTTATTGAATGGTGGAGCAGGCTCGAGAGGCCAGATGGCCTACTCCTGCTCCTAGTTCTTATGTTCTTATGTAATTCAGGCCCTCGAGCCTGCTCCTTCATTCAATACTATCATGGCTGACCACATGTCAGTCTTATGCCACAATGTATCCTTCTCAAAGAATCTTTCTTTCTTCCTGGGCTAAATCTTTGCTGGCAGTTATTAAATCATGGCAAAAATATCCATAAAACATGTGCTTTTACAGCACCTCTGGTGCAGGAGAATTTCCCCCAACCCAAAACCCTGCAAAATCCCCATGATCTGTCTGCACTCTCCAATCTCCCTTCGACAATCTCCCCTTGATAATCTCCCGCCATCCCCCCACCACAACATTACCTGCTCCGCCACTGCATCCCTTTGTTGCAGGATTTGTTGCCTAACAATCAATCAGGCTGGATGAGAGGTAGTTTCCCATATATAATACCTCCCTCCTGCTCCAAATGCATAGTTTGGTAAACATTGGGGTCCAGGTTGCTAATTGCCTGACTTCCCGTTAGATAGAATCACAAAAGCAAAGCTTTGGTAAATAGCATTCTGGTATTTCAAATGCCGCAAAACATATTTTTAAAAACACTTAGATAGATAATACTTGTTAAAGGGGCATTTTAAATGAAAAGTGATTGTCCAAACTATAAACTGATCAGATACTGTAAAAAAGGTTACTCACGGATGGGGTCTTTTGCCACTACTGAATTAGATGCAGAGCTGGGCTGGCCAAGACCTGCACGGTTAACTGCTGTAACACGAAACTCATACTCCACATCCTCCATTAGCCCATCAGATGTAAACTTATTATCTGGAAAAGAAATGGATATACTTTTACCAGGAATGAACTTTAAACCCTGGGACAGGGTTTCCACAAGTCATTTTCAAATTTCAAATGGCAAATTATGAAATCTTTAACAAATGTGCAGAGCTATGTGACTCTTTCACGTTTGTTTATCAAATCTTTCCTAAATTCTCTCTCACTGGAAAGATACTGAAAATTACAGTAAAAAACTGCAATAGTAAATTTGTTTAAAAAGAACTACAAAATGTTACAAGAAAACTCCAGAATTAGCTCCAACAAAGAACTGCAGTTTATCATCCTCCACAAAGAACTTCTGACACTTGCTGCAAAGACAACTGTCATTGGGAATGGATTGGAGGGAAAGGAGACCTGTCAAAAACTAAGTTCATCATGAAAGACCAGGGCCTTCAGAAGTTGCATTGTTGGGAGTAAGAGGAAGTCAGTTATCTTCCCTACTCCTCCATAGCTGCACCGCAAGGCAGTTACTTTGTTCAAGGCCTGAGGAGCGCTGTAACACTGGTGGTAATAAGGAAAATCCACTGGGATCAGTGCCTCATCACCATCATTTTCATATGGCAGGTCAGGTAGTTCCAGTGATGGTGTAGAGGGAGGGAAATTACAGGGTGGTTACATGGTGGTAGGTCTTAACCAATTTAAGTTTGCACTGTTTCCGCCATGGTCTCACTTGAAAGTGGGCTGTATCGTGAAGAGAAAAAAAAACAAATCTTAAAATAATAACTTAACTATAAATTTTTGCTTGGAAAACTATCTATTACCCATTCCATTCCCTCACCAGCCACAGGAATTGTGCACGGACTTCCTGGGCAAAAGTGAAAAGTGGTGATAATCTTAACAATGCTATTAAATATATATGACAACTGGAATAGGACCTTGAATTGGCTCCTTAGTGGCTGGAATCCAATGATTGCTGCCTTTCTTCCTTCTCTCTACAATATAGCCCAGTACTGGAGCGCCTCCATCCTTTGCTGGTGGGGTCCATGTGATGGTGATTGCCTCTTTGCTAACATCTGTGACCTGGGGCTGAGATGGCATTCCAGGTGACTCTGAGAATATAAAGTAAGAAAAAACATTTTTTTTTAATGCTCCCACATGATATCAAGGAATGATAGACAAGAAAGGAACCTGTTTGATTGGCAACCCCAGTTTTTGCCGAAAAGGGACAGAAAACCGAAAAGAAAGTATTAGAGAAAGCATCCATATTAGGACCATAGTAATAATGTGCAATCTTCCCCTGTTTTACTGCATCTTCCTTCACAAGGCTTATCTTTGACTTCTCCCCTCAGATAGTTACTTCCTGATGAAGCCTCTGTAACCAATCTATCATAATTTGCAAAGTGGGCTGTTTTAGACTTAATAGAATGCACACATGGTACAGATAGTGAAGAATGATTTTAACCTTATTGAATTGAATCAACCAAAAAAAGGTCTAAATATTCCTCAGAAGACAGCATCATCCTGCTTTCTAAAAGTGGGCGGCACAGTGGGGTAGTGGTTAGCTAGGGACCCAGGTTCAATTCCCGGCTTAGGTCACTGTCTGTGCGGAGTCTGCATGTTCTCTCCTTGTCTGCGTGGGTTTCCTCCGGGTGCTCCGGTTTCCTCCCACAGTCCAAAAGACGAGCTGGTTAGGTGCATTGGCCATGGTAAATTCTCAGTGTACTCGAACAGGCGCCGGAGTGTAGCAACTAGGGGATTTTCACAGTAATTTCATTGCAATATAAGCCTACTTGTGACACTAATAAATAAACTTAAACTTAAAAGACAATCATATAACTGACGGGTAAAAGCTGAGAACAATCTGGGATCCAAGGACTTTGATGAGTGGAGCATGAGAATGATGACAATGGCAACAATGTTAAGAATAATAAAGTAAGAAGTTTAACAACACCAGGTTAAAGTCCAACAGGTTTATTTGGTAGCAAAAGCCACACAAGCTTTCGGAGCTCTAAGCCCCTTCTTCAGGTGAGTGGGAATTCTGTTCACAAACAGAGCTTATAAAGACACAGACTCAATTTACATGAATAATGGTTGGAATGCGAATACTTACAACTAATCCAGTCTTTAAGAAACGAAACAATGTGAGTGGAGAGAGCATCAAGACAGGCTAAAAAGATGTGTATTGTCTCCAGACAAGACAGCCAGTGAAACTCTGCAGGTCCACGCAACTGTGGGAGTTACAAATAGTGTGACATGAACCCAATATCCCGGTTGAGGCTGTCCTCGTGTGTGCGGAACTTGGCTATCAGTTTCTGCTCAGCGACTCTGCGCTGTCGTGTGTCGTGAAGGCCGCCTTGGAGAACGCTTACCCGAATATCAGAGGCCGAATGCCCGTGACCACTGAAGTACTCCCCAACAGGAAGAGAACAGTCTTGCCTGGTGATTGTCGAGCGATGTTCATTCATACGTTGTCACAGCGTCTGCATAGTTTCCCCAATGTACCATGCCTCGGGACATCCTTTCTTGCAGCGTATCAGGTAGACAACGTTGGCCGAATTGCAAGAGTATGTACCGTGTACCTGGTGGATGGTGTTCTCACGTGAGATGATGGCATCTGTGTCGATGATCCGGCACGTCTTGCAGAGGTTGCTGTGGCAGGGTTGTGTGGTGTCATGGTCACTGTTCTCCTGAAGGCTGGGTAGTTTGCTGCGGACAATGGTCTGTTTGAGGTTGTGCGGTTGTTTGAAGGCAAGAAGTGGGGGTGTGGGGATGGCCTTGGCGAGATGTTCGTCTTTATCAATGACATGTTGAAGGCTCCGGAGGAGATGCCGTAGCTTCTCCGCTCCGGGGAAGTACTGGACAACGAAGGGTACTCTGTCCACTGTGTCCCGTGTTTGTCTTCTGAGGAGGTCGGTGCGGTTTTTCGCTGTGGCGCGTTGGAACTGTTGATCAATGAGTCTAGCGCCATATCCTGTTCTTATGAGGGCATTTTTCAGCGTCTGGAGGTGTCTGTTGCAATCCTCCTCATCCGAGCAGATCCTGTGTATATGGAGGGCTTGTCCGTAGGGGATGGCTTCTTTAACGTGTTTAGGGTGGAAGCTGGAGAAGTGGAGCATCGTGAGGTTATCCGTGGGCTTGCGGTACAGTGAGGTGCTGAGGTGACCGTCCTTAATGGAGATGCGTGTGTCCAAGAATGCAACCGATTCCGGAGAGTAGTCTATGGTGAGCCTGATGGTGGGTTGGAACTTGTTGATGTCATCATAGAGTTGTTTCAGTGATTGTTCACCATGAGTCCAAAGGAAGAAAATGTCATCGATGTATCTAGTGTATAGCATCGGTTGAAGGTCCCGTGCGGTGAAGAAGTCTTGTTCAAACCTGTGCATGAAGATGTTGGCATATTGAGGTGCGAATTTGGTCCCCATGGCTGTTCCGTGTGTCTGGATGAAGAACTGGTTGTTGAAGGTGAAGATATTGTGGTCCAGGATGAAGCGGATGAGATTCTTCACCGCACGGGACCTTCAACCGATGCTATCGGACCCACTCACCTGAAGAAGGGGCTTAGAGCTCCGAAAGCTTGTGTGGTTTTTGCTACCAAATAAACCTGTTGGACTTTAGCCTGGTGTTGTTAAACTTCTTACTGTGTTTACCCCAGTCCAACGCCGGCATCTCCACATCAAGAATAATAAAACCAGCAACAATTTGTAGTTATACATTGTAGAAGAACACGCCAAGATACTCCACAGAAATGTAACTTAAAAAACGGACACTGAGATTAGCAGAAGATATTTAGAAGAATTACCAAAAGCTTGGTCAGCGGTAGGTGTTTGGAAAATCTTAAAGGTGCAGAGGGAGAGGACATTAGAATGGAAATTTGAGAACATGGGGCCTAATCAGCAGTAGGCATGACCACCAAAGGCAATGGAAGGGGTAGATAAACAAGTGGTCAGAAGATTTAAAAATTTGTTAAGATCCCTGTTGCACTCCACTAGTTAGTTTCCAACCCAAAAATGACTCATTATTCACAATTTTTTATTGGCTAATCAATCCTCCATCCATGCTAATATGTTACCTCAACACCATGGGGCCTGTATTATGTAGTAACCTTTCATGTGGCACCTTACTGAGTGACTTTTGGAAATCTAAATACACCACATCTAAAGGTTCCACATTATCCATGTTGCTTGTTACTTCTCAAAAAATGCTAAAAAAAGTTTATTATGATTTTCTAAATGCCCAGTTATTACTTCCTTAATATTCAAGCATTTTCCCTTTAACAGGTGTTAGGCTAACTGATCTATAGTTTCCTGCTTCTTGCCTCACCTAAGCATTCCTTGATCTGAAAGTAAATTGAAATCAAATTATTCTGTGTTTCCACCGATCTGAGCAATTCTATGTTTATAGTCAATGGTGCAGAGGGCAAGGCCTCTCCCCCGTTCTTATTCCCTGTGATATCAAAACCGATACAAAAATCTAAATACAATCAGGCAGAGTCAACATAGTTTTGTGAAAAGGAAATTGTGTTTGACTATTAGCATTTTTTGAGAAGTAACAAGCAACATGGATAATGTGTGTGGTGAACCATTGTTGGTTACCACCAGGAGTGCTGAGCCATGGTTTGGCCACCACTATGAGTCTGTAGATATGTTACTGTTGGGGTTAGGGTTGGGCTGTTCTACCTGTTAATATAGTCCTATGGTACACCCCAGTTGGCTCTGCCTTCTGGGAGAGGTATAAAGGTCACTGCTCTGCCTGGTGGCCCTTTAGTCTGGGATTGTATATTGTATATAGTAGCTCTGTTATTGTTGGCAATAAAAGCCTTTATTTCCCGGGTACATCCTGCCTCCCGTGTGATTTATCGCGCATCAATTTTATTGCCAACAAGAAAATTTTTTTTTTGAACGAAAAAAACCCCAAAAGAAAACCATGGAGCAAATGCTGAAACCCGAACGGCTTACGTTGGATCCACGTGCGGCGGGAGCATCGAACACTTTCGACCACTGGTTGAAGTGTTTCCAAGATTACCTCGACGCCTCCACAGCGGTCCACAACGACGCCGACAGACTCCGGGTCCTCCACGCGAGGGTAAGCGACGCTGTATACTTAGCGATCCGTGAGGCCCAAGACTACAAAGGGGCCCTCGAGCTTCTCAAAAAGCGATACAACAAATCGCCGAATGAGATCCATGCTCGACACCTTCTAGCCACTCGACGGCGGCAGCCCGGCGAAACGACGGAACAGTACCTGTGTGAACTTCAGCAGCCAGCCAGAGCCTGCAACTGCAAGCCAGTGTCGGCAGCCCAGTACATGAGCGACCTAGTTCGAGATGCGTTCGTGGCGGGAATCGACTCATCGTACATCCGCCTTCGGCTGCTGGAGCAAGGTAACCTCGACCTCACTAAAACCGTAGAGTTAGCTGACGCTCTAGAAACGGCCTCCAAAAGTCTGGAGATGTACCCCGCGACCACGTGGGGACATTGTGGCAAGTGCAGCCGCAGACTCCACTTTATTCAGCGGGTTCGAAAAACTGCGCGATTGCGTTTCCAGCCTCGGACCTGACGACGGCAGCAGCTCCAGGTGGCCCGCGGTATTACTTCTGTGGGGGGGTGAAACACCCTCGGCAGCGATGTCCAGCTAAAGTGGTATTGTGCTCCGCCTGTGGCAAGAAGGGACATTATTCCAAAGTATGCCAGACCAAACCACCCTCCAAACACAGCAGTGCGGCGTGTGACTCCCCGGAGCCGGCCTCCTTGTCTTCTGCGTCTTCGAGGTCTTCCACCACGTGCGATTCCAGGGCGTCGCCATTCCTAACGACGGAGTCGCAAGACACGTGCGACCTGCAGGGGCCGCCGGTTTTGGCGCCATCGATCACGTGCGACCTATAGGGGTAGCCATTTTGGTCGGCACCGACCGCAAATGACCAGCAGGGGCCGTCATCAACCATCTCAGCTGCCTGCAGTTGCACCCACGATCCAACGGTGGCGTCAATCATCCTGGACCAGGCCAAGCCTCACAGACTCGACAAGTCCATGATGGACATACAGGTAAACGGACGCCAGATTTATTGTTTGTTTGACAGCGGGAACACGGAGAGCTTCATTCACCCTGACACCGTGAAGCGGTGCGGTCTCCAGATTCGGACTGTCAAGCAGACAATTTCGATGGCGTCAAGGTCCCGGTCTGTCACCGTGCTAGGGAACTGCATGGTCAACCTGACGGTGCAGAGCACGGTTTACGAGAACTTCAGGCTCCTTGTGTGACCGCACCTTTGCGCGCCGATACTCCTAGGACTAGATTTTATGGTCCACCTGAAGAGTGTAACCCTGCAGTACAATGGGCCACTCCTTCCGCTTTCAGTGGGAGCTCTGCAGCCTCTAAATTGCCCAACGCGCTCCACATGTAGTCTCTCGACGCTCAGGATTACCACACCCTCCCTATTCCAGAATCTCGTGCCAGGCTGCAAGCCTATCGCAACAAAGAGCAGGCGTTACAGCGCTGAGGATCGGATCTTCATTCGATCTGAAGTTCAGCGGCTCCTCAAGGAAGGGATCATCCAACCTAGCGTTAGTCCTTGGAGAGCGCAAGTCGTGGTGGTTAAGAATGGGAACAAACACCGGATGGTCATAGACTATAGTCAGACCATTAACAGATACACGCAGCTGGATGCGTATCCCCTCCCGCGCATATCTGACATGGTCAACCAGATTGCGCAGTACCGGGTGTTCTCCACCATCGACTTAAAATCTGCTTACCACCAGCTCCCCATTCGCCCAGAGGACCGACAATACACGGCCTTTGAGGCGGATGGTCGCCTGTACCACTTTTTAAGGGTTCCCTTTGGTGTCACGAATGGGGTCTCGGTCTTCCAGCGTGCTATGGACCGAATGGTGGACCAGAACGGACTGCGGGCTACCTTCCCGTACCTGGATAACGTCACCATCTGCGGCCATGACCAGCAGGACCACGATGCCAACCTTCTTAGATTCTTACGCACTGCATCTCGCCTGAATCTGACCTACAACAGGGAGAAGTGTGTATTTCGCACGCGCCGCCTAGCTATCCTCGGATATGTGGTGGAAAACAGGGTCCTTGGCCCTGATCTAGACCGTATGCGTCCCCTCCTCGAACTCCCCCTGCCCACTAGCATCAAAGCACTAAGAAGATGCTTAGGCTTCTTCTCATACTACGCACAGTGGGTTCCCAATTACGCGGACAAAGCCCGTCCGCTCATCAAGTCTACCTCCTTTCCCCTAACAACAGAGGCTCGCTTAGCCTTTGCAGGAATAAAAGCCGACATCGCGAAAGCCACGATGCACGCTATTGATGAGTCCATCCCCTTCCAGGTGGAGAGTGATGCATCTGATTTCGCCCTGGCTGCCACACTTAACCAGGCGGGCAGGCCCGTCGCCTTTTTCTCCCGCACCCTCCAAGGCCCTGAAATTCAGCATTCTGCGGTGGAAAAGGAGGCCCAGGCCATTGTGGAGGCCGTTCGGCATTGGCGCCATTACTTGGCGGGAAAACGGTTCACTCTGCTCACGGACCAGCGGTCTGTGGCGTTCATGTTCAACAACACGTTACGGGATAAGATCAAGAATGATAAAATCTTGAGGTGGAGAATCGAACTCTCCACCTACAATTATGATATCATGTACCGTCCAGGGAAGCTCAACGAGCCCTCGGACGCCCTGTCGCGTGGAACATGCGCTAGTGTGCAGGAGAATCGATTACAGGCTCTCCACAATGACCTCTGCCATCCGGGGGTCACTCGGCTCTTCCACTTCATAAAGGCCCGGAATCAACCCTACTCAGTGGAGGATGTCAGGTCCATAACCAGAAGCTGCCAGGTATGCGCGGAATGCAAACCGCACTTCTACCGACCTGACAGGGCACACCTCATTAAGGCCACTCATCCTTTCGAAAGACTGAGTGTGGACTTCAAGGGCCCCCTTCCCTCGACAGATCGGAACGTGTACTTCCTCAATGTGATTGATGAGTACTCACGATTCCCTTTTGTCATTCCCTGTTCTGATATGACCGCTGCCACGGTTATCAAGGCATTACGGGATCTTTTCATCCTGTTCGGTTACCCCTGTTATATCCACAGCGATAGGGGCTCGTCATTCATGAGCGACGACTTGAGGCAATACCTGCTCTCATATGGGATTGCCTCTAGTAGAACCATGAGCTACAACCCAAGGGGTAACGGACAGGTTGAACGAGAGAATGCTACAGTCTGGAAGGCTGTCTTACTGGCGTTGAGGTCTAAAGGTCTTCCAGTCTCCCGTTGGCAAGAGGTACTCCCTGATGCGCTCCACTCTATACGCTCACTCCTGTGTACGGCAACCAACGCTACTCCTCATGAGAGAATGTTTTCATTCCCTAGGAAGTCTTCCTCTGGGACCTCATTACTGTCTTGGTTGACATACTCAGGACCTGTCCTCCTGCGGCAGCATGTTAGGACCCGCAAGTCCGACCCTTTGGTTGAACAGGTCCATCTCCTCCACGCCAACCCTCAATATGCCTATGTGGCATATCCTGACGGGCGAGAGGACACGGTCTCGATTCGAGATCTGGCGCCAGCAGGGGGCTTGGAAACCCCAGTCACTCCCACACCCCCAGTTAGGGACCTCCCGACCATTATCTCTCCTCCTGACACGGTGCGGGCAGTATCGGGACCACCACTTAACCCTCTTACTCCCGTGTACAGCTTGCCTGAGTCCAGGAGATTGTCGCCACCTCGAGGCGTGCTCGAGTCCAGCGGATTGTCACCACCTCGTGGTCTACCGGCCCGTGAGGAACTGGAGGAGTCACTGGACACCGCCTTGGAGAGAAGGTCACCGCGATTGCCTGAACCGGCGTCATCGCCAGTGTTGAGGAGGTCGCAGCGACGGTGCGGTCCCCCAAACCGTTTGAACTTATAGACAGATGAACAGTTGTTCTGTTTTTTTGTGCCCCGCCGGCCTTTGTTTTAAAAGGAGGGGTGAATGTGGTGAACCATTGTTGGTTACCACCAGGAGTGCTGAGCCATGGTTTGGCCAGTACTATGAGTCTGTAGGGATATGTTACTGTTGGGGTTAGGGTTGGGCTGTTCTACCTGTTAATGTAGTCCTATGGTACACCCCAGTTGGCTCCGCCTTCTGGGAGAGGTATAAAGTTCACTGCTCTGCCTGGTGACCCTTTAGTCTGGGATTGTATATTGTATACAGTAGCTCCGTTATTGTTGGCAATAAAAGCCTTTATTTCCCGGGTACATCCTGCCTCCCGTGTGATTTATCGCACATCAATGTGCAACCTGTAGATGTGGTGTATTTAGATTTCCAAAAGTCACTCAGTAAGGTGCCACATAAAAGGTTACTACATAAGATAGGCCTCATGGTGTTGGGTAACATATTAGCATGGATGGAGGATTGATTAGCCAATAGAGAATTGTGAATAACGGGTCTTTTTGGGTTGGAAACTAACTAGTGGAGTGCAGCAGGGATCAGTGCTGGGGCCTCAATTATTTACAATCTATATTAATGATTTGGATGAAAGGACCTTGTGCGTGTGTATGATAGCTAAATTTATTGATGACACAAAGATAGGTAGGGTAGCAAGTATGAAGAGGACCCAAAGAGTCTGTAAAGGGATATAGATAGGTTAAATGAGTGGCCTAAAATTTGGCAGCTGGATTATAATGTGAGAAAATGTGAGCGTGAACAGTTTGGCAGCAAGAATGGAAAAGAATAGAATATTATTTAAATGGAGAGAGGCTGTAAAAATCTGTGGTACAGAGGGATTAGAACATCCTGGTACATAAATCACAAAATAAACATGCCGGTACAGCAAGTCCCTAAAATCGATAAGGAGTAAGTGTTGAATAGACTGTCGGTACTGAAAGTTGACAAGGCAACGAAGTGAATGAAATGCGTCTGAGGATATTGAAGGAAGTGAGAATGGAAATTGCAGGAGTGCAAGCCTTAATCTTGCATTCTTTCTCTAGATGCAGGGGGGGTTCCAGAGGACCGGAGAATTGCAATTACAGGACAGTCAGTTTAACATCAGTGGTGGGAGTGCATCTAGAAACAATTACTTGGGATGCAATTAATAATCACGTGGAAAAATGTTGGTTGATTAGGAGGAACCAGCATGGATTTCTAAAATGGAAATTGTGTTGAACTAATTTTCTGGAGATTTTTGAGGAGGTAACAGAAGGGGTTGATGAGGGTAATGCTGTAGGTTTGGTGTACATGGACTTTCAAAAGGCATTTGATGCATTGGAAGAAGTTGCGAGAAGGTTCACCCGGCTGATTCCTGGGATGAAGGGATTGTCTTATGAGAAAATGTTGAGCAGCCAGGCCTATACTCATCGGATTTTAGAAGAGCGAGTGGTGATCTTATTGCAACATACAAGATTCTGAGGAGGTGTGACAGGGTGGATGTTAAGAAGATTTTTCCATTTTTAGGGGAATGTACAACTAGGGGGAACAGTTTAAAAATAAGGAGTCTTGAGCTATACAGAAAGGCTGGATAGACTGGGACTTTTTTCCCTGGAGCGTAGGAGGCTGAGGGGTGATCTTATAGAGGTCTATAAAATAATGAGGGGCACAGATCAGCTAGATAGTCAATATCTTTTCCCAAAGGTAAGGGAGTCTAAAACTAGAGGGCATAGGTTTAAGGCGAGAGGGGAGAGATACAAAAGTGTCCAGAGGGGCAATTTCTTCACACGGAGGGTGGTGAGTGTCTGGAACAAGCTGCCAGAGATAGTAGTAGTGGCAGGTACAATTTTGTCTTTTAAATAGCATTTAGTTACATGGATAAGATGGGTATAGAGGGATATGGGCCAAATGCGGGCAATTGGGATTAGCTTAGGGTTTAAAAAAAAAGGGCGGCATGGACAAGTTGGGCCGAAGGGCCTGTTTCCATGCTGTAAGCCTCTATGACTCTATGACAAGATGGAGATCAGAAGAACTCTCTTTATCTCAGAGGGTCATCAGAATTTGGAATTCTCTACCCAAAAGAGCAGTGGAAGTTGGGTCATTGAATATATTCAAGGCTGTTAAGAGAGATTATTGATCGACAAGGGAGTCAAGGGCTATTGAGGGTGGGGGTTGGGGGCAGGCAGAGAAGTGAAGGCCACAGTCAGATCAGTCGTAGTCTTGACTGGCACAGCAAGATTGATGGGCCAGATAGCCTAATCCTGCTCCTAGATTTTATGATAAATGAACAGTCATTGGTTTGGACTCCAGGATTACTTGTCACTCAATTTAACTAGCATTCATTTGCAGTGGATTCAGTTGTCATTTTTTTCAGTCGGAATTCCATTTGCATTATGAGATGAAATTGTTGCCCATTCTGTATTATGTGTACAAATAATAAGCGTGTTAACAAAGAATGTTGTTGCATCTTTCAAACAGAGGAAATCTTCCATCCTCATAAGCCATGAAGGCGAGATATCAGAGATGGAACAGCCCTATCCTTCCGCTAACGAAAATAAATTGGAGATGTGGATCTCATCCGTAAACAATTTGAAGAATTATGGGGGATTAAATAGTTCATTTGAACTATTTGCAATGGCTGCCCTTTTAATTATGGGCTGCAATTCTCTGGCCATTCATGCCCTGCCGCCGCTGCCACCAAGAATGGAGAATTTGGCATTTAGACATATTTCCATTCGCTACAAATGGACCGAAGAATCCCAGCCGTGAGCAAGGTTGGAGAATTCCTGCCATGATCTCACATAAAACTTGCATTTATATCACACTGTATCTCTTCGAGAAATATCTCAAACTGCTTTAAGAATACTTTGGAATATAATTATATCAGAAAAAATGTTCATTATAACTGGAGGAAAATGGCTCCAGTAACAAAGGATTCATCTAATACAGTGTAATATTTAAAAATATTGCAGTGCCTTTAAAGGATTCAATTCTAATTTCATATTCAATAATCTGTACTATCAGTACTGGTAAGTTGAAAACTCAATGTGCACACTTACCAATGGGGTCACCAGCTAAGACCTCTTCAGAATCGAGGGGATCACTCATTCCTTCACTGTTTACTGCTCGGATTCGATATTGGTATGCTTGTCCTTCTTCAACCTTGTTGGTGGAGAAGGTTGTAGTGTTGCTGTCAACCTCACCAACCTTGATCCATGATTTTTTTCCAACAAGCTTCCTCTCAATGATGAAGCTGGTTATTTGTTTCCCCCCATTATCACGCGGTGCCTTCCATTTCATTGTAATACACTTCCTAGTGTGCTCCAGGAATTCCAATTTGCCTTGAGGAGGTTTGGGTCTATCTGCATAAAGTAAACAGAAAAGCAGAATGATTCTATTCACAGTACGCAATATCAATAGACCTTCTTAAAGTTAGAGTTCAAACCATCATATTGACTTTCCTTTTTGTTACGTTTTTATAGCTCTGTAATTTTATGTGTGTCAAGCTTCTTTTGTGTTCTTCTGGCTCCACCCTCTCAAATGGTTGGTGAGTATTCACTCATGCTCTTGGACTGAACCTTGGTAGATGATAAGAAGGCTTCAAGGTGTCAGGAGGTAGGGAACTTGTCTAAGAATTCCCAGTCTTTTCCCTGCTTTGGTATCAATGGTGCAGTTATGTCTCGCTCAGTTGAACTTCTGTTGAATGTGGTCTTCAAGGACATTGATGTTGTGAAGACTCACAATAGTGGTGACATTGAGTCAGAGAGAGATAACTGGGCTTTCTCTTGTTAACTTTCATTTTCTGGCACTTAAGTGACCTAAATATTATCTGCCATTTATCAGTTCAAGTCTGGATAGCTTAGCCAGACCCTGATGTTAGCTGGTATGGGCTACTTCAATACAGAGCTGAATAGCTCCATTCTGATCTCATGGTGGATTGAAAATCATTAAAGAAGCAGGTGAGGATGGTTGCGCCAAGGAGTTTTCCCTCAGCAACACTGCACTGACATATGACAACTAAAATAATCTTCCTCTGTGTCTTGTATGACAATAATCACTGTCGGTTTTTCCTTTTCACCCTCAGTGACATACATTTTGTTCAGGTTCCTTGATGCCACACACAGTTGAATGCTGCCTTGTAGTTGTGGATAGCTATTCTCACCTCCATTAGCTATTTTCATCTCTCCTATAGTACTTAACTCTTGAATCATGCAGTCATCCAGGCGAGTGGAGAGTATTCCATCCCACTCCTGGCTTGTAGAAGGTGAACAAGATTTGGGGAATCAGGAGATGATTTACTCATTACAGAATTCGCAGCCTCTGACCTTCTTTTAGCCATTGTATTTATATGGTTGGTTGGGTTCAGTTTATGGTCAATCATAACTTCCAGGGTGTTGATAGTGGGGCATTCAGTGATGGTAATGCCTTTGAACGTCAAGGGGGTATGGTTGGATTCTCTTTTATTGGAGATGGTCATTGACTAATCCTTGTATGGTGTGAATGTTACTTACCATTTGTCAACCCAATACTGAATCATAGAATCCCTACATTGCAGAAGGAAGCTATTCGGCCCATCGAGTCTGCACCGGCTCACCAACAGAGCATCCTACCCAGACCCTATTCCCGTAACCCCACATATTTACTCCGCCAATCCTCCTAACCTACACATTTTGGGACACTAAGGGGCAATTTGGGATGGCCAATCCACCTAACCTGCATATCTTTGCAGTTGTTTTAGGGTGGCACAGTGATGCAGTGGTTACCACTGTTGCCTCACAGCTTCAGGGACCCAGGTTCACTCTCAGTCTTGGATGACTGTTGTCTGTGTGGAGTTTGCACATTCTCCCCTGTCTGCGTAGGTTTCCTCTGGGTCCTTCAGTTTCCTCCCACATTCCAAAGATGTGCAGGTTAGATGGATTGGCTAAATTGCCCCTAAGTATCCCAAGTTGTGTAAATTGGGGCATTAGGGATTACGGAAATTGAGCGGGCAGGGGTGAGGATGTTAGCCTTGGTAAGATTCTGAGTCGGTGCAGACTCAGTGGGCCGAATAGCCTCCTTCTGGACTGTAGGGATTCTATGATCTTTGGACTGTGGGAGGAAACTGGAGCACATGGAGGAAATCCATGCAGACACAAGGAGAAAGTATAATGTCCGCACAGACAGTCACCCAAGGCCAGAATTGAACCCAGACCCTTGGCACTGTGAGGCAGCAGTGCTAACCACTGTGCCACCATGCCACCCCTGAATGTTGTCCAGTTCTTGCTGCAAATGGGCACAGACTCCCTAAGGAGTCAAGAATAGTGCTGAACATCCCTACTCCTGACCTTATAATGGAGGGAAGGTCATTGATGAGGCAGCTAAAGGTGGTTGGGCCGAGAATACTACCCTAAGGAACTCCTGCAGTGATGTCTAAGATGATTGATCTCCAACAACCACAACCATCTTCTTCTGTGCTAGATCCAACCAATGGAGAGTTTCCCCCATATTCCTTTTGACTACTTTTGCTAGAACTTCTTGATGCCACATTTGGTCAAAAGTGGCCTTGCTGTCACTCTCACCTCAGCTCTTGAGTTCAGCTGCATTGTCCATGTTTGAGCCAAGGCTGTAATGAGGTCTTGAGCTGAATGGAGCTGGTGGTCCCCAAACTGACCGGTGAGTGTTTTTGGGTGAGTGCCACTTGATAGCACTCTTGACAACCCCTTCTATCACTTTGCTGATGATCGAGAGTAGACTAATGGGATGGTAATTGACCGAGTTGAATTTGTCCTACTTTTTGTGGGGTAGATGCCAATGTTGTAGCTGTCCTGGAACAGCTTGGCTAGGGGTACAGCTAGATCTAGAGCACAAGTCTTCAGTACTATTACGGGAATATTGTCAGGGCCCATAGACCTTTCCAGTATCCAGTTTCTTAACGTCACATCGAATGAATTGAATTGGCTGAAGACTGGCATCTGAAGGAGGTCAAGATGGATCATCCACTTGGCAGTTCTAGCTGAGAATTGATAAAATGCCTGAGCCTTATCTGTTGCAAAGAGATGCTGGACTCCCCCATCATATGAGGATGGGGATATTTGTGGACCCTCCTCCTTCTATTAGTTGTTTAATTGTTCACAACCATTCATGACTGGGTGTGGCAGGACTGCAGAGCAGATCTGTTGCTTAGCTCTGTTTATCATGTGCTGCTTTCACTGTGTTGCATACAAATCATCCTGTGTTGTAGCTTCATTAGGTTGACACCTGATATTTAGGAATGCCTTGTGCTGCTCTGGCATGCCTTCCTGCACTTTTCATTGAAGCCAGGTTGATTCCCTGGCTTGAAGGTAATGATAAAGTGGGAGAAATGCCAGACCATGAGCTTACGATGGTGGTTGGATAAAATTCTGCTGCTGCTAATGGCCTGTAGCATCTCATAGTTGCCCAGTTTTGAGTTGCTGCATCTGTTCACAATCTATGCCATTTAGCATGTGTTAGCACCACACAGCATGAAGATGGAGGTCCTCAGTGTGAAGGTGGGGACTTTGGCTCCTCAAGGAGTGTGTGGTCCTACCAATAATAGGCAGATGTATCTATGACAGGCAGATTAGTGAGGACAGGGTCAAGTAGGTTTTTCTTTCTTGCTGTTCTCTCACCAACTGCTACAGACCCACTGTAGCAACTATGACTTTTAGGACTCATCCAACTGGGTCAGTGGTAGTGCTACCAAGTCACTCCTGGTGATGGACGTCAAATTCCCCACCCAAAGTATTTTGTGCTCTTGCCACCCTCAGTGCCTCTTTCAATTGGTGCTGATTCATCGGATAAAGGAGGATAGTAGGTGATAATCAGCAGGAGGTTTCCTTTCCCATGTTGGATCTGATGCCATGAGACTTCATCAGGTCCAGAATCAATGCTCATAACACCCGGAGCACCCCCTTCATGCCTATATACCTCTGTGCTGCCGCTTCTAATGGGTCAGTCCTGTTGGTGGGAAAGGGTATACCCAGAGATGGTGGTGTCTGGGACATTGTCTGTAAGACATGATTTTGTGAGTATGACTGTCATTGACGGCTGTTGCTTCATTAATATGTGGAACAGTCCTTTCAATTTAGTCACAAGCCCCTAGATGTTAGCAAAAAGGAAGGGAATTTTGGGAAGTGATTTCCTGGCTCACCCTGTGGCGGGATCTTCTGGTCCCACTGATGGCAAATTCCTGCAGCGGGTATCCTGGCAGCTGGAGTGGAATCAATGGGAAAGAGCTGCTGCTGGGTAACGGCAGGCTGCCTCCTGCCACTGAGAACCACCCCCCCCCCCACTGTAATGCTGTTGGAAGACAGTGCAATATTATAGGTGGTATATAATATAAGCACATTCTTGGCCATGAGTCTTAAGTAGTTCTTTTTGTTACTGCAAGTAGATCACAAAGAAAGAAAACGGAAAAAAACGCATTAGTTCTTTAGCTTACCAATGACATTTAGCTGCAGATTAGCAGAGGTTGAGCCACAATCACTCTTGAGTTTCAACGTAATGTTCCCACTGTCCTCTCTTACACAGTGTTTTAGCACTAACACAGTCTGCGTACCAGACTTCTCTATCTCTGTTCTATCATCTTCAAACACCTCAATGCCATCTTTGAACCACGTAATTTTTGGAATGGGTTTCCCCTTAAACGGGATTTTAATAGTTGCTGTCTGTCCTGCCTTAACAGTGATCGGATCCTTGGCTAATGCTGCAAGTAGATCAGGATCGATTTCAGGTGGATCTGCAAAATAGAAAATGGACACAACATCAGCATCACAACATCTCGTTATGCCAAGAGTATAATCCTAATTCAGTTATGCAAATGGAATATATTTCACACAGCAAAAGTCTTATGATTATAGCAATAATCTCATTGCATTTGTGGGCTGAAATTCTCCTGTCTCGCACGCCCTGTTGTCACTGGCAGGGAGAATTTGGCACTCACTGTTGTGGGACTGGAAAATCCCAGCTGCAGACAAGATCGGAGAATTACAGCCATGGTATCAGCCTGAATACAGGAGGGAAAAAAGGCAATGGGACAGAATCTCTTTAAATTCAATTGAATCCTAAGTTTTCTCAATGTTACAGGAAAATTAATTGCGATGAAAATCAATCAGGTTCAACACTGGGGAAGCAATCTGTTCCACCAGATTTACGCCCAGGAGGTAAAGATGAAAATTTGCCTCCAGGTGTCCAGTAAATTGAACTAGGTGCATTCTGAATGTAATGTTTTGGGTAACAGACAATGTGAATACCTGCAATAGAGAGTACAGCCTCACTCTCAGCTCCTTTGGCTCTGAATGTGTATTTTCCTTCACTCTCATCGCCTGTTTTATTTATGATCAGTTTGTGCACTGCTCCTTGTTTCACAATCTGTATGTCTTTTGTGTCTGTAATCTGAACAGAAAAACAAAGAATAAATAAGGAAGAAAGAATCAAAAGGAAAAAGGGTTCTGCATATTAAGGAAAAATTTATGGCCTAACATGAGGCAGATATCTTAATTAAACGAAGCAGGTAAATGTAAAGTGGTATAGGCCAGATTTCAATACTGGGATTTGGACCCTGACATCGCCTTCATTTCCAGGTCCCAACTCCACACCATATCACCTTCACAAATGCATTATTATTTTCATATGCAAAGTTGTTAATTCATCTGAAGTCATATTCACCTCACAATTAGTGGTGGCATATGAGCAAAGGAGGCAGGTTTGAGGTGACAGCTATTGTTGAGATTGCCTTATGCCCAAGGAATGGAAGGAGGTGCTGAGCAAGGATCAATGAGAAAGGAGGCCCAAGCCAGGGCAACCATATGGTTTTGGATGACTCACTGGAGATACAGTTGGAGGCAGTGACAGACAGAAAAAATGCCCTGTTCTCTGCCAGTGGCAACAGATAGCCTGCATTGTTCACAAAGAAGGCATGGTTGAGTATGGCTAACAGGTTCAGCAGCAGAGGTGAGGTGAGAAGGAGTTTGATGCAGTCATTGTCATCATAGAATCATAGAATCTCTACAGTGCAGAAGGAGGGTCCCTGGCACTGTGACGCAGCAGTACTAACCACTGTGCCACCATGCTGCCCAGTGTCAGTGCAGAGTTTGCACTTTCTTCCCGTTAGGTGGATTTGGCCGTGCTAAATTGCCCCTTAGTATCAGGGGGACAAGCAGGGTAAATATGTGCGGTTACGGAACAGGGCCTGAGTGAGATTGTTGTCGATGCAGACACGACAGGCTGAATGGCCTCTCTCTGTGTTGTAACAATTTTGTGATTTGTGCTCTGATTCCCTCATTGGGTGCCTCCTCCAGTCCAATACGTTATTTAAATCTGCCACAACATCTGACATAAACTATTGATTACAGCTGCTGATAGTCAACGCACAAGGGCTCCCAATTGACCTGCAGCATCCACTCTTCCCCCTCTGCCTTCCATCATTATAGTCCGCTGCAAACCTTTACTGCTCTTTATCGAATGCCTTTGCATCAGACAGCTGGCGGAATCCAGATGCCCCGATGAATGGGGCGTTGGCCAGAAATCAGGATTCCTGACGGGCATGAGGGTTTTTGGGCTTCACCTGCCCCACCCTGGCAGCCTCAATCAGGTTACCACCCAGAGCTAATTTGAATGTCATTAGTGGGTTTGACACAGCATTCACCAGCATCCCGCCATTCACCCGGTCCACCTTGGGAATGGCACCAAGCGGACTTTACTGTTGCTACCCAAAAGCAGGGACATGGTGTGCTGAACCTCGAGGGTCCAGGAACGCACCGCCAACCCCTCAGAAAACAGGGATACCCGTTCCCCACCACTCAAATCACAGGTCACCCCACCCACAAACCATGCAGGCATGAGGGTGGCTCAATCCAAACCCCTCAGTCCCTCTTCCTCCTCAGACCCTCCCATTCAGCCTCCCTTCAGGCCAAGTGCCTTGGCAGTGCCAACACACTTCCCCCTGGCACTGACACCCTGACCTGGTGCTTTGGGCCCTAAAAGAGCTCAAGGTAGGTAGGTCCAGGGGCCATTGGCCCCTCTGCTGCTTCTAGGCTGCAGAGAAAGGGTCCCTCAAGGATCCTGGGAGTTGGGTGAACCCAGGTTGGGGGTCAAAGGATTGACTTCACCACTCCTCTCCAGGATGGAAGTGTCATGGCTGGGCTGCCCCTTCTAGCCCTGGCAGACCTGAAGATCACCCCTGGCTTGATGATTTCAAGCAGTCCTGTGATCAAATTCTGCATTCCTGCCTGTCAGCTGTGCAAATTCTGAAGTGGCCAGGTCACTTTAACCTCCATGCCGCCCGGTAACCAGGCAGGATTTTAAATCATTGCAGCACTCCATTCTGCAGCAGAGATTTTCCTTTCTCCCTGTCAAAAGCTGTAGGTCTGAGCAAATGCTTGAAGTCCTGTGACAAAAGAGATGTCAATTTCACCTGTGGGAGTGGGTGGTGGGGGCGGGGGGTGGGGGTGTTCCAGTCTGCCCAGCTGTGTACTCGGGCCCAATGTATGCACACAGCTTTGATTGGAAGTTGCAGAGGGTGCAGGCCATGCAAAATCCTGTAAACATTGTGGGGAGCAAAAAGTCCTGCTGTCAGCCAATGGCAAGCCACCTCTGTTGCTGGGGTACATGCTGTGGCGGGGCTGGAAAATCCCACCCACAGAGTTTTTCTATGCACCCTCCTTTGTCCCAGATCTTTTAGATCTCAGAACAATCATGATCTCTGTGGATTGTAGAACAGGGTTCCTATCTTTTTCCCAAGTTCCCAGGTGAGTTCCCTCCCAGCTCTGACTGATGAGCAGAAGTGGACAGGGATAAATGTATCAAGCTCGTACCACAACCAATAGTAGTATGCTGTCAATATCACCCAGGCAGCATGACTATCATAATGTAGCTAGAGGATTTCTCAGCCTTAACCTTTTACTATAATAATGATCTTCGTGGTAACAGCTAATGTTCTGGGGACCCGGGTTCAAATCCAGTCATGGCAGAGGGTGGAATTTGAATTCAATAAAAAATGTCTGGAATTAAGAATCTACTGATGATCATGAAACCATCATCGATTGTCGGAAAAATCCATCTGGTTCACTAATGTCCTCCAGGGAAGGAAATCTGCCATCCTGATCTGGTCTGGCCTACATGTGTCTCCAGAGCCACAGCAATGTGGTTGACTCTCAACTGCCCTCGGGCAACTAGGGATGGGCAATAAATGCTGGCCCCAGCCAGTGATGCCCATGTCCCACGAATGAATTAAAAAAAACATATACATACCTCTTTTCCATCCTTTAGCCACACTCCATCGACTTTCTCATCATTCAGTACCACGCAGAATTCCGCAGGTTGGCCTGTCTGAGGGTGGGCATCAGACATTCCACTCTTAACTGTAGCAAACCGGTCTGGAAATGTGTGAAAATGAAACATGTGTTAATGTGTAACGCAAGCCATCGCTGCAACACACTCTGGTCTCACAATCCCGATTCCATATTTATGCATTTTCCTGATCATATGTTCACACCTTCCTAATCATAAACTCTCTTAAGCTTTCAATCTCACTCGCTCACATACCCTCAAATACAAACTTGCTTGTACATCTGCACATCTTCATTATCACACCCATTGATCACTCTGCCAGTTGCATATCGATACATCTTCCTGACAGCATACACTCACACCCTCTCAATCATAAATTTTCACACTCCAAATTATACTCATATACCCCCCGATCACAAATATTCATATCCTCCTGGTAAATTACTTCCACCTTTGAAGATGCTCACACTTACCTCATCCCAAAAATACACTAACAATCACGGATTCAGATCCCTTTCCAACACTCTTACATCTGCCCAATCGCACACTTGCATCCTGTTAAACCCTCTTTCATGTCATCACAACTACACATTCACATACTTTATGATTGTGCACTTTCATGTCCTCCTAATTACACTCTCCAGCTCCCTCTTGACTACACATTCTAACAGTAGCAGCAGTGTGTACCATCTACAAGATGCACTGCAGGAACTCACCTTAGCAGCACCTTCCAAACCAACGCCCACCACTCTCGAGAAAGGCAAAGGCAGCAGACACGTGGGGAACACTACCAAGTGGAAGTTCCCCTCCAATTCTGGCTTGGAAATATATCGCTGTTCCTTCACTGTCGCTGGGTCAAAATCCTGGAAATCCCTCCTGAACAGCACAGGGACTGCGGCGGTTCAAAAAAGCAGCTCACCACCACTTTCTCAAGGGCAATGAGGAATGACCAATAAATGCTTGCTGAGCCAACGATGCCAATATCTGGTAAATGAATTTTTAAAAAGCATTCTAATATATCCCTATAATGCACTCTCATACCCTCCTATTTACACACTCTCCTCCCAAAGTTTTGGGAAAGAAAGCTGATGCATAGCATTGTAGTTGATTCTAAATGCCCTCTGAAATGGCCTAGCATGCCATTCAGTTGCATCAAACCACCACAACGTCTCAGAGGAATGAAACTAAATGGACGACCAACATCAATCTAGGCACTGAAACAACAATGGCAAACTCAGGCCTGTTGACCCTGTACTAACATCTGGGGAATTGTGCCAAAATTGGGAGAGCTGTCCCACAGGCTAGTCAAGCAACAGCCTGACATAGTCATTGTTACAGATTCATACCTTATGGACAATATGCCAGACACCACCAGCACTACCCCACGCAGAGGTGGCAGCAGTTGGGAGGGGGTAACTCTGGGAGTCCTTAATATCAACTTCAGACCCCATGAAGTCTCAAGGCATCAGGACAAACATGAGCAAGGAAACTTCCTGCCCTCACTCAGCTGGTGAATGAGTACTTCTCCATGTTGAGCACCATTTGAAGGAAGCATTGAGGGTGGCAAGGGCACAGATTGCACTCAATATCCATCACCAACAGTGGCTCAGTAGCACCACTACTGACTAACTGGCCAAGTCCTAAAGGGCATAACCACTTGACTGGGTCTACAAGAGTTGATGAGGGAGCCAGCAAGAGGGAAAATCATACTTGACCTCATCCTGCCTGCTATAGATGCGTTTGTCCATGACAGTATCGGTGAGATGTGACCTTGTGGAAATGATGTCTCATCTTCACATTGAGGATACTCTTCATTGTGTTGTGTGGCACTAGCATCATGCTAAGTAGGATAGATTTCGAACAGATCTAGCAACTCAAAGTTGAGCAACCATGAGGTGGGCCATTATCAGCAGCAGAATTGTACTCAACCACAAACTGTAAGCTCATGGCCTGGCATATCCCCCACTCTACCAAGCCAGGGGATCAACCCGGGTTCAATGAAGAGTGCAGGAGGGAATGCCCGGAGCAACACCGGGCACACCTGAATATGAGGTATCAACCTGGTCAGGCTACATCACAGGACTACTTGCACGCCAAACATTATAAGCAGCAAGCGGAAGACAAAACTATGCAATTCCACAACCAACAGATTAGATTTAAGCTCTGCAGTCCTGCCACATTCAGCCATCAATGGTAGTGGACAACTCACTGGAGGAGCAGGTTCCACTAATATCCCCACTGTCAATGATGGGGGAGTGCAACATATCAATGCAAAAGATAAAGCTGTAGTATTTGCTACAATCTTCATCCAGAAGTGCCAAGTGGATGATCAAATTCGGCCCCCTCTGGAGGTCCCCGGCATCAGAGATATCAGTTTTCAGCCAATCCGATTCACTCTACCTGATATCAAGAAATGAATGAAGGCACTGGATACTGCAAAGACTATGGACCCTGACAATATTCCTGCAATAGTACTCAAGACATCCCTGGCCAAGATGTTCCATGCCAGCTACAATAGTGGCATCTAACCAGCGATATGGAAAATTGTCTAGGTATATCCTGAACACAAAAAGCAGGACAAATGCAGCCCAGACAATTATACCTATCAGTCAATTCTGAATCATCAGCAAAGTGATGGAAAGAGTCATTAACTATCAAGTAGCACCTAGCAATAACCTGCTCACTGTTGCTCAGTTTGAGTTTCTCCAGGCCCACTCAGCTGGTGAGCTCATTACAGCCTTGGTTCAAACAGAGACAAAAGAGCTGAACTTCAGGGTGAGGTGAGAGTGACATCAAGGCCAGGTGTGGCATTGAGGAGGCCTAGCAAAACTGTCAATGGGAATCAGGAGAAAATTCTCCGCTGATTAGTTTCATATCTAGCACAAATGAAGATGTTCGCGGCTGTTAGCGGTCAATCGTCTCAGCTCCAGGACATCACTGCAGGAGTTCTTCAGGGTAGTGTTCTAAGCTAAACCATCTTCAGCTGCTTCATCAATGACTTTCCTTCCATCATAATGTCAAAGTGGGGTTTTATCTGAAGATTGTACAATATTTAGCACCATTCGCGAGTCCTCAGATACTGAAGCAGTCCATGTTCAAATGTAGCAAGTCCTATGACAATACCCAGGCTTGGGCTGAGAAATGGAAAGTTACATTTGTACCACACTAGTGTCAGGCAATGACCATCTCCAACAAGAGAGAGTCTAACCATCGCCCCTTGAAATTCAATGGCATTACCATTGTCGAACCCCCACTATCAATATCCTGGGGATTACCATTGACCAGAAACTGAACTGGACTGAACATATAAATACTGTGACTACAAGAGCAGGTCAGAGGCTAGGAATCTTGCAGCGACTAATTCAGTTCCTGACACCCTAAAACCTGTCCACTATTTACAAAGCACAAATCAAGAATGTGATGAAATATTCTCTCCTTGCCCAGATGTTTGCAACTCCAACAAAACTCAAGAGGTTTGACACCATTCAGGACAAAGCAGCCTGTTTGATTGTCACCACATCCACTAATATTCACTCCCTCTGCCACCATTGCAAAATAGCAGCAGTGTGTATCATTTACAAGATGCAAGGCAAGAACCCACCAAGGCTCCTTAGGCAGCACCTTCCAAGCCCATGACCGCTACTATCTCAAAGGACGATAGGAACATCACCACCTGGAAGTTCCTCTTCAAGTCACTCACCATCCTGACTTGGGAATATATCGCTGTTCCTTCACTGTTGCTGGATCAAAATCCTGGAACTCCCTCCCAAGCAGCACTGCGGTTGTACCTACACCACAGATACTGCAGTGGTTCAAGAAGGCCATCACCTGCTCAAGGTAATAAATGCTGGCCTAGCCAGCGAAGGCCACATCCTTGATATTTTAAAACTCCCTCCTAAATGCACATGTTCACCTTTGTGTGGTGCCCTCTAGTTTAGGGGTCTCTAAATTTTATTATTATTGCTTTTACATAGATAGCAGGGTCATTTGCAATCTCAGAGTAGGTTGTCCCAGTCCTTTCGTGAGCCACCTCGGGCCCAAATAAGGGCCATACTCAGGGTTCCATTCTATGGCCAACGGCATAACCAGTGAACCTTTGGTGGTGATGGCAGGAGAGCTAGAATCGCGAGGGACAATGGCTGTTTGCAGCCATGGGATCCTACGACAAGAATACTTGTGTTTTCTTGAAGTAGATATGAGGAAGGTAATGGGAAGCCACCTCATGTATTCTTTTGCTGAGGGATGTTGCTCATTAACACTGAAAATGGGAAATTGTTATGAGCAATTAAAGAGGAAAATGCAGGGCCGTGAGATGTGAAGAAATGAATAAAAAAACTGCCCTTTGGCAGATTACCAAAAACCCTTCCATTTTTGTAATGCCTCTTTATGACCACCAGATGTCTCAAAGTGCTTTATCGATGATGAAATACTTTTTGAAATGTCATCCTCCTGTAACGTAGCAAACACAATGTTTGTAGGAGTTTGCCCTCAGCAAACTCCTACAAACTGTAATTCGATAATGATGAGCAAATCTGTTTTGTTTTACTATGACTGTTGCTTATTTGCCTTTCTCAGTACTTCCTCTGCACCTGCTGAAAACCTGTTACATTTCTAACCTTTTCCAGTTCTGATGAAAGGTCATCAACCTGAAACAGTTACTCTGTTTCTCTCTCCCCAGGGTTCTACCTGACATGCTAAATATTTTCATCATTTTCTGCTGTTATCCATTTTCTGTTTTCTTCCTATTAATCCAAGATCCACATGGGAAGCTATCATCTCTCCTCCATCACAAGTGTTTATTCAGTCCTCCTTCCTCCACAGCCCCATCCTTGCGCCACATCCTGAATGTGAGGAACGTATAGACTTTGTATCCAAAATCAAGAGAATTCTTATTTCCGCCATTGCCTTGCTGACTGAACCTTCTCTTCCTCCACTCAACACACTTGATTCATTTGATTCTCTTCAAAACCAAGTTGTGACAGGAGCATTCCAATTTCTGCCATTTTTCTCCCATCTTCTCCTGAGCTTTTAACACTGTCTTTGCTTTCATGTTGACTATTGTCTAGTGACACAATTCTCTCCTAATTCAACTCCAAACCACTCGTCTTCCATCAGACCTGCTGCTTGCTAACATCTTCAATCTGTCTTTATCTTTTAGCACTGTCCCACCCTTCTCCAAAATTGTCATCATCACTTAAAAAAACCCACAATCATCACTCAACATTCTTCAACCGTCACCTTATTTTTCTCACTCATGTCCTGAAATGTGCCCTTGCCTCACAACCACTGAACATTCATCCATGGAGGTCGGAATTAACAATAAACAATCCAGTACATTTGTGGAGAATGTTTTTGTGAATTTTTCTGTTTTCAAGAGCCATAAAGTGTAATCATATTCATTATTTATAACCCCATCTATCAGATGTTTAAACTATGAGAAAAATGTAGAGAAGTTCAGCTGATTTCCTTTGGAAAAAGTCAGACTTGAAATGACTTGATTACTGATAAGGTGATGATGGGCATTGACAAAATTAATCCAGGCATGTTGTCCACTCTTTTGAAACATTCAAATATCAAGGGTGTAAGTTAAAAAGCGAAAATGAGGAAAAGGAAAAGAAGTCAAGTGGAAGATTTTCACTCAAAGAGAAACAGAGTTGTGAAATAAATTAGCAGAGAAGCACAATGCAGTGAAGCATGAGTGAGTTCAAAAACCATCTGGATGGACTTCTAGAGAGAAAAGGATTGCTGTTATGTTGAAAATGTGGGTGAGTGGGCTTAGTTAATGAAAAAGACAGACGTCTCGGGGCGGGATTTCTGGCCGCACTCGCCCCAAAACCGGAAAATCCCGCCCGAGGTCAATGGACCTTTGCATGGTCCGCCACCCCCCCCCGACCCCCGCCTGGTACAATTCCCGTGGCAGGTGGGATGGGAAAATTACCCTCTTGGGTCTGACAGCTTTTTCCTGTTCCTAACATGGGTTCTTCTTACCTTGAACATTTAGTGCGCAGGAACAGGTATACTCTCGATCGTCATTGTCTTGAGTGGCAACAAGTGTGTATTCCCCACTGTCATCGAGCTCAGCATCATCAATAATCAGCTCAACCCGTCTTCCTTCACGCATCATATTGTACTTCGGGGACCTGGTGATCTCTTTGCCATTCTTTAACCATTTGATTCGAACATCTTTGGAGCTCAGTTCACATTCCAATCGAGCTTTGCCTTTCTCCTTTACATGAACATTCTTCAAGGCACTTGGGAATTGAATGGGAAGCCCTGTGGAGGTTGAAGAACAACAAGAGCTGAACAATGTTTCAGACACAAAATCTCTGCCCCCAGACTACTTAAAACCAGTGACTTAAATATAAGTCACTGTGACAAGAGACAATGGAGAGATACAACGAGCGGGATTTTACAGCATCGCTTGAGCGAGACCGGAAATTCCCGCCCAAGGTCAACGCAAATTTCTGTTGTCGGACCCTCGCCTGCTCCGATTCCGTGGCTGGCAAGGTGGTAGAGTTCCAGTGGATATGTCACACAGTTAGTCAGGGGTTGTTGTGCAATGGTTGTGAGCTAGTAAGGTGGTCAAAATCTGGGAAAATTCTATTCTCACCCCACTGAAGTTGGCACTCTGCCAATTTATTTTTATTTCAGTTCCCCCTTGTCCTTTTCCTTAATTGAAGGCTTGTGATGCTATGATCATTGTCCCCTGAAATGTTCCTTTAGTGACAATTGATTCACTTGATCCATCTTATTCCACAGAACCAGCAATGCCTCCTTCCTGTCTGATCAAGTAAATTCACCTGAAAACACATCCAAAACTTTTCCCGCTCTTATTCTTTTATGGTATTATGATACAGTCTACTTTAGGATAACTGAAGGTGCCCATTATCACGACTCTATAGCTTTTTGCACTTCCTTATAATTTCCCTGATAATTTGTTTTTCTAAATCAAGTTTATTTCAGGCAAAACTCTAGTAGTGAATAGCAAGGTGAGTGTCTCAGTTCCTATTATATAAGTTAAATGGGAAGAAAGCACTAGTGCTGATTTTCATACTATTAATAATACCTTCTAGATCCATTAAGAATGCTAGAGTAGGATTAATCTGAACATTACCAGTGGATGCCACCCACTGACTGAAACAACCCTCTCACAGTCTGGAGAGAAGAGATACACAAAGAAATGCTTAAACAAGGCCTTGCTCTTCTAGGTCACTTCACCAGCCTACTTTAACTGCTTGGTGTTAAAACTTACGAGCAATCTCCAGTGGTGAAGATGAGGTTAGGTTCTCTGCAGAAAAGCTGTATTCACCAACATCACATGGTCGTACATCTTTGATTTTCAAGGTGTGAATCAGCCCATCCTCTGACACAACGATATCGTGCTTGTCATCTCGCTTCACCTCAACACCTCGAAACTTCCAGCAGACAGATGGCACCTTCTTAGTGAGGCGGCACTCAAAGGTGCCAGTTTGTCTCTCTGCTACCTTTATAGGCTTCAGTTCCACCCCAAACCGCAGTGGTTCATCTGTGAGGAAAGTAATGGTAAAACAATGTTTAATCAAACACCGGAATGGAACAACATCAGGATCTTAAACAGTTTTGAAACAACGAACTCATTGTACATCCTCAGGAATAATGTCTCTTTTCCAATCTGCAACCTCCGGCTCTGTTACCATTCCATCATGTTAGATCATAGAAAGTTTACAGCACAGAAGGAGGCCACTTGGCCCATCATGTCTGTACTGACAGAAAAGACAAGCCACCCAGCCTAATCCCACTTTCCAGCATTTGGTCCATAGCCCTGCAGGTTATGAAAACTTTGGATATACATCCAGGTACCTTTGAAATTAGATGAAGTTTTCCACCACAGCTACCCTTTCAGGCCCCTACTACCCTCTGGGTGAAATAGTTTCTCCTCATATCTTGTTTTCCTTTCCATTTTCTACAGCCTGGCATTGTGATTATTCCTGCTGTTACAACAACAACTTGTGTTTAGATAGCTCCTTTAACAGGTCCCAAGTGTAACTAGATAAGAAAACTGACACCCACAACTATTGTGACAGGGAAAGTTTCAATACCTCACCTACATATGTGATATAGCTGAGAAGGAAGAATCAGGGGAATTCAATTTACAAGTTCTCAGTAATATATATTACCCAAAGCAGGTAAAAAATTAAGCAACAAGACAGGAAAAATGATTTTCCTGGGTCCACAGATTGACACCTTGAAGTGCCTGCCTGGCACAAAGATCAAAAAGGTGGATGGGTTTGAGCGCACACCTAGAAGGAACTTGCTCGACTTTCTGATATTTACTGTGCCCAGACAATTCATGACATACATGCTCCCTAAATGTTTTCCTAAGAAATTAAAAGGCAGGTTTACTGCCTACTGCAGGTTAATTGCAGGTTCAATCTTGGGATGAAACTCTGGCAAGGAAGGAAGGACTTCCACCAGCCCCTTCAAAGCTACCCCAAGCCCTACCCATTTCTCTGATGTACTTCGTGATAATGACCAGATAATCTGTTTTAGTGGTTTTGGTTGAAAAATAAATATTGGTTTGGAATCCAATACCCCTTGCTCTTTTTTCAAAACAGTGCCTTGCGATCATTTGTGTTCACCTAAGGGCTAATGGAGCTTTGGCTTAACATCTCACCTGCACCCACAGCCAGCTGACCTAGAGGTGCAAATGCCACCACTGAGCCACGTCTGACACAATTGTTTCAGTGGTGGTCCTGCTGTAGCACTGCTGGAATTTTACTACTAGGCCCTGACAGGTTCCTCTTTAGCAACAGGAATCCTGTCAGAGATCTCAGCAGGATTCCTGTTGCTAAAGAGGAACCTGTCAGGGCCTAGTTGTAAAATTCCAGCAGTGCTACAGCAGGACCACCACTGAAACAATAGTTCACATCATAACAAAAGCACCTTTGTGCTTTACAGCTACTTAAATAGTTTTTTTTGAACTGTAATCATTGTTTTAACATAGAAAACATAGCAGGCAGATTGTACTCAGCAAGATCTCACTAACAGCAATATGATAATGACCAGATAATCTGTTTTAGTGGTTTTGGTTGAAAAATAAATATTGGTTTGGAATCCAATACTCCTTGCTCTTTTTTTAAAACAGTGCCTTGGGATCATTTATGTTCACCTAAGGGCTAATGGAGCTTTGGTTTAACATCTCACCTGCACCCACAGCCAGCTGACCTAGAGGTGCAAATGCCACCAGTGGACCACGTCTGACACTTGCAGCATCGGAACAGGCAGAGATTGAGATCTCCAAAGCAAAGTAAGAGGAGGTCAGATTGCAGGGGGAAAGGAGACTTCAGCTGTGGGACCTCAGTGCCATTACTGCCGCATTGCCCTATTGCACCTTCCTCATGGCAATCTTGGAAAGAGGCAGTAAGTTAGTTGAACAGAAGGATAATCTGCCAGGGATTCAGACTTCCCTATGGTCATCGCAACCAGCTACATGTGGTGGCTGGCGAAGGGGTGGACACTGGCAATGCTCATGGTGGGGAGAATAGATATGTAATTGCTCAAAATGTTGACCTATCAGCCAGCTAATATAAAATTAACTCCTTTGTCTGCACGCAGTACCTTTCACTTTCAGCCCCACGGTAAACTTTTTATCTCCAACTACCAGGGTGTACTGGCCAGCATCTTTCTGGGTTAAGTTCTTCACAGAAAGCATAAACTTAGTTCCCATTTGCTTAATCTCAAACTTCCCCAGTGAGAATTGTGTTCTTATTGGCTCGCCATCCTGCAACAAAAACAGAAGCAAATACAAAATTGCTGACAGTTCCAGATAGCACAGCTCTATTCAGTGAAAAAACTTAAATACATCGGCCTATAGTTAATATTGTAAAACCCATGAAACAGAAAATAGAACATTTAAATAACCACAAAGTAGCAGGCTGTCTGACTGTGGAGGATACATGACTCATCGCAATCCTGTATTTAGCTGATATCTGCAGAGTGTAGTTCCCATCAAGAGTTACTGAAAAGCGATCAGGAGCAGGAACTACAGCTGATTGGTTTTCCCAATCCCAACTCATGCCCCTATTGAGATCAGTGAACAAAACAAAGTCCAACGACAGAACCGGACATTCTGCCTTGCATTGTTTCACACTACGCTCGATGTGCCTTTGCCTAAGTCAATCTTTCTGTAATCTGCCTTCAGAAGGTCTATATCGGTTTATCCACAATCTTCTTTACTTCGCTGTCGGGTAATCCCTTTGTGTTGCTCAGCAGATCTCTCACAGCTTGTTTAAGCTAAGTAACTACACTGCATAACCATTGCAGATTTTGGGGGTGAACTCAGGTTTCCTGTTCACTTTCTGTTACTTTGGATTAAGAGTCATAGAAATCCCAGGAAACCATGTTTGCATGTTCTCCCTGCGTGGGTTTCCTCCAGGTGCTCCAGTTTCTTCCCACGATCCAAAGATGTGCAGCTTCGGTGGATTGGCCATGGTAAATTGACCCTTAGTGTCAGGGGGATTAGCAGGATAAATGCATGGAGTTGTGGGGATGGGGACTGGGTGGGATTGTTGTTGGTGTAAGCTCAATGGGCCGGATGGCCTCCTTCTGGACTGTAGGGATTCTATGGTTACTGCACCCCACAGCCCTTATCCCTTTCTACCCCAAAGCATCATTTCTAGTTTCTTGCTTAATCCCTCTCCTAATACTTTCCACTATTCTTTCTTCTTTTTCTTTCAATCTTCCATTTTTCAAATATCATTGCTCCCCATTGCCCCTCCTCTATCCATATCCTTCTATTACCATATATTTCTTACTTTCCTCTTCTCTTAATTGCTCTCCATTTCTTCCTTTTCACTGTCATGCATTACTCCTTTAATGCCACCCATATCCCACTGTCCTCTGCATGTTCCTACCCGAGTACTGGAGCTACTGGGGATGATATGGGCTGCTCCATCCTAACACATGAGTTGGTATATGCAGTATGCAATGCCCAGATCTCTTTAATTAACAATAGAATTCTGCATGAATAGTGCTGAAGAGAAAGCACAGTCAGAACTCTCACAATACCTGGTTAAAGTCCAACAGGTTTATTTGGTAGCACAAGCTTTCGGAGCGTTGTTCCTTCTTCAGGTGAATGAAGAGTTGTGTCCACAAACAGGGCATACATAGACACAGACTCAATTTACAAGATAATGGTGGGAATGCGAGTCTTTACAGGTAATCAAGTCTTTACAGATGCAGACAATGTGAGTGGAGAGAGGGTTAAGCACAGGTTAAAGAGGTGTGAATTGTCTCCAAGACTTGATTACCTGTAAAGACTCGCATTGCAACCATTATCTTGTAAATTGAGTCTATGTATGCCCTGTTTGTAAACAAAACTCTTCACTCACCTGAAGAAGGAGCAACGCTCCGAAAGCTTGTGCTACCAAATAAACCTGTTGGACTTTAACCTGGTGTTGTGAGACTTCTCACTGTGCTTACCCCAATCCAACGCCGACATCCCCACATCTTGGCTGAAGAGAAAGACCAGAGTCCTCAAAAGGGTGACAATCTGTGCAAAGTACTGAGAGTCAATATACATGCTAATTCAAGCCTGTGGTGAATTAAGTGGTGGGAAACATTGGCCTTCCATGTAAGAGACCATCTACCCCTGATCAGCATCTCACAACCCTGGCATAGAAGGATAGCCTCAACAGTAACTATCCTCCTCATGGTGAAATAGTCCACTGGAATTTATCAGCTGAAATTGAACATAACAAGGATTATTCTGTGATATATTGAAGGGTGACACCAAGATACACACCCTTGGGAGATGAGCTAACAAAACTAAAAAATAGGAGTGAATATAACTACTAAACATAAAACAAGAACATGGCAAATGCATCATCTACGAGGATTTAATTACTCTGTTGCAATCAGTCCTCACTTCAAATTTTAAAAGCTAAAAGTCAGTAATTTGAACATTTCCCATTGCACATTTGATTTTTTCCTGCGAATTATCAACTCTACAAAATGCAATCGTCCATAAACTCTTCATTATTCATTGCCTTGACTTCAAGGAAGAAAATGGAGATGATAAATAGTGTGATAGAATGATATCAGTATTGAGCAACAGAGGTTTTATACCACGTGTTTACATGTGATTACCATGCACTGTAGATAACTTTGAAGAAATGTGTTATTAGTGGCGACTGCCCACTTTCAACAACAGCTTTGCAGCAAAAACCCTGCTTTATTGTTGTAAATGAGACCATGTACAGGTGTTAAACATTTCAGGCCTTGACTTAGATATTCATGGGTATACTGACGATAGTAACTCCCATAACTAGTCCGAGCATCTTTTAGATTTTTTATTTATTTATTTGTGCCACAAGTAGTCTTACACTAACACTGCAATGAAGTTACTATGAAAATCCCCAAGTCACCACACTCAGGTGCCTGTTCGGGTACACTGAGGGAGAATTTAACATGGCCAATCTACCTAACCAGCACATCTTTGGACTGTGGGAAGAAATCAGAGCACCCAGAGAAACCCACGCAGACACTGGGAGAACACGTAAACTCCACACAGACAGTGACCCAAGCCGGGAATTGAACCCGGGTCCCTGGCATTCTGAGGCAGCAGTGCTAACGACTGTGCCACCATGCCGCATTTCAGAAAATGGCCTTATTGCCCAACGCCACACAAATAATAAGTAGATTGGAGTTCGAGATGGCATTAAAACCTCCTTGTGACCCAAACTGTAGAAAATGGTCAAGCATGGACATGTCAGGTAGTTTTTTCTAGTTGGCGGCAATGTAAAAAGAGTCAGTCCAGTAATCTCGCCTCACCTTGAACCACTGCATCTTCATGTTAGGATCATTCAGCTCCAAGACTGTATCAAAGGTAACTGTTGAGTCGAGTTTTCCTTCCAGGTCTTCCAATGGCTTTAAAACCTTTACTGCCTGTAAGAACAGAGACAGAGCATGTGAACAGATTGCTTTCTGTACACATTGAGATAGGAATGTTAGTGCTAAGGAGCTGGATTTTCACAGCTCGGGTACAGTATATATATGAGTAAAACTCTATACAGTGTTCTGTTAAGCAATTTCCAAGTCAGATGCAACTTATAAAATAGAGTTTTCTTTGTCTCCCTTGAAAGAGATGCCTCAGCATCCCCAATGTCAGATAAGCTCCATTAGTGCAATAGTTTTAAATGTTTTAATTTTCCATACCAGTAATCCTGAGGTTTTTCTGAATTAGATTGCTAATTTAAGTGCCCCCGCTCACCATGATTCCCGTCTGGTTCACAGTGGACGGATTCTTCCAGTCTCGCCAGCAGTGGGAAACATGACGGTTGGGGGCACTTAGCCTGATTGGAGGCAGAAGAATCAGTTTCCCAATGATGAGATGAGCTGTTTGAATTTTGTTCTCCTGAATCTCAAAGTAGGTTAAAGGCAGGTCGAACTTCCCAATGAACAATGTCAGGAATCATAATGGCAGTCATTAGCATCTCATGTGTGCTCTTTAAAAGGCCACCTCGCCAGAATTAAATTTGCCCTCCAAATTCGCCTGCCAGTGAGAAGTTAGAAGGTTCACTTTTACGGCCATCTATAAGTGGTGTGCGTCTGGTGAGCTTCACCTCTTCCATCACTTTGAAGTCTGTAAATGGGGCTTGCACTTCTTCGGGGTTGCACAGAAGCTGAGTGCTGGTCGCAAAAACTGCACCAAGGCTAGACACAGGAGGGAGACTAAGCAAAGTTAAAGTTTATTTATTGGTCACAAGTAGGCTTACTGCAATGAAGTTACTGTGAAAATCCCCTAGTCACCACACTCCAGCGTCTGTTCAAGTACACTGAGGGAGAATTTAACATGGTCAATGTACCTAACCAGTACATCTTTCGGATTGTGGGAGGAAACCAGAGCACCCAGAGGAAACCCACACAGTCATGGGGAGAGTGTGCAAAGTCCACACAGATAGAATCCCAACCAGGAATTGAACTCAGGTCCCTGGCGCTGTGAGGCAGCAATGCCAACCACTGTGCCACCGTGCATTCCAGGGAAGGGGGTCAGGGAGAGAGTGTTGGACAAAGGGTGAAGGGCAAAAGTATGTATGGCAGAGGGGTGGGGAGGGGCAGAGTGTCTTAGAGGACAGGGCCAATGGTGTCAACGGTAGGATCCCGGGGGGTGAAGGCAGAGTACTGGTGATAGGAGGGGACAGTCACAGTTAAAGGACAGAGTGGATGGCATTTCCAGGGTGAGAGTCTGGTAGGTGAAGGTTTTATTGGGTGGGTCATGCAGGAGGACAAGAAAGGTGGCTTGGATAACGGGAGGAGGCAGGGTCTGGGTGGGCATGGGGAGAGTAATGGGTGAGCAGAAGGACGGCATGTGGAAGTGGATTGAAATCGAATCCAGGATAATGGAAGAGATTCGAGGGTGACAGAGGGAGAGGAATGGTGGTATTGAATGTGTCAATGGTGATGGTGCATGACAAAGGGAGGGTAGAAGTGATGGACTGAGTCTGGAAGGAGTCACACAGCATTTTTCAAATATGACTTTGACCACACAGCTAGTCAGTAAGTGAGATTCCTTGAGAGGAGGGTCTTTCTGGATGGGTAAGTTGAAGGTCAGCACAAGTAGCCAAATAAAGGGACATGTTAAAAATTATTAGGTAATGTTAGGTATGTTGGGGTGTAGCCCCTTTAAGGAACAGGTCTTGGTAATGGCTCTCATCCAGATGAGGGGAAGAAGAGCCCATCACAGGTTGGCGCAGGGGCAGGAGGAGCAAAGCCCTGAGCAGCAAGAGGCAGCAGGGCCTCAACAAAGTCAAGATGCCCTCTAACAGGATCTACTGCAATACTGAGCACTGGCCTGACCATGGGTGTACTGCAAGTGGTGCTTTTATCTAGAAATGGGTGAAAGGCAATGCTGGAAGCACCTTCATATACATCCCAGTTGGTCACAGCTGCTAGCTTCTCCAGTACGAGCTTGACCACAGGGACTCTGAAAGAATAACATGGAGGTTCTGGCCTGCATTGAATGAATAGTGTCCAGGTGCTAGTTTAAAATGAGTGCCAGGACCTTCTCCCACATGAGATAATGGTGGTGTGGTCAACTTCCTGCCCACCCCACCACGAGATTCGCTATGCTCCTCACTGATGTATAATTCATCAACTGAACACCAGAAAGTTGTGTGCCAGCAGGAATCATGCCGATTTTCCCATCCGCCATCAGACTTTGACTCCAGAAGGGAAGATTCCACTCATTGCCTAATCCATCATTCTCCCTTCCCGGGGAGAAGGCCATCTTCCCGTATTTCTGCCTCCTCCTAAGATCCTCAGCATCACAGATGCCAGTCTTCAGCCAATTCATTTCACTCCACTTGATATAAAGAAATGGCTGAGGGCATTAGTTACTCCAAATGTTGGGCCCTGACAATATTCCAGCTACAATACTGATGACATGTGCACCAGACCTAGCCACCCCCTAACCACGTTGTTCCAGTATAGCTACAAAACTGCATCTACCCAGCAATGTGAAAAATTGCCCAGGTTTGTCCTGCCCACAAAAAACTGCACAAATCTAACCCGATCCATTGCTGTCCAATCAATCTACCCTCGATCATCAGCCAAGTGATGGAAGGGGCAGTCGACAGTGCTTTTGAGCATCATTTACTCAACAATGACCATCTCATTGTTGCTAAGTTTGGGTTCCTCCAGGGCTACTCCACTCCGGACCTCATTATAGCCTCAGTCCAAAATGGACAAAAAAGCTGAATTCAAGAGGTGAGGTGAAAGTGACTGCCCATGACATCAAAGTACATTTTACCAAGCGTGGCATCAGGGAGCCCAGCAAATCTGAAGTCAGTGAGAATCAGGGAGAAAACACTTCATCCATTAAAGACATATAAAAGAGGATAGTTGTGGTTGTTGGAGGTCAATCATGTTAGTCACAGGCAGGAGTACCTCAGGGCATTGTCATAGGCCCAAACATCTTCAGTTGCTTCATTTAAAGGGTTTTCCTACATCATAAGATCAGAAGTGTGGATGTTCACTGATGACTGGACAATGTTCAGCCCCATTCGCGAATCCTTATATACCAAAGCAGTCTGTGTCCATATGCAGTAAGGCCTCGACAACATTCAGGTTTGAGCTGATATGTGGCAAGTAACATTCACTCCACACAAGTGTTAGGCAATGCCACAACAAGAGATAATCTAATTATCTCCTCTTGACATTCAATGGCATTACCATCACTAAATCCCCCACTATCAACATCCTGGGGGTTACCATTGACCAGCAACTGAACTAAGCCAGCCATATAAATATTGTGGCTACAAAAGCAGGTGAGAGAATGGGAATTCTGTAGTGAGTAACTCACCCCCTGGCTCTTTAAAGCCTATCCACCATCTATGTGATACAAATGAGGAGTATGATGGAATACTCTTCACTTGTCTGGATGAGGGTAGTTCCATCAACACTCAAGAAGCTCAACACTATCAGGACAAAGCAGCCCATCCATCACCCTAAGTATTCACTCTCTCCACCATCTATGAAAAGTGACAGCAGTGTGTATTATTCAGAAAGTGCAACTCAGCAACTCACCAAATGCACCTTCCAAACGTGTGACCTCCTCACCTAGAAGGACAAGGGCAGCAGATACATGGGAACACCACCACCTGCAGGTTTTGTCCAAGTCAGAAACAATGCTGACTTGGAAATATGTCACTATTGCTTCACTGTGGCTAGGTCAAAATTCTGGAACTCCTTTCCTAACAGCATTGTGGATGTACCTATGCCACATGGGCTGCAGATGTTCAAGGTGGTGGCTCATCACCACCTTCTCAAGGACAATTATATGTGGGAAATAAATGCTGGCCTAGCCAGCGACCGCTTGGATGTAATACATAAAAAAGTTTGTTATTAATTGGCAATTTTTCCTCTCACTTTAGTTTCCAAACCTTCTCCATTGCAACTATCTTCTATTTTAACAATATTACTATTGTCAGTGCTTCTCTGGGCTTGTGGCTTTTCTTTTTCTTGAATTCCAAATGCATTGGCCAACATGCTATTCCTCTTCTTTGTGCACTGCTTCCTACTCTCTCTCATTCCCTTGACTCAACTTTGCAAATCTTTACTTCCCTCCTACCTCAGTTTCAACTTTTTTCTTCATTTCCTTTAAACGTTTCAGCATTCCCCTGAAGTCGGTGAAGCCATACTCAATGCAAATTTTCTCATAGTCCTTCTTATCAGCTTTCATTAAGATCTCCCACATCTCCTTTTCATCTGGAACTTTCCTTTCTTCCTTGGGAGCTGGGATTGACCTGTAAGTAAATCTCAGTTACTTGCATGTACTATCTATATTTCACTTATTCATGAAATGTCTTCCACAAAACAAGAGGTGGGTAGTGGAGGTGTTTCCAAAATCTGAGCACATATGCCTACTTATTTCAAAGGATGGAACATTTGTGAATACTGACTAATGCCTGTGAGACCCAACTGACACTGCACAATCCTAGTAACGTTACCCAATATATTGGAGAATTGACCCCACCATACATCTTCCTCACTCATACATCTAATATCCATTATACCAGGAGTTATCTACCAGGGTTCTGTTGCCCCTTTGGGGTCTATAAGAAGACATCAATTGGTTCACTGGAAGACCTCATTTGTAAATGGAAAGGCTTATCTATGAGTCCCAGAACAGGTTTCATCATGACTTTGTCTCTCTCCAGCTAAATTGTATTTTTGTAATTGTATGTAACTATGTAATTGTATTTTAAAACTGTTATGTTTCCCCTGTGACCTTTCTCCCAACACCAGAAATATCTTCAGCAAAGCTGGTCCAATTGTTTTCAATATTCAAACACTAACCTTTCCCTCCTTCCCACACACCAGTTCCTTATAAGCTTATCAAACACATCCATTTCTGTTATGGATAAGGATTGGATTAGATGTTTCGCCTCTAAAAATTGCTTTTAACAAATGCCTGTTTTTACCAATCATTTTCTTCACGACTGACGCATACATTTTAGGGTGGCACAGTGGTTAGCACTGCTGCCTCCCTGCACCAGGGACCCGGGTTCAATTCCGGCCTTGGGTAACCGTGTGTGTGGAGTTTGCACATTCTCCCTGCGTCTGTGTAGGTTTCCTCTGAGTGCTCCGGTTTCCTCCCACAGTCCAAAGATGTGTGGGTTAGGTTGATTAGCCATGCTAAATTGCCCTTAGTGTCAGGGCGACAAACAGTGTAAATATGTGGGGTTACGAGGACAGGGCCTGGGTGGGATTGTTGTCAGTGCAGGCTCAAGGGGCCGAATGGCCTTCTTCTGCACTGTAGGGATTTGATTCTATGATTTACCCTGCCTTCATTCAGCTCACTGTTGTCTCTTTCCAGAGTATTAATCTCTGTGTTCAATGATATTTGATCACAAGTTTCATTGTTTTATCACTGCTGACTTATTTGGTTTCAAAATCTGAATGTTGTCTTAGAATTTACCTTTGCAGGAAAAAAAATAAAACATCTAGACTAAGTCAAACAAACACCCATATTTCATCTGTTAATCGGTTTTAATTCTTATTTCCCAACGCTATATATTTATACAATTTTATATATTTTATGTATTTTTTTCAATCTAATTGCTTGTTCTTTTTCCATATAAACATTATCCCCTTTCATGTTCTTTCTGTCACTGGGTTTTTCTTTTGCTGAGTAATTAACACAAGCAGCCTTTGCTGTATTTGTACTTGCATGAAGTACATCCATATAAAATATGTGTATGGAGATGAAGACTATTGGTACAAACAATGCCTGATGTGGTATAAGGAACTCCTGGCTTAATAGGAATCTACAAATGGTTTTGCATTAGTTTTATTTCATAGATGGTTGAGGCAAGAGATATATTTTGCATAAGCTTTCATTTTTGTTACTAAATTATGTGTTGTAACAGTATAATAAAATTCATGTTTGGTAATACATCCTGCTGTAGGACTGCCTATATTGGCGATGTGTGTTGTGTAACACATGTAGATATATGGAAAGATGGAGGCTGAGGGGCGACCGGGTAGAAGTTTATAAAATGATGAGGGGTAGAGATAGGGTAAACAGTTGGAAGCTTTTTCCCAGGGCAGAAATGACAATCACAAGGAGACAAAAGTTCAAGATAGAAGACATTGATAAGGCCACACTTGGAATACTATGTGCAATTCTGGTCACCCTATTATAGAAAGGATATTATTAAACTAGAAAGAGTGCAGAAAAGATTTACTAGGATGCACTACTACCGGCACTTGATGGATTGAGTTATAAGGAGAGGCTGGATAGACTGGGACTTTTTCCTCTGCAGCGTAGGAGGCTGAGGGGTGACCTTATAGATGTCTATAAAATAATGAGGGGCACAGATCAGCTAGTCAATATCTTTTCCCAAAGGTAGGGGAGTCTAAAACTATAGGGCATAGGTTTAAGGTGAGAGGGGAGAGATACAAAAGTGTCCAGGGGGCAATTTTTTCACACAGAGGGTGGTGTCTGGAACAAGCTGCCAGAGGTAGTAGTAGAGGCAGGTACAATTTTGTCTTTTAAAAAGCATTTAGATAGTTACATGGGTACGATGGGTATAGAGGTATATGGGCCAAATGCGGGCAATTGGGATAAGCTTAGGGGTTTTAAAACAAAGGGCAGCATGGACAAGTTGGGCCGAAGGGCCTGTTTCCATGCTGTAAACCTCTATGACTCTATGATAAGGGGGAGAAAAGTTTGGTGGACAAGTTTTTACATAGAGGATGATGGGGGTGTGGAATGCACTGCCAAGTGAGGTGGTTGAGGCAGATACGTTAGCAATATTTAAGACTTATCTGGATAGACACATGAACAGACGGGGAATAGAGGGATATAAGTGGTTGGTCTAGATAGGGCAATGTGATCGGCATAGGTTTGGAGGGCCGAAGGGCCTGTTCCTGTGCTGTACTGTTCTTTGTTCCTACATATAATTAATATATAGGCTTCCATTGACGATTTACTGAGTAAATGTATCAAAGCAATTTGATCCGAGAACAGGAATGCCCTGGTTAGCTCCAGGGGCTGTTCTCACTTCGCCATAATGAGCCAAGCAGCAATAAGTATGTGTCCAATATCAGTCAGCAGCGTAAAATAAAATCATCCCGAATTTCCACTCCTGATTTCCATCCAGTGACCACTGCTGAAAAGTGCATGTTTGTGGCCATCACATGAAGCAAGATAATTTTGGTTATGATGCAGCTGAATAAAGCCGTGCTTTTTCTGCAGCACTGAAAGTGTTGGATCAATTTATTGCAACCAATTTACGTGAAGCTGTACTTTCAGCAGTGAGGTCAATGACACAGCGAGGCGGAATGAATACTGATCACTACATGTGTGCATGCTTGTTCAAGATGCCTCAGCAATGAGTATATTGAGTACTTGTTCAGTAAAACAATAGTAATAAATGTATAGAATTAATTGTGTGACTAATTTTTATACAAAGGAAAGTTGGTGTTGTGTTACAATTTGATATTTGTATAATATGGGGGGATGGCTCAGAAGTAAAAAGGCTGAGAGCAGCTCCTGTGTATGTTCTGTAATGGAGATATGGTGGCATAGTGGTAATGTCACTAGACTAGCAATCTATAAGCCCAGCTTAATTCTCTGGAGAGACAAGTTCAAATCCCACCATGGCAGCTGATGAATTTCAATTCTATTAAAAAATGGAAAGAAAAGATAATTAATAGTGACCACAAAACCATTGTTGATTGTGGTTAAAAAAAACCCCACCTTGTTCACTAATGTCCTTTTCGGAAGGGAATCTGCTATACTTACCTGGTCTTGTCTACAGGTGACTTCTAGACTCACAGCAATGTGGTTGACTCTTAAATATCTCTGAAATGGCCTAGCAAACCACTCAGTTATATCAAACTGTTATACAGTCTAAAACGCATGAAACAGACAATCTGGCATCGAACTAGGCACCAGAGCAACAGCAAAGCCAGCCCCGTTGACCCTGCAAAGTCTTTCTTAATAACATCTGGGAGTTTGTGCCTAAATTGGGAGAGTTGTCTCACAGACTAGTCAAGCAACAACCTGCATCGTCAAACTCACCAAATCATACCTTATGGCAATGGCCCAGACACCACCAGCACCATATCTAGCTATGTCCTTTCTCACTGGCAGGACAGAACTGATGTGGAGATGCCGGCGTTGGACTGGGGTGAACACAGTAAGAGTTTTAACAACACCAGGTTAAAGTCCAACAGGTTTATTTGGTAGCAAACACCAGAAGTACCAGAGGTGGCAGCACAGTGGTATATAACGAGGAGGGAGTTATGCTGAGCATGCTCAACATTGATTCTGGCCTCCATGAAGCACCGTGGCATCAGGTCAAACATGGGCAAGGAAATCTCGTGCTGATTGCCACCTACCACACCCACCGCGGCACCTCAGCCGATGAATCAGCATTCTTTCATGTTGAACATCAATTGGAAAAAGCACTGAGTTAATTCCTGGGATGAGAGGATTGTCCTATCAAGAGAGACCAAAAAGACTGGATCTGTATTCCTTGGTGTTTAGAAGAGTGAGGGGTGACCTTATTCAAACATATAAGATCCTGAGGGGGCTTGACAGGGTAGATGATGAGATGTTTTCACTAGTGGGAGAGTCTCAAACAAGGGAACAAAGCTACAAGATAAAGGCCCGGTCATTTAAAACTATGATGCATTCTAATTTCTTCTCGCAGAGGGTAGTGAATCACTGGAATTCTCCGCCCCAAAGGATCTTGGAGGCTGGATCATTAGAGATATGTAAAGTGGAGGTGAATAAATATTTGATTGAGGATTAGAGGGCTCTGGGGAAATGGCACAGAAAGAGCTGAGGCCAGCATAGATCAGCCATGATTATATTGAATGGTGGGGCAGGCTTGAAGGGCCTGATGGCTTACACCTACTTCTATTTCTTGTGTTCTTGTGTTCCAAATCCGTGACCACTACCATCTAGAAGGGCAAGATCAGCAGATGCATGGAAATATCACCACCTTCAAATTCCCCTCCAAACCCCTCACCATCCTGACTTGGTATTATATTGCTGTTCTTTTACTGTTATTCGGTCAAAATGCTGAAACTTCCTTCCTAACAGCACTGTGGGTGTACCTACACCACATGGACTGACCACCACTAAAGGGCAATTAGGGATGAGCAATAAATGTTGGTCTAGTGACCAACACCCACATCCTATTAATGAATGCTTAAAAACAAATACTTATCAGATATCCTCTATACATCCTAGCTACCTGTATAGAGTCCATAATGGCACATTGCATATCTTCTATATATCACATAGTTATTTATTAAGAATTCTATTTGTATCTCAGAGTTGCCCATTAAACATCCATATGCATTCTCTATATAGTATGCATCAAAATTCAGATTGCACATTTACCCAAGCAGTATAATTTATATAGACTACTATTTACTCTAGATTATCTCACAAGTATTCTCTATCATTGCCATAATTAACAATCAGGCACCCATTATATGGACTATAATGTCCATTGTATATTCTCCATAGAAACACACTGGGGCGAATTTTCCTGTTCCGCCTGCCACGGGAATCGGAGAGAACGAGGGGCAGACCATGGAAAGGTCCTTTGATCGCAGATGGGACTTTCCAGTTTTGGGGCGAGCACGGCCGGAAAATCCCTCCCACTGGTTATTGAAACTCCTGCATAGCCTAAATTTATCTATTGGATATTATATATGTATATATACATATATGTGTGTTTATATTTTTCCAATACTGATGGATGCTATCAGATATGTAGATTTATGTCTGTATATATTTGCCCATTCTATTTTCTTTCTGTATACTCCAGTTCCCGTGGATCCTCTTATACACCCTTTATTTAACCATCAAGCCACCTTTATACATCCTTCACTTGCTTACTGAGGATCCTCTAAATATCACATATCACAATATCGCTATCTCAAAGGTGCTTTCTTGAAGTCTCTCTCAGCCATGTGTTAGAGACTTTACCTTTTCTTCAACATTGTCCGGAAGTTCAATTGTTTATCTTGATCTGGAACAAAATAACAAATTCTATATGAGCAGTCAAGAGATTTTGGATTACATCATGAGGAACAATTCATGTGGAATAAAAAGCTGACTACCATCCGAAAGGACAACAACATTCAGTTGCAGCATCAGTATTAGAAAAATGGCAAATAGAATCAGGTTTTTAGGAATTGATAGAATATTATAGAATATATTTAGTATGAATCCCTTATATTGTGCGTCATTCCACAGATCAGTTTTACTTCAAGTTTCAGTAAGCAACAGATTGATCTATAATCAGGGTCCGTCTGTCTATTTTGTGGATCGTTTCCGAGGATGAGTCATGCTTAATGCACTTGGGTTGAGTCACATCCCTTGTGCGTAAACTGTAGCTGAGCCTGTGTAAGAGCATCCAGGATCTGCCAATAAGATAGCAAGGTAGAGTTTGGGAAAGTCTAACCTCAGCAGAATTACCACAATCAGGGGGGATTTGGTGTTTTGCTACTTTTTTTTCTTTGGCTTCATTAGCACGTTCCTCAATCCTTGGCAGGAGAGATCAACTATAGTGTTAGACAGACACCTGATATAAACTGGAAAATAATTAGTTCTCCGTTCTTGGGATATAGCCAATTTTGGCAAAGCTGCATTTAGTGCCAGCCATATCCACCCTTGAGAGTGAGGGTAGGTTTGAACTGGTGCAGCCTGTCTACTGATAGTGCTCCCATGATAGTATTAGTTAGGAAATTCCAGTTGTATGACCCAATGGCAATGACTCTGAAGGAAAAGTGATGCAGTTCCAAAGCAGATTGGTGTGTAACTTAGAGCAGGATATTCTGGCTCCAACACTGGCAGGCATCATTGCAGGAGGGTTGGGAACATTTGGAGAGCCGTTGACTTTTAGCAGCTCTCCAAATTTTCCTGTTCCACCTCCCACGGCATTGCCCATCAGTGTTGGGGCCAGGACATACTGCCCTTAGTGTAGGAGCTTAGAGTTGATGGTGATCCCATGAGGGTGCTGCCTCTTCTTTAAAGTTTATAGAAGTTTATTTATTTATTAGTCACAAGTAAGGCTTACATTAACACTGCAATGCAGTTACTGTGAAATTCCCCTAGTCGCCACATTACGGCATCTGTTCAGGTCAATGCACTGAACTAGCACGTCTTTCAGACTGTGGGAGGAAACTGGAGCACCTGGAGGAAACCCACGCAGACACGGGGAGAACTTGCAAACTCCACAGAGACAGTGACCCAGGCCGGGAATCAAACCCAGGTCCCTGGCGCAGTGAGGCAGCAGTGCTTCTTGTTACTAAAGATTGTTGGTTAAAGGAAACTTATTAATTTAAGTGCATCTTACAGATTGGATGTACTGCAGCTACTATGTGCTGTTCAATGGGAATAAATATTGAATCCAATGGTGATACGCGAATCAAAGATAACTGAAAAGTTGGACTGTGCACCCTCTCACACTGAGGTCAGGACGTGGAGCTGGGGGCAGGCTGCAGAATGGATAGGAAGCTGGCTATAAAATGGAAAATGGAGTATTTGGGTTAAAGACAGCTGCTCAGGGTGGCAAATGATGAGAAGGACAGAAGGGGAATCAGGAATTGGTCTGAGAGCAATTGGTTACAATTTACAGTAATGATTTAGACTCAGGAATTGCAAATACAACGGCAAATTGAGGGACCTAGTTAATGCAAAAGAAGATTATGACAAAATACCAGATAGCATTAATCAAATTGCATAATTGGAGTTTAAATGGCAATTAATTTCTATATAAATAAGTGTGAGGCGGCGCATTTTGATTGGAAAACAAATTAAGTCATACACTGCTTGGATAATAAGGCTAACTGGGGTATGGGGCAAAGGAATCTCGGGGTATCCATACACAAATCACTAAAGGCAGAGTTGCAGGGTAATAAGGCCATAAAAGAAATCCAAGCACAGGAGTTTGCTTCGTGAGAGAATCAGTTGAAATCATGTTAAATACTAAGATAAAGGCAAAATAATGCAGATGCTGGAATCTGAAACAAAAACAAAAATGCTGGAAAATCTCAGCAGGTCTGACAGTATCTATGGAGAGAGAGAATAGAGCCAATGTTTCCAGTCAGGATTGCATTCGCTGTTCCCAATGTGGTCCACTCTACATCAGAGAGACCAAATGCAGATCGGGTAACCACTTTGCAGAACACCTTGAGTCTGTCTGCAAACAGGACCCAAACCTTACTATTGCTTGACATTTCTACACACCACCCTGCTCTCCTCGTCCACATGTCCGTCCTTGGCCTTTTGCAATGTTCAAGTGAAGCCCAACGGAAACTGGAGGAACAGCATCTCATCTTTCGAATGGGCACTTTACAGCCTTCCGGACTGAACATTGAGTTCAGCAACTTAAGAGCATGAACTCTCTCCTCCACCTACACCCCTTTTCCATTTATTTTATTTCCTCTTTTCATCTTATTGATCTATCTTTAGCACCTTTTCTTATTTTCTTCTTTCCACTTCTAAAATATCAGTCTCCCATCTTATCTTCCAAACCAACCCCCTCCCTCCCTCCTCCCCAGGCCAACTGCCACATTCCTCAGATTGTCCATTAACAATCTGTACCTTTGTTCTGCCATTCACACATTCTGATGTCTTAATGGGTGCTCTTACCACCTTTCTCAGCCTTATCATCACCATTGACATTCCCTTTGTCCAATTACAGTCCCCCCCCCATCCCCCCCACCCTTACAATATACATCTTGTCTGATTTTCTTTGCCTTCAGCTCTGACGAAGGGTCATCCAGACTCAAAACTTTGGCTCTATTCTCTCTCCACAGCTGCTGTCAACCTGCTAAGTTTCTCCAGCATTTTTTGATTATGTTTGCATACAGCCTTCCTTAAGAATACTGTTTACAGTTCTCTCCATATTATAGAAATGATATTGAGGAATTGAAGAAGATATATCAAAGATTAATAACTGTCAGGTTACCACTATCAAGAGGGATTATGGCTCTTTTTCAGAAAAGGTGAGCTGATGGAGGTCTTTAAAATGATAAAGGATTTTGATAGTATAGACATAGAGAAGGTGTTTCTACTTGCAGAGGAATTCAAAATCTAGGTGCCATAAATACAAGATGGCCACAAATAAATCCAATCAGGAATTGAGGAGAAACCTACTTTACCCAAATGTTCTAAAACTGTAGAATGCACTACTTCAAGGAGTAGTTGAAAAGAATAGCATCAATGCATTTTAAGGGAATCGAAATAATTACATGTGGGAGGAAAGAATAGAAGGCTATGTTGTTAGAGTTAGCGTGGGATGAGGCATGTTAGGAGCATAAATGTCACCATAGTTAGCTCGGGTAAATGGCCTATTTCTCTGCTGTAGGCTTGATGTAACACAGCTCAGATCAGAGCAACATGACTGAAGGAAGCCTCTTCCATTGTAACATGAGGCCACTGAGAGATAAAGTCATTACCATTACAAACCTACCTAGCCCTGTACAACTGGCTCAGCTTGTGTCTATATATGCCCTGTTTGTGAACACAACTCCCACTCAGCTGATGAAGGGGCAGTGCTCCGAAAGCTTGTGCTGCCAAATAAACCTGTTGGATTTTAACCTGGTGTTGTGAGACTCCTTACGCAGCTGGCTCAGAACAGCATTATTGGAATACAGGAAAGAGCTGTGGAAACTCAGTCAACATAAATGCTACGAGTGCAGTGAAACTTTGTTGAGGAATGAAATGGATAAAATCTTAAAAACAGTTTTTATAACACTACATAGAGTCATAGAGGTTTACAGCATGGAAACAGGCCCTTTGGCCCAACTTGTCCATGCCGTCCTTTTTCTTTTAAAACCCCTAAGCTAATCCCAATTGCCCGCATTTTGCCCATATCCCTCTGTACCCATGTAACTATCTAAATGCTTTTTAAAAGACAAATTATACCCGCCTCTACTCCTACCTCTGGCAGCTTGTTCCAGACACTCACCACCCTCTGTGTGAAAAAATTGCCCCTCTGGACACTTTTGTATCTCTCCCCTCTCACCATAAACCTATGCCCTCTAGTTTTAGACTCCCCTACCTTTGGGAAAAGATATTGACTATCTACTGATTAATATCTTTACCCAAAGGTAGGGGAGCCGAAGACTTTTAAGAGACATTTAAGAGAAGAAAATCACAAAAGGGCTAGGAACAAACTTTATTTCTAGTGACTATCTGTATATTATCCAGGAACAGATCTGAAGCAACACCAAATCAACATGCACTAATAAACATTATCATATATAATCCACTCAGGCTCAGAACTTACTCTCAGTCACTGTCAATGAGAAGGTATATGTGCAGTCAGCATGAGCGTTGGAAGCAATGCATTTGTATGCATCCTCATCATCCTGAGTAACATTATCGATCTGTAAAAGAATATCCACAAATCATGCATTCTTAAACAATGAAAACATTGTCATTCAGTAGAACAGAATAGACAGAATGCAAAGCTAGCTAAAACCTGGTCTTAAATGTGCCATCTCAATATTGATCGAATCAAACAGTGTGTGCAACAGGACTGGTTAATCCGGTACAGTACTTATCAAATCAAAACTGAAAATTTGGAGTCAGTAGCATGTATGGAACCAGATTTGTTATATCGAGAGTGCTGACTAAATTAGTTGTGTTTGTGTTACAGTTGGGATATCTAAGGACAGATTAAACTACAACCTTTTACTGATTGAATTGAGGCTGAGTGTTGAATCGGGTTTATAACTCAAAGCAGTATGCAACAACACTGGTCATCTCTGTACTAACTGAGGTGGAAGTGTGGCGTGACAGGGGCTACCTCAGCACGGACTGTGTTGAGACTTTGCACAACAGTCTAGCTGTCTCAGGACTGACTTATCAATGTTATTTGTCATTCCAAAATCACAGGTCCTGAGCAGGGTTGCTAATGTCGATTTCTAGATCTGCCAGCATAATTTCAGTTTGTCGTCAACTTTGGTCTCTCTTGTCGTTTGTTGCAGTGAGAGATTAACAGGGTTTATTACATAAATATATCGGACTAAACCTTAAGGACTGACTGAGTTAGCAAAGTGTCTACAAGGTCTCAACATTGATCAAATCAGGGGCTTGAATATTTAGGAGTGACCCCCTCAAGAAACCAGGTTTCAATGGCAAAATAATGGTAAAGTTAATTGCAGTTACTGTTATTTATGTATAAGTAGTACAGAATTTTTTGCGAAGTGGTAGATGCTCGATTAAATGTAGAAATTCCAAAAGTATTATGCAAATTGTACCATTCCAGTACTACCTTTGAGAAAATTGCATTTTCTTGATTGACACAGCATTGAAGTGCATTGAATGACAAGAAGCTGTTCCATGTGTGTGGCAGATATGAACTAAATTCACCACAGAATGTTAAGTCTTTGTGTATTTAGTCATTATGTAGGAACTCTTTTAACAATTTTAAGTTTAATTTACTTCCAGTTAATCTCTCTGACACTGAAAATTAACTATTATAAGTGTAGAATCTAATTCCCTCCTATATTAATTGTTGGAGATTTTTAAAATTTATAATTGCAAATTAAAATAATATCTTTTTTTAATATTCCTTTCTGTTCAGTTCTTTTCTTAATCCAAGCTTTTTATTCAGAAATTGAATTCAGTTACACTAATTTACACTTCCTTCTTAGTCCTTGCACTGTTTATTTTCCAACCCTTCAATCTCAGTGGTTAAGAAAATACCCTGTTGATTGTCTTGTTCACTCAGGTCCTTGAAGTTTCCCTCGCTGCCCCATTATCCATATGCAGTTTCATCAACTTGCCACACAAAAATGTAAAACATGTATAGGCGAGTTTAACGGATGGCAGATGTCATTGGATCCCTCGCTGCAGCAATATGTGGCACATTATTGGCTAAGTAAGTGAATAACAAGTATAACGAATATTAGTATTAACTATTGTGTTGCCACTTACCATCAACCTAATGCTAGTCAGAGTAGAATGTCAGGATAGCTAAGATGAATACATTTTTTGAGAGATGGTGCAAGAGGAGGGATTCAAATTCCTGGGACATTGGAACCAGTTCTGTGGGAGATGAGACCAGTACAAATCAGACGGACTGTACCTGGGCAGGACTGGAACCAAAGTCCTAGGGCGAGTGTTTGCTAGTGCTGTTGGGGAGGGTTTAAACTAATGTGGCAGGGGGATGGGAACCGATGCAGGAAGTCAGAGGGAAGACTTACAAGATAATGAACGGCTTAGATAGGATGGACGTAGGGAAGTTGTTTCCATTAGCAGGGGAGACTAGGACGCGGGGGCACAGCCTGAGAATAAAAGGGAGTCACTTTAGAACAGAGATGAGGAGAAATTTCTTCAGCCAGAGAGTGGTAGGTCTGTGGAATTCATTGCCACAGAGGGCTGTGGAGGCCGAGACGTTGAGCGTCTTCAAGACAGAAATTGATAAATTCTTGATTTCTCGAGGAATTAAGGGCTATGGGGAGAGAGCGGGTAAATGGAGTTGAAATCAACCATGATTGAATGGTGGAGTGGACTCAATGGGCCGAATGGCCTTACTTCCGCTCCTATGTCTTATGGTCTTATGGAAGTAAAGTGGGGACAGAAACAAAAGGCAGCAAGAGGAAAAGTGGAAGGCAGAGAAACCAAAGACAAAAATCAAAAAGGGCCACCGTCCAGAGTACAGAGACTGTGGAGAACTCAGTGAATGGGTCCATTAAGGCGAAGAGAAATAAAACACAGGGAAAGTGTACAAAACATGACAGGACAGATGGTCTGAGAAAGCAGGGCAGAGAGCAAGCGAAGTCCAGATTAAACTGCATTTATTTCAATGCAAGAGGCCTGATGGTCAAGGCAGATGAACTCAGGGCATGGATGGTACATGGGACTGGGATATTATAGCCATTATTGAAACATGGCTAAGGGAGGGGCAGGACTGGCAGCTCAATGTACCAGGGAAAAAAAGAATGCTATAGAAAAGATAGAACAGGAAGTAAGAGAGGAGGGGGAGTAGCGTTTTTGATTAGGGAGAACATTACGGAAGTACTGAGAGGCGATATATCCAAGGGCTCGCCCACTGAGTTGATATGAGTAAAACCGAGAAACAAGAAGGGGGAGATCACTTTGATAGGATTGTACTACAGGTCCCCAAATAGTCAGTGGGAAATTGAGGAGCAAATATGTAAGGAGTTTACAGATAGCTCCAAGAAAAATAGGATGGTATTAGTAGGGGACTTTAACTTTTCCAACATTGACTGGGACAGCCATAATACTTAGGGCTTGGATGGAGAGAAATTTGTTGAGTGTATTCAGAAGAAATGTTTCATTCAGTACGTAGATGGCCTGACGAGAGAGGGGGCAAAACTTGACTTTCCCTTGGGAAATAAAGAAGGGCATGTGACAGAAGTGTTAGTGAGGGATCACTTTGGGACCAATGATCTTAATTCCATTCGTTTTAAGATAGCTATGGAGAACATAAGAACTAGGACCAGGAGTAGGCCATCTGGCCCCTCGAGCCTGCTCCGCCATTCAATAAGATCATGGCTGATCTTTTCGTGGACTCAGCTCCACTTACCTGCCCGCTCACCATAACCCTTAATTCCTTTACTGTTCAAAAATTTATCTATCCTTGCCTTAAAAACATTCAATGAGGTAGCCTCAACTGCTTCACTGGGCAGGAAATTCCACAGGTTCACAACCCTTTGGGTAAAGAAGTTCCTCCTCAACTCAGTCCTAAACCTGCTCCCCTTTATTTTGAGGCCATGCCCCCTAGTTCTAGTTTCACCTGCCAATGGAAACAACTTCCCTGCTTCTATCTCATCTATTCCCTTCATAATTTTATATGTTTCTATAAGATCTCCCCTCATTCTTCTGAATTCCAATGAGTATAGTCGCAGCCTACTCAGTCTCTCCTCATAAGCCAATCCTTACGGTGTTGGCTTATGAAGAACTCCTTGATAGATCTGGCCCAAAAGTTCAAATTCAAAATTGGGGTAAGGCCAATTTTGTTGGTATTAGACAGGAATTTTCAAAAGTTGATTGGGGGAGACTGTTGGCAGCCAAAGGGACATCTGGTAAGTGGGAACACTTTCAAAAGTGTGTTAATCAAGGTTCAAGGTAAGTACATTCCTTTAGAGTGAAGGGCAAGGCTGGTTGACTTGGATATTGAGGCCCTGATCAAAAGGAAGAAGGAGGCATAAGACCTGCATAGGCAGTTGGGATCAAGTGAATCCTTTGAAGAGAATAGAGGTTGTCAGAGTAGAGTTAAGAGAGAAATCAGGAGGGCAAAAAGGGGACATGAGATTGCTTTGGCAGATAAGGCAAAGGAGAATCCAAAGAGCTCCAACAAATACATAAAGGGCAAAAAAGTAACTAGGGAGAGAGTAGGGCCTCTTAAGGATCAACAAGATCACCTATGATCAGATCCACAAGAGATGGGTGAGATCCTAAATGAATATTTCTCATCGGTATTTACTATTGAGAAAGGATGTTAGGGAACTTGGGGAAATAAATAGTGATGTCTTGAGGAGTGTACACATTACAGAGGAGGTGGTGCTGGAAGTTTTAAAGCGCATCAAGGTAGATAAATCCCATAGACCTGATCAAATGTATCCCAGGACGTTGTGGGAGGCAAGGGAGGAAATTGCGGGTCCACCAGCAGAGATATTTGAATCATCGACAGCCACAGGTGAGGTGCCTGAAGATTGGAGGGTCACAAATGTGCCTTTATTTAAGAAGGGCTGCAGGGAAAAGCCTGGGAACCACAGACTGGTGAGCCTAACGTCTGTAGTGGCTAAATTGTTGGAAGGTATTCTGAGAGGCAGGATCTACACGCATTTAGAGAGGCAAGGACTGATTAGGGACAGTCAGCATGGCTTTGTGAGTAGAAAATCACGTCTCATGGATTTGATTCAGTTTTTGGTAACCAAGAAGGTGGATGAGGGCAGTGCAGTCGATGTTGTCTGCATGGACTTTAGCAAAGCCTTTGACAAGCGACCACATAGTAGGTTGTTGCATGAGGTTAAATCTCACAGGATCCAGGGTGAGGTAGACAATTGTATGCAAAATTGGCTTGATGACAGAAGACAGAGGGTGGTTGTAGAGGGTTGTTTTTCAGACTGAGGTCTGTGACCAGCAGCGTGCCTCAGGGATTGTGCTGGGTCCACTGTTATTGGTTATTTATATTAATAATTTGGATGAGAATTTATGGGGAATGGTTAGTGAGTTTGCAGATGACACCAAGATTGGTGGCATAGTGGACAGTGAAGAAGGTTATCTAGGATTGCAAGGGATCATGATCAACGGGCCAGCAGGCCAATGAATGACAGATGGAGTTTAATTTAGATAAATGTGAGGTGATGCATTTTGGTAGATTGAATCGGGGCAGGACCTATTCAGTTAATGGGGGGGCAAAGGGGAGAGTTATAGAACAAAGAGAACTAGGAGTACAGGTTCATAGCTCCTTGAAAGTGGAGTCACAGGTGGACAGGGTGGTGAAGAAAGCATTCGGCATGCTTGATTTCATTGGTCATAACATTGAATACAGATGTTAGGACGTCTTGTTGAAGTTGTACAAGCTATTAGTAAGGCCACACTTGGAAAACTGTGCAGAGTTCTGGTCACCCTATTATAAAAAGGATATTATTAAACTAGAAAGAGTGCAGAAAAGATTTACTGGGATGCTACCGGGACTTGGTGGTTTGAGTTATAAGGAGAGGCTGTATAGACCGAGATTGTTTTCACCTGGAGCATAGGAGGCTTAGGGGTGACCTTATGGAGGTCCATAAAATAATGAGGGGCATAGATGAGGTCGATTGTCAACATCTTTTCTCAAAGGTAGGAGAGTCTAAAACTCGAGGGCAGAGGTTCAACGTGAGAGGGGAGAGATATAAAAGGGTCCAGAAAGGCAATTTTTCACTCAAAAGTTGATGATTGTCTGGAATGAGCTGCAGAGGCAGTAGTAGAGGCAGATAAAATTTAAGAAGCATTTAGACAGTTACATGGGTAAGATGGATATAGAGGGATATGGGCCAAATGCGAGCAATTGGGACTAGTTTAGTGGTTAAAAACTGGATGGCATGGACAAGTTGGGCCGAAGGACTGTTCCATGCTGTAAAACTCGAGAACCTGCCCTTTCCTTTCAGATGCTGATCAACTAACTGCCTTAAATTAGCTGGATAAAACAGTCCATAATAATCCATTGGTTTCAGATACCTTTAGAATATTCTCCTTAGTAATGCTGTCAAAGAACATCTTTGCTCCTTCTTTGATTGACTTTCCACTTCCTCGCTTCCACTGAATGGTGGGTTTGGGATTTCCAGAGACCTTAGCTCTAAAATTTGCATCTTTGCCTAGAGTAAAACAGAGATTGCAGTAGTACCAGTATAGATTGATATGACAGACATATTACTCACACACACATCAAAATCTCACTGAATATCATTTGAAACACATTGGGCCACAATCTCCGTGCACGAGATTGGTGACCCTTAATCAGAACTGCATTTTCTCCTTTTATTTCAGACTTCCAGCTTGTGCCTTACATTTCTCTTGGTTATTTTTACACAAGATTGGGAATATAAACAGTCTAAATGGATCTGTCACTTGTGCTCCCTTTTCAACAAAAATAAAAACCCAAGTGAGAACCAAAGACCCACTGTGCAGGCTATTGCCATGATCAAAACAAAATAAGGAGAAATACAATCGGGTGGATCAGGGCGTAACACTGTTAGTCTACCTTACCCTCTTGAATGACAGAAGAATTTGGCTTTTCATCAAACTCAGGGATGCTCTCTCCTGGAGGGATCTCGAATGACCGTGTGACAACATTCAGTGTCTGCTGTGTGACTGATGATTTCCTTTGTACTTGCTCTCCATCTGAAATATAGCATAATGGAGTACCTTTTAACAGTAAAGATATGCAGGTTGTTAATGAACATGTTCGTGGATGCTTATCTCTTTATCAATATTCACAATAGTTATGCATCTCTTCAGGTCACCAATACAGAGCGATATTTAGCTCAGACCGATAGGTTGATGGATTCTTAACTTTAATGTTTCTCAAAGATTCCAGTGAAAATGATGGTGAAGGACGTCAATCCAAATTCCAAATAGCCCAAGCTCACAAAGCAAACTTGAAATGTAGCATGTAGTCTGGCATTTTTAAGATAAGCTACATCGAGCTAAGGATGATAGAAATAGGACTGTTGTTTGCATAACTCATATTATGGCTGGAATTCACCAATCTTGTATGCCCTGCCACCGCTGCCAGAGAGAAAATTTGGCATTCAGCCAAAGCTCCATTCACTGCAGCGAGCCCGAGAATCCCAGCCGTGGGCGAGGTCGGAGAATTCCAGCCTATATCTTACAATATATATTATATAGCCATCCAATCAACCATAGCATTGTGCAAGGTCTCGCCATTTCTGAGGTCTCTATTACTGACAAAATCATATCCCAGCACTTCTGTGTTTCATTTGCTATCTACATATTCATGTTAGTTTCCAACTCCTTTATAAGCACAATCAACTCACAGAAAACAACCGATTTTCTAGATCTGACTGGAGTATCTGTGACTCCTAACTCCCTCTACTTCTGCCCTCCACCTTTCACAACTTCAATGTTTCCAAAAATCTATTTAACATGTCCAGCTTCCATACCCTCTTGTGTCTCTGCCTCACTCTTGTGTCCACTGTAACCTTCATTCTTACAATCACTTCCAGGTTCAATTTTTCCAATGCTTCTTCACTAGTTCCTTTAATTAAGCGTCCAATAATTCTAACTCACTCCAAACTACATTGTATGCATCCTCTCTGACACAACATTTAATTCCTCGATCATCCTTATTCTTGGCGGTCTCCATTGGATCTTAATCACTCAAGGTACTGTTTTGAATTTCAAGTCACCATTCACAAATTCATCAATGTTATTGTGCCCATACCAATGTTCGCTCTCTCGTTTTTTTTCGACTGCATTGGTGATTTCTTTAGGTGTGTGGTTCCTTGGTTTGCACGACAATGGCCTTGTGGTATTTTAAGGGTTTTTGAAGTTGCTGTGTGGCCACGCAGCTTAGAAAGAACATTGATTTGATTTGATTTATTATTGTCACATGTATTAACATACAGTGAAAAGTGTTGTTACTTGTGCGCTATACAGACAAAAACATACCGTTCATAGAGAAGGAAATGAGAGGTGTCCAGATCAGGTTGTTGGTGATCTGGACACCTAAAAACTTGAAGCTCTCGACCCTTTCTACTTTGTCCTCGTTGATGTAGACAGGGGCATGTTCTCCTTTACACTTCCTGAAGTCGATGACAATCTGCTTCATTTTGTTGACATTGAGAGATTATTGTTGCCGCACCAGTTCACCAGATTCTCTAGCTCATTCCAGTACTCTGTCTCATCATTGTTTGAGACCCGACCCACTACTGTCGTCAGCAAACTTGAAAATCGAATTGGAGGGAAACTTGGCCGCACAGTCATAGGTATATAAGGAGTATAGTAGGGGACTGAGAACACAGCCATGTGGGGCACTGGTGTTGAGGATGATCGTGGAGGAGGTGTTGTTGCCTATCCTTACTGATTGTGGTCTGTGAGTTAGGAAGTTCAGGATCCAGTCGCAGAGGGAGGTGCCGAGGCCCAGGCCACGGAGTTTGGAGATGAGTTTCGTGGGAATAATAGTGTTGAAGGCTAAGCTGTAGTCAATAAATAGGAGTCTGACATAGGCGTCCTTGTTATCTAGGTGTTCCAGGGTTGAGTGCAGGGCCAGGGAAATGGCATCTCAGTGGACCTGTTGCTGCGGTAGGCAAACTAGTGGATCCAGGTAGTCTGGGAGGCTGGAATTGATTCGTGCCATGACTAACCTTTCGAAGCACTTCATAATGATGGATGTCAGAGTCACCGGCTGACAGTCATTAAGGCACGCTGCTTGGTTTTTCTTTGGTACCAGGATGATGGTCATCTTCTTGAAGCAGATAGGGACCTCAGATTGTTGTAAAGAGAGATTGGAGATGTCTGTGAATACTCCCGCCAGCTGATCCATGCAGGATCTGAGTGCACATCCAGATACCCCATCCGGGCCAGTTGCTTTCCGTGGGTTGACTTTCAAGAAAGCTGCTCTGACATCTGCAAGGTGACCCCAGATACAGGTTCATCCAGGGCTTCCAGGGTGGAGGGCATGCTCTCATGCAGAAAGCATTGAGCTCATCAGGGAGGGGTGTGTTGGAGCCGATGATTTTACATGCCTTCATCTTGTAGCCTGTTATGTCTTGCAGACCTTGCCATAGTCGGCGGGGGTCAGTGTGGCTCGCCTGGGTCTCTAGCTTGGGCCGGTATTGTCTTTTGGCATCTTTGATGGATCTCCTCAGATCATATCTGATTTTCTTGTATAGGTTAGATCATATCTGGCTTTCGTGTATATTGATGTTTACCTCTGTAACTTCATTCACCTTCCAGTATTCCAACTCTGGTCTCTTGTATGCTTTCCTCTCCCTCTGTTCTACCATTTTTGGCAGAGTCTTGCATCAGTACTGAAGCACTCTTCTGTAAGTCCTCTACACTTCTTATCACTTTGAAAAGCTATACCTTCAATAATGCCAATATTACTTTCTCCTATTTCTACTTGGGTCTGACCTTCAAAAGAACATAGGGATTGTTTGCAACATTAAAAGCACTATATAATTGTGAGCCATTGTTATGATTGTGACCAGGGTTAATTTGAAGAAGGTCTGTGAGATTTGGGGTTGAAACAGACAGGTACAGTCTGTGTGAGATTCACAGTTGAGATACACTACCACAGTTGATATAAAGAAATACTTTGAGGGTTGAGATGTGACAGGGTGCATGGAAAGTCCGCAAGGCTACAGTTAATTTGGAAAAGCTCTGTGAGGTTAATATACACAAATTCCGACTTTCAGAATTGAGGAATCTTGTCACTGTTAATATTGATGTAGAGATGCCAGCGTTGGACTGGAGTGGGCACATAAGAAGTCTCACAACACCAAGTTAAAGTCCAACAGGCTTATTTGGAATCACGAGCTTTTGGAGCCCTTCATCAGGTGAGGTCTTCATCAGTCCACTCACCCAATGAAGTAGCAGCGCTCCAAAAGCTCGTGATGCCAAATAAACCTGTTGGACTTTAACGTGAATTTGTGAAACTTCTTACTGTTAATATTGGGGAGCTTTTTGAGGTTCAGGGTTGAGACACATGGTCAGGGCTGAGTCTCGGTAAACTGTGTGTGTTGCAGTACAGAGTTAGGGGTCTGTGTAAAGAAAGTTTGTAAAGTTCACAATTACAGTACAAAGTCAGGGGTTAGTGTAGAGGAGTGCTGCAGGTTCAGGGTTGACGTGTTGTCTGTATAATTAGGAAAAGTTTTGGCAGTTACCTTCCCCAGATGTGATTTTCGTCACCTGGCTTACTTTCTTCACTCTGGTGATCCCTGGGCCACTGGAATGCTCAGTCACAATTGTAGTCGTTCTGGTTGTCCTCTTTGACACTGTTGTAGTCATGATTGAGACTCAAGTTGGAATTCTTTTGTAACTGGTGAAACACAACATCCCAAATATTAGTAATCACATGCAAGTTTGGATGGAGTTAGTCTCAAGAAATAAGAACAGCTTATTCAGAACTCCTCTGGAAATGAAGGAAATCAGTTAGAGAATAAATATTTTCTAGTTTTTGAAGCCAGTGTAAACAAGAAGTTATACATAGAATGGATCAAATGCAAACGTAGGCTCTTTGTTCTTTGGTGGAGATAGTGATTGCCAGTGCTGACACAATACAACATGGTTAAATATGACATAGTACACTTCAATGCATTATTTAAATGGTGATAAATTTGGAAGTGTGGATAGAAACATAGAAAAATAGAAATTAGAAGGAGGCTATTCAGCCCTTCGAGCCTGCTCCACCATTCATTTTGATCATGACTGATCATCAAATTCAATATCCTAATTCCCCCTCTTCCCCACATAGCCCTTGATCCCATCAGCCCCAAGAGCTACATCTAATTTCTTCTTGAAATGACACAATGTTTTGGCCTCAACTATTTTCTGTGGTACTGAATTCCACAGATTCACCACTCTCTGGGTGAGAATATGGTGAGAAAGCAGGAATGTGGCATTGAGATGAGGATCAGCCATGACCATATTGGTTGGCAGAGCAAGCTTCTATAATGTTTCATCACTATGAAAGATGCTCCAAAGGTGGCTAAAGTATGGGTTAGATGCAGAGAAAAGCCGCCTCTCTGCGTTCCAATCAGAAACGCTCAGGGTACAGGTTAAGTACCACATTAAGCAGCTGATAAAAGCAAATTACTGCGGATGCTGGAATCTGAAACCAAAAGAGAAAATGCTGGAAAATCTCAGCAGGTCTGGCAGCATCTGTAAGGTGATGAAAGAGCTGACATTTCGAGTCCAGTTGACCCTTTGTCAAAGCTAAAAGGCACAGAAGATGGGAGATCATGCTGGAGTTGGCAAAAATGGTGGATGCTGGTGGGGTGAAATGTGAGAACAAGGGGTCTTTATCCTTGTTCTGGGAGGGAGGGGAAGGTCGTGGCATGGGAGATGAACCACATGCTGTTGGGGGCCCTGTCATCAATTGTAGATGGGAATCGCTTGAGGAAGAAGGAGCACATATTAGAAGCACCACTTTGGAAAGTGGCATCATTGGAACAAATGCGATGGAGGAGAAAGAGCTGAGAGAAAGGGATGGAGTCCTTACAGGATATAGGATGTGAAGAGCTGTAGTCCAGATAGCTATGGGAATCAGTGGGATTGTAATGGATATTGATAGATAGTCTATAGCCAGAAATGGAGACAGAAAGGTCACGGAAGGGAAGAGAAGTGTCTGAGATGGACCAGGTGAAGATGATGGAGGGATGGAAACTGAAAGCGAAGTTGATGAATTTTTCCAGGTCCAGATGTGAGCATGAAGCGGCACCAAAATAGTCATCGATGTACCGGTAAAGGAGTGGACTCACTTGATGAAGTAGCAGCGCTCCGAAAGTCTTGATTCCAAATAAACCTGTTGGGACTTTAACCTGGTGTTGTGAGACTTCCTACTGTGCCCACCCCAGTCCAACGCCGGCATCTCCACATCATTAGTAATCATCGATATAAAGTATTCATTAAGTGTGTTCATTGCGCTGCATTCATTCATTGCGCTGTGCAACTGAGCACATATCATCTTGTTCCTTATACACCTCACCCCGTCTCTTACCACTTACATGATGGGAGATTTCTGGGTTACCTTTTATGTTGCTATTCTATTCTCATGTTCTCTCATTTTCATGTTCTCTCTTTTCCAGTCTTATTTTCCTCTTTACTTCCCCTCTCAGCTTATTATATTTGGTCTGGTTCTTGCTTGAAGAATTCATCTGATATGCATCATACACCCTCTTTTATATTTCACCATATTCTCTTTCTCCCTGGTGCTTGCTTTGTTTTCCCCACCTTTGCCTTTTATTGAAATCTACCTGGATTATACCTAAAAGATCTCTTCCTTAAATATCACCCATTTTGCTGCCACAGTTTTTCCTGCTATATCTTGGCTAGATCCCTTCCCATCCCATTGAAGTGAGCCCTCTTTCAATTTCGAAGTTCTACTTTAGATTGTTCCTTGCTCTTTTCCTTATGATACCTTACTCACTCTTGCTAAGTGTTCATCCATCTCATTCCCCAGCACCAGATGTGGAGTATCTCCTTCCGAGTTGGACTGTGAACATACTGGTCCAGGAAAGTCTCCCAAAAACATTTAAGAAGTTTCACCCTCTCCTTTCTCTTTCCTCTAATCCAAAGGAGGCAGAGAGTGGGTATAGATGGGTTTTTTTCTAAATGGAGGTCGGTCACCAGTGGTGTGCCCCAGGGATCTGTTCTGGGACCCTTGCTGTTTGTCATTTTCCTAAATGACCTGGATGAGGAAGTGGAGGGATGGGTTGGTACGTTTGCCGACGACACGAAGGTTGGTGGGGTTGTGGATAGTCTGGAGGGATGTCAGAAGTTACAGAGGGACATAGATAGGATGCAAGACCGGGCGGACAAGTGGCAGATGGACTTCAACCCAGTTAAATGTGTCATGGTCCACTTTGGTAGGTCAAATGGGATGAAGGAGTACAATATTAAGGGAAAGACTCTTAGTACTGTAGAGGATCAGAAGGACCTTGGGGTCCGGGTCCATAGGACTCTAAAATCGGCCCCGCAAGTGGAGGAGGTGGTTAAGAAGGCGTATGGTGTGCTGGCCTTTATCAATCGAGGGATTGAGTTTAGGAGTCCAGGGATAATGATGCAGCTATACACGACCCTCGTCAGACCCCACTTGGAGTACTGTGCTCAGTTCTGGTCGCCTCACTATAGGAAGGATGTGGAAAAGATTGAAAGGGTGCAGAGGAGATTTACAAGGATGTTGCCTGGATTGAGCGGCATGCCTTATGAGGATAGGCTGAGGGAGCTCGGTCTTTTCTCCTTGGAGAGACGAAGGATGAGAGGAGACCTAATAGAGGTGTATAAGATGTTGAGAGGCATAGATCGGGTGGACTCTCAGAGGCTTTTTCCCAGGGTGGAAATGTCTGCTACGAGAGGACACAGGTTTAGGGTGCTGGGGGGTAGGTACAGGGGAGATGTTAGGGGTAAGTTTTTCACACAGAGGGTGGTGGGCGAGTGGAATCGGCTGCCGTCAGTGGTGGTGGAGGCGAACTCAATAGGGTCTTTTAAGAGACTCCTGGATGAGTACATGGAGCTTAATAGGATGGAGGGTTATAGGTAGGTCTAGAAGGTAGGGAAGTGTTCGGCACAACTTGTGGGCCGAAGGGCCTGTTTGTGCTGTAGTTTTTCTATGTTTCTATGTTTCTAATATTATTCCAATCAATATATGGGTGATTTGAGTCTCCCAATATTACCGCATCTTGCATATTTCTATGAATTCCTTGCAGATTTGATCCTCCATTTTTCGCTCACTCATTGTAGACCTATATAATACCCACAGAGGTGTGAAAATACACTATTGCTTCCCATAGCTAACCAAATAGATTCTGTCCTTGCTCTTTCAAGGACATTCTCTCTTTTTAACATAACGGTATCTTCCCTAATCACTCCTACTATCATTTTTTTCCTTCCCTACTTCTCTGATCGCTTTGTATCTGTGAATATTAAGCACTCAGTCCTTGCCACTTTAAGCCATGTTTCCATTATTCATAGAATCATAGAATCCCTACAGTACAGAAGGAGGTCATTCGGCCCATCTAGTCTGTACCAACCACAATCCCACCCAGGCCCTATTCCCGTAGCCCCACACATTTATCCTGCTAATCCCCCTGACACTAGTGTCAATTTAACATGGCCCATCAACCTAACCTGCACATCTTTGGACTGTGGGACAATACCAGAGCACCTGGAGGAAACCCAAACAGACACGAGGAGAATGTGTAAACTCCACACAGACAGTGACGGAGGCCAGGATTGAACTCGGGTCCCTGGCGCTGTGAGGCAGCAGTGCTAACAACTGTGCCACTGTGCCACCCATGTAGTTATTGTTATGACATCAAATTCTCACAAGACTATTTGTACCTTTAGCTCACGTTATTCATCACAAATTGTGAGCTTTTACACACATACATCCTAAACCTTTCTTTGGATTGTTCATAGTCTTCTTCAATCTAGTATGGTACTGTTTCCTTCTTTAGTATATCCAACACTGAACTGAACTCCTTTATGTACTTTAGTCATCATTTCTACTTTTATATGCTGGTGCCTCTCCCCTGGCTGCATCTGATGTGGAGGTGCTTCACATAAAGGGATTTTTACTCTACAACTAACCATGCATTGCAGCAAGTCACCAAGATTTCTTCAATAATACCTTTCATATCTACAACCTTCACCGTCTAGATGAACAAGGACCCATGGGAACATCAACACCTGCAATTTCCCTTCCAAGTCATACCACATAATGTTTTGGAAATTATATCACCATTCCTTTACCAAGAATGGGCCAAAATCCTGGAACTCCTTAACTAACAGCACTTATTCCTAATCTCTGTGCTGGAAAGTCCTGGGTTATCCAAAATGGGTAGTGTGCTCAAATTTTCAGAATTAACCACTTGATAATTACAGAAATTAATGAGAAAGCTAATTTTAAAAATGTTGTGTTGCTCATAACTCTGTCAGGCAATTCCTGTTAATTTCCTCCCCCCAAAAAAACAGCAAATGTTAGCACTCCAATGTACCAGGCAACAGTACCTTCCCAGCTTTGTTTCTGCAATCAATATTTATATCACCATTTGTTTTGAAATGAAAATAACTGAATTTCACATTGCCTAAAAATCAATGGGCAACTGAAGTACAATGAATTCAACTTCCTTCCTAGAGAGATTGAACAGTTTAGGCCTATACTCTCTGGAATTTAGAAGAATGAGGGGAGATCAAAATGAGGTATTCAAGATGAGAAAAGGTATGGATAAAGTAAACGTGGAGCAGATGCTTCCGCTGGTGGGGCATTCTAGGATGAGAGGTCATAGTCTTAGGATAAAGGGTAGCAAATTTAAAACAGAGTTGAGGAGAAACTACTTCTCCCAAAGGGCTGTGAATCTGTGGAATTCGCTACCCCAAAGTGCGGTGGATGCTGGGACAGTGAGTAAATTTGAGGAGTTAGACAGATTTTTAATTGGTAATGGGTTGAAAGGTCGTGAGGAAAAGGCAGGAAAATGGGGATGTCAGCCATGATCAAATGGTGGAGCGGACTCGGTGGGCCAAATGGCCTAATTCTGCTCCTATAGCTTATGAACTTCCATTCTGCTTTTGGCAGATGAGTCTCCAGCAAATTAGTGGGTCTGGGTTTAAACACACAGAGTGGCCAATTGGTAGAGAAACACTCATTCAATTGTAACCCAGGAAGGAGTTATACCTTTAGGAGAAAGAGGGAAAACTGTATCTAGTAAAAATGGGAAACACAAATTCTGAAAATGCAGGGAGACTTATTGTTACAGCTGGGAGATTTCTGCCTCCTGTCTGAAGTGTTCCTTGTCTTTCAGTGGATGATCTTCAAGATGTATCCTGAAGTGCGGTCTGGTTCTTAGGTTGATTATAGCAGTTACTGATCGGAGGACAAGAAGTAGATGACTCAATCCTCAAAACACAAAAGGAATATAAACTATCCTGTGACAGGAATAGACAGAAACTTGAGAGACCTCTATGTTTGCCAAAACAACTGATGGACAGACAGATAAGGAGGGAATTGAGATGTTAGCATGGATTGTGCAGCAAAATATGGTTTCCTTAACTATTTAAAGAAGATTCTAGTTTTAGTAAAAGCTTTGCCCATTACAACAGTGGCTAGGTGTTAACCTTTGCTGAATCATCTCCATTCTGGTCTGTGGGAAGATTTCCTCATAACAGCACACACAGATCAGCAACACATTGTCAGAGAAGCACAGATTAAACCTGTGGCATGGAGCAGAAGATGTGATGTTGCAATGACTATTGGCGATGCGGCTAATTCATGTTGCTGACTGCAGTTTTGGAAAATTAAAGTTTTGTGTTTTGAATTCAAATCAAGCTTTCACTTAATTAGATATTGGGCAATAAACCATTTGAAGTGGTCCAAAATGGAGAAAAGAGAACCAGATCATGTAAGGCTGTAAATTCCTCTGGACTCAGCCTCTTTAGCATTCTACTCCTTGGAAGATGGAATTTGTGAAGCAAATATGAAGTGTATGATATGTATTAATCTGCAGATGGTATTTGTGAAGATCTCTTCCGTTACTTGGCATTATAGGTCTCATTATCTGGCCTTTTCTAAATACACATCTCTTTAACCTGTGTTTAATGTTCCCTCCACCCACATTGTCTGTACCTTTAAGACCTGGCTGGCTGTCGGATTCGCATTCTAATCAGTATTCTGTAACTTGATTTTGTCTGTTTGCACTTTGAGAGCACATTTCCACTCCATCTGACAAAGGAGCAGTGCTCCGAAAGCTTATGGTATTTGCTACCAAATAAACTTGTTGGACTTTAACCTGGTGTTGTGAGACTTCTTACTACCTTTTCTAAAGGATCAGCTTTGTTCATGGATCTAGATACAAACTTTTAGATTTTAGCCTCCTGTCTGAAATGTTCCTTGTCTTTCAGGGAACTTCAAGGCGTGGCCTGAAGCGCAGTCTGGTTCTTAGGTTGACTTTAACTGTAACTGATCTGAGGACAAGTGAATGCCTCAATTCTCAAAACACAAAAGGAATATAACTTATCTGGGTTAAGATATGTTTGCAATGATAGATTGTGCAATGGGGCTAAAATTATAGGGTGATCAGTTTAATTCAAGCATGTCTGGGTCTCTCTCTCATTTGGAGGTAAAAGACTAAATAATACTGGATCAAGTGGATATAACATTTGCTGGATCAGCATAATCTGGCCTTGATCAGTGGGTTGATATTGCTGATGGTCTCAGCCATCAAGGTATTCTAGGTTTTGGCACCAAGGTCATGGATGGGGTGATGGACAAGAGTGAGTTGGAGCAGAAATGTCTAACTATGCAAATTTCGACTTGAGAGAGGAATTCTGCAATGCCATTTGTGCAGATTTGAGTTAAAAATGAACTTCTCACTGACGTTCAAAAGAAGTTGGACAAATATTTTTTATTTATTCTTTCATGGGATGTGGATGTCACTGGCAAGGCCAGCAATTGTCTATCGTTAATTGCTTTTGAACTGAGTGGATTGCTACATCATTCCAAAGGCTGTTTCGGAGTCAAGCACATTACCATAGATTGGCAGTCACATGTAGGCAAAACCAGGAAAGAACAGCAGATTTCCTTCCCGAAAGGACATTAGTGAATCAGACAGGGTTTTTTAAAATGATAATCATCAATGGTTTCAAGGTCAGCATTACTGAGACTAGCTTTACAATTCCAGATTGTTAATCAAATTTGATTTCCACCATCTGCTGTGGTGGGATTTATACCCTTGTTCCCAGAGAATTAGCCTGGGCCTCTGGGATTACTAGGACAGTGACATAACCATTAGGTCGCTGTTTCCCCCATAATACTTGAAGGGGAAACATTTACAGGGCTGTGGGGAAAAAACCGGGCAGTGAAATTTGCAAAGAGCCTCCATTTGTACTGTAACATCTGTATCGTTCTCTGATACAATGAATCACCTTTGTGGGATGTTTGGCACAACGTGCGTTTAGAAAATATTCCTGGCATCTCTCATTGCACTTGTACTAGTTTTAACTGACCATGGAATAAACAAAACCATCCACTCCTGGTTGTGTTTTCTTTCAGCAAGACCTTAGTTCAAGTAGGAAGGCCTGAGTTCTTGAAGCCAAGAGTGAAATCAAGTAAGGTTGCAGGCCTTTGCAATGGTTGCAGGCCTTTTCAATGGAATAATCCGTATCAAGTTGTTTTTCCAAACACTGGTCTGTTTTTCTCCCATGTTTGCTTCTGATAGGCTGACAAGTGATGTTGTGGATGTGCAGCACACCACCACAAAATTTAACATTCACTCTGCTGAGTGGTCCAGGAGGCAAGCGCGTTGTTTCAGCTGTGACACATTATTATGGCTTTTGTATACAGGTTGCCCACTTATGTATTGGTGCACAACAAAGTCATGAGCCATGATAGCCCTTGTTGTCCAATAGGATTGAATTAGTGGGTAAAATATGTAGGGATATGGGGGTAGGGCCTGGGTGGGATTGTGGTCGGTGCAGACTCGATGGGCCGAATGGCCTCTTTCTGTACTGCAGGGTTTCTATGATTTCTATGAATAGCCACCCTCCGGTTTGTCGTGGTGGTTCAACTGCAGGTGGCACAGCAGATCGCTGCAGAATGAGGCAACATGACTACTATCAGGATACTGGACATTGATTTCCTAATAAACTGAATATGGTCACACACCAGCTGAATGTTGAGATCTTGGAATTCCTTTCAGTTCTGGAACCGTGGCATAGCCAGCAGATGGCCCTTGTTGGTACACTTCAGCAGTTATAGCAAGTTACGTATATCACAGGGCCTCAATTAACACAGCTAAACCAACATAAATGCACAAAAACAATGTAAAAAAAAGAATTCAAGAGCATTGCATCTTTTATGCTCTACTTCAGGAAGTTGAGGTTGCTGTTCGCGTTCTAGCATTGTGTGGTTATTTTTTGCCTTCCTAGTGTAGTCTTCAACAACACTGCAAGACGTTCATTCATCTTTTTAAAATCTGTACCCTGAACACCACGTTCTACCCAATCCAAGGAGCAACAGCTCTACAAAACCTCAGACTATCTAAAGCAATTTCAGGAAATTCTAGGACTTTAGGAACTTACCAATGCCCCTTTTTATACATCACAAACCAGGTGCTCCCGAATCCCTTGTTGTACACCCTATTTTAAAAGCTATACTTACTTTAATGTTTGGACCAGAGGTTGGGAACTTCAACGCCCAACAGACCTCAGATCCTTTGTGCATGTGTGGACCAGGAGCGGGTTACGGATAGACTGATCGGCATTTTTACGTTCTTTGGGTTCAGTGTGCTTATACATAAGAAAATGGCACCAAAACGTGGGTTAGGTGACTGGGAGCAGAGCACCATCGCAGACAAGTGTCCTGGGTGGGGGACAGAGAGAGGTCCCAAAAGAAAAGTCCTAGAGAAAGGACAGAGACAGGAAAAGTACTAGTTCAGTTAAAACGAGGGGAACAGAGAAACAGGCTCCAAACAGGAAAAAGGTTGTGGGGAGCAGACGTTAAGGGAAAGAGGCAGCTGAAGTTGGTGAGTCTGTGCTGCAGGCTGTTGGGGCAAAGGTAACCCTCCGGAACAGTAGTGTTCTGCTCAGCGCAGACAAAGAGCTGGAGCTGTGCTTGTGAGTTGGTGCTCGAGGGCAGATTCAGGAATCTAGGGAAACAGAATCTTGGGAGACAAGATTGAAGCTCTGTTACGCTGTCCGAGTTGGTGTGACTTTTGATGAGAATTTCCAGGTTAGATCTTCGAAGCTGAAGGTTGGAATTCCTTGTGAGAGACAGAGAGGGAAATTTTACCACATTGGCCCGGCTGCGAGCTGGTAAGATTGCATGGGAGCCGAGAAATCAGGTTTGCACCCAATCTCTTGTCTCTCACAATCTTACCGGCATCGGATATCCGGTGAGATCAGCCTTGCATCCATTTCCACGAGAGGCTGAATAAATTATTTCAATCGAATTCAAATATCGTCTATATGGAACTAGCAAGCCAGGGTCTCAATCGTCCAGGCTCGTTTGCTTCTGTGGCCTCACTGAGAGAGGTTCCGTCTGGCAAGGAAAACAGCTGGTCCCCACGAATAGGGACCCATCGTGATGGGCTCGCCGGTAGAACCAGAGCCCACTGAAGCCCCTCTGGGAGGTTGGGGAAAAGGGGGGGGGGTGCCCCTTGGGCAGTGCCAGACTGGCACCATGGCACTGCCCACCGGGAACCTTGGCACTGCCCACGGGGCACCAAGCAGTACCAAGGGGGCAGGGTCTTCTGGGGGGCATAGCTTCCTGGGGTGCCGGTCAGTGATTGGGGGGGGTGTGCTGCGCACATTGCAGGTGATCGGTAGGGGGTTGGGTCAAGGCCGGCTGCAGCAGCAGAGGCCTAACAGGTCTCTCTCACAGACCTGTCAGGCCTCTGCTGGTTGCCATTGTGCATATGCAGCCACAGAGGTCTGCACATGCACAATGATGCCCTCTGCTGCTATAGCAGGCTGGCTGGCGATTTAAACCCCATCCCTTCCCCTGCAGGCGAAGAATGGGTTAGCCCATATTTTCATGCACTAAGTGCATAAAATGGTGGATTTGAACTTGCCCAAAAACCGGGTGAGAAACTCTCTAATTTTCCCGCCCGTCCTGGACTTAGAATATTTTTGGTAAGATCGATCCCAGAGTTTCAGTGACATTGGCTGACTCGCAGCATTTACTGGATGGTTTTTTTGAGAAATCTATGGACTCTGTCTTGGTTGCCTCTGCCATTTATTGTCTAACGGTGTTCGACCACAATTTGTTTGTTAATTCACATGCGCCTCATGCTTACCCTGAACAGTAGAGAATAGGATAGATATTATCAATTGTTTCTGACCTTGTATAGTAAAGTTTATTTATGTTTGTTCAAAACCTGTGAGATACTGAGCAAATGTTTTAAATTTCAAACTTTGTCTATTTTAAACAAAATGTTATTGGTCCCTGACCGAATCTTACTAGCAATTTGGGGTCTGGCCGAGGATCAAACCACCTGGAGTGCAGACATGCCCAATAGACCAGAAATATCTGACATCCCACAATGTACTTTACAAGCAGATGTCCTTGATACCTCTCAATATACCTCAGTTTAGAGGTATTGATACTCCAGATGTTCTGGAGTAGTGTAATCCTTAGTGTAACCCACAGACCAGATTATCCTGACTCTTTTACTGCATTCTATAGACCAGACATTTCTGATCTATTTCAGCAAATGCAACACATTAGATTAGTATGAAACCTTGGACTGCTGCATAGACCAGAAACTGCCTAACACCCGGGTCTGCGCCACAGAGCAGACATTCATGGCACCACTCTAGACACTGATTATTCTTTCTGCATATCCAGACACACTCAGCATTGCAATACCCAACAAATGCATTTTTTGAACATGATAATGAATACAGACAAGTTGAGAGTCAGACACACCTTTAAGCTTAAAAGATAGCTATTAATTGCTTTAAGTGATTTTTCTTTGATTGTTTCAAGTTATCTTGTTTTGTTTTTGTTATGTTGAATCCAATTTATTATACATTCCCAGCTTTCTTTCTTTCCTCTTCACATAATTTACTATGATCCAAATAAATTCAAAAAATAATCCCAAATAGCAGTGAGATAGCAGTGATAAGTGGGATAAATAAAATTGGAAAACTGTTTAATGCCAATGTTGAATATTCCAGAGTAGAGCTTTAGAATATTCATAAACAAATTACAACTTTGCCTCCCTTTTTAATTTTAGATGTCAGAGGGCGAAAGATCCTATCACTAGTAGATTAAAGAACATGCATTCTTAAATGCGTGTTTAAATTCTTAAACACCTCATTCTAGAGACAGATCTGCTTTTAATGTATATTTTGAATGACACGTCACATAATTTCACATTTCTAATTTTTATTATAAATTTTGGTTAGAAATGTTTTAAAGAGCACTTACCTGTTGCTGTGCTGTCCAGTCCCGAACTGAGGTCAGAGCAGTTGCAGACTGTGTAGCTGCTCTGAAGAGAAATTATTAGAAGATCTGATAGCCCCAATCTCTGACAGGCATCCAAGCTCAGGAAACATAACTAATTTGGCACATGAGCTAAAATTCTATAAACGTACAATTCTCCTGTGGCATATTCACTTACTTAAAAGATGCTTCGTTCAGCGGCTTGCAATTTGCAGCTAAAAGAGAAGTTCAGGACTGATGGGTCACTTGCAACCCTCTGTATCTTCTAACTGCTCCAAAACGGCCCAGATGGTTCTTTGCCTCTGTAGTTGCTTCACATTCTCATAATTTTCTTTGTTTTCAGTAACGCCCCCCCCCCCCCCCCCGCACCCCCCATGTCTTCAAGATTCCCCTGCATTCTCTTTCAAGTGTTATCTTGACTCAGTTAACATTTCTTTAAGTCAGGTGGTGACTGCTTTAAGCCACATTGTAGCACTTGAGCATAAAACTCCTAACATTTCTGGGTCAAGTTTTGGCCCTGGCAGAAAGCTGACAGTGGGTGATTTCCATTGACTTCAATGGAAAGAAAAATCAGGTGAGGCCTAACAATCCATGAAGCCTGTTTTGCTCCACTGTCAAGAGTTAAAATTGATCCCATTAATTATGTACAAAGAGTGCGGTGCATTGTTGGTGGTGCTGTACAATGCCTGCTTAGCTGGATGTATGGGATCCAGTGGCATTATCCAAAGAAGAGCAAGGGAGTTCTCCTAACGAAACCTTTCCCTTAATCAATACCATGAAGATCAGATTTGCTTTTCATTTATCTTATTACTGTTTGTGGGATATTGATTTTTGCTACACCAGGGAAACTCCCTAGGATGTCCTAGGATATTACCACGGGATCTTGTATCCATTTCTTTCTGTGTGACTCACTCCTACATATCCAACACTGTGCAGCTTGTTCATATGTGGCCACATTCAGTATTTCTACTATATGGTATTTAGCATTTTGTGTAATTCACTCCTAGGAATTAACCATTCTCTGTGTAATTCACTCCTATGTACGCAGTATTTTCTATCAATCCATAACGAGACCTCATAATTCTCTATACCTCACTTCTAGGTATTCAAGATTATCTAAATTACTTCCAGATACCCAATTCTCTATCTGTAATTCACTTCCTAGACTACTATGAGTCTGTGTAAATCACTCGAGTATTCATTATTTTCTGTGCAATTTACTCCCAGGCATCCATCTATTCTTCCTGTTTGCCTCACCCATTTTAATTAAGATAATTACATAGATAAATACACAAGGGAGAAAGGAAAAGAAGGAAATGCTGACAGTGCAAGATGAAGTAGGGGGAGAATCTCCTTGCGTACAGCATTAACACTACCAAAGACCAAGTGTGCAATATTTCTGATAGATTTGGTAGTGGATTAAATTATGTGCATTGTTATGCACAGTTATAAGCACAGGTGTAGCAAGCATCTTCTGTAGGTGCATATACCAGGCATCTCAGGCATAGTAAGGATCTGGTATAGGTGTTCATAATCTCAGGGGTAGCAATCATCTGCCTGCCGTAAGTATATATTCCATTTCACATTACCTTCACATTTTTTTGCCATTTACTCTCATGCAGCAACACCCTGCTCACAATTAAAATTGACATTCAGTTCTGAGAAGAAATGTCCAAAGTATAAACTTTGTATCAAGAGCATGTTTTAAAAACTTAATCCCTTTCCTTCCCATTTACCTGTGTACTTTTTCAGTAGGGATATGGATCACTTATTGAGCTTGTAACGAAACTCTCTCAGCAGCAAAGTAAATCAGAGGACCCAACAGCAAAATCCTATCCCCTGCCTCACCAGCTGCTTTTGCCACATCACAAATGAACATTGCTTTAAGGCTTTGACTTCATAGTAATCTGCCCCAAGGATAAACAGAAAAATCTTTCCACAACGCTAAGTTCATCTTCCATGCCTGGGTCAGCTGTTTGCATTTTTTAGTGGTTGAATGCGTGGCTATTAGTCTAATGGTAAGTCCCAGAGGGAGCAAGTGCTACTATAACCAGCTGTATGGAATGACAACATAGCAGAAACTCAAGGAAGAAGCCCTTCTGTTACACTCTCTAGGGAAGGAAAATGCTGCAAACTCGTTGCCTTATAAGAGAAAGGTTCAATGCTAAAACACCTGTTGCTAGCACTAATTACTTATTCTGGGATCCAAGCAGCAACCTGATACACTTGTCGCTATATATTAAACCCCTTCACCCCACCTCCCCCTGTATGATAATTGTTAATAAATAAGACATGAAATCCTGATTGCATTAAAAATAACTACAATGCACACAAGTTCAAGATGTGCCTTTTCCCATTGAGATACCATGATTTGGGATCACAGCCCCAAATTTCTTAAACTTGAGCCACGAAAGTTGCAAAATTAGGATGCATAAGTGGTGAGTGAGGCTTGGCAGCGGGGCGGGGGGGAGGGAGGAGGTGGTTCTGTCTCTGTGCCACTTCTGGGATTTTCAGCTACAAGTGGTATTGGCATACTATAATGGGAGGCAAATGATGGGATGATACCACATAATGTATTCCCTGTCATTTGCACAGAGTTTGGCCATTGGGAGAGTTTTAAAATTTAAATAGGATTTGCCGAATGCTCCGAATCACAAATTGTAAGCATTTCTATTCCTTTTTATTTTCTGCTGGTAGCTCAGGGCAAGCTAAGCTACACTTTCAGTGACATCTCCCATCTGAGAAAGGTGTTGCAATACAGTATGTATGGTCCCTGTTCCTATGCTTAAAATGTCACTGATCCTGAATCTGGGAATGAAGGCATCTTCATGATTGCTGAGAGCCAGCCAAAGTCACACTACTCTGCACCTGCAATCGCAGAATTGGATGCAAGACGTTCACGGCTCAAAACTTTGAAACCCACTAATCTCATAGAGTATGAAAGATGATGAGCAATGCTAATGTGAAGCCAAGATTAAGTGTCAAAGAGTTGTAAATTATATTAAAAAAACAAATTAACAGCTCCTGTTACAAATCAATTATTTGATTACTAATGAATAACTGAGAAATATAGAAGTTTATCTCAGTCTATGCTGGATGAGGTAAAATTGACCTCAGAGACTCTAATAATAGGGAAGGATTTTTTTTAGGATGGATAGGGAAGGATCTGTGGAATTCCCAGCCCAGTGAAGCAGTTGAGGCTACACTACCTCATTGAATGTTTTTAAGGCAAGGATAGATAAATTTTTGAACAGTAAAGGAATTAAGGGTAATGGTGAGCAGGCGGGTAAGTGGAGCTGAATCCATGAAAAGATCAACCATGATCTTATTGAATGGCGAAGCAGGCTCGAGGGGCCAGATGGCCTACTCCTGCTCCTAGTTCTTATGCTCTTATGAATTAAGAATCTACTGATGACCATGAAACCATTGTCGATGTCGGAAAAACCCATCTGGCTCACTTATGTCCTTTAGGGAAGGAAATCTGCTGTCCTTACCTGGTCTGGCCTACGTTTGACTCCAGATCCACAGCGAAGTGGTTGACTCTTAACCTAAATGAGTTTTCAAGGGCAATTAGGGATGGGCAAAAATTGCTGGCCAGCCAGCGACACCCATGTCTCATGAATGAATAAAAAAAAGGAAAGATGTAGTGGCATTCAGAGGAGGTTCACTAGATTGATTCCAGAGATGAGGGGTTTATTGTATGAAGAGAGATTGAATAGTTTAGGCCTATACTCTCTGGAATTTAGAAGAATGAGGGGAGATCAAATTGAGGTATGCAAGATGGTAAAAGGTATGGATAAGGTAGACGTAGAGCGGATGCTTCCTCTTGTGGGGCATTCTAGAATGAGAGGCCGTAGTCTTAGGATAAGGGTTGGAAAATTTAAAACAAAGTTGAGGAGAAACTACCTCTCTCGAAGGATTGTGAATCTGTGGAATTCGCTACCCCAAAGTGCAGTGGATGATGGGGCAGTGAGTAAATTTGAGGAGTTAGATAGATTTTTATTGGTAATGGGTTGAAGGGTTATGGAGAGAAGGCAGGGAAATGGGGATGAGGAGCATATCAGCCACGATCGAATGGCAAAGCGGACTCGATGGGCCGAATGGCCTAATTCTGCTCCTATATCTTATGAACTCATGAACTTATTTTTGAAGTGATAAAGGGTAAGCACTTCTTCAGATGTACTGAGATATCATGGCCTTCAAAAATTGATGAGTATGTTTATGGAACAAACTGCCAAAAAAATGAATTTCAAAACTGTCCACATTTCTTTCAGACACTCATTTGTTACATCTTAATTTAAACTAAATCAATAATCATAACCATGTCCTATTATTTCAATCTGTTAATTGTTCCTAGGTTTAGCTGCATGAGTGAACCACAGCTGGAGGTGCTGTCTTCCCCATATACTTCACAATGTTCTAAGTACAAGCTTGAGATAAGCGCGCAGGATGTCTGTTGGAATCCATCCAATTTTGCATTTTGCCAATTAATTTACGATGTTTTCAGGTGAGGTAGAGGGATATTATTCCTTCTCCTCCCCATTCAGTAATGAACTCGATTTCTGCCTTCTCGGCTTTTGCCAGAGCCTGTGGTCTTATTGACCACTCTGCGTGCCCGCTGTTTTTTTGCAATCATTCTCAGGGTGTCCCCTTGCACTCCCATCACCTGGTCTACACTGGGCTCAGATTTCACTCTTTAAATCGGCTGCAGGTTTACAACAATACCTAGTTCAGAGTATAATCAAAAGATACTGTGTACAGTTCTGGTCACCCTATTATAGAAAGGATATCATTAAACTAGAAAAAGTGCAGAAGAGATTTACTAGGATGCTACCGGGACTTGGTGGTTTGAGTTATAAGGAGAGGCTGGGTAGACTGAGATTTTTTTCACCTGGAGCGTAGGAGACTCAGGGGTGATCTTATGGAGGTCTATAAAATAATGAGGGGCATCGATGAGGTAGATTGTCAACATCTTTTCTCAAAGGTAGGAGAGTCTAAAACTAGAGGGCAGAGGTTCAACGTGAGAGGGGAGAGATATAAAAGGGTCCAGAAGGGCAATTTTTCACTCAAAAGTTGATGATTGTCTGGAATGAGCTGCCAGAAGTAGTAGTAGAGACGGGTACAATTTTGTCTTTTAAAAAGCATTTAGACAGTTACATGGGTAAGATGGGTATAGAGGGATATGGGCCAAATGCGGGCAATAGGGATTAGCTTAGGGGTTTAAAAAGGAAGGGCGGCATGGACAACTTGGGCCGAAGGGCCTGTTTCCATGCTGTAAACCTCAATGACTCTATGCTACTCACCAAACCAGTCCTGTTTCCCAGCCAGCCTGAGTGAATCTCGTTGCAAATCTGTTGTGGTGTTGTGATAGTCAGCTGCTTACAGACCTTGTTCCCCTCAAGTGACCAGATGAATAATTTTAGAGTTTTAAAATTAAAGCACTGTGTATGATTTTTCTGCTAAACTGAATCTTTTAATTCTTTCAGTTAGTGTGATTATTAGCCCCCTACTACTAGCCCCCTTCACAACCTCTTTTGAAAAAGAGTGTAATGTTTGCAATTTTTCAGTCCTCTGCCAGCCCCCTGTAACCCAACCCCCCTCTGCCCCAAGCCTCGGGAAGCCTGAAAGATTATAACCAGTGCCCCTCCAATTTCTACTCTTACTTCCTTCAATATACTTGGATGCAAATCATTGATACTGGTACCTCATCAACTTTAAGTCCTCCTTATAGATTTTGAATCCTTCTCGTGACAGAAGTCTTTCACCTCTGTCACCATGGTCTAGGTAGCACCTGCTTCCTTGGTGCATATTCATTTAATATCTTAGCCATGTCCCCTGACTCCAGATGTAAATCCCCTTTCTGGTTCCTAATCAGCCATACTCCTCCTTTTACTACTCATGTGCCTATACAGGACTTTGGGATTCCCACATATAGTGGCTGCTAGTCTTTTCTCATAATCCCTCTTTGCTCCACATAATTACTTCTTTATTTCTTCTCTGAATCTTTATATTCAGCTTGGATTTCAATTGTATTTTCTACCTGACACCTGTCACAAGCAGGTATCTTTTTCTTTTTCATCTTGATTTCTATTTCAATTTTCATTCAGGGAGCTTTTGTTTCCCCCCTCCTTTCCCTTTTGAGGAAATATACCTTGACTATTCTCAAACCATTCCTTCTTTGAAGGTAGCCCATTGTTCAACTACAGATTTTCCTGCCAACCTTTGGTTCCACTCTCTCCAGACCAGCTCAGTTCTTGCTTCATTCAAGTTGGCTCTCCCCCAATTGATTATTCTTACTCCAGATTGCCCATGCTCCTTTTCCACTGTCATCTTAAACCTTATGATGCAGTGATCACTGTCTCCTAAATGCTCCCCCATTGACATTTGATCTACTTGGCCTACCTCATTTTCAAGAACCAGGTCTTGCAGTTGCTCCTTTCTTGTTGGACTGGACAAATACTGCTGTAGAAAATTCTGCTGAACATACTCCTGGAATTCTTGCCCCTCTCTGGCCTTTACACTATCACAATCCCAGTCTATATTTGGTTAATTGAAGTCCCCCATTATAACTATTCTATAATGGTTGCAACCGTCTGTAACATCCCTGAAGATTTGTTCCACTATTTCCTTTCCACCAGTTGGTGGCCAACAGACGACACTAAACAATTAAGTTGCACCCTTTTTATTTCTTAACCCTAACCAAACTGATTCTGTATTTGAACGCACTGAGATAGCCTCATTCTCCAGCACTGCAATGCTCTCCTAAACCAATACAGCCACCCTTCCTCATTTTCTTCCTCAGGCATGGTATACAGTGGTTAGCACTGCTGCCTCACAGTGCCAGGGACCCAGGTTTGATTCTTGCCTTGGGTGACTATGTGGAGTTGTCCCATCTTCTCCCCAGGTCTGCATGGGACGTTTCCTCTGAGAGCTCGGGTTTCCTCCCACAGGGGGCACGGTAGCACAGTGGTTAGCACTGCTGCTTCACAGCTCCAGGGACCTGGGTTCGATTCCCGGCTTGGGCCTCTGTCTGTGTGGAGTTTGCACATTCTCCTCGTGTCTGTGTGGGTTTCCTCCGGGCGCTCCAGTTTCCTCCCACAGTCCAAAGATGTGCGGGTTAGGTTGATTGGCCATGCTAAAATTGTCCCTTAGTGTCCTGAGATGCGTAGGTTAGAGGGATTAGCAGGTAAATATGTAGGGATATGGGAGTCGTGCCCGGGTGGGATTGTGGTCGGTGCAGACTCGATGGGCCAAATGGCCTCTTTCTGCACTGTAGGGTTTTTATTTATGACACAGACCAAAGATCTGCAGGTTAGGGTGGATTGGCTATGCTAAATTCTCCCTCAGTGTACCCGAACAGGCTCCGGAGTGTGGCAACTAGGGGATTTTCACAGTAACTTCATTGCAGTGCTAATGTAAGCCTACTTGTGACAATAATAAATAAACTTTAAAACAACTTTTAAAACATTCTGAGTAAAATCATAGAATCCCTACGTGCAGGAGGCCATTCGGCCCATCGAGTCTGCACTGACCATAATCCCACCCAGGCCCCACTCCCGTAACCCCTCATATTTACCCTGCTAATCCCTCTGACACTAGAGTTAATTTAGCATGGCCAATCAACCTAACCCGCTCATCTTTGGACTGGGGGAGGAAACCAGAGCACCCGGAGGAAACCCATGCAGACACGGGGAGAATGTGCAAACTCCACACAGGCAGTACTGTGCACATTATTGATCTCTTTATTTAAAGAAAGATGTAAATTGACTAGAAGTTCAAAGAAAGTTTACTAGATTAGTACCTGGAATGGGCGGCTTATATTCTGAGGAAAAGCTAGACAGGCTAGTCTTGTATCTGCTGAAGTTTAAAAGAGTAAGAGGCTACTTGCTTGAAAAATACAAGATCCTGAGAGGACTTTTACAGGGTGGATGTGGAAAAGATATTTCCTCTTGTGGGATAATCTGGAACTTGTGAATACTCATTCAAAATAAGGGTTTCTCATTTAGGGCAGATGTGAGGACTTTTTTTAATGAGGTATATGAGACTTTAGAATTCTTTTCCTCAAAAAGTGGCTGAGGCTGAATCCTTGAATATCTTCAAGGTCAAGGTAGATAGATTCTTGATAAGCAAGGGGACGGAAGGTTATCAGGGATAGGCAGGAATGTGAAGTTAAGGTTAAAATCAGATCAGCCATGATGTTATTGAATGGCAGAGGAGGTTGGAGGGGACAAGTCGCCTCCTCCTGCTCCTTCCTATGTTCATTTGTCAGATGTATCTTTCACAGATGTATCTGTCCATCACAATGTTGGTAGGCATGACCATTGTACAGTGCTTGTAGGACCTTTTTTTTCACATTGATTATACTGTTCATTGTGTTGTGTAGCATTACAACTGTGTTAAATGGGATGATATCAGAACAGATCGAGCAGCTCAAACCTGGGCATCCATGCAGCAATGTGGCCATCAGCAAAGGCAACAACAATCTGTAACCCCATAGAACATAAAACAGTACAGGATAGGAACAGGCCCTTTGGCCCACGATGTTGTGCCGAACATGATGCCAAATTAAACTAATCCCTTCTGCCTGCCCTTGGTCCACATCCCTCTATTCCTTGAATATTCATGTGCTTGTCTAAAAGCCCCTTAAACACCCCTATTCTATATGCCTCCACCACCACCCCTGGCAGGCACGTTCCAGAAACCTACCACTCTGTGTAAAAAGCTTGCCCCTCACATCTCCTTTGAACTTTCCCCCTCTCACCTTAAGTGCATGCCCCTTAGTAAAAGACATTTCAACTCTGGGAAAAAGATTCTGACTGTCAACCCTATCTATGCCTCTCATAATTTTATACACTTCTATAAGGTCGCCCCTCAGCCGTTCCAGAGAAAACAACCCTAGTTTGTCCAGCCGTTCCTGATAACTCATACCCACTAATCTAGGCAGCATCCTGGTAAACCTCTTCTGCACCCTCTCCAAATCGTCCACATCCTTCCTGTATTGTGGCGACCAGAATTGAACGCGATACTCTAAGTCAAACCAAAGTTTTATAAAGCTGCCAACATGATACCCTGACTCTTGTACTCAATGAATTGGTATATCCCTCATTCTGCCATTATCAAGGTGTTCAATCTTGGTTCAGTGCAGAGTGCAGAACATGCCAGGAGTAGGACCACACATACCAAAAAATGAAGTGATAACCTGGTGAAACTGCAATGATGGGGGAAACTCAGCATGTTGGTGCAAAAGACAAAGCTGAATCATTTGCAACTATCTTAAACAAAGAACAAAGAACAATACAGCACAGGAACAGGCCCTTCGGCCCTCCAAGCCCGCGCCGCTCCCTGGTCCAAACTAGACCATTCTTTTGTATCCCTCCATTCCCACTCCGTTCATGTGGCTATCTAGATAAGTCTTAAATGTTCCCAGTGTGTCCGCCTCCACCACCTTGCCCGGCAGCACATTCCAGGCCCCCACCACCCTCTGTGTAAAATATGTCCTTCTGATATCCGTGTTAAATCTCCCGCCCCTCACCTTGAACCTATGACCCCTCGTGAACGTCACCACCGATCTGGGAAAAAGCTTCCCACCGTTCACCCTATCTATGCCTTTCATAATTTTATACACCTCTATTAGCTCACCTCTCATCCTCCGTCTTTCCAGTGAGAACAACCCCAGTTTACCCAATCTCTCCTCATAACTAAGCCCTTCCATACCAGGCAACATCCTGATAAACCTCCTCTGCACTCTCTCTAAAGCCTCCACGTCCTTCTGGTAGTGTGGCGACCAGAACTGTGCGCAGTATTCCAAATGCGGCCGAACCAACGTTCTATACAACTGCAACATCAGACCCCAACTTTTATACTCTATGCCCCATCCTATGAAGGCAAGCATGCCATATGCCTTATTCACTACCTTCTCCACCTGTGACGTCACCTTCAAGGATCTGTGGACTTGCACACCCAGGTCCCTCTGCGTATCTACACCCTTTATGGTTCTGCCATTTATCATACAGCTCCCCCTACGTTAGTTCTACCAAAATGCATCAGTTCGCATTTATCTGGATTGAACTTCATCTGCCATTTCTTTGCCCAAATTTCCAGCCTATCTATATCCTTCTGTAGCCTCTGACAATGTTCCTCACTATCTGCAAGTCCAGCCATTTTCGTGTCGTCCACAAACTTACTGATCACCCCAGTTACACCTTCTTCCAGATCGTTTGTATAAATCACAAACAGCAGAGGTCCCAATACAGAGCCCTGCGGAACACCACTAGTCACAGGCATCCAGCCGGAAAAAGACTCTTCCACTACCACCCTCTGTCTTCTGTGACCAAGCCAGTTCTCCACCCATCTAGCCACCTCCCCCTTTATCCCATGAGATCCAACCTTTTGCACCAACCTACCATGAGGGACTTTGTCAAACGCTTTGCTAAAGTCCATATAGATGACATCCACGGCTCTTCCCTCATTAACCATTCTAGTCACTTCTTCAAAAAACTCCACCAGGTTAGTGAGGCATGACCTCCCTCTCACAAAACCATGCTGACTATCATTAATGAGTTTATTCCTTTCTAAATGCACATACATCCTATCTCTAAGAATCCTCTCCAACAACTTCCCGACCACGGACGTCAAGCTCACCGGCCTATAATTTCCCGGGTTACCCATCCTACCCTTCTTAAATAACGGGACCACATTAGCTATCCTCCAATCCTCTGGGACCTCACCTGTGTCCAGTGACAAGACAAAGATTTGCGTCAGAGGCCCAGCGATTTCACCTCTTGTCTCCCTGAGCAGCCTTGGATAGATTCCATCAGGCCCTGGGGATTTGTCAGTCTTTATATTCCCTAAAAAACCTAACACTTCCTCCCTTGTAATGGAGATTTTCTCTAACGGGTCAACACTCCCCTCCGAGACACTCCCAGTCAACACATCCCTCTCCTTTGTGAATACCGACACAAAGTATTCATTTAGGATCTCCCCTACTTCTTTGGGCTCTAAGCATAATTCCCCACTTTTGTCCCTGAGAGGTCTGATTTTTTCCCTGACAACCCTTTTGTTCCTAACATATGAATAAAATGCCTTGGGATTCTCCTTAATCCTGTCTGCCAAGGACATTTCGTGACCCCTTTTTGCCCTTCTAATTCCTCATTTGAGTTCTTTCCTACTTTCTTTGTATTCCTCCAGAGCTCCCTTTGTTTTTAGCTGCCTGGACCTAACGTACGCCACTCTTTTCTTTTTGACCAATCCCTCAATTTCCCTGGTTATCCACGCTTCTCGAATCCTACCCTTCCTATCCTTCTTTTTTACAGGCACATGCCTATCCTGAAGCCCTAACAACTGTTCCTTAAAAGACTCCCACATGCCAGATGTGGATTTACCCTCAAACAGCCTCTCCCAATCAACAACTGTCAATTTCTGCCTAATCCCACTAAAGTTAGCCTTCCCCCAATCCAACACATTACCCTTGGGACAGCACTCATCCTTTTCCATCACTATCCTAAAGCTAACAGAATTGTGGTCACTATTTGCCACATGTTCCACTACTGAAACTTTGAAGACCTGACCGGGCTCATTCCCCAGTACTAGGTCCAGTATAGCCCCCTCTCTAGTCGGGCTACCTACATATTGTTCCAAAGAACCTTCCTGTACGCATTTTACAAATGCCTCCCCATTCAGACTCCCAGCCCTACGCGATTTCCAGTCTATACCAGGGAAATTGAAGTCTCCCACTACAACAACCCTATTCTTCCTGCACCTATCCATTACCTCCTGACATATCCGTTCTTCCACTTCCCTTGGGCTGTTGGGGGGCCTGTAGTATACCCCCAACACAGTGACTGCCAGAAATGTCAAGTGGATGATCCATCTCAGGGTCCTCCTGAGGTCCCCAGCATTAGTCTTCAGCCAATTTCATTCACTACAGATCTAACATCTTGAAGGACAAGTGAAGCAAAGAAGCATGGGAACACCAGCACTTGCAAATTTCCCTTCAAGCCAAACACTAGCCTGTCTTGGAACTATATCAATGTTTCATCAGTTACTGGATTAAAAAGCTGGAACTCTTTTCCTAATTGGACTGAATGTATCTACACCAGATGGACTGCAGTAGTACAAAAACGTAGCTCTAAAGCATCTTCTTGAAGACATTAGGGATGGGCAACAAATGCTGACTTTGCCTGAGACACTCACATCCTACGAAAGAATAAAGAAAACTCTGGGAGACTACATACAGCTAATGACACACTTTGGGTACTGTTTGCAAATACTGACACATTTCCTGGGAATTAATGCAGAGGACCTTGCTGGAATGAATGGTGTAGCTGTTAATTAGATTTTTTTCTTTATTCTTCAGCTCAATTTCTTTTCTGCTGTAACTATAAAGCATATTGACATTGTAATGCCAACTATACATTTCCTTAACCATTGGGATGTAGGGATTGAGAAAGAAAGAGTAGCAATGAAGAGGAGATGAATTAAAGTCAAATTAAACATTTAAAATCTTGAACAAAAGTATACGAGATGTAGGAATGAGATTCAACAATTTAAATTGTTTCTCTTCTGGGCTAGAAAGGTTGATTCACATTTTAAATTATATCATTAAAAAAAGATACGCTGCTAGGCTTTATCCTTAACTTTGTGTGGCATGTTTAATGCCCACTGATGTGCACATCCAACACGTTCTTTAAAATTACTGGGGTACTGAGGGCAATCAGTTTCTGTGCACAAACAGTGGAACAGAGCAAAATCTGGCCTACTAAGATGCTTGAATGTGTCCATGAAAACATGGACACATTCTAGGAATCCACCTGCAAATGGTAATGCGGTATGAGCCATCCTGACCTGGGCTTCTGACCACATACACACATTTACAATGTTTGAAATGGCCCTGCTAAAATTTAAGTACGTGCTAGGGACACACCCAGACTGTGAAATCCTGGCATTCCTGAATCTAGTCAGCCACTTTGGAGAACAGTGCTTCTATCCAGTATTAGGATGGGTGAAGGGGGCAGGAAAATCTGCTGAAGTCTTTCTTCGTTAAAGTTTTACTTGAGGAGGTCTCACTTCAACAACTTATTGAAGTGCTGATCTGTCAGTAGCCTTCTCAGTTGTGGTTGATGATAGAAATTGAGCTGTAATTCAGCAATATTTTCACATTCAAGGCTGCTTTGATCAGGGGCCTTAGTCAATATTTTGCAACTGAGAGAATTACTGAATTAGGCAGCAGCCTCAGTTGGTAGCTTGCACCTACAACTTTTAGCAGAGAGCTGAACACAGCGGGAGGCGGTGGTGTCATGGTACTGTCACTGGACTAGTAATTTGAGACCTTGGGCAATGCATTTTTGGGTGGCACAGTGGCTAGAATTGCTGCCTCACAGCGCCAGGGTTCGATTTCCAGCTTGGGTCACTGTCTGTGCGGAGTCTGCACATTCTCCCCGTGTCTGCGTGGGTTTCTTCCAGGTGCTCTGGTGTCCTCCCACAGTCCAAAGATGTGTGGGTTAGGTGGATTGGCCACGCTAAATCGACCCTTAGTGTCAGGGTGACTAGCTAGACATATGCATAGAGTTATGGGGATAGGGCCTGGGTGAGATTGTGGTCGGTGCAGACTCGATGGGCCAAATGGTCTCCTTCTGCACTGTAGGAATCTATGATTCTATGACTGCAGAGAGACTTCTGACAGGAAACTTTACTATTGCAAGGGCAACAGCATGTCCAAGGATGAAGGCATTTCATACAGACATGAACTGAGGACGAAGCTGCTCGGAAATAAACCTTAGTACGAGGACACATTACTAAAATCACATTCAGACCCTAAGCACGTTCAGCTCCTTCATAGGTTTATCTTCCCTCTGATAATATCTTTTGAAACACTTCAAAGTTTATTTTTAAACAATGAATTAAAGGATGCACCTGCGGTGGCTCCAGCCCTGAAATGTCTCTTTCAGAATTAGTAGCTGTTGGTAGTATGACCATTTTTGTAACCTGAATCAATGTTATTTAGCACAGCCAACTAACACGGTTGAAAGCCATTTTGAATGAATCTAGAATACAGTTTCAAACTAAACCAATTACTGCATTATTGGAAAACTGCTAGGTTAGTCAAATAAAGAGCTTTAATTATGAAACAATTACAGAATAAGTAAATAATCAAAGATGTATGAGAAATGCTGGTAATATAACCTGTAACACAAAGTCTGTAATGTTATGGGTAGGATTTACCGGCTCCCGCACCACATGTTTTCTGGCAGCAGAAGTGGCTGTTGGCCACCGGCAGAATCTTCCAGTCCCGCTGATGTCTATGGTGTTTTGTGTGGCTTGACTACTGCGGGGTGGCGGGGTTCGCCATTCCTGCTAGCAGGAAGGGCCGGAAAATTCTGCCCTTTATGATTAATAATTACACGTTATTAACAATGGATTTTAATTACACCTATATATGATCATACATCCAGCCAGTCTGGAGCAGCAAGGTGTGCTAAACTCAAAACTTTCTTGACCATGGCAAGTTATGTTAAGATGGGAATGCCTATAGTGCAGAAGGGGTCCATTTGGCCCATCGAGTCTACACCGCCTCTCTAAAAGAGCATCTTACCCAGGTCCAACTGCCCACCCTATACTCATAACCCTGAGCATTTACCATGGCTAATCCATCTAACCAACACATCTTTGGACACTAAGAGGCAATTTAACATGGCCAGTCCACCTAACCTGAATATCTTTGGACTGTGGGAGGAAACCCCAGAGCACCCGGAGGAAACCCACGCAGACACGGGGAGAACGTGCAAACTCCACACAGTCACCCCAAGGATGGAATTGAACCCGGGTCCTTGGCGTTGTAAGGCAGTAGTGTTCACCACTGTGCCACAAAAGAACAGGGCATTTTCCACCCTTCTCATTTTTGAGTCGGCCATTGTATTAAGACATCAGGAGTTGCCAACAGGTGTCAGGAGCCAATTATAAATCAGCAAACAGTTAACTAATTATTGTTTGACAATTAGGCTAATTTAAGATAAGAAAATGTGAGCTGAGTGGATAACAATGACGGTTTCGAGTAGCTATCTTATTAACATGCTATCCATATATTGGATCATCGCATCACGTCTTCAGCCTGATCAACCAGGTAAAGTACCAAGAAGTCTGTTTTAATTGTTAAAGTTAAGCACTCTCCATTTACTATTAACTGAAACTTTGTTTTCTTTTAATCTTTCTAATGTGTTATCTTTCTACCTTTTAATGATTAATAAATCTTTTGAATTCTTGTCGGATAGTTAACTTGTAGGGCCTTGTGATTTAATTCACAATTGGGGATTTATTGCAAACAATCTGTACCCCATAAATCAACTTAGATAACATAGTTAGGGACTGCTGGGAACCAACACAAATATTAAACAGTGACCATTTAGATTTTTATTGAATATGATTTTTACATCGCTGATAAGCAACTCACAGCTGATAAAAATAAATTACTGCAGGTGCTGGAATCTGAAACCAAAAGAAAAAATGCTGGAAAATCTCAGCAAGTCTGAGACCTTTGACAAAGGGTCATCTGGACTCGAAACGTCAGCTTTTTTCTCTCCTTACAGATGCTGCCAGACCTGCTAAGATTTTCCAGCGTTTTCTCTTTTCTACTCACAGCTGATTACTGATTGCAAGGGATCTGCAATCCTTTGTTCTGATATGTGTATTTATATTTGCTTGAACCTCCATCTCCTAATTGTCTCTTATTCTTGGCCTCTCACCCTTCTGCATCAACTTTCATATAATCACGTGGCTTCGGTCTATTTGAGTGTAGATGTCTGAAATGGAAATAACAGATGAATGGAGGTTGCTTGATGTTGATGTGATTATCCCCCAATCAAATATATCACCAGCAAGTATCCAAGTGCTTAGATCAGTGGTTCCCAAACTTTTTTCACTGGGCCGCACTTTCAGAATAAAAATTTGCTCGCGCCACACCGAATTTTTTATTGATAGGAAATACATTCAAAAACAAAAAAACCCCAACTCCTAGCAGTGCTTGACTCATAACATAGAACACAACTACTTTATAATATGATCATGGGACATCCAGAAATTTTAAAACAATCACTTTGGAAAAATATCTAATCCATGTTTAAATGTTTCTTTGATTGTCCTTGAATCTTCCCGCCACACTTGCCATCCTCTCTTGCCGCACCAGTGTGGCGTGCCGCAACGTTTGGGAACCACTGGCTTAGAGAGAGAGAAAGGAATCTGCATTTCCCAAATTATATTACAAACAACTCCCCTGGGAGCTGGTTATAAACTTTCAGGTCAAGAGGAGCGTACTGGTTAATACTGAATGAATACGGATACTGGTTGGTGTAGGATGTGCAATAGGGATCAGTGACTGAATACTGCAAGTTTAGTGTGCATGTTAGGGAACGATGGATACAGATATAATGGATGTGTCATATATAGGATGCACAGTGGATATCAATGAGAGTGGTGCACTGTAATTGTAAGTCAGCACAAGATGCACAAAGAGCACTGATCAGTCACACACTCAATCAGTGAATGTTGGGGGTAGTAAGATCAGTGGGTGTAGAAGGCACAGTGAGTGCTAATAGGTATGCAGCACACAATGAACCTCAGGGATATAGATTGCAACAGAGGGACAGCCGGTATATGGTGCATGTTGGATATCAATAAGTATTGTGTGTACAGTTGGCATCAGTGCAAGCATGGTAAACCATGCATAATAGTGTGTAAACGATAAGAATGAATAGGTATGGGGTGTAGTGACAGTGTCAGTGACTGTAGAGTATAGAATGATAGTGCACAGTCCATACCATCCATATCAGTGAACATAAAGTGCACAAAGGAGCCGTGTGGGGTGCAAATTGAGTACTGTATTGGTGAATTACAGGAAAATTAACTAATGAGTGAACACATCAACATAATGTTATACTTCCAATTGGACTATTTCAAGTTTTTTTTCCAGTACGTGCAATACATTTACAGCCAATAGAAGGGGTTACTGGAGCTAAGGAACTCAGGATAAAAACATACACATACAACAGTAAGCTAGACTTTCCTGCGTCAAGCAGCTCCTTATTCCTGACCTTCTGAAGGGAGCTATTCAAGAGCTCTCAAGATGGCCTTCAAAATGGCAGCGCAGGCCACAGCTCCTGGGTCAGGTCGGGTGAGTTGAGCCGAGGAGATGTAACTTGCCCGTCCTGCCTCTGCTATCAAATCCTTGGTGGCTTCTGCGCCTGCTTCAGCTTTCTAGAAACAAAAACAGAAGATAAAATGACAACAGTCCTCAATCCACAAAGCAGTCACAATCCATACTGCCCATTCTGGTCCTGAGATCACTGTTACATAGCCTGCATCCCAACACATTCAGCAAATGCTTCTATGTCCAAATAACTATTAACCTTGAGGTAGACATATATACATCGGAGATCATCATGTTAATTGACATGAAGCAAAGCTTAAAAGTTTTTGAATATTACAGTAAGTTACTTGAAGCAACCCCTTGTGTTCTCCCAGTGTACGAGTTATATTCATGGATACTAATCCATGTTAATAAATATTAATCAGGTAGGGATGCATTAGCAAGATAGAGAAAATGCTCACTCCATAATTGCTTCTGAAGCTATTTTTTTTCCTCTGGCCCCAAGCTCCAATGGCAACAATCCTTGTCAGATGTTTGGTCCAAGTAATCATTCTTTTGCCTATACCTCAGGCAGTGAATGTTAGGGAAGTTGGTCAAATGTGGGGGTTATCAAAAGCCAGTTCAATCTTACCCTCACTGTTCATCATTATGCACATACTCCAGCAGCATTTCTGGTTAGAGGTCAGGAGCAAGAGCTCCAGTTGACGTTTGCATCCCACATTCATGCACTGAGTAGAGCTCATGTTGTCCCTTACCTGCACAGCCTCAGCTAGCACTTGCAGTTCATTGCCATCTTCATCTGTCAATTTACGTAACTCCTCCTCAGCAGGGCATAGTGAGTCAAGCTAGGATAAAAGGCACAAAATTGTGGCAAGTGGGATTCATACAAAACAATCAAGTTAGTGTAGAACCTACTCCATCCATGGAGATATGTCCAGAAAAATATCAATGAAATCCAGTCCTGAAACCCGGAAACAGTTCCTCTCTATAATTCGGATCTCAATCACATTTAAAGGACATGTTTTAATTTAAGAACATAACATTATTAGCTTGTGCCTGTAGTATGAAGGCTTGACACATAAAGGATTAATGTGGAACTGAGTACAGTACCGCCCACACAGTATGTACCAGAACACATGACCTAGAGGTCAGTGTAATGTTCGACACAGCCATTGTATAAAGGGGATAAAGGGGTCTTTCTCAGGATGGCAGCTGGTGACTAGTGGTGTGCCTCAGGGGTCAGTGCTGGGCCACAACCTTTCACAATATACATTAACGATTTGGAGGAAGGAACTGAAGGCACTGTTGCTACGTTTGCAGATGATATAAAGATATGTAGAAGGACAGGTAGTATTGGGGAAGCAGGGGGAGCTGCAGAAGGACTTGGCAGGTTAGGAGAGTGGGCAAAGAAGTGGCAGGTGGAATACAATGTGGAAAAGTGTGAGTTTATGCACTTTGGAAGGAGGAATAGAGGCATAGACTATTTTCTAATTGGGAAAATGCTTAGTAACTCAGAAACACAAAGGGACTTGGGAGTCCTTGTTCAAGGTTCTCTTAAGTTAACGTGCAGGTTCAGTCGGCAGTTAGGCAGGCAACTGCAATGTTAGCATCCATGTCGAGAGGGCTAGAATACAAGAGCAGGGATGTCCTTCTGAGGCTGTATAAGGCTTTGGTCAGATCCCATTTGGAGTATTGTGAGCAGTTTTGGGCCCCATATCTAAGGAAGGATGTGCTTGCCTTGGAAAGGGTCCAGAGGAAGTTCACAAGAATTATCCCTGGAGTGAAGAGCTTGTCGTATGAGGAACGGTTGAGGGCTCTGGGTCTGTGCTCATTGGAGTTTAGAAGGATGAGGGGGGATCTTATTGAAACTTACAGGATACTGTGAGGCCTGGATAGAGTGGACGTGGAGAGGATGTTTCCACTAGTAGGAAAAACTAGAACCAGAGGGCACAACCTCAGGCTAAAGGGACAATCCTTTAAAACAGAGATGAGGAGGAATTTCTTCAGCCAGAGAGTGGTGAATCTGTGGAACTCTTTGCCGCAGAAGGCTGTGGAGGCCAGGTTATTGAGCGTCTTTAAGACAGATAGATATTGATAAGGAGATCAGGGGTTATGGGGAAAAGGCAGGAGAATGGGGATGAGAAAAAAAATCAGCCATGATTGAATGGCAGAGCAGACTCGATGGGTTGAGTGGCCTAATTCTGCTCCTATGTCTTATGGTCTTATGTGTAGAAGCAAGCATGAAGATAGCTTGGACCTTTACTGTGCCAGTGTATATAGTATCCACTAGTTAAGTTGAACTACTCAAGACTTTAATACTTTAATAAGACCTACCGAACTAACCCAACACTTACAACAGTATCTAGTCCCTTTAACATAGGGAAACACAACAAGACATTTCACAGGAACATTATCAGACAAAAGTGGCACACAGCTGAGGGAGAAATGAGCATTGATGATTTCATTAAAGGTTTTAAGGAAGTTCTTAAAGGAAGAGAGGCGGAGACATTTAGGGAAGGAATTCCAGAGCTTAGGGTCTATACGCCTGATGGACTGTTTGCAAATTGTTAGACAAAGGGAGCTGGAGGGTGATGCACAACAGGCCAAGGTTGAAGGAACACAGTTCTTGGAGGGTTGTAGGAGGTAACATTTTGGCAGAGATAGGGCAATGGAGGGAACCGAAAACAAGGAGGAGAATTTTTAAAACAAGTTGCTCATTTCCCACCTACACACGATGACAAAATTATACAAATGATGCATATTTTAACCCCCTTCCCAAGCATTATTTTCATAACAACAGTGCTGCATTTCTGAATTTTTTTGTACTAAAGGGACTGAAAACACTGTCTGAGCTGAGGGAAGAGATTGCAGGCACAAGGAACTACATGAAAAGCTTAACCTTGTCTGGAAAAAAAGAGAGTTCAATGGGCAGAAACATAGTCCAAGGGAAGAGAGCTACACCAACAGGGCAAACGTCCCGACCACTCTTGCATTTTCTTGGCAGCCAAACTGAGTGAATTCAAAAAGTTTATGTTGGCGTTTCCCAAATTCAGGGGTTGGGAAATGCCAACATAGTCAGGGTTCAAAATTGTTATTAAATTTGACCGTCCTGGTCTGTACAACTCAGTACCACAACCGGCAGGCCACGTAACATTCTTCCAAGACCATGTAAAAGCTGTCTGCTCGATTAAATATCATTTAAGAATCTGTAATGCCCACTTCTTTCAGAATTTAGCTGCAATTGAAGTGCAAGGGGAAAGACTCACCATGGTTCGGTCTCCTGGCTCCGCACCTCCATATCTGTGCAACATGAAATAACTAAATTAAACAATTGTCAGCAAATACCACAAGTCACAACAACACTGGGACAAAAATGGAACTGAAAATTTCAAGTAAAGTCTCGTAATATTTCTCACTGCAATGACATTTGTTACAAAGTTCAGCCATAATGACTATTGTAGGAGTCATCTATCTCTGTTTAGCAAAATGAGGATACAACATTTGTCTTGAGGTCAAATTATTACAGTGAAATTACTGTTGTACATATTTGTACATAAAGGCCCCATGAAAATCATTTCTTGCCAAAAGAATTTTAAAGACTTTGAGGTGGAGTTTCTGATTTGGCATACATTGTGCCTTAAACTGCATCCAATTTGAAAAATATTTTCCCTCCAACCCTTATTTGCATATTACCAAACACAAAATCTACCATGAATCGGTGTTTTAAAATGTGATTTTTAAAGTTTTGCTTTCCTAACTATTCCTCGATATATTTAAGGGTGTCAACTTGGTAATGTTTGAATAGCAGAGCTGAAAAAAGTAGTGTCAGAAAAATATGCATTTAAAATCACAACATCAATCCATCACCTGTGAGAAAGATGATTTCTTAGAATCCCCACAGTGCAGAAGGAGGCTATTTGACCCACTGAGCCTACACCAATAACAATCCCACCCAAGCCCTCTCCCCGTAACCCCACGCATTGACCCTGCTAATCCTCCTGACACTAAGGGGCAATTTAGCATGACCAATCCACCTAACCTACACATCTTTGGACTGTGGGAGGAAACCGGAGCACCCGGAGAAAACCCACACAGGCATGGAGAGAACATGCAAACTCCACACAGACAGTCACCCAAGGCCGAATTGAACCCAGGTCCCTGGTGCTGTGATTTCAAAGTACTAAAAATGTATACATTATAATGACACTTAAAAAAATCTATTTTCTAGTTAGTTAGGGTTATAGTAGTAATTTCCTGAGTAAATTTTCGAAAAATGGCATTCAAAACTTTTCAAAACATAATAATGTGTCCTTGCTTCCAAGCGATCAAACTTAATCTTTGGAGATTCCTTGAAAGCAACTGAGTGCGATAAGCACAACTCCTAATGGGAATTAAGTCATCTAGGGTATGGCCTGTTTTATGGATGGGGCATGATTCTGGGGCAATGTTTCTCTAACCAGCACAAAAGATCTTGCGTGAGCTGGATTCTGCCATTCTCCCTGTAATCATGCACAGTGCATGTAGGAGGCCTATAAATAAATCAACAGAACTTCTGCTGTTCCTCAATGATTGTTTGTTGCAACATCTGTGTCCAACTATACTTAGCTTGAAAAGGATTGCACTCTCCAATGCAGACTCTCCAGAGCTGTCTCTGATACTCTTGTCTTGCTCATTTGGGAGTTGTGAACCATCAGATGGAATACCAACTAAATATCTAACTGGATCCACATTGTGTGGGTAGCTGTGCTGGTGAATAGTAAACATATGGATCTGACTAATTTATAATAAGTTTCTGATTAAAATAAAGATAGTATTGGTCCAAATAGTCACACCTGGATCACTCAATCAGTAATGTTTCTCTCCATCACCATTCTGACATAATTCCACTAACAAGTACCCACTTGTTCTCTACTCTTCAGTTTATTTTTAACATACTTCCAAGATTTAATTTCAATTTTGACAGTTTTGAGCTTAACTAACAGTTTTTGTGTAGAATTTTGATAATTGCTATCCAAGTCCACAAAAGTGTGGAATTTTCCAGCTCACTTGATTTATGAGTTTGATGAAAAAGTTGAAGAGGTTGTTCACACAGGTATATCCTCACCTACATACTTGTTAACTGTTAATTTACTAAATTATTATTTTACAGATAAACTGCAGTGTATTCCCGGTATTTGAGTATTTTGTATGGTACGTAAATAAAACTACAGGCTGCAGTTGTCTACGTGTGTTGTCACCCTTTCTGAAATGGGTGTCATGTGTCCTTTCCTCAGTAAATTGCCAATAACAATTTACTCCTTCATAATGGCTCATTGAACAACAGGAATAGTTTCCTTACTAAATCTTCATGTTCTTGGACGAAAAAAACCCTATCTCATGGTATACTGACCTCTTCAATGCTTCAATTCCAGTATTCAAAGCATCTGCCCAGGCAGAGGGATTGTTGTTATCTTTCAAACTTTGCGCTGCTGCCATCAAGGAAATACTGTACAGCTACAATAGAAAGTGCATGCCATTATAGATAGAGTGCTCCTAGACACAAAAACAACATCAGACTACAACAAATAGGAAATACCAAAATTAGTGGAATCACATGAAATTAATAACTTATCTTTATTTAGCACTTTTGATGGAATAAAACATCCCAAGTCACTTTGCAGGTGCATTAAAAAACAATTGATACCAAATGACACAAAGATATTAGACTTGAACACAAAACATTTGATCAAAGTGAGAGGTTTTAAGGAGTGTGTTAAAGGAGGAAAGCAAGCTCAAGAGGCAGAGAAGTGTCGGAAGATTCGGGCCTGGTAAATGATGACACAGCCATGGAAGATGGTGTGATTAAAATCAGGGATACTGAAGAGACCAGAATTAGAGAAGCACATGCATCTGTAAGGCTTGTGGAGCTGGCCGAGGGGATTATGGAGATAGAAAGGGCCAACCAAGACCATGGAGCGTTTTGAAAACAAGGATGCAAATTTTAAAATCAAAACATTGTTTGATCAAGTGTTAATGTCAATCAGTGAACATGAGGGCAATAGGTGAACAAGATTTGGTGTGAGCTAAGACACAAGCAGCAGAGTGAGGAATGACTCGAGTTTAAGGAGCAAAGAATACGGGAGATCAGGCAGGCATTGTGGTAACAAGGGCATAAATGAGGGCTTCAGCAGCAGTTGAGCTAAGATGGGGTGAAATCGATTGATGTTAGAAGTGAAAATAGGCATTCTTTGTGATGACATGAATATGAGTTTGAAAGCTCAGCTTGCGGTCAAATGTATCACTAAGGTTGCAAACAAACTGGTTTAATCTCAGACTGTTGCCATGGAGAGGGATCGAGTCAATAACTAGGAAATAGATTTTGGAACCGTAACCGAAAACAATGGCTTCAGTCTTCAATATTTAACTGGAGGAAATTTCTGCTCAAAAAGTACCAATGTTGGATAAGCAGTCTAAGGATTTAGGAACAGTGGGGTAGTTGAGAAAGTGGTGGTGAGGTAAATTCACAAAATCATAAGAAATAGGAGCAGTAGTAGATCCTTCAGCCCCACAAGATGCTCGCATTTAATGCGATCATGGCTAATCTGATTGTGGCTTTTAAGTCAATCGTGCAAGCTGGGTTCCCCATTAATTCTTGACTTCCTTATAGAACAAAAATCTGTCTAACTCAGCCACAAATATACTTCATGATCAGGACCTGAACTTATGCTCCTGAGGCAGGTTCACCGAGCAGGGAAAGCCATCACAGCAAAAAGTGCCCGAAAAGGCTGGGATCTTCACTTGGGTTGCGGGATAGAGTCAGGTCTGGTGCCTCAGGATGCAGATTGGATGTGGCCATGGGGACTGCTGAGTGCCGATGTAGGCTAATTAAAAGGCCCACTGGGACGTTGTTCCAACTGTTTTCTTAAACGTTAGACCCTCACACTACCCCCCCCCCCCCAAAATAGCACCCTCACGCCCCACTCATTCTCTATGTTAACATGCCAACCCATCCCCCATGACTCTCATACCCTTCTATGCCAACTCATGCACCCATCCACCATCACCCTTTGCACTTGCACTTTCCATGCCAACTTATCCAGTATCCACAATGGGCAGACCTCGGCATTCTTGCTAAGATGAAATAAAATAAAGCTCTAAATATCTATTACAAACTTCACTATAAAACAAACATTTTCATTCACACGAGCCCATTTAATGCATCTTAAATACCTCAAATACTTAATCCCATATAAACACAAACATTTGTATTTAAAATCCCACACCAAAGACAGCTAATTCTTTAATAAGCTCATTGAATGGTCAAACTGAATTTACAACACCTCCACTGTGATTATGACAGGTTGTTGAAAGTAGTCAAGCATTAAAAATACTATAATCGTATCAATTGGGTAATGTCAAAAAACGACTTTTGAAACAGCGAAAACATATTTTCTTTCGCCTGATGATGTCAACAAGAAGCAGCATGTGATTTTGATTTTATTTGCTTTATTGCCGCATGTACAGTGCGGCCCGTTGTAACGCGATGGTTGGGGTCCATAAAATGTTATCGTGAAAAAAGCGGGGTCGCGCTTAATTTGCCAATTTTTTGCAGAAAAAAAGAGTCCAATGATTCATTGCGTTATATGCGAATTCACGCTAAATCGGGGCACGTTAAATCGGGGTTCCACTGTATTGATATACAGTGAAGAGCATGTTCATAGAGTACATAGGGGAGAATGAAAGGAGAGGGTGCAGAATATAGTGTTACAGTCATTTTTGACATAATACCAATTCCATATATAGTGTTAATTTTCAGATTAATTAAAAAAAGAGAAGTTCTTTAAATACTAATATCCACCACCTAGTTTTAAGAACTAATTTAATCAACCTTCTCCTGACCATAGTTCTTCAACTGAATGCAAAATTTGTCCCATCAGAATAGTTCAGTCAGCAGTTGTTTCCATTTACATTTAATGCACATTAGAGAAAATGCATTTCTGTGTCCACTCTTAGGAGTTCAACCAGAGATTGTACCATCACAAATATCTTCCTTTGTCCTAGTATGGTTCCAATCAGTGGAGAATTTTTCCCCTGATTCCCATTTATTCCAATTTTACAAGGGCTCCAAATGCCATCATGATTTCAAGGGTAGTCACACTCACCTCACCTGTGGAATTCAGCTCTTCTGTCTGTGCTTGGATTAAGGCTGTAATGAGTTCTAGACCTGATTATCTTAGCAGAATACAAACTGTGCAATGATGAGCAAATTATTGGTGTGCTTGCTAGCACTACCAATGACACCTTCCAGCACTTTGCTGATCACTGACGAGTCCGTAATTGAGCAGATTGGATTTTTCGTACTTTTTGTGGACAGAATGTACTTGGACAATTTTCCGCATTGTCAGGTATATGTCAGTGTTGTAGTTCAATAGATCATCTTGGTTGCAGGCATGGTCAATTCTGGAGCACAAATCCTCAGTACTACTGTTGGGATGTCATCAGTGTCCATAACCATGGTTGTCTCCAGGGCCCTCGGTTTCCTGATATCACATGGAGTTAATCAAATTGGCTGAAGATGGACTTCTGTATTTTTGAGGGTCTTTGGAGAAGGCCAAGATGGATCATTTGCTCGGTACTTCTGGCTGTAGATGATTGCAAATGCTTCAATCTTATCTTTGCACTCATTGGTTTGGGCCTGTCATCATTAAAAAGGTGGATGCTCACCAGCCATAGGCTCCTGTCGTTATTTGATTGTCCACCACTATTCATGATTGGATGTGGCAGGGCTTCAGAGCTTTAATCTGATCTGTTATGGACAGATGCATCTGCTTCAGGTAGATTTGTGACGGGAAGGCCAAATAGGTTTTTCCCTCGTGTTCGTTCTCTATCTGCCACAAGCCCAGTCTGACAGACATGTCTTTCGGGCTTGACCAGCTCAGTCAGTGGTGGTGATAACAAACCATTCTTGGTGATGCATATTGAAGCTCCCCACCCGGTATACATTCTGTGCCCTTGATACCATCAATGCTTCTTCCAGGCTGTTGCTTGGCTACTCTGTGGAACTGCTCTCCAATTTTGGAAAAAGTCCAAAGATATGTAGATTAAGTGGACTGGCCATGCTAAATTGCCTCTTAGTGTCCAAAGTTGTGTCGGTTAGGTGGATTAGCCATGACAAAATGTGCAGGGTTACAGGGATGGGCGGGGGGAGGGCCTGGGTAAGATGCTCTTTCGGAGAGTTGGTGCAGACTCAATGGGCCGAATGGCTTCCTTTGGCAATGTAGGGATTATATTCAATATCAGTGAAGAGGCAATTGCAGGGTTGACTGGGTTGAGTGTTGTCTTGATATTTCTGGTGCTTAGGTTGATGCCATGTGTCCATCCAGTTTAATTCTTATTAGATTTTATCAGAGCTGTTTTATACCACTAAAGAGCTAGCTAAGATCAAGAGTAGTTAAAAGTCATTGCTTTGAATCTGGAGTTAAATATAAACCAGAATTAATCCAGAACATTAGAATGGAGTTTTACCAACAATCTGGTAGTTTCACGTCACATTTATTGACACTAGTCTTTGTTCTAGATTTAGTTCATTAACTGAATTTAATTTCTGCAGCTGTCATGGTGGGATTTGAACTTATTCCTCCCGATCACTAACCCAGATATCATGATTACCAGTCCAGTAACTTGACAACCGTGCTAATGATTGTTGAAGGCCAATCATCTCAGCCCAGGACATTGCTATCTATAAGGTATAAATCAGAGCTTAAAGGGTGAATGCAAATAAGTAAGAAAGTAAAATCATCAGCACTATGTGAGAAGAAAGAGAGGCAAAAAAAAAGAGTTCTATAATTAACTGGAGGGACAGACAAAAATAACTTGCAAGGTCGGATTGGAGAAAACAAATAACAGCTTTAATTAAGGGAGTAAAGATCAATGTCAGCTTGAACTGGAAGAGAAGGAGCAGTACCTGTCTAAACTGAGAGAACAGGGAATTGAGAAAGATGAGTGGTGGCAGCAAAGAGTCACGAGAAGCAGAATTCAAGTTCCTTGTAGTTGTTAGGCAATATTGACAATGCTGGAAAGATCCGTGGATAAACAGTTGAAAATAAACTGATGAACTGAAAACACTTTTCAGTAGAATATGTCTTGAGCTACCACAAGCTTGGCTGAGTTACATGATTTACTGATTGCAAACAAATAAAATAAATACTTATTGTAATTCTTTTAGCCTAACCATTGGGTCATTCTTTGCTAGTTTCACTCTACAATACTGGTTAGAAATAGAATCATAATATGGACTTACTGCTCCTGATGTCCCACCCATATGGTCTCGTGTCAATTTGCCTAGGCACAAAAGGAGCCGGTGACCATTGCCAGGAACTCCATCAGATGTCAACAAGTTCTTAATGGCTGAGTGGAAAAGATTCACAGATATCAGGAGGTTTTACAAAGGCTCCAACTCCTTATTGTAAACCTGATAGATTAGATATACTCACCATCATCAATTTAGCATTCAATGACATAAATTATTTTGCTATGAGGATATGCCCCTTAAGTTTTAGAAATATGATTTTCAACTTTCAATGGACTGTAAATTTTGTAGTTTGAACAGAAGCTGGGCCAATGGCTCAACAGCATAAGGCCACATTCCAAGGTGAAGGTGAAAAACCAGCGAATAATCCACAGGAGAGTGTGAAGAGAGAAACAGCTCCTGTAATCTGGACACCCATTAAAAGTCTTAACTATCTAAAGAGAGATAAACAATGCAAAGTACTGGATATTGAAACATTGGCTGCCACAGATGCACCCAACAATGCTAGAAAGAGATTGCAAGTGACATAGGTTTGTGTGTGTTTCTTGTGTGTGTGTGTGTGTGTGTGTGTGTGTGTGTGTGTGTGTGTGTGTGTGTGTGTGTGTGTGTGTGTGTGTGTGTGTGTGTGTGCACCAGTTAAATACATGAAAAGGCAGATTCTCTGTGACCGAGGCGGTTAACTAGAGGGGAGCCAGTTCACTCCTTCTCGCCTGGTCATAACAAAATTGGGGCCCTGTCTGGGATTGTTCTTACAGACTGGTGAAAAGTAAACTGTTCCTTCAAAAGTAATTTAAAAGCTGCTAAAGATTTTCTTGGACTTGTAATATTGAAGTGCAGAAATGTCCACATCAACGTCATGGAACAGGATGAGATAACATAATAAGTTACGTGCATTGTCCTTGGAAGAATTAAAAGGTGTAGCTCGGCACTTGGAGGTACAGTTTCACCCGAATGTCAGAAAAATTGAAATTTTAAAACAGGTGGTGAAACATTTAGAGATGGAAATGAGGAACAGATCTATTAACGGCAGAGAAATTAAGATTGGAGCAGCAGAAATTGAGAAAAGGGAAAAAGGGAGAGAGAGGCAGGAACAGAAGGGGGAGAAGGAGGAGAGAGAATTCCAGTAAAGGGAAAGAGAAAAGGAAAGGGAGTTTAAATTAAACAGCTTGAGCTGAGACAGGACGATCTCTGTGTACTGGGAAAAAGAAACAGTAAAAACTGGGAAATAAGAATACTGCTCTGAACTGGTCAAGTACACTTTAAAATGGAACATCATTTTGTACTAGTATTCATATTTCCCAGTTTTTACTGGTTCTTTTCCCTTGGGTTGTCCATTGAATCCATCGCTAACTCAGACTTTTTTTATTCATTCGTGAGACATGGGGGTCGCTGGCTGTCCAGCATTTATTGCCCATCCCTAGTTGCCCTTGAGAAGGTGGTGGTGAGCTGCCTTCTTGAATCGCTGCAGTCCATGTTCTGTGGGTTGACCCACAATGCCATTAGGGAGGGAATTCCAAGATTCTGACCCAGCGACTGCGAAGGAACAGTGATATATTTCCAAGTCAGGATGGTGACTGGCTTGGAGGGGAACTTGCAGGCGGTGGTGTTCCCATGTATCTGCTACCCTAGATGGAAGTGATTGTGGGTTTGGAAGGTGCTGTCTAAGGATTTTTGGTGAATTGCTGCAGTGAATCTTGTAGATAGCATACACTGATGCTTTGGTGGTGGAGGAAGCGGATGTATGTGGAAGTTGTACCAATCAGGCAGGCTGCTTTGTCCTGGATGGTATCAAGCTTCTTGAGTGTTGTTGGGGCTGCACCCATCCAGTGGGGAGTATCCCATTACATTCCTGACTTGCACCTTGTAGATGGTGGACAGGCTTAAGTCAGGAGTGTAATGGACACGAGGGTTGAAATATTCAAGTTTGCTTATTTAATCTCTCAGTTTGAAGAGGAAGAGGTGGACGCCTTCTTTATCTCTTTCGAAAGGTTAGCACAGCAGTTAAAGTGGACAGCCCAAACTGGCACTAGTGTTGCAGACAAATCTGATTGGAGGTTTACTCCCTCATGTCTGACGAAAGTGCAACAAATTATGAGACAGCAAAAAAGAGCCAGCTGGTACTGGAGGCGCACCATCAGAGATCCTGTACCCTCAGCAAACAGCCTGACCAGACATACCTGGAATTCAAAGGTCTTAAGCAGCGCATTTTAGACTGGTGGGTAAAAGCGCTTAAAATTGAGGCCATCTTCAAACACCTTTGTGAAGTCATTCTCCGTGAAGAGTTCAAAGCCTCCACATCTTTCCCGATAAGAATCATAGAATCCTACAGTGCAGAAGGAGACCATTCGGCCTGTCGAGTGTGCACTGAACACAATCCCACCCAGGCCCTATCCCCATAACCCCATGTATTTACCCTAGCTAGTCCCCCTGACACTAAGGGGCAATTTAGCGTTTCCAATCCACCCAACCCGCACACCTTTGGATTGTGGGTGGAAACCAGAGCACCTGGAGGAAACCCACGCAGACACAGGGAGAATGGGGGGAATCATGCAAACTTCACACAGACAGTGACGCAAGCTGGGAATCGAACCCAGGCCCCTGACGCTGTGAGGCAGCAATGCTAACCACTGTGCCACCATGCCACCCAATTCACATAGAAAACATGGGCCAGGCAGGCAGTAACTCTGGTTGAAGATTATGAGCTGGTCCACAACACTCATCCCAAAGGAAACCCTTCCCTAGTTACACCCAACCAGAAATAATGGTGCTGAAAGGGGAACCGAGGTCAAGAAGACTTTAACAGCCTCCATGCTGATTGCTGAAGGGTACGGTGTTAGGAAAATAGAGTTAATTTTAAATATCTAAATGTATAAGTATTATTAAATATTAGAAATAAGATATAGATTTAAGTTGGTTTAATTTAGAATGTGTGTGCGCGCATGCGTGTAATCTTTCCTCATTGTTAATCCCATTTGCAACTGACAGCGCATTTGTGCTCTTTTTAGTATTAATAATTTACAATTCTACATGCAACTTGTCTGCTCGAATTGCACATTGGGAAATCAAATTTGGAGATTGGGAGATCTGGTAGGAATTTTAATCCATTAGAAATTCTGCATGGTCGGCTGATATCTATGCCAGGAGCAAGAGTTTCTAAAATTACTTCCATACTACAACAGATTGTCTGGCTCTTCTCCCAGTTCAATTAAACGAATGTGTCAGAAGTGGCATGTTGTAGTGCAGTTAATAAAGGAAGCAGTCACTCCTGCACTGATCAAAACTTTCTTAAACATCCTTGATGACTCAATTGTAAATGTACTCTCCAATATCCTTAAGCACACATAAAAAGGGAGGCTGCAACCTCCAATCCTATTCTGTGCTGAGACAGCTAAACTCAGTGGCAACGTTGCAACTGGCTGCAGGAAAGAATAATCAGTTAAGGATCTCATTCTTGATCAACATCCAGTGATTTCTTCTGGAATGTACATGTGCACATGGATGTTAGCTGAGGATAGAAACTGCAACACCTGCAGGCTGAATAGGATGCCAGCATTTCTAGTCTGCACTCACATATACAAAGTGGTTGTTTGAATGAAGTACTGAAGTATATACCCTGTTCCTGTAGAACAATATTTAGCAAAAGGAAAAATGAACTTTTGAAAAATAACTAAGCTGTTTAAATATTGTACTTTTAAATTATATTCCTGAGCTTCTGGGAAAATAAAAAGGTGTCAGTAGATTAAATAGGTTGCGTACAGCCCATAACATTATAGACGTTCTATAAATGGAATGGCTGAAGTGCAATGTCTCACTTCTCATAGCAATTTAAAAATATTAGGGGCTCTACAATGTTGCAAAATTAATTCAATCACTCAAAAGAAACAAAGCACAAGGTGCAGAATTTTTCTTATTGAATCATGGGGGGAACTGAAAGACATTACCATACAGAAAGCTTTCTGAATCAGTTACTCAGAGCCATTAATCACTGTACAGCTATCTCTCTGTGGAAGGGGCTGAGTCAGTGAATTGGCATTGTCAATGAAAGGTTGACATTTCAGCACTACATTTCTAAGTCATCCACTGGTACTGCCAACATTTTAGTCAACGTTTATTCCCAAATTCTCAGAGTTGTATCTTTCAGTAACTGACCTCGTGCTGCCCTTGCATGTGTCACACCACAGTCACCATCTCCTGCTTCCCTATCCAGTTCATTCAGCTTTTCCTCCATCTGAAGCAGAGTGGTGGAGATCATGTTTAACACCGATCGTGCCTTATCCACAAAAGGACCTGTGAAGCAGTTAAAATTAAATGAAATTAAATGTTTCAAACCTTTTTCATTGTAACTTTCTACATTAACAATGCTACACCCTTGTCTAAAAAAGCGTAAGGATAAACCCAGCAGCTACAGGCCAGTCAGTTTAACCTTATGTTGGGAAATCACTTCGAGATGAGAATATGAAACAGAACTAATAGTCACTTGGACAAGTGTGAATTAATTAGGGATATATTTTTATTGTGAATTAATGACGGAACTCTTTTTAAAAATGGAATCCTACAGTGCAGAAGGAGGCCCTTCGGTCCACGGTAGCACAGTGGTTAGCACTGCTGCTTCACAGCTCCAGGGACCTGGGTTCGATTCCCGGCTTGGGTCACTGCCTGTGTGGAGTTTGCACATTCTCCTCGTGTCTGCGTGGGTTTCCTCCGTGTGCTCCGGTTTCCTCCCACAGTCCAAAGATGTGCGGGTTAGGTTGATTGGCCATGCTAAAAATTGCCCTTAGTGTCCTGAAATGCGTAGGTTAGAGGAATTAGTGGGTAAATATGTGGGGATAGGGCCTGGGTGGGATTGTGGTCGGTGTAGACTCGATGGGCCGAATGGCCTCTTTCTGTACTGTAGGGTTTCTATGATAAGTCTGTACCAACCACAACCCTACCCAGGCCCTATCCCAGTAACCCCATGCATTCACCCTAGCTAATCCCCCTGACACTAAGGGGCAATTTAGCATGGCCAATCTACCTAACCTGCATATCTTTGGATTGTGGGAGGAAACCGGAGCACCTGGAGGAAACCCACGCAAACACGAAGAGAATGTGCAAACTCCACACAGACAGTGACCCAAGTCAGGATTCGAACCCAGGTCCCTGGCGCTGTGAGGCAGCAGTGCTAACCACTGTGCCACCCGAATTGAATTAATTAGGGAAAGACAGCACAGATTTGTTAAAGGCAAATTGGGTTTTACTAGTTTGACTGAGCTTTTTGATGAGGTAACAGAGGTGGTTAGTTGGGGTAATGCAGTTGATATGGTATAGCCTGTATATGGACTTCCAAAAGACATTTGATAAGCTGTTGGCAAAGTTGAAGCACATGGAATAAAAGAGGCAGAGGCAGCATGGATGCAAAGGTGGCTGAGTGACAGGAAACAGAGGTAGTGGTGAATGGTTGTTTTTCAGATTGGAAGAAGGTGTACAGTGGGAGACCGGGAGGGGGGGTGGAATCAGTTCTAGTGGTTTAGTATGGTGAACATTTTCATCCATGCGATTAGTTTTGACTACAAAACCAAATGAATTAGATAATGCATTTCATTAGCTGTGTTGTTAATGTGGAGTAGTCTTTGTATATACTATTTTTCACTGTGGTTTTGACACCTGCCATGTCCACATTACTCTTGCCAAACTGGGTAGTGGACAGTCCCAATCATCTATTTCTTACTGCCCTTGAAATTATCCAGTCCTTGATCTCCTATTCTTCCTATATCTGATTAAAATTGTCCAACATTGTTACAGTTGATGCTATACCCATGTTACTATGTGAGTTGGAAGTCTGCTTGACACTAAAGATGTTTCCTGTTGTGTTCATTTACAGAAACTCGAATACTTCCCTCTGGTGTTTTGAAGTAAGCTTTGATTAGAAGAAATTAATGAAATGTGTGAATAAAATTAATCCTAACTACACTTGTGTGTTTCCAGTAATTTTCCATGAACAAGAAATATTTATACTTTAATAGGGATGAGTTGAGTAAATTATCAAATCACCTACACTAACACAAAAAATAATAAAGCAGTAATGCTAATCATTTCATTAATACACAGAAAAAATCTGCAAAATTTTGATAATGTGAATGAGCAGGGCATGTAATGCTAGCCTTTTCAATCTGTTTATTTTAGTTAAATACCTGATACATATAGGTAACCCTGAAAATTGACAGTTTCTGTTTCTTGTGAATAAAACATTTTAGCCTGTTACAAAATTGGTATTTGCTGAAGCACTCACTGCTGTCACCTTGCTATGGTTTATTATACTACAACCATTGTACTATATTCTGTGTAGCATCTTTAAACAAAAGGTCTGCCTGAAGGTCTTTCACAAAGGAGAAACAGAGACACCAGAAGAGCAGCTGTTAGGAGAGATAAACAAAAGTATGAAATTATATATTTGCAGTGATGCTTCACGTCCTCAGGAACATGCAGTCAGCTGTTATTTTCAAGACAAAACGGCAGTTAATGTGTGCACAGCAAGTTCGCATAAACAGAAAATAAGATTAATGACTGGATAATTTGTTTTATCAATGTCAGACATAGGAAAATTACAAAACAGGATACTAAGGAACCTGCCAAACCTTCTTCATACCATTTACACCCCCTAAACAGGCAAATGGGCTTTGATTTAACATAAAAGGATAGGTCAATAATGCAACACTTCAGCAATGATTTAAGTGTCAGCAAAGATTATATGATCAGATTCACAACCTTTTGACTCAGAGGTGAGAGTGTTACCACTAAGCCAAATCAATGCTTCCAAAATAGAAATCCACTGACTGTTGCAATGAATCAGTAAATCCATAAAACAATGACGAGCTTATTTAGATGTTTTTATATTATTAGAGAAAATACAATTCTAAATACAATTCTAATGTACGAAAAACTATTGCAAAAGCTTGAGTACATGCTGATGATGTCACAAAAATATACATTATTTCAGGCCATTAGCCACACAATGTTCAAGTGTTACAGAACCTGAATGGAACATTTAGTGCAACAGAATCATAGGGGGCGATTCTCCCGTCCCGATGCCCTAATTTTTTAGCGTGTTGAGCTGGTAGAATCGCATGTGGGCTGATTTGTGGGATTCGCACATGTGTTCCCGACATGCGCGCATCTCTGAGCGTCGGGCCACGCTGGAAACCGGCATTTAATCTTATTTTAATGCAATTTAAATGTTGTTATCAGGCCCGGGACTGACCTCTCTGGGCCCGATAGCATCTTCCACCCTGCCATTACAATTTCACTCCGGCAGCGTTTAGAGTAGCTCCCCACTTTCAGGGAACTAGTGGGAGAGCCCGCTGGAGTGAAGGGGGGGTCAATCAGGGGCCCCCAGGGGGGTCGGGTGGTGCCCCCTGGGCATGGGCACCCTGGCAATGCCAGCCTGTGTCCCCTGGCACTGCCCAAGCGGCAAAGTGCTCATGCCCAGGGGCACCATGGCACTGCCAAGGGGTGGGGTTAAGGGGTCTGGCTGCCACTCTGCCATTGATGGGGGCTGGAGGGAGGCCAGCGATCGGGGTGGGCTGGAGGAGTGGGGGGGGTGGTCTGCTGGGGGCGGGGGGGGGCGGTCCGCCTTCCATGGTGGGGGTCTGCTGGGCGGGGGGGGGAGGTCTGCCGGGGTGGCGGGGGGGGGGGGGATGGGCGGGTTCGTCACTGCCGGGGGTGGGAGTCTGGAGATCGGGGTGCTCCTGGATGGGGGAGGATCGGGGCTGGCCTGGGAATGCACTTGGGGGCACGATTAGGCCGTGGGGATGTGGGGGTCCCGATCGAGCTGGCCAGCAAACTGCAGGCTGACAGTTTGGGGCCACTGCGCATGCGCAGAGTTCCGGAACTGTCAGACTCTAGCGTGAATAGGCCCCGCCCCCTGAGCATTTAATCATATTCACGATTGTAAGCTCTGCATTGCACAGAGTGTGGGAGATTCGAGTATGAACTCCCACTGAAAAAACAATCGTGATTTACACCAGTTTTCCTGCAAATTCAGCACTTAGAACTTTTTTGGGAGAATCACCCCTACAGTTTTTGCTTGCTTCTCACAGATTTTGCATTTTGTTCTCCCTCACTGGTCCCATCACTTTTCCTTCCTGCGTCCTTTCTCCAGTCATTACCATTTCCATTAATTCCTGCTCTCATTCTGAATACTATCTTCTGGTCTACTTTTTTTAGAAGTTTTCTTATCACCTACACTATCTTGCATATGGTAGAATTACATTTCATTGTCCACATAAACATAGCCTCTACCTGACTCAGGAGATGTATCTGTGTTCTCAGGTTCCAAGGAAGGGGCATTCAGAGTCTGGCATTTCCTTCTCAGATGATGTTTCCCTGCATTGGGCCAACCAGGGGCTGAAGTGCCTGAGTCTATAACAAAAATAAAGAATCTTGTTTCAGAAAAGCATATCTGTGCAGGCACACTGGAATGATGCGCCTCTCATCATTAACTGTTGATACCAGAAACTTGTACGGCAACCTAGTAACTTAAAACTAATCCCCAAGAAGTGACTCCCCTCTTCCTCTCAGGCTGTTTGATGAATTCACTCAATGTACTCAAAAACCATGCAGACCAAGAAAGTCCTGTGTCTCAGCTTTGGTGTCTTCCATTAGTTGATCTCAGCCAAAGGAACAGCTCAAATCTCTTGCCCATTTCCCTTCAAAACTGGGCACATGTGGAGATAACTGATGATGAAGGATTAGCCTCAGTAAGAGTACTTCCCCCCCCCAGCTGAATGGACCAACAGCACTTAAGGTGGCAGCATACACAAAACTATACAGCATGAATTAGTGCCTACAAGATATTAGGGACAACAAGAGAGATTCTTTCGAAGAAAAAGGGCAAAATTTAATTGGAGCTGAAACGTAGGGCGGGATTTTCTGGCCGGGCTCACCCCAAAGCCAGAAAATCCCCCCCGAGGTGAACGGACCTTTGCATGGTCCATCCCCTGCCCAATATAATTCCCGTGGCGGGCAGGACAGGAAAATTCCCCCCTCAGTGTGGGAATTGCAGTGCTTAATCAACCCATGCCTGTTGCTTCCAATAAAGGCAGCATGCCAACATTGCAAATGTTGGCAATTTGCAAGGTTGCTGCTCACAGCCAGTGCTAAACACACGAGTGAGCGGCTGCATATCTTAGCAGTTGCACATGTTTGTGAGAGGCTCGCACCACTTAGAGATAGCCTGCACTCTTTAAACGTCAGCTTGCACCTCCTAAAGGGTTGATGCGATCTTGCTGCAGCAGGTGCTGGAAATGTTTTTGGAAGTGAATCTAAACAGTAGTGCAAAATGAAAGAGAGCATACATCAAGGTTCTCTGATGCTGCACTGGATGCCTTGGAGAAGGAAATACAGAGGAGGATAGAAGTGATCTACCCATAGAGGAACAGATGCTTCTTCATTAAACATTGCAAAAGGCACCAGCTAGTCGTGATGGTCAATGTGTGGAAACAAGCCCAAAGGACCTGAATGAAATGCTGCAAAAAGTTAAATGACTTCATACTAGTATTTAAGGTGTATGAATGTATCTCCAAATGCTGCATCCCAGTAACGGGTCCACTAGCCTTACACACTGCTCAATGCACCACACCCCATCATTCATCCACCAACAATTTCTGTCAATCACCAACTATCTACCGTCCATAATTTCAACTCACCTTCACACACTTGGCACTGCGGCTAGCCTCACACCTACATCTCACAGCTCGCACATTCCACCAGTTATTTAACAGCCACATCACCCAAACACATTGCAGCACACTTCCCTCTCTGTTGCAGGACAAGCTGGTACATAATTAGAGGCAACAGAAGCTAACCAGCAGGGACATGCATGGTTGCTTATCCTCATCACACAGTTGTCGACAGTGGTCACCATCTTTGGAGTGGTGGTCAATGAGGTTGTGGCCACAACAAGGCTGAAACTGCTGAGAATGACAGTGTTTTCATGACTAATCCCTCTTTCCACAGCACAATTCCCACTCATCACACAATACAAGAAATAGGAATAGGAGTACGTCATTTGGCCCCTCGAGCCTATTCTGCCATTCAATAAGATCATAGTGGAACCAACTGTGGCCTCAACTCCACTTTCCTCTGTGTCCCCCATAACCCTCGACTCTTGTTGATCAAAAATAACTAACTCAGCCTTGAATATATTCAATTACTTAGCCTCCACTGCTTGCATGGGGAGAAAAATTCACAGACTAACAATCCTTTGAGAAAAGAATAGTTCCTTATCTAAGTCTTAAATGAGAAACCCCTAATTTTTAAACTGTATCCATTAGTTCTAGACTCTCTCACAAGGGAAAATATCCTCTAAGCGACACACCCTGTTGAGTTCCCTCAGGCATATCACCTTTTATTTTCCTAAATTCCAATAGGTATTGCCTGACCTGTTCAACCTTTCCTCATAAGATAACCCCTTCATCAGGAATCAGCAAAACTATACTGATTTACAAATTGCAGATGTATGCAACACCTGCTTTATCTCATCTCCCCTGGCATCAACCCTACACTTGTGCATTTTTCCTTTCAGGTATCCAACTACTTCAACCTAGCCAGGCAGTGGTGGAAGACTGTGAAGAAGAGCAAATACTATCTTGCTCCCAAATTCAGTTAGTTGCTCAAATAAATGACACTACTTATACTTTAGTGGATAGCTTAGAGGCAGGATCTGCAAGTGGTGAGACACCTAGCATGTAAGTATCAAAGATGCCAGCTTGCTGGAGTTCTGCAGGAGACGGGTCAGATGAGTACTTTGATGGGTAGGTTATAGAAGGAGGCTGATGGACATGCATACTGACATTATTGTTGCATTGACATACCTACCAGAAAGTATGTGTGCAATGTTATGGGGTATGGAGGAATCCAGCACCAACTTGACACAGGTTTTGCAAAAAACTTGGAGCCCATCTTTTTCAGAATGTATGTGGAGACCTACTCTATTAATGCACTAATGAACACAAGCATAAAATAATGTATGATGGTCGTCCAACAAACTGTCAGACTGTTGTTGAATGGGGAGTTGGAATTGTATTTACTGGCATCACAATCAAATGCATTGTGCATGGACTATTGAGCCAGAAAGTGGCTACTTTGGTTTCCTTCTCCCTTTCTCTTCCTGCTCCACAATTTGCTGCAGTATAGCTGCTGGCAAATGCTGTGCCCTCATCATGGCAAGATTGTGTAGCATACAGTAGACCACGACAAATTCTGACATGACTGTACAGGGGTACTACTGCAGGGGTGCTCAGAGTGGTCCAAACAACAGAAGGATTATTTCAGCATCAACGGTCTGCTATATCACATATCTTGCAGCAGCATGGCTTTTGTTGTATGAATGCTGCATATGTGCATAAGTTGTACATTGCAGTCATGAGTCATCTTGTTAAACAATAGTCTAGTCACCCAGCCACCTTTGACTTGTCACAGTGGCTTAAAAAACAGCCTGCTGCAGGAAGGAGGCATTATAATCACTGCCTGGGTATGGGGCTATGACCTGCATGATACACAGTGTATGTTCACATACCAACTAATCAGAAGTGCAGTTGAAAAAACCCGATGCTAAAACCCCATCCCCAAGTTGGTGCCTGAACATGTGGCATCCGAGCTTGCTCCAAAACAGAAAAAACAATTAATTTTAAAAATCCGGGAGAATTGTCACTTCTTAACTCAGCTGATTGCAAACAAGATTCAACAAATTCACGACTTCAGGCAGTTGATCCAGGCAGCCATTGTAATTTTTTTCAAGCTGGGCACTATTGCCATTGTACTGGAACCAGGAAAATTGGCAAGCATAAAAAATCTCTGTCTCCAAGTGAATGGCAAGCTGTCTTGAAACCCTTTTAAAAATTCAATTTGGGCTAATCTAAGGCCCAGATCAATCACATAATTGGGGACTTTGGAGGAAAGGGTTCCTAAGATACAGCATTTCTTCAGGTTTAGACAAAATGTCAGAAGCAGAGCACTGCTTTACTCAGTAGGCCCAAATGTGGACGACATTAGTACAAGACAGGGAATAAATTATCCAAAAATCTTCAAGCACAAAGAAATGCCAAGAAAATGAACTTCTGTCACAGCCTTCATCTAAAAGCACTCACCCAGGAGTTTCAGCTGTTCGCTATCCACATGCATCAGAGTCAGAGAAGTTCCTCCCATTTCCAAGGCTGTCATTAAGGAGCCGACGTAGGCTCTTTCAATAACAACCTCCTTACTCTCTGAAAAAGATGCCCAGGAAAGAACATTTACATTATTACTGCAGCAAAATTTGCTTTTATGTCAATCTTCACAACATTTAAACAAATCAATCATTAAAGGGCTTCAATTTGACACTTCCTTTTTCCCACTGCTTTAAAAAATTGCAAAATACACGTTCAAACCATAAGGAAGCCAATAATAAGATAGCATGGAACAAAATTGAATTGGGAGAAGGGGCTACTTCTTCGTGAGCCTGTCATTTGTATTAATGCAGGCTGCAATTTTATTGGTTTCATTCCATGGGATGAAATACCATTATGGATTAGAACAAATTCTTCTACTTCATGAACCTTGATTTGAATTTAACACAAGCAGAGCAGACCAGATAGAAATAAGGAAAGTGGACTACGATGTAGAAAGAGCATAAGGGAAAAGGGAATGTAAATGAATTCATGAACATTATAGACCATGTGCACAATAGTGCGTTCAAAAATAATACAATTGCAGGAGTGCAAATAACAGAATAAGAATGAGAGTAAGTGAGAATAAAGAAGCAAAGAAGTTCACAATAGAGAGCATGACAGTTATTTGAAAATGAGAATATGAGAAAGACAGGATGAGACAGAGGAAGGAGTCCACCATGGATCTCAACCTCGGGCACCCGAATTTTCAATTTGAGAGGGTCATATATTGCGCACAGACCGGAGGTGCTCAGCAAAGCGATCACCCAGTCTACGCTTGGTCTCTCCGATATAGAGGAGACCACATTGGGAGCAGCAACTACAATAGACCAAATTGAAAGAGGTGTAAGTGAAACGCTGCTTAACTTGGAATGAATGTTTTAGACCTTGGATGGTGAGCATGGAAGAGGTAAAGGGGCAGGTGTTACACCTTCTGCGATTGCACGGGAAGGTGCCATGAGTGATGGGAGAGATGTTCGGTAAAGTGGAGCAGTGGACTAGGTTATCCCGGAGGGAATGGTCTATGCGGAATGCTGACAGAGGGAGTGAAGAGAAGACGTGTTTGGTGGTGGCATCACGCTGGAGATGACGAAAATGGCGGAGGATTATGCTTTGCATGCGGAGGCTGGTGGACTGAAATGTGAGAATAAGGGGGACTCTATCCTTGTTCTGGGAGGGAGGGGAGGGGGTGACGGCCGTGGCGCAAGATGGACCGCACGCTATTGAAGGCCCTGTCGACTACTGTAGGTCTGTGCGCAATCAGGACCCTGACCTTCTCGTTGCTTGCCATTTTAACACACAATCCTGCTTCCATGCCCAGACGTCTGTCCTTGGCCTGCTGCAATGTTCCAGTGAAGCTCAACGCAAACTGGAGGAACAGCATCTCATCTTCCGGCTGGGCACTTTACAGCCTTCCGGTCTCAACATCAAATTCAACAACTTCAGAAATTAGCTCTACCCCACCTCGACCCCTTTGTTTTCATTTTATTTAATTTTTTTTTACTGTTCTCTACTTCTTATTTCTTTATTGTCTTTCTTCATTTTTCTTTCCCCCCACTTTATCCCCCCCTTTCCATACCTTTCCTCCCCCTTTGCGTCCCCTTTTTCTAAATTTTACCCCTCTCCCCCTTTCCCTCCCAACATCTTCATCTGCCACAGCTTATCCTCTGATTTTAACCTGTCTGCCGTTTGGCCATTCACACACTTTATTCTCTCTATGGACTGCCATTAGCAGCCTTTTCCCCTGGTTTCTGTGGCTATGACTCAACTTTAATTCCCTCACCCTGCAGTATAAATATCTTCCGTTTTCTATGCCTCTTAGCATTGACATAAGGTCATCTGGACTCGAAACATCAGCTCTTTTCTCTCCTTACAGATGCTGCCAGACCTGCTGGGATTTTCAAGCATTTTCTCTTTTCATTATACCTCCCAATTTGGTCCCACCCACAAATATTGCAGTTATATTTCCAATTCCAAAGTCCAAATCTTTTATGAAAATAATGAACACTTGTGGTACCAGCACCATCTCTGTGGAATGCCACTTTTCATCTTCCGTCTGAGTAACTACCTTTAATCCCTACACTGGTTTCTATTTTGTAGCCAGTTTGTGATCCATTCTCTTTCTTGTCCATGTTTTTGAGGAAGAGAAGGTGTTACAGGCTAATAGGCTGGAGGAAATAGATGTTCGGAGGGAGGATGTCCTGGCAGTTTTGAATAAACTGAAGGTCGATAAGTCCCCTGGGCCTGATGAAATGTATCCTAGGATTCTTTGGGAGGCAAGGGATGAGATTGCAGAGCCTTTGGCTTTGATCTTTGGGTCCTCGCTGTCCACAGGGATGGTGCCAGAGGACTGGAGAATGGCGAATGTTGTTCCTCTGTTTAAGAAAGGGAATAGAAATGACCCTGGTAATTATAGACCGGTTAGTCTTACTTCGGTGGTTGGTAAATTGATGAAAAAGGTCCTTAGAGATGGGATTTACGACCATTTAGAAAGATGCGGATTAATCCGGGATAGTCAGCACGGATTCGTGAAGGGCAAGTCATGCCTCACAAATTTGATAGAATTTTTTGAGAAGGTAACTAAGTGTGTTGATGAAGGTAGGGCAGTTGATGTCATATACATGGATTTTAGTAAGGCGTTTGATAAGGTCCCCCATGGTCGGCTTATGATGAAAGTGAGGAGGTGTGGGATAGAGGGAAAGTTGGCCGATTGGATAGGTAACTGGCTGTCTGATCGAAGACAGAGGGTGGTGGTCGATGGAAAATTTTCGGATTGGAGGCAGGTTGCTAGCGGAGTGCCGCAGGGATCAGTGCTTGGTCCTCTGCTCTTTGTGATTTGTATTAATGACTTAGAGGAGGGGGCTGAAGGGTGGATCAGTAAATTTGCTGATGACACCAAGATTGGTGGAGTAGTGGATGAGATGGAGGGCTGTTGTAGGCTGCAAAGAGACATAGATAGGATGCAAAGCTGGGCTGCAAAATGGCAAATGGAGTTTAACCCTGATAAATGTGAGGTGATTCATTTTGGTAGGACTAATTTAAATGTGGATTACAGGGTCAAAGGTAGGGTTCTGAAGACTGTGGAGGAACAGAGAGATCTTGGGGTCCATATCCACAGATCTCTAAAGGTTGCCACTCAAGTGGATAGAGCTGTGAAGAAGGCCTATAGTGTGTTAGTTTTTATTAACAGGGGGTTGGAGTTTAAGAGCCGTGGGGTTATGCTGCAACTGTACAGGACCTTGGTGAGACCACATTTGGAATATTGTGTGCAGTTCTGGTCACCTCACTATAAGAAGGATGTGGAAGCGCTGGAAAGAGTGCAGAGAAGATTTACCAGGATGCTGCCTGGTTTGGAGGGTAGGTCTTATGAGGAAAGGTTGAGGGAGCTAGGGCTGTTCTCTCTGGAGCGGAGGAGGCTGAGGGGAGACTTAATAGAGGTTTATAAAATGATGAAGGGGATAGATAGAGTGAACGTTCAAAGACTATTTCCTCGGGTGGATGGAGCTATTACAAGGGGGCATAACTATAGGGTTCGTGGTGGGAGATATAGGAAGGATATCAGAGGTAGGTTCTTTACGCAGAGAGTGGTTGGGGTGTGGAATGGACTGCCTGCAGTGATAGTGGAGTCAGACACTTTAGGAACATTTAAGCAGTTATTGGATAGGCACATGGAGCGCACCAGGATGATAGGGAGTGGGATAGCTTGATCTTGGTTTCAGATAAAGCTCAGCACAACATCGTGGGCCGAAGGGCCTGTTCTGTGCTGTACTGTTCTATGTTCTATGTTGTCCCAACACCAAATGCTCAGATTATAGCCACGAGTCTCAGATGAAAATATTGTATACTTACCCAGATATTTAATGGCAGATTTGGCCACAATATTCAGTTCTAGGCAGGACAAGCCTCCAAGGTTGTTCACAATCAACACAACATGATCCCCTGGAGGCAAAGTAAAATTAAACACAGTAAACAGAACTGATAACCAATTTATCCACTTAAAATCTGTGAAGTAAGGAAACACAATGGGAACCTTTCACCATGATCCAGTCAATCTTTTTGACTAACCAATTAAACTAAATGAAATTAACCGAGGGAGAAATTAAAAGGGGCAGCCCCCAAAAAGGGAACCGCCCAAAACAAAAGACAAAATCGAGAAGAGACTTAAAGCATCAAACTGTGATTAAAGGGGCCTTTTTTTTTTTAGCCTGTGTTTTTCAATTCCTCTTTCAGACTGGTGCATATTACTAACTGGTTTACCTCCGTCTTTCTGTCACCACTAAACTTTATATTTTAAAATCACTCGCTGATGACTGCCTGGGAATAAAAAGAGAAAAGGAGTCAAGATGAGGAAGAGGATGCGCAGTCCATTAAACTCAGTGCTGAGTCCAGAAGGCTGTAAAGTGCCTAATCCTCCAGTTTGCACTGGGCTTCACTGGAACATTGCAGCAGGCCAAGAACAGCCATGTGGGCATCAGAACAAGCTGCTGAATTGAAATGGCGAATGACAAAAAGGTCAGGTCATGCTGGTGAACTGAGTGAAAGGGTTCTGGCGAGCAATCACCCATTATGGAGCAACTCTTCTGTAGGATGACTAAAGAGTAGAAGCCACCTACACCCAACTCGATACTTACCAGTTTGCACACTCAAATGGGATTCATTCGAGGGATCTGTCATGTGATCAAGTATTTTTCGTATCACTTCATCAGCTGAAATAATCTGGGGGAAGAGAACAAAATCAAGAAGGTGATTAGCCATCAACAGTATAGTTAGAGGGATTCAGTGAGATGTCAACTGCTGTGCCATCACAATGGCAAAGTATCATTACAGGAATGATCCAATGTAGTAACTTGTTGGTCAATTTACTGCCATTTTGAAGTGCACACATTACTGAAACAGTGATTTAGGGATGGAATAGTGCCAAAGTGGCTGAAGGATCTGCCACCATTGATGAGGCAAAGGTAGAAGGGATACACAAAAGGTCAGAATAAGGGGCTCAATGGGTACAGATGGAAATTTAAAGCTGGAGGAAGCTGTACACATAACGTGGAATGGTGACATGCAGGCATTTGATAGGACAGGGATTTTCAATTAAATGCATTGAGGTCCATGAAGCCTGTTTGTGTCAAAAAAGGGGATAATGGGTATGGAGGACTTAGTACAGAGCAGGTTATGCATATTGTTATGACCACAGCAGATGTTAATTACTGAGCAAGCCCAATCTCACAGGGAAACTTAACTTAGGGACGGTAACCCTTTTGCATTCTGAAAACGAGAAGAAGCCCAACAAATCTCAGCAGCATAGAATTCCAGTTACCAGTTTTGGGATTTTTTAAATTAAAAGATTTATTAACAAGAAGAAAATAAAGCATAAGCACACAAGATTACAGCTACACAGTTAAAATGGTTCTCTAACATATCTTCCCAAAAACACTGAGTGATTGCTTGTCAGAACGCTTTCACTCAGTTCACTAGCATGACCCAACTTTTTTGTCATTTGCCATTTCAATTCACCAGCTTGCTCTGGTGCCCATATGGCTGTCCTTAGCCTGCTGCAATGTTCCAGTGAAGCCCAAAGCAAACTGGAGGATTAGGCATTTTGTAGCCTTCTGGACTCAACACCGAGTTCAATGGACTCTGCACCCTCTTCTCCATCTTGACTTCTTTTTCTCTTTTTTAAAAAAAGTTGAATTATTTTGCTCATTGGATCACCCTTCCCCCACAGGGCTATCTGTCACTTGTTCTTTTAGAGCGCTGATTTGTGTTCTGCTGTTAACATATCCTGCTATCTTACCTTTATGCCACTATCAGCACCTTCTTTAGTCCTTACCACTGCCATTAAAAGTTCCTTTCTCTTGTGCCCAAACATCTTTGTCCAATCTCTCCCAGCTCCCACCTATCTCTGACTTTCTACTTTGCTCCACCTGTTCTATCCCCTTTTAAACAGTATCAAATCCATCACATTTCTCCCTCTCTTTCGCTCTGAAGAGGAGTCATAAGGACACAAAACATTAACTCTGTTTCTTTCTCCTCAGATGATGTCAGATCTGCTATGCCTTTCCAGCATTTTCCATTTTACTCCCCCAAAAGAATTACTTGGTCAGACCCAAAAGTAAACACCTTCCAGGCAACACTTCAGTATAGATGTTTGATCACAAAAATCCAATAATATTGTGCAAGACAAAACTGCTGATGCAGGGCCCTATTTTACCACTTTGATTTTAAGTACTGGGTGGAGTTGGAACTGGGAGTGTTTCAGATTCGACTTTTAGACCCGTTTTCAGGCACCTCCATACGCACTCTGCCTGCAAAAACATCACTGATTCTAAATCGCGCTGCAGAAGCCTGTGAGCAGGGCTTAACATGTCCGAAATCCTGCAACTCCGATTGGCGCCTCCAATTGCGCATGCGCAGGAAAAAGATAGAATGTGCTCCCTGATCACATCGCACCCGGGCCAGAAAATGCCTCCCCATGGCCCCCACAGACATTGCCCCACCCCCACAACATTACTGACCCCCTTATCCTCTCACCCAACTGCCACCCAGACCGATCGCAGCCCCCTCCCCCCACCAATCTCAGGTAGAGTGGCAGCGGACCCCCCTTCCTCCTCACTGATCTCAGGCAGAGTGGCAGCGGACGCCCCCCCCCAACCGATCTCAAGCAGAGAGCCGTCAGACTCTCAGCACTTACCTCCTCACTAACTGGAGCATACAAATTGGACTTTTGTGGAGCATGTCTGTTTCGTGCCGAATCTGGATGGGCGAACGCGGTGGTAAAGGGGGAAGTGCCAGTAAGGTTGTGTGTGCAGCCCATTAAGTCAATTTAAATGCATGCGATCGGGACCGCGCCCATTTCCCGCGCGGTCCCGATCGCGGCCATTTTCGGGCCTTGGTAAAGGGGAAACCGACGCGGAGGAGGGTGCGGATCGCGCTACTCGCCTCACCCCCGACTTCACCAAGTTTTCGCATCCAAAAACGGGCACAACTTGATGCTAAAATCAGGTCCGCTATAGTAAAAGTTTATCACACGACCTCTGAAAATCATTTCCACTCTGCTGTGGAAATCCAAGAAACTTCAAAAATAAGGCTGCTTTCTGAAACCCAAGACTTTTCTGGTTTTCTGGATGGCTACTTCAAACTTCGCACCTTCTCTCAGCACAAAGTTCTTTCTAGGATGTTTTCCCCACAAATAAAGTAGTTTATTTATTAGTCACAAGTAAGGCTTACATTAACACTGCAATGAAGTTACTGTGATATTCCCCTTGTCGCCACAGTCCGGCACCTGTTCGGGTCAATGCACCTAACCAGCAGGTCTTTCAGACTGTGGGAGGAAACTGGAGCACCCGGAGGAAACCCACGCAGACACAGGGAGAACATGCAGACTCCCCACAGACAGTGACCCAAGTCAGGAATCAAACCCGGGTTCCTGGCGCTGTTAGGCACTGTGCCACCGTGCCGCCCCCAATCCCAACTTCAGCTCAACACCTCTCCCTAAATATCCTTTCCACTTTTGTCTTTGATTCCATTCTTTTTCGCACTCTTTTGAACTTAGCTTTTTAAAAATACAAAAATCTTTAATATTTTTCTAAGGGCTCCACTTTCGGATCAAATAAAATTTACCAACCTTCCCTTGTACACTTATGAAACCTTTGCAAGTTGCGAAGGTTCCTGACTCCCTTCTGAAATTTAACAGCTGAAAACGTAATTTCCTGTCCATCTCCTAATGTAAGTTTCTAAATTCTATTTATTTACTTATGATTCCACTTGACCATAGCTTCATTACAAATTCATGCATTTAACGGCTCTACTCCTTTCATCTCTAAATTCTCTGAGACAAGCTGTCTCCATTAACCTTTCCCCAGCTTAATTACGTAAGTTGCACACACACAGACTTATTTACAGAATATCACAATATTTCCCCAAAAATATTTTTAAAATAATATCCATCCTCAAAATAACTTGGATCATTGTTACAGTTTGAAGAGTGCGGTGAATGAGTGGACTCAAATCTAAAAGGTGACAAAAGAATGGATAAAGACTGCAACAGCATAAATAGTTTGGTTTCCCTAATATTCAGCTGATGGGAACTGCAGCTCATCCAGGTTTTACAGTGACAGAGCCTATCCAACAGCATGGAAATTATCAGAACAAGAGTGGTGTCGGAGAGGTAGGGGTGGGTGTTGTCAGGATGTACTTAAACATTTACCTAGTTCTTTCAAATACTGTCACTGGGGCCATGTGTAGATGACAAACAATATATTTTTAACACAACTTGTAGATGGATGTAGTTCTTTTAAGGAGAGAACAAACCGGAATTAATATAGCATTTTTCATAATTTCATCTTTACGGTGATTTAAGTATTTTTAGAATGTAGTCACTGTTTTAACGTAGGAAATGCAGCAGCCAATTCACACTTAGCAAGGTACCAAAACAGCAACGCAATAATTATAAATTATTTCATTATTTTAGTGACATTGTTTGATGGTTAAATGTTGGCTTGAACACTCGGGAAAATTCCCCTATTGTGCTTCAAAACAGTTAATGGGATGTTTTATGCTACTTTACCAGGCAGACAGGGTCATGGATTTACATTTCATCCAAAAGATGACAGCTCTGACAGTTCAGCTCTCTTCAATATTATGCTAAAATAGCAGTCTTGATTTTGACCTCAAACTGCTGGAGTGGGCCTTGAACCCACATACTTCCAACTCAAGAGGAGGGAGTAATACCATTGAGCAACCGCTGACACCAATTAATAGCATGTCATTTGTAGGGCCAAAAACCAAAATATTTCAGTACAAGTATTTTAATTTCAGCAAAGCCTTCCAACAGCCTGAGTCAGTAATGAATGAAGGAAAATGGAGCACTGAGGCAGTCAGCACCAAATCCGTCATTCAGGTCCCCCTTATAGACCAGCAGTGGCAGATAGCTGAATTTTCTGCTCTGCCTGTTGGTTGTTACGCAATGCAATGTACACAGTATTGTCTCCATTGAAGTGACAGAAATTATTGGACAATACATTTTTAACTTTTTATTTCCACTGATGTATATCTCCTACATTTTATAGTTTAAAGCTCTCTCACCTTTATCCGCTCGATACCAGCTTCTCCGTGGATACCTAAACAAAAGCAGACCTGGTTTCAAAACAATGTAGCTGCTTTTGCTGATTTTTAAAATTGTCTATTCTCTTCTGAAGATGGTGACATTTGCTTGGACAGAATTCCATAGCAAACATCCACCTTTGGGTGCCTTGCTCAAGGGAGCATTTGACATATACCTCAATAGTGAGCGTTCTACTGAAGCATAAAGGATGTATCTTGGCCAAATCCAACCTGTTTCATTTACTGTCCATACCAATACACTTTCCAACAGGAGTTCAAGAAGGGACCCAGTTTGATTTTTTTTTTTCAGTTGCTTAACTCAGTGGTCGAGACCAACAACAGTACTCCAAATCTGCTGAAATTGAGGCCAGGCTGAGGAACATGCTAACTTCCTATTCTATATAACTCGGTATAAAATTCTGTTCTGCATGACCCACTGCCTTGGAATGGACCATGGTCTGTTTTTCTGTGTTAGCCTGCAGAAGGAGATGATCTGGGACAGGTTCTCAGTTTTCCAAATCTGGAAAAGGGAAGACACATGTTCTCTCACCAGAATGGTACGATGTGTGCAGTACAGTTATCATGTGTTTACACCGACTGCAAAGGAGTATTATATCTCCTCTATCTTGTAAGGATATTAACTTTTTCTAAGGTATGATTTCACTCATTTAGCAACCTTTGCTATCTTATTAAACTGGTATTTTATTTGGTTGTGTTGGGTACTGTAGCCAAGCATGACACTGCATTTGCCTGATGGCCACAGACACGTACTTTCCTAAAGGGGTCACTGGATAGTGACCAGGGTCAAGGACTCTAGATTGTTTTCCTCTCCTTAACTCACTTTGTTCTTTGTTGGCAACACTAGAAATATATCGCCAATCCCTAGATGCTCTCAAAATGGTGCTGGTTGGCCTTCTCTTTGTAGTGATGTTGCTTCCATATTATTGTTGGATAGGGAATCCCACAATATTGACGTCATGGCACTGAAGGAACAATATAAAATGTCTATGTTAAGATGACTGCCATTGATGGTAATGGTGTTCCAATGATGTCGCTGCTATTGTTCTTCTCAGTGGTAGAGGTTTCAGGCTTGGGAAGAACTGTTCAAGAAAGACCGGAAAGTTGTTGTATACATCCTATAGTAATATATACTGGTAGTGGAAAGCGGGTGAAAATGGAGTACGGTTGTGGAGGTACCAATTAAGTAGACTGCTGCGTTTGAGTGAGTTAAGAATCATTTGTGCTATTGTGGCTGAACCAATCCAGGGAAGTTATGACCAAATCATTACAAAACTGATTTGAACCTTGTAGCTGGGGAAGAGACACCTTGGGATAAGGCGATGATCTAACTGCCAGAATATTCAGTTTCTGGTCAGATCTTGTGCCACAGTGTTTATCCAGTTAAGCTTCTCCTCCAAAGATGGGTTAGCAAGAATGGCTTCATAATCATGGTTATGGTTGAAATACTCCTGTGGTCAGACTAGAAATATTTCAGAATATATTCTTATTAAAATTAAAGAGTCAACTGACCTGGAATTTCAGTAAATGAGTTATGAGTAAATGACAAATGAGTTATGACAAATGAGTAAATGGCGGATGGAGTTTAATTTAGACAAATGCGAGGTGATGCATTTTGGTAGATTGAACCAGGGCAGGACTTACTCAGTTAATGGTAGGGCGTTGGGGAGAGTTACAGAACAAAGAGATCTTGGGCTACATGTTCATAGCTCCTTGAAAGTGGAGTCACAGGTGGACAGAGTGGTGAAGAAGGCATTCAACATGCTTGCTTTCATCGGTCAGAACATTGAATACAGGAGTTGGAATGTCTTGGTGAAGTTGTACAAGACATTGGTAAGGCCACACTTGGAATACTGTGTGCAATTCTGGTCACCCTATTATAGAAAGGATATCATTAAACTAGAAAGAGTGCAGAAAAGATTTACTAGGGTGCTACCGGGACTTGATGGATTGAGTAATAAGGAGAGGCTGGATAGACTGGGACTTTTTTCTCTGGGGCGTAGGAGGCTGAGGGATGATCTTATAGAGGTCTATTAAATAATGAGGGGCACAGATCAGCTAGATAGTCAATATCTTTTCCCAAAGGTAGGGGAGTCTAAAACTAGAGGGCATAGGTTTAAGGTGAGAGGGGAGAGACACAAAAAAGTGTCCAGAGGGGCAATTTTTTCACACAGAGGGTGGTGAGTGTCTGGAACAAGCTGCTAGAGGTAGTAGTAGAGGCAGATACAGTTTTGTCTTTTAAAAAGCATTTAAATAGTTACATGGGTACGATGGGTATAGAGGGATATGGGCCAAATGTGGGCAATTGGGACTAGCTTAGGGGTTTTAAAAAAGGGCGGCATGGACAAGTTGGGCCAAAGGGCCTGTTTCCATGCTGTAAACCTCTATGACTCTATACCGTCAGGGTCCAAGAGCCTGTGCTGATCCTGGCCTAGTTAATCCAAACATCTTCAAGTTGTGGACAGAGCTGAACATAGGAATGCAGCCCTTTCACCAGTTTGGCTATTCAATTAGATCATGGCTGATCTGTATTTCAATTCCATTTATCTGCCATTACTCCAATTACCTTAATAAATTTACCTAACATTTTGAAATGATCAGTTAGCAAAGCCTTAACAAATTTTTCAGAGAGTTCCAGATTTGCACTATCATTTGTATGAAGAAGCACAGACACCACCCCTGAATTGCCATTCTAATGTTAAGGTTATGCCACTAACGACGCATGAATAAATAAATAGCTCAATCCCTGCTCATGGCAAGATCATTAATAAAGCAATTGAAGATGTTTGGATTAACCAGGCCAGGATCAGCACAGGCTCATGGACCCTGACGGTATAACTCATTTACTGAAATTCCAGGTCAGTTGATTCTTTAATTTTAATAAGAATATATTCCGAAATATCTCTAGTCTGACCACAGGAGTATTTCAACCATAATTTTCCAGAAAAGGTAAATGAGTACTACTGTAATTAGATAAAGAGGGTTTCATAACAAACATAACCCCAGGATGAAAATGCATAGGACTCCCAAGTCTAGATCACCCTGGATGTCAAAGAGCATACAGAATAGGATGAGGCAAAAATAAAAAGCTTCTGTCAGATACGAAAAGCTCAAACAACATTGTAGAAAACGTATAGAGTTTAGAAATTTTAGAGGTGAAGCTAAAAAAGAAAATTAGGAAAGCAAAGAGGAGATATGTAAAAATATTGGCATGTAAAAATCAAGGAAAACTGAGAGGAAGTGTGAAATATCTAATGGACTGAACAGCGAGGGTGGAAATTTCAAGCTGTATGGCTTCATTGAAAGTGAATAATTCAATAAGCCTGGAAGAAATATATCACATGATGCTAAGGAGAATAAGGGAAGAAATAACGGAAGCTCTGATCACTTTTTCAATGTTCTCTGACTATAGGTATGGTGCCGGAGGATAACTAAGATTAAAAAGGAGGAAGGAATAACCCAAATAATTATAAATCAGCCAGCCTAAACTTGATGGTGGGCAAATTATTGGGAACAATTTTGAAATTGTAGAAATCTTTACGAAAGGCACGGATCAATCAAAAACAGTCAGCACGGATTTGTTGACAGAAAGTCATGTCGGACTAACTCAATTAAAATTTTTGAGGAGGCAGAAAGAATGATGAAGCTGGTGCATTTGATGTGGTTTTTGTGAATTATAGTAAGGCTCTTGACATATAGTAGACTGGCCAGGAAATTAAAAGTTCATGGAGTCCAATGGAAAGTGGTAAGTTAGATCCAACATTGGCTCACTGACATGAAGCAAAGGATAATGGTAAATGGAAAGGCTTTTTCCAGTGTGGTTCTTCAGGGCTTAGGACTAGATCCCTTGCTGTTCATGATATCAGTAATTTAGACTTAAATGTAAGGGGCATATTATGAAGTTTGCAGATGTTACAGAAATTGTTCATGGGATTAATAGTGAGGAAGAAAGCTATTAATGGACTGGTCGATGGACAAAAACAGGCAAGTGGAATTCAATTAGAGAATTAAGAAATAATGGTAGTAATGGCATTGTGGGAGGATAAAATGAGGAAACATACATTAAATGGTAGGATTCTGAGACATGTCATGGAATAGGAGGATCTTGGAGTGCAAGTCCAAGATTCCTGAAGGTAGGAGAACTAGAAGGTAAGGTGGTTAAGAAGGAACATAAAAAATTTTCCTTTATTGGTTGAGACTGAGAGCAGGATTTTCTGGTCCTGCCCACTGGACTTTTGGCTGGGTTGGCAAAATTTCAACAGTGGCTCGTGCTATGACGGGGCCAGAAAATCCCAGGAGGGACAGGGAGGTTATGTGAGCCTTGTATAAAACACTAGTTAGGCCACAGCTCGAGTAATTCATAAAGTTTTGGTATATGTATTTCAGGAAGAATGTGGTTCTAGAGAGACACTTATGAGACTCACACTAGAGAGGTTATGAAGATTTACAAGGATAATGTCAGGAATCAGGATTTTAGCTTTAAAGAAAGATTCAATAGGCTGGAACTGTTTTCTTTGGAAAAGAGGAGGTTGACGGGAGATTTAATTCAACTGTATAAAATAATGAGGGTCTGAGATACAATGAATAGAAAATGACCTATTTCTGTTTGCAGAGAGAACAGTAACCCACGAGGTGTACATTTAAAGTAATTGGTAGAACGATTACAGAGGAGCTGAGGAGCTAGGGTATAAACTTGAGGTGCCATAACGTAAAGGACTACAGACCAAGAGCTGAAGGCAGAATTAGGCTGGATAGCTCTTTTTCGACTCACGTGGTCAAAATCAGCAAATAGCCTCCATCAGTCATGATTTTTTCTATGTTTCTTTCTCTATTTCTTGGAGAGGGATATTCTTTTGTATCCATGCTGAATTAAATGTACTATGCTACTGTATTTCTAACCAGTATTGTACAATTGTTCTATGTTAAGTTGTATGCTTTGCACAGCCTCTCATACCCAATCCGAGTTCCACTTCATCTGCTTCCAGATTGAAGGTCGGCTCTGATCCAGGGACACTGCATGGCGACAAACAGATTCCCATTGTACCTGAACAGGAAATTATACATAGAGAAATAAATTGAATAAGTAAAAGGAACTTGTGCAGATTATTCTGTTTCCACTGAAACAACATTGATGGAATTATATTTAAATTGAACAGATAATTAGACAACAGTAACTCAGAGGTCCTAAAGCTTAATAGCTTTTAATAGTGATGTGTGCTGCCTCTGCTTTTCTGACAAAAGCATAATCTGGAATAAAAATAGCATGCAATGCCTGTCAAGTAGCTTCTTTTAATGCAACATGGATGCTGGTTACGCTCATATATATATATATATATATATATATATATATAGATATATATCATTTTTTCTCTGAGTTTTGTCTGTTCTTTCACTGAAGATGCTGACTCTTGCTAAAGTACAAGCTCATGGTGCTAATAGTTCTGCATCATATTACCCAGGTAGTCATACTTCAAATGTGTTGTCAAAACAACAGTGGCTTCACTTCCTTCTCGAAGAATGATCCCTGAAGTCATCCAAGAATCTATCTTTGACACCCTACTCCCCTCCTTCTTTTCGTTTATGCACTGCCCCATAATTTTCAAATGTGGGGTTCGCGTCCACACATTTGCTTTACTGCTTCAACAGCTCTGTCGGCCCCTCCACTGCCTCTGTGTTGTCTGATTGTCTAATATTCGGTTGTGGATAAGTCAGTTTTCTTCAGCTAAACACTGAACTAGCATCCCACATTCACGACAAACTTCATACCGTACCAAAATTTCCATCTCCTTCCCTGTCTATTGCCTAAAGTTGAACCAATTTGTTCGCAATATTAATCTTCTGTTCTGAAATCGAGCTTCCAAACTACCCCATCAAAAAAATAATCTGGTGTCAACTCCATAACATCATTAGCCACTTCCTACCTACCTCCGTGCATTTGTTGTTAAAATCCTTCTCCATGCTTCTGCAGATCCACACTTGACTATTCCAATGCTCTGATGCCCAGTCTCCCATCCCTCACCTTCAATAAACAGCAGTTAATTTAAAGCTCTGCTACCCATATCTTATCCAGCACATGTCCTGCTCACCCAGTTAGCCACCAACATTGCTTCGGCTTCCAGTTTCGCAAGTACTTAATTTGGTTTTAAATTTCTTCATCACTTACCCCTCCAGTTCTTTGTAATTTTGTCCAACTCTTCAAAGCCCCTCTTTGGATGGGATATTCCTCTTACATTGTAATGTTTTGTAACCCTCCTCATGCCACCCCCACTCCCCGCTTCAGCCATCCATCCTGACACTCTGGAATTTTCACTTTAAGCCTCTCTCCCTCTTCGCTTTTAAGACCCTCTTAAAATATCTCTTTCTTTGGTTCAGCATGCTTTTTTGTCTGATGATGTTCTGGGAAGAGGCTCGAGATGTTTTCCTTTATTAAAAGGGATTAAATAAATACGAGTTGTTGTTTTAATAATGGACAGCCTTGAAATAATTTCCAATCCTGCTCTCACACATGACATCCATGCAAATATACTTTTCAGCAGGAATCATGAATAGAGCTAGGGCTGATACTTCTCTCCCGAGCCCAGGGGAATACAGGTCAATTATGTGCTCTCCAAATTTGTGTAATTGCAGGACAAACGGGAGCACAACAGGCGCCAGCGGGCACAGACAGTCGGTGTAATGCCTGAGTTGCAAAGCCTCACCCACTTCGAGGAGCGTGGCATCGAGTTGACCGTGAAGGAGACAGACCGTGCATGCACTGCTGGTGAAGTGGGGGCAGCAAAGAAACATGAGAGTCCTCAACACAAATGCTGTCATTCCTCAAGTGATTAAGCAATGTGCCCTCCATATCCCCTATGATGCACTGATACCATGATCCTTCTCTTGCAGGCCGATTCTCGGAACAGGCCAAACCATCCTCGTGCCCCCGAAACTACTGGAGTCCAGCAGTGCAGAGGATGTCTCTGACCCCGCCATGGAAAAAGCGTCACAGCAGTCATCTACTCCCGGCACCAGCACAAATACTAGCACCTTGGTAGGTCTAATACATAGGCACTAACTGGTGAGCGCCTCATAGCTGAAGATCGACAGCAGGTGGAGGCTGGGACGTTGCAGGGAACCAGCAAACAGAGGGATGCTAGAGCCCAGAACTCTGCTGAGTTCCAGGCCGATGATGATCCCCTGGGTCCAGTCATCCCACAGATGCTGGAGCTGCAAAGGCAGAGTTACAAAACTCAGGGAGGGATGACAACAGCCCTCCTTGGACTGCCTGGCAGATTGGAGGAGTCTCATTGCCTTCTCACTGAGGAGATGGTGCTGTCAATGCAGCGCACTGAGGCAAACACTGCGAGAGTGGAGTCCGCAGTGGAGACCTTGGTGCACAACACGCACTCCGTGGCAGGAGATGTCCACTGCATGCTGCAGGTGGGTATTCACGAGTATCTGTGCCAGAGGACAGCGGGGCTTCTGGATCTCACTCCAGCTGCCCCTTCATCTCTTGGAGGAGCACAGGGGCCCCTGGGATCCCATAGAGAAGAGAATCAGCAGGAGTACAGCCTGGTGCCCTCCATCCAAGGAACTCTGGGTGTCTCTGGCCCATCTGATGCCTCCCCCTCCCTATGAGTGACACATTTCCAGCCCCTAACACCAAGGAGGGCAGCAGTCAATATCCGTGCTGTCTGAGAGCAGGCCTGGACCTTCAAGGTCCCAGCTCCCCCATAGACGTCCACCAAGGTCACCTCAGGCAAAAGGGCCTGGCAGCCAGCAGGCTGTGGATCCTGGCAATACACCTAGATGTAGCGTGATGGTGAAGATGATTAAGAATCCATAGGCAAATAGAATGCAGGCACTGTAGCACTAATGTCACCATTACGTTATGATTGTATGTTATTAACTTTCACTTAGTCCACCAACAGAGCCTCCAGCCTGTCTGTTCGTGCTACCAAGCTTGAGAGGTACCAGCACACTCACCTGGCACCTCAGCCCTGTGGAGAATGAGAATGGCGGTGCTCTGTCCCTCTTGCCAGCCAATAAAAAAGGGCACTCCCTCAGCAGCAATACACTCAGGAACCCACGATGGGGGACACAGAAAGTAATACCTGCGGACCAGCCTTCACAAGCCCTTTAGAACAAGGGATGCCCTGGCATGAAGGGTAGAGAAGGCATGCAGGTGACCCCTCCTGATCCTTCTCCCCAGATGGCTACTGTGAGACCCTCCACCCCTGAGTTGAACATATCTTTGTCCCCGGATCCTCTCCTGCTCCCCCTGAGCAGTGCACACCGCATAAGGTGCTGGCTGGTGTGTGCTCACCTCCGAGACTCCCCTCTTTTGAGAGGTGACGGCGCCAGGTTCATGCTTCTGTAGTCCTGTTATAAATCGCGCCGGCATGACTTTAAACCGCTACCAGCTCAAAATCCACAGGGAGTGTGCGCTAATGACAAGCTAATATGTATTACAGTGAGCTTTCTGCAGCCCTGCAGTGTGTTTCAGACCACTCCACCGACAAGAGGCCTGTAAGAAAGGATTTCGGAAACCCACTGGTGCAAACCGCGCTTTCTGGATTTTGAGCGCTTGCGGCCATTCCAACTGATGGAGAGTGTAGGCTCAAAATCCACCCGCCCCCCAGTACATGCAAGGTCAAAGGGAATGATTCAATGTTCTGTGCAATGTTGTACAGGTTGTATACATTTCACTGATGATTACGGAAAAGGATTCCTCCTCTAATTCAGCTGCTTAATTAAACTACTGTTCTATTAATTCCAAATGATTAATCACTAAGTACCCATTTTGCTTAAATTGAAATTATTAGGTATGTCTACTTTTTTTGGTGCAGAACATCTCTGAAACATTAGGAATATACTACTAAGTGAGCTATGGATTGGGTATTAGCAGAGGAACCAATGTTTCTAAGCAGAAAATGCCATGCTGGAGGTGGCATGCAATAGAGTAGGTACAGAAGACTGTCTACTCTATGTTCCATATATGGAAGGTCATTGCAGAACAGGATTTTAAAAAAGGCAATTGAGCAAGCATTCTAAGGTTGGCAGTGCATAGAAAACACAGTTCGCTAATGTCCTAAAATTTGGTCTGGATGAATGATATCCTTACGATGCACAGTTAATCCTTCCACTCCCCGCTTTGAATCATAGAATCAATAGTGCTTGGGTGAATAGTCAGGAGTTCTGCACTGACGAAACAAAGCTGGCAACCAGCTGGCTTCCTTTTCCCCAAATAATCATGCGACATGTAAATTAGTTCCCCTCTCATGTCTTAGATTACCATAACAATCCCCTCCCTTTGAAGGTAACTCCCATAGAGGTGAAATGATATTACAGGACCAACCCAGAAACTTATTTATTTCTGCTCAACAAACCAGACCATCCTCGCTAATCAGCCTGACAGCCTAATCAGTCTGGTTATTTCCTTAATCTACCATGAGCTCCAGCAGCCAAACAGAAATGCTTCCTATTAAAATCTATGTCTGACACAATCACTGTTAAAAGAAACAGGAAACTTTGGTGGCTACAGTTAGCTACAAAAAGAATAGGATAAGAAATCCAATTTCAGATAAATGTAGGCCCACATCTGAGGGTTCCAATTTTTTATGCCGAAACTAATTTGAGTTAATACAGTCATCAGGCAGTCCTGCCTGCTTCTTAAATGCAAAGTGACAATAAACTGTAACGGCTGTAGATTTCCAGTCACAAATACAGATTAAATTTCCTCTTAATTGAATCCTTAATTATGCCTGCAGGCTCTAAGTGTATTGAATTAGCTACAATCAACTAGAATATTTTCCATGGTTTGGTTCTGCAGTTTGATCACTTACCTAATTTACTTAAAGCGATGTTCAGTTTCTTTACAATTTCATCAAGTGGTTTCCCCATTTCAGACATGGCCCCAGCCATCTGCCAACAGTAAAGTTAGTACAATAAGCACAGAGGAAGGCTTTAGACTTAGATATAATTAATCAAAGGTTTTTTTCTAATTTTCCTCCATTCCTTTCTGAAAATGTTTGGTTCCATGCTATAATACAATTCCACAGGTCCACTAAATACCTCAAGTAGAAATTCTTCATTTATAATCTCAAGGCAACTATTTGGGCGGCACGGTAGCACAGTGGTTAGCACTGCTGCTTCACAGCTCCAGGGTCCCGGGTTCGATTCCCGGCTCGGGTCACTGTCTGTGTGGAGTTTGCACATTCTCCTCGTGTCTGCGTGGGTTTCCTCCGGGTGCTCCGGTTTCCTCCCACAGTCCAAAGATGTGCAGGTTAGTTTGATTGGCCAGGTTAAAAATTGCCCCTTAGAGTCCTGAGATGCGTAGGTTAGCGGGTAAATGGGTGGGGGTAGGGCCTGGGTGGAATTGTGGTCGGTGCAGACTCGATGGGCCGAATGGCCTCCTTCTGCACTGTAGGGTTTCTATGATTCTATGATCAGTGCAATCAACCATAGAGAGCATCTGTGTCACAGCTAGTCCTTTATTCGCTCAAACATTACTGTATCATTTCTAGCCACTCGCTCAGTTTCATGCCGAGGGCTTGGATAGGAAGCGACATAGCAGTGTTATGTTATACAATACAGCCAAGCCAGACTAACAAGTTTGATGGAATGGTGCCCACCTTCAGAAATGCATACATTTAAGGTCAGTTCCAAAGAGCTGCTAATTGGGGTATGTGGGAGGTAAACTTCCCTGAAAATTGAATCAATCAGGCCGACACAGAAGTTTACATACCAAAGAGAGAAAGTTCAAGAATAATAATTCTTTAGCTCATTAATGAGGCCAGTATTTGTCACAAGTTGCAGCCATGCTTCAAATGTTTCTCTGTTCACTTAATAATTAATTAATAAACCAGTCTCTGATTTTACATTCAGTCTGTTGTCTTCTTAAATGTATTGGGTCACTACACTTTGCAGAATGTCAGAAAAGCATATATCTGAAGTACAAAATCCCACTCATACAGCAATTTTCTTTTCTCTATCCTGCAACCAGGAATTACCATATAGCTAGGCACAACGGCAAATAAAAATGCCACACTGGGGATACTTGTGGCTTGATACATTCATGTGCCACCGCACTCTAGCCACAATCGATTTGTTTCCATTTTACAAAGAGGACTTCAGGTTTAATTTTTAAACAGAAAAAGATCCAAACTGTGAATTATAATTTCAAAACGCTGTGAAGCTTTGAAATTTCATGTATTAAATAGTTTTTTAAAATACTGTTAAACAATGGCCCCAGTCAGGGTTGTTATTTCAATCATTAACTATCAACGGGATATGTACACTATCTTAGAGGTATTTCTCAGCTTTGAATTTTCTACGTTGACATGTGTAAAAATGTCAGCTGTTGACCTCTTGGATAAATTAGACAATTATCAAGACTAAAGTAGTAACAAAATCTATGACAGGTATGCAAATAAATTCATAACAGAGGAATGGCTATTTACATGCAAATTCACGAAACATCATTAACACTCAGTGACAATGGCCTGAATTTTCACCATTTCGGGTTGATTCAAAAACTCTTTAAAAATGTTGGATGGGTCCTGGTTCCAGGATTCCCAACTCCATTCCCAGACTGTCAAATTTTCAGGAGTGCCTTAAAAGGGTGCAGGCTGGTTCCTGACAAAAGCTCGCATCCGGCACTCCCGTTCTATATGGCTCCATTGCAGTGATACGCATATCCTGGATCCTATGCAATTTTCATGGAACCAGGCCAGATTTTTGAAGAGTTGTGGTTCAAGTCCCTTAGAGAAGTCATGAACACTTGTCTGCATGGCCTACCTGTTAAAAGGTAGGCTCAGAAATGTCCCCCTCATGCCTCCTTTGCCAAATTACATCCCCTCACCAACCCCCTCAGGCCCCGAATGCAAACCTCTATCCTTCCACGCAACCTTATGTCCCCTCTTGTACCCTATGCCGAAGTCTGCTCTTCCACCTCGCTCTATTTCCCCTCATGCCAAACTCTGCCCTTCTACCACCCTCTGCTCTTCAACCCACATCTTATGTCACCTCATGCCCCCTATGTAAACTCTGTCCTTCCACCCACCCTTTATACCAAGCTCTGGTACTTCTGTGCCTGTTGACCCAATGTACACTTTCTTGAGTACCATTGTGTATAGTGGGATGTGCAAGAAAATAGCTTTGTAAAAAAGTCTGGAATGTAAGCTAATAAAAATGTTAATTATTCATACCCTTTGAGGTTTCAAAAACCTCAAATCCTTGAAACCACTTAACATGTGTCAACAAACATTGAGAAATTGACTGCAGAGATCAGACAGCCTGAGCTGTCACTCAAACGTTTCCTCTGGGGAGCAGCTGTTCTCGTATTCTAACAGCTGTCCAGGCTCTCAGCCAACATACATAATGAGGCTTGGTTGGCTCAAAGCCCAAGCTGAGAGACAGCTAAGGCAAGTCCCAGGAACTTGTGGTAGTCTGCTGCATTCTACACAACATGGCTAAGGCAATTTCCCTTGCCACTAGGGCTCCAGCAAGCATCGCAGGATGAGGAGAATTATTGTTCTAGACAGAGTGCCTGCAAATGACTCATCAGACTCCAGTTCACTTGATCATCATCACAATGCCCTCATAACAAATTTACCCAACAAGACTTTCCAGTAATAGGTATAATATTCTGTTTTTCACCCTGGTGCTTTTCCTTGGCACCTGTCATGCCAGGTCCTTTCCTGATCCTTTCCCTATGCTGAGTTATCCCATCATGGACACTGGATCAGCAGTTGCTGTTATTCAGTTGGTTACCACTTCCATGCTGGGAAAGACTGGCTCCAATCTGGCTCTGTGCCAGGCCTGAGATATATATGCCCATCTGTCTTATTCTGTATGCCACCCATATTGAGGTTGTCATTGGAGTCTTCTGCAGGAGAGCTTGTCTGTGGCTTGATCCTCTGAGCAGTTGGCACACACTATCCTTTCCTTCTGGCTTGTTTGCAGTCCACTCATGCCTGGTTACTCATCATGTGCTCATTCCAACTCTATGCTACCATATAAAGTAGAACAGACTTAGTATCTCAGCTGGTGTCAGACCAAGTGAGAAGTCTGACATCTGCTCTTCTCACTCTTCATTGTCAAGACATACAACTGGCCAGGTGGCAGATTTTGGTTACCTAAAAACATAAGTGCACAAGGAGAAGATTATAACAGTGAGCAACAGGCTTGTGGAAAGTGTGAGATGCACAGTTGTAGCATCTGCAGTGTGTACTTTGCACCAGATTGTGAAATGAGGGTGAAGTAAGATTTGAGAAGATGCAAAAGACAGGAACATGCCATCAAAGTGGGTGGGTTCAGCGACGCCAGTTGCAATGGCCTCAGTCACTATCGCACCAATCATTCAGAATATTGTTTCCTCCAAGAGACTCAGGAGACGTAGATGTACCTATCAGTTCTCTGCAGCTCTCTCCTATTGTGTACCACCTTGCCCTGCAACAAGTGCCAGAGTGTCAGGAGAGCATCAGTGAGTGCGTTGCAATATGTCTGGGTAGTATCCTTGTCAAAGCTGAAAAGTTGGAAGTATGTGGAGCTGTGAGATATGCCAAAAGGCTTGAAGCAGTGGTAGGTATGCCAAGGACTAACCATAACAAAAGAGTACAAGGAGGGAATTATATACAATATATAAAATCAAGAATATTTTAAAATCTTTTTTTTGAAAGGGCAGCAAAAAACAACAAGCTTCTCACTCAGATGCTCCCTCATTGACTGTCCATGTGCCCAACACAGGGAGTGGCCAAGAACTAACAACATTGCTAACTTGAGGAAAATATATGTTAGACTTGTGTCCTGATTGCTAGAAATTGTGGACGGATGAGTGATGAGGATCTAGTGCATTGAGCGGAGGTTGCTGGTGTAGTGGGTAGGATATGATATTTGAAGATGTATTCACTCAGCCTGGCCACTAGCAAGGGAAATGAAAGTTTTGTAGCCAGTTTCTCAGAGACAGACACTTTGCATTAATCCCTAATTGCTCCCACTCTCTTCACAGTATACGCCAGGAGGGTCTCTTGCAGAAACAGAATGTCTCTCCTCCTTTCCAACTCTTGGACTAAGGGCTTTATCACTGCATCAGGGAGCCTTCTCTCTGGCTTGCTACTCAGTTGGTAAACTTTATTCCTTGTACGTGCAGGCTGGCTTAAAAAGTGCTGACTCACTGCAACTTGTGTTAACCTTGCATGCAGTTGAGTCCCCTGTTGAGCGTACAGACACTACCCAACAGCAGGTTTAGCACGTGGCTGCAAACCACAATCGGGGATGCAACAGGAGGCCAGCGCTTAAAATAGAGGCTGCTCTCTGGGTCTGTGCTCAACTCTACCACATCTAATCAGTGGGTTAAATAAAAGAAACCAAAGCCTCAAGCTGATATCTATCGAGCATTTAAGGATAGGAGAAAACTTGGACTTTGCCCACTTGAAGGTGCTAACAGGATGGCCGTTTTTATCAAGAATCTGCTGCAGGTGGTCAACAGGCCTCTGTGGCAGTTGAGCAGGTGCCCAGTCCTCTATAGGCTATCAATATATTCTGTGACACAAAAGCATTTAAGTACCGTGATCACAATGAGACCCAAAATTGGGCAAGATCCTCATAAGATGCGAAGATTGACTGCCGTGCCCTTTCTTGAACCAAGTCAATTACAAGGTGTACAGGAAATTGCAGGAATGAAAACAAAGTCTGCTTTGAAGAAACGCTGCAAGGACTGCTTCTTTTTCTGTAGACGGATTGCAAGACCCATCCCAGGCACAAACAGAGGCGAACCCGGAGATTTGAACTTTAATTATAATAAATTACGATATGGAAATTTTAAAAAATCATTATGATGTGCAGGCAGTACAAAGATTGCTTGTGACCTGCATCATCTTAATCAGGCTATCCCTACACCTGTGAGCTGGCCATATCCAGGTTTTAGCCCAATGTGTCTAACTTGAACATTTTAATCATGGACACATCTTAAAATTACAGTTTCCGATCCTTTGACATTTCTCTGTAAGGCAAACCTTATTGTGTTACTCTTTAACCATAGAGCAAACAACGTCTAAAACCACAAGGTCAAATCTGCCAGAGATAACCCTGATCAAAAAAATACATATTTCTGGGAACCTTTTCCTTTTATTTTAAAAAGATCATCGCAACCATTAGAACTTCAAGCTGAACCCTTGACTCTTCAACTCTGCCTTTTGTACTGGGGATATTTTCAGAAAACATCAATTGCAGACAGCAGGTGGTGCAGCTTCAAGCTTACTTGAGTCAATGTTTCCCAGGAAATCTGCATTTAGTTTGCAGCAAGTCAACCTTTCCTGCTATCATTATTGTCATACCATGTATGCTAATCCCATTTTTAATAAAATGGACACTGTTCCTAACTATCTCAGTTCACGAATGATCCAGAAATGTGAAAAGAAGCACTCACAGACAAGCTCTGTAACTTGAAGTGTAGGCCTAATTTCACGCTGCCTGCAAGAAGTGGAATTTACAAGGAGAATATTATGGGAAGTTGCAGGTACATAAACCCTTTATTTTTATGTCTAAAAATTAATGGCAGGTAAAGGCCAACGCTTTTTCATTAAATACATGAATGCCTCAAACAGAAATACAAACGTCTAAAAGCACAAATTTGGTGATAACCCTTTACATCAAAAAATGATGCATTCTTCATAGAATGGAGATGAAGAACAGCTTGTTCCTGGGTAAGTGGAAGTGGAAAAACTCCCTAAAGATCCTGGATGGATAAGGCCTATGAACAGCTTGTCCCTTCTATCTTGTCTATGGTTTACAGGTGAATCTCCATTTACCAGATGAGGCAGAGAAGGCATTTTAATGATTCACAAATGTTTTATTGCAATACTACAGTTTAGTATAAATATTAGTTTCCACTTTTCCCTTCTGGATCCTCTCTCTGTCCAGTAGCGATCTCCTACTGGGGGAAAACCCCATCTCTTAAGTACAAGCTTCAATAAGTATTACCTGCTCTCAGTTCACTTTGAAGCAAGGCTTTGTTTACTCTTAAAGAGACCTGAATTTCTAACATTGTCAGCCTGTGCTTCATCTCTCTTTCATGTTGCAGATGATGAGGGGTTGTAACTATAGCGCCCATGACTGTGAACAAGGGATCTGACTAGAACCACGTGTTATATCTCTCCATGACAATTTCACCAACTTTAAACAGCACTAGAAAGCTCCCAGCACTTCTGCAAACTCAGGCAGTGCCAGTCAAAATTGATCAGCAGTTAACCTGAAAGTTAGTTGTTGATCTGTTTAAACAGCACTGATATTGAAGTCCTTCCTGCTGCTGAACGCATATTCAGATGTGTGTTTACCAGAGGGCATCGAGCAAGGTTGAAAACTACAATGCTGGTGTCAAGTCAGCATTAGATGCTGGCTGTTATCACAAGCTGCCTGTTCAGTATATTTCCAGTGCATGCACTTTGAAATGTGCACACACAGCATGTATGCCATTTTGATACTAAAACCATATCCATAGCACAAACTATAAATGCCATGGAGCTCTACTTTGTGGCCGAGGAGTCTATCTACAACCTAGTTATAAATAAATGGCTTATCATTTCCTATCTTTGAGCAAAGGTATAACATTCACCATCCTCCAGTTCTTTGAAAATTCCTGTTAACACAATATTTTGAAATATTACAATTGGTGCCTCAGCTATTTCTTTTTTACATTATTTATTCACGGAATGTGGGCACTGCTGGCTAGGCCAGCATTTATTGCCATCCTAATTGCCCTTGAGAAGGTGGACCACTGCAGTACCTGTGGTGTAGGTACACCTACAGTGCTGTTAGGGAGGGAGTTCCAGGCATTTAACCCAGTGACATTGAAGGAACAGAGATATATTTCCAAGTCAAGATGGTGAGTGACTTGGAGGGGAACTTCCAGGTGGTCGTATTCCCTTGTCTACTGCCCTTGCCCTTCTACTGCAGTGCATTTTGTAGATCAGTGGCTGGCAACCTGTGATCTGGAAGGCCCATGCAGCCACCTGGGTTCTGAGTGCGGCCCATCGGAGATTTTGTTGACTGTTGCCCAAGCACAGGGTTGCCACATTCTGCTGATTTCCACCCACGTAATTTTTTTCATACTGATATGACTGAATTGATACCCATGTAAATCAAGGGCAATCATGCGGATTGCACATCGCACTGACTGCGAGAGGCGTGTGCCTCCTCTGCGTCCAAAGTGTAAATATTTCTTTTGTTCTTACCATTTGAAGTTGATGAGAGTTCTATTAATGTATAAATAAGTAAGCATTTTCTATAACTCATTATGAAATATTCAGTGCACATTAATGTATTTAGTCTTATTTTTGGGATCATATTTAGTGAACAACCCGATTTCAATATTACAGCCTACTGAGGAGGAGGACCACTTGTGAGGGCCCACTTGTTAGCCTACATTGCCCTTCACCATTGTAGATGGCACACACTGCTGCCACTGTGTGTTAGTAGTAGAAGGAATGAATGTTTGTGGAAGGGTTGCCAATCAATTGAACTACATAGAAACATAGAAACCCTACAGTGCAGAAGGAGGCCATTCGGCCCATCGAGTCTGCACCGACCACAATCCCACCCAGGCCCTACCCCCTTATCACTACATATTTACCCACTAATCCCTCTAACCTACACATCCCAGGACTCTAAGGGGCAATTTTTAACCTGGCCAATCAACCTAACCCACACATCTTTGGACTGTGGGAGGAAACCGGAGCACCCGGAGGAAACCCACGCGGACACGAGGAGAATGTGCAAACTCCACACAGACAGTGACCCGAGCCGGGAATCGAACCCAGGACCCTGGAGCTGTGAAGCAGCAGTGCTAACCACTGTGCTACCGTGCCGCCCCAACTAGATGGCATTGAGCTTCTTGAGTGTTGTTGGAGCTGCACTCATCCAGACAATTGGAGTCTTTCTATGCAGGAATGCACGCCAGCTGGGCCTGCGAATTTTGTTTACTATTAATCTTATTGGTAATTATATGACGCTGATCTCTCTGTAAAACATCACATTTCCAGTCCTTCACCTCAGTAATTTTATATATCAGACTTACTTTGTGTATGAGTATTGTACCGCACAGACCCCTCCTCCCAGCTTTTTTATGCGTGGTGAAGGCACAGTCATCAGCTACAATGACCATCTCCACAGCGATTCCCTCTGCTTTTGCCTCCTCTAGAGCTAAGCCGAAGTTTAGTCGATCCCCTGTGTAGTTCTTCACAATCAGTAGCACACCAGCTGGAGAAAGCACAAATAGAACATTTTAAACAAAGTGTCACAATTGCTTGTTTTGAATCTAACTACCGACCAATTAGTTGCCCAGGCCAGACATTACCTAATGAAGGTAGTTACAATGTCCCAAAACTCTTCACAGAAACATAATCAAAAAATGGACATTGATCCAGGGGAAAAAAGGTGATCAAGCAGTGACTGTAAGATGTTACTTGTTTGTCCATTGGCTGATATGCAATTGATACTGGCCTGGAAGAGTGTGGTGGTGGAAAGTTGACTGCCTCAGTCTTTTACTGTCATACCAATGCTTCAAGTTCTTACAAGTACTCTTGCAGCAGAAAGCACACATCCTAAACTGGATCCCTGCTGAGCCTAATCCCATGAAGCCAGATCTCCCCTGTTACTCTGAGTTAAGCACACCGTGAAATGTAGCCATAGTTGGTGGAATGTTGTTGTTCCTTCATGGTTACTGGATCAAAATCCTGGATTCTGGGTGTAACAACACAAAGACTTGAGCAATTCAAGAAGGTGGCTCATCACAACTTTCTCAAGGGCAATTATGATGGGCAATAAATGCTAGTGATGCCCACATTCAATAAATAAAATAAATAAAAGTAATGGTACTTGATGACTTTCCTAGTTTGCTTTCTTCCATTTTCTACCATTTCAATTCTTCACCTGGATCCTCATTCCCCAAATCAAATTAAAGTTCATTTTACATGTCTCCTTTTTTTCAACTTTAATGTTTAACTGATACCTTCCAAATAATTGAATTATGGTTGGCTTTCTGATGTTTCAGCAGGAAAAAAATCAACTATTTAAGTGCCATGTAAACATTGCGTGCTGTTGTATCAGAAAGGTTCCTTGAAATTTAAAGCAATGAAGAAACAGACCATCTTAGATCCATTAACAAGCCTGACCCAGCAAATAATCCAAGAGTAAGGAACAGCTAGCCAATAATAACCATTATATTCCATACTTGGTTTGAAAGGGAGAAGGATAAGTTAAGATTTTAAACTTGGGTAAGGCTGACTTCTGTATAAGGCAGAAATTGACCACAAAAGACTGGGTAAAACTATGAAATGATAAAACTATTGACAAACACTGGGTGGTTTTAATGCTGTATTTGATAAAATATCAGACTTGCACATCCCTGTAAATGACAAGAGTTCTACTTATACTAGTAAACAACTTTGGTCAATAGCGAAAATATAGGAACTGTGGATGAGCAGAAACACTTAGGGATCCTAGTACAGCTATCACAAAAAACTGGTTGACAGATACAAAAATAATTCAAATGGAATGAATGTTGGCCATTATGTCAAGTGGGCTGGAATACTATTGGATAGAAGTTATGCTAGAGTTGTTCAGAGCTTCAGTCAAATCCGAACTGGAGTACTGCACTCATACCTCATGAAGGTTATATTGCCCTTGGGAAGGGTGCAGTGCAGATTCACCAGAAAGGCTAAAAGACTTAAATGAGGATAGGTTGCATGACTAGGCTTGCATTGTCTTGAATATGGAAAATTCAAGGGTGCTTGAGATGACCAAAGGATTTGATAAGGTAGAAAATAAAGGCCTTGCATTTGTAGAGTGCCTTCCACAATCAGCATTTCAAAGCTCCCTACAGCTAATGAAGTGCTCTTGAAGTGTCATCACTTTTGTGAGTAAGAAACACAACACCTAATTTGGGTATAGAAAGCTCCTACAAATAGCAATGTGATAATGACAATACAATTTATTTTTGGATGTTGATTGATAGATAAACATTAACTAGGATACTTGGGAAAGATTCTCTGCTCTTCTGCAAAATAGTGTAATGGGATATTTTACATCCACCCAAGAGGCCAGACAGGATCTCAGTTGAAAATTTCAAAATTGAGATTGATATATACTGTTAGGAGAATGTATTAAGGGTTATGGAACTAAAGCATGTAGATGGAGTTAAAATACAGATCGGCCATCGTCCTTGTAATTGAAGTACAGAATAGGCTTGATGGCTTCAATAGCCTACTCCTGTTCCTATGTTCCTGAATAACTATTTGGAAAATGTTATTGCAAAGAATAATGACAAAAGCCAGTCCTGAAAGCATGCTTCAAAACTGGAAATAAAAATCGCCTAAAAGTCCTTACAGAGTACCATTACAGCTGGAGCATCCATTATACACACTCCTGATAAGTGGATGGAATGCACAGTGCAAAACAGAAGATGAACACACTGCATTCTGCACAGTTTTTATATGTTAAAATGTTTAAGGCTAAAAGGTTATCTGAGAGCCTTTGGTGTATGTTTTGATGTGGCTAGGGACCAGTAACATTTTGTGTAAACTAGGCAAATTTTGAAATCCCTAGTTATTCACCAGGAGAATGGCACCTCAAACTTCTATGGTTTTAAACAAGCTAAATAAACATGACTATACAAAGTCAGAAAAGAAAAATAATTTACATTACCTATCTTATACCCTAACGTTCAGAATTAACATGCGATAACTATGAATTAATAAGCAAACTATAGTCGAACATACCACACTGCATGTTAAATGGAAAACAAGCAACCAAGACAGATTCCACAGATTTCTCAGCAACCCACCCAGATGTCAGTGACCACCGTGGGTCATAAGGTCGTGCTAAATTTACGTCTCCCTCAAGATGACCATGAACTCTCGTTTTTTTAAAGGTCTAGCAGCTTCTGAATTCCGTCAAAAGTTGGTCCAACTTGCACTGCTTCAACAATCTTTCACCTTCCAATGGTTTAATCCACTTTCCTGGGACTGCGTTCCACGGGATTCACAAAGCTGCACTCCCACCTCTAAATACTGGCGCACTTTGAACTCTTCCGCAGACTGCTAGCTTCACTAAACTGGCACTAGGTTTCTCTGAACTTCAGTCTCCCAACTGCAGCAAACTATGAATTGCTCCTGGGGATTAACTGCCTCCAGCCTTGAACAAGCATCCTTCTTCCACCTTCTCTGCTCCTCAGGGCTACTCTTTGAGCTGTAAATCACTCAAGATCCAAAATTATGGTCCAGTCAGCCACATCCTGTAAACACATTTTTAAAAATTGCAACTCTCAGTTGCACTGAATGGCTCCCAGGGCTTTTCTGCACCCTAACTGCCTGGAGCTTGCAAACAGTTGCACCCTTTTAGTTTAAGCTCCTCCCGGGCTGCAGATTACACACTTTCACAGCAAAGTAAGAAGTCCCACAACACCAGGTTAAAGTCCAACAGGTTTATTTGGAATCAAGAGCTTTTGGAGCATTGCTCCTTCTCAGGCGAGTCCACATCTCTACATCATAGCTCTCACAGCAAACACACTGATAAACTCAAACATGAGAACCTTCTTGAGTTCCATCCATTTCCATAACACATAGCCTGCTTTGGTCTACCCTTAAACTGACCTCTAACCAATTGTCCCAACTTTATAATTTCTCTAGCTAAGTAAACCTACCTGCTGTTGATGGCTCGTACTTTCCTAGCTGTTAATCCCAAGTCAACATGGCCCCAACGGTTTAAGTATATGGATTCCAAGCTGCTTTAGTTACATTTATCCCAATTTCTACAGTTAAACGTTAATCTTCCCAGAACTAAACATCACCTCTAAAATATTAACATGAACCATGAACTAGATATTCGTCACAAGTATCTAATACCAAATAGGGAGCTCCATTCAAGTTTCATTGTGCTGAAAAGAGTCATGGTAACTGGGAATTTAACTTTGTTTTTAAATCACTGGAGTACCTCATTCTCTGTACCCACAGAGGCCCAGGAGGACGCCAGCTGCTGGTTAGCTGAGAAGGTATTCCTGGAACCTATGTCTTAAAACAGATGGGGTAAATATATTCAAACATGGTGATTGCAAAAATCAACTCATCGAATTTTATTTTGCATAACTGAAAACCGTTCATGGGAGATGGCAGCACCAACACAGCTTCTCACGCTCTGTTCTGTAGTTTCATATTTTCATAGAATCATAGAATTCCTACAGTACAGAAGGAGGCCATTTGGCCCATCAAGCCGGCCCACCCAGGCCCTATTCCCGTAACCGCACACATTTAACCTGCTAATCCCCCTGACATTAGGATCAATTTAGCACGGCCAATCCACCTCACCAGCAAACTTTGGACTGTGGGAGGAAACCGGAGGACTCGGAGGAAACCCTTGCAGACACGGGGAGAAAGTGTAAACTCCACACAGACAGTGACCCGAGGCCGGAATTGAACCTGGGTCCCTGGTGCTGTGAGGCAGCAGTGCTAACCGCTGTGCCAGCCATATTTTACATAAGGTCATACTTGCTCCTGCTCTGTCCATGGTTCGGATCGCAGCTGAGATACTTCCAGTTGGCGGAGAAGTGAAGACATCTCCTGCAATGGCACCGGTCAACATCCCAACTCCAACATATCCTAGAAAGAGGATACATTAGAGGAACATTAGAAAGCCCATGGCAATTTTTGAATAGAAGAAAAAAACCTTGAAGAACCCATTTCTTCTTTACTCCTCTAATTCTCTTTTCTCCAACACTGAAGTTGCTGATTCCTGTTTGGATATGTCTTCATGTATGTCAGCAGTCTTAATTCATTTCCAAAGTGATGGTAACTGCAAATTTAGCTTTGCTCATTCCTAATGCGTGAACTTAAACGATAAGTTGTGTTGCCCTTAAAGGGACAATCACCACACCAATTAAGTTACCAGAAGCTTCTACTGAAATTTTGATTGCTACATGCCTGTGTTCACATTTCCTTGTGTTATTCGGTGAACTATCCTTAGTGCCTCTATTCTGTAGCCCACTTCTGAGACTACTCACATTTAGTTCCACTCTTATTGGTTACAATGTTGCTGGCAAATCTTAAGATTGCTTCTTTTCTCATGCCTGGGCTCTTAATTTTACTTACTTTCATGTTGCCTCTTGGTGACATTATCCAGAGACTGGGACTCAGCTTCCACATTTATGCTGACAACCTCTCCTTAGCATCCTCAATTCCAGCACCACCAGCATCAAATGACCTCATCCTATATAAAATCATAGATCAGCCAGGATTTCCTCCAAATCAATTACAGGAACATTGAAGTCACCTAGTTCAGTGTCCAGCTGACTCCATCCCTTGCCTTATCACTGTTACTACAATTTTCTCATTTTAAAAAATGCTCCTGAGTTATCTCTCTCTCTTTCCACTTTCAATTAGAACTTCAAACTGATAACCCCTCATTCCTAGCTCTCCTAAATCTCCATTTTTTTGCTCCAGTGGAACAATTTTCAAGTCTTTTCTCGAATGGAATGTGCAAAACTACAGACAATACTCCAACTGTGGCCTCATCATTAGAGTTTAAAAACACTATTGTGACTCACTCGTTCTTCTGTGCTGTGCTTCTATTCATAAAACACAAAATGCTAATGAGAACTTTTAAAATGGTCTTTCTACCGGCACTCTCACTTCACAGGGAATGATGTGAATTTCAAATACATGTTTCTCCATTCATCTGTACTCTTCAGTATATTTTCATTGAGTTCACACTCTCCCATTACTACCTTCTACATCCCTTCCAAGGAGATTAGCCAACCTCATTCAACACTGACACAGCAACAGAGAGTGTAAGCAAAACTAATGCACTGTATGAAACAGATCTAGAACTCCAATAGGAGTTAATAATATCAACAAATGAATGAAACCAAAGTATATGGAATCAGAGACAATTAGCAGAGTGGATAGCTGAAAGCAGAAAGTACGGGTGAAGGGTGGCTATTCAGAGTGGAAGAAGCTGGGAAGTGGGAAGTGTTGGAAGCACAGCTGTTAACAACTTATATTAATGATTTAGACTTTTGGAATCAAAGACATAATTTCTAAATTTGAGGAGGAAACTAAATTGGGTGGGATAGTGAGGAAGTTTTCAATAAATTACCAGACATTAATAAACTTGAAAAATGGGCATATAATTAGCAAATTAATTTCAACATGGTTAAATGTCAGATATAACATTCTGCTAAGAAAAATAAAGAAATCACATATTACTTTGAAACTAAGAACTGATTTTTCCTGAATGGATCATGTTTCCAACATTAATGTGAATTCCAGGACGGGAACCTAAAAATGGCCGTGGTGGAACAATGGATGTGGCCTTCTCAGAGGCGGCAATTAGAAGACATCTCCAGGAGCCGTAGCCAATTAAGGATGGCAGCTCAGTTCAAGTGCAAGGACAACATTCAGCAAAGCCCATGGGTAGGGCTGCTGCCTGCCTTTGCAGTGAGGGCGATGCCTGGCCATCAGCAGGAGCAACAGCGCAGCTTGAAGGCACCTTCAGCGGGAGGGAAGTTTGCATTGCAGCAGGACAAACAATAAAGGGGGTATCAGTCTCCATGAAGTGGCTACAATGACCTGCCTGCTTGCAGCCTGCAAAATTGAAGATAAGTGATTTATTATCATCTTCAGTTGGATTCCTGCCACTGCCAGGTAAGCTGCTATTGAACCTGCTAATCCATCTCTGTAAAAGCGCTTGGATGCAAAATGCACCAGTGAGCTGACCTGAACCTCCTCTTTCTAAATTACCTCACAGCCCCATGGGCCTAGAAAGAATTGGCCTCAGAATCTAAACAAGGTAGAGGAGCAAAGGAATCTGGGATAAACAAATACACAAATCATGACATGATGCGATGCAGGTCAATAAGGCGATGATGGAATTAAAACAAACATTAATCTGATTGAATTGAAAAGTAGTAAAGTTATTTGAAACATGTAATGAACCTTGGTTAGACCACACTTTGAGTAGTGTGCAGTTTTGTTACCAAATTAAAAAAGGATATGGGGCACTGGAGAGTGTGCAAAAAAGAGTTACAAGAATGAAATCTCAAGGAAGGATAAACAGGCTTGCCCTCTTTTCTCTTGAAAAGGAAAGGTTGAGGAGTCATCTTTAAAAGGTCTGTGCAATTATGAAAGGTTTTAACAGCAGAAAGAAGAGTATTTTTGTTTTTTGGGAAGAGCAAAACTGGAGACCATCAATATAAGACATTCAATCGGGAATCAAACAGGGAATTCAGGAAAAACATTGCTTTTCAGAGTGATGGAAATATGGGCTCACTATCGAGGAAGTAGTTGAGGCAAAAAGAATAAATACATTAAAGAGGAAGTTAGATAAGCAGTTGAAGAAGGGAATAGAGATTTGTACTGACAAGTATTGCACGAGAAGGAAGAATGGAGGCTCATTTGGGGTAAAGTCACCAGCGTGGATTGGTTGAGCTTCAAAGATCTGTGCACAAACACCTTCAAGTCTCCCTTGCACCCCTTTTGAAATGATCCCATTTGGTATGTATCATCTTTCCTCATTCTTTCTACCAAAATGTATCTTTACTTTTCTCTGTTGTATCATAGGATCATAAAATCATAGAATCCCTACAGTCCAGAAGGAGGCCATTCAGTCCATCAAGTATGTACTGTCCACAATCCCACCCAGGCCCAGTGTGGGTTACCCAGGCCCAGAAAGTGCAAACTCCGCACCGACAGTGACCTGAGGCCGGAATTCCATCTGCCATGTATTTGCCCATTCCAAAAACCTGTCTATGTCCTCATGAAGTTTGTTACTATGCTCTTCACTGTTACTTCATTGTAAATTTTGAAGTAATGCCCTGAATCTACAAGTCAAAGTCATTAATATTCATCAAAAGCAGTGGTCCAGGGACTAAACTTTGGGGAACTCCATTCTGAAATATACCATTCACCATAAATCTGCTTTCTATCTCTTTGTTAATTTAGTATCCATTTTGTCAGTGCTCATTTTATTCCACAGGCTTCAAGTTCACAAAAAGGCAAGACTAAAATATGGCACTTTTGAAAGTCCACTGCATTGCCCTCATCCACTCGCAACGAAAAACTGAATCAAGGGATCTTTGACTTTCACCTTAACAGATAGAGAAGGCCTTAATTTAACAGTGCATGTAGAAGAGAGGCATCTTTAACACAATAACAGTCCCTAATGTTTCAGACTTTGGGAGATTGAGGCCAAAACCTCATGACTCAATAGTAAAAGTATTAGCAACTCAACCAGAGTGTTTTACCCAGCATCCTATCAATGATTAGCCAAAGGGTTAAAAATCTTCCAGAAATCTACTGGAATCAAGCCTGAGTAACATTACCTGCATGAGCAGGTTCATGACCCGATCCTCCTCCAGACAGCAAGGCCACTTTCCCTTTGATGTTCTTCAGGTCAGACCTGATTACTATCCGATGTCCCTGTAGCAGCTGCATTCCTACATTGCAGGCCACGAGTCCATCCAATGCATCATCAACACAATTGTGTACAGAGTTTATCAGCTTCTTTGAATGCTGCAACAAAAAATTAATTTGTATTTTGTTGATTCTTTTACTCGGTGTTGTAGCTCACAGTGTGCCTTCTCTCCAATAATACATTTTTGATTTTTACAAGTGCTATCTGCAGGCCTATGGGGGGAAAAAAATCACATTTTGAAACTCTGCCTTCAAATAAAATTCAATTAAAGTTATGTGTCCTGCTGAATCAACACCTCATTCAACCTTTCACCCTGTTTGGTGTGGAAAATTCTTGCTTATCATTTGCATTATGAGGAAAATAGTTTAAAAACCTCCTGTTTAAGCCCTTATATTGGTTATTATATTGGTTATATTTTAGTGTATTGCCTGCAATGGAAGCTTTTATTTATTTTCACTACAATAGTCACATTTTTAACAAGAAAAATGTGACATTTAGAAATAGGTAGTCCGCTTCACATCCACAGGATTTACATTGCACTTTATAACCAATGATGACGTCTGAAGTGTTGTTACTGTTGTTATATAGCAAAATGTGGCAGTCAAATTGTGCATTGCATATTTCATAAACAGCCAATAGTCAGTTACATGATCCAATCATCTGTTTTTAGTGAATTTGGCTAGGAGAATATTGAAATTCAATGTTGACCTCAACTTTGCCAAAGTTGGCAAAAGTTTTGGTTGCTTCAAATGTTGCAATCAAACTTGCAACTTGGAGTCAAAAAGCAAGAGAGTTGGTCACACAGAATGTAATTTGTGATGGTGACCAGTGGATGAGGTAGAGAACAGTCCAGCAGACATGATTAATGAGTCACAAGAAATGGAAGCATAGGTAAAGGCAACAATGCTTTCCTAGACTTGAGAGAATGGGAAGAACCTATACTGCACCATTAACACAATAAAATATGCCAAGGCACTTCACAGGAGCAGGGTGGAGATGTTTGCTGGTTATTGCAGTGTTCAGTACCATTTGCGACTCCTCAGATACTAACCATATGCAGCAAGACCTGGACAGCATTCGGGGTTAGGCTGATCATGGCAGGTACCAGACGATTAACATCTCCGACAAGAAAGAATCTAATAATTTTTCCATGGAATCAATTAGCATTGCTGAGTCTACTACCACCAATATTCTAGAGGTTGCCATTGATAAGAAACTGAACTAGACTAGCCATATAAATACTGTGGCTTGGAATTGTGCAGTGAACAAGGACAAAGATGAGCAACAAATGCGAGCCTTGTCAGTGATGCTCACATCTGAAGAAAGAATTTTTAAAAAGCGACACCGAATCACATAAGGAGATATTAGGTCAGATGACAAAAGTCAAAGAGATAAGTTTTAAGCAGTGCCTTAAAGGAGAGACAGAGAAGTTTAAGGAAGGAACTCCACATTTTAGGATCCAGGCAACTGAAGGCTTAGCCACCAATGGTGAAGTGATTAAATGATGTGGAGATGCCAGCGTTGGACTGGGGTGAACACAGTAAGGAGTCTCACAACACCAGGTTAAAGTCCAACAGGTTTATTTGGTAGCAAATACCATAAGCTTTCGGAGCGCTGCTCCTTTGTCAGATGGAGTGGAAATGTGCTCTCAAACAGGGCACAGAGACACAAAATCAAGTTACAGAATACGGATTAGAATGCGAATCCCTACAACCAGCCAGGTCTTAAAGATACAGACAATGTGGGTGGAGGGAGCATTAAGCACAGGTTAAAGAGATGTGTATTGTCTCCAGACAGGATAGCCTGCAAGTCCAGGAGGCAAGCTGTGGGGGTTATTGATAATGTGACATAAATCCAACATCCCGGTTTAGGCCGTCCTCATGTGTGCGGAACTTGGCTATCAGTTTCTGCTCAGCGACTCTGCGCTGTCGTGTGTCGTGAAGGCCGCCTTGGAGAACGCTTACCTGAAGATCCGAGGCTGAATGCCCGTGACTGCTGAAGTGCTCCCCCACAGGAAGAGAACAGTCTTGCCTGGTGATTGTCGAGCGGTGTTCATTCATCCGTTGTCGTAGCGTCTGCATGGTTTCCCCAATGTACCATGCCTCGGGACATCCTTTCCTGCAGCGCATCAGGTAGACAACGCTGGCCGAGTTGCAAGAGTAGGTACCGTGTACCTGGTAGATGGTGTTCTCACGTGAGATGATGGCATCCGTGTCGATGATCCGGCACGTCTTGCAGAGGTTGCTGTGGCAACAGCTGTTGGTCTCTACATGAATCGTTACAATATCTAAGAAGACCCTCCCAGATTTTCAATAAGTGTGTCCAGCCATATGGTGCACACAACAGCACTCCATGATAAATAACAATAATACTGGCAATATTGCCACTTTTACTGGCACTTTTTACTGGACTACCTGCTCATAACTGGTCTTCATTTACCAGTTCAGAACTGGGATCCTCTGGTGCCAGTATTACTAGAACAACCTTCTCAACTGTTTCATTGATTTGATTTGTTAATATTTAAAAACTGAAGTTCAAACTTAAATTTTAATGCCTTAGACATTTTTGGCCTTCTCAAGACTGAGGCCCCTAATGAAGCCTGGTATAACATTTATTCAGTAAGAAGTCTAACAACACCAGGTTAAACTCCAACAGGTTTATTTGGTAGCAAAAGCCACTAGCTTTCGGAACAGGCTGTCCCTTCGTCAGGTGGGTGGGAGTTCTGATTACAAACAGGGCACAAAGACACAAACTCAATTTACATGAATAATGATTGGAATGTGAGTCTTAAAGGTACAGACAATGTGAGTGGAGGGAGCATTAAGCACAGGTTAAAGAGATGTGTATTGTCTCCAGACAGGACAGCTAGTGAGATTTTGCACATCCAGGCAGGTTGTGGGGGTTACAGATAATGTGACATGAACCCAATATCCCAGTTGAGGCCATCCTCATGTGTGCAGAACCTGGCTATCAGTCTCTGCTCAGCGACTCTGCGCTATCGTGTGTCGTGAAGGCTGCCTTGGAGAACGCTTACCCGGAGATCAGAGGCTGAATGCCCGTGACCGCTGAAGTGCTCCCCAACAGGAAGAGAACAGTCTTGCCTGGTGATTGTCGAGCGGTGTTCATTCATCCGTTGTCGTAGCGTTGCCATCATCTCACGCGAAAACACCATCCACCAGGTACACGGTACATACTCTTGCAACTCGGCCAACATTGTCTACCTGTTACGCTGCAGGAAAGGATGTCCCGAGGCATGGTACATTGAGGAAACTATGCAGACGCTACGACAATGGATGAATGAAAACCACTCGACAATCACCAGACAAGACTGTTCTCTTCCTGTTGGGGAGCACTTCAGCGGTCAGGGGCATTCACCTGACAAAGGGACAGCCTGTTCGGAAAGCTAGTGGCTTTTGCTACCAAATAAACCTGTTGGGACTTTAACCTGGTGTTGTTAAGACTTCTTACTGTGTTCACCCCAGTCCAACGCTGGCATCTCCACATCATAACATTTATTAACAGCGGTTGCTGACCTTCTCCCTAAACCATTGCACAGCTCTAATTTAACCCCGAGCCACCAACATCTTTTCCAAACCATTTCCAGCCCCAGCCTGTGATCAGCCGCACTTTTATAGCACAGGTAGGTACTGTGTTTTTCCCATTGTGTGGGCAGCCCCGCCCTCTCCCTCCCGCCCGAAACTGGGCTCAGTTAAACCCCAATAATCCCCCCTCCACCCCGGCTCTTACGTGCATCCTTCAACCAGACAGTGAAACCAAGCGCAGGCGAACCAACAGTGCGGGCGATCTGCGAGTTTCTGCTCTTTCTCCGGGGGAGGAGAATGAGATAACACAGAGTGGGAGGCAAAAAGAACCGGGGTGAGGGGGCGGGGCCCGGACGGGGTGAGGAGGCGGGGCCCGGACGGGGTGTGGGCGGAGTCTCTGCCTGGAAGGTCGGGCCGGTTGACGGTTGGCGCTGGAATTCTGGAACCAGTTTGAAAATGTCCCGAGCGCCAGGAGGAGCCCAGCGGGCGTCCAGCTGCACGTGGGCTTTTAGCTCGAGCAGAGCTGACAATCTCCCAGGAAGAAAAAGTCACAAATTATACTTATTTCCAATGTGTGAAGATTAATCATTATAGGGTCTCTGTAGTCTAAGCTATAAATAAGTGCAGACAATATTCCTGTCCTCGTGTTGAAGGGAAATGGTAAGTTTTAAAATGAAAATCAGGAGAGTACAAAAATGACGAAAAAGAGCCTTTTGGATTTTTACGGGGTCAAACAGACCATTGATATTTCCAAAATTAACCTGAAATAGGTGGCATGGTGGCACACATGATGTGGAGATGCCGGCGTTGGACTGGGGTAAACACAGTTAAGAAGTTTAACAACACCAGGTTAAAGTCCAACAGGTTTATTTGGTAGCAAATACCACTAGCTTTCAGAGCGCTGCCCCTTCGTCAGGTGGAGTGGAGAAATGCTCACAAACAGGGCATACTGAGACACAAACTCAATTTACAGCATAATGATTGGAATGCAGTTTTTACAGATAATCAAGTCTTAAAGGTACAAACAATGTGAGTGGAGAGAGCATTGAGCACAGGTTAAAGAGATGTGTATTGTCTCCAGACAGGACAGCCAGTGAGATTCTGCAAGTCCAGGCAAGCTGTGGGGGTTACAGATAGTGTGACATGAACCCAAGATCCCGGTTGAGGCCGTCCTCGTGTGCGGAACTTGGCTATCAGCTTCTGCTCAGCGACTCTGCGCTGTTACTCACATTGTTTGTACCTTTAAGACTTGATTATCTGTAAAAACTGCATTCCAATCATTATTCTGTAAATTGAGTTTGTGTCTCTGTATGCCCTGTTTGTGAGCAGATCTCCACTCCACCTGGCGAAGGGGCAGCGCTCTGAAAGCTAGTGGCATTTGCTACCAAATAAACCTGTTGGACTTTAACCTGGAGTTGTTAAACTTCTTACGGTGGCGCACCACCAGGGACCCAGGTTCAATTCCAACCTCAAGATTGTGACTTGCAGCTTCCTGAAAAAAATGGTGTGATTCTCTCTCGTTTTCCCCTCTTTTGGCACTTAGAATTTATTTAATAGGATCGCACCCAATTACTTTTCATTTATGCCCCGGCGACTACTCTACTTTTTCGAAATTGGTCCCTCCATTTCCACTCTGTCAAGGCCCCCTCATTATTTTCTGTACTTCAGTTAAATCTTCTCTCAGCCTCCTCCTATCTCAAAGATAAAAACCCCAGCCTGTGTCTGCGTAGGTTTCCTCCGGGTGCTCCGGTTTCTTCCCACACTCCAAAGATGTACAGGTTAGGTGGATTGGCCATGATAAATTGACCATTAGTTTCCAAGATGTGTAGGATTAGGGGGATTAGTGGGGTAAATGCATGAGGTTACGGGGATAGGATGGGCAGGGGTTGAGCCTGGGTGAGTAGTTGAGTTGGTGCAGGCTCGATGGGCTGAATGGCCTGCTTCTGCACCATAGGGATTCTAGGATTCTATAGCTTCTAATTACATTGCCCCAGTTCAAAAAAACCTCGATGACCATATTCTCAACTCAACTATCTCAGTTGTCACAAAACTTAAAAAATAATTTGAAGGATGGTGTACAAAAATTAGACTGTTCAGGAAAAACTGTTCAAGATTTAAAAAATCTATTTACAGTATGTGGCTGCAGGCTAGGCCAGCATTTATTGCCCATCCTTATTTGCCCTTCAGAAGGTGGTGGTTAGTTGCCTTCTTGAACAGCTACAGTCCCTGAAGTGAAGTTACACCCACAGTGTTGTTAGGGAGGGAATTCCAGGATTTTGACCTTGTGACAGTGAAGGAACGGTGAAATATTTCCAAGTCAGAATGGTGAGTGATATAGAGGGGAACCTCCAGGTGATAGTGTTCCAGTTATCCGGTGAGAATCATATCTGGGCTTTTTTGTTGCACTAAGGGCCATATGATTGTGACTTGCAGCGTCCTGAAAAAAGTGGTGTGATTCTCTCTCGTTTTCCCCTCTTTTGGCACTTAGAATTTATTTAATAGGATCGCATCCAATTACTTTTCATCTATGCCCCAGCGACTGCTCTACTTTTTCGAAATTGGTCCTTCCATTTCCACTCTGTCAAGGCCCCCTCATTATTTTATGTACTTCAGTTAAATCTTCTCTCAGCCTCCTCCTATCTCAAAGATAAAAACCCCAGCCTGTGTCTGCGTGGATTTCCTCCGGGTGCTCCGGTTTCCTCCCACATTCTGAAAGACATGGTGGTTTGGTGCATTGACCCGAACAGGCACTGGACTGTGGCGACTAGGGGAATTTCACAGTAACTTTATTGCAGTGTTAATGTAAGCCTTACTTATGACTAATAAATCTTTAACTTTATTGAAGCTTGGCAGAGTAAAAAAGAAACAATGAAAGAAAAAAGAGATAATATGAAGCTTATGGATTCAGTGAAAAGCTTTGCAGGCTAGAAGAGAAAAGCCATCAGGAGAAAAAGTAGTATTAGAATGCATATCTGTTTTCTAGGAAGGTTTAGAGACCTGGGGGGGGGGGGGGGGGGGGTGGGGGAGAGGAAACTGCAGTGTTAAGAATTGGGGCTAGAAGAACAAGTGTGAATAGAGAAAGCACTCCAGGAGTGTGAACTGATTGTATCAACAGTGAACGGTTTGATCTGCTCTGAAGCTGCCAATCAGAAAAGCTTTTAGCAGTTCAATGGACTATCAATTCCTTGTGTAAACAAACCCAAGCTAATCTGCTCTGGAGCTGTCAATCAAAGCAGTTATTTGGTGCTTATGAGAGAAAGCAAGGAGATCTTCCTGGTGAAACTGACAACTCCTGTCACTCAAGTCACAGCAAAAAGCTCTGGTACCACCCAGGGCTTCTGAAATCAACTGAGGGCAATCCCTACTGTAGAATAGTGCTGCTATGATTTTGAAGACTTCCATGTGTTCGGGGATTTTCACGCGACCAGGCCAATTCAAAGGTTTCATAGAACACCGACAATAATAAAAAAACAGATGCCTGAAATCACCATTCTGAGTGATTTTCACATTGTGCAGGGCAACAACAAGGGAGAGCCTGGAGTCAACCCCTTCCCCTTACCCACAGGTCCCTTGATGGTCTCCCTTCTGCAGCTTGACAGTGGCAGAGAGATCCATGGGCACAGTTGAAAGCAGTCCTTACTTGCCCCTCCCCCTCCACTCAGAGTCCATGGCACCTGGTTCCTGATTGTCAGGATCAGGACTAATTGGCACCTGTGCAACTTCCTGTTGGGGCAGGAGCATTTCAGGAGGCCTTTGATTCAGATTTCCAGCTTACTAATTGTATTCAGATGTATTAAATTAGTTAGTTCTGATCAGGTTCTTGCCCACTCTGAGTATGTGATCTGGACAGGCGCAATGAGTAGGTGACTCACAACAGATTTGACGCCCGGTAAGAAATCAGATTTGGCTCTCACGTTTGATTCAACATACCATCAGGAATCCAGGCTGGAGCGAGTGACCCTGGAAAATTGACCCCGACGTCCCCCACGCATCCCACTGCCTTCATAACTTATACTTGTTCTTTATAAAGTGTGGAGGAACAGATTCACAGGACCACTAATTTGTTTTAACAAGAAGAAAAACAATGACTAAATATGAAAACATTGGATTATGATACCATATTTCTTTACTGCCCCTCTAATTTAACAATTAAACAGAGATTTTAAGATTAACATGGTTTACAAAGTACATCTTAAGCTATAATGTTCTTATTAACACACACACTCCCTTTTAAGCACAAGACATGAATATGGTCAAATACACACATTCCGTTCTGCACCCAAGTTAGTGTCTCTAGATTTCTTCTCAGAATTCCCCCAGATGATTGTCACATAAGAGTTTCCAAACTCCACAACACACGTTATAAAATCTTCTCTCACAATTAATACTTTACATTAGCGGTTTGCATTCCAAAATCTAATCCATGTTTTCCAAATGACAGGGACGATTCTCCAAGAGACATAAGTGGAGGCTGTTTAGCAGCCTCTCAGCTGGGCGCCATGCCCTCGGCACATCTCTGGCTGCTGGAATTTCGGCGTTGCCAGCTCCGTGCCAGAAATAGGCGTGGAGCTGATTAAAATATGTAAATTCAAATTTTCATATTTTTCATTTCATTAGCCCCTTCATACCAGCTCCCCCCCCCACTCCCCCCCCCCAAGCCCTCCAGCCAGGAGTGTTTTACTCCTGTGGGGTTTACAACAGCTCCCCACTAATGGGGAGCTGGCAGCCTGATCCTCCTGGAGTGAAAGGGGGTAACAGAGGTCCCCAGGATGTCGGGTGTTAGGGGGGTGGCCCCAAGGATTGCCAGCCTGGCCCCCTGGCACTGCCTAAATAGCAATGTGACGATGCCTGGGGGCACCTTGGCACTGCCCACCAGCCATCAGACAGTACCAAGGGGGTAGGACCGGGGGTGGGGGGGGGAAGGGGGTGCAGGGCCTATGGAGGGGAGATCAGTGGGGGTGGGTGGTCCTGCTGCCACTCTGCAATGGGGAACAGTGACAGAAGGAAGGGCTGATCGAGGCTGGCCATGGGGTGGGGTGGGGGGGCGCGGCTGCCGGTGGGGAGGGGGGGTTCAGGACTGTTGGCAGGGCAGTGGTTGGGGCTGGCCCGGAGTTGTCCAGAAGGAACCGGTGGGGGGAATCAGGGCCATGATGCATGGTTGTTGTGCTGGCCAGCGATCGAGCTGGCCAGCGATTGGGAGACCGACAGTGCGGGGCTACTGTGCATGCGCCGATATCCGCTCTGACAGATTGGCGCATACGCAGTGGCTTGCTCAGCTGCTATGCTGCCGGCCTCTGCAACGGGAATAAGCCCCGCCCACAGATTTTTATCGAGATTCACATTCGGTCACTCTGTGATGCACAGAGTGTGAGAGATTCATTTTGAAAATCCCATGGGGAAAAAAAGCAGGATTAATTCCAGTTTCTATGCAAATTCGGCACTTTGAATTTTTTTGGGAGAATCCTGGCCGACTCTTTTAAACAAAGTTTCCGCTCTACTTTTAGCAACGAATCCACTCCAGGTTTCACATCAACCCCTGTAGGATTTCTTTGTCTTGACTGCTGTACAAATTGTTCACAACTCTCGATTCCCAGACTCGAGTAAAATGGCATCAAATGTTTGATTCACCACTGAAGTTTACTGTCCCACTTTAAATCAGAATGCTTTCTTTACTCTTTCTTGAATTCTTCTGAACAATACCTTGGTCTCTGTTCTCTTAACTTCAGCAGTCTTAAAGCATTCTTTTTGTCCAAATTCCTTGATTATCTGGACTGTAACTTGTTCCTAAGGAAACTTGCAACTTTGCAGCTCCCTTGCCCTGTCCAGTTTCTCTTGGCAAAGTTGGGAGATGTTCACTCCTCTGTGTCCTATCCCCAGCTACAATATATCCAGCTAAAGCTACAAACAAAAAAGCCTTTAAAGGGTCTGCAGTTGTTAAACAATGCCCACATTCCTCTGCTGGCCTCTTTACTTTTCATGCTGTAGCCCTCTCGAAGCAGAATGGAATCACAGTGGGAATTGAAACTAGCCCCCACACATAAAAACACCTTCATCCAGCATGAATCTAACTATGGATTTTTATCATTCCAGGCATGGAAACATTAAATTAAACCCATTTAAAACTATACCTTATTCCTAATGTTTACCCATACAAATATAAACCCCTTACACTACCTTTGTTTTCTAACAGAGAAACAATGGGCTGTGTACGTTTGTACAGTTCCATTGCCAATAGCTTGTCTTTGTCCTCAGGCTGAAATTCCTCAACAAGTTGGTCCTGCTTGTGCTGCAGGATAACAGAGATTGGCTGTCACTGAAGTGCCCATTCACACAATTCCAAAATCATTCATTATCCCCAGAATCATTGCTCATTACAGACTGTCCTTTTAAAACCCTGTCTGCAGCAATCTTAGTGGAAAAACCAACCCAACTTTTGCTCCCTGGACAGCGCTGGCTCTCTCAGTGAGTGCCTTTCCTGCCTGCTGGTTGTTAACTGGCCAACAAGTGAGGAGTCGACTGTTGTGTTAGGTGGGGGCAGACATTACATTCGCTTCCGGGCCTGCCAATTCAGCACTGTAATATTCAGGCTCTGGGCTCACAGGGGTACGCCATGAGAAGAGGTGATATAAACTAGGCTTGTATTCTCTAGAATATAGAAATTTAAGGGCGATTTAATTGATCTTTTAAGAATTTTGTCAGAAATTGCGAGGGTAAATAGAAACTTTATCCACTGGCAGGGGAGTTCAGGACTGGGGAACAAAATCAGAGTCAGAACATTCAGGAGAGAAGGCAGGACGTATTTCCACATGCAAAGGTGTTAGAAGTATGGAACCCTTTCCCAGAAAAGTAGTAGGTGCCAGCTCAGCAATAGTTTTAAATTTTGGATTGATAATTTTTTACAAACTTCTCGGAAAGGATATGGAGTTGAGACAGGTAAATTGAGTGAAAATACATAGAACCATAGAAAGGTTACATTACAGAAGGAGGCCATTTAGCCCATCTTGTCCATGCCAGCATGAGGACACCCAGGTGCCCTTGCTAATCCCACCTTCCTACACCCGGCGCATAAACCTGTAGCTTACAGCACTTAAGGTGCAGATTCCGGTACTTTTAAAAATAATTTAGGGTCTCTGCTTCCACCGACTCGGGCAGCGAATTTCAGACACCCACTACCCTCTGCATAAAAACGTCCACTCTACCTCTACTACCACTTATCTTGAATCTATGTCTCCTAGTTCTAGAATTCTCCGCCAAGGAAAACAATTTCATCCTGTCCACTCTATCTCTTCCCCTCATAATTTTGTACACCTCATTTGTTCCAAAGAAAATAACCCCAGCCTATCCAATCTCTCCTCATTGCTACACTTTTCTTGCCCTGGCAACATTCCTGTAAACCACCTCTGCACTCTCTCCAGAGCAATTATGTCCTTACTGCAATGTGACTAGAACTGCACACAATACTCCAGTTGTGGCCTCACCTGTGTTTTGTACAATTCTGACATTATATCTTTACTTTTATCTTCTACACCTCTGCCAATGAAGGAGATTTGTCTTCTTTACAACCATGTCTACCTGAACTGCTGCCTTTAGGTACCTGTGTACTTGTACACCAAGGTCTCTCACTCCAGCTACCCCTAATATATTCTGTTCACCTCCTCAAATGCATGATAGAGGTTTATAGCATGGAAACAGGCCTTTCGGCCCAAATTGTCCATGCTGCCCAGATTTTTACCACTAAGCTAGTCCCAATTGCCTGCATTTGGCCCATACCCCTCTATACCGATCTTACCCATGAAACTGTCTAAATGCTTTTTAAAAGACAAAATTGTACCCGCCTCTACTGCTTCTGGCAGCTCGGTCCAGACACTCACCACCCTCTGAGTGAAACAATTGCCCCTCTGGACTCTTTTGTATCTCCCCCTCTCAACTTAAACTTATGTCCTCCAGTTTTAGACTCCCCTACCTTTGGGAAAAGATGTTGGCTATCTACCTTACCTATGCCCCTCATTATTTTATAGACCTCTATAAGACCACGCCTAAGCCTCCTAGGCTCCAGGGAAAAATGTCCTAGACTATCCAGCCTCTCCTTATAACTCGAAACATCAAGTCCCAGTAGCATCCTAGTAAATCTTTTCTGCACTCTTTCCAGTTTAATGATATCCTTTCTAAAATAGGGAGACCAGAGCTATACACATTATTCCAAGTGTGGCCTTACTAATGTCTTGTACTACTTCAACAAGACGAACAAACTCCTGTATTCAATCTTCTTACCAATGAAACCAAGCATGCTGAATGTCTTCTTTACCACCCTGTTCACCTGTGACTTCACTTTCAAGGAGCTATGAACCTGTACTCCTGGATATGGGGCAGCACAGTGGTTAGCATTGCTGCCTCACAGCACCAGGGACCCGGGTTTGATTCCCAGATTGGGTCACATGTCTGTGTGGAGTTTGCACATTCTCCCCGTGTCTGCGTGGGTTTCCTCCGGGTGCTCCGGTTTCCCCCCACAGTCCAAAGATGTGCGGGTTAGGTGAATTGGCCACGCTAAATTGCCCCTTAGTGTCAGGGGGACCAGCTAGGGCAAATACATGGGTTATGGGGATAGGGCCTGGGTGGGATTGTAGCTGGTGCAGAATCAATGGGCTGAATGGCCTCATTCTGTATGATTCTATGTCTTTGTTTTATAACTCTTCCCAACGCCCTATCATTAACTGAGTAGGTCCTGCCCTGATTCGACCTATCAAAATGCATCACCTCATATTTATCTAAATTAAACTCCATCTGCCATTCATCGGCCCACTGGCCCAATTGATCAAGATTCCTTTGCAATCCTAGATAACCTTCTTCACTGTCCACTATGCCACCAATTTTGGTGTCGTCTGCAAATTTAGTAACCATGCCCCATAATTTCTCATTCAAATCATTAATATAAACAACAAATAACAGGAGACCCAGCATCGTTCCTTGAGGCACACCACTGGTCACAGGCCTTCTCCAGTTTGAAAAACGACCTTCTACAACCACCCTCTGTCTTCTGTCGTCAAGCCAATTTTGTATCCAGTTGGCTATCTCACCCTGGATCCCGTGAGATTTAACCTAATGCAACAACCTACCATGTGGTATCTTGACAAAGGCCTTGCTAAAGTCCATGTAGACAATGTTGACTGCACTGCCCTCTTCTTGATTACCCTTTCAAAAAAACTCAGTCAAATTTGTGAGACATGATTTTCCACTCACAAAGCCATGCTCACTGTCCTTAATCAGTTCTTGCCTCTATAAATGCCTGTAGATCCTGTCTCTCAGAATACCTTTTAACAACATACCCACTACAGACATTTGGCTCAGTTAGGCTATAGTTTCCAGCCTTTTCCCTGCAGCCCTTCTCAAACAAAGGTACAACATTTGCTACCCTCCAATCTTCAGGCATCTCACCTGTGGCTGTCAATGATTCAAAAATCTCTGCTAGGGGACCTGCAATTTCCTCCCTGGCCTCCCACAACGTCCTGGGATACATTTCATCAGGTCCATGGGGTTTATCTGTCTTGATGCGCTTTAAGACTTCTAGCACCTACTTCTCTGTAATATGCACACTCCTCAAAACATCACTATTTATTTCCCCAAGTTCCCTAACATCCATGCCTTTCTCAACAGTAAATACGGATGAGAAATATTTATTTAGGATCTCACCCATCTCTTGTTGATCCCCACATAAATGACCTTGTTGATCCTTAAGAGGCCCTACTCTCTCCCTAGTTATTCTTTTGTCCTTTATGTATTTGTAGAAGCTCTTTGGATTCTCCTTTGCCTTATCTGCCAAAGCAAACTCATGTCCCCTTTTTGCCCTCCTGATTTCTCGCTTAACTCTACTCTGACAACCTCTATACTCTTCAAGGGATCCACTAGATCCCAGTTGCCGATGCATGTCATGCTTTTTTGGCCAGAACCTCAATCTCCCAACTCATCCAGGGTTTTCTACTTCCACCAGCCTTGCCCTTCACCCTAAAAGGAATGTGCTTTCCCTGAACCCTGGTTAACACACTTTTGAAAGTCTCCCACTTAGCAGACGTCCCTTTGCCTGCCAACAAACACCCCAAATCAACTTTTGAAAGATCCGGTCTAATACTATCAAAATTGGCCTTAGCCCAATTTAGAATTTTAACTTTTGGGCCAGATCTATCATTCTCCACAGTTATCTTAAAACTAATGGAATTATGGTCACTGGTCCCAAAGTGATCCCTCACTAACACTTTTGTCACCTGCCCTTCCTTATTTCCCAAGAGGAGGTCAAGTGTTGCCCCCTCTCTAGTCAGACCATCCACATACTAAATGAGAAATTCCTCCTGAATACACTCAACAAATTTCTCTCCATCCAAGCCCCTAATACTATGGCTATCCCAGTCAATGTTGGGAAAGTTAAAGTCCCCTACTGTTACCACCCTATTTTTCTCGGAGCTATCTGTAATCTTACACATTTGCTCCTCAATTTCCTGCTGACTATTTGGTGGCCTGTAGTACAATCTTATCAAAGTGATCTCTCCCTTCTTATTTCTCAGTTCTACCCATATAGACTCAATGGGCAAATGCTTGGATATATCCTCCCTCAGTACGACTATGATGTTCTCCCTAATCAGAAACACAACTCCCCCTCCTCTCTTACCTCCTGTTCTATCTTTCCTATAGCATCTATACCTTGAAACATTGAGCTGCCAGTCCTGCCCCTCCCTTAGCCATGTTTCTGTAAGAACTATAATATCCCAATCCCATGTACCCATCCATGCCTTGAGTTCATCTGCCTTGCCCGTCAGGCCTCTCACGTTGAAGTAAATGCAGTTTAATCTTGCTCGAGGCCTTGCTTTCTCAGACCATCTGTCCTATCCTGTTTTGTACACTCTCCCTGTGTTTTTTTCTCTTAGCCTCACTGGACCCATTCACTGAGTTCTCCACAATCTCTGGCCCTTTTTGATTTTTGTCTTTGGTTTCTCTGCCTTCCACTTTTCCCCTTATTGCCCTTTGTTTCTGTCCCCACTTTACTTCCCTCAGTTTCCATCCCCCTGCCACATTAGTTTAAATCCTCCCCAACAGCATTAGCAAACAGTCCCTCTCGGGCATCAGTTCCAAGTCCTGCCCAGGTGCAGACTGTCCGATTTGTACTGGTCCCACCTCCCCCAGAATTGGTTCCAATGTCCCAGGAATTTGAATCCCTCCCTCTTGCACCACCTTTCAAGCCACGTATTCATCTTAGCTATCCTGACATTCCTACTCTGACTCGCATGTGGCACTTGTAGCCATTCTGAGATTACTACCTTTGAGATCCTACTTTTTAGTTTAACTCCTAACTCCGTAAATTCAGCTTGTAGGACCTGATCCCGTTTTACCTATATTGTTATTGCCTATATGCACCACGACAGTTGGCTGTTCACCCTCCCCCTCCAGAATGTCCTGCAGCCGCTCCGAGGCATCCTTGAACCTTGAACCAGGGAGATAACATATCATTCTGAAGTCTCGTTTGCGTCCGCAGAAACGTCTGACTATTCCCCTTACAATTGAGTCCCCGATCACTGCCACATTTTGATAGGTCCCACTTTTTCCTAAACGAATTTTTGACCATTAATACATTGATAAGCCACCTTTGGGTTTTATTTAAGTTGCTAATCATTTTCATGCCCTCACTTTGATTTCCTTATTTCCTTTTTTTACTTGTCCCTACACTTCCTACATTCATTTAGGCTATCTGCAGTGCTTAGTTCTTTGTGCCTATTGTATGCTTTCATTTTCTGTTTGATCCTCCCTGTATCCCTCTGGACAACCAGGGGGGTCTAGATTTGGCAGTACAACTCAAGAACAAAGAACAATACAGCACAGGATCAGGCCCTTCGGCCCTCCAAGCCCGTGCCGCTCCCTGGTCCAAACTAGACCATTCTTTTGTATCCCTCCATTCCCACTCCGTTCATGTGGCTATCTAGATAAGTCTTAAACGTTCCCAGTGTGTCCGCCTCCACTACCTTGCCTGGCAGCGCATTCCAGGTCCCCACCACCCTCTGTGTAAAATATGTCCTTCTGATATCTGTGTTAAACCTCCCCCCCTTCACCTTGAACCTATGACCCCTCGTGAACGTCACCACCGACCTGGGGAAAAGCTTCCCACCGTTAACCCTATCTATGCCTTTCATAATTTTATACACCTCTATTAAGTCTCCCCTCATCCTCCATCTTTCCAGGGAGAACAACCCCAGTTTACCCAATCTCTCCTCATAACTAAGCCCCTCCATACCAGGCAACATTCTGGTAAAACTCCTCTGTACTCTCTCCAAAGCCTCCACGTCCTTCTGGTAGTGTGGCGACCAGAACTGGACGCAGTATTCCAAATGCGGCCGAACCAACGTTCTATACATCTGCAACATCAGACCCCAACTTTTATACTCTATGCCCCGTCCTATAAAGGCAAGCATGCCATATGCCTTCTTCACCAACTTCTCCACCTGTGACGTCACCTTCAAGGATCTGTGGACTTGCACACCCTGATCCCTCTGCGTATCTACACCCTTTATGGTTCTGCCATTTATCGTATAGCTCCTCCCTACATTAGTTCTACCAAAATGCATCACTTCGCATTTATCAGGATTGAACTCCATCTGCCATTTCTTTGCCCAAATTTCCAGCCTATCTATATCCTTCTGTAGCCTCTGACAATGCTCCTCACTATCTGCAAGTCCTGCCAATTTTGTGTCGTCCGCAAACTTACTGATCACCCCAGTTACACCTTCTTCCAGATCGTTTATATAAATCACAAACAGCAGAGGTCCCAATACAGAGCCCTGCGGAACACCACTAGTCACAGGTCTTCAGCTGGAAAAAGACCCTTCCACTACCACCCTCTGTCTTCTGTGCTCAAGCCAGTTCTCCACCCATCTAGCCACCTCCCCCTTTATCCCATGAGATCCAACCTTTTGCACCAGCCTACCATGAGGAACTTTGTCAAACGCTTTACTAAAGTCCATATAGACGACATCCACGGCCCTTCCCTCGTCAACCATTCTAGTCACTTCTTCAAAAAACTCCACCAGGTTAGTGAGGCATGACCTCCCTCTCACAAAACCATGCTGACTATCGTTAATGAGTTCATTCCTTTCTAAATGCGCATACATCCTATCTCTAAGAATCTTCTCCAACAACTTCCCCACCACGGACGTCAAGCTCACCGGCCTATAATTACCCGGGTTATCCTTCCTACCCTTCTTAAATAACGGGACCACATTAGCTATCCTCCAATCCTCTGGGACCTCACCTGCGTCCAGTGATGAGACAAAGATTTGCATCAGAGGCCCAGCGATTTCATCTCTCATCTCCCTGAGCAGCCTTGGATAGATTCCATCAGGCCCTGGGGATTTGTCAGTCTTTATATTCTCTAACAAACCTAACACTTCCTCCCTTGTAATGGAGATTTTCTCCAACGGTTCAACACTCCCCTCCGAGACACTCCCAGTCAACACATCCCTCTCCTTTGTGAATACCGACGCAAAATATTCATTTAGGATCTCCCCTACTTCTTTGGGCTCCAAGCATAATTCCCCACTTTTGTCCCTGAGAGGTCCGATTCTTTCCCTGACAACCCTTTTGTTCCTAACGTATGAATAAAATGCCTTGGGATTCTCTTTAATCCTGTCTGCCAAGGACATTTCGTGACCCCTTTTTGCCCTTCTAATTCCTCGTTTGAGTTCTTTCCCACTTTCTTTGTACTCCTCCAGAGCTCCCTCCGTTTTTAGCTGCCTGGACCTAACATACGCCTCTCTTTTCTTTTTGACCAGTCCCTCAATTTCCCTGGTTATCCACGGTTCTCGAATCCTACCCTTCCTATCCTTTTTTATAGGCACATGCCTGTCCTGCAGCCCTAACAACTGTTCCTTAAAAGACTCCCACATGCCAGATGTGGATTTACCCTCAAACAGCCTCTCCCAATCAAGAGCTGCCAATTTCTGCCTAATCCCACTAAAGTTAGCCTTCCCCCAATCCAATACCTTACCCTTGGGACACCACTCATCCTTTTCTATCACTATCCTAAAGCTAACAGAATTGTGGTCACTATTTGCCACATGTTCCCCTACCGAAACTTTGAAGACCTGACCGGGCTCATTCCCCAGTACTAGGTCCAGTATAGCCCCCTCTCTAGTCGGGCTATCTACATATTGTTCCAAAGAATCCTCCTGTATGCATTTTACAAATTCCTCCCCATCCAGAGTCCCAGCTCTCAGCGATTTCCAGTCTATACCAGGGAAATTGAAGTCTCCCACGACAACAACCCTATTTTTCCTGCACCTATCCAGTATCTCCTGACATATCCGTTCTTCCACTTCCCTTGGGCTGTTGGGGGGCCTGTAGTACACCCCCAACATAGTGACTGCGCCCTTCCTGTTTCTAAGCTCCACTCAGAGTGACTCGTTACACGACCCCTCTGAATTGTCCTCCCTCTGCACCGCTGTAATATGCTCTCCAACTAATATTGCTACTCCCCCACCTCTTTTGGCCCCTCCTCTGTCTCGCTTAAAACACTTGTACCCCGGAATATTCAGCTGCCAGTCCTGTCCCTCTTTCAACCAAGTCTCTGTCACCGCAACCACATCCAAATTCCTCGTGAGCATTAAGGCCCTAAGTTCGTCTGTCTTACCTGCTACGCTCCTTGCATTGAAGTATAAGCACTCCAGACCTCCAGGCCCAGTGAGGTCATCCTCCCCCAGAGTGCTCTTCTTCTTTGCCAGCCTTGTCCCAGCCCCAAGCTCGTCCCCAGCCTCTACACTTGTAGACTTAATATTTTGAACCCCACCCCCCTGCCATACTAGTTTAAACTCTTATTTTTGGTGGGGACAGTCTATACATTTAGGATCTAGCTTTTTAGTGCTTTCCACTGGTTTTCCATAGATTTATCCTCTAGTATGCTGTCCAACCCACCTCAGCCAAATCCTTTCTTATTCCTGCAAAATTTGCCTCCCCCCAGTTCAAAATTTTTATCTCTGCCCTTTTTCATGGTAATGCTAAATCTAAGTGAATTATGATCACTATCCCTGATATGATCGCCAACTGTCACTTCACCCACTCGCCCTTCTTCGTCCCCAAGATTAGGTCTAGAATCTAATTTCCTTTCATTGGGTTTGTCACTAATTGGTTTTAAAAATTCCTAAGCACACTGCATGAATATTTCTCCCTCAGTGCCCCTTACGTTGTTTGAATCTCAGTTGATATCTGGATAATCAAAGTCTCTGACTATTATTGCTTTCTTGTTCTGACAGGCAGAAATTTGCCTACATATTTGTGCTTCTATCTTCCTTTTACTAATTGAGAGTCTGTAGTATACTCCCAGTAGTGTGACTGCCCCTTTTTTATTTCTATGTTCAACCCATAAAGCCTTGTTTGTTGACCCATTTAGTACATCATCCCTTCTCACAAATGGAATTGGTTCTTTAACCATCAGTGCTACTCCACCTCCTTTTTTCCTCCCACTCTGTTGTGTCTGAAGACTATATTGAGGGATATTGAGCTGCCAATTTTATTCCTCCTTTAGCCAAGTTTGCGTTATAGCAATAACATTCTGCTGCCATGTGTCAACCTGTGCCCTTAACCTGTTTACCTTGTTTGTAATACTCCTTGCACTGAAGTATAAACAGTTTAACCCCATCAATTTCCCTTGCTGGACACTTTTTAAACTTTGCTTCTCCTGTAACTCAAAATCTATCGCTACATCTTCTACATCACTTGCTAATCTTCTATCTCAATTGTTCTGAACCTGACCTATCTAATCCTATTCTTGGGATCCCAGCCCCTGGCACACTGGTTTAAATACTCCTCAACAGAACTAGCAAAAGCCCCCACAAGGATATTGGTCCCAGCTCTACCTGGGGACAACCCGTCCAGTTTGTATAGGTCCCACCTTCCCCAGAACCAGTCCCAGTGCCTTAAGAATCTAAACCCTTAAACCCTTCCCTGGTACACCATTTCTGCAGCCAAACATTCATCTGATCTATCCTCTTATTCCTGCGCCCAATAGCTAATGACACTGGGAGTAATCCTGAGATTACTCCCTGTGTCATGAGGTATCGGGCGGCATGGTGGCACAGTGGTTAGCACTGCTGCCTCAGCAGCAGGGATCTGGGTTCAATTCCCGGTTTGGGTCACTGTCTGTGCGGAGTCTGCAAGTTCTCCCCGTGTCTGCATGCATTTCCTCGGTGCTCAGGTTTCCTCCCACAGTCCAAAGATGTGCAGGTTGGGTTGATTGGCTATGCTAAACTGTCCCTTAGTGTCAGGGGGTTGAGCAGGGTAAATGAGGGTTAGGGGAACAGGGCCTGCGTGGGATTGTAGTTGGTACAGGTAGAGGCCCAAATGGCCTCCTTCTGTACTGTAGGGATTCTATGATTCCACTACATTTGAGGTCCTGCTTTTCAATTTATCTCCTAACTTCCTGTACTCAGCTTGAAGGTTCTCATCCCCTAGTGTACCTATATCATTGGTACCAATGTGTACCACAACCACTGGCTATTCACCTTCCTTCCCCAGAATGCCATGCAGCTGCTCCATGACCCACTGGACCCTGGCACCATGGAGGCAACAAACCATCCTTGATTCACGTTTGTGGCCACAGAAGCGTCTGTCTGTGCCTCTAACTATTGAATCCCCAATCATCCTATAGCCCTGCTACTCGTTTTCCTCTCACCCTCTGAGCAGCAGAGCCACCCACTGTGCCGTGAACTTGACTGCTGCCGGGTTGTATATTCTTCTTAAAGCATGTATTTTAAGATATGGTTGAGATTCCAATTATAGATAGGAGCTGCTTGTGAGCTGCAGGACTGGTTTTAATTTACGTTCATGTTCGAGTCATTGTTTTACATGGATCCTAATCTTCTATTTTGTACCTCCTAGGTTAGCTTGACTCACTCTGTCCTGCTGAGTATGAGTTGCGTAAATTAACAGATGGAAATAGCAATGCGCTGCAGGTGTTGGCTGAGGCTGTGCAGAACAACCTGAGTTCTAATCAATATGTGGATGTGCGAGGAAAACACCTACTGGAGTACCTGCTGCTGATCGCTATCCAGTGACGGTGCTGGAGCCTGTGCACAAGGATGACAAGTGAGGACAGATTTGTACTGTCTGTCTTGTCTTGAAAACAAACAATGGTTGCAAGAGCCAAAATTGAAGCACACACAGGCTGCAAGTCAGTTACTGGCTGAAGAAAAATTACAAAAGAAAAGCACACACAGGCTGCAAGTGAACTCACTGGCTGCAGTGAACTGGGAACACAGACAATGGATGCAAGTAAATTATTCTAACTTGAACATTTTGCTACTCTTTAGGCCTCATGTATTTCCTTTTATCTTTATATACAAGTGAAAGGATAAAGGATTTACATAAACTTCCCATTGCAAACCTATTTTACTTATTTTTACATTTCATGAACAGGGCTGTATTTGAATTCTTAATTTTTTTTGAAGCTGTGCCAGCTTCCTTGAAGCAGGTAATGTCTGTTGGTGGCACAGTGATTAGCACTGGTGCCTCACAGCGCCAAGGACCCGGGTTTGATTCCTGGCATGGGTTACTGTCCGTGTGGATTTTGCACATTCTCCCCATGTCTGTGTGGGTTTCCTCCGGGTGCTCCGGTTTCCTCCACAGTCCAAAAATATGCGGGTTAGCTGGATTGGCCATGGTAAATTGTCTGTTAGTGTCAGAGGGATTAGCAGGGTAAATATGTGAGGTTATGGGGAAAGGGCCTGGGTGGGATCGTTGTCGGTGCAGACTCAATTACTTATGCACTGTATGGATTCTATCACTTCTACCACATGTGAGGGGTGAGGAGGCATAATTGAAAGGATAGAGTCATTCTGAAAATGATTGTAGGGCTTCTGTTAAACAGCTGAAGGCTGTCAAGGTGCAGGTAAGGGCCCAGGAGAAAGAAAGAGAGAATTTTCCATTACTGCCCCTTTTGGCCTAACAAGGACCTCCTTCCACTCCAAATTCTTGGCAGCCCATGGCAGCAGTGGGAAAGAAATCATGTGAGCTGCCTGCCCCTACTTTCCTTTTATAATTCACAAACAGGAGGGTGTTTGCAGGGCAGTTAGCAGCATTCCTGCCTAGGGTAGGACAAGGGAAATCTGGGTAGGAGTACAGATGCAGTGGTATAGTGGAGGAAACTCAAGTTTAGATAGTCTTACTCTAGTATCCCTGATGGCATTGCGAGTATCTTGTCCCCAATACTTCTGACAAAGGTAAATTGATACTTGAATGAATGGTAATCATGAATTTGTAATTCAGACTTATCCCATCTGTCAAGGCTTTCTTCTTCATGAACCATTCACAGCTCTATCCAGATCATTTTAAAGCTGTGTATTGATACAGCATGAACTGCTTCATTTGAGAGTTTATTCTATGTATCAGTTACACTAAGGTATTTTTTTCCCCTGATTTCTTGTCTCGATCCAGGCATGTTAATTTTATCCTGAGTCATCAAGTCCACTCAAAGTCCAAATAAATAATGACATATCTATATTGGCTAATTGCTGGTCAGAGTTCAGCAGGAATATGCTGTTTTGTTACCTGAGGAACAAACTGCAAGTCTTTCTCAGGCAGTTTATGATGCTTCTCAATTTGATCTGAAAGATCAATATAGAGAGAACCTATAGAGAAGATATGTTTCCTCAGTGCTGAAGCTCTGCCTCTCTGGTAGGGCATGTGATTGGGCATGTGATTGAAAAACTGGAAACTAACTTGGTCATGAAATTCATTCACATTCAATTACAAACATACAAATATCAAGCAGGCCAATACAAAAAATAAATATGTGACCAGAATTCAGTCATAACAATATATCAGAATAAACTACAATGAAGTACAAAAATAATTTGCTATGATGTAAAATGGTTTCTCAAGTCTTTTTTGTAATATGCAAATTCTCAACAGCTTTAGAGTTAAGAGTTTAAAACTATTAAAATCCTTGAGAATAATGAAGATATCCACAGCTGAGTTAATTTACAAATGGGATAACATTATTAATGGTAGGGAGGCTTAGGGATAGCTAGGACTATACAAATAAGATTGATCTACTGCTACATTTTGGTCTCATTTTAATCGTCTGAATTTTCTATCCTTTGCTTTACTGCGGAGTTACTTGTATTCGATAGGAAAGTAGTTGGAAATGACTGTTTTCCCAAAAAATGTTCTTTGGGCAGCAGCCTTATGTATAGGAGAGAGTCTTTCCAATGGAATTGAATCCCTATCAATACCACAAGTTTGTCAGAATGAGGAATTCATACACAGCTGAGTATCTTCAATATGAATACAGACTCCGGGAATTTCAAGGTTAAACTTTTTCCGTCTCTTATCCCACCTATCAAAGTCCAAATAGGAAGGGCCTATTTTGTCGAGCAATCAATTGCCCCAAAGTGGGTTCCTGAGAATTGTTTTGTCCAGAAGAATCAGATAACTGGAGGGGTACAACAATAGTGGGATGGGCAGGAAAATCTACTGAAAAGTATAAGCATTGACTGAGGGTACAGGACAATCTGGAAGTCATGGACAGGGAAAATGGAATACGAGAATGGAAAATAGAAATAGAAACATAGCAAATAGATACAGGAGTAGGCCGTTCAACCCTTTAAGCCTGCACCAGCATTCATTATGATCATGCATTTTCATTTTCCCACTCGCTTTCTGATGCGCTATTCAAACACGAGGCTTGAAGCTCAGTAAATGAAAGGCTTTTATTTACTATAACGAAGCTACCAGAACTTATATACACTATCCCAGACTGAAGGGGTCCCGGCCAGAGCAGGGACTCTTATACCTCTCCCAGGAGGCGGAGCCCGACTGGGATGTGCCACAACACTACAACCCCACCCTAACCCCAACAGCAACAATAGCACAACCCAACAGTAACATATGTACATCCTTGTAGTACTGGCCAGCCCCTGGCTCAGCACTATCCAGTGGGAACCAACGATGGTTCACCACATTCACCCCTCCTTTGAGAACAAAGGCCGGCGGGGTACAAAAAACAGAATAAAGTGTCAGCAGTCTATACGTTCAGACGGTCAGGGGGACCGCACCGTCGTTGTGACCTCCTCAATACCGGCGGTGACACCGGAGTAGGCACTTGCGGTGGCGTTCTCCCCAAGGCGGCGTCCAGCTGTTCTTCCACGGACTCACAGGCCGGTTGACCCTGAGGTGACGGTAGTCCAGGGGATCCTGACACGCCCTGCGGTGGCAACCATCTTCTGGGCTCAGGCAAGCTGTACATGGGAGTAAAATGGTTAAGCAATGGTCCCGATGCTGCCCGCGCCGTGTCCGGGGAAGAAACAAGAGATAAAGGGTTTGTTACAGGGGGTATGGGAGCGACAGGGGTTGCTACGTCCCCTGCTGGCGCCAGGTCTCGGATCGAGACCGTGTCCTCTCGCCCGTCAGGGTATGCCACATAGGCATACTGAGGGTTGGCGTGGAGGAGATGGACCTGTTCGACCAACGGGTCGGACTTGCGGGCCCTTACATGTCGCCGCAGGAGGACGGGTCCTGAGTACGTCAACCAAGACGGTAATGAGGTCCCCGAGGAAGACTTCGGAGGGAATGAGAACATCCTCTCGTGGGGAGTAGCATTGGTTGCCGTACACAGGAGGGAGCGAATAGAATGGAACGCATCAGGGAGCACCTCTTGCCAACGGGAGACTGGAAGACCTTTTGACTTCAACGCCAGTAAGACAGCCTTCCAGACAGTAGCATTCTCGCGTTCCACCTGTCCATTACCCCTAGGGTTGTAGCTCGTGGCCCTACTAGAGGCAATCCCGTAGGAGAGCAGGAATTGCCTCAAGTCATCGCTCATGAACGACGAGCCCCTGTCGCTATGGATGTAGCCGGGGTACCCGAACAGGGTAAAGAGATCACAGAATGACTTGATAACCGTGGCAGCGGATGTATCAGAGCAGGGAACAACAAAAGGGAACCGAGAGTACTCGTCAATGATATTGAGGAAGTACACATTCCGATCTGTTGAGGGAAGGGGGCCCTTAAAATCGACACTCAGTCTCTCGAAGGGACGAGTGGCCTTGACTAAATGTGCCCGGTCAGGTCGGTAAAAGTGCGGTTTGCATTCCGCGCAAACCCGACAGCTCCTTGTTACTGACCTGACGTCCTCCACCGAGTAAGGCAGGTTGCGGGCTTTTATAAAGTGGTAGAGCCGAGTGACCCCAGGATGGCACAGGTCATTATGGAGGGCGTGCAAACGGTCCTCCTGTATACTAGCGCATGTTCCACGCGAGAGGGCATCCGAGGGCTCATTGAGTTTCCCTGGACGATACATGATGTCGTAGTTATAGGTGGAGAGTTCAATTCTCCACCGCAAGATCTTGTCATTCTTGATCTTGCCCCTCTGCGTGTTGTTAAACATGAATGCCACGGACCGCTGGTCCGTGATCAGGGTGAACCGTTTTCCCACCAAGTAATGGCGCCAGTGCCTGACGGCCTCCACAATGGCCTGGGCCTCCTTTTCCACCGCTGAATGCCGAATTTCGGGGCCTTGGAGGGTGCGGGAAAAAAATGCGACGGGCCTGCCCGCCTGGTTAAGTGTGGCGGCCAGGGCGAAATCAGATGCATCGCTCTCCACCTGAAAGGGGATGGACTCGTCTACAGCGTGCATCGTAGCTTTCGCGATGTCGGCTTTCAATTTATTGAAGGCCAATCGGGCCTCTGGCGTTAAGGGAAAAGTCGTGGACTTAATGAGCGGACGGGCTTTATCCGCGTAGTTGGGAACCCACTGCGCATAATAAGAGAAGAAGCCTAAGCATCTTCTCAGTGCTTTTGCACTAGCAGGTAAGGGAAGTTCAGAAAGGGGGCGCATACGGTCTGGATCAGGGCCAATGACCCCGTTTTCCACCACGTATCCTAGGATGGCTAAACGGCGCGTAAGAAACACACACTTCTCCCTAGGTCAAGTTCAGGCGAGATGCAGTGCGTAGGAAGTTTAGGAGGTTCGTGTCGTGGTCCTGCTGGTCATGGCCGCAGATGGTGACATTATCCAGGTACGGGAAGGTAGCCCGCAGCCCGTTCTGGTCCACTATTCGGTCCATAGCACGCTGGAAGACCGAGACCCCATTGGTGACACCAAAGGGAACCCTGAGAAAGTGATACAAGCGACCATCCGCCTCAAAAGCCGTGTATTGTCGGTCCTCTGGGCGAATGGGGAGTTGGTGGTAGGCAGACTTGAGGTCTATGGTGGAGAACACCCGGTACTGCGCAATCTGATTGACCATATCAGATATGCACGGGAGGGGATACGCATCCAGCTGCGTATATCGGTTAATGGTCTGACTGTAGTCAATGACCATCCGGGGTTTGTTCCTGCTCTTGACCACCACGACCTGCGCTCTCCACGGACTAGCACTGGGTTGTATGATCCTTTCTTTGAGGAGCCGCTGAACCTCAGATCTAATGAAGATCCGATCCTCAGTGATGTAACGCCTACTTTTAGTCGCGATGGGCTTGCAGCCTGGCACAAGATTCTGGAACAAGGAGGGTGTGGTGATCTTCAGCGTCGAGAGGCTGCAGGCGGGGCGCGTTGGGCAATTTGGAGGCTGCTGCTGTTTTCCCACTGCCAGTGAAGGGAGTGGCCCACCGTACTGTAGGATTACACTCCTCAAGTGGACCATGAAGTTTAGTCCGAGAAGTATTGGCGCGCAAAGATACGGCAACACAAGGAGCTTGAAACGCTCGTAAACTGTGCCTTGCACCTTCAAGGTTACCACGCAACTCCCTAGCACGGCAACAGACCAGGACCTTGATGCCATAGAGATTGTCTGTTTGGCAGGTTGAATCTGGAGTCCACACCGCTTCACAGTGTCTGGGTGGATAAAGCTCTCAGTGCTCCCGCTGTCAAACAGACAATAAATCACGTGGTCATTTACCTGGATATTTGTCAAGTCTATGAGGCTTGGCCTGGTCCAGGATAATCGACGCCACCGTTGGTTCATGAGCGCCACTGCAGGCAGCTGAAGTCGATGAGGAGGACCCCTGCTGGTCGTTCGTGGTCAGTGTCGACCAACATGGCTGCCCCCATGAGTCGCACGTGGGTGAGGGCGCCAAACTCAGCGACCCCTGGTGGTCATACTCCTCCGACTCCGTCGACCGTAATGGTGTCGTCCTGGTCTCGCACGTGGACGAACCCCGCGACGACTTCGACGACGAAGACCCGAGCTCTGAAGAATCGCAGGCCGCACTGCCGTTCCTGGGTTTAGATCGGCACACTTTTGAATAATGCCCTTTTTTACCGCATGCGGCGCACAACACAGCTTTAGCGGGACACTTTTGCCGCGTATGCTTCACTCCTCCACAGAAATAGCACCGCGGGCCGCCCGGGGCTGCTGCCGTCGTCTGGCCCGAATGGGAGCACGCCATTACACAGCATTTCGAACCCGAGGGACGAGGAGGGATTTGCGACTGCTCCTGCTACGTTGTCTCCACATGGTCCTCCGGATATAATACTAAGCTTTTGGAGGCCGTCTCGAGCATCTCTGCTAACTCGATGGCCTGGGTAAGATTAAGGTTACCCTTCTCCAACAGTTTAAGTCGAATGTACGACGATCCGACCCCGGCCACAAACGCATCTCAGGCGAGGTCGTACATGCTCTGCTCAGCCGACACAGCTTTGCAGTCACAGCCCCTGGCTAGCTGTAGGAGCTCGTTCGCATAGTCCTCCATCGTTTCGCCAGACTGCCGTCGTCGAGTGGCTAGGAGCTAACGAGCGTGTATCTCATTAGGTGGTTTGGTATAGCGCTTCTTCAGAAGCTCGAGGGCCTTAGGATAATCGGTGGCCGCACGGATCGCGAGGTAGACAGTGTCGCTTACCCTCGCATGGAGGACCCGGAGTCTGTCATCATCTGTGGTGACCGCTGCGGAGGCTGCCAGGTAGTCTTCGAAACACTTCAGCCAGTGGTCGAAGGTGTTAGAAGCGCCCACCGCACGTGGATCTAGCGTAAGGCGTTCCGGCTTCAGAATTTGCTCCATACTCTTTTTTTTTTCTTGACGAGAGTTTAACGATAGTAAATAAAATTGATGCGCTATTCAAACACGAGGCTTGAAGCTCAGTAAATGAAAGGCTTTTATTTACTATAACGAAGCTACCAGAACTTATATACACTATCCCAGACTGAAGGGGTCCCGGCCAGAGCAGGGACTCTTATACCTCTCCCAGGAGGCGGAGCCCGACTGGGATGTGCCACAACACTACAGTACAAAGGTGTAACAACCCCACCCTAACCCCAACAGCAACAATAGCACAACCCAACAGTAACATATGTACATCCTTGTAGTACTGGCCAGCCCCTGGCTCAGCACTATCCAGTGGGAACCAACGATGGTTCACCACACTTTCTCTACCTATGCCTTGATCCCTTTAGCCGCATGGGCCACGTCCAGCTCCTTCTTGAACATATCTAACGAACTGGCCCCAACAGCTTTCTGTGGTAGAGAATTCCACAGGTTCGCAACTCTGAGTGAAGAAGTTCTTCCTCATCTCAGTCCTAAATGGCTTACCCCTTATTCTTATAGCTCATGAGTCGACTGATGAAGCTTGGGTTAGAAACCATTCACGTACACACAGTTGATAGGACTTCTGATGGTGTAAGCAGGGATTCTGACCCAGTAAGAGCTTGCCAAAACTTAAAAAGGGAAGTAGGCATCGCAGCCTGACTCGGCAGCTGAGTAGAGCGCAGAGTGCTGAATTATTACGACAAAATAGCAGAAGCAGGAGTCCCCACGACCAAAAGATTTTTGTAATGGCTGACAAGTTAGGAGATAAAGCTATATGGGAGGCTAAACAAAGGGAATTGGACAGTTGAAGGGAGTTTGGTATGTAATTCAGAAGTCCCAAATAGGGGTCAGTCAACATTATCAAATAAGTGGGTCTGCGCGGAATAAGTTCTATCGGATGGTACTTATGAGACCACGGCTAGGTTAATTGCCCAGGAATATGAAGAGTGCACAGCAGATAAAGAAATTAGAGTGGACTTTTCCAAAGCAGTTAAGGTAATTTAGAATTTTCTCATGGTCTTTTGGTGATGTTTTTGTGGGAATGTAAATCATTAGATATAAAAGCTGCAATCCTGGTCATCCCAGTTGTAAGAGTACATCAATGTTTTCACTAATTAGTTCATCTTTTTGTAATTCATCAACACACATTTTCCTCCAAAGAAAAGGAGTACTGAGAATTTGGAAATTGAGTAAGTGCATATATGGTTTAAGCATTGCTTCTAGAGTCGTACTTTTCAGTTAGATTGGGTTGTCTGCAACTGAAGGCAAATTCTGCCATGCTTTACTGGTATCATGGTGTGAACCTGGCAGGTATCTTCTAGATGGATTTGAAGACTTCCTGTAGGGTGGCACTAGCGAGTTTCAAAACAGAGTTGTTGACAAGATTAAGACAGACTTTAATGTTGGTTAAATTGACTACTGGGGCCTTGTAATGTCCTAATAATGTTAGGGGTTGTGGGTTTTAACAGAAAGAAAATATGTGGTTTGCACACATAGATTCGAACTAACCCATGTTTTGTTGACAGAGCTGCTCTCTGCACTGCACAGAATGAAAAACTGAAAGTAAAACAGCAGACTCTGCAAATACTCAAATTGCATCACCGTCAAATGATGTGATCATCTCTTAAAGCAACCTGCAAGCCTTTTAAATATATAACATCACTCCCCCCCCTTTACCTCTGTGGTCATGATAACAAATTACTGCAATGTCATACATACAATCAATACTGTAGATACAGTACTCTGCATCATTAATCATTACACATAGTCAATAAGAAAGTCGATCAGGTGGATGTTTTTCCTCTTTGGTTATATATGTTCTGGAATTTGGCTGTCCTTGACCCTAGAAGTATGATTTGGAACTTCAGGAGATACCACTTCTGTTCAAACTCATTTTACATCGTTCTCACTCGGCATAGCAGCTGCGACGTAATCATCAGGGAAAACAGATTCAACTAAGTAATCCATAGGAGTATTCACAACATTATGGATTAAAGAAGTTGAGAAATCATTTCAACATGACAATAGTTGGTCAGCATGGCATCGCCAAACTAGATCATCTTCAGTTTGAACTGTAAGAAATTGGGCCTGTTCTTGCTAAAACTAAGACTGGTACCCATTTCTCACTTGTGGCATAATTACATACTAACATTCGATCTCCCTGTTGAAATGAGCGTTGTTTTGCCCTCACGAGAATCACTCAGTTTTTCGCACTAGACACTGCAATATTTTGGTAAGATTCTGCCCAATGACTATCAATATCACAGATCAGTAGCAAGAGTGAATGAGCCTTGATGAAAGCCCATCTCCTTCTTAAACACTTAAAAATAAAGAATAAATGGGACAGCAAAATGAATGTGACTTCTGACATATGCTTTATTTTACTTGCAATGGCACAGCATGCTCTAGGATGATGGGATTTCATACATGACATGGTCTGTGGACAGAGTCAATAAGAAGGCAAGTTGCCAAAAATAGTTTTGGATACTCCGAGGATATCAGCTCTATTATAAATCTATTTTCCATCTGACAATATATTTTAAAACATTTTAAAGTTTATTTTAATATCTAAAAGGGGATGTGATGAATCTCTTGTCTTAAAGGGTCCTTTTCAGGATTAATAGTGTACAAAGAACAAAGAAAATTACAGCACAGGAATGCCCTTCAGCCCTCCAAGCCTGCACCGACCATGATGCCTGACGGAACTAAAACCCCCTACCCTTCCGGGGACCATATCCCTCTATTTCCATCCTATTCATGTATTTGTCAAGATGCCCCTTAAAAGTCACTATCGGATCTGCTTCCACTACCTCCACCGGCAGCGAATTACAGGCACTCTCCATCCTCTGTTTAAAAACCTTGCCTTGTACATCTTCTTTAAACCTTGCCCCTCACACCTTAAACCTATGCCCCCTAGTAATTGACTCTTCCAGCCTGGGAAAAAGCTTCTGACTATCCACTCTGTCCATGCCTCTCACAATCTTGTAGACTTCTATCAAGTCACTCCTCAACCTCCGTTGTTCCAGTGAGAACAAACCAACTTTCTCATAGCTAATGCCCTCCATACCAGGCAACATCCTGGTAAATATTTTCTGTACCCTCTCCAAAGCATCCACATCCTTCTGGTAGTATGGCGACCAGAATTGAACACTATATTCCAAGTGCGGCCTAACTAAGGTTCTATAAAGCTGCAACATGACTTGCCAATTTTTAAACTCAATGTCCCAGCCGATGAAGGCAAGCATGCTGTATGCTTTCTTGACTACCTTCTCCGCCTGCGTTGCCACTTTCAGTGACTTGTGTACATATACATCCAGATCCCTCTGCCTATCAATATTCTTAAGGGTTCTGCCATTTACTGTATACTTCCTATCTGTATTAGACCTTCCAAAATGCATTACCTCACATTTGTCCGGATTAAACTCCATCTGCCATTTCTCCATCCATGTCTCCAACCGATCTATATCCTGCTGTATCCTCTGATGGTCCTCATCGCTATCCGCAAATCCACCAACCTTTGTGTCATCCGCAAATTTACTAATCAAACCAGTTACGTTTTCCTCCAAATCATTTATGTATATTACAAACAGCAAAGGTCACAGCACTGATTCCTGAGGAATGCCACTTGTCACAGCCCTCCATTCAGAAACGCACCCTTCTACTGCAACCCTCTGCCTTCTATGACCAAGCCAGTTCTGTATCCAACTTACCAGTTCACCTCTGATCCCTTGTGACTTCACCTTCTGCCATGAGGGACCTTTTCAAAGGCCTTACTGAAGTCCATGTAGACAACATTCACTGCCCTTCCCTCATCAATCATCCTCGTCACTTCCTTGAAAAACTCGATCAAGTTAGTGAGACACGACCTCCTCTTCACATAACCATGTTGCCTCTCGCTAATATGTCCACTTATTTCCAAGTGGGAGTAAATCCTGTCCTGAAGAATCCTCTCCAATAATTTCCCGATCACTGACGTAAGGCTCACCGGCCTGTAATTACTTGGATTATCCTTGCTACCCTTCTTAAACAAAGGAACGACATTGGCTACTCTCAAATTCTCTGGGACCTCCCCTGTAGCCAGTGAGGATACAAAGATTTTTCTCAAGGCCCCAGCAACTTCCTCTCTTGCCTCTCTCAGTATTTTGGGGTATATCCCATCAGGCCCTGGAGCCTTGAAGTGTATTTAAGAACTTCTACAAATCAACAAAAATATTAAACTCTGATCAGTTTAATCTTTATTGAATATTATCTTTACATTGCTGATAAGGAACTCACAGTTAATCACTGTTTACAAAAGCCCTGCAAATCCTTTGTTATGGAGGTCCATATGTGTATCAATGTTTGCTTGGATCTCCAACTCCTGATCTCCCTTCTTGGCCACACAATGGCTTCTGCACCAGTTTTCAGAGTCTTTTGAAGCGTAATTTTTAAAATGGGAGTAACAGGAGAATGGAACTAGTCAGTATTGGTGCAGTTAGCCCACATGACACAATCAAGTATCCAAATGCTCAAAGTGAAAGTTTGCCAGATTACAACGTTACAAATAGATCTCTTTGGGGCTCGTAATAAACTTTCAGGTTGAGTCAAGTGTACTAGTTGATATAAGGTGGATACTGGTGGGTGTTGTGCACTAGAGGTCAGTTGGTCTACATTGTATAGCTTCCAATAATGGGTTAAGGTGCACCATGGGGATTGATGGGTGCAGGATATACAGTGGATGTGTTCTGTGTAGGATGCACAGTGGATATCAACAACTGTGGTGCGCAGTGATTATTGGTCAGTGTAAGTTGCACAAAGAATACTGATCACATCACATACTGAGAATGAATGAGTCGAGGAGTTAATGATTCTGACCCTCTGTGAGCATTAACAGGTGTAATGGGCACAGCTGTAATGGCCACAGGTATATAGTGCACATTGAGTATCAGTGGGTGTAGATCACCCTTGAGGGACAGTATGTATATGGTGCATTTGCGTATTAGTACTATTGGGTGTACAGCACATATCAATGCAAGCATGGTACACAGTGGGTAATAGTGCATGTAAGGTGAACAGCAAAGATTAAGGATGAGTAGATATCGAGTATACAGACAGTGTCGGTGGCTATAGGGTGTACAGTGAGGATGAGTAGATATAGGATGCAAAGTGGGCATTGGTGAATTAAAGAAAGATAAACCAGTTAGTGAATACATTGATGTAATTTTATCACAGGGTTGACTTCAAACATTTTCCTGTAACACCTTTACTGCCAACAATAATAGGGAGCTCAAGCAAGAAACACACACATACAAAAAAGTCTTCCCTGCCCCACACAGCTCTTCATTCCTGCTCTTCTGGAGGAGGTTGTTCAAGAGCTGTCAAGATGGCCTTCAAAATGGCAGCACAAGCAACAGCTCCTGGGTCAGGTCTTGTGAACTGAGCTGAAGAGATGTAACTTGCCCGTCCTGCCTTTGCTATCATATCCTTGGTAGCTTCTGCGCCTGCTTCAGCTTTCTGGAAACAGAGACAAGGGATGAAATTACATTCATTTCTCAATCCCACAAAGCTGTCTCAACCCATACTGCTCATTCTGGTCCGGAGATCCACATTCAGCAAGTCTCACATCATGTGCTGTATTAATTTGCGATCCAACTAGTTTCACTCAATTATTAGCCATGAGGCAAACATATGTACACCAAGGAACATCGTATTTGAGTATTTAATTTTATTCAGACAGAGGACATTAACAGCAGATTCTTTTATGTTCCGATGTATAAGAAGAGACTGAACCTGTGGTGGTTGGGTTTGCAAGTGCGCGTTTCATTTCTGTTGATAAAGTGTGTAAAGATTAGGCTGCAGTTCTATCCTTCACTACTTGGCTTTCTAAAGGTGAAGTTTGGAAACTAAGAAAATACTTTGTAGGTATAAAACTAAACTCCAAATGGAAAATGGCAGAAAGCAAGTAAAATGTATTGGGTATGATTACCTAGTTGGCTAGAAGGTGGTGCAGAATAACACCAACAGTGCAGGTTCAATTCTGGCTGAGATAGACTTAGAGTGGGATTTTACGGCCTTGCTCAGGTGAGACTGGAAACGACGATTTACATTGTCGGACCCTCGCCCACTCCAGTTCCGTGGCGGGCGAGGTGGTAGAGTTCCGGCCTAAGGATCTGCCTCCTTGCTGTGCTTGAGAGTAGAAGGCAATGGCAAAACCACCACTGACATAAACTGCCAATAGCTTAGGATGAAGTATCAGCAGACAATGAGCTAATAACCTGCCTTTGGCAGAGCACGTATATCATACCATACCATGATTACCCTCCGATGATCTTGGAGTCTGTACCAAGTGCATGTGGAAAAAATGAAGTGAATACGTGGACACAGGTCACTACTCTGCTAAGGTTACACAAGGGACATTGTCACTCTCCACAAAAAGTAAAATTTGAAGTAAAGTACTTTGTGAGATGGTTGCTCACCAGTTGCTTAGTGATGAAGGTTTGGACCTTTATTAAAAAGTTCATGAATGAAAACTACTGTTATATGCCGAAACAAAATACACAGGTTCACCTTAACTATAACCCAGACGCTCAGGAGTATTCTCTCCCAATGTGGGTGCTTTTGCTGAGTAATGTTCACTGGAGCCTGAAGACAATTTTGGACTTGTAGCTGAAAGTGAGTAGACTTCAACTTAAGTCGAGCTCGGTGAGACTGGGTTCAGCATTCGTTGACGTGGAGAAGGCTCATTTAAAGTGGTGAAATCTTTTGGAGAGTCAATGCAGACTCGATGGGCCAAATGGTCTCCTGCACTGTATGGATTCTGTGGTTCTTTGGAAGTCCGGAGAAGAGTTGCCATACATCACAAAGTCCAAGACTTTGGACAATGTTAGGCCCACTCGAGTCACATTCTTGATTTGCACTGAAGTGATATGTGTGTTCTCCACATGTGCAAAGTAGATGATGTCTTTTTGAGCAGTGTTCCTATGGCTGACTGGTAGGGGCAGCCTTGAAAGACCATCTGTATTGCCCTGCAAGGTAGATTTTCGATATTTGATGTCATATACATGAGCATTCAACATCAATGCCTAATATGGAATCCTGTTTGCAGCTAAAGAAGGGATACTTGAGTGTGGACTGAACATTGAGGTGAATGGTCGATGATCAGTCAGGAGTGTGAATTTCAACAGGCACTGGCGAAATTTCTGGATTCCGAAAATGATCCCCAGTACTTTACGTTCAATTTGAGCATATTGGCTCTCTGCTTTAAAGTCTGTGAAGCAAATGCTATGGGCCTCTCCACACCAGAGGAAATTATATGTAAGAGAACGGTCCCAACTCTATATGGCAATGCATCACATGCACGTTGTAGAGGTAAGAAGGAATCAAAGGGTGTCAATACCTCAGAATCTGTCAGCACTGCTTTAGCTTTGAATGCAGCATCACAGACTTCTGTCCATTTTCAGGTTTTGTTCTGACATGGAGGCTGCAATCTTCCCAAAAACTAACTAAATGTCATAACGAAGTGAAAACTGGAGCAATACCGACGCATACTGGACCCCAATCACAGAATCTACAGTGCAGAAGGAGACCATTTGGTCCGTCGTCCCCCTTTTAGTTGTTTTGTGGGAGAGTGCTGGCTCTGGGGGGGGCGCAGGGTCTAAACACACTGGTGAGCTCGGCTGCAAAATGATCAGGTGCCATTTTGAAAGGTGCCCGATTTCAGTGCACAGGGAGAACACCCCCACCCCCAACGCCCCCAAACATCAGCGTTATGTATCCCCTCCCTGACACAAATTGCTGGCATTGGAGCCCTCCCAATGGGTCCCTCATGATTCCCAACATGCCTCCCTTCACGACCCCCAACACGCACCCTCCCCTCATGACTCGTGACAAACCCCTTTTCATGGTCCACTCCTGTGCGACCTCCCCCTCCGCCCCCCCCCCGCACGATCCCACCTGCATAGCCCCACCCCCTTGGCATTGCCCCTGGCACTGCCAGTATGCCAGGTTGGAACTGCCAGATGGGCACTGCCCAGTCATGTCCCTGACCACCGAGAGGTTTCAATGGCCAGCCATGTCCATGAGCTCCCAGTGTGGCCATCACACCTGGTCTTCACTAGTGGAGATCGGTAGTGATTCCCGCCAGGTTTGCACTGTACCTGAGGGTTGGAAGATCCTGGGAGCTGGGAGAATCTAGCTTTGAACAGGCTATGCATATTTAAATGCTACTGTTGTAGGGAAATATCCCTTACCAGTGCAGAATAGAAGTTGAGTCGCAAATCAAGGTTCAAAGCGTGTCTTTATTGTACAATTACTGGGATCCCAGGGAGACCCCCGTAGCCAGCTCAGAAACAGTGGCTTGGCCACGTTGATCTCAATTAAATCACATCAGCTCTGGATCTTTATAGGGATCCAAATTCGCGCGGGAACATTTGATTATGCTTTTTTACACAATGTATAAAGTGGTCTGTCAGTTTCAAAAGTCCCTAGGAAGTTTCATCGATTAGCATTTGTATGGTGTGTGTTCGTGTTAATGGGATTACTTGGTCCTGCCCCGGTGTCTAAATGCGTTTCCCATTATCATCTCTATGTGTCCTCTTATTTGAATTGATCCTATTGTTCCGTGTCTGTGTTTCCTGCTTGTGAGATTGAGTGTTAATGTCATCCTGTCCTGTTGGGTGTCTGGAGTATTTCATTCTTAACCTTTTATCCTTATCTCTTAGTTTATCAGATTTTTATGTCTGCCTTGGCCGAATTGGTAATATTTCAGTGATAGCTTGGTTTTGATAACCCACTCTATGTCTCGTTTCATAGGGATCTTGATCGTCCTTGGCCAGTTTAAAATGCAGCTGCGCGCTGTTGCTAGGCAGATTAGGGATCTTCCGTAGTTTCTGAAATTCGTGAGTCTCTCAGCTGTGCAGGGGGGGACCCGATTGAATATCCATCCGGGGGTGCCCCTCTGCATTGTTGGCCCGTTATGAGTGGTGCCAATTAGTCCAATATGTAAATATGTTTGATGATACAAATATGGTTTTCTGGAAAATTTCCTCCTTCACTACTTTAAATATCATAATCAACTTGCGCCCTTTTTGCTCCATGGCCCACTGAAACAAGGCTGCAACTGACGCTATTAAAAAAGGCACATGGCAATATCTGTACATTCCCTGGTGAGTTATGATGGTAAGATATTCTTGTGACTTCGTGTCAATTTGCATAGTAAGCCTGGCATAGGTCCATGGATTGTTGAGCACACAACACAGGGTTAACAGTAACTTTGAAATCTCCACAGATGCTTAATAGAGCCATCTTTCTAGAGCACTGGAATAATATGTTGCCCATTCATATGGGGGACAGGTACCAAGACATAACTAGCATAAGGTCACTTTATCTGAATGCTCGTAGCATTCAAAATAAGTTAAATGAGTTGACGGCACAAATCATTGCGAACCAGTATGATTTGGTGGCCATTACAGAGACATGGTTGCAGGATGGTCAGGACTGGGAGTTAAATATCCAGGGGTATCAGACTGTTTGGAGGGACCGACAGGAAGCTAAGGGAGGTGGTGTAGCTCTGATATTTAAGGATGACATCAGGACGAGAGTGAGAGATGATATAGGTTCTATGGAAAAAACGATTGAATCCATTTTTGTGGAAATTAGAAATAGTAAGGAGAAAAAGTCACCCATAGGCGTAGTCTATAGGCCACCAAATAATAACATCATGGTGGGGCAAGAAATAAACAAAGAAATAACTGATGCATCTAAAAATGGTACAGCAATTACCATGGGGGATTTTAATCTACATATCAATTGGTCAAACCAGGTTGGTCAAGGCAGCCTTGAGGAGGAGTTCATAAATGTATCCGTGATAGCTTCCTTGAACAGTACGTAATGGAACCTACGAGGGAGCAAGCTATTCTAGAATTGTCCTGTGTAATGAGACAGGAAAAATTAATGATCTTACAGTTAGGGATCCTCTCGGAAGAAGTGATCACAGTACGGTTGAATTTAAAATACAGATGGTAAAATTCAAAACCAGTATCTTGTGCTTAAACAAAGGAGACTACAAAGGGATGAGAGAGATTTTGGCTAAGGTAGACTGGGAGCAAAACCTTTATGGTGGGACAATTGAGGAACAGTGGAGGACTTTCAAAGCGATGTTTCACCGTGCTCAGCAAAGTTATATACCAGTGATAAGGAAGGACTGTAGAAAAAGAGATAATCAGCCACGGATATCTAAAGAAATAAAGGAGGGTATCAAATTGAAAGAAAAGGCATACAAAGCGGCCAAGATTAGTGGGAAACTGGAGGATTGGGAAATCTTTAAAAGTCAACAGAAAGCCATGAAAAAGACTATAAAGAAAAGTAAAATGGATTATGAGAGTAAACTAGCTCAGAATATAAAAACAGATAGCAAAAGTTTCTACAAATATATAAAACGAAAAAGACTGGCTAAAGTATATATTGGTCTTTTAGAGGATGAGAAGGGGGATGTGATAACTGGAAATGGCTGAGGCATTGAACAGGTATTTTGTGTCAGTCTTCACAATGGAAGACACAAATAACATGCCAAAAATTGATGACAGGAAGGCTATGGCAGATGGGGACCTAGAAACTATCATCATCATGAAAGAGGTAGTGTTGGGCAAGCTAATAGGGCTAAAGGTAGACAAGTCTCCTGGCCCTGATGGAATGCATCCCAGGGTACTAAAAGAGATGGCAGGGGAAATAGCAAATGCACTAGTGGTAATTTACCAAAATTCACTGGACTCTGGGGTGGTTCCCACAGATTGGAAAACAGCAAATGTGATGCCACTGTTTAAAAAAGGAGGTAGACAAAAGGTGGGTAACTATAGGCCGGTTAGCTTAACTTCTGTAGTAGGGAAAATGCTTGAATCTATCATCAAGGAAGAAATAGCGAAACATCTGGATATAAATTTTCCCATTGGGAAGACACAGCATGGGTTCATGAAGGGCAGGTCATGTTTCACTAATTTGGGGGAATTCTTTGAGAATATTACATGCGCAGTGGACAATGGGGAACCTGTGGATGTGGTGTATCTGGATTTTCAGAAGGCATTTGACAAAGTGCCACACCAAAGACTGCTGCATAAGATAAAGGTGCACGGTGTTACGGGTAATGTATTAGCATGGATAGAGGATTGGTTAACTAACAGAAAGCAAAGAGTGGGGGTAAATGGATGTTTTTCTGGTTGGCGATCAGTGACTAGTGGTGTGCCTCAGGGATCAGTGTTGGGACCGCAATTGTTTACAATTTACATAGATGATTTGGAGTTGGGGACCAAGTGTTGTGTCAAAATTTACAGATGACACTAAGATGAGTGGCAGAGCAAAGTTTGCAGAGGACGCTGAAAGTCTGCAAAGGGATATGATAGTCTAAGTGAGTGGGTGAGGGTCTGGCAGATGGAGTACAATGTTTGTAAATGTGAGGTCATCCATTTTGGTAGGAATAACAGCAAAATGGACTATTATTTAAATGGTAAAAAATTGCAGCATGCTGCTGTGCAGAAGGACCTGGGTGTCCTTGTGCAAGAATCATAAGGAGTTGGTTTGCAGGAGCAGCAAATAATTAAGGAGGCAAATGGAATTTTGTCCTTCATTGCTAGAGGGATGGAGTTTAAAAACAGTGAGGTTATGTTGCAGCTGTATAAGGTGCTGGTGAGGCCACACCTGGAGTACTGTGTACAGTTTTGGTCTCCTTACTTTTTATACTGGCACTGGAGGGGGTGCAGAGGAGATTCACTAGGTTGATTCCGGAGTTGAGAGGGTTGTTTTATGATGAGAGACAGAGTAGACTGGGGCTATTCTCATTGGAATTCAGAAGAATGAGGGGAGATCTTATAGAAACATATAAGATTATGAAGGGAATAGATAAGATAGAAGCAGGGAAGTTATTTCCACTGGCGGGTGAAACTAGAACTAGGGGCATATCCTCAAAATAAGGGGGAGCAGATTTAGGACTAAGTTAAGGAGGAACTTCTTCACACAAAGGGTTGTGAATCTGTGGAATTCCCTGTCCAGTGAAGCAGTTGAGGCTACCTCATTGAATGTTTTTAAGGCAAGGATAGATATATTTTTGAACAGTAAAGGAATTAAGGGTTATGGTGAGCGGGCGGGTAAGTGGAGCTGAGTCCACGAAAAGATCAGCCATGATCTCATTGAATGGTGGAGCAGACTCGAGGGGCCAGATGGCCTACTCCTGCTCCTAGTTCTTATGTTCTTATAATCTATCATGATCAGATGCCCCAGGTCAGCTTTGACTTTTGGTCATGTGGCATAAGGCATGGTTCTGGCCTTTAGAAATTTTAGTTGAGTCAGCTTTGATATTCAATTTTATGGCAATTCCCTCATGCTCCAAATCTTTGAAAACAACAGCATGTTTTTTTTAATAACAGTTCACAGTGATTCGAAAGGGTGTTTATCGTTCTCTTTTTTACTCGTCAGGGACTTTCACTCTCTATGTTTTCTGTGCTTCGGAAGTCCCGGTGGGCTCATGGTGCGATCAGGCCCCTTTATTTCCATTAATAATTTTGTTTCATTAGCTCTTCAGGTTGTTTTGTGAGTGACCTTTTAAAAAAACTTAAAGCAACAGCGCTTCTTATTGTCTTTTTTTTAATCTTCCAAACAGCTGCAATTTTTAAAAACTTGTACTTTACAGTTTCCTTTTATTTTTGAAATCTGCAGGTTTCTTTTTGTTGCCATCTCTGCAGGTCCCCTGCCAGCCTTTATCTGCAGGCCAGTACAAATCCAACATGTGGTTCAGTTGAAAAATAAAGTCTCTTTCTTTAGTTTCGTTTTTCGACTGGTATTACCGCAAAAGTCTGTCGTTCTCATTACCAGTCTGTTATGTTTTAATCCTGGGATCATTTAAGATCAATCAATACACATGTAGACACAGGAGGTGATTAACACTGCAACTGTGGTATATTACTTCAGCAATTGAACTAACGAGAAAACATGGATCCTACAATCCCATAATGAGCTGGCTTTCAAAGTACAGCAAACCAGATAACACCTGTCCTCACTTATCATCCTTGTGCACAGGCTCCCGCACTGTCACTGGATAGTGATCAGCAGCAGGTGTCCTAGTAAGTGTTTGCCTCTCACACCCACATATTGATTAGAACTCAGGATGTTCCTTACCTGCACAGCCTCAGCCAACACCTGCAGTGCATTGCCATTTCCATCTGTTAATTTACGTAACTCATACTCAGCAGGACAGAGTGAGTCAAGCTAGCATAGGAGGTACAAAATAGTACAGATTAAGATCCATGTAAACAATCGAACATGAACGTAAATTGAAAGCAGTCCTGCAGCTCACAAGCAGCTCCTATCTGTAATTGGGATCTCAATCATATTGTTTAAGAAGGACATACAACCCGGCATTTATCTAGCCACTTTAACACAGGAACTGTCACAAGGGCTGGAATTTTACCAGCCCGCCTGCCACAGGACTCGGAGCATGGGAACGACTGTTGACCTTGGGCGGGATTTTAAGGTTTTGGGATGAGCAAGGCCATAAAATCCCGCCCAAGGTGTTTCACAGGTGTGATTCAGACATAATTGGCCATGCTAAATTGCCCCTTAATGTCAGAACGACTAACAGGGTAAATAAGTGGGGCTATGGGGATAGGGCCTGGGTGGGATTGTCGTCAGTGCAGACTTGATGGGCCAAATGACGACCTTCTGCACTGTGGGACTCTATGATACACTTATTTGGCGATAAACCACTTTGGGATGTTCAATGGTAGTAAATGGCACTGTATAGATGCAAGTCTTTCTTGTATTTGTAATATTATTTTTCTTGGTATTGAGAGACAAGTGAGACTACTCAATTCAAGCAGCAGGACTCACCATGGTTCTGTCTCCAAGCTCTGCACCTCCATATCTGTGGAACAAAAATGAAGCAAATTAAATAACAGGTGGCAAACACCAAGTCACATTAAACACACTTGAGAGAAAGAAGCAGCGAAAATTTGAAGCAAACTTCTTAAAAATATTTCTTCCTGCAAGAAAGTATGATAGAATATTGGGGTCAACGTGGTGTTTGGAGATTCTGAGATCAAAATTCTGAGAATGAGACAATAATGTAGTGGTTATGTCACTGGATTAGTAATGCAGAGGCCCAAGTTATGCTCTGGGGACATGGGTTCGAATCCCACCATGGCAGCCAGTGAAAGTCAAATTAAGTGGTGAATTGATAACTAGTCTCAGTGATGGTGACGTGAAACTATCACTGATTTTTGTAAAAACCCATCTGGTTCACTAATGTCCTTCAGGAAAGGAAATCTGCTATCTTCATCTGGTCTGGCATATTTCTGACTCTGGACCCACAGCAATGTTGTTGATTTTTAACTTCCTGCTGAAATGGCCGAGCCAAACCACTCAGTTCAAGGACAATTAGGAATGGGCAATAAATGCTGGCCTTATCAGTGATACCTACATCCTCAGAGTTCTGGAATGAATGTGGATCAGGCAGAGGTTGGAAACTCCTATAGATAAGATTTCTGGGTTCAGGCGAATTTTGAAGTTTGTAAGTTCCAGAATAGATAGAGTAGAACCAGCCTACCCAGCCATTCCTGTTGGCTGTACGATTACATCTTTTGGTACAATGGGGACATAACATTTGTAGTAAATTCCCTGCTTTACATGTTTGGATACAGAGGACCTGTGAACTTCACTTGCTCATCCTTGTCAAGAAGATTTTAAATACCTTTCAAAACCTACCTATTAGTGTTCTTGCACGCAAAAAATCCAGCTAATCTTTGGAGATTCCTCAAAAGTCTGTAAATGTGCACAATTAGCACAAAGCTTCAATGAGGATCAATTTATTCTGGAGGGATTTGATTTATTATTGTCACATGTATTAACATACAGTGAAAAGTATTGTTTCTTGCGCGCTATACAGACAAAACATACCGTTCATAGAGAAGGAAACGAGAGAGTGCAGAATGTAGTGTTACAGTCAGAGCTAGGGTGTAGAGAAAGATCAACTTATTGCAAGGTAAGTCCATTCAAAAGTCTGACAGCAGGGAAGAAGCTGTTCTTGAGTCGGTTGGTACATGACCTCAGATTTTTGTATCTTTTGCCTGAAGAAGGTGGAAGAGAGAATGTCCGGGGTGCATGGAGTTCTTAATTATGCTGGCTGCTTTGCTGAGGCAATGGGAAGTGTAAACAGAGTCAATGGATGGGAGGCTAGTTTGCGTGATGGATTGGGCTACATTCATGACCTTTTGTAGTTCCTTGCGATCTTGGGCAGAGCAGGAGCTATACCAAGCTATGATACAACCAGAAAGAATGCTTTCAATGGTGCATCTGTAAAAGTTGGTGAGAGTCGTAGCTGATATGCCAAATTTCCTTAGTCTTCTGAGAAAGTAGAGGCGTTTGTGGGCTTTCTTAACTATAGTGTCAGCATGGGGGGAACCAGGACAGGTTGTTGGTGACCTGGACACCTAAAAACCTGAAGCTCTTGACCCTTTCTACTTCATCCCCATTGATGTAGACAGGGGCATGTTCTCCTTTACGTTTCCTGAAATCAATGACAATCTCCTTCGTTTTGTTGACATTGAGGGAGAGATTATTGTTGCCGCACCAATTTACCAGGTTCTCTATCTCATTCCTGTACTCTGTCTCATCATTGTTTGAGATCCGACCCACTACAGTGGTGTTGTCAGCAAACTTGAAAATCGAATTGGAGGGGAATTTGGCCACACAGTCATAGGTGTATAAGGAGTAGAGTAGGGGGCTGAGAACATAGCCTTGTCGGGCACCGGTGTTGAGGATGATTGTGGAGGAGGTGTTGTTGCCAATCCTTACTGATTGTGGTCTGTGGGTTAGGAAGTTCAGGATCCAGTTGCAGAGGGAGGTGCCGAGGCCCAGGCCTCGGAGTGTGACCAGTTATCCGGGCAGGGCCTGCTTCTAACGTAATGTTCTTAAATCATTAGGTTGTGGAAACTTGATATGCACAATGTAATTTGCACTTCATATTTAACAGTCCAAAGATGTGCGGGTTAGGTTGATTGGCCAGGTTAAAAATTGCCCCTTAGAGTCCTGGGATGCGTAGGTTAGAGGGATTAGTGGGTAAATATGTGGGGGTAGGGCCTGGGTGGGATTGTGGTCCGTGCAGACTCGATGGGCCGAATGGCCTCCTTCTGCACTGTAGGGTTTCTATGATTTCTTCTATGAACAATCTTTTGTGGTGGTTATGCTGATAACAGGGTGTGGAATTCGCTTTCGGATGTCGGATCAAAAACTGATGAGACACAGGTTTCTCCGCAAACCTTCTTTATTGCATCGGAGGAGAGATCGCTAGACCATGCGCATCAAGCATGGGTTCGTGAGTCTCTGTCTGGCTTACAAAATAGTAAGAAGTTTAACAACACCAGGTTAAAGTCCAACAGGTTTATTTGGTAGCAAAAGCCACACAAGCTTTCGAAGCTCTAAGCCCCTTCTTCAGGTGAGTGGGAATTCTGTTCACAAACAGAGCTTATAAAGACACAGACTCAATTTACATGAATAATGGTTGGAATGCGAATACTTACAACTAATCAAGTCTTTAAGAAACAAAACAATGGGAGTGGAGAGAGCATCAAGACAGGCTAAAAAGATGTGTATTGTCTCCAGACAAGACAGCCAGTGAAACTCTGCAGGTCCACACAACTGTGGGAGTTACAAATAGTGTGACATGAACCCAATATCCCGGTTGAGGCCGTCTTCGTGTGTGCGGAACTTGGCTATCAGTTTCTGCTCCAAGTTCCGCACACACGAAGATGGCCTCAACCGGGATATTGGGTTCATGTCACACTATTTGTAACTCCCACAGTTGCGTGGACCTGCAGAGTTTCACTGGATGTCTTGTCTGGAGACAATACACATCTTTTTAGCCTGTCTTGATGCTCTCTCCACTCCCATTGTTTTGTTTCTTAAAGACTTGATTAGTTGTAAGTATTCGCATTCCAACCATTATTCATGTAAATTGAGTCTGTGTCTTTATAAGCTCTGTTTGTGAACAGAATTCCCACTCACCTGAAGAAGGGGCTTAGAGCTTCGAAAGCTTGTGTGGCTTTTGCTACCAAATAAACCTGTTGGACTTTAACCTGGTGTTGTTAAACTTCTTACTGTGTTTACCCCAGTCCAACGCCGGCATCTCCACATCATTACAAAATAGTTTCAGTTATACACGACGGAGATACATCCACATACTTCTGTTAGCCAATAAGGGCATAGCTGTATTGTTACATTTTGATTAGATTACTTTCAAGAACAAAAGGCGATAGCCACGTAAGGACATGGCTATTAAAGTTTCTGATTAGATTACTTTCAAGAACAAAAGGCCAATCGATAAGGCCCTGCCCTCCGAAGCCAGAACCACAATTACCTATTAGCAGTTTCTTTAACGTGATCATTAGTTTTGGTGAGCCTTGTCGCCCTCGCCTCAGGCCCTTTCCATAACCAGTTTATCCCTCAACTGATTCCTAGTTACGCATCCCAATTTTAACCCATTCCTCTTCTCAATCTACCTTATACACATTCTCAGGGGAACAGTGCTAAGACAGAAGATCCAGGTCAGCATCTACTGGCTAATGGAAAGATATGAGAAGTCAAATTCACAGGAGTACAAGGAGACCTGCTCCTTTCACAGTTCATGCATAAAAATCTTAATTCTCCACCCAAAATGTCCATATTCCCTCAAACTAATATAGTGATATCATTATAAAATGCCTTTTTTGCTAATTCTTCGTATATGAGCAGCCATTGACAAAGCTTGTTGTTGTTTATTGGTCACTGAGTGTTTTCGGTAGTGATAGATCTTCCTCATGAACTATTGCTGCCTATGTCGTGAAGATGCTCCCACGATGCTATTGGGTGGGGGCTTCTAAGATTTTGACCCAGTGACATGAAGAAATGATGATATATGTCGAAGTCGGGATGCTGTGTGACTTGAAGGGAAACATGGACCTGACGGCATTTCCTTTCATCAAACTGTCGCTAATTTTGAAAGTGCTGCCAGAGAAGCTTTGAAAAGTAGATGCAGTATATTGTGTAGATGTAATTTTCTGCAGCCATGAGATGATGGAGGCAAAGGCAGTGGATATTTAGATGAAATGACAATCAAATAGACTCCTTTGTCCTGGATGGTGTTGAGTTTTGTTGGAATTGTTCACATTCAGGCAAGTGAAAAGTATTGCATGAGTTTTGTTGGAATTGTTCACATTCAGGCAAGTGAAAAGTATTGCATCATTGTGTCTTGCAAGTGGTAGAAAACACTCAGGAGTTAGCAAGTGAGTAGTTCTCAAGTTTTTGCTGCACTTGTATAGTGCTCACTGTTTTGTGATTTAGGACTATAATTTAAAATGCATAATTAGGTACATAATTCAAAAATTTCTCTGCTCATGGAAGAAGATATGAATGACTACTTTCAGTGGATTCAAGACGACAGATTTTCCTGTCAGGTGAAACATGGGGGAATTTTACCTGAACCAGTGGAATCACAAACTTTCAGAGCGCTGCTTTTTCCTCAGGTGAGTGGAGAGTTGGGTTCACAAACATGGCATATATAGACAGACGCAATTTCAAGATAATGGTTGGAATGCGAGTATTTACAAGTAATCAAGTCTTTACAGGTACAGACAATGCGAGTGGAGAGAGGGGTAATCACAGGTTAAAGAGGTGTGAATTGTCTCAAGCCAAGACAGTTAGTAGGATTTTGCAAGCCTCGGCCAAATGATGGGGGTTACATATATTGTGACATGATCCTGGTTGAGGCCGTCCTCATGCGTGCAGAACTTGGCTATCACCCACATCATAAATTCAATGGTGCATCCATAGGTTTCACTGGTTTCTGAAACTTGCTACTGAAACTTGAAACTCACCAATTTTCTAAGCTCACCATTGAAACCAAGTCTAAAAGTGAATGGCAATTCACAAACCCATTAAAAGTCAGGCAAATATATTCATGAATCATGCTCACAGCTTCTTTCTTACTGACCGTAGAGGAAGGATTTGTTGTAGCTCAAAGTTAATTTCTACACTTTGGAGGTATTGAGACTCAGATCAGAATGAAGGTGCTTTGGTTGTCTTAGATTGAATTTTGAACTAAGAGCAAAATGACTATCAGCAGCAATAACAGCCTACTATGGGAAGACCTTCAGGTGATGAGCAGAGGAGAGTGGCACAGGGGTCGAGCTTGCAGGAAGCACTAGCATAACAGAGCTCACAGGCAAAGGGTCAGCTTCCTTGACTTCCCTGAGATTGTAGTATCAGGTGCTGGACATCTGCAGAAGACCTGCTGGACAAACTACTGAAGCCTATGGTGTGGTAGAGTGAAATTTATATTACAATTGGATGCATAATGCAAAAAGCAGTCATCATGTTCAAGTTCAACTTACGGTGCCTGGACATCAGGAGGCAACCTTCAGTACACAGATGGAGTTTAATCCAGACAAATGTGAGGTAATGCATTTTGGAAGGCCTAATACAGATAGGAAATATACAGTAAATGGCAGAACCCTTAAGAGTATTGATAGGCAAAGGGATCTGGGTGTACAGGTACACAGGTCACTGAAAGTGGCAATGCAGGTGGAGAAGGTAGTCAAGAAAGCATATGGCATGCTTGCCTTCACCGGCCGGGGCATTGAGTTTAAAAATTGGCAAGTCATGTTGCAGCTTTATAGAACCTTAGTTAGGCTGCACTTGGAATATAGTGTTCAATTCTGGTCGCCACACTACCAGAAGGATGTGGAGGCTTTGGAGAGGGTACAGAAAAGATTTACCAGGATGTTGTCTGGTATGGAGGGCATTAGCTATGAGGAGAGGTTGGAGAAACTTGGTTTGTTCTCACTGGAACGACGGAGGTTGAGGGGCGACCTGATAGAAGTCTACAAGATTATGAGGGGCATGGACAGAGTGGATAGTCAGAAGCTTTTTCCCAGGGTGAAAGAGTCAATTACTAGGGGGCACAGCTTTAAGGTGCGAGGGGCAAGGTTTAAAGGAGATGTACGAGGCAGATGTTTTACACACAGAGTAGTGGGTGCCTGGAACTCGTTGCCGGGGGAGGTAGTGGAAGCGGATGCGGTAGTGACTTTTAAGGGGCGTCTTGACAAATACATGAATAGGATGGGAATAGAGGGATATGGTCCCCGGAAGGGTAGGGGGTTTTAGTTCAGTCGGGCAGCATGGTCGTTGCAGGCTTGGAGGGCTGAAGAGCCTGTTCCTGTGCTGTAATTTTCTTTGTTCTTTGTTCTTTTGTTCACACTAACTTGGGTTTCCAGAATGATCATGATAAGCTGCAACATTGCACAATAGTGAGATTGCAGCTACAAGAGTAAGAAGGCACTGATAACACATTATCTCCAGACAAATCTGTAGGAAATGGGTAAGATGGCCACTTTAATGCAGCATCAGCCACTTATATTGCCCCAAGGATGCCAGTGATTCCCTTTTAGCTATAAGATTCAATTAATTACCACCACATCCTTACTAATTGCTTGTTTACAATGGATCATCATTAAGCAGTGTTTCAGTATTTTACATTGTACTGAAATAAGACAAATGGTATGTGTTGACTAATATCTGCTTTGTCAACCATTTTGAAACTGGATGCCATATCAGCCTTCTTCGAGTGACCAATTATTCCTTTATAATGATTACCAACACCTTGAAATGTCTTCCTTAATCATTCTTCATATTCTTGGGTAAATACAGCAAGCACACTTTTTACCATCTTTAATGTAATAAAACATCTCAAAGGGTTGCACAAGGGCAGTAAAAAACAAAATTTGACACCAAGCCACGTAAGGAGAAATTAGGGCAGGTGATCTAAAGTTAGATCAAAGAAGTAGGTTTTAAGGAATGTCTTTAAGGCTGAAAGTGAAATTGAGAAGTGGAAGGGTTTGGGGAGGGAATTTCGCAACTTAGAGCCCAGGCAGCTGAAGGCACAACTACCTAAAGTGGAATGATTAAAATCAGGGATGCTCAAGAAGCCAGAATTACAGAAGCCCAGATATCCTAGAGGTTTGTGCAGCTGAAGGAGATTAGAAAGTTAGGGAGGGACAAGGACATGGAGGGATTTGAAAGCAAGGATAAGAATTTTGAAATCAAGGTGTTGTTTAACTGGGAACCAGTGAAAGTCACTGAGATAGAGGTGATAGATGAATAGGATTTGGGACACAAACAACATAGTTTGGTTGACCTCAAGTTAGGAATGGTACACTATGGGAAGCCAGCCAGGGGTGTGTTAGAATAAGTCCAGCAGTAATAATGGCATTGATGGGAGATTTGGGAGATGTGTTGGTGGAAATATCATTGTAAAATAGTGAAAGCACAGATGTGAAGTTGGAAGTCCATCGCGGGCTTAAATATGACTCAAAGGTTGCAAAAAGTCTAATTCAGCCTCAGCTGTGCAGAGAGGGAAATAGCAAGAAACAATCAAACAGAATTGCAGCCTACTCCATGGCATTTATTTGTTTTAAACCATTTTAACCTCACTATGACAGAGCGTGCACACACTGACCTCTTTAATGCTTCAATTCCAGAATTCAAAGCCACTGCCCAGTCAGAGGCATTGTTGTTATCTTTCAGCCTTTGTGCTGCTGTCATCAAAGCAATACTGTACAGCTACAATAGAAAGGGCATGACATTATAGATAGAGTGCTCCTAACCACTAAAACAATATCAGACTACAGGAAATTCACAATTCATTCTCACTGTGTGAAGTGGAATGACTCTTTTGAGGTGAAATGGAAAATAACTTATTAAATAGTGTTAATTTCAGACTGATGAGAGGTATTCCATATGACCGAGGCCAGAATTGTGCCACCAACAGCTGTCTCATTAGTTCCAAAATTTATCCCATTAGTATTGTTCAGACAGCTGCTTTATCCATTGAGACTTATTACACAGTAGAGAAGATGCTTGCATTCATTCTTGATAGTTCAACCAGAGATGGGCTTTCCCACTTCAAATAATTAATATATGACAATAACCGCTTTTCTTTGTGCTGTATATGACATCAGCCAATGGAGATTTTTCTTGCTGATTCCCATTTACTTCAATTTCCTAGGGCTCCTTAATGCCACACTTAGTTGGATGCTGCTTGGCAAGGCAGTCACTCCTATTTCAGCTCTTGAATTCAGCTGTTTTGTACATGTAATGATATGTGAATCCAAGTGGTCCTGGCACCCAAACTGATCATTATTGGGTAGTTAAGTGCCACTTGATAGCAGTGTGGACAAGAGCTTCCATTACTTTGCTGATGATTGAGAATAGGCTGAAAGGATGATAATTGGTTGGATTGGATTTGCCTGATGTTTGTGGACAGGACATATCTGAATAAATTTCTACTTTGTGGCTAAAACCAGTATTGTAGCTGTACTGGAACAACTTGACTGGAGGCATGACTGGTTCTGGAGCACAAATCTTCAGCCTTCAGCACCTCAGCCAGGATATTGTCAGGCCCTTTGCTGAACCCAGTATTCTCAGCTGTTTCTTCATTTCACTTGCAGAGATGTAAAAACTGACTTCTGGGATGATGGCGATCTCTCGGTGAGGCCAAGTGGATCATTCACTCTGAATGAGGATGTTTGCAAGCACTTCACCCTTGTCTTTGGCACTCACCTGCTAGACTTGGCCTAAATTGTTACTCCTGCAATATTAAGAATTCCCATCCATAGTGTGCAGCAGAGTCAATCAGTGTCAGTACAGGCAAGTAAGAGAGCACAGTCATTAGAAATACTGTGGATGAGAGAGATAAAAAGGAAAGTTCTAATTAACTGAAGCAGCAGGAAAAGGGTGCTAGATTGAATTTGGGAGATAGAGGGAATGAAGAATAGTGCCAGCTTGAAACCGAGGTGACAGAAGTAATGCCAGGTTAAATTGTGGGGAAAGGAAGAAAAGTACCAGCTAGAATTGGGAGTGGGTGAAGAAAGATTTAGAGAAAAAGAATCTTCACTAAAACAGAAGCAATCCTTTGTTACTGTTAGGTAATGCTTAACATTGGGTTTAGTACCCAGGCACTGCTGGTAAGAACTATGCCAAATTCACTTTACATAAGACCATTCCAGCTGAAAAAGAATGTTCACTTCATAAGCTGGAGTTAACATGAGCTGAGATTAGGTGTCTTGATGGGTTCCTGCACAACTGAGCTTTATGTAATTCAAAAATTTCTCAACCAAGTATGTTTTTCTATATGTTGAAGTAAAAAAGTGTTTTCTTCCTTTCATTTCAAGGACCCCTATCAGTTTGCCTCTGAAACTGTCAAGCAGCAGGCTGCTTCTCAGACTCTGAAAATATTGTATCAGTCTTAGCTATGAGAAAGAGAACAAGAGCGGTCCAATTTAGACTGCAGTTTTTCTTTTGAAGTGAGTAAGAAACAGTCCTTAATGGAAGTTGGCATGTGGAGAATAGCATGTTTGATTTCATACCCCACCAATATAATGCCATATTTGTATCGTGTAATACTGTTGCCATTTCTTAATCACTGATATTGTTGATATCATGGCGCACAGCTACTCATGTTTGAGAAATCGAAAGGAAAATCCGGAAGCAATATGACAAGCATAATGTTTATATAGACCTTCCTATGTTGCTCAGAAACTTCTCCATGCACTCCACATAGAAGTGCAGTTATGCAGACAAAAGGAAGTAGGACGTACAAACAGCAGTCAGATGATAAAAAAAAGTTAACTTGTTCTGGTGGTAAGGGAAAGAATCTTGGCTGTGTCACTGGGTAAAATTTCTGATGCCCTACAATTCACACGTCATACTAACTTGGACATATACCGGTGCTCTGTCACAGTCACTGGATCAATCTCCTCGAACTTTTAAAAATAATAAGATGAAGTGTTTATGGCAGTGGTTCCCAAAGGGTGCGGCGCGCTACACTGGTGCGGCAAGAGAGGATGGCAAGTGTGGCAGGAAGATTCAAGGACAATCAAAGAAACATTTAAACATGGATTAGATATTTTTCCAAAGTGATTTTTTTATACTTTCTGGATGATCCATGATCATATTATAAAGAAGTTGCGTTCTATGTTATGAATCAAGCACTGCTAGGAGTTGGTTTTTTTTTGTTTTTGAATGTATTTCTTATCAATAAAAAATTTGGTGTGGCGCGAGCAAATTTTTATTCTGAAAGTGCGGCCCAGTGAAAAAAGTTTGGGAACCACTGCTCTAGAGGGTTGTGGATAATCCATCAATTAATACATTTAAGGCTGAGATGAACAGATTTCTGGTCTCACAGAATCAAAGGATATAGAGAGCAGTTGAAGTTGAAACCCAAGATCGGCCATGATTGCACGGAAAGGCGGAACAGGCTCGATGGGTCATGTCATCTACTTCTGCTTCTATTTCTTGTGTTCTCATATGATGCATTTTTAGCATTACACATTTTGAATGACCAAAAATTTGACTGAGTTACCTGATTTACTGATTGTCCACAAAAAAAATTATAGTTCTTTGAGCACAACCATAGGGTCATTTGTTGCTACTGTACTTCATGTTTTACTCTACATGCTGATTGGAAATAGAATTATCATTTAGACTTACCGCACCTGATGTCCCACCCATATGGTCTCGTGTCAACTTGCCTAGGCATAAAAGAAGCTGATGACCATTTCCAGGAACTGCATCAGATGTCAATAAGTTCTTAATGGCTGTAAAAAGGAAAGATTCTCAGATGTCAAAACGTTTTACAAACAAGTCTACAACTCCTTAATGTGAAATAAATATGTCACACAACTTATTATAGCATAATTTAGATACACCTGAACTTTCTCAATTTCACACTGCATGTTCACTGTAACAATGATATTTACCATCCCTCTTCTGTAAACCTTCCTTGCTTCTGATTTCATTTATTACTTTTCATTCTTTTTGGTAACTTCCAAATCTGTCTGTTCCATTTTACATGTGGTGATAAAATAGGCATACAGCCCTTCAACTGAGGGCTGAAATTGCATCACATTGCTACAGTCTGATAAATTTAATCATTCACATTCCCACATTGAGCTTTCTCTGCAGGAATTGCACAATGGGAATTCAAGCATCAAAACTGGAAGATCTTGTAGGATTGTTAATCCATTAGAAACCCTCATGGCCCGTTGAGCTCTCCACCCAAAGCATCACTATGTATTCCGAGCAGCAAAGCTTTTTGCCAGGAGCACAAGTTTCTAAAAATGCTTCCATACTCCAACAGATTGCATTGGGAGGAGAACTAGGCAATTAAGAAAATGTGTAGGAAATGTTGTATCATGATGTTGGTAAGCGTTAAATAAAATGCATTAGAAGCAGTCACTGTTGCCTTTCTTAAAACCTTCTTAAACAGCCTCGCTGACTCTGTTGGTAAATGCAATGCCCATTATACTGAAACATACTGAAAAAAGGCTAAAATTTCAATTCCCATTCCATGCTGACTAGACTAAATTCAGTGGTAGCATTCATTGTAATTGGCTGGATGAAATAATAAACATTCCTGCACTTGATTGCTTTCCACTGATTTCTGCTGGAAAGTGGGTATGTACATGGATGTCAGCTGAGGATAGAATCTGCAACAGCTCACAGGTTGAATAGGTTGCTTGCTGTCTGCACTCACACATTAAAGTTTATTTATTAGCGTCGCAAGTAGGCTTACATTAACACCGCAATGAAGTTACTGTGAAAATTCCCTAGTCGCCACACTCCGGCGCCTGTTCGGGTACACTGAGGGAGAATTTAGCATGGCCAATGTACCGAACCATAAACAGTAATTGCTTGAATGAGGTACTGGAGAACACCCAGCTTCTGTAGATCTGTACTCAACAAAAGGAAAAAATAACTTTTGAAAAAGAGCTTGATGTTTGAATACAGAATTTAGTGTATAATGTACAATGTTCCTGATGGGCAGCAGTCTGCAGGCTTTGTGTGATAAATTAACACACTTACATGACCATGGAAAAATAATTAAAATGGGCAGCATAATGAAGGGGGTACAAACAAAAAATGAAATTTAAAGGGAACATTGATAAGAGATGTTCAAATATTGTGTATAAAATTATGTTCTAGAGACTTTAGAAACATGTGACCATAAAAATTAAGAAAAGGAAGTTGTCAGTGGATTAAATGGGTTGCACACACTGTATAATGCAGGTGGTAGGCCTTCTATGAATCAAATTGCCTTAATTCCAATTCCTCATTTGCACAGCAATGTAAAAACTTTCTGTGCTTTGCAATGTCCATTTGAAAACAATTCAATGACTAAGGAAGCAAAACATGAAACTCACAGGTTACGTTATTTTATTTTTGAGGGAAGGATAGGAGGGCATTAACATTTAGAGACCTTTCTGAGTAAGTTGCTTGGAGCCACTAGTCAGTGTACAGATATTTCTCAAAGGAAGGGACTGAGTTGATAATTTGGCACGGTTTAAATATATTTGAAGGTTCACATTGTTGGCGTTTTAGTTCTTCATTACTGAATCATCCACTAATATTGCTAACTTTCTGTCATCATTTGTTCCCAAATGCCCAGAGTAACATTTTTTCAGTAACTGACCTTGTGCTGCCTTTGCATGTGTGATACCACAGTCACCATCTCCTGCTTCCCTATCCAGTTCATTCAATAGTTCTTCTTTTTGAAGCAGACTGGTGGAGATCATGTCCAAGACTGATCGCACCTTATCCATGAAAGGACCTGTGAAGCATTTGAAATTGAATATAAGACGTGGGCTTTAAACGTGGTTCACTGTAACTTTCCATATGTTAAAATAGATGGCAGTATGCTTTCATGAAGGACATTACAGTGGAAAGGCTTTGGGGAGTCAGGAGATAAATTGCTTGCCACAGGATTCCTAGCTTCTGAACTGCTTGTGTAGCCATGATATTTGTATGGCAGTCCAGCTCAGTTTCTGATCAATGGTAACATCCAGGATGTTGATAGTGGAGGATTCAGTGATGGTTATGTCATTGAATATAAAGGGGTGATGGCTAGATTCTCTCTCCTTGGAGACGGTCATTGCCTGGCACTTGTGTGTCGCATAAATGTTGCTCAGCACTTGTTAGCCCAAAACCAGATATTGTCCAAATCTTGCTGCATTTGGACATAGACTGCTTCAATATGAGAGGAGCTGTGAATGGTGTTGAACAATATTCTGGCATTTAGTACTGTGATGGCTGCTGTACTTCAACTCTCCACAAATAAACATGATTGTATGACTTTATTTGAGAGGGTAGAACTTTGTATGAGTGCTATTAGCCACATTTGAGTCAACTTCCTATGCTATTTTCAATTTGGAACAATCCAGGTACATAGAGAACTATAGCATATTGGTAATGCTTGTGGAGTATTGATTCAGAGACCTAGCATAATGTTCTAGGATCATGAGTTTAAATCCCATCAGGTTAGTAAACAAGTGTTAACTAGTGCAGAGCACCCTTGTCTTTGTTAGTGGGGCCTGAGGTGGGATGTCTGCAGTCACCCATAGAGCCTGTCCAGCAGAGAGATGATGTGGAGATGCCGGCGTTGGACTGGGGTAAACACAGTAAGAAGTTTAACAACACCAGGTTAAAGTCCAACAGGTTTATTTGGTAGCAAAAGCCACACAAGCTTTCGAAGCTCTAAGCCCCTTCTTCAGGTGAGTGGGAATTCTGTTCACAAACAGAGCTTATAAAGACACAGACTCAATTTACGTGAATAATGGTTGGAATGCGAATACTTACAACTAATCAAGTCTTTAAGAAACAAAACAATGGGAGTGGAGAGAGCATCAAGACAGGCTAAAAAGATGTGTATTGTCTCCAGACAAGACATCCAGTGAAACTCTGCAGGTCCACGCAACTGTGGGAGTTACAAACAGTGTGACATGAACCCAATATCCCGGTTGAGGCCGTCCTCGTGTGTGCGGAACTTGGCTATCAGTTTCTGCTCAGCGACTCTGCGCTGTCGTGTGTCGCGAAGGCCGCCTTGGAGAACGCTTACCCGAATATCAGAGGCCGAATGCCCGTGACCGCTGAAGTGCTCCCCAACAGGAAGAGAACAGTCTTGCCTGGTGATTGTCGAGCGGTGTTCATTCATCCATTGTCGCAGCGTCTGCATAGTTTCCCCAATGTACCATGCCTCGGGACATCCTTTCTTGCAGCGTATCAGGTAGACAACGTTGGCCGAGTTGCAAGAGTATGTACCGTGTACCTGGTGGATGGTGTTCTCACGTGAGATGATGGCATCTGTGTCGATGATCCGGCACGTCTTGCAGAGGTTGCTGTGGCAGGGTTGTGTGGTGTCTTGGTCACTGTTCTCCTGAAGGCTGGGTAGTTTGCTGCGGACAATGGTCTGTTTGAGGTTGTGCGGTTGTTTGAAGGCAAGAAGTGGGGGTGTGGGGATGGCCTTGGCGAGATGTTCGTCTTCATCAATGACATGTTGAAGGCTCCGGAGGAGATGCCGTAGCTTCTCCGCTCCGGGGAAGTACTGGACAACGAAGGGTACTCTGTCCACTGTGTCCCGTGTTTGTCTTCTGAGGAGGTCGGTGCGGTTTTTCGCTGTGGCGCGTTGGAACTGTTGATCAATGAGTCTAGCGCCATATCCTGTTCTTATGAGGGCATCTTTCAGCGTCTGGAGGTGTCTGTTGCGATCCTCCTCATCCGAGCAGATCCTGTGTATACGGAGGGCTTGTCCGTAGGGGATGGCTTCTTTAACGTGTTTAGGGTGGAAGCTGGAGAAGTGGAGCATCGTGAGGTTATCCGTGGGCTTGCGGTACAGTGAGGTGCTGAGGTGACCGTCCTTAATGGAGATGCGCGTGTCCAAGAATGCAACTGATTCCGGAGAGTAGTCTATGGTGAGCCTGATGGTGGGATGGAACTTGTTGATGTCATCATAGAGTTGTTTCAGTGATTGTTCACCATGAGTCCAAAGGAAGAAAATGTCATCGATGTATCTAGTGTATAGCATCGGTTGAAGGTCCCGTGCGGTGAAGAAGTCTTGTTCGAACCTGTGCATGAAGATGTTGGCATATTGAGGTGCAAATTTGGTCCCCATGGCTGTTCCATGTGTCTGGATGAAGAACTGGTTGTTGAAGGTGAAGATATTGTGGTCCAGGATGAAGTGGATGAGATGTAAAATTGCATCTGGAAACTGGCAGTTGTTGGCGCTGAGCACTGAGGCCGTTGCAGCAATGCCATCGTCATGGGGGATGCTGGTGTAGAGTGCCGAGACATCCATTGTGACGAGGAGCGCTCCTGGTTCAACTGCTCCATGTGTGCCAAGTTTCTGTAGGAAGTCCGTCGTGTCGCGACAAAAGCTGGGGGTTCTTTGTACAATGGGTTTCAGGATGCCCTCGACATAGCCGGAGAGGTTCTCGCACAGGGTCCCATTGCCCGATACGATGGGACGGCCGGGTGTGTTTGCCTTGTGTATCTTCGGGAGGCAGTAGAGATCTCCAACGCGGGGAGTACGTGGGATGAGAGCACGGAGGGTGTTCTGAAGGTCCGGATCAAAGGTCTTGATCAGAGTGTTGAGTTGACGGGTGTGTTCTTTGGTCGGATCTGCAGGTAACTGTCTGTAGTGTTCCTCGTTGTTGAGTTGTCGGTACACTTCTTTGCAGTAATCCGTTCTGTTCAGTATGACGATGGCCCCTCCTTTGGCTGCTGGTTTGATGACAATGTTGCGGTTGGTCTTGAGAGCGTGGATGGCGTTACGTTGTGCTTGGGTGATGTTCGGGGCTGTCTTGTGAGTGCGGCTGATGAATTTGGTGTTGACGCACCTCCTGACGGCTTGGGCATACATGTCAAGTCGAGGGCAGCGGCCTTCCGGAGGAGTCCAATTCGACTCTTTCCTCTTCGGATGCACTGCGGATCTCTCTGTCGGCTGTTCCGGTTCATTGGCTGTCTCATTGTGTTCGTTGTTGGCCTCTTGGGGTTTGTGGAAGAACTCCCTCAGCCTCATTCGCCTGATGAATTCCTCTGTGTCTGCTGCGAGACTGATGGGGTCTATTTTGGTGGTGGGGCAAAAATTAAGCCCTCGGCTGAGAACTTCGATTTCATCTGGTTGAAGTGTGTAGTCGGACAAGTTGACAATGGACTTCCCTGCAGTGGTACTGTTTTCTACTGTGGTACCAGGGGAGGCTTGGTTGCTGCTGGTGGTGATGCCGAGTTTCTCAAGTTTCCTGTTCTTGGTAAATCGAAGTACCCCCTCCAAAGCTAATATATCCTTTCTTAAATAAGGGGACCAAAATTGTACACAGTACTCTAGGTGCGGCGTCACCAGTACCCTGTACAGTTGCAGCATGACCTCCCTGCTTTTATACTCCATCCCTCTCGCGATAAAGTCGTGGGTTTGAAAGTTGCTATCAAAAGATCCTTGGTGAATTACTGCAGACATTTTGTGGATTATAGAAACTGCTGACACTGTTCACCAGTCGTGAAGGGAATGTTTCAAGCTGATGGATAGGGTACCTAATCAAGCATGCTGCTTTGTCTCGGATGGTATCTAACTTCTGGAATGCAGTTGGAGTTTCATTCATTCAGACTGTCTGAGAGTATGCTACCACACTCCTTACATGCACCTTGTAGATGGTGGACAAACCTTGGGAGTCATGAGGTGAATTACCCCTCAGCTGTGTTAAACTGATGAACAATCACTAGATTATCTTTGAAGTGTAGCCACTGCTATTTTCAAGAGAAATGTGGCAGCTAGCTTGTGTACAAGACCTCATAAACAGAAAATAATATAAATGACCAGATAATCTATTTTACCAGTGTTAGATGAGGCAGGAATCTTGAGAGGACTGTGATTATAACCCTCTCTCCTTTTTCTTTTGACTCTATTCGCTCTTGCTCTTATTCTAACTATTATCTCTTTTGTTGTCTATTGGAACTTTTCTCACCCACCACACTTGCTCGTGTATGGTACAGTCATATTTCATTCTGCACGAACACTCTCACAAACCACATGAACAATGTGACCAGCATCTACCTGACCCGGGAAGTGTATCTATGTTCTCAGGTTCCAAAGATGGGGCATTCAGAGTCTTGCATTTCCTTGTCAAACGATGTTTCCCTGCATTGGGCCAGCCAGGAGCTGAAGTATGTGAGTCTATGACAAATAAAGAGCAGAATTTTGTTGCAGAAAAATATATCTGAACAGGCACATCAGAATGATGCATTTCGCATCACTCACTGACACTATAAAATTGTACCTAGTAACTTAAAAATTGCCCTTCTGCTTCCTTTATGATGACTTTTTTAATTTTCTCATTCAAAGGATGTGGGCATCGCTGGCTAGGGCAGTATTTCATTGCCTATCCCCAAGACCTGGGTGTCCTTGTGCACCAGTCGCTGAAGGTAAGCATGCAGGTGCAGCAGGCAGTAAAGAAAGCAAATGATATGTTGGCCTTCATTGCGAGAGGTTTCAAGTACAGGAACAGGGATGTGTTGTTGCAATTATACAGGGCCTTGGTGAGGCCACACCTAGAATATTGTGTGCAGTTTTGGTCTCCTTTTCTGAGGAAGGATGTTCTTGCTCTCGAGGGAAGGTTTAGCAGCTGGTTCTGGGGATGGCAAGACTGATGTATGAGGAGAGATTGACAAGGTTAGGATTGTTTTCGCTGGAGTTCAGATGAATGAGGGGGGATCTCATAGAGACTTATAAAATTCTAACAGGACTAGACAGGGTAGATGCAGGGGGGATGTTCCCGATGGTGGGGAAGTCCAGAACCAGGGGTCACAGTCTGAGGATTCGGGGTAGACTATTTAGGATAGAGATGAGGAGACATTTCTTCACCCAAAAGTGGTGAGTTTGTGGAATTCATTACCACAGGAAGTAGTTGATGCTAAAACACTAAATGTATTCAAGAGACGGCTATATATAGCACTTGGGGCGAATGGGATCAAAGGTTATGAGGAAAGAGCAGGATTAGGCTATTGAGTTAGACGATCAGCCATGATCGTGATGAATAGCAGAGCAGGCTCAAAGGGCTAAATGGCCTCCTCCTACTCCTATCTTCTATGTTTCTATGACCCTTTAGAAGTGGTGGTAAGCTGCTTTCTAGACTGCTGCTGTCTGCAATGTAGGTGCAATCACAGTGCTGTCAGGGAAGGAGTTCTAGGATTTTAACCTGGCGATGGTGAAGTAACAGTGATAATTTCCAAGTCAGGATGGTGAGTGGCTTGGAGGTGAATCTCCACGTGATGGTGTTCCATTCCCATGTATCTACATGTCCTTCTAGATGGTAGTGGTCATGGGTTTGGAAGGTGCTGTCTAAGGAGCCTTGGTGATTTCCTCCGTGCATGTTGTAGATGGTACACACTGCTGCTACTGTTCATTGGTGGTGGAGGGAGTGAATGTTTGTGGAAGGGATGCCAAACCAGCGGCTGGATTGTCCTGCGTGGTCTCAAGTTCCACGAGTGTTTTTGGAGCAGCACTCACGCAGGCAAGGGGTGAATATTATATGACTTGTGCATTGTAGATTATCAACAGGCTTTGAGAAGTCAGGAGATGAGTTACTCATCATAGGATTTCAAGCCTCTGACCTGCTCTTGTAGCCACAGTATTTGTATGATTAGTCCAGTTGAGTCTTTGGTCAATGGTAAGCCCCAGGATGTGGTAGTGTGGGATTCAGTGATGGTAATGTCATTGAAGTTCAAGGGGCTTAATGAATGTTATCATAGACCATAGAGACTAATAAAGTCCTGTGTCTCACTTTTGATCTTATATGAGGTACCATGGAGGTACTATAGAAACAGCTCGAATCTCTTAACCATTACTAGTTGACATATAAGATTATGAAGGGAATAGATAGGCACTTATGTAGAAAACTGGTGACAAAGGATTAAGCTCAGCTATAGTACCATCCCTACAGCTGAATGCCCTCAGACCCTCAAAAGACACTGACAAATCAGTCTCAAAGCATAGTGAGCCACTACTCAACCAACCATACTGCATGAGTTAGTGCCTTCAAGAGAATATGAACAATAGGTAAAATTCAATTGAAAGAACAAAGGTGGAAAAGCTAAACAGCAGCTGAAACTCACCATGGGGATTGAAATGCGTGAGCAATCCATAGCTATTGCTTCTGATGCAGACAGCATACCAACTTCACACTGGCTATTAATTTTTATGTGTTAAGCATACTGTTGAGTGACTACACATCTCAGCAGGAGCTACACATTTGTTTGAGGCTAGCAACACTTTAAGATCACCTGCTGTACTTAAAAACATATGAAAATAAGGACATAAGAATGAGGAGCAGGAGCAGGCTATCTGGCCCCTCGAGCCTGCTCCGCCATTCAATAAGATCATGGCTGATCTTTTCGTGGACTCAGCCCTACTTACCCGCCTGCTCACCATAACCCTTAATTCCTTTACTGTTCAAAAAATGATCTATCCTTGCCTTAAAAGCATTCAGTGAGGTAGCCTCAAAACTGCTTCATTGGACAGGGAATTCCAGAGATTCACAACCCTCCTCAACTCAGTCCTAAATCTGTCCCCCCGTATTTTGAGGCCATGCCCCCTAGTTCTACTTTCACTTGCCAGTGGAAACAACTTCCCTGCTTCTATCTTATCTATTCCCTTCATAATCTTATATGTCAGCTATTTTCTCTTACAAGTAAGCCTGGCTGCAGCAGGTGCTTGAACTGTTCGCAGAAGAGAATTTGAACAGGAAGAGGACTGAATTGTGGTGCAACAGGAGCCAGAACATGCTCCAAGGTGCTCTGACACTGGAGAGATAGAGAACAGGATAGAGGTGATCCAGCCATAGGGGACCAGGCAACTCTTTAGAAAAACTTTGCAAAAGGCAGTAGGACCAGATAGCCGTGATGGTTGCTGCCAGGAAACAAACCTGGAGGATTTAGATTGAGTGCTGCAAAAAGGTCGATGACCTCACATCAGTGTTTAAGGTCAGTGAATGCATCTTCAATGCTATATTACAACACGTGCTTCACTAGCCTCACACAATTACACCCCACCCTATTCACCCACCACCAATCTCTATGAATCATGAACAATATACCATTAATAATTTCACTTCACCTTCACACACTTAGCACTACTGCAAGCCTCACACCCTACCAGCTACACAACTGGAGCAGCCACATTCTCCAAACAGATTACACCACACTCACTGACACACTTTCCTCTCTGTTGCAGGACAAGCTGGTACATAGCTGGAGGCAGCAGGATCTAACCGGCAGGGGATAGGCATAGTTATTTGTCCTTAATCCACAGGAGATGACAATGGTTGCCATCATTGCTGTGGCTGTCAATTAAGTTGTGTCTAGTGATGATGCTGAAACTATCAAAGATGATACCAAATAGTCCTTCTCACAGTTCGCTTTCCCCTCAACCCACAATCTCTCCTGATTTACAAATGGGTGTTAGCATGCACCACCTGATTTTTCCCACCTCCTCTAATGCCCAACTTACCCATGTTCCTTTCAGATATCCAACAACTTCAACCAAGCCAGGCAGTGATACATAAGCAACAAGACAGTGATGAAGAATAAACGGCACCATTTGCTCTCACAATCAGTATACTAGCATTGCATGTATTCTCGTGTATAGCTCGGAGGCATGATCCACATGTGATGAGACATTGGGCATAAGGGATCCATACCCAAGGCAGGGGACAGGAGTAGCACAGGTGCCAGCTTACTTAAGTTCTGCTGCAGAGGGGTCAGATGAGTACATTGATGGGATGGGCTACAGAAGGAGTCTGATGGATATGCGTACTGAAATTCTTGGTACATTGGCAGGACTGGCCAGAAAACATACGCATAGTGTCAAAGGGCATAGCAGAATTCAGCACCAATGTAGCACAGGATTTTGTGCAAAAGTTGAAGCCCATCCTTTCCAGAGTGTAAGTGGTGACTTACTCTATTAGGGCACTTATGAAGCCACACATGATGCAGGGTGAGATGGTCAATTCTCAGCTCCCATTGCAGCATAAGTGGAAGCTATCCAATATCTGGATACTTTGGTGGAAGCTCAGACATCTAGAACACATTGTCAACTTGCTGCCAGGGAAAGCACAGGGTATCTCAGCTATTACAGGGGAGACAGTGGTGTAGTAGTAATGACACTAGTCTAGTAACCCAGGCTAATAGTCTGGGAACATGCGTTCCTATCCCACCTAGTGGAATTTAAATTCAATTAATTAATTTTAAAAATCTGGAATTGAAAGCTAGTCTCAGTAATAGTGCCATGAAACTGTTATCAATTTTGTAAAAGCTCATCTAGTTTATTAATGCCTTTAGGGAAGGAATTCTGTCATCTTTACCTAGTTTAATTTGCATGTGACTTCAGATCCACACCATTGTGGCTGACTTTTAACTGATCTTTGAAATAGCCTAGCAAGCCATTCAGTTCAAGGGTTATTAGGATGGACAACAAATGCCAGTGACACCGATTTCGCATGAAAAGAATAAAAGAAAGTAGAGGCCATAGTTTGACTCGGCTATGTGATCGAGCAAGGACTTCAGAACAATCTAGGAACACTACTGGAAGTAGAAGCTCTTACGATCAGCAAGTTTTAGTGGCTGCAAACGAATTAGAAGTTAATTTAATAAGAAAGGCAAAACAAAAGAATTGGATAGTTGGAAGGAACATGGTACTTACTGTGAAATACCAGATAATAGCCAGATGGCACAGATGGATATGTATGGAAAAAGGATTTTCAGGTGGAACATATCAGGCTAAAGAGACTAGTAGCTCAGGATTTTGAACACAGACTTGGAGATCAAGATCCCCATGGTAGGAAAAGTGATCTTGAAAACTTTCTTAGTCTTTTAGCCAGATATTTGTGAAAATGTAGACCAATCAATATAAAAGCCACATTTTTGCAAGATGAAAATTTTCAAAGGTAAGTATTTATGAAACCACCTTTAAAGGGAAGTAAACATACGCATTTATGGTTTGCATGATACGCTGGGGATATGGTACTACTTAGGTCTGTTTTTCTGAAAGGAAGTTGTATTCAACTGAAGGCAGATCCAATCATATTCTCCGAGTATAAAGAAAAACTCTCAGGTATCGTTATGATGAATGTTGACAATTTTCTGTGGGAAGTATCTGTGGAATTTGAGCAATTAGTTATAGATAAGATCAAAGGAGGATTTAAAATTGGAAGTCAGGCTTTGAGAGCTTTTAAATTTATAGGCTTAGGTGTTAATAAAATAGGTTGGAAGTAACCTCAAATCAATCAGGTCAACTGACTTTGTAAGCAAATATCAACGATAACCCACTACCATCAGATCTATAGTATAAATTGTTTGCCAATAAATTAGGCTAGGTCATCACAGAACAATGATCTTACATTCAAAGACAAAACAGCTTGATGGGATAGTTACAAAATTTTGGATCTTAGTATTATGATGAACACACTACAATTGAGGAAATTTTGAGGATAAATAAAAATTAAAGCAACTAAATTCAGAGAAAAGTGTTCTCAAGGTTTCAGTATTGGTTGTCCTGAATGATGTTGTGCTTCTTGTGTATTGTTAGAGTTACACTATTCTTAGTAACTGGGGAGTACCCCACCACATTATTGTCGGATAATAACAGCCACAACCTCCATTTATATCGTCCCTAACATGGTAAAATGTCCCAAGGTGTTGGGACATTTTACTATGTTAGAGTCGATATAAATGGAGGTTGTAGCTGTTATTATCCAACAATAATAGACTCAGGAATATCATACAAACATTTTAAATCTTTGTTCCACATTTCTATTCACTCTCAAGCTTTCAGTCAGGAACAGATCCCAGTTTGAGTCATAGTTTAAGGATAAGGGGATAAAGGAACTGAGGTGAGGAGAAATTTCTTCACCCAGAGGGTGGTGCATGTGTGGACTTCTGCCTTGTATATCGTGAACAGGCTCTGGGGAGTCAGGAGGTGAATTACTTAGAATTCCCAGACTGACTTCCTCTTGTAGCCAGAGTATTTATATGGTTAATCCTGTTAATTTCTGGTTAATGGTGAGAGGAAAAATACTGTCATCATCAGGGCACAATCACAGAATCATAGTTTTCATAGAACTGCCACATTCCTTTTGTTGTAGTTGCATCAAACTCTACTTCTATGTTCAATATTTCTTTCTTATTGTTATATTTATTAGAAAATTCTCCTGAATTGCTAACTTGTTCCAACCGTCATGTTCTCTCTTTGGGTTTGTCCATTTCTATTCCTCCCCAGCACCCTCAACCACCAGTCAGCTTGTGCCTCTCTGCAGAATGTCAATTTCTCAAGTTCATTTGTATTTTCCACACAACGAGTAATTTGATCATTCAATTGGATCTCTAAAGAATTCCCAATAATAGCTCTGGTCTAACTTCTGCTTCAACAGCATGGTGACCCCTGTAGTAGATGATGCAGGATGTTCTACACGAGCGTTGTCTTTGATGTATTTTACTCTCAGTCTAGCAGTTCTCTCACCCATTACAATTATGTTAACATCCATTACATGGGATTTCCTTGATTTTTCTCAAGTTCCATGCAATGCTGACTTCTGCTTGTGCTTTTTCTCTCAATCCTTTTGTACCCTTTATTCATATCTTCTTGTTCTAACTCAAATTTCTTCACTGGTGAATGTGATACAATTTCTTACTGGCCCTAATAGATTTCCTCGCAACTTCCACATTTTTCATAATACAGGCACTTGTTTCTTCTTCCCTTTCGCTTTGATATAGCTGGGCCGCTTCTAGGGTCACGAACTTTTAAGACTGTCAACTTTTTTTTTAACTGCCACAGCTGCTGTTTCTTTCTGTGCCTGTGTTTTTCCCATGGTTTTGGACTTTTGGTGGGAAACTACAGCGTCTTCTTTTTGGAACCTTTATTAGACTGTTTAACTTTTTTTTTAGCAGGTGGAAGACTTCTACAATGAGTTCTGCAGCTTTCTTATTTCTCATGGCTGGCTGGAGTGTCTGTTTATCTCTCCTTCTCCTGGTGCCATTCTTTTGTTAATTTCATTAGTAGCTGCCACGCTGTCCAGTCCAGACAATTATCTTCTTTTTAAGAAGCTTCTTAGTTTACTTTATTTTCTTTTTAGCATGTAGAGAACTTTTTTTGCTCCCAAACTGCCAATCTTCACTGCCTGCAGTCCCTCAGTGCAGGGATCACTACCCGGACATCCTGCAGGTTCTGTTCAGATAGGGAGATCTGCAAATCACACCTTCTCACTTTCCTGTGTTTCGGGGATAAGTTCCCAAACTCCCTAAGGCTTTTCTTCCCTTTTTTCTCTTTTTAGCCTCTGAACTATCTAACTGAAGCAAATCTTTGTCTTCTGGATCACAGCTCCCTTCGAGCTTATATCTTCTTTTTACTTCAAACACTCCTGTCCTTTTCTCTTTAGGTCAAGTTTTACTTCTCTTACTTCTGAAGGCTAATTTCTCAACATTTGAATTTTCTCTATCTTTCCAAACCTTTTGACTCACTGGTCAGACCAAGTTTGTCACTTCATCTGCCCTCAGAGTCTGGCACTACCCCAACAACTCTCTCTGAGTCTATTCCCCACAACAGGCATTCAGGTGGGCATCCCTCTTTTCCAAACTTCAATTAAATCAGGAACTCCCAGATAGGCTGTGTCATCCAATTGATCCACCTCATCAGAAATATGTTTTGTAATGTGACACACTTCTGGTGTCATCAAGAGATTTCAGACTTGGTTAGGAACAAGAAGGTATTTATTGATAAAAGAGAAACTATGTTCAGGGTTTGGTCATCCTTCTCTAATGTGCTAAATACCATCATTAATGATACTCCTCCACCTGTTCTTAACTTCCCATCCTTCCTAAATATCACATAACTTCCAATATCCAGATGTCCAATCAGTGTCTTGCCCATGTTATAATTAAGAGTTGTACCTTCTTTAACAATTCTCACAAAGCACTCACCCAGGAGCTTCAATTGTTCATTATCCACATGCATCAAAGTTAGAGAAGTTCCTCGCATTTCCAAGGATGTCATAAAGGAACCGATGTACACTCTTTCAATAATGACCTGCTTACTCTCTGAAAGAGATGTCCAGAAAAGATGATCTACATTATTAATTCAGCAAAAATGAGCTATTATTTCAGTCTACCTAACATTTAACAAATTCAATTTTAAAAGGCTTCAAACTGATACTGCATAACAAAGAACATATTCACATCTGCAAAGAATGAATAAGGAGACAGCATGAGACAAAATTGAATTGGGAGCAGGTGTCATGCCTCTATGAACCTAACATTTACATCAACACAAACTGAAATGTTATTGCTTTCGTTCTGCGGACTGAAATATTATTATGGGTTAGGACATGTCCAACAAGCTGGAGACTGAAAAATCCATGCCATTGTGAATGAACTTATGAGCATTGCAGGCCAAGTGTACACAAAAGTGTTTTAAGAAGGAACTGAAATGCAAAAGTGCAAGCTAGCAAGACAAGTGAAAGTGTGAATGCAGAAGTAAATAAATGTTCACACTAGAGAGCACAATGGAGCTGAGACCTCCTATTGCCCCAACATGCAATTTAAGATGACTGGTATTGAAGAGCACAGCAATTGTGGTTGGATGAAAAAAGTTTGGATCTACTAATTTTGAGCCTGTGTTAGCCATCAGCATAAAGGGTGACACGGGCGCAAAATCCCACAAGTCAGGAAGCACCATTCTCGCCAACGAGATCCCATTTTGCAATGTTCCATGCCCCTCGATCATGACGTAACAAGGTTTCTGCCCAGGAAGGTTGGGAACTTTGTTTAAATGTATTAGCATCTCATTTGCAGGCTGTCCAGCCAGGGCTTTCGCTCTCATTAAATATTCATTATGTGACATTGTGCCTGCACAATTTACAATAGCTGTATGAAAACGAGAACCTTGCGACCTCACCTCTGAAGGGGAAGGTTAGCGATCATGACACCATTATCTATCAGGGTGTCCAATGGACAGAGGACATCGGAGAGGATGTGGGAGAACCAGCTAAGTGAATATCGGGGCTACTGGAGGTTTGAGTCTTGGCATGTAGGGGTGGGGGAAGTGTGGGGGGGGGGGCGCTGGGCGTATGCACGTAGGCCTTCACTGTTGTTGACTGTAGGTCCCCAAGGGGTTTGATGTCTGGTGTGTAGTTAGCGCTTCTCAGGTACACCTTGCTGGGGTTTAAGCGATCTTTTCTTGGAAGGATTCTCCTTCTGGAGTGGCAGCTGGAAGTGAGTGGGGGCGGTAAACATCACAGGGTCAACACAGGGAGTGACTGTGGGGTCCCATGAGAAGCCAGGCTGCATTGATAATGTCAGGGGCTCTGACATTGGATGGTGAGTAGCTCCATCAGGGCAAAGGGACCCTTGGATGTCAAATACCACTGGTCAAGGAGGCCAGGCTATCAGGGATGTAATTATGGGAGGCTGGCTGCTCAAGTTGGGAGAAATATTTGATCCACAACCTGGGGAAATTTTATTATGGAGCATTAAATAATACAGACATGCGTGACCAGAAATATTACAGGCAAAGACCTACATCTCCCAGCTTTCCAGCATTCACAGTCAGTTATTTAGAATAATGTTGGTCAGCATTAAACATATTTGGTGTTTCTTCTGTTGTTGGATTAATGCAGTGAACAACTGCAGATATTGCCAGTATTGTCACAACTCTTTAAACCTTCAGGTTTGTTCGATTATGGTACATCTGGTATGGATAACACACATACCAGTTTCACCTTTTCCAGAAATCCGTTGACATTTTGTCCAACATTTGCTTTGGGTTCTGTTGCAGAAAACATGTTGTCAAAATTGATGTACTCTTGCAGCTCTTTTCTTCTAAAGTCTTTTCTTGTAACCTGTCTTTCTCTGTACCCAGAGACCATAGTGCAGCCATTGGTACCTTTTGACAACAGACTTCATGGTCTTCCGTTTTCCTTTATGCAATCAGCAATAAATCCGAGATCTCACTGGTTGTTGAAAACTAAGACCATGATGAGGCACGCCTTTGAGCACAGAGAGTTTATGCGCACAACTAATGTTAATGTCTACAGTTTGGTTACTATGGATATAGTTGGAGATTGGACATGTCAGAGGTTGAGGGTGGCAAACCTGGAGACTCGTTGTATAACAGAATAACCTCTTGAAGCATTTTTCTGGACCAAAGGAAGGAAGTACTTCAATGTCCCGGCCGCGCTTCTCAGCGCCACCATCTTCAGCTTAAATCTAAGGATGAAGCTGACTGTAAATTGCAGTCTTGACATGAATCAGGTGTACCTCACCTGCCAGACGGGGAAGCCAGTTCCCTAATCCGTCCTTGACAAGTCAACCATGCCAATTGAGTCAGTATTGCAATGCATGACTGTGCCAATGATTTGTGCCCAATAGTTAACCCTTTGGTAGCTGCTGTGGTTTCGTTTAATGTTTTAAGTTTCATTTGTGATTTGTTTTGTTTTGGGCAGTTTCTCTTTAAGGGGCTGCCCCTTATATTTTGTCCCTCAGTTTATTTAATTTAGTTTAATTGTTTAACTCAAAAGAGTTGGAAGCTGCTGTGGCACAGTTGTGATCACCCCTCTTGCAAATCATAGGATCCTGGGTTCAGACCCCAATTCCAAAGGTCAAGGCTGCTGCTTATGAGGGAACACTGCACTTATAGGTGCTGTCTTCCAGATTAAACGTTACACTGATGCTTCATCTACCTGTTCTGGTGGATCTGAAAAAGCTCCCATTATAGACTGCACTCCCTTTTTAGTTATTTAAAAAACTTTTTGTTGTAGTTTTGTTTGCACTTCAGCCCCACGCTTCTGATGTACTTGCACCTGGCTGGGGAAGGAGGAGGATCTTCTCGTGAACCTGCTCCTGCACCTGTCTATCGCCATCAACAAGTCCAGGCAGCGGGCATTCAAGCCGGACATCTGACCTAACTGTCTGCCCCTCTACTGTGGCTACATTTGCTGCCATGTGTCCCTGGAGAGGTGGCATGTGGTGTCTACTGGCACCATCGAGGCCTTCCACTTCAGGGACTGGGGTACCTTATTGACCCTTCTGATCACATTTTAGTTTGATTTTTAAGTTCAATTTGTGATTTGTTTTTGTTTCCCTTTAAGAGGCTGGCCTTTTTACTTTGTCCCTCAGTTTGTTTGATTTAACCTAATTGGTTTATACAAAATAGTTGGAAGCTGAGCCCCCAAGCATTGAAGCATTGAACTCCATCGCTTACAGACACCTCTCCATAACTGAAAGATGTTGCCTGCAATGCAAGGCGCAATGGTAACTGAGCCCATCACTCAGCCATATCAGGACGTGACAAGTGGCAGCACTTGTACCCTCGGGAACTCAATATACAGGTCAAGTGAATGCACTCTTGTGCCTTCGTGGGGGGTCACGCGGGCCACTGAGGCTCTGCAAGGTGGAAGCACATCTGTCAAGTGGAGTTGGGAGAGGCAAGTGTGGGGAACTGGCCATTATGAAAGAGGAGGGAGTGAGGTTCATTGGAAAGGCACTAACGTGGGAATGTGCATGGGTGAATGTCCCAAATCCTGAAAGGGCTATGGGTCAGAGCACTGTCAGGATTTCTCATTGCTCACATTTAGTTTCTCTCCTTATGGTTTTCAGATTAAGAGGATGATGGTGCCAGTCGAGCTGGCAGTGCTATTGATTGCTGTAGAGCAACAGCAATGACTTCAACGTGTGGCTGCAAATGGGCAAGAGCAGCGCCTTACAGAGGAGGGGGTGGCAGGGCCTGAGCAACTGGGTGCAGGGTCAATCATGGACGTTGCTCGGAGAAGACACCACCAGCCACAGGTCTACCAGAGGAGAGAATTGTGCTTCCAGATATCAGAGATCCAATGCAGGAGAAGACTGCATCTGTCTCAAGGAATGGTAGACCACCTGTGCTGGGTGATGCAGGAGTTGGCGCCACATGGAAGGTCACGCATTCCTTGTGGGCTCTGAAAGTTACAGTTGCACTGAACTTCAATGCCAGCAGCTCATTTTAGGGCTGCACGGGTGACCTTTGTGGCATCTCCCAGTCTGCTGCGCATAAGGGAGGTGACTGATGGGCTATTTGCGAGGACTCACCTATACATCAACTTTGACTCGGAGCATGCGAGCCAGGACATCAGAGCCATGGGCTTCACCCTCAGAGCTGGCCTGCCCCAAGCGCAGGGTGTCATAGACTGCATGCATGTGGCTTTACTCTCCCCTTGGAGCATGGGGCACCGTTTATCAACTGCAAATGATTCCACTCTCCCAACATGCAGATCGTCTGTGACTACTCCATGTGCATAATGCAGGTGTGTGTCCATTTCCCAGGGAGTGCCCATGACACAACATACTTGGAATCTCTTAGATCCCAGCTGTATTCAAGGAAGATCAGCAGCTGGAGGGATGGCTCCTCGGGACAAAGGGTACCCCCACTCAGGAGGTGGCTGATGCCGCCAGTGCGGATACCCCAAACACCCACTGAAAATGATACAATGAGATTCATGCATCTACGCATGCTCCAGTTGAGCAGGTGCTTGGCCTCCTAAAGATGCAGTTCCAGTGCCAGGGCCAGTCGGGGGAGCCCTACAGTGCAGCTCCAGAGGATGTCCTGCATCACCATGGTGCTCTGCGCTCTGCAAAACCTGGAACTGCAACAGGGCGAGGTGGTGGATGAGGAGGAGATGTAGGAGCAGGTAAGGAGGAAGTCAAGGAGGGCAGCGGGGGGCAATCTGTGGAGGAGGAGATGGAGGAAGGACCTCGGGCCAGGGCCCAAATGGGGCTTGGGCTATGGATGCCCTTACTGCCTCCTGCTTTGGGGACTAGCGGGAGCAGGTGGCCAAATTTGTTTCTCCATGGGGTATGAGACCATTAGACTTGTGCTCTGCCAGCGGGATACATCTTTTTGATCATCCTTTCATGGGCAGTGTGCACAAATGGTGTGACTGAACAATGCAGGAGAGTGATGATGACTTGCAGTGAGGACCGAGCAATCCTGCCCTTCTCCGTAGTGAATGTCTGACTCCTGCCTGACAGACAACTGAGCATGACCTGCCACTGAACAGGGTGATCTGGGGGCGATGAGATGTTGAATGACACATCTTAGCTGCCATTGTCTCCTCCAAGGTCAGGAGTCTCGATGTATTTCTCCACCTACGGAGAAGGTGGACAGACTCTCACAAACTTTCAGCCAATGATTTCCTCATGATGAAAGAATGCTGGTAGATATGAGAAGCCTGAGCATTCCTTGAGGAAGAGAGGGGCCTGGGGTGGGGGGGGGGGGGGGGGGGTGGTCAGTGCGAGGATCATCTTGGTATTACAGCATCATCACCGCGGGAGAGGTGAGAACGATTGAGCTTCCATCGTCTTAGTGTAAATGGAAGATGCACCATTGTGCACCAAAATTAATTTGCTCCTCCACAGCTTTTTTCTATCTTTCTCCAATCCCAAGTGGATAACTTCACATCTCCCCATATTGAACCCGACCTCCCATACCTTTACCCTCTCGCTAAATCCATCTCAGTCACCTTGTAACTTCTTGTTGCCATCTACATTATTATTGTGCCTTCTAAATCAGTATCATTTGAAAACTTAGATGTACATCGCAATTGCTTCATCCATGTACAGAGAGAGAGAGATAATGTGTATATTGTACAGGGCACTTTGGAGTATGTTACAACATTAAAGGCATTAAAGTGCAAGTTTTTTATATAAAAGGTTGACATCAGACTCCATACTTCCAGCTTTTTTATGATACCCTGAAAATAGTGTTGGGCAAAGCTCCAAAATGCAGATAATGCTGCTGGCTGATGTTGTATTCTACCCTGTGGAAATTTAGGCCCCAAATGCTGTCCATATTTGGCTTAGCTCTCTCAAATGTCTTTACATTGAATTAAGAGCACATAAACAGGCCATTTGACCTATATAGTCTGTGTCAAGAATCCTTCCTTCCACCCACTAACCATTTTTGCACATTGTTTCATTTATTTCTCTCTCATGTACTTATCCTGCTTCCCCTTAAAGCTATCAATCGTATTCTCCTCAATAATCCATGTGGTAGTAAGTTTCATATTCTAATCATTCTTTTCTCCTGAATTCTTTTAGGATTTATTAGTGACAATTGTATATCTATGGCCCCTAATCTTGGGCTCCCAACAAGTGAAAATCTTTAGTCTATCAAATCCCTTCATAATTTTAAAATCCTCCATCAGATCACTCCTCAATCTGCTCTTTCCTAGGGAAAATTGGCCCAGCCTGTTCAGTCTTTCCTGGTAGTTGTAACCTTTCAAGTTCTAGTATCATCATTATAAATTTTTTTCACATCTTTGCAAATGTTTTTCTCGACTTTGTTGTAACATAGGCGGCACGGTAGCACAGTCGTTAGCACTGCTGTTTCACAGCTCCAGGGACCTGGGTTTGATTCCCGGCCATTGTCACTGTCTGCGTGGAGTTTGCACATTCTCCTCGTGTCTGCGTGGGTTTCCTCCGGATGCTCCGGTTTCCTCCCACAGTCCAAAGATGTGCGGGTTAGGTTGATTGGCCATGCTAAAATTTGCCCTTAGTGTCCTGAGATGTGTAGGTTAGAGGGATTAGTGGGTAAATATGTAGGGATATGGGGGTAGGGCCTGGGTGGGATTGTGGTCGGTGCAGACTCGATGGGCCGAATGGCCTCTTTCTGTACTGTAGGGTTTCTATGATTTCTATGATAGAGACCAGAATTTAACACTACTTTTAACTGAGATTTACTGAAAGTTCTTAAACCGGTTTAACATCCTGCTTTTCAATTTGGTTTTTCTAGAAAGGAATTACCATTCCATTTTAATTTTATGGCCATGTTAATGTGTTTCTAGTTTTAATAAATTTTACAATTGTACCTCTGGATTCGTTTCCTTAACAACTCCATTTAGACTGAACTTCAAAGGAGTATGAGCCCTCCTTATTACTCCTATCAAAATGTACCATCTCAGATCTATCTATATTAAAATATATTCCCCACTTAAATATTAGTTTATTAATTCATTTCTCAGCATTAACTATATCTCTCAATTGTCCTGCAAATGTTATAATAGTACTTAATTTCCTGAGTCCAAATTGTTTATATATAGTGAACAGCAATGGTGCCAGCTCAAAATTGTCACCACTTTTCTAATCTGAGCAATTTGCTCCAACCTACACTGTATGCTTCACTGTTTTGTAGCTAGCTTTCTATCCGTTATACTAACACTGGCATCCCCTGACTTCATATGTTCTGATCTTAAGTCATGATTCTCAAATGAAAATCCTTATTAGCTTACCCAGATATTTAACTGCAGATTTGGCGACAATGCTCAGTTCCAGACAGGACAACCCTCCAAGGTTGTTCACAATCAACACAATATGATCTCCTGGAGGTGGAGAATAAAATTCAAGTCAGTAATTAGAACTAGTAACCAACACATCCCACCTGAAATCTGAGGTGTGAGTGAATATTATTAAAGTTTTCCACCATGATCCAGTCAGGGGCACCAATTTGAAAGCACTACATCACCACAATGAGTGGGACTGTAATCTCACATTTCAGAACTGAGATATTAATTCTCTATGTTTCTCGGCCAGCACCCAATAATTAGATGCTAACCTTATTTCTGGTCTCAACTGCCCAGTACCCTCTTGAAGTTTTGATTGAGAAATGATGCTTTCGAAGAGATCTGTGTCCCAAGCAATTAGCAAAGATCTATTCTAGCGTTTGTGAAGTATTCAGAAATGCACGTGACTTCTAAAAATAATCTAACACACAGTGAACACAGCATACCGGGGGATCTCTTGACACTCCCCTCCCAACCCTATCACGGACATTGCAACCCACCCACCCCCCCAATTGCTGTCTTGGACATCCACTCCCCCCCCCCCCCCCCCCCCCCGCCCCCCCCCACCACTCCCACCGCTAACTAGCCGATTGCCACCCTGGCCGGTCAGCACCCCCCTGCTGAGTTCCCCCCTTCCGCTCCCCACGGAGCTTCCCCAGCCTCCCCCCGTCATGCTCCACCCTTTTCTCAGGCCCTACCCCTTCAGGCCTCACTCCATTGTCACTGCCAGGGTGCTAGGCAGACAGTGCTAGGTTGACACTATCCCATGGGCACCACCTGGCCCTGTCCCTGACCACACAGGGGCTTCAATGGCCCCTGGTCCCATTGGCAAGGCCATAACATCTGGTCCCTGTTGGTGGGGACCATCTATGATTCTCAGTGGTCAGGGTGTTAAGATAAGTCAGCCCAGACAACAGCGTCTGGGACTCATTAATGACATGTAAATCAGTGCCGGTAAGATCACAAGAAGCGAGAGACCGGGTGCAAACCCGACTTTTTGCCTCTCACCCCATCATTGTGGCTCGCCACACCAATCAACCTACAACTTTCATTCTGGGCTGTGAGTAATTATGCTTATTGCTTGAAAACACTTGGCCTGGGAGAAGTATTCTTTGAACCTTTTATACGTTTTAAATTCAGTCAAAGAGTATGCTTTGAAGAGTAGGTTGCAAAAAAAAACTCTCTCCTTTGTGTTACATGCAGACCAGAATGAGTTCACCTTCTCAATAGAATAACATCTATATCTCTGAAAATCTGTGAAGTTGTGACAACAAAGAATTATCAAAGACATTGGGGGCGATTCTCCCATCGCGACCTGCAAAGTTTCTGGCGGGTCGGGTCAGGAGATGCGCGTGCCGGCCATTTCATGGGATTCGCGCATGCGTTCCCGATGCATGTGCGTCTCCCAGAGCCGGAGAACAATCACAGTCGGAACCGCACTGGAAACCAGCAGGAAACAAGGTAAGTGATTGAAATCTTTTTAAAATGAATTTTAAATCTATCTTAGATCTTACATTGGGCCCGGCAAATATTTCACTCCGGCGGGGTTTAGAATAGCTCCCCACATTCAGGGAACTAGCGGGAGACCCTGCCGGAGTGAAGGGGGGGGGCAATCAGGGCTCCCCAGGGGGTGGGGTGGCGGGGGATGATGCCTGCTGGGTATGGGCACTCTGGCAGTGCCAGCCTGTGCCCCCTGGCACTGCCCAATGGGCAAAGTGCCCATGCCCAGGGGGCATCAGGGCTGGCCCGGGAATTGTCGTGGGGGCTGCGATCGGGGTGGGGAGGGGCAGCATTGCAATGGTCCCGGGCTGGCCAGCGATTGAGCTGGCCAGCAAACGGGGAGACTGACAGCTCGGGGCCACTGTGCATGCGCAGAGTTCTGGAGCTGTCAGACTCTGGCGAGGATAACCCCCCACCCCAGGGTTTTTAATGATATTCACAATTGTGACCTCTGCATTGCACAAAGTGGGGAGATTCGGGTCTGAAGTTACACTGAAAAAACAGTTGTGATCTAGACCAGTTTTCTCGCCAATTCAACACTTTTGGGAGAATCGCCCCCATTGTTTCATCAAAGATCCATCTGAAAGGACTTCCAGATGAACTGTGGCCAGAATTCTGTTATATCAACAGCAACAAGACCTTGTTAAACTTTAGCCTTTAAAAGAAATTGTCCCATACCCCAGCCTCTGCAGAGCCTCTTTGTTTTGTCCTGTTTTGTGTTTGTATGTAAGTAAATGGGTGGTCAGATATCGATTTTAAGAAGAGAGGGGGAAATCATTATTCTTACAAATAATAAATTGCAACTTGATTTTTTAACAAAAGTTTGTTTTATACTAAACCAATTATTGTGTGTTTATTGAAAGGTACTTGGTTAACGTCATTTTATATTGGGTACAGTCGCAACAAAGATAAATAATTGGCCACTGGTTAATGAATAAAACATTTATAGCTATTATTGTGACCTGTGAAGAAGTGGGGCTAGAATTAACTGTGCATTTCTTCCACTGCACTCAATGCTATACTTACCCGCTTTCACACTCAGCTGGGACTCATTAGAAGGATTTGTCATGTGATCAATTATTTTTTGTATCAGTTCATCAGCTGAAATCATCTGGAGGAAAAAAGATAAACAATCAGCTGTGCAATTAGTAACATAGGATTCCTTTTTTTGTAAACAAATGTCAACTTTACATAGCAGGTATTTAACTTATTTGGCAGAAAATGCATCCCAAATAAAAACTGACAAGTAAACTTGCAACAAGCTATGGTGGAGGATGAGTGGCCTAAAATATGCTGAAAAAGATACGATATGAGAAGAGATTTATGGGAGAATTTTTATGGTCCTGTGGTAGTGGGCTTGAAGGTGCAATGATGAGGTGGCTGATAAGATGGGAAGGAACCATGAATGGAAGACTCCCCAACACATTTCTGCTGCCAGGGAATTTTCCAGAGATGGGAAGGAATGTCAAGTCCATGGCAGAGACAACCAATTTACCTACTTAAGGCCACAATTAGGGGTGATTTTCAGCTTTACCCTCATTTTGCCAGCAACAGAGCAGCAGTCTCTCTGTGGCAATCAGGGAGTGGAGAAATATCAATCGCCACCAGAGGCTCCATCCCTGACAGAGTGAGCCATGGGCATCAAAGGACACACTAGTGGTCCCAAAGAATCACTGTGACAGGGTTTACCCACCAATCCAATGGGCCTAGCACGTTCCCAATCTCTTAAATATTTATTAATTTTGACAGCTTCAAGGATGCTTAGATTTTGAGGCCCTTTCACAGCTTCATACCTGTTGAAGCAACACCCACCTGCCCCAATCAGGCTGTCAAAACTCTGGAGCTACTGGTCCTCTGATTGGATCAGCAGCATCAAGAGCTGCCCTTCTGATAAATAGCTCTGCCAGTCAGGCTCCTGGCAAATGGAGGCTGGGGATATCCTTTAGATCCGGATGACCATTTCTCCAAGCCTGTAGGAAAATACTACCCTTGGGAAGGAGAAAGTGGAGTGTCGCAGGGCATGAATTTCAGAAAATAGGAATGGTCTGCCATCAATGATGGGGGCAAAGGAAGGAAGGATTCACAAAAGGTCAGAATTAGAGAATAAAATAGTCCAGGTGGAAATATAAGGCTGGAGAAAATTGCATTGTTTGAATAAATATCTTTGTGCGCAGTGGCTTGCCATAGTCATGTGACCTCTGATATTTTATGTAAAAATAAAATTTTGGGCAGTAGTTATCTTCTACATAACATGAAATATAGGGCCTGACCATTGCGTCGCGCCATTTGCATGCATTTCAATTAACTTAATGAGCTGGACGCCCAATCTTACCTGCATTTCCTCCTTTACCATCATGTTTGCCCGTCCAGATTCGGCACGACACAGACATGCTCGGCAAATAACTGTTTTGGGCGCTCCAGCTTCTGAAGAAATAAGTTCAGAGCTTCCAGCAGCTCACTGACTCAGATCGGTGATCGGCGTGGGGGTGGGGGGGGGGTAGGAGGGCCAGATCGCTCTCTGGTGCGGGGGGGGGGGGGGGGGGAGGAGGGAGGAGGCCAGGTGGCTCTCTGATTGGGGGGGGAGGAGGGCGGGCTGATCATTCTCTGGTTGGTGGGGGTGGGAAGAGGGAGGGTCAGATCGCTCTCTGAGCGGGGGGGGGGGGGGGGACCGCTCCCACTCTGTGGGCGATCGGTCTGGGTAGCAGGGTGGGGGTGTTGGTGGATAAGGGAGACAGTTATGTTGTGGGAGTGGGGCAATATCTGTGAGGGCCATCGCTCCGGGTCGCTTTATCCACTTTTTGCAGCCCGGGTGTGATGTGACAGGGGAGCGTTTTTCAAATTTTTTTTCACTGCGCATGCACAATTGAAGGCTCTGATTGGAGCAGCAGCGTTTCAGGCGCAATAAGCCCCGCCCACAGCACGATTCCGACTCACGGCTTTTTTTTCAGGCTGAGTGCGTATGGGGGCGCCTGAGAACAAGTTTCCAAGTCGGATCTGAATTGTGCCCAGATTCAGCACTTAGAATCAAAATTGTAAAATTGCCCCCATAATGTCTGAAGTTTGCAGCTGAGATTCAGTAGCTTTTGACAGCTGAGAGCCAGCAAATGTTAAAAGCAGTAGAGAATAATTCAAATTACAGTCTGCAACTTTGTATAAGTCGGAGACAGCTGGGTGAGTTATTTTGGCTTAGAATTTCCAGCATCTGCCCCAATGGGCATGAAGGGAGATTTAAGGAGAAGTTGGTAACTTTTCCAATCTTTGTGGAAAAATTATAAGATTGCAAAGATTTGAACAAAAAGCTTCAACAAATAAGAGTAGCAACTCCGTTATCAGTGATAGAGAAGGAGTGTTACAAGCTGTATTGCACCCTAGACCAGACTGAGGAGCAGAAAAACCAGACGTGTGAAATTTTGGAGACCTCACAGACCCATTTTGAATCCTGTGCTAAAGCCATTGTGAATGTTACATGTTTAACATTAGAGCTCAGGAATATTGATCAGTTTATGACTGCACTGAGATGTCTCGCTGAATCTTGTATATTGCGGATGGGATGGAGATCAATCAAAGGTTCACTGACTTTGAGAGGGAAGTTCCAGTCCCGCAGCAGGCAGTTTGTGAAAGCTGCATTGAAGCTGTCAAATCTAAAGGTGACGAAACATGGATGAAGACTTCAGTAGCATCTGCAGTTTGATCTCCCTAATGTTCAGGTGATGGAAATTATAATGCATCCAAGTTTTGATGTCAGACAACCTGTTTCGCAGCAGAGAGCTGGTTATTGAAGGAAGAGTGGTGGTGGAATGATAGAACTGGCAGTCATCAGAACATACAAAATTGTTTACCCAGTTCCTGCAAGTAATGACCTGCAACTTCCTCAGTGGCAATCAGCACTGAATTCAAGGCCCACTTACACACCAGCACAGGTATCTAAGTTATTGATTAAGTGCAGTAACACAAAGCAAGTATTACAATATACTGTATTATCTCAGCTGTAATGAGAGAAATATTTTGACAATACCCTTTTAATTTTTCATTTCTTCTTTTATTTATCTCTTGTATTTCATTGTTTAAAGGTCTCTCACCTTTATCCGCTCGATACCAGCTTCTCCATGGATACCTAAACAAACAATAGATCTCATCTCAAAATAACATAGTTGTTATTGTTTATTTTCAAATGTCTACCCTCCTGTGAAAAAGCTGACACTTGTTTAAGCAGGATTCCATTGCATCTATTCATTTTCTGGTACCATGCTCATGTGAGCATTTTTCATAGGCCTAGATAGTATAGTACTAAAAAAGTGCTATGGCTGAAATTAGGCTGGAGGAGCTGTCAACTTCCTGGTCTTAATAACATTCCTCAGGGAGAGCAATAAACCAAAATAATCATGTAACTTTTACTTTAATATTAATCAGATCCAACACAAACACAAATGAACAAAGTAGCAAATACTACAGAAAAGAGGTAAATTTCATTTTATGTTTTTGTTGCTATGAAGATATGTCTTAAACAACAACTAGCATCTGCATCACTCCCAACAGACATGTGGCACTAAGTAGCTTTTGAATTTCATATGCTGTTCTTTATTCATATAGGGTAGGTCAGGAGTCCTATCTGACAACAGTTTTACCTTTGAGTTATGCGGTGACAATTATCATCATCAAGGCATACTTCTGTAAACCCTTCCTCCCTGGAATTACGACCATCTGATGGTGTAACTTTACAGCGTTCCTTTTCAACCGACCAACCATTAATACCGTGGTTCATGGTTTGGCTACTTCTGGGAAAATACACAGCTCTTTAGCATCTTCAAGCTATTAACACAGCTTTTCAGGTTTTAGACCTTTTTAACCAACTCATACAGTCTCTTCAAGGACTCCTTTTCTGCTAAACTGAAAAAATGACCTCTTCATGAGAGAGATTTGCTTGTTTTCCTTACAAGAATTGGGTGTGTTCTTGCCATCTTTGTTGGATTTCTCTTTGTACCTTTTTCTATGTGCATCCTCCAACTTCTAGGCTTGTAGCTCTTTTTTGTATCTGCCAGCTATACAGCTTCTTTCTTTCTTCCTGTTGTTACTGCTTCCAGGTCATGAGGTCACAAGGACCAAGATTACTTATTATCCAAGAAAATTACAATTGGTCCCTTTATAATTGAAGTAAACTCTTAAATATGTTTCAAAAATTATTTTTTTAAAATTCCACAAAAAACAAATTACAAATTTTCCTTACTGTAATGCTTCAAGGTCAAATGTCATCACAAGCCCAATATGAAAATTTGATCCATATTGACCCATTCAGACAGTCAAAGGTATACATAAGGCAATGAATTTGAACCAAAAGTGTGGTTTGTGGAAAGATGCAAGTTGTGAGGTCAGCACTGAATTTTGCAAATTTAAATGTACAAAAGCGTGGATAAAGACTTTAGCTGCATTTGCAGTTTCATAGAATCCTACAGTGCAGAAGGAGGCCATTTAGCCCATCGAGTCTGCACCGACCACAATCCCACCCAGGCCCTATCCCCATAAGTAGTCTCACAACACCAGGTTAAAGTCCAACAGATTTATTTGGTAGCACCAAATTTTATGCTACCAAATAAACCTGTTGGACTTTAACCTGGTGTTGTGAGACTACTTACTGTGCCTACCCCAGTCCAACGCCGGCATCTCCACATCATGGCTACCCCCATAACCCCATGCTTTTTCCCTAGCTAATCCCTCTGACACTAAGGGGCAATTTAGCATTGCCAATCCACCTAATGTGCACATCTTTGGACTGTGGGTGGAAACCAGAGCACCCGGAGGAAACCCACGCAGACACGGGGAGAAAGTGCAAACTCCACACGGACAGTGACCCAAGCCAGGAATCGAACCTGAGTCCCTGATGCTGTGAGGCAGCAGTGCTAGCCACTGTGCCACCATTTGGTCTCCCCAATGTTCATCTGATGAAAACTGCAACTTTCTGGTCTCGGTACTCGATGGAGTTTAGAAGGATGAGGGGGGGATCTCATTGAAACTTACAGAATACTGAAAGGACCGGATAGAGTGGACGTGAGAAAGACGTCTTCATCAGTAGGTGAGACTAGGATCTGAGGGCACAGCCTCAGAATAAAGGTTCGACCCTTTAGAATTAAGATGAGGAGGAATTTCTTCAGCCAGAGGATGGTGAATCTATGGAATTCATTGCCACAAATGGCTGTGGAGGCCAGGTCATTGAGTATATTTAAGACAGAGATAGAAAAGTTCTTGATTGCTAAGGGGATCAAAGGTTACAGGGAAAAGGCGGGAGAATGGGGTTGAGAATCCTATCAGCCATGATTGAATGGTGGAGCAGACTCGATGGGCCGAATGGCCTAATTCTGCTTCTATATCTTATGGTCTTATAACTCACTATAAGAAGTTGTTGTTCATTGAGAATAAATAAACTCAAGCAGTGGTTTACAGTTTAATGCAGGTTATATGATTCTGAAATTAAGACTGGAATGGAAGTGCACAATGATTTCCTTTTTTGCAGCTTTTGGTCTTTGGGCTCTTCTCTGTTTCTATCTCTTTCTTTGTGTCTCTTGTCACATATTCAGGTTTCTAGTTTTCTCTGCTACAAGAGCCAGATCACAAGGATGTCTTTTATCCTGGCTCTTATCCAATTAACCCCTCCCTCTTCTCCATCATTTTCAGCCCTGTGGTGATCATGCCCTGAGCATGCTAACCAACAAAGTCATGTGGCTTTTGCTCACCTTATATATTGACATAAGGTTCTGCATATTCATCGTTGCTCTTTCAGTCTTATCTCAAGGCTGACACTTTCTGTTGCTCTTTCTCAAAACAAGACCCCTTTTTAGCATACACAGTAGTTTCTAGGTTTAGCTTTCAGCTGCAGCAAACACCTTTATTAAAGCTTGACATTCTTCCCATATTCTTTCTGCCTTGGCATAAATCTGTGCTGTGCACTATTTCTAAGATTTCCCACTCTAATTTGCTACCTAGAAGAGTATCAAAAAAGATTATGGGCGGGATTTTACGGCCTCCCTTGTCTTGAAACTAAAATCGCGCCCGAGGTCAGTGGACCTTTTCATGATCCGCCCCTTGCTGGCTCCGGTTCCTGTGGCGGGTGGGATGATAAAGTTCTGACCTAAATATTAGTTTCTGATAAAGTTAAATGTTAATAACTCAATAGTTTTAATAAGTGACTTATGGTTCCATTGGCTTAATGCTCTTCACTGTCTTACCAAAGTGGTATTTTATTATATCTGAACTTAGTGACTATTTTCATGTTATTTAGATGTAGTGGGTTTTTCAACCAAGCACTGCCCTGCACTTGCCCAATAGCAACACATACATATTCCAATAAGGATCACTGGGTAGTGATTAGGGTGAGGGATTCCAGGTTGTTTAACTCTCTTTATAACACAGAAGCCACATTTTGGTATTTGTTCTCATGAGGATGTTGGCAACAGTAGAACTGCTACAATTCTTGCCCATCCCTAAGTGGCCTTAGGGAGCACTTAGGTGAGTGTACCTTCTTTTTGAACTGCTGCACTTTTGTGCTGACAGTGTTTTCATAATAGTGACAGATAGGGAATTCCATAATATTAACCCATGGTACTAAAGGAGCAGTGCAAAATATGTATGGTAACACTGCTGCCATGGAAGTTGGAGGTGGTGGTCTTTCCATAATGTTGTTGCTGTTGTCCTTCTCAGTGGTAGAGGTTGCAGAGCTTGAAAGAGCTGTTCAAATAGGATATCCTGCAGATTTTACATACTGTGGCCATAGTGCACCAGTGTTGGAAAGTTGGTACATTTAGAGTTTGACTGTGAAACCACCAATTAACTGGACTTTTTGTCCAAGTGAGGTTATGCATCATTTTTATGGTTCTGGCTGAAAAAAATCTAGGGAAGTTATGACTAAATCATCACACTCCTGATTTGAACAGTTGATGGGGAAGAGACACCAAGGGGAAAGGATATCATCCATTTGTCAGAATACCCAATCTCTGTGCTGCTCTTGTCGCCACCGCATTGATCTTTGGTCCTGTTAAACTTCCAGTCATAGGTAAATCCAAGGATACTGATATATCGGGAGTGCTGTCAAGGGTTTGATGGAGGTCATTGGGTCTTGTTAATAATTTTCTATTAACTATGTAGCACAACTATTACCTGTCAACTTGTCAGCCCAAACTTGGACCATGCCCATGTTCTGCTATAGGCTGGCAAGTATGACTTCATTATCCGAAGTTGTGGACAGAGCTGTACATTCAGCCCCTTGATTGTGTTCTGCTATTCAATTATATCTGTGCTGATCTGTACCTCAATACCATTTACCTGTTGTTGCTCCATTTCAACTTATATTCTTATATTTGCAGACAGACAGAAGATGTGCACACATTGCACTTGTTTCAGCTGAACACATTAAGTGACAGCCAGAGTCAATCTGCCTTGTTTAAATTTCAAACAATATTTGCCAATAACTGTGACTGTCATCAACTGATGCATTCTCCATTGCAACACCTCTCCAAATCAGAGTCCATTTGCCAACTAATCAACGCTTTCTTCTCATACAGTATAAATTTGTTGTCTCCCTTAGATTTATATTCTTGCGAGTGCAGGATGAAAAGCTTTGACAAAAAATGTCTCTTTTTCAGCAATTACTATACTTACCTAAAATTTTCAGTTGGCCCAGCCTCAACAATTTTGAGAAAGAATGTTCCAGATTTCCACTATACTTGGTATGAAGATGTACTCTACTCTTCTCCAGAATGGCCAGGTCCTAATGTCAAGATAATGCCCTTTATCATTGTAAACTCATGAGCAAACATGTCCATTTCCTGACAGGCATTCATTATCATTGATAAAGCGGTTGAAGTGTTTGAGTCAACCATATCCAGAACATATCAAGAGACTGGATTGCACAGCTCCATTTACAGAACATAGCATTTACTGAAATATTAGTCAGGTTTTATAACCTGCCTTTTGCCCAACCACCAGAGTCAAAATCCCAGCTGAGTCTTCCAGGAAAATGATATTTTTCTATATCCATACAAGCAACATGTGCTCTGCTACTGTACTGCTAACCAGTTACTATACTGTTCTTTAAGCTCTATTCTTTGAACAGCCTCTTACCCAGTCCAATTTCCAGTTCATCTGCTTCCAGATGGAAGGTTGGCTCAGATCCAGGAACACTGCAGGGTGACAGACAGATTCCCATTGTACCTAAGCAGAAAAATAACAAATTTTGTAATCAAACTAATGTATGGGCCACACTCACCCTGGCCAGTGGAAAACATTACATCACATCCCTGACTTGTGCCTTGTGGATGGTGGACAGGCTTTGAAGAGTCAGGAGATGATTTAGTTGGCACAGAATTCCCACCTCTGAACTGCTCTTGTATTAAAGTATTTATAAAGCTGATCCAGTTAAGTTTCTGGTCAGTGATAACCTCCAGGATGTTGATGGTGAGGAATTCAATGATGGTAATGCCACTGAATGTCAAGGGAAGATGGTTATGTTTTTCTTGTTGGGTATTGTTATTGCTTAGCACTTTTGTGATATGTATGTTACGTCGCACTTATCAACCCAATCCTGAATGTTGTCCAGGTCTTGCTGGATATGAAAATGGACAGTTTCACTATCAGAGGCATTGTGAATGGTGCTGAACATTGTGCAATCTTCAGCGAACATACCCACATCTGATCTAGATGTCCAGTCACAAATATGGATTGAATTCCTCTGAATTGACTTCCTAATATTTCCTTTTGTAAGTGCACTGCACAACAACAATCAACTAGAATATGTTCCATGGTTTGGCTCTGCAATGTGATCACTTACCTAATTTACTTAACGCGATGTTCAGTCTCTCTACAATTTCATCAAGTGGCTTCTTCATTTCAGACATGGCCCCAGCCATCTACCAACAGCAAAGATAAGTCAATAAGTACAGCAGAAGAGCTTAAATTTAGATCTAATTACTCAACAAAGGGTTTATTATAATTTTCTTCCATCTTTTTCTGAAAATATTTGCAGTACAGCTCCCAGGTTCCCTCAACGCCTTTCCCAAGTGGTTATTCATTTGTGAACCTAGAGAATTGTCAGGGTGTTCAACTGTAAAAGGCATCACTTCCAAAGCTAATCATTTATACACTTAAGAGTTATTGTCACATTTCTGAACATTAGCTTATTTTCATGCAGAGAAAGTTATGAAGCTACATGGCAGTATTTTAAGTTAACTTATGTTCACAAAAAAAGTAGGAAAGAGGCAGCTGTGTTTTCAAGCTAAACCAGACTAACCAGTCTGATGAAACATTGAAAACCTTCCGGAAACCATACACTCAAGGCCGGTTCCAAATGCTGCTAGTTCAGGTAGGTCAGAGGTAAACTTCCCTGATGTCAATCTGTCTGGCCTTCAAATATGTTCAGATATCAGAGCGGGGAATATCTGAAAAACTAATTACTTTTGTTCATATTATGATTCAGCTAAGGACCATTAACCTTTAAAGCGAAATCTAAACACCTTTTAACCAATAGAATAACCCTACAAGATCTCGCTTTTTAAAAATAAACAAAACAAATTTTGTACATAAAAGACTAAACTAAACAAGCACTTTAAACTTCACAATATGATTCATAAATAAGCTGTGCACTCAGGCTTACTTACTACTTCCCCCAAGAATTCTCTTATAAGACATATCAATCTCTTCTGTTTCTAACTAGGCATTATTCCAGCTTCTGTTCTCATAAAATTCAAATTGAGGTTAAGCCTCACCTGCATTCCATACAGTCAATGATGAAGCTCGTTTTTTTTTAACCATACTCACAATACAGATCTATGTAACTGTAATTTACTTTGGCTAGCTTTGGTAAGCTGCAATCGACATGAGGTCTAAACTGCATCTAAGTTTCCCAGCAATCACTCAGATAAATTGAAACCAGATATTCTCCCTAAACTCTGTCCATCTCCATTACAATATAGCCTACTCTGGAACATCCTGAAACTTATCTTTTGGTTTAATTGTCCCTCATTTATCATTTCTTCTCTGATCTGATTAAGTAAATGAGTTTTCCAACTCACCAATATTGGCTGAATGCTTTTAAACTGATCAAGCTCCAACTCCCCAGACAAAATATCTCTCTGGAATATACTTCTTGCAAGGTTTGCAGACATTACAGCTGGAATTCTCCCAAAAAAAATTCTAAGTGTCGAATTCACGTGAAAACTGGAGTAAATCACGCTGGTTTTTTCAGCGGGAGTTTCAAAATGAATCTCCCACACTCTGTGCACTGCAGAGTGCACTAGCGTGATTCACTCCAGAATTCAGAGGGCGGGGCCTATTTCTGCCCAGGAGGCCGGCAGCATAGCGCTGGGCAGGCCACTGTGCATGTGTCGATCTATCAGTGCCAAGATCAGCACATGCACAGTGATCCCACCCTGCCAGCCTCCCGATTGCTGGCCAGCCCTGCGACCACTGCGAAGCTGGCCCTCCACCCCCATGGCCCGATCGCTGGCCCCCCGATCATGTCCGTGTGGAGTTTGCACATTTTCCCTGCGTCTGCGTGATTTTTGTATTGATCCTCTTGGCAGAAGGTATTTGCTATAATGAGGCTTTCACTTTGTCAGCAGGGGGACGGAATTTACATTGGCTTTTCCCACCGCATTTATTCCTCTATTTCGATTCCAGATGTTGGAGTCACAGCCAACCCTGGCATTAAAGCCCCCCAATGGATTATTCTTTTTTGTTCTTTTTGGATAACAGAGAGGACTTCATCAAGGTCAGATTGGGACTTCTCTTAACATCCTCAATCAATCAGCAACCAATCTGTTGGTACCTTTAAATAGCACTGCTGGGGAATCCTTCCTAGTGCTGAATGCATTTTCAGATGTCTGCTTTTGAGAAGGCAGGAATGGCAAGGTAAAAAAATGACAGTGCTAGCATCAGATCAGTGTCACAAATTTCTGGTGCATGCTCCTTACGTCCGCACAATCACTCTCACCAAAAGGACTTCCAATGTGGGCTGCACCTGAAGAGCGTCAATACAGCACAAATATCATTTTGGTACCAGAACAGTGCCTATAATATTATTTACCCAAATTTTGTGGCACAGGGTAATGCCTACAACCATGTTCAGAATAACATGCTTAACCTTCATCAAGCTCAGATTAGAACTTTCCTAGCTTAAGTTGTTAAACCTGGTGAATGTTAAACATCTGTTAAACAGAAGTCGAACACTCACTACCCTTCCACTCCTTTGACAATTCCTGTTCCTGAAAAATGATGGTTAGTATCTCTATTATGGGGCGCACGTTGGCACAGTGGTTAGCACTGCTGCCTCTCAGCGCCAGGGACCCGGGTTCAATTCCAGCCTCGAATCACTGTCTGTGTGGAGTTTGCACATTCTCCCTGTGTCTGCGTGGGTTTCCTCTGGGTGCTCCAATTTCCTCCCAGTCCAAAGATGTGTGGGTTAGGTTGATTGGCCATGCTAAATTGACACTAGTGTCAGGGGATTAGCAGGGTAAATATGTGGGGTTACGGGAATAAGGCCTGGGTGGGATTGTGGTTGGTGCAGGCTCGATGGGCCAAATGGCCTCCTTCTGCACTGTAGGGATTCTATGCCTTCTATGATTTCTTCCTGGGTGTTCTTTAGCATTCTGGGGTGCATACCATCTCGGCCTCTTGACTTATTTTACTTCCCGTTCCACTGGTAACTGTAGGACTTATTTCTTTGCAAAGCAACAGGCCTTGAGATCCTTTCTTCAGCACTTTTTATATATCAAACTTACTTTGCTTATGAGTACCGTGCCACATAGACCCCTCCTCCCAGCTTTTTTATATGTGGTGAAGGCACAGTCATCAGCTACAATAATCATCTCCACAGTGATTCCCTCTGCTTTTGTCTCCTCCAGAGCTAAGCCGAAATTTAGTCGATCTCCTGTGTAGTTCGTGACAATCAGTAGTACACCAGCTAGAGAAAGTGGAGATAAAAATTTGAGACATGTGGTCTTATCTTATTCTTCTTAACATACTGGAATGGCTGTATGTACTTAAAGTTGATAAGACAACAGGTCCAAATATGATATATCAAAGAATACTGAGGGAAGTGAGAGTGGAAATTGCAGAGGCATTGGCCATAAGTTTTCAATCTTTTCTCACAGGGGTGGTCCCAAAGACTAAACCTTACACCCTTGTTCAAAAAAAGTGTAAAGATAAATAGTTTAATGTTAGTGTTGGGGAAACTTCTGGAAACAATTATTCAGGATAGAATTAATAGTCACTTGGACAAATGGGAGTTAATTAAAAACAGCAGCATGGATTTCTTAAGGAAAAATCGTGTTTAATTAACTTGATAGAATATTTGAAGAAGTAATAGAGAAGGTTGATGAGAGCAATGCCGCAGATGTGGTATATATGGACTTCCAAAAGGCATTTAATATGTCTCCGCACAACAGACTTCTGAGCAATGTTATAACTCATGAAATAAAAGGGACAGTAGGACCATGGATAGAAATTGGCTGAATGACAGGAAACTGAGAATAGTGATTAATGGATGTTTGTTTTGGAGTTCCCCAGGGGTCAGTATTGGAACTCTTGCTTCTCCTGATATATATTAGTGACCTAGACCTTGAAGTACATACATGGCACAATTTCAGAATTTTCAGATGATACAAAACTTGGAAGCATTGCAAACTGTGAGGAAGATGGTGCAGAACTTCAAAAAGAGGGCAAGTTGGTGGAGTGGCAGGTGGGGGGCGGGGGCAGACAAAGTTCAATGCAGAGAAATGTGAAGGAATTAATTTTGGTTTGAAGAATATGAAGAGACAATATGAAATAAAGGTACAACTCTAAAGGGGGTGCAGGACAGAAGAAGCTAGGTATGTATGTGCATAAGTCATTGAAGTTGGCAGGACAGGTAGGGAGAGCACGGTTCTTAACAGTATCTTAAACTTTATTAATAGTGGCACAGAGTACAAGAACAAGGAGGTCATGTTGAACCACTATAAGACATTAGTTTGGCCTCAGGTGGAATATTATGCCAAGTTCTGGATGCCACACTTTAGGAAGGACGTGAAGTCAGTGGAAAGAGAAGAAAAAATGAGAATGATTCCAGAAAAATGGAACTTCAGTTATGAAGAAAAATTGGAAAAGTTGGGATTGTTTTCCTTGGATATTTGACAGAAGTATTCAATATCATAAGAGGTCTGGACAGAGCAGATAGGGAGAAATTGTTTCCACTCATAAAAGGACCAGAACGAGAGAGCACAGAGTTAAAGAAATTGGCAAAAGATGCAAAGGTGAAATGAGAAAAGAATTTTCATGCAGCGAGAGCTTAAGGTCTGGAATGCAGTAAATTATTCTTTCATGGGGCATAGGTGTTGCTGGCTAGGTCATCATTTATTGCCCATCCTTAATTGCCATTGAGAAGATGGTGGTGAACCACCTTCTTGAACTGCTGCAGGCTATTTGGTGTAGGTACACCCAAAATGCTATTAGGATTTTGATCCAACGACAGTATAGGAATGGTGATGTAGTTCAAAGTCAGGTGTAGCTTGGAGAGAACTTGCAGGTAGTGGTGTTTCCATGCAACTGCTGCCCTTGTCCTTCAAGGTGCTCGAGGTCACAGGGGGTATTGAAGGTATGTTGGAGGTAGGTTCATTTGAAGAATTCAAAGAAAATTATTTTGTTATCTGAAAAGGAAGAACGTACAGGGTTATGGGAAGAGGCAAGAGAAATGGCACCAAGCAATTGCTCATTTGGACAGCCTGTGCAACACAATGGGCTGAATGTCCTCCTTCTTTGTTGTAACAATTATATGATTCTGTGTGACACTGGTCAGAAGAAGATGAGGAAATAAAAATTGAGGGAGGAGATGACCTTGACTGTCATGATTCAAGTTGCCTATTATTGCAGCAGAAGGCAAGATCCACAACTCCATCCGTGTTGAACCTGGTCCCATGAAGCAAGTTCTCCTCTATCATTGCAAGATAAGCATGTTATGGGCTGCAGCTGTAGTTAGCGGCACCTTCCGGCAAACTTTAATTGCAAATTTTTGTGCGTGTGTATGGCTAGCTTTTTGAATGCATGATACCTACTTTTGTTTTGCACAATTGCAATATTTGAAATGGATTAAGGACTGCACAGTATCTTCCAGGCTACACCACGGTTGTGCACATGGTGGTTCAGCAGCAACATTGCTGATTGCCATCCTGGCCTGCTTTCTTTAATTTTGTAACATTTCAAATAGGAAATACAATTCAAACATTTCAAAACTAACTACATGGTGGGTGAATTCTTGGTTGTGGAGAAAAGACGAAATATTGTACGCGCTAGTATGAAAAATTGCTTTCTTTGAAAAGATGCAACAGATATAGAGGAACTGGGAGAATGGAATACAATCCTAACACGAGGATAGTTTGATGATGAGTAGTTAAGGTAGCTGAGGGAGTTGAAGGCTTTTAGTGAATATTGGGTGATAGTCACTGCCTATGTTGAGCGATAAATGGGCATTTTAGTAAGTTTGGAAAAATGGAGCGGAAAGGCGAAGGGTGAGGGGAGAGGGAGAACAACCTTATGACAACTAAATTATATTATAGTGATACTGTACATGTTTCTATTCTGCAAAATATTTCATCCATATGTTAGAATAATGGTCATGTATTCCAATTGGCAGAATATGACTGTGGTATCCCAAAGCAACCTGTATTGGAGACTAAATTATTCACCATTTGTATTGCCAATTATTTGTAAGGGCAATGCAATTTTTCAGGTAACTAAGTTGTGTTTTACTAATATTTGATCACAAGATATAGATATTTGGACAAATATGAGGTGATCAGAGACAGCCATCATAGAATTGTAAGCCAGGTCTATTGAACCTGGTTGATTTTTTGAGGAGGTAACTAACAGGGTAGGGAATGTCTATGGATGTTATCTATTTATTTAAGGGACTGTTAAAAACAATTGACTGCATGGAATTTGGAGATAATTTATTGCATTGAATTGAGAATCAGTTGGGAAGTAGGAGACAAAGAGTAGGTACAATAGATAAGTACAAAGGTTGAGCAGTGGTATTCACATGGGATCTGTAATGGAGCACAGCCTTTCAGGATACTTATAAATGACTTTGATTTTCTTTTATTTGTATGGCTGTCATCAGTTTGTAGCGTACGCAGTGTGTTCCAGTAGGTCTATGGGATTTTAAACGACTGCATTTTTAAAATATCCTATTTCAATGGAAGTACTTCATTAACTCAATGGTTAAATGGCATTCTTTGAGGAGGATGTTTTTTCTGCCAACATCAGGAGCTGTGTTGGTCTCAATATCCGAGAAATAATGGGAGGGAGACAACAGCCTTCACATGGTCCTCCCATTAAAGTAAGTTTTCCAACTTGTAAACCTGCACCTAATGTTGCCAGGAATTGAACCCAATCACTGGGCTCCTGGTCCAAGCAGTAAAAACCCACAAAACAAAATGACTTGGATGATGGTTTACTGAAGTTTGTTGATGACATTAAATTAGGTGGTGCAGCAAAGAGAGCAGATGGGAACAACAAGTTGTTAAAGGACATTAATAGATTAAGTAAGTGGGCAAAATTGTAGCAGATAAAAGCATTGGGAAGTGTGAAGACATCCATTTTGGACCTAAGAAAGATAGATTGCGATATTTTCTAAATGCAAATTGTGGATGAGCAGAGAGACTGTGGAGTCTGACTATAGAAATCACTAATAGCTGGTGGACAGGAGGAAAAAATAATTTGAAAGACAAACGGAATGTTGGCCTTTATATAAATACAGCTGAATATAAAGTTATGTTATAACTGGTACAAATTCATGGTTAGACTCCAACTGAATTACTTCTGGGAAGCACACCTCTGGAAGAGTATATTGGCCTTGGAATGAGAGCAGTACAGGTTCACCAGAAAGGGTTATATTATGAAGACAAATTGCATAAATTAGATTTGAATTCCTTTGAATACTGAAGATTAAAGGGTGATCTAATTGAGGTTTTTGAGATGATTAGAGGATTTTCTAAGGTAGAGAGAAACAATTTCCTTTGGTGTCCAGAACAAGGGGCATAATTTTTATAATTAGAGTTAGTCCTTCCAAAGGAGTTGGCAGAAAAAATGTCTTCAATTTCATACAAATATTACCAGAAATCTGGAAGTCTCTCCCCCCCCCCCCCCCCCCCCCGCCAAAAGGTTGTTGAGCTAGCTCAGCTGAAACTTCCAAAACTGAGATAGATTTGTTTGGCAGCTGTATTAAGAATCAAGGTGAGTAAATGGAGTTAATGTATGGATCAGCCATGGTCTAACTGAATGGCGGAATAGGTTCAAAGCAACTGTCTACTCTTGTACTTATAACCTTAAATAACTTTTTAAAAAAAAATATTGAAAAGAATATTAACAAAGGACAATGTTTCAGAACTGAAAATAAATTCAAATGTTCTGTAAGAACTCCACTGCAGCTGGAAATCTGTTCATAGGAAATGATAGCCCCCAACAGATCTTCTCGGGGGCTGTAGTATTCTGTTCTGTAGTTCTACATTTTCCATAAGGTTGTACCTGCTCCTGCTCTGTCCATAGTTCGGATCGCAGCTGAAATACTTGCAGGTGGTGGAGAAGTGAAAACATCTCCTGCAATGGCACCAGACAACATTCCTACTCCAACATATCCTGAAGAGAAGAGAAAGGAATTTTAGAATGCTCTGACAGTTTCTATGCAGCAATATACCTTGAAGAGTTCACTTCTTTTTTCCTCTAATTTTTCTCTCCTCCAATCCTGAAGATGTTGACTCCTGATGGGGTATACTTTCATGTGCTTAAGTAAACCCCAAATATTTCCTAGATGTTCATTCTTCGCATGTGAGCTAAAACAAAACATATCATGGACATAGAAAGTATTAGTTGGGCCCTTACCCAAAATATCAAAGATGAGGAAATAGCTGAATGAACTGGGTAAAGCTAAAGTATGGGTAGTGAGAGAAAATGGTGAGGAGAGAAAAAAATGTGGTATAACCATGAATGCTATTTTGAGATTTAAATAATGACTCCTGGACACTTAAAATTATTCATACCGTTGTTAAAAATTAATCAGATTTATATGCTTTCATCTGTGCCAGATTGGGGGCAAGTTTTAATGATACTGTGAGTGTACTGATTCCTAGATTTCTGCCCCCATTCCCATTGTGTGGGAGTTTTATGGTCCTACGATTAGGGCGTGAGTAGTGAGCCCACACACAGCAATCATGCCCTTGCCTACTATATTGTGGAAATGGGCATTTTAGACCCCTCACTATTTTCATGAATCAGGCCTGTTTTGTTAGGGTATGTGGCTCATGGCATCTCAGAGGAGTCATGAACCTTGGGGAAAGGCTGTTGTGGATTTGGAAACCATTCAGTAAGTAGATATACGAGATCTTGCTGACTTAAATTGTCATAATTAAAAGCTGGGTGGTAAGTTAAATATGTTTTTAACACAGTGATCAGTTTAGGTCAGTTGGCTAGACAGCTGGTTAATGATGCAGAGTGATGCCAACACTGCGAGGTCAATTCCCGTAACGCCTGCGGTTATCCATGAAGACCTGCCTTCTCAACCTTGCCCCTCGCCTGAGATGTAGTGATCCTCAAGTTAAATCACTGCCATTCAGCTCTTTTCCTCAAAGGTGAGAGCAGTCTATGGTCATTTGGGACTATGGCCACTTATTTCATCACTTATAGAGTACATGCCATTAAATTGATCAGCATTTTATCAATATTCACATGCTTTGGAGTACTTTCTCCAGTGGCTGAATTCTTCTTCCATATTCAACAGTGTTGAGAATCTGAATTTAATGTATCATCTGGACATCTTTCTATTGATTTAGAGTCCAGAGATTTGTTGAACCTTTGAGGCACTCTTCTAGTATTCACTATGAACTCACGAGCCCTATAATATCGAGATGTCTTTGCAATGCTAATGAAACTGTCAAAATAAACATAATCCTGTTAAATGCTCATAAATTTCCAAAATATACAGGCATTCAAAAACCACTTCAAAAACACAAAGTCCTCTCAGAATCTCATAAAACTGTCAATAAAAAAAGTATAGACTCCCCTTCACAGCTGTCTAAAACTTCCACAGAGATTAATCTATTTGTGAGGCTTAGATTTCAGCCAATCGTTTACAATGGGATTCCATCAGACACCTGGATAAACAAAGACACTAGAGCAGAATACATTGTGACCATTGAAACTTGCTGATGGCAAACCTGGCAATCAGAATGGTCAGCCATCAGTTGCGCCAGATGTCATCAGTTCAATTTGCTTCAAAGATTTCCACGGTGAGATAGAATTCTATTATGAATGTTTGGAAGTGGTCTGATTCCCAATTCCCACTCTAGTGGGAAAGTCTGGATCTTAGTATCAGAAAGAATCAATACTTATCAGTAATAGTCTGCAATTTTATTCAAAAAATAAGGAAAGTTCCTGAAGCTTTTGTCACAATCTGCTAAACAGGAAATAAATTATTGGGTATACGTGTGATTTCCTGATATGACAAAGCTATGTCATACTACATTTTCAGAACAACCACATGTCATTGACCTATTTTTGGGACTGTTTGAAGTTGCTAAATTTTCTGAGGTTCTATCAGCTTTTGTCGATTAGCTTTTGCTCATTTTCTTCATAGCATCAGTAGTTGTATTAATCAACTAAGCTACCAGTTTCTACTGAATTCTTTATTTATGCATGGCTAGGTGTTCACATTTCCATAGTGTTTCAATACATTATCGAACTCCATTGTCTCTGTTCAATGGTCCACATCTGAGGACTGCCCTAATTTAGTTCCACTCCTATCGGTCTCAATGTAGCCAGCACGTCTGACAGTAGCTTCTCCTCTCATTCTTAGACCCTTCCTTTTACTCAGTTATTTGTTACTCCTTGATGACATAATACATATGCTTGGAAACTGTTTTCATATTAACGCTGAGAACTACCAGCTCTACCCCCTCACTATCCTCAACCCTCATGTCACCACTGTAAATTCAAATGACCTTATCTTACATAAATTACAGATAAACCAGAATTTTCTCTAGCCGAACAACAGGGACATTGAAGTCACCTGGTTCACAGCCCTAACTCTCTGCTTCTCTCTATCAACATAGTCCTGGGTAAACCTAATGGTTTGTATCTGTAGCCCATTCTGAGTGCTAAGCTAAACTTCAAATCTCAGTGCCTATCCATCACCAAAACTGTTTACTCTTAGCTCTGTAACATTCATCCATATCTTACGGTGGATTTCTATTGTATGCATATTCTTCCATGCTCCTGTCTTAGCAGCCCCCACCTGTGAAATATATCACTTTATAATGTTGGCATTATGTTATGCTGTTATCCTTCTGACAATTCTGCAAACCTACATCCTCCTTTTTTCTGTTCATTCATGGGATGTGGGCATTGCTGACTAAGCCAATATTTATTTCTCATCCCTAATTGCCCTTGAGAAAATAGTGCTGAGTTATCTTCTGGAACCATTGCAATCCATTTGTGTAGCTAAATCCACATTGCTGTTAAGGAATGATTTTGACTCAGTGACAGTGAAAGAACTGCAATATATTTCCAAATCAGGATGATAAGTGGCTTGGAGAGATGGGGGGCATTCAAGCAGTGTGTTTCCATGTGCCTGCTGCCCCTGTCCTTCTAGATGGTCCCTGCTTTGGGTTTAGAAGATGGTGTCAAAGGAGCCTTGGTGAGTTCCTGCAGTGCATCTTGCAGATGGTACACACCGCTGCCATTGTGTTTCAGTAATGGAGGGAGTGAATGTTTGTGCATGGGTTGCCAAACAAGCGGGCTGCTTTGTCCTGAACTAATTTCTTACTTTCCCACTTTGCCAAATAGCCTACTTTTGTGTTGTTAGCAAGTATTAATGTTGAGCTCCCTTGTTCAACTCAAAATAATCAATAAATCGTGGAAATCTGGAATAAAAACAGAAATACTGGAAATGGGTCTGGCAGCATCCTCATAAGACAATCATCTCTAAGCAGGAATCTGTCTAATGAATCTTTGGTGCACGCCCTACAAGGTTGGTGTATCCTTCCTTAGATAAGGACACCAAAATTATACACAGTGCTACAGGTGTGGTCTCACCAAGGCCCCATACACTAGGAGTAAGACTTTTTCACTTTTGGACTAAACCTTTTATAATAGTAATTGCTAATGTACCATTTGCTTTCCAAATTGCTTGACTGTACATGCATGTTAACATTCTGTAATTCATGTGCAAAGATAGCCAAGCCTTTTTTATACCAACATTTTTCAGTCTTAAACCATTTAAACAAATATTCTGTTTTTCTATTTTTGTTTCCAAAGTGGATAACTTAATATTTCACCACATTATATTCCTTCTGTAATGTTCTTGCCCAGTCACCTAATCTGCCTATTTCCCTTCACAGCCTCATTACAACCTTCTCAAAAATTATTTATCGACCTAACTCTATATCAATAGCAAACTTGGATACAGTTGGCTCCATTTCCTCATCTAAACCATTGAAATGGATTGTAAATAGCTAAAGTTGAAGCACTGATCCTTGTGGTACCTCACTAACCTCACTAGTTACAGTCTGGCAACCTGAAAATGGCACATTTAATATCACTGTTTTTATTTTGTTCACTAACCAATTTTCCATCCATGCTGTTTTACTACCTTGATATCATGTGACCTAATTTTGTGAAACAGCCTCTTATCATGAATCACAGAATCCCTACAGTGCAGAAGGTCATTCGGTCAATCGAGTCCACACCAACTATATGACAGAAAGTATCTTACCCAGGACCTTTCCCCCATCCTATCCCCAATACTAAGGGGCACTTACCATGGCAAATCCACCTAACCCACACACCTTTAGACTGTGGGGGGGAAACCGGAGCACTCGGAGGAAGCCCATGCAGATGTGGGGAGAATATGCTAACTCCACAAAGACAGTCACCCAAGGCCGGAATTGAACCCAGGTCCCCATTGCAAACCACTGCTGCGAATGCTTTTGGAAACTGCAGATTCACTATGGCCTGGATTCTCCAGCCGTTCACAGCAGAAGGATTCTCTAGTCCCACTGGCAGCACATTCCTGCTGTGGCAACCAGAGCATCCTGCCACCAGCAAATGGCACACTGCCTCCCATTGCCGAGAAACATACAGCTGGGAGCCCAGAAAATCCCATCTTACATCAACTGGTTTCCCTTTAACTGTTCTTCTTGATTTGTCAAAAATATATGCCCATTCATAAATACACGTTGACTCTGCCTAATCATGTTATGATCCTCCAAGTGCTCTGTCATGTTTGTGTCACAAGGCCATGCCTGTTTACTTTATAAAATACGATTTTCAACTTTCATCTAACTGAAAATTTTCCACTTTGAAATGCGACAGAACAAACTACTTTAAAATGCAAGGCCATCTCCCAAGGTGAAGGTGCAGGTGAAAGAGCAAACAAGATATCCTTGGGGGAATATGAAGCAACAGACATTTTCTGTAATTCAAAGATCCATCAAAATTCATCACTGTATAAGGAAGAGACATTAAAATGCAATATGCTGGCTATTTAAGCAATGGCTGCCACAGACAGCCTCACCCAAAACCCCTCAGAAATACACAATGGGTGAAGTTTAACAGATTTGGCTGCAGCCACTGCAAAGAGATTTGGAAGAAAAACTTCAGCAGAAGAGACAGGCTGAATGCTCTGCTCCTCTCCTCTCTATTTTGGTCCAAGTGCGTGATCCGGTTCAGAAGGCAAACTTACTAGAAATCTACCAACAAACTAAGATCTCATAATTGCAACATCTTCTATATCTGATCGTATTAACGAAACCAACTAAACATTTGAAATCTACGCCTCGAGGGCAATCAAGAGATACTTATTTGTATATTATTTTAACTTTTTATTGGACTATAACTTCCCTTATCTCTGGTACGTGTTTTTCCAATTTAGAACAAACTACTTTAAAATTGGGGCTGGGGTTAGGACGCAAATGACTGCATGCGGGTCGAATGCTTGGTGTTGCGTTTCATTATTTTTGTCTGGTTTAGTGATTAATAAAGTTGCTCTTTATTTATTTTAAGAAAACCTTGTTTGGCTCCTTATTTCTCACTGCATAAATAGTTAAATACATTTTAATTTGGAAAAGGCATATCCTTGTGAAAAATAAAACTTAAACCTTTGTTGTGACCAACCGAGGAGGCTGAATAGAGGGGAGCTAGTTCAACCCTTCTTACCTGGTCTTAACATATATCTTCCATAATAGATTCTAGCACTTTTCCTGTTATTTATGTCAAGCTAACCGGCCTACAGTTCTCTGTTTTCTCTCTTCCTCTTTTGAAGAGTGGATTTAAAATTGTTACCTTCCACTCCATGCAGACTGTACTAGAATCTAAGAAATTTTAGAAGATTAAAATCATTGTATTTCACTATCTCTCTCTCTATATGTGTATATATATATATATATACACCTCTTCTAAAACCCAAGGATACAGGCCAACAGACCTAGGGGACTTGTTAATTATAAGTCACATGAATTTCTCTATTTCTTTACTCATTATATCCCTAAATTCCTCATTTTCACAAGATCCCAAGTTTCCTGTAATGTTTTTGTGTCTTCCTATAGTCAAGACAGATTCAAAGTATTATTTTAATGTCTCTCCCATTTTCTCTTCCCCATTATAATTTCTCTGATCTCTGCCAGTAAAGAATACACCTTTAATTTTGTTAATCTCTTCCTTTTTATGTCCCTTGCTAGTTTGTCATGAAATCAATTTTTCTTTGTCCATGTGCTTTGTAAGATAGCATTGTGAATATTGTAACTTTCAGGACACAGGTTGTTCCAATACTTGTTACATTTGATTCTGCCAAGTGACGAGGGACCCTCTTGGAGCGCTTTGATTGATTACCCATATCATTTCAAGGGTCAGTCAGCTTTAGTCAGAGAGTGAGAGTTAGGCACATGAGATGAAGCTCCAGGCAGCTGAAGTGTTGCTGTTGGCTCTGATGAGCTGGGTTGGAAAGCTTCAAGTAGTGAGGGCTCAGGAGATGCCAGGGAGAGCATAAAATGTAGTGGAAAGTTGATGGTGCTGTGGCCCACTGGGGAAATGGTGACCCTTTGGACCAGTGCTGTTCTGCTCGGCGTACCTTAAGAGCTGGAGTTGTGCTTCTGAGTTGGTGCTGGACTGCAGCTTCTGGAAGCCAGTGGAAGGATCTCAGAAGAGATTAAACCATCAGGAGGTGCGCAGTCATCGAGGCAGTCTGTGTTAGAGTGACTTTTGGAAGGAATGTCACGTGAGGGAGACAGATTTTTTAATGGGATTGTTTAACTCATAGTGGACACTGATGTCTGGGTGGGTTGCTGAGAAATCCATGGGATCTATCTTGGTTGCATCTGCCATTTATGTGTAGTGTGGTATGTTTGACCATAATTTGTCTGTTAATTCACATGTATCTCATGTTGATTCTAAATCTTAGAGTACAGTACAAATATTGCAAATTGTTTTATTTTTCTTACTTTGTATGGAGAATTTATTTTGTTTGTTTAAAAACCATGGAATCTTGGCTTGATTCTCTTAGTAAGTACCGTTTGACAAAGTCCCTCATGGTAGGCTAGTGAAAAAGGTTGGATCCCATGGGATAAAGGGGGAGGTGGCTAGATGGGTGGAGAACTGGCTTGGTCATAGAAGACAGAGGGTGGTAGTGGAAGGGTCTTTTTCCGGCTGGAGGCCTGTGACTAGTGGTGTACCGCAGGGCTCTGTATTGGGACCTCTGCTGTTTGTGATTTATATAAATGATCTGGAAGAAGGAGTAACTGGGGTGATCAGTAAGTTTGCGGACGACACAAAACTGGCAGGACTTGCAGATAGTGAGGAACATTGTCAGAGGCTACAGAAGGATATAGATAGGCTGGAAATTTGGGCAAGGAAATGGCAGATGGAGTTCAATCCTGATAAATGCGAAGTGATGCATTTTGGTGGGAATAATGTAGGGAGGAGCTACACGATAAATGGAAGAACCATAAAGGGTGTAGAGACGCAGAGGGACCTGGGTGTGCAAGTCCACAGATCTTTGAAGGTGACGTCACAGGTGGAGAAGGTGGTGAAGAAGGCATATGGCATGCTTGCCTTTATAGGACGGGGCATAGAGTATAAGAGTTGGGGTCTGATGTTGCAGATGTATAGAACGTTGGTTCGGCCGCATTTGGAATACTGCGTCCAGTTCTGGTCGCCACACTACCAGAGGACGTGGAGGCTTTGGAGAGAGTACAGAGGAGGTTTACCAGGATGTTGCCTGGTATGGAGGGGCTTGGTTATGAGGAGAGATTGGGGAAACTGGGGTTGTTCTCCTTGGAAAGACGGAGGATGAGGGGAGACTTAATAGAGGTGTATAAAATTATGAAAGGCATAGATAGGGTGAACGGTGGGAAGCTTTTCCCCGGGTCGGTGGTGACGTTCACGAGGGGTCATAGGTTCAAGGTGAAGGGGGGGAGGTTTAACACAGATATCAGAAGGACATATTTCACACAGAGGGTCGTGGGGGCCTGGAATGTGTTGCCGGGCAAGGTGGTGGAGGCGGACACACTGGGAACGTTTAAGACTTATCTAGACAGCTATATGAACGGAGTGGGAATGGAGGGATACAAAAGAGTGGTCTAGTCTGGACCAGGGAGCGGCGCGGGCTAATTGTTCCTTGTTTCTCGTTTCAAGGCTTCATTCTATGATCATCTTGCTGGTGCCAGTACAGAGCGAGACTGCGGATAGTTGGGAACCTGTCTCGGGGGCAGGGAATTCATATGGTGTTCGTGGAAGTGGAAATGACTAGGGTTGGGAAGCATTTCCCGATCAGGGCCATTGTGATCTCCTGGACTCGTTTCAATCGCCTCAGGGGGTCGGAGAGGAATTTCACAGATTTTTTTTCCCCATATTGGCCCTGGGGTTTTTCACTCTGGGTTTTCGCCTCTCCCTGGAGATCACATGGTCTGGAATGGGGGGGTGGGGGTGAGTTAATAGCTTGTAATGAACAAAGCATCGTAGCTGTGAGGGACAGCTCGGTGGATAGGATATTGGTATGTAGATAGGCTGGAAAATTGGGCGGGGATCCTGGATTCAGGATTCAATCCTGGACCGGGGAGCGGCGCGGGCTTGGAGGGCCGAAGGGCCTGTTCCTGTGCTGTATTGTTCTTTGTTCTTTGTTCTTAATACTCTGTTTGGGAACATCCTAATCCTTTGATCTCTCCTTAACTTCTCTCCTTAACTTTGATACTCTCCTTAACTTCTGCTGTTAGCTTCGGTTGGACAACTTTTCACAGGCATTTTTATTCTTTATTCTATAAGATAATCAATTTCTCATTGCACAATGCCAGATTCAAACTAGCCTGTTCCCTAGTTGGATACTTTGACATACTGATCTATAGGAAATTGTATTGTATATATTCCATACACTTATTTTCCAAGCTATTGCTGCCAATTTGGTTTGCCCAGTTTGTATGAAAATTAAAGTCACCTCTTTATTGTCTCCATACATGCACCTCTAATTTCATGATATATATCCTGCCCAATACTACAACTACTGTTATGAGGTCGACAAACTCCTCTCACCACTGTTTTCTGCTCCTTGTTGCTTCTTAGCTCCACCCAAAGTGTTTCTGCAACTTTCTTTCTGAAATAAGATCTTTTTCTACTTAATGCCGTTATCCCATCCTTTAATTATTTGATATCATGGTTACCATCCAACACCCCAACCTTTTCCATGTTACCTGCCTCCTCTAAACGTCAAGTATTCTGGAATATTCGGTTCGTAATCTTGGTCATTCTGCAACCACATCTGCTATTAATTCATTTATTTTGTTGCAACTGCTTTGTGCATTCAGATGTAATGGCTGGAATTCTCCAGCCATTCATGCCCTGCCACCGCTGCCAGCAAGAACAGAGAATTTGGCACTGAGCAGGATGGCAGAATCCCGGTTGTGAGCAAGGTCAGAGAATCTGACTCAAAGACTTAGCTTTATCTTTTTTCTCTAATGTTTCTTTGAAGCCAAAGGAAATACACTTGTGGAAAAATGGACTGCATATTAGAATGTGTACTTTATTCAGCATCTCTCCTTTTCAATCCCTGATTCCTAGAGGTTCCTGCACTCTCGAATCGGCTTCTTTATCATACGGAGGATGTACTAGCCTTGGAGGGAGAAGCTCATCAGATTGATTCGGGGATGAGAGCTTGTCCTTTCAGAAGCAATTGAGTAGAATGAAAAGAGACTCGCATTTATATAGCACTTTTCATGACCTCTGAAAATCTTAAAACACTTTACAGCCAATGAAGTACTTTTAAAGTGTAATCACTGCTGTAACAAAGGAAACATGGCAGCAAATTCCCATAACTGCAACGTGATGATAATCAGTTAATATATTCTTTTGCGATGTTGATTGACGGATAAATGTGGACTAGGACGTTAGGGAGAACTCCTGTGCCTTTCTTTGAAATAGTGCAATGGGATCTTTTATGCCTAAGCAGTCAAATGGGGCCTCAGCTTAATGTCTCATCAAAAAGCCAGCACTTCTGATATTGCTGCACTCCCTCATTATGGTACTCATGTGTCAGCCTTGATTTTTGTGCTCAAATCCTGGAGCGGGACCTGAATCTTGTGGCTCAGAGGCAAGAGTGCAACTGAGTCATGACTGACACTGAATGGATCTATATCATAGGCTCCTAACATTTTCCTTTATGCGGACCACTAAATCGTCATCAAAAACTTTTGTGGATCACAATGTAGGCAAGTCATTTTAAACATTCTTTTTACATAGCTTATGGCTGACAGGAGTTAAACTTGTCTATCAATAGGTATTAAAAACACAGCTATTTATAATAATTTATGATGCACACTCATAAATACATTCATTGCACTCTTCACAGCACATTTGCCCACAGTAGGATTACCAGTGGAAGCAGCAATGCTGACCTAATGAAAAGGCTGATGTCTTTTCCCATTGACCACCTGCTGTACCCTTGTGGATCACCAGTGGTCCATAGATTGGGAACAACTGGTCTATACAGTCTACAGCTCATAAGAATGAAAGTTAATTTATAAAGGATTCTATAAAATCCTTTAAGAACTATAAAGGATTCTGAGGGTGCTTGACAAGAAAGATACTGAGAGGCTGTTTCCTCTGGCTGGAAAGTCTAGAACTTGGTGACAGAGCGCAGGACAAGGGAACAACCATTTTAAACTGAAATTAGGAGGAATTTCTTAATTCAGAGAGTGGTGAATCCTTGAATTCTCTACCTCAGAGGGTCATAGATACACAGTCATTGAATATATTCAAGGTCGAGATTGACCAACTTTCTAACGTCAAGGGAATTATGGGATATCGGGATTGGTTGGAAAGTGGAGTTGAGATCAAGGATTAATCACAAACTTTTCAAAAGGAGGAGAGATCTTGAGGGTCATATGGCCCACTCTTGCTTCTATTTCTAATGTTCTAATAAAGAAGAGACAATCAGGATAAAATCACAAGCAGTGCTGATGAAATGGCATAACTATTGAACAATTATTTGCCTTAGCATTTACCAGGACGATGGATCAGGTGGACATGATGTGGGAATAATGAGTTTGAAAATGATATATCTGCCTACAAAAGAAAAGGTGGAAAAATATTGAATAATCTAATCAAACCCAGAGGATAAAGCACTGTTCCAGATGGATTGCATCTACGCATTTTTAAAAATCTAGGGAAGAGAGAACAGAGGCACTATTATACATATTTAATAATTTGTCAAAAAAGATTTCATGTCAGAGGACTGGAGAATAGCTAGCTTCATACCTATATATATAGGGGAAATAAGAACACATCCAGAGAGCTATAGAATAGTCAATGCAACATTGGTAGTAGGAAAATAATGGAATCCCGACTCAAGTATAAATTAAAAACATCTAGAAACTAAAATAAAAATAATTTAAAAATTAACATATATTTCTTGACAAATCTAATTGAAACAAGAATGGGTAGACAAGGGCAATGTAGCAGATGTAATTTCTCTGGCTAGATTTCTACGAGGCCTTTGATAAACTACCACATAATGAAAAAGAGCAGAGCATGTGGAGTCAAGAGTCAATTAGCAGAATGGATATTTGGTGGACTGAATGACAAAAAAAGAGATTAGTGGAAAAGGTAGGTAACAGAGTGGAAGATGCTAGAAAGTGGGGTCATACAAAGATCAGTGTCATTGTTGTTCACAAATATATTAAGGATTTGGACTTCAGAAACAAAAACACAATTCCAAAATATGAGCAAGACACTAAATTGGGAGGGAAAATCAACATTGAGAAGGACTGCAACAAATTGGAAGATATTAATAAACTTGAAGAATCTACATATGATTGGCAAATTAATTTTAACATAAGTGAATGCAATGTACTTTGGTAAGAAAAGTGAAGCTCCATATTAGTTGGGAATTAAGAAGCTGAATAGAGTAGGAGAGCAAAAGGATCTGGAGTACAAATATACAAATCATTAAATGCTGCCATGCAGGTAAACAAGACCAGAACAAAGCAAACCAAACACAATAATTTATTTATAGAGACTGAACTGAAAAATAAAAAGGCAATACTGAACTTCCATAAAACCTCAAACCACACATGGAGAGCTATATGCAGTTCTGGTTGCCATATCATTAAAAAAATAGGAAGGCAGAGATGCAAAACAATTTTGCAAGGATGAATACAAATACAATCAGGGGAGAATGAACAGGCCATCTCACTTTTCTTTCAAAAAGGAAAGGTCTTCAAAATTGTGAAAAGTTTGATTTGATTTATTATTGTCACCTATATTGGTATACAGTGAAAAGTATTGTATTTTCCAGGCTACACAGACAAAGCATACCGTACATAGAGAAGGAAAGGAGAGTGTGCAGAATGTAGTGTTACAGTCATAGCCAGTGTGTAGAGAAAGATCAACTTAATGCGACGTAGGTCAATTCAAAAGTCTGATGGCAATCGGGATGTTCTTGAGTTGGTTGGTAAGTGTCCTCAGACTTTTATATCTTTTTCCTGATGGAAGAAGGTGGAAGAGAGTACGTGGGGTCCTTAATTATGCTGGCTGCTTTTCTGAGGCAGTGGGAAGTGTAGACAGTGTCAATGGTTGGGAGGCTTGTTTGAGTAATGGACTGGGCTTCGTTCATGACCCTTTGTAGTTTATTGCAGTCTTGGACAGAGCAGGAGTCATACCAAGCTGTGATACAACCAGAAAGAATACTCTCTATGGTGCATCTGTAAAAGTTGGTGAGAGTCGTAGCTGACATGCCAAGTTTCCTTAATCTCCTGACAAAATAGAGGCATTGGTGGGCTTTCTTAACTATAGTGTCGGCATGGGGGGGACCAGGACAGGCTGCTGGTGATCTGGACACCTAAAAACATGAAACTCTCTACCCTTTCTACTTTGTCCCGTTGATGTTGACAGGGGCATGTTCTCCTTTACGCTTCCTGAAGTTGATGACAATCTCCTTCATTTTGTTGACATTGAGGGAGAGATTATTGTCATCGCACCAGTTCACCAGATTCTCTATCTCTTTCCTATACTCCGTCTCGTCATTGTTTGAGATCCGACCCACCACGGTGATGTCATCAGCAAACTTGGAAATAGAGTTGGAGGGGAATTTGGCCACACAGTCATAGGTGTATAAGGAGTATAGTAAGGGACTGAGGACACATCCTTGTGGGGCACCGGTGTTGAGGATGATCATGGGAGAGGTGTTGTTCCCTGTCCTTACTGATTGTGGAAGTAGGAAGTTCAGGATCCAGTCGCAGAGGGAGAAGCCGAGCCCCAGGCTATGGAGTTTGGAGATGAGTTTTGCAGGAATAATGGTGTTGAAGGCTGAGCTGTAGTCGATAAATAGGAGTCTGACATAGATGTCTTTGTTATCTAGGTGTTTCAGGGCTGAGTGTAGGGCCAGGGAGATGGCGTCTCTAGTGGGAAATTCGCGTGGATCCAGGCAATCTGGGAGGCCAGAATTGATGCCATGACTAACCTTTCAAAGCACTTCATAATGATGGATGTCAGAGCCACCGGACGATAGTCATTAAGGCTGCTTGGCTTTTCTTTGGTACCGGGATGATGATCACCTTCTTAAAGCAGATAGGGACCTTGGATTATTGTAAAGAGAGCTTAAAGGTGTCTGCGAATACCCCCGCCAGCTTGTCTGCGCAGGATCTGAGTGCTTGTCTCGGTATCCCATCCGGGCCAGTCACTTTCCAGGGTTGACCTTCATGAAGGCTGCTCTGACATCTGCAATGGTTACCTTGGATACAGGTTCATCCGAGGCTCCCCGTGTGGAGGGCGTGCTCTCGTTGACCTCTTGCTCAAAATGGACACTGCGCCAGTGTGCCATGTTTCTCTGGAGAGAAACATGCTGGTTTTCTCGCCGAAAACAACATTCTGCCATTTTTTGATAAGATATAAATTTAGTGAGACAGAGTACAGGAAAGAGATAGAGAATCTGGTGAACTGGTACGATGACAATAATCATTATGATGACATTATGGGCGCGAACCTGAAAGGCAGGGAAGATCTGAAATCGCAAACTTGCCGGCAAGAACTGCAACTTCCAGAACTTGAGCCCCGGCTGGCATTTTCATAGACAGCGAGCGTGGGCTCAAGATCACCCCCAGGGAGTATTTCCATTTCTGAGAAGAAAAAAACCGTTGTCACCAAGAAATCTCAGGGAATTCAGAAGAAATGTAACTACTTTTTTGCTGGTAATGGCTTCAGGGATGGCAGTTCAGGCAGTATGCTGCATCTCCTGTGGGATGTATGTGGTGAGGAAATCCAGTAGTGTTTCAGGAGATTTTAGTTGTAAGAAGTGCATTAGATTGCAGCTTCTGGAGGAGCGTGTAAAGGAGCTGGAAGGGGAGGTAGAGGAACTCCGCATAATTCGGGAGGCGGAGGTGGAAGTTGATAGGAGTTATAGAGAAATAGTAACTCCTAGAAATGAGGCTTGGGTCAATGCCAGGAGGAGGGGTAAGAAGCAATCGGGAAGACAATCCCCTGGGGCGGTTCCCCTCCATAATAGGTTTTCGGTGCTGGAGGCTACAGTTGAGGAGGAATCAACTGAGCATAGAGAGCAGATCTCTGGGGGTGAGCCGAGTGAGAAAGCTCAGGTGGTTAGGGGCTGTAAAAGACTGGGCCTTGTGATTGGGGACTCCACAATTAAGGGGACAGATAGGAGGGTCGGAACTAAAGGTAGGGACTCAGGGTTGGTGTGTTGCCTACCAGGGGCTGGGGTCCGGGATGTGTCTGACAGGGTATTCAGGACTCTTAGGGGGGAGGGAGATAAACCACAAGTTATTGTACATGTGGGGACACACGACATAGGGAGGATAGGGGAAGGGGATATTAGGCAGGGATTTATGGAGTTGGGGTGGAAACTAAAGGCCAAGACTGACAGAGTGGTTATCTCTGGACTCTTGCCTGTACCACGGGATAGTTTAGAGAGGAATAGGGAGAGGGAAGGTTTGAATTCATGGCTGAGGGGATGGTGCAGGAGGGAGGGGTTCAGGTACTTAAGCAATTGGGGCTCGTACTGGGGAAGGTGTGACCTCTATGAGAAGGATGGTCTACACCTTAATCAGAAGGGGACCAATATCCTGGGGGGTAAATTTGCTAAGGCCATGCAAGGAGGTTTAAACTGATTCGGGGGGGGGGAGGGATCCTGAGTAGTGGGGCTGAAAGTGAGGGATGCATGGATGGGGACTGCAATGCACGGCATTGCAGAGGTGGGGTGGAGCAGGGTTTGAAATGTGTATACTTCAATGCCAGGAGTATTCGCAATAAAGTGGGTGAACTTGCAGCGTGGATCAGTACCTGGGACTTCGATGTTGTGGCTATTTCAGAGACATGGATAGAGCAGGGGCAGGAATGGATGCTGCAGGTCCCGGGGTTCAAATGTTTTAGTCGAAGTAGGGAAGGAGGTAGAAGAGGGGGAGGGGTAGCATTATTGGTCAGAGATTGTATCACAGTGTCAGAGAGGAGGTTTGATGAGGACTTATCTGTTGAGGTAGTATGGGCGGAGATTAGAAATAGGAGAGGAGAGGTCACCCTGTTGGGAGTCTTTTATAGACCTCCTAAAAGTTCTAGAGAGGTTGAGGAAAGGATTGCGGAGTCAATCCTGCTTAGGAGTGAAAGTAATAGGGCAATTGTTATGGGGGATTTTAACTTGACTAATATTGACTGGAATTGTTATAGCTCTAGCTCGTTAGAGGGGTCAGTTTTTGTTCAAAGCGTGCAGGAAGGTTTTTTGACTCAGTATGTAGACAGGCCAACTAGAGGTGAGGCTATATTGGATCTGGTGCTGGGAAATGAGCCAGACCAGGTGCTAGACTTGGAAGTTGGTGTGCATTTTGGTGATAGTGACCACAATTCGGTTACGTTCACCTTAGTGATGGAAAGGGATAGGCATGAACCTCGGGCCAGTGGTTTTAGCTGGGGGAAGGGTAATTATGAGGCTATTAGGAGAGAATTAGGAAACATAGGTTGGACTAGGAGATTACAGGGACTGGGAACGTCCGACATGTGGAGTTTTTTCAAGGAGCAGCTACTGCGAGTCTGTGATAGGTATGTCCCTGTCAGGCAAGGAGGAATTGGTAGGGCTAGGGAACCGTGGTGCACCAAAAAAGTTTCTTTGTTGGTTAAAAAGAAAAAGGAGGCTTATGTTCGGATGAGACGTGAGCACTCGGGTAGTGCACTAGAAAGCTTTAGATTGGCTAAGAGGGAGTTGAAGAGCGAGCTTAGAAGGGCTAAAAGGGGACATGAGAAGACTTTGGCGGATAGGGTTAAAGAGAATCCTAAGGCGTTCTATAGGTATGTCAAGAACAGAAGGTTGGTTAGGGCAAGTTTAGGGCCAGTTATAGATGGCAGAGGGAAGTTATGTGTGGAACCGGAGGAGATTGGTGAAGCATTGAACCAATATTTCTCTTCGGTGTTCACGCAAGGGGACATGAATATAGCTGAGGAGGACACTGGGTTGCAAGGGAGTAGAATAGACAGTATTACAGTTGATAAGGAGGATGTGCAGGATATTCTGGAGGGTCTAAAAATAGATAAATCCCCTGGTCCGGATGGGATTTATCCAAGGATTCTCTGGGAGGCAAGAGAAGTGATTGCAGAGCCTCTGGCTCTGATCTTCAGGTCGTCGTTGGCCTCTGGTATAGTACCAGAAGATTGGAGGTTAGCGAATGTTGTCCCATTGTTTAAGAAGGGGAACAGAGACTTCCCCGGGAATTATAGACCGGTGAGTCTCACTTCTGTTGTCGGCAAGATGTTGGAAAAAATTATAAGGGATAGGATTTATAGTTATTTGGAGAGTAATGAATTGATAGGTGATAGTCAGCATGGTTTTGTGGCAGGTAGGTCGTGCCTTACTAACCTTATTGAGTTTTTTGAGAAAGTGACCAAGGAGGTGGATGGGGGCAAGGCAGTGGACGTGGTATATATGGATTTTAGTAAGGCGTTTGATAAGGTTCACCATGGTAGGCTTCTGCAGAAAATGCAGATGTATGGGATTGGGGGTGATCTAGGAAATTGGATCAGGAATTGGCTAGCGGATAGGAAACAGAGGGTGGTGGTTGATAGTAAATATTCATCATGGAGTGCGGTTACAAGTGGTGTACCTCAGGGATCTGTTTTGGGGCCACTGCTGTTTGTAATATTTATTAATGATCTGGATGAGGGTATAGTTGGGTGGATTAGCAAATTTGCTGATGACACCAAAGTCGGTGGTGTGGTAGACAGTGAGGAAGGGTGTCGTAGTTTGCAGGAAGACTTAGACAGGTTGCAAAGTTGGGCCGAGAGGTGGCGGATGGAGTTTAATGCGGATAAGTGTGAGGTAATTCACTTTGGTAGGAATAACAGATGTGTTGAGTATAGGGCTAACGGGAGGACTTTGAATAGTGTGGAGGAGCAGAGGGATCTAGGTGTATGTGTGCATAGATCCCTGAAAGTTGGGAATCAAGTAGATAAGGTTGTTAAGAAGGCATATGGTGTCTTGGCGTTTATTGGTAGGGGGATTGAATTTAGGAGTCGTAGCGTTATGTTGCAACTGTACACAACTCTGGTGCGGCCGCACTTGGAGTACTGTGTGCAGTTCTGGTCCCCACATTACAGGAAGGATGTGGAGGCTTTGGAGAGGGTGCAGAGGAGGTTTACCAGGATGTTGCCTGGTATGGAGGGGAGATCCTATGAGGAGAGGCTGAGGGATTTGGGATTGTTTTCGCTGGAAAGGCGGCGGCTAAGAGGGGATCTTATTGAAACATATAAGATGATTAGAGGTTTAGATAGGGTGGATAGTGATAGCCTTTTTCCTCTGATGGAGAAATCCAGCACGAGGGGGCATGGCTTTAAATTGAGGGGGGGTAGTTATAGAACCGATGTCAGGGGTAGGTTCTTTACCCAGAGGGTGGTGAGGGATTGGAATGCCCTGCCAGCATCAGTAGTAAATGCGCCTAGTTTGGGGGCGTTTAAGAGATCCGTAGATAGGTTCATGGACGAAAAGAAATTGGTTTAGGTTGGAGGGTCACAGTTTTTTTTTAACTGGTCGGTGCAACATCGTGGGCCGAAGGGCCTGTTCTGCGCTGTAATGTTCTATGTTCTACCCAGAGAGCAGTCAGAATGTGGAAATGGCTACCACAGGGAGCAGTTGAGGTGAATAATATATATGTTTGTAAGTAAGCTAGGTAAGTATATGATGAAGGAGGGAATTGAAGATTATGCTGATAGAGTTAGATGAGAGGATGGGAAGAAGCTTAAATGGAGCACAAACACTGGACTGGTTAGGCTTCAAATATTTATGAATAACCACCCTCAGGTCTCTTTGTTTTTGTACTTCCTTTAGGTACCGTTCAGCATGAATTGTCTCTTCTCATTCTTATTTCAAAATACATCACCTCATACTTTTCTGCATTGAGTTTTCATTTGCCATGTGTCCAACCACTCCACTTGCCTGATTATGTCCTTACTTTTTATTATCTTCAATACCTTACACCTTCAGTACTGATGTGGGGGGCGGGGGGAGCAAATTGGGCTAATAAACACATAACCATTGATTTAGGAACACTAACACGACACTAACTTTAGGATGAATGATCTTGGATTATGGGAACATAAGCCAGCCAGGGCTGTTGCCATAGAAGACAGCTCTGCATAATTAACAAATATTTCTCATTTAAAACATGCATTTTGAATTTACAAGATGCATGTGTTTTGCTTTTGGTTACATTTTGTGAAACTTCAGTCAGTGACAAAATACAGGGAGAGGGAAGGAATAATAGATTCACTGAAAGCAGTAACGTTATCAGCAATGGTCGGGAACAAGATGGCTACCAATGCTAGCCTTACGAATAGGGTCATACAACTTCGAGAGATTACGCAGGTGGTGAACAGGGTCGGACGAGAGTCTCGTGGGTTCAATTTGGTGGGAATCACTCTCCCAATTTCACTGTCCAGCGTCCCATATTGCTGGGCAACAGAAGGGAGGTAATGTCCTAATTTTTATAACAAAAAATAGGCCATTAAGTCAAGATGTGTATTGTTATTGGCTGGCTGGAATTAATGACAGGATGATTATTGACTGATTTGTATTAATGTTTATTGGATAATGCCTGCCGGAAAGGTAAGCAATATGATTTTGGGAATGTATAATTGCTTTCACAGGGGCCTTGTTCTTCAGACGGATATCCGGCTGCCCTCATTCTATACCTTGGGTGCAGGGCTTCCTCATATCATTCTCCCATTCGATCATCTGGTTAAATAAAGTCACGTCTTCAACATCAGTACACTGCATTTTGAGTCTTTGTATCTAGCTTAAGTCTGAGCAAATACATAGCCTTGAGAGGAAAACCCCTTCTACAAGTACACTTGCAAATTTTGTGTCATTTGCAAATTTTGAAAATGAGCCCTGTATATTCAAGTCCAAGCCATGAATGTATTTCAAGAAGAGCAGTGGTTGTGGCACTTAAACTTGAGGAACACTATTAGATACCAGCCACGAGTCTGAAAAAAAACCAACTGTTTTCACTCCCTTAGCTAATTTTGCAGCCACACTGTAACTGCTCCTTTTATCTCTTGCACTTCAGTATTGTTAACAGGCTTAATGTGTGGCACAATATTAACATAATTTGAAAGTCCTTTTGAAAGTCTACATACACAACATCAACTGCACTATCCTCACGGACTCTCTCCATTACCTCATCAAAAAATCTGAATCAAAGGGTCTTTGACATTCACAAATAGTCAGATGACTCCTTTGGTGGCATCTTTCATAAAGCACCTGTCTCTTAATGTTTAAGAATCTTGAGGGTGGGACTAAGGCCAAAACCTTCTGACTCAGTAGTCAAAGCATTACCAATGGAATAAACTAAACAGTGCTCTACACAGAAACCTATGATCTATGGTTAGCTAAAAAAATCTGTGAGAAATCCACTATAATCAAGCTTGATCATTGTTACCTGCTTGAGCAGGCTCATGTCCCGATCCTCCTCCACACAGCAAGGCCACTTTCCCTTTGATGTTCTTCAGGTCAGACCTGATTACTATCCGATGTCCCTGTAGCAGTTGCATTCCTACATTGCAGGCCACGAGTCCATCCAATGCATCATCAACACAATTGTGTACAGAGTTTATCAGCTTCTTTGAATGCTGCAGCAAAAACATAATTTAATATTCCTCTCAATAGAATTAAAATCAGTTTATTGATTACTTTAAACTATGTTTTGTGGCTCACAGTGTACCTCAGAATCACAGACTGTTATTCAGTCTGTTACGTCTGTGGTGACTCTCTACAAGAGTACCTCAGAAATTTCACTCTGCTGCCCTTTTTCTATTACCTGGCATTTTCTTTTCACTTCAGGTGTTTTATCCAATTGCCTTTCAAAAGCTACAATTGAACTGCCTCCACCACACTCCAGGCAGCGCATTCCAGATCCCAACCATTCACAGCAGAATAAGTTTTCTTCCTTATGTCATTGTGGTTTTTTTGCCTATCACTTTAAATCAGCATCAGTTTCTCAACGCTTCCATCAGAACATCCAGCTTTTCCAAGCTATCCACATAACTGAATTCTCTCATCCCTGGAACAATTCTCATAAATCTTTTCAGCACCCTCCCTCAGGTTTTCACATTCTACAGTGTAGTGTCCTTTAGGAAAGGAAATCTGTCGTCCTTGCCTGGTCTGGTCTACATGTGACTCAAGATCCACAGCAATGTGGTTGACTCTTAAATGTCCTCAGGGATGGACAATAAATGCTGGCCCAGCCAGCATACCACATCCTATGAATGAATTAAAAAATATATACAATACTCCAATTAAGACCAAACCAGTGTTTTATAAAGGTGTATTATAACTTCCTTGTTTTGTGTTCTATGGTCAGAATTTGCAAGATGGCGGGGGCTAAGCCGAAGAGTGGGCAGGCAGGCCCAATACCATTTCATGCTCTGAGTGTTGACTGGCAGAAGGCAGGGCTTTCACCCATCACCAAGTGGAAGTCTGCCTTGGATCTCTCTTGTCATTCCAGGAATAGTGCTGCAGTGGCCAGAAGAGACACTGCAGTGAGTTGCTGGAACAAAGTGCTGGGCACCAGAGAACAGGTAAGTGGCAGAGGTCGGGGTTGGGGGATATAGGGGAAGTCGCGAGGGGGGAGATTGGGATCTCGGGAGATAGTTTAGATGGAGGTCCAGAGGTCACCAGGTCCTCCTGCTCTGGATAAAATCATGACCAACTCGGGGTGGGGGGGTTCCCGGAGGAAATCCCATCCAAACTCTCCTTACTCCTCCTCACTCTCCAACAGTCAGTTTTAACTAGAAAATGTGATATTTTAAAATAAAGACTGTGCATTTAGGTGTCCTTCATAAAGCATTCATAAAGCACCTCAGAACCACTGATTGCTTCTGAAGTGTTGTTACTGTTGTTATATGGCAAGATATATACTATACGTCCATCTGGATGCAAGGAGAACTCCCTGATCTTTATCAAATTGCACCATAAGGTCTTCTTCATCACCCGAACAGGCAGATGGGGCCTCACTTTACCACTTCCTCTAATAAGCAGAACCTCAGAAAATGCAGCACTCCTTCTGGACAGCATTGAAATATGAGCTGCATATGTCCTTGAGTCCTTTTTTAAAAAATTGTCAATGGGTTGTGAATATTGGGCGGCACGGTAGCACAGTGGTTAGCACTGCTGCTTCACAGCTCCAGGGACCCGGGTTCGATTCCCGGCTCGGGTCACTGTCTGTGTGGAGTTTGCACATTCTCCTCGTGTTTGCGTGGGTTTCCTCCGGGTGCTCCGGTTTCCTCCCACAGTCCAAAGATGTGCGGGTTAGGTTGATTGGCCAGGTTAAAAATTGCCCCTTAGAGTCCTGGGATGCATAGGTTAGAGGGATTAGCGGGTAAATATGTGGGGTAGGGCCTGGGTGGGATTGTGGTCGGTGCAGACTCGATGGGCCGAATGGCCTCCTTCTGCACTGTAGGGTTTCTAGGGTTTCTAATATTGCGAGTAAACAATTACTGCCCCGTTATAGTGTAGAAATGATCACTGTGCTGTTTGAATGGGAGTTCCACGAATTCAATCCAATAACAGTGAAGGAACAGCAATGCAGTTCCAGGTTAGGATGGTTTGTGACTTGGAGGGGAACTTTCATGTTCCATGCTCCTGCTACCTTAGCTCTTCTAGGTAGTAGAGGTCATAGATTTAGAAGGTGCTGTTTAAGAAGTCTTGGCGAGTTGGTGCTGTGCATCTTGTAGATGATACACATTATTACCTCTGTGCACCAGTCCTGGAGGGAGTGAGTACTTAAGGATCTTGATTGGGTTCCAATGTGTGTTATCGGAGATGCATTCATTTGGGCAAGTAGCGAATATTCCATCACACCCGACTTCCAAATGATGGACAGACTTTGAAGAGTCAGGATGCAAGTTACTCATTGCAGAATTTCCATCCTCTGACCTTTACTTGCAGCCATTGTATTTAAATGGCTGTGTCAGTTATGTTTCTGGTCAATGGTGGGAGATTCAATGATGCTAATCCTATTATCAAAGGGAGGTGGTTCAATTCTTTCCAGTTGGAGATTTTCGTTGCCTGGCACTTGTGTGGTACGAATGTTACTTGCCACTTATCGGCCCAAGCCTGAATGTCATCAAGGGCAATATGGGCATGGACTGATTCATTAACTGAGGAATTACAACAGAACAGTCTGTAATCATCAGCGAACATCCCACTTCTGATGTTGTGATGGAAAAGAACATGGATGAAGTAACAGAAAATGGTAAAGCCAAGCACACTGTCGTCTGAAATTCCTGCAGCTGACATGATTGGCTTCCAACAAGTACAACCATCTTATTTTGTGCTAGCTATGACTCCAGTCAATGGAGAGGTTTCCCCAGTTTTCATTGACTTTGGTTTTACTAGGGTTCTTTGATGCTATGCTCAATTGATAGCTGCCTTGGGGTCAAGGGCAGTTACTTGTATCTCACTGATGGAACTCAGCTCTTTTTGGACTAAGGCTGTCATGAAGTCTGGAGCTAAAGGATTCTGATATAACCCAAACTGAGCCTCCCTGAACAGGATATTGGTGAGGCCCTTTGATACCACTGGTTTTTTTTCACATTCCTTCATTTTGGGGATGATTGACGGTAGATTAATAGGGCAGTTTTCTCGACCATTCGACAGTTAGAATTTTTCTGAGAGAACTCCGCCTGACGTCTCACACACATATCACTCACCCACACAAAAACTAGGTATAGCTGAAGGTAAAACAATAATTATAAAAATTGAATTTAACTTGTGCTCAACTCCAGTGTAGTGTTGTAGTCGAGTTGCTGCTTTGGTTGAAACGAAGATCTCCAAAAGGCGGTGAGTTCTCAGTAGTTGCGATGGTTCCTAGAATTAAACTGTGCAAGGGTTGTGTTCACAGGTAGACTTGAAGATGGAACAGATTAGAGGAGAGAGAGAGAGGTTCAGTTCCTCTTTCAAGGTATTTGCTGCTTAACTGGATACAGTAGTGATGACTTTGCCTGTTAAACTCCTAACCCCCCCCCGGCTCTTTCCAATGAAAGTCATCTGGACTCGAAACATCAGCTCTTTTCTCTCCTTACAGATGTTGTCAGACCTGCTGAGATTTTCCAGCATTTTCTCTTTTGGTTTCAGATTCCAGTATCCGCAGTAATTTGCTTTTATCAAAGTATCTTTGTCCTCTTCAGAAATAAGATAGTTTAATACACAAAACTGTCAGGTAATACTGAGGAGTTATCTGAAGTTCTAGTTTTACTTATTTTGTAGTCTTTAAAAAACGTGCATTTATGTAGGTACTGTGTCATGATGCAATAAAGATCCTCTCAGATTTGCAATTAGTCTGTGTTGAGCCATCTGGTTTAACAGCAGCACACTAATAAATATAGCATGTGGTCACTAACAATTCCACATCAATGGAGTGTTTCACTGAGCTGCACATTTTATCTAAAATTATAAAAATTCAAATTCACACAGAAATTCTAATCAACTTGAACTTTTTGATCTACCAGAAAAGTTGGACTGGATTTTTCCAAGTGATGCAAAGTTCTGACACTGGGGTCATCAGTGGATTGTGCAGCCAAACGACAGATGTTGGATCATCCACAGTGATCTTCTACTATCAGATAATTAGCATATGAACAGCAGGGTAGCTGGCCAATAAGTGGTGGTGAACTGGAGATAGTGTCCACAGGTAGGTTAACAATAAGGGCGGGGGGGTGGCGGGTGCTGCGCTGATCGAGTGATCGAGCAGCGCAACAGGCTGGGAGATGTCAGTAGAGGCCGTTTAACTGGTGCCCCACTGGCCACCAAGGTCACTGCGCGTCTCCGGGCCTACATTTCCAGCGTCGTCAGCTCCATGCTGGAAATCGACACGGAGCTGATTTGAATAATAAAATCTTCATTTTAATATCATTAACAGGCTAGGGACTGAAGTCTCCAGGCCTGCAAGCTTCTTCCCCCCACGCCAGGCGTAGTTCATTCCAGCGGGTTTTACAACAGTTCCCCACTAAGAGAGAGCTGGCTGCCTGACCCTGCTGGGGTGAAGGAAGGCTATGGAGGCCCTCCAAGAGGTTGGAGTAAGGGGGAGGTGACCCCTGGGCATTGCCAGCCTGGCACCCTGGCACTGCCCAAGGGACAAAATGGCAATGCCCAAGGAGCACCTTGGCACTGCCCACCAAGCATCAGGCAGTGCCAAAGGGGCAGAGCCAAAGGGGGTGGGGTATATTGGGGGCAGGGTGGGGGGTTCCCGCTGCCACACTGCAGTCGGAGTCAGTGACAGAGGTAGGGAAGGGGCTGATCGTGGGGGGGTGGTGGTGTTTGGGGCTTCGGGGGGTGGGGGGGCGGAGATCGGGATTTCCGGGGGATGGGTGGGGTTGCTCGGGGGATTGAGATTGGGGCGGGGGGGGGGGTTCGATACTGGCCTTGAGACGTCCAGGAGGCCAGCGATCGAGGGGTGGGGGGGATCAGAGGGGCAGACATGCGGGGTTGCTGTGTTGGCCAGCAATCAAGCTGGCCAGGGATTGGGAAGCCGGCAGTGTGGGGCCACTATGCATGTGCCAATCTCCGCTCTGACAGATGCTGCCAGCCTCTTCAGCGGGAATAGGCCCCACCCACAGATTTTCAGCGTGAACCTCCCTGAGGCACTCTACAGTGCACAGAATGTGGGAGATTCATTTTGAAAATCCCGCTAAAAAGTCAGCAGGGTTACTCCCATTTCTATACGAATTTGGCACTTACAATTTTTTTGGGAGAATCCTGATTAACATTTCTAAAGACTGGAATGCAGTTTTCATGCTGGCTGCACATAAAAAGGCAGGGAAGTGTTGCAACATAAGCAAACTCTGCAGGTGACGAAGGAACAAAAAATGACCTCCTGAGGTCCAGCAAGGTGAATGGCATGAATGATGGCAAGTGGCAGTGTTGCATGTCTTGTATAGCATCCACAGGCAATGGGTGCCTAGCATATCTCAGTACCCTCAATTCCTCCTCTTCATAGGTCAGGAATCACTTGTCTAGACAGATGCAGTGTCTGGAGACACTCCATGAAGCTAAACATTTGTACATAGTTTCCACTGGGTACCATCTTCTTTGAACATTCCTTCCTGCTCCTATGTAGCCTCCTCAACCACATCTCATTTGAGCAATGGTTCCCAGCCTTTTATATGTCATGGCACATCTCTATACTATTAAAAAAAATTGAGACATACCTCCTATTTTCTCTGAACTGCCCTCTAGCAAAATACTTTTTTGCAGTGATTTTCAGTTCAGAGAGAATGGCGACACGGGCAGAAAATCGGGAGAAAATCAGGAACTGCAGGTTTCCATGTTTTACTGAACATGTGTGGATGCCAAAAATCATATTTCCACCATAATAATGCTGAGCACTGATAGCTTCATTTCTAGCTATTGCAAAACCTAGGCCATTGACTTGGAAAAATGTAAACAAATCAATATAAATGTAAACAGTATAAAGGGAACCGTTCACAAATAATTTATCCAGACCATAGAAGATTTAATATTTTGAAATGGTCATCAGCGGAGTGGCACCTGAACAGAGTAGTTTAATTGGGAATTTGGAGATAGTAGGAAGTTCTGGTAAGTATTGGTAAGTGGAATCTGTAAAAACTGAAGCCTAGTTTAGGAGTTCAACTAAAATTAGAACTTTAGAAATTCTGGGAGCAGAACTTGCCTTCCAGTGGCAGTTAACTATCAATCAGCTGCAGGTAGTTGTTTTTGAACAGTTGTTAATCACCAGGTGTAGGGTAATTGGGAACTTGGAAATAGTATAAAGAACAAGAGGGCCTGAGCAGAGTGGTTCTGAAAATGGAATGGCACTTGAACAGAGTGGCTTAATTGGAAATTTGGAAACAGTGGGAATTTGGAGAAAAGGAGGGCAGGGGGGGGGTTTGATCTAATAAAGAGTTAAATTACAGCTACAGAAGCAGACTTGGCAGGGAGCAGCAGGGTACTCCGTACACAGTAGGTAGTGGGTAAGTTGTTTTCCCCACTTAATTGCTACATTAAAATAAGAGTTACAGCTCTTTTTAAAAAAGAACCTTAAATAAATTTCTACTGGGCATACATTTAACGTAAGAGTCTTTAAAGTTATGGCAGGGGAGCTCAATCCTGTGTGTTGCACCACCTGCAGCATGTGGGAATTCATAGAAGCTCCTTGCAGTCTGGATGACCATATGTGTGGCAAGTGCCACAGGTTTGATCAACTTGAGCTCCATATTTCGGAGCTTGAACTTTGCTCAAGGCACTGATTTACATCTGTGAGGCTGAGAGTTACGTGGATAGCACATTTTTTGATCTGGTAACCCCGTAGCTTAAGGAAGTGCAGTCAGAGTGGGAATGGATGAGTACCAGTCAGAAGAAGGGATCCAGGCAGGTAGTTAGGAAGGCCCCAGAGTTCATCTTACTCAAGAACCATTTTTCTGTGTTGGAAAATGGTGAGAATGACAGTTCCTCTGGGAGTGTGGCCAGAGTCAAGTTTACGGCACTGTGGGTGGCTCAGCTGCACAAGTGGGGAGGAGTAAGAGTAGAAGAGCAATATTGATAGGAGACTCTATAGTAAGGGGTGCAGATAGGCATTTCTGTGGCTGCCCATGTAACTCCAGGCTGGTGTGTTGCCTCCCTGGTGCCAGGGTCAGGGATGTTATTGTATGGCTGAAGGGCATTCAGAAGGGAGAGGGTGAAAAGATAGAGGTTGTGGTTCACATTGATACCAGCGACATAGGTAGGAAGAGGGATGAGGTCCTGCAACATTTAGGGAGCTAGGTGACAGACTGAAAAGCAGGACCTCAAAGGTTGTAATCTCTGCATTACTCCCAGTGCCATGTGTCAGTGAGTATAGGAATAGGAGGATAGAGCAGATCAATGTGTGGCTGAAGAGATGGTGTAGGAGGGAGGGTTCTAGATTCCTGGATCACTGGGTCTGTTACTGGGGAAGGTAGGACCCGTACAAGTTGGATGGGTTGCAAATATACAGTGGCATTGTATATCTAGCCTTGCCATGCTACTCCCTCGTGTCTTAATCTGTCTATAATGACTCTGCCTTTCAGACAGACTAGTGTTTTCTTCTATATTTGGCTGTGCATCACCTCCTACTTTACCTCCATGCCATATCGCATCCCCCTGCCAAATTAGTTTAAACCACCATTCCCCCATATCCCCCACCCCGCAAACAGCAGTAGTAAACTCCCAGCAAAGATGTTAGTCCCATTCTAGTTTAGGACTGACATGGCAATTTGTGTGTGGAGCCAGATATTGTAGGTGAAGTTTTAAATGAGTACTTTGCATTTGCATTCGCTGTGGAGAAGGGTGATGTAGATAAAGAAATCTAGGAGGGTCAGGGAGGGAGGATGTATTAATGGGCCAAAAAGTGGATAAATCTCCAGGCTCAGATGAAATGTATCCCAGGCTCTGTGGGAGGTAAGGGAAGAGATTGCAGGGGCAATTTTCAAATCCTCTCTGACCACAGGACTGCCAGAGGACTGGAGGACAGCCAATGTGGCAGCCAGTTCTTATTCAAGAAGCAAAGTAGGGAAGAACCAAGAAATTACAGGCCAGTGGGTCTGGCTTCAGTGGTAGGGAAACTATTGGAAAAAATTCTGAGGGAATTAATCTCTACTTGGCGAGGCAAGGATTAATCAAGGATAGTCAGCATGGTTTTGTCAACGGAAGATTATGTCTTACAAATTTGACTGAATTTTTTGAGGAGGTGACGAGGTGTGTAGATGAGGGTAGAGCAAATGATGTAGTCTACATGGACTTCAGTAAGGCTTTTGACAAAGGCTGATGAAGAAGATGAGAGCCCATGAGTTCCAGGGTAATTTGGCAAATTGTATCCAAAATTGGGTGAGTGGCAAGAGGCAGAGGGTGATGGTCAAAGGTTGTTTATGTGACTAAGCCGATGTCCAGTGGTGTTCCGCAGCATTCGGTTCTGGGTCCCTTCTTGTTTGTAGTGTGCATTAATGATCTGGATGTGAATGTAGGCGCTCTGATAAGTTCACAGATGACACAAAAATTGGTGGCGTGGTAAATAGTGAGGAGCAAAGCCTTGGATTACAGCACGATACTAATCAACTGGGCTGAACAGTGCAAATGGAACTTAACCCTGGAAAGGGTTTTTGGGAGGACTAACAGGCAAGGTAATACACAATGAATGGTCAGACCCTAGGAAGTATAGAGGATCAGAAGGACCTTGGTGCGCATGTCCACACATCTCTGAAGACAGCAGGATAGGTAGGTAAGGTGGTTAAGACATATGGGATACTTGCCTTTATTAACTGAGGCATTGAATATAAGAGCAGGGAGGTTATGATGGAGCTGTATAAAATGCTGGTTAAGCCACAGCTGGAGTACTGTGTACTGTTCTGCTCGCCACACTATAGAAAGGAAATGATTGCACTAGAAAAGGTGCAGAGATTCACCAGGGTGTTGCCTGGGCTGGAGCGTTTCAGCTATCAAGGGAGACTGGATAGGCTGAGATTGTTTTGCTTGCAGCCGAGAAAGTTGAGGTGATTGAGGTGTGTAAACCTGATTGAGGTGTGTAAAATTATGAGGGGCATAGATAGGGTGGATAGGAAGGAACTTTTCCCCTTAGCAGAGGTGTCAATAAGCAGGAATCATAGATTTAAGTTAAGGAGCAGGAGGTTTATAGGAGATGTGAGGAAAAGCTTTTTCACCCAGAGGGTAGTGGGAATCTGGAACTCACTGCCTGAAAGGGTGGTAGAGGTAGGAACCCTCACAACATTTAAGAAGTATTTAGATGAGCATTTGAAATGCCATAGCAAACAAGGTTACAGGCCAAGTGTTGAAAAATGGGATTAGAATAGATGCTTGATGGCCTGTGCTAACATGATGGGCCTAAGGGCCTCTTTCCATGTTGTAAACCTCTATGACAATATAGGAAAGACATTGATAAACTGGAAAGAGTGCAGAGAAGATTTACGAGGATGTTGCCAGGACTAATGGGCCTGAGTTATAAGGAGAGGTTGGCTAGGCTAGGGCTTAATTCCTCGGAACATAGGAGAATGAGAGGTGACCTTATTGAGGTGTATAAAATTATAACGGGCATTGATAGGATGAACACACAGTCTTTTTCCCAGGGTAGAGGAATTGAAAACTAGACGACATAGGTTTAAGGTGAGAGGGGAAAGATTTAAATGGCACCTGAGGGGCAACTTCTTCATGCAGAGGGTGGTGCTTATATGGAATGAGCTGCCAGAGAAAGTGGTTGAGGCAGGTTTAACAGCAACATTTAAAAAGCATTTGGATAAGTACATGGATGGAAAAGAATTAGAGGGATATGGGCCAAATGTGGGCAATTGGGACTAGCAGGGAGGGCACCATGGTCGGCATGGACTGGTTGGGCCGAAGGACCTGTTTCCATGCTGTATTGCTCTATGACTCTATGGTTCAACTTGAATGTTGACCGTTTTTTTCCACAGATTATCTGAGTTTTTCCAACACCTTTTCTTTTTATGTCAAATTTCCAGCATCTGCAGTATTTTAAGTATTATTTTTTAAGGTAGGAAAATGAAGTATGAAAAAAATAGGGTAACATTATTAAAAAAGAGGAGAAAGCTGAAGTGCAAGACAGAAATCTCAACACAATGCTAATCCCATATCTAGGCATTAGCTAAACATAACTTGATACAAGTTATTGGTATGGTATCAATATTGTGATTTTCAGAACAGCATATTCTATTTTTATCTCTCTCACTTCTCCCATGGTTTTTTGCACCCTGTTTGAGTTTTTGCTTTTTGTGCAGGTGCATGGGACCTTTACCTTCAGCTCCAAGTTCCATTGGTCATGTGCATGGCCCTAACCAATGTAAAAAATCTAAACTGTGCATGTGCAGCTCTATCCTGGCCGTCATATGCACAGAAGGCCTGAGGTTTATCAGGTTTTGGAGATGCCGACCAAGGAGCTGAAAACAAAAGTTGGTTTTAATTTAATCATGAATTTTTAATCATTTTGCAATTTTTTTTTCACATCACACTGGGTGGCATGGTGATACAGTGGTAAGCACTGCTGCCTCACAGCACCAGGGGCACAGGTTTAATTCCAGCCTTGTGTGACTGTGGAGTTTGCACATTCTCCCCATGTCTGCATGGTTTCCTTCCACAGTCCAAAGATGTGCAGCTCAGGTGGATTGGCCATGCTAAATTGCTCGTTATTGATGTGTAGGTTAGATGGATTAGCCATGGTAAATGTGTGGGGTTACAGGGATAGGGTGGGGGATGGGCCAGGGTAAGGTGCTCTTTCAGAGAGTCGGTGCAGACTTGATGGGATAAATGGTCTCCTTCTGAATTGAAGATATTCTATGGATCTTCACGGCTCATTGGTTGGGAACCAATGCCATAGACTGTTAAGATGCTGATGCTCCTCTGCTGCCCTCTCCATGTGGTTCATACAATCTTTTCAACACTTCTAGTCATGAAGAGGTTATGCAGGGCACCCATCTACATGAAGCTTTCACAGCATAATGGCTCTCCCAACACCGCCACCCCTTACATCGCCTGTACTCCCAATGAAAAACACTGGCTACTTAAAAAGTTCAATTTCAGTGCTTGCGTGTGCGGTCCAGATCTGGTTCCCTGACCGTCCATATGAAATTTGGCCAGCAGCAGGAAAACTAATGGATACATTCTGTATTCGCCCTCCATTTTCCTGCCCACCAATTCCATCGCTACAGGACTAGTGAAGTCCCAAGCCCAAGATGAGCCTTATCTCGTCAGCTTGGATCTTGTTTATCTCTCTTGTGGGGACCTTGAATTAGATTAAATTGGAATTTGAATTTGGTTTTTGGAGCAAGCAAGGAATGGGTTTGCCCGATCCATTTTGAGAATTGGCTTTGTAACTTTAAGAATGGAGTGAAAATATTTTTTCAAAACTAGTAAAATTCCACCCATTCAGTTTTCTTTTTCTAAATAAGCAGTGGACTTGAGTATTTCCAGCATTTTTCCGTTTTTATTATTCATTTTTTTTGCTTTAAGTCCATGGTAAACCATGGCAAAGTCAGTAACTAAAATTTGTCCAAGTCAGTGTTCTCAACTGAAGACTTTCATTCCAGATCAGCGGTTGCTGAACTTCTCTCTCAACCATTGCACGGGTCCATCTTTTCCAAACTATTTCCAACCCCGGGCGCCCCAGCCTGTTTATACCGTGTTTTTTCCCATCAGGTTGACAGCCCCGCTTGAAGCTGGGCTCAGTTAAACCCCAATAATTACTCGCCCCGCCCCCGGCTCTTACGTGCATCCTTCAACCAGACAGTGAAACCAAGCGCAGGCGAATCAACAGTGCGGGCGATCTGCGAGTTTCTGCTCTTTCTCCGGGGGAGGAGAATGAGATAACACAGAGTGGGAGGCAAAAAGAACCGGGTTCAGGGGGCGGAGCCATCCGGTGTATGGGCGGGGCTATCCGGTTGTGGGCGGGACCCATCGAGGCTAGTCGGGGTGTGGGCGGAGTCTCTGCCTGGAAGGTCGGGCCGGTTGACGGTTGGCGCTGGAATTCTGGAACCAGTTTGAAAATGTCCCGAGCGCCAGGAGGAGCCCAGCGAGCGTCCAGCTGCACGTGGGCTTTCAGCTCGAGCAGAGCTGACAATCTCCCAGGAAGAAAAAGTCACAAATTATGCTGCATTTATAGATTTACAGTGGTGTGAGAAATAATTGTTCAATAGTCTTTGTAGCCTAAGCTGAAAGTATTCACAACATTTCTGTCCTTGTGTTCGAGGGCAATGATATAAATCTTTGGTAAATTTTCAAGCAAATTCGTTGAGGGCACGAAGTGGCTTGTATATTTTGGGGGGTTTGAAAAGGCACAATCCGCTCGATTTTTTTTAGATTTTGAATTAAAATTATGCTTTTGATCATTTAAAATACTTTATCCAGCATTAATGGTTTGGTTTTGAATTTTAAGAACATAGAAATAGGAACGGGAGTCAAATATTCGACTCCTGAATGTGCTCTGCCAATTACTACAATCATCACTAATCCAGCTCAATTCCACATTCCTGCCTGCATCCCAATGCTCTTGATTCGAAGAGAGTTCAAAAATCTCAGTGGCACAGTGGTTAGCACCGGGGACAAAGGTTCAATTCCAGCCTCAGGTATCTGTGTGCAGTTTGCATGTTCTCCCCGTGTGTCGGTGGGTTTCCTCCTGGTGCCCTGGTTTCATCCCACAATCAAAAAATGTGCAGTTTAGATGGATTGACCATCTTGGCCCTGTTTGACAATCTCAGCGTGAGGACGTGTTCAAAAGGAGTATCAAAAGTATACATGTACTTAGAATCATAGAATCCCTACAGTGCAGAAGGAGGCCATTCGGCCCATCAAGTCTGCACCGACCACAATCCCACCCAGGCCCTACCCCCACATATTTACCCGCTAATCCCTCTAACCTACGCATTTTAGGATTCTAAGGGGCAATTTTTTTAACCTGGCCAATCAACCTAACCCGCACATCTTTGGACTGTGGGAGGAAACCGGAGCACCCAGAGGAAACCCATGCAGACACAAGGAGAACGTGCAAACTCCACACAGACAGTGACCCGAGCCGGGAATCGAACCCGGGACCCTGGAGCTGTGAAGCAGCAGTGCTAACCACTGTGCTACCGTGCCACCCCACTTGTGTGGCAATCAACATTTGATCATTCCAGAACCAGCAAATACAGGGTGCCTACAGAATGGACAGCAATGAGCAGATGTATTACTGATGTAATAGTCCTAATAATCAGAGAGGAGATCTGGTACAGCTTTAAGTACTTGACAAGAAGGAGCCAAAGAAGATTAATGTATTCCTTGTACAACAATACCAAAACTACATGAGCACATTTGGCCATACTTGCCCAGCTGAAACACTTTTCAACACTTCCCCTCCATATTATAATAAAGTGTTCTCATTTAAGGTTTACGCACCTAAGTGGATTCATTCATGTGTTGGAAACAGGCCCTTGGTTCATTGTCTGCTGATGCTTCATCCTGAACTATTATTTTGGCAGTTTTTAATCGGTGGTGGTTTGCCTTTGCTTTCCATTCTCAAGGGCATGGTGAGGAAACAAGTGCCAAGTCTCCCTTAGACAGAAAGGGAATTAAACCTGCACTACTGATGTTCCTGAATCACAATGTTTGCCAACTGAGGTAACCGGTTCTCACTTACATGGATTGAGTCATAGAATTCCATCCTTAGAATGATACAAAATAAAAGAAAAACATAATTTGCTTTATTTGGTTATTTTAGCCCTGATTGTACATTATATGCCATGTAGCATAACTGTTGCTGCTATAAATCTGCAAGTCCTCCAACACACCATGAAGGACATCACAAGTGACTTACGAGGGATTGATGAGAAAGAACCCCTTTACTCTGTGGTGTCTTATTACTTTCTTCTACCCATCCATTGTTATAAAACTGACCTTTTCTTCAAATCACTCGAAGATCCTGTGCCAGACCAGAATGCAGTTCCAATGCAACAACATGCTTTTATATAGCCTCTTTAATATAGTAAAATCATTCCAAGATGCTTCAAAGGAGTTAAAATGTGACAGCGAGCCACATAAAGATGAAAAGGCCATAGAGAGAATTTAACATAAGGATGAGAATATTAAAGTCGAGGTTTGTTAGACAGGAAACTAATGTAAGTCAGCAATCACACTGTAAATATGTAAAAGGGACTTGAGTGAAAATTAGTAAACATAACAGAGTTTTGGATGAAATACAATACGGAAATATGGAATGAAAAGGAGGTATAAGTAGATACATAGATGTTAGAAATAGAACATTGTACTCAAACAAGGTGCAGGAGAGAGCAGTTTTCCTCTTCTACTGAAATAGTCTTGTCTGTTTATTATAGCTACAAAGTTGAACATTTGGGCAACTTCTGAGTCACTAATGAAATAAAATGTTGGAAACTGGGTAAGTCAATGAATTCTTTATTTTTATTAAAATTCTTAAACACCTCCAACACGTTTTGTTAAAAAGTTACATTAAACCATTTGACACTGCATCATATTGAACAAGGTTCTTAGAAATGTCAACATCCTCTTGGTCTTTTGTAAACTAAGCTTGTAAAAGTGAGACTGAGACTTTATTTCTATTAAACATTTAACATGCCATATACTAAATGCATCCCTCGGTCAAATAATTTCATGTTTTTCAGTCCAGTGTAAAACATGAGATTTCAATTTGTGTAAATTTTCTGATGAATGTGTCCTAGGGCATACAGGGTAGACAATGGCAGGGGCATATCAGGCACTCCATGCCACCCACGCCCTGTTTATTTTTACATTTTACAGACTTTTAAGCAGTGCTTTCTTTGAATTTTTAACCTTGTTTCAGGTTGTGAAACAAGGAGGGAAAGTCTACACTGCTGCGCAACATAATTTGGCTGCGAAGGAGCAGGAGCCCTCATTAGAAGGGCAAAGGTATCCTGAAAATGTGGAACTTCTGTTAAAGAACTGCAGGCCACAAAAATACAGTTAAGGGCCCTGTAGAAAGTGAGAGAGAAATTCCCATCACTGGGCCTTCTTGCTCTAAAAAGGGACATCACTGGACCTTCTGCTATTGACTCAGGGACTACCATCACTTTGCAGGTGATAGGATCAGCAGGATCAATGACATATGCCAAGAAAGCCATTTCAGTTGAGTGGCTCCACTTCCCTATTTTAATTTTCAAATAGTAGGGTGGTGAATGGGCAGCTCGCAACTTTCCCTGCTGGAGTAGGGAGGGGAAAATTTGGGTCAGGGCACAGATGTGGTGGTGTTCGGGAGAAAACCCAGTCTGGAGAGTCTTAGTCTATTGCAAGTACATTGTCCCCAGTATTTCTGCAAAAAGTAAATTGATACTTCCATGAAGGGTAATTATGAACTAATCATAGAATCCCTACAGTGCAGAAGGAGGCCATTCGGCCCATAGAGCCAGCACCGACAGCAATTCCACCCAGACCCCATCCCTGCAACTCCACATATTTACCCTCCTAATCCCCCTACCTAAGGGATTGATCAAGCGCACTCTTCATGAACTATTCACAGCTCTAACCAAATCATTTAAAAAATATTTATTGATACAGTATGGACTACTTTATCTGAGAGTTTGTTCTATGTATCCGTTAGTCTGGAGTAAAAAACATTTTCCAAATCTCTTGCCTCACTCCAGGCTTGTTCATGTTATACTGAGTCATCAAGTTCTGTGCTCAAAGTCTAAATAATTGACTAACTGCTGGTCAGAGTTCAGCAGGCATCTGCTGTTGTTATCTGATGAACATACTCACTGCAGCCCCTTTCTCAAGTGTTTCATGTTTTCCCAAGAACAGAGAAGACCCATAGTGGGCTGCAGTTCTGCCTCCCCTGTAGGACAAGGGACTGAAAAACTGGAAATTAACCTGGTCAGACTAAATTTTCTGCTCACGAATAATCACAAACAGACCATACAAATGACAAGCAGGACACAGTAAATACTACAAGAATAAATATGTGACCAGAGTTCAGTAGTAACAATGCAGCTGAATAAACTACGGCAGAGTACAAAAATAATTTGCTACAATGTAAAATAGTTTCTCAAGTCTTTTTTGTAATTGTGAAAATTGAAATATGCAGTTTCAACAGCTTTAGGAGTAAGAGTTCAAAAAGATTCAAACTCTTGAAGTGAAAATTTCAGCAGGTGAGTTCATACACAAACTGAACATCATAACAAATGGCAGGGAGGCTTAGTGATATCTAGGACTGTACAAATAAGATTGGTCTGCTGCTACCTATTGGTAATCAGAATCTGGCTTCCCCTTCAACCCTTTCAGCAAAGGAAAAATTGGCTTGACACCAGCAACTATTTTTATGCAAGCAAAATCATGCATTTACCTAGTATTTTGTCACCTCCATCGAGCGTCTGAATGTATGACACAACCAATTAATATTGAACTTTAAAGTGTACTGTTTTTAAGAAAGGGCGAACACAACCGAAATTCTGTGCACAGAGATGCCACACAGCAAACTTGATAAATGCTTAGTTAATCTGCTTTTGTCTGAAAGAAAAATATTGGCCAGAACTTCAGGACAACTCACTACTTCTCTTTATGTGGGATCTTTTTATCCATCTGAACATGAAGAGTGGCCTCAGTTTCAATTCTTCTCTAAAAGACAATGGATGAAAGCCCCACTCGCTGACAAGGCTTTGCAATCCCACCAAAGTCAATGGAGTTTTAAATGTCTTGCTGTATTTTCCAGCTACACCCTTGCCATGGCAGGTCCGTAAGATTCTGCCCAATATGTATCTAAGTACTGCACCGAGTCTGTCTAGATTGTATTTTTACATTTGATGTAGATTTTTAAGATGCTGGGTGATGGGCATGAGTGGCACAGGTTGATAAATAATGACTATGAGTGACACTGAATAGGTGATGGATGTCACTATTGCAGAGAGATACTAACAAGTGTGAATGGCACACATTAATTGGTGGTGGGTTTAAATGCAGCAGATTAGTAGTAATTGGTGAAAATGCACAGGTTAGTTGGTATAAGTATATTTTGCACAATGACTTTTTTTAGGTGTCATTAGTAGATGGAGCACATGTTAATGGCGCAAGTTGGTAAGTGATAAATGTGAGTAGCACGAACTAATTGGAGGCAGATGTGATTGATACACAGTGTGTAAATGATATAAAGTAGTACTTGGGTGTGCATGACCCAACAATATTACATCATGGATGTTTTGTTTTATTCTTTCATGGGATTTAAATGGCATGGGCAAGGCAAGCATTCATTGCCCATCCCACTGACATGGACTAGATGCAAGAATGAGTGCTAAAGGTTGGATGATGGTATGCTTTTTTACTCTCTCAGGAAAAATCTTGCAATGTACTTCATCATCTCATGAAGTATCTAACTAGGAGTCAAAGCTCATTCAGGATGGAGACCTCTAATTGCTTCCCTGAGTTAACTCTTGCTGTGCTACAGTTTCACAAGCATTAGACATCCTATTTTCAAGTGATTATGTTTGAAATTATCTAGTAACTGTCAGTAGGTCTTTCGATTATCGGATTTGAGCACAATCCTATCTTCCCCCAACATTCATATGAGCACTTTCCTGCAGATATTATGATTGTCAAAATGTCAGATGAATTAATAAACTCTACCAGCCATATTACAAACTTGAGCTCAGTCTTTGTCAACTGTTACCTTTTTAAATACATATGAAAGAAAGAATGCAAGAGAAGCAGAAATTGCAATGACAGATCAACTAAATAGGGTAAATTTTGAGTCTTCGGGGCGATTTTTCCATCCCGCTGCACTAATTTTTTAGTGCAGCGGGCTGAGAGAATCACGTGACAGCCGATTCACGGGATTCCCGCGAGCATTTGCCTGTGTCTCCCAGACCTGGATTTCCAGCGGCGTCAACAAGGTGCCAGAAATCAGCTGGGAGGAAGGGATAACAGTTAAATAGTATTTTACATGCTATTTAAGTGCTATTAGCGGGCCCGGGACTGAATTTTCCGGGCCTGCTACCATCTACCATCCTGCCGACTGTTACACTCCAGTGGAGATTACTATAGCTTCCAACAGCAAGACGACCCTGCTGAATGAAGGGGGCAATCGGGGCCTCCTAGGGGTGGTGAGGGGTGGTGTCCCCTGGGCATGGGCACACTAGCAGTACTGACCTGTGCCCCCAGCACTGCCCAAGGGGCAAAGTGCCCATGCCCAGGGGCCACCTTGGCACTGCCCATCGGGAATGAGGCAGTGCCAAGGGGGCAGGGCCCATTGGGGGTGCAGCCTAGGGACTGGGACTGCTGGGGCAATGCCTAGGGGGTGATCAGTGGGGATGGGTCCCGCTGCCACACTGGGATCCGGTCAGGGCTGGAGGGAGGCCAGCGGTCGGGGCGGGCTGGAGGATGTGGTCAGCCGGGGGGGGGGAGGGTCTGCCAGGGGTGGGGTGGATGAGGATCGTCACAGCTGTTGTGGGGCGGGGAGGGGGGGGGGCGGCTGGAGATCAGGGCGGCCGGGACAGAGGGGGTTCGAGGCTGGCCCACGAATTGTCAGGGGGGCTGTGATTGTGGGTTGGGGGGCCAGCACTGTGAGGGTCCCGGGCTGGCCAGCAAACTGCAGGCTGACAGTGCGGAGCACTGCACATGCGCAGAGGCCCACTAATTTTAGCCTCTCCAACATGAACAGGCCCCACCCACTGAAATCTAATGATATTTACGCTGGTGGCCTCTGCATTGCAGACTGTGGGAGATTCTAGTCTGAACCCCCACTGAAAACACCAGCATGAATTACTCCAATTTTCCCACAAATTCGACTTAGAATTTTGTTGTGAGAACCTTCATTTGCAGTGTGATGACTGACATGTGTGCAGATCAGAAAATTGTGGGTGCACAATTTTCCAATTTATTGTTCAGATTACTGATTCTCTGTCCACTGTTCAGTGGCTTGATTGCAGAGAACAGCTCTGCACAGCCTTAAATAGGTATCTTTCCTGCTGGGGAAAAGCTGGAAATGGAGAGACTGGGCCACAGTGCGGCACAGGATTGCCTTTCTATCTCTCACTCTGTCTCGGCTTGGGCCCTTTTGAAGCCCTGGGAATTGACTTACATTTTTGGCCTAAATTCCAAATTCCTGCATGCTCCCTCCATCCCTGTAACACCAAGGGTAGGATTTTCCAGTTGCACTCGCCCCAAAACCAGAAAATCCTGCCCGAGGTCAACAGACTTTTGCATGGTTCTGCACCTCCTCCCCTTCACTCCATTTCCTGTGGCAGGCAGGACGGAAAAATTCCCTTCTATAATTCTGTCCTCTCTTTTCAGTTCCTTCCATTCTGCTTTAAAAAAAATCTCGTGTTTTTCTTCCATTGTGTCGTTCAATTCCAAATGTACTCTTATTTTTAAGCTTTCACCTCCTGCTAGTATTTACTGTTTTGCACTCTTCAGTATTAAGAACTTTTGAGGTTTGTGGCTGCACAACGAGGACTTTAGGTTGCAATTGGTTGCCAATCAATAAAACAGCGGCATAACTTACATTTCACCATCTATTGTTCTGCACGGCCATTACCATCTGTCATGTTGAACTATTTAAATGTAATGCAAATTAAGTTAATGATTAAAACTAATCATTGGTATTGATGTTTAGTATATGTATATTTTATGTGTGGGGAATGGCCATATATTGATATGCAATTGTGCGGGACAAGCTGGATGGACCATCGTGTCTTTACCCGTCGGTTATTCATATTTTTGTATTGACTTCCACTATCATATATTTTAAGTAACTTGGATTTGGGGATGGTTATTGCTACTCCATTATAGCTAAATTAATTATTAATTTATTCGTGCATTAAGCTGGAACATGCAACATTGGCTGCCTCCTGAAAGGTTGGAACCTATCATGATTACAGTGTGTGTTATTTCTTTTATAATATGAGACGATAACAGGTAGGATTTTTATATTGCATTTTCAGATGCTGTAATTTTAGCCCAGATTTTGCAGGGTTTTCAATGGGAAAATGTCAGTACCTAGTTCACAGAATCATAGAATTGTTACAGCACAGAAGGAGGCCATTCAGCTTGTCGTTTCTGCAGCTTTCTGTAGGAGCAATTTACCTAGTGCCACTTCCCACCTTCTCCCCGTAAACTGTACATTCTTTCTTTTCAGATGACAATCCAATTCCCTCCTGTGTGCGTTGATTGAATTTGCCTCCACCATACTTTCAGGCAGTGCATTCCTGATTCTAACCACTCACTGCATCCTCCTCACAGTTCCAAGCTTTGTATCATCTGCAAATTTTGAAATCGTACCCTGTACACCAAGGTCGAGGACATTAACAAACATCAGAAAGATCAAAAGTCCCAATACCGACCTTCGGGGAGCTCCACTACAAACCTTCTTCCAGTTCAAAAAACATTCATTACCCACTACTCTCTGTTTCTCTTGCTCAGCAAATTTTCTATCTGTGTTGCTACTGTCTATTTTATTCCAGAAGCTATTACTTTGTCCACAAGTCTGTTTTGCGACACTTGATCAAATGTTTTCTGCAAGATTGTCATTGACTTCAGGAAGCGTAAAGGAGAACATGCCCCTGCCTACATCAATGGGAAGAAGGAGAAAGGATCAAAAGCTTCAGGTTTTTAGGTGTCCAGATCACCAACAACCTGTTGTGGTCTCTCCATGCCGACACTACAGTTAAGAAAGCCGACCAAAGCCTCTACTTTCACAGAAGACTAAGGAAATTTGGCATGTCAGCTACGACTCTCACCAACTTTTATAGATGCACCATAGAAAGCATTCTTTCTGGTTGTATCACAGCTTGGTATGGCTCCTGCTCTGCCCAAGACCGCAAGGCACTACAAAAGGTCGTGAGTGCAGCCCAATCCATCACACAAACCAGCCTCCCATCCATTGACTGTCTACACTTCCCGCTGCCTCAGCAAAGCAGCCTGCATAATTAAGGACCCCATGCACCCCGGACATTCTCTCTTCCACCTTCCTCCTTCAGGAAAAAGATACAAAAGTCTGAGGTCACATACCAACCGACTCAAAAACAGCTTCCCTGCTGCTGTCAGACTTTTGAATGGACTTACCTTGCATTAAGTTGATCTTTCTCTACACACTAGCTATGACTGTAACACTACATTCTGCACTCTCTCGTTTCCTTCTCTATGAACTGTATGTTTTGTCTGTATAGCGCGCAAGAAACAATACTTTTCACTGTATGTTAATATATGTGACAATAATAAATCAAACCATGTACACCACATCAACAACATTAGCCTCATCAACCTTCTCTGTTAGCTCATCAAAGAGCTCCAGAAAATTAGTTAAACATAATTTGCCTTTGACAAATCCATGCTGGCTTTCCTTAATTATCCTGCATTTGCTGGTGACTACTAATTTTGTCACAAATCTTTGTTTCTAAAAACCTTCTCACCACTGTGACTGACTGGCGTATAGTTGCTAGACTTGTCTTTGAATGCTTTTTTGAACAAGAATGTAACAGGTAGAATTTTCCACCCTCTAGCACCACCCTAAAGGAAGACTGGAAAATTATGCCCAGTGCTTCTGCAGTTTCCACTTTCACTTCCCTCAGTATCCTTAGATGCATCGCATCTGACCCTAGTGCCGTCTCAACCCTAGTTATGGACAGTCTATCCCATGCCGCCTCCTAATCAATTTTAAACCTTTCAAGTCTCTGCATTACCTTTCTACCTTTCTATGGTGCATCATGACTCGCACAGCATCTTCTTCTTTGGTAAAGAAAGATGCAAGTATTCTTTTTGTACCATGCCGCTTGCCTCCATGTGTAAATCCCCTTTGTGTTCCCGAGTCAGCCCTTCTCCTCCTTTCACCACTCATCTACCATTTGCTAGTTGGTCTAATGGAGCAATCCATGAGCCTCTTGGACCTAAGACTGAAGCAAAGATGACAAGGATTTGTCAGGCCCCATCCATGTCAAAGTGAATAATACTTTCAGGGCTCAGCAAACAAGCATTGGTGCAGAAGTCATCAGCAGATCCCTGCCAGGAACTGATATAAAAAGAATGAGGGCTGTGATCACCTAGACAGCTGTAGTGTATTGAGAATTGTATTGTGCACTTTTCAATCAGATAGGAGATCTTACACTTGCATCTCTATTTGTATGGAAGCAAGTTTGGTAACAGACCACACTAAGTTTGTTCAACAATCCATGTAGCAGACCACCTACTCGAATAGAGTGTTGGATACTCCAACTACAAGAGTACAAGTTCCACGTTGAGAATCAGCCAAGCAAGCTCAACCCAGCAGACAATCTTTCATGGCATCTGTGGCCAACAGTCAATCTGATCATGAAGAAACAGTTGCTGAACAACATCTTAACTAAGTATAAATGTGTTGCCAAAGTCGTTGAAACTAGCTGACATCAAAGTGACAACAAAACAAGAAGTGGTATTGTAACTATTTGTGACAGCTATGGACTCACAAAACTGGAAAGATGCAATTGGAAGAGTGTCTGCAAATGAAATCACTCACACACTACAAAGTCTTTATAATGTTCAAAATGTGCTCACCCATTGCAACCACATCTGCGCCAGGATTCTCTGGTCTTGCATGCTCTGCTACTGCTACCAACGAGAACAGAAATTTGGCACTCAGCCAAATCTCCATTCACAGCAACGTGACTGGAGAATCCCAGCTATGGGTGAGGTTGGAGAATTCCGGCCCTGATCTTTTATTACGCAGCAACTGTATTGTAATTCACAAACAGTGAAAGAAAATACTGTGGATAAAGCATATGAAAGTCACCAGGGAATTGTCAAAACCAAACAATTCCTTTGGAAAAGGTATGGTTCCCAAGATTTGACCACAAAATTGGTAGAGCACAAAATCAATTACTTTTGGCCATGTCAAGCAGCAATAATGTCAAATCTTTGTGATCTGCCCAAGATGTCTGAACCCCCTGCAGCATCATAGATTAAAGCAAATAATCCCCTTATAACCTCCAGCCATTATAGATCAATGATCACTGCTAAGTGTGGTCCACAAATCTTCACACAGCATTCTTCAAAACACTGAAAACACTATTCATAAGCATCAAATCCAATTCAGATATCGACATCTCAGATGAAGAGTGTGAGTTATATCAGATGAAATCCTGACAAGAGAAAACGCCCATCATACAAAAGTGATTATTTTAGGAAATTGACTATTTTCAGTTGGCGAACAGATCTTTCATCTTATTATATGTGACTGAGTGCAGTCGATACAGAAGTCAGAATAGTAATAATGTTACTGGTGAAGTTCAGTGTTCAAGTGATGTGAAGTTTATTGTTTATACTTTTGAAAACAAATTATTGAAATATGCTATGCTTCTCATTTACTCGGAAGTGGGGATGTGTAGCGTGTTGAGAACAGCATTGTGCTCTTTGTCTACTTAAGGATCCCATTCACTTGTATAGTAGAGGGAGTCTGGAAAGAGAATTTTAAAAAATCATTGTTTTAACTAATGGTGCAGTTCTAGCTTCTGAATAAATCTTACTGTTCCTTCCCAAGAACTTTACCACAACCGTGGCCAGTGTGGCCACCTACTTCTCCTGGAAGGAGGTCTGCTTTCAAAAGGCTGAAATTGTCTGCAACTGCCTGCTGAGAGCCTGTGTTTTCTGAGGACCTGCTGTTCATAGAAGTCGAGGAAGCTGATCCGAGGCCGATTGACCCTGTACTGGGGCTATCATATCCTTACAAGTGCAGCTCAATCCTCATCCACTCTGATCTGTGAAGCTGCATGTGGCCATGGAAAAGGCAGCTGCCACCGCCCTTGCCACTATGACTGGAGCTAAGCTGCAGCTCTTTAGAGGTCCAGGCAACTGCAGAATGGTTTGCTCCCAGGTTGCAGGCAGTTCCCCGAGCCAAGGAGTTGAGTTTGAATTTGGTGGAATACAAAGCACTGAACAAAAACCTTTGTTTCAAAACAAAATCAGTGAATTCAGGCTGAAAGATGCATTTCCGTTGTGCTAGCCTTTCACTGTGGCTGACCAGACATTTGCTGATTTCAGTCTTTATACTGTTGCTATCAGGCCAGCTTCAACAATAACTTCCTGCTATGCCCCTCACAACCTGGTGAACTGCAGAAGTATTATGACTCCAGTGCTCTGGCTGGGAAGTCAGAATGCGGATCCAAAAGGGTTCCTGAAAGACAGGGGAATGATGTTGGGATTCCAACACGACATCAATTTCAGGGGATGTAACTTCCTGCATTCATGCAAAGTTGCCTCTTCATGGCTAAGAAAATTCTCCCATAATTTTCATACCAACTGATTTTTAAGAGTTTGTCACATGATTTATGAGGCACTGGAGTTATTAATACTATTAAGAACAATTATATCACCATCAACGTCATGATAGTTGAGATTACCAAACTCATTACAGTCCAGGAACTGAAATAGGGACCTTAAGGTCAATGTTAACAAATTACATTGAAGTCCGAACTGGTCTAGTGGCATTTCTCTCTGGCATGTTTGAGGCATTTCTCATCCAGACTCACTAAGTATGATATCAGTAAAACTAAGCTTCTGTGACGATGACAGCCTAAACTTAAAAGAATGGTTGAGACATGATGGGATTGGATTTTGAGAAGCAATTAGATAAAATGGGCACTGGAATAGAGAAAGTTGAGAGGTGTTTTTCTGAAAGGATTGGATAATGTAGACCATGACAAGCAGTTACATTTTGTCTGGAACAGTAGAACTAGATGACATGCCAACACTGAAGAAGGTCAGTTGAAAACTAATCTGTGGAAACATCACTTACAATGAGCAAGTTGATGGAAGGGCTCTCCAGGGATATATTTAATTTACACATTACCTACAAATAAAGAATGGTAGCAGAATATACACTTATTTAACATGGACGTACTTTTGAAAAAAACAGGTGGAAGCAGAAAATAGTGACTTATTTAAATACAATTTAGATTTCTTTTAGAAAATAATATTTAGAGATACAGCATATGAATCACGTGTGACCTCACATTTGATCAGTTCAGCATACTTGGGAGAAAGAGATAACATATGGTTCCCAAAGTTTTCCATTCCTTGCTTCATGCCTGGGCCTACTGTAGACTTACTACTGCATTGAGTGATTGAGATAAATAGCATATATACACTTAAGGGGAAACTAAATGAGTATGAAGGAGAAAGGAAGAGAAGAATATGCAAATATGGTGAGATGAAAATTGGTGGGAGAAGACTCAAGTGGAGTATAAATGTAGACAGAGACCTTTTGAGCCAAATAGCCTGTCTGGGTTTTAAATTCAATATACTTGGTAATTATTGATTGGCATTATTAATGAACAATTTCTTTATTGTTATATCATGCATTTGCCATAATGGTGGAAGGTGAAATAGGTGGGGCGGAATCTTCCAAAAAATACACTGGCTCAGGCGAGAAAACTGGTCTGAAGCTCGCAGGCTTCACAGCTGGCTTTTCTCACTTGATTGAACAACACACTGTGCATTTAAAAGGGGAAGCAAGATTCGCACCATCAACTGGTAAGGCCACAAATCCTGAGATCAGGGTGTAATCTTTAAAGGATGCCCTGATCTCTCATTTAAATAAAAGGCCAGGTTTCCAGTGCCAGGGTACCAGGTCCCTCAACACCTGAGGGCTGTTCGACCCTCTGCGCCCCTGGTCATCACAGTCAAAATTTGCATGAAGTACTGACACAGCGTGAGATTAGTTGTATCTTGTATACATATTAATCCTGAAGCACTGAAACTTTTTCACACTAAACACTAGAGAACCACAGTAAAACATGGAGGATGGAGCAATCTGTGTATCTGTAGAACTCTGCATTTCTGTAGAAAATGGAATTGTCTATTTATGACCATGAATGCGACTGTTGCAATATTTTTGTTGGCATGGCCCTCCCCATGGCTAGCCCCAAAACCCTCACTTCCATGGTCAGCCCAGACACCTCCCAATGGCTAGATGTCCCCTCCCTCACCCCATGTCCAGCCCTGATCACCCCCTCCTTCCCAACTAATGCAGAATGCGAAGCGGGACTCTCCACCCCAACCCCCGCTACCACCACTACCAATCGGCCTGCTCAGTAGGCCCTGCCCTCTCAGGCTCCACCCCCTCAGTGCCCCATGGGCAGTGCCAGGCTGAAGGTGCCAAGCTGACACTGCCCCAGGGGCACTCCCTTGCCCCAACATCCTGGGAGGGCTCCTCAATGGCCTCTGTCCCCACCAGCAGGGTGATCATGTCTGGTCCTCATTTATGGGGACCAGCTTTAATCCCTACTGGTGGGAATCTTTTCAGCAGGGTAGGAGACATTAGCAAGCTCCGAGAATACTGTCCCGGGCTCACTAATCATATTAAAACTGCGATTTCCATATGGTAATCAGCCTTGCGCTGATTTCTGGCACGAGGCTAATTACGTTTTAAAAAATGGCCTTGGAGAGTTGGAACCGGCTGGATGCCGGTTGCGAATCCCACTACAGGCCCCCCACTGATATCTCCCAGCCTACAGCGCTACTCAAGCAGCTCAGTGGGCTGGGAGAATCATCTGCTCTTTCAGTTTTGAATATTCCTCAGCTATCAATATTGCAGTTGCTAGTTTTGTAAACTTTATTGCATGCCAAATAGCAATGCAACCTATTCCGCAAAGACTGACAGTATGGAGATTGCAGATAAATGCTGTCATTAACCGCTTAAAAATTTAAGATGCTCAATTTTTCTAACCTCATGGGGCAGCCTGCAATTGTAACTCTAAACAAATGCATCACTTGGTACAATGGCATTCAACAGCAGCATCCTCTCACAGGCTAACCTGCCCAGCACTGGGGCTCTAAACACCCAAAACCAGCTCTGCTGTGTTGGACATGTTGTTCATTTGCCTGACATCAGACACCCAATGCAATTGCTCTGCTCAGAGCAGGAGGCCAGCGGAATTACTTTAGGAGTGTTATCTAAGCATCCTTGAAGAGGTGAAACATATCCCTGGACCCATGGGAGACCCTGGCTTGTGGCTGAACAAAATGGGGAAGGCTTGTTCAGGAGGGCACTGAACTTTCACCATTGAGAGACTTCGTCAGGAGTGTGTAGAGGTGAAATCAAAGCATTGGAAGGAGTGCACAAACCTCCAAACAGCCTATTTAGCCATACTGTGGGCGGCACGATGGCACAGTGGTTAGCAGGGACCCGGGTTCGATTCCCGGCTTGGGTCATTGTGTGGAATCTGCACCTTCTCCCTATGTTTGCATGGGTTTCCTCCAGGTGCTCTGGCTTCCTCCCAAAGTCTGAAAGATGTGCTTTTTAGGTGCATTGGCCATGCTAAACTCCCACTCAGTGTACCTGAATAGGTGCTGGAGTGTGGCAACTATGAGATTTTCAAGGTAACATCATTGCAGTGTTAATGTAAACCTACTTGTGACATTAATAAATAAACTTTAAACTTAAAACGCCACCTGCCCCACATATGGCAGTGTCTTGTCAGCTTGTCAGCCATTTTAGAGCTCAAGCAAGCCCTCCTCCATCCTGAGGGACTGCCTAACTGGAAGAAGATAGTGGCATCATTCAAGTTGAAAAGTATCTTTTTTTGGCCACAGTCATGAAATTTTCAAAGATTTCTTGTGATTCCTCTTTCTTCTTGCTGGTGGATGTCTTACCCCTTTAAGAGTTGATGAATCTGTTTCTCAGCTTGTTTTGGAAGGCATTCTTCCAGTTGTTAAGTGTAGCAACATAAAGAAATATAATGGAATGATTTTCTACATTCACATTTTCTGCCAATATTATAACCATTGACCGTTCCACCAAGTAAAATAATTATATCAAATTAAGTTAGTTCGTTAGTTATAACTCCCATCTTCTTGCTGACAACAAACCTTTCCTGTTTATTAAGAATTACCTCTTCACAGGAAATATTCACCAATATTGGATAAGATGGCAATTCTTAACATTGGCTTCTTCTCTGGAAAATAATTATCCGATGAGACTCTTGTGTATTCAACAACAATGAGGGACAATTATCTATTACTTTTAGAATTGTTTTTTCTTGCTGAAGTTCAAGTTGAGGGTCATGAATGCTGAAGATTGGAATACTATTGAACTCATACCAAAGGACAGCATCTATTACCATGTGTAAAAACAGCCTAAAATTCCTGGGCTTTTACAAAAAAATTCTAAGTGCCAAATGAGTGAGAAAACGGGAGAGTTGCAGACTCAGGAAAGTTGGCTGCTGAGCTCTAGGGGCCCCATTGTACAGGCACCCTGATCTCCCAGTGTACATGAGATATGCTTCCTCAACATGGTGTCCCAGGAGAGTATTTTTAATAAAATTAACCCATCAAATCTGGCATGTGTCTTTGGAGTGAACCAACCTAATCTATCTGGCCCACAAATGACAAATGACCTGCAACATTGCATCCCCCCGCCCCCCCGCACTGACATCACCACCGCCCTTCCCCCAGTTGATCAACCCCTAGCAGAATTCCCCCGTTCCTCCCTCTCACCCCAATTACCATCCCTCTGGAGCTCCCTTCTCCCACATCTACCTCGCCCCCCCCACTCAGGCCCCACCCCGGTGCCCGGTTGACTGTGCCAGATGCCCTGTGGACACTGCCAGGGTGCCAGATGGGCACCATGGGCACTGCCCAGCCCTGACCCTGACCACCCGGGAGTCTTCAACGACGTCTGATCTCTCCGGCAAAGCCATCACATCTGGTCTGTGTTGGTGGGGACCATACGTGATTCTCGTCAGGGAGAACCTTGACTGGTGAGGTGATAAAGGTAAGTGAGCCCAGACGATAGTGTCCGGGATTCATTAATGACGTTTAAAAGATGTCATTAATACTTAAATCGGCTTTGCGCCCAAGATTTTGCCAGCAAAACAGGGCTGGTAGAATCTGGGGGAGGCAAAAAACCAGGTGCATTTCTGATTTTTTGCTTCCTGCCTGATCTTACCACCTCACCTAGCCGAAAGTTGGGCGGAACAAGGGCATAAGTTCGCGCCTCCTGTATACTTGACCAATGATGCATCCTAATCCCAACTTGATAAGAATGCCACCTACTGCACCATTATAATTTTTTTTTCATTTCCCTAATCAACATCCTAGAGGTGTCACCAAGTGACATTTGTAATTTGTACTGTGAGCATGTGCATCTTTGCGCATTTTGACTTGTTTCCTGTAAGAGCCTTGCACCAATAAAAGATTCCATCTTTTTCTTCTTTTGGCCTTGATTTGAACCTAAATCATACATGGGAAATAACAATGGGTAATACCTTTGAAATTCTATTGTAACAATTGGCTACATTATATTTCAGAATTATTACCCAAACTAATGCAGACTGCTCCAGTCGTGCACCAAATTGTTATAATATATACCAGCCTGTAATATTGTGTTTTTAAAAAATTGTTTCATTGGATGTGGGTGTCACTGGCTAGGCGAGCATTTACTGCCAATCCCTAATTGTCCTTGAGAAGGAGGTGGTGAGCTGCCTTGAACCGCTGGAGTCCATGTGTTGCAGGTACACCCACCCATGCTGTTAGGGAGGGAGTTCCTGGATTTTGACACAGTGACACTTAAGGAACCACGAGATATTTAATAATCAGGATGGAGAGTGGCTTGGATGGAACTTCCAGTGGTGGTGTTCCAATGATAGTAGCGGTCGTGGGGTTGAAAGTTGCTGTCCAGTAGCCTTATTGAATTCCTGCAGTACATCTTGTAGATGGTGCATACTGCTGCCACTATGCATTGGTGGTGGAAGGAGTGAATGTTTGTGGGTGTGGTGCAAATCATGTAGGCTGCTTTGTCTTGGACGGGTCAAGCCTTTTGAGTGTTGTTGAAGTTGCATTCATCCAGGCAAGTGAAGAGTATTCCATCACACTCCTGGCTTGCCCTTTGAAGATAGTGGACAGGCTTTTGGGAGTTAGGAGTTAAATTCCAAAGCATAGGATTCCAAGCCTCCGATCTACTGTTGTGGCCACAGTATCTGGTCAATGGTAACCCCCAGGGTGTTGATATTGGGGGTTCAGTGATGGTAACACCATTGAATGTCAAGGGGTAATGGTTAGATTCTCTCTTGTTGTAGATTGTCATTGCCCATCACTTGTGTCGCTCACATGTTCCTTGCTACTTGTCATCCCAAGCCTGGATATTGTCCAGGTCATGCTGCATTTGGACATGGACTGCTTCAGTATCTGAGGCGTCATGAATACTGCTGAACATTGTGTAATCACCAGCGAACACTCCTACTTCTGACCTTATGGGTGGACACGGTAAGAAGTCTCACAACACCAGGTTAAAGTCCAAAGGTTGGACTTTAACCTGGTGTTGTGAGACTTCTTACCGTGTTCACCCCAGTCCAATGCCGGCATCTCCACCTTATGGGTGGAAGCAGCTTAAGACAGTTGGACGTGGGACACTAACCTGAGGAACCCCCACAGTGATGTTCCTGAACTGAGATGACTGACCTCCAATCACAACCATCTTTGTACTAGGTATAACTCCAAACAGCGGCGAGTTTTCCCCCGATTCCCATTGATTCCAAATGCCTTGCTCAATCAAATGCTGCCTTGATGTCTGATTATTTAACTCCTTAAAACTCAGTGATTATATCACTGTTGTTAATTTCAATGTGACCCTTCATCTCTTGACACAAAGTATACTGAATCTTTCATTTGTTCTAAGAGTTTCAAGTATGCACAAAAAATGGGATCAGGCAGAATATCTCTTACTCAAAATTAATTTAAGCTTCTAGCCACATACATTTGCTAAAATTATATAAAATTAATCTTCTTCCATTTCCAAGGTTTCAGCAAACAGAAGTAGCTCAAGTTTTGTTGTCATGGATTATTATTATAGCCCGGCCTCCAAGAAGCAGGGACACAGTCCTATTCCCTATCAAACTAAAATATTATACATTCCTGGTAATGGACTATAAAGACTCCCAATAACTATGACACAGAAGGGGGACTAGGCAAAAAATGGTTCGGCACAGACAAGAAGGGCCAAAAGGCCTGTTTCTGAGCTGTAATTTTCTATGGTTCTATGGTTCTAATTACTTTCTGAGGAACAAGTCTACTTATCCCCAGGAATGATTTATTCCTTCTTCTCCACCATAATAACACTTACCCAACATTAAAAATCAACATATCAATATCTTTGCGATATATTTTATTATTTCAATTATATTCAGTTTTTAACTATCTAATCTTTGTCCTATTGGAATCCTGAAACACCAGGAATAACTAGAAGCAAACACCATGAATGACACATTTAAGAAACTTGCAGATAGAGTTTGTTCCAGCAAGTGTGTCAAGAAAACAAATCAGTTCTCTTCAGAATTAAAATATAGCTTGGGGGATTACAACTAGATAAGATTGACTAGGACTTGTCTTCAAATGTTGATTCTGATCTGTGTGATTCTTCCTCCACTCCAGGATAACACAACATGAAAGTCTGGGGAGGTGTGCATGGGGCTATAATTCACCCTGTAATAATTTTTAATGCATATCAGTTTGGTGTAAAGTCATAATATCTGTGCCTGTAGAAGACATTCATTCCATCTTCCACAAACATTCACGTTTCCACTTGATAAATGACAGAAGAGTTATTGCAAGTTGGAGTGCCATCCGAGAGCAGCTAGTTCTCAAATAACATTTGCAAAAAGCCTGGATATGTGTTACCCAACCACTCTCTTAGCCAAAGTCGTTTTGAACTGAGAGAAACAAAACATAACTATGTGTAACATAAATATTTAGAACATAAATGTATGTAACATGCCATTTCATCTATCTTCTGGCACACAATATATAACAAAGTAAATTAAATTAAAATCATTTTAACAATTATACTCTCAGAAAAGTAAAGTTATTTCCTATGCTTTGAGATTTCGGGTTCTGTTTTACCATCATAAGTGGAGCTACAACAAAGCAGGAAGGAATTTACACTTACATAGTGCCTTATCGTGATTTAGTGCCAAACGTACACAGCAATTTCCCAGAAAGAGCCATGAGTTGAAAATGCAGTTAATTGTTTTTAGTGGTGGGGGAAACGTTAAATGAGAGAATTTCCTGATCTTCAGACAGTGTAATGGGAATTCAATATCCAGTTGAACATCTCACATGAAGGGAGAACATCACTGATCTTGGCAATGCCAAGTGTTGGTTTAGAAATTTGAGTGAATTACCTGCAGCTCCTGTGAAAAGTGACAGATATATATTCAGGCATAAACACAGGTATGCACGCTTAACAATATAAATGATTGTTTAACGTTTAACTTCTCCACAATTGCATCATTTGAAAAGATCTTTAAAAATGTAAAGGCTTGGATACTAACATTCATGGTTGCATGTCCACTTCAGTGACAATGAAACATTCTGGTTGTAAACCACATACACACATACATGAAAAATATTGGTAAAGGGTCAAGAATTTTTTTGTGTCACTTTGGTCCATGGCTGGTTCGTTGGCAGGCTGTCACTCATTCCTCTGCTTGGTGGGATAGCTGTCTCTCACACAGACTCAGGGCATGATGCACAAACTGGTACTGCTCACATGTCTGGATCATTCCACCCCTAAGAAACAATACAACATACACATCACATTAGCCTCCTGTCAATGTCCACAATCCTTCGAATTTATTTGGAAAATCAAAGAAACTCAGTAACCTTGGCGAAAACTTTTCATGGAGGAGGTGGCCCTGCCCCACCGACTAAAAGATTGGGGCGAACCAGCTTCCATAGGGCCAGGAAGCCATGACCTGATTTTATTGCCATCAGACTGTCAAAAAGCTATGTGGTCATGGTTCCCTCCAACGTGGTCCCCTCCACCCAACTATTCGCCGGCCAATCAGATATCTGGCAGCTCTCCATTCTCAGCAGCGTGACTGGAGGCCACTGCTGCAGCAGTCAACCACAGGACCAACACAGACTCTGGATTTAAAGGTGAGCCAGAGTGGCTTTGCTGGGACCAATTAGGTAGGCTCTGGCAAGAGGGATTGGTGGGTGCAGTGGGGAGACAGCAATCGTAGAGCCAGCAGTAGGGGAACCAGCAGGTATGATGATCACCACCATGCCACCTGATATAATTCCTCACTTCTCGTCTGCCAGCTAAATCCAGGGAGGTTACAAAATGTAGCATGTAGAAATTATAGTCACAGGTGCAAATGATAACTCACTTCAGTTGACAAAGTGATACTTTGGGAATTCACAAAGACATTCTCAAAATCACAACTGCCTAGCATTTCCCCTTGCATTCACCATGAGCCATCTGCGGCTACTGAATTTCCCAACCACTCCCTGATCTCAATCTTTGATACCACTGTCCTGAAAATACCTTTACTGCAGAGTTGGGAAAATTTCTGATTTTGCAAAAACAACTTGTTTGCTTTTGTCTAGTGTTAATAGCGTCACCACTGGGTAACACTGGCAATGTGTCATTATGACAAGTTTCTAGATGTTCAAATCACCAACAGTCTGTCCACGCCCATGCTATAATTAAGAAAGCCCACCACCGCCTCTACTTTCTCAGAAACCTGAGGAAATTTGGCATGCCCACTACGACTCTCACCAATCTTTACGGATGCACCATAGAAATCACCCTATCTGGATGTATCACAGCTTGGTAGGGCTCCTGCTCTGACCAAGACCGCAAGAAACTACAAAGAGTTGTCAACGTAGCCCAGTACATCACGCAAAACCAACCACCCATCCATTGACTTTGACTATACTTCCCGCTGCCTCAGGAAGGCAGTTAATATAATCAAGGACCCCATGTATCCTGGATATACTCTCATCCACCTTCTTCCGTTGGGAAAAGTCTAAAAACACACTCCAACAGACTCAAGAACAGCATCTTCTCTGCTGTCATCAGACCTTTGAACGGTTCTAGCATATATTAAGCTGATATTTCTCTTCACCCACCTGTAACTTCAACACTATATCCTACATCCTATCCTTTCCTTCTCCCCAAAGTACTCTATGAACAGTACGTTTGTCTGTTTCGTGCACAAGAAACAATACTTTTCACTGTATCCCAATACATGTGACAATAATAAATCAAAAATAGTGAATCCATTTTGAAAGGGGTCTGAAAAGGAGTTGTTTGTTTCAGGTGAAAAAGTCCTTTTAATATGAAATTTTGAAGTTTTATTATCAAGGGCGAGGTCAGGAGATCTAACCATGGGCAGGATTCTCCAATCATGTTGCCCTGTCCCTACTGTCAGCGGGAACGGAGAAGTTGGCACTCAGCCAAAACTTCATTCACTACAGGACTCTGGAGAATCCCAGCTGCGGGTGAAGTTGGAGGTTTCTGTTGCATTTGTTTCTTTCTGTAACCTCTATTTGAAATAAAATATAAACAGATGATAACAGCTATCATGTGAAGCTCAATAAAAATTCTTTACATTCATTTTCCAGCTTATTTTATTTGTAAAAATACTTTTATACATTGTGCAAATAAATAAAACAACTTTTGCATTGTAAAAATTAAGCTTCTGTAAACCATGATTATTTTTACATTTTTGAATCAACAAATTATATTGTTGTTCGAATTATTCATCTGTTTCTTTGTCAGCTACTATGAGAGTCTTTAAACTGGATTCTATTACAAATTAAGAGGATTTGTTAATAAAGAAAAGCTTTAAAGGTTAATTCTCCAGATTTTTAAATTATTCGGAAATACAAAGTAACAAGAAATTCTGTCACATCATGAGGAAAGGCACAATTCTCTTAATACTGGGAAATGCTGCATGCTGAAGGACAGTTATCAACTCTGCTTGTGCCTCCAAATCCCAAATGCCGCAGTTTCAGCAGATGCAGAATATGATTCTTGAAGTACAAATGTAAATAGCACGAGGCATGTATTTCTATTAAAATTGCTGTAGAGCAGAACTTTTGTGTTTGCTAAAGATGTTTGATTTACTACTGTTTAATTCCTACAAACCATTTTCCAGGCTTCAATATTTTTTCAGTGTTTTCAGCTTTCATTAAGTTATTGGCTGGAATTTTGTTGGAGTAACAGGCATCATGCCCAATGGTTGGAGAACTGGTGGTGACATCCTTCACCCTTCAGTTCAGTGGAGGAGGCCCAATGGAATCAAATGCCCTTCAAGCACATAACTGTCAACCAGTAGCCTTTCCCGTGATTGAGGTCCCTTACAGCAGAAAAGTGACCCACCAGAGGCTGCTGGCCAATCAGATGCCAGTCGCTCCCCATGTTGCCAGTGGAAGCAGTGACTGCTGACAAAACTTCGCCACCAGAGGCCCAGGATGATCATAGTGAGGATAGGATGGTGGCCGCAGAGTGGGAGTCATGAGATGGAGGGTTAGAGGCAAGGGTCAGAGGCCACCTCCTCCCCACAACTGGATCCTTCATTGGGTACAGAGTGTTTGACTATGAGGGACTCCCCTGGGAAACTGCTGACAAAACCCAGAGGATGCAGGAAAGTCATGTGGCTCCAATTTAATCTCTGGGCAACCGCTAAATTACGTTGGGCTCAGGATTACTGGGTGTTGCTTGGCTCATTATGAGGCTAATTGAAATCTCACCTCCTGTCGTCAGGAATCTCACCTCAGTTTATTCCACTTCCCACTTAATTGGGCTGCCATCAAGAGACTGATGCTGGACCTTTCCCACAATTAAATGGGGCCAACCACCACAATGGGTTGCATTATACTCACCCCACTGCTACTAAAAGCCATTATGCCAACTTTTTATGATCACACTGACCTGTCTATCCTTAGCTGACAGGTTGTCCTCAGTATGTCAACTACACCAGCATACTTCAGTTCTCTGTAACAGATGCTGGTGGCAATGAAACAGCCTGTTCTTCCAATGCCAGCACTGCAATATAAGAGCAAGAAAACAATGTAAACAGTTGTATGCACAGAAACTGGAAGACTGCAGACTTTGCATAATTTAAGGGACAACCAGGTGAAATTAAAACAAGAATTCGGATGAGAATCTTCTCTATTAGAGGCACCGAACTGTGAACCTTGAGATCTTTTGTCAGCTTGAAACAAACAAGGTAAAGGCCAAACTGTAAAACATCTCCAACAAAAACAAGAGATGAGACAAATCAGGAAGTAGTGATTAATTCACCTCACATTTCACTGCTAAACCCAATGGATTTCTGAAGGAAGAGTTTCATAATTTTAAAATCAGAATATAGAATGAGTTAAGAGTTTGTAACACATCATTAAGCTGAGTTGAGAAGGGGCAGTACCTCTCTACACTTTTCCTCACGGCCAGAACTACATAGCAGTCACACACACTGCATATCCCAAAAGGCATCACACTGAAACAGGAAGAGGAAACGGGGCAGGTACAAAAAGAGAGGGTGTTGTCCTGGCGAAGTGCCTGCCGAGGCTGGCGGAGTGCCTGCCGAGGCTGGTGGAGTGCCTGCTGAAGCCAAGGGTTGTCTGAGTCTCTGCAGAAGAATATGAATTGAGTTTATCTGAATGCCTGCAGGGGTAAATGATGTGGTGGAGTGGGTCTGGTGAGCAACCTGAGAGAAAATGGGTGGGATTTTACGGTTTCGCTCGTCCCGAAACTGTAAAATCCTACCCTAGGTCAGCGGAGCTTCCCATTGTCCACCCCTGGTCCGCTCCGGTTCCCGTGGCAGGCAGGGCAGTAAAATTCTGGCCAATGTGTTTTGACTACCTGGTGAGCAACCTGAGAGAAAATGGGCAGAATTTTCCCATCCCACCCGCCACAGGAATCATAGTGGGCGGAACACAGACCATGCAAAGGCCTGTTAAGCTCTGGTGGGATTTTACAGCCTTGGGGCTAGCGCAGCCGGAAAATCCCACCCAATGTGTTTGATTACCTCGTAAGCAACCTGAGAGAAATTATATTTGATTATCTGGCTTTGAACTTTGCTGTGTGACTTCAAATTAGAATAGAAACTGGGACTGGTTGAGAATCCAACCTTGGTAGGACCTTAACTTTGAGAACACTAACCAAGAGACTTTTTGTCTGTTTTGGTTTGATCGCACCAGTAAATTGCTTAGTTGTCCAGTCAAATATGTAGAGAAGATAATCAATGTGAAGATAGCACTTGTTATGATGCAGAGGTTAATCCCCTTTACCTCACTTCATAATCTGATAGAAGTGTTTGGGAAGGTGTTAACTGTTCTACATTAACGTTTAGAGGTTCATTAATATAGACCTGACACTCGCTTTAAGTGAATAATTAACAAGTTATTTTATTTAACCAACCGGAACTTTAACTAAACAAGTGACATGTTATTTAAAGGAGGGTTCGACTGAAATGCTGTTCAGATAAATACAGGACCCTTCAGTACCAAAACAGTAAAGCAGAATTTTAGTCACTCTCAAAAAAATATATACAACCAGGTCTGATGCCTTTCAGAAGCTTTGGAGATTTTTCTGATGATTTATCTGTCTGTAAGGTCTTTCTGACTTGATATTCTGTTGTTAGATAGATGGAAAATTCTCTTCAGAGATAGTTCTTTAGCTGGCAGGGTGGAGAACCGCTCTAGAGATGGCCTTTTGTTCTGGCTGGCTCTCAGGTAAAGTCAACTGAACTCCAGTCAGGCAGTTGAGTTCCTGTTTATACTCCTGATGACCTGTCCATTCCTTGTTTGTTACCAAGACAGCCCTGATGTTTTGGCCTCTGCAACGAATGTTGCAATCTTCGTACCCTGTGTGCCTCTGCATTTTAAACATCTCAGCATTGAGCACCAAGTCAGCTTTTAAAGGGACCACAAACTCTTTTCCCCTCTCGCAGTTTTTACAATTCTTTTACATCTTTACAAACTCAACTTCACAACACACTCAACAAAGAGCTAGGTTTTTTTGTTTGTTTCACAGAAAGAATCATAGAAACCCTACAGTGCAGAAGGAGGCCATTTGGCCCATCGAGTCTGCACCGACCACAATCCCACCCAGGCCCTACCCGCATATCCCTACACATTTACCCGCTAATCCCTCTAACCTACACATCTGATGACTCTAAGAGGCAATCTTTAGCATGGCCAATCAACCTGACCCGCACATCTTTGGACTGTGGGAGGAAACCGGAGCTCCCGGAGGAAACCCATGCAGACACGAGGAGAATGTGCAAACTCCACACAGACAGTGACCCAAGCCGGGAATCGAACCCAGGTCCCTGGAGCTGTGAAGCAACAGTGCTAACCACTGTGCTTCCGTGCCGCCTGATTTATGTATGATTTTGAAGTGGCTCACTTACATGGAACAGACGTTGCAATAATAAATGCAGTCATTTTGATGTTTACCTGAACTTGTGTTAAAGGGTACTTTAATTCCCTGTCTACAAAGATCCCAATGCCATGCAACACCCTTGATGGTGTTACAAATTGTAAACAGTATAATGAGTTTTGAGTCCTGAAATTGTTATACAAAATTATCTTTGTTGTACCTGCAGTGGACTATCACTGGTCCACTGTTATCCTTCTTAGCTTGCTGTCTGGCCTCTTCCACCTCCTGGACCAACTGTAAAAGTGGGCGAGCATTATCTGGTGTCTTCTGATCAGGCCATGATGTGTACCAGTAGTGCTTTAAATGTCGTTCCTCGGAGCCATCCTAAAACCAGAAACATGGATTGAAAGTTGGTGAGCAGTTGGGTTAATGAACCCACACAGCTTAGGACATGAATGTATAAGCGATCTTCCTCCTGCAAGTTCCCCTTATCCCTACCTGAGGGTAGTTCTTGTGTGACCCTCAGGTTGTTGCTGAGCATGTGGCAGAGGCCTGAGTTTCAAGGCCTCTTACAACGCCTGCTTTATCACATGTGTCAGTTCCTATATGGTGCTCTGGTGTTATACTTCCATAGTGTTGACAACTTTTTTCTTGTTCCCAGTTGAGACTACCAATGCCTGCACTGTGCCACACTCTACCAAGCAATACGAACAATAGCTGTCAGAGGCTTGGTAAGTTCCTGCAGTACTGTCCGGAGCCAGCACTGATCTTCCACTCATGACCTCGCTTCCCTAGCATGGCGTTGAAGCCTGTGTTTTCCATGCAATTTTTGAAAAATCAGAATATGTTTAATTACCTTCCTGCCATGTTAAATTTCATCTGCACTGTGTCCTTCTTTTCCACCAGCCTTCTCTGTTCTCCAGAAGTCCATATTTACCCTCTTCACAGTTCACAATATTACCAAGTTTTGTTTCAACCATAAATTGTGAAGTTGTGCCTTGAATACTCAATCTATATTTATGATCCATAGGTCTTCATACCAAACCCTGGGGAACCCACTATATACTGTGCTGAGTCCAATGAACAACTATTCACTACTACTCTGTTTCCTGTCACTCAGGCAACTTCGTATTAATACTGCCACTGTCCCTTCTATTCCATGGGCTTTAACTTTGCTGACAAACCTGTCTTGTGGCATTTTATCAAATACCTTTTGGAATATATGTACATTTGTTTGTTAATCTTTCTTCATTACTTAACTTCTTAGATAATTGATATCCATAATCATCGTTATTGCATGATATGATGGTAGATACCAAACAATGAATAGATATTGATAGGAAACAATTGTTATTTTAGCAGCCAAGGAGATTTGGTAGCAGCTAAAAATTGTTTTTTACCAAAACTGGTGATCCAATAATGAAACCAGAAATTAATATGTTTCACCTTCAGGGTAATGTTTCTCAAACTGTAGTCATCTGCATGTAGAACATTGTTTACAATCACTTCGATTCCTTGGTAATTGGCTTTATCCTCAGGCCAATATACTGTACATTTCTGAAACAAGGAAATGGGAATGAGTTCTAAAAAGAGCAGTTGAGCCAGGAGGCTGTGAAAAGTTGAGAACAATGATTTGAAGTCTGAACATATTTGCCATATATTTGTTTTTCCCACAGTAGGATATTTCTAATCCAGATTGAGTGATTGGGAGGATCTACTTATCGTCACCTCATTGCATGGCTTAAATTGCAATTAGAGTCATAGAGGTTTACAGCATGGAAACAGGCCCTTCGGCCCAACTTGTCCATGCCGCCCTTTTTTTTAAAAACCCCTAAGCTAATCCCAATTGCCTGCATTTGGCCCATATCCCTCTATACCCATCGTACCCATGTAACTATCTAAATGCTTTTTAAAAGATAAAATTGTACCTGCCTCTATTACTACATTTGGCAGCTTGTTTCAGACACTCACCACCCTCTGTGTGAAAAAATTGCCCCTCTGGACACTTTTGTATCTCTCCCCTCTCACCTTAAACCTATGCCCTCTAGTTTTAGACTCCCCTACCTTTGGGAAAAGATATTGACTATCTACCTTGTCTATGCCCGTCATTATTTTATAGACCTGTATAAGGTCACCCCTCAGCCTCCTACGCTCCAGAGAGAAAAGTCCCAGTCTATTCAGCCTCTCCTTATAACTCAATCCATCAAGTCCTGGTAGCATCCTAGTAAATCTTTTCTGCACTCTTTCTAATTTAATAATATCCTTTCTATAATAGGGTGACCAGAATTGCACACAGTATTCCAAGTGTGGCCTTACCACTGTCTTGTACAACTTCAACAAGACGTCCCAACTCCTGTATTCAATGTTCTGACCGACGAACCCAAGCATGCTGAATGCCTTCTTCACCACTCTGTCCACCTGTGACTCCACTTTCAAGGAGCTATGAACATGTACCCCGAGATCCGTTTGTTCTGTAACTCTCCCCAACGCCCTACCATTAACTGAATAAGTCCTGCCCTGGTTCAATCTACCAAAATGCATCACCTCGCATTTGTCTAAATTAACCTCCATCTGCCATTTGTCAGCCCACTGGCCCAATTGATCAAGATCCCGTTGCAATCGAAGATAACTTTCTTCACTGTCCACTATGCCACCAATCTTGGTGTCATCTGCAAACTTACAAACCATGCCCCCTATATTCTCATCCAAATCATTAATATAAATGACAAATATCAGTGGGCCCAGCACTGATCCCTGAGGCACACCACTGGTCACAGGCCTCCAGTTTGAAAAACAACTCTTTACAACCACCCTCTAGAAGCCAATTTTGTATCCATTTAGATACCTCACCCTGGATCCCCTGAGATTTAACTTTATGCAACAACCTACCATGCGGTACCTTGTCAAAGGCCTTGCTAAAGTCCATGTAGACAACATCAACTGCACTGCCCTCATCTACCTTCTTGGTTACCCCTTCAAAAAACTCAATTAAATTTGTGAGACATGATTTTTCCACTCACAAAGCCATGCTGACTGTCCCTAATCAGTCCTTACATCTCTAAATGCCTGTAGATCCTGTCTCTCAAAATACCTTCCAACAATTTACCCACCACAGGTGTGAGGCTCACTGGCCTGTAGTACCCAGGCTTTTCCCTGCAGCCCTTTTTAAACAAAGGCACAACATTTGCCACTCTCCAATCTTCAGGCACCTCACCTGTGGCTAACGGTAATTCAAATATCTCGGCTAGGGGACCCGCAATTTCCTCCTTAGCCTCCCACAATGCCCTGGGATATATTTCATCATGTCCCGGGGATTTATCTACCTTGATGCGCTTTAAGACTTCCAGCACCTCCTTCTCTCTAATATGTACACTCCTCAAGCCATCACTATTTATTTCCCCAAGTTCCCTATCATCCATGCTTTTCTCAACAGCAAATACTGATGAGAAATATTCATTTAGGATCTCACCCATCTCTTGTGGATCCGCACATAGATGACCTTGTTGATCCTTAAGAGGCCCTACTCTCTCCCTTGTTACTCTTTTGCCCTTTATGTATTTGTAGAAGCTCTTTGGATTCTCCTTTGCCTTATCTGCCAAAACAATTTTGTGTCCCCTTTTTGCCCTCCTGATTTCTCTCTTAACTCTACTCCTACACCCTCTATACTCTTCAAGAGATTCACTTGATCCCAGCTGCCTATGCATGTCATGTGCCTCTTTCTTCTTCTTGACCAGGGCCTCAATATCCCAAGTCATCCAGCGTTCCCGACTTCTGCCACCCTTGCCCTTCACTCTAAGAGGAATGTGTTGACCCTGAGCCCTGGTATTTGGAGAGATTTAGGATCGTATTAATTCTCAGGAAGAGATTGAGGGAGCAGAGAATGTTGAATGGTGTGAAAACCAACCAGGCTTTCTACTCCTGCTAATTGTTAGCTGGTGACTCTTGCTGGAAAAGATACTTGTTTGGGCATTAGGTAAGTACAGGTTTGAACTCAGCTATGATCCTGTCTCCATGGAATTTTGCTGCAATATTCACTGTTTAGGCTCACACTTGAAGAATGCCCACTTGTGTTGTTCTACCGTATGATAGCGTAAATATAGCACCATTTCTGCTATAATCAGTGTTTCCAGAGAGTGAGGAGAAAATTGGGGAATTTTCTTTCATTACATCTGCGTGTAAACAGGTAATTCCAGCAGGCCACTGAATCATCAAGGAAATACCACAGATAAGCCTATCCTCCCTTTGTTCTGTTGTATGTTCAGTAGATTTCAGACAGAGATTCTGAGTTTGTATGACTGAATATTTAATGGGCGATTTTCCCATCCCGTTGTGCTAAAACATTAGAGCAGCGGGCCGGGAGATTTCAGTGGGACTGGATTAGCGCGATCTGCACTGGATGTACAGGTCCGAGTGCCTCTCCCAGCGCTGGATTTCCAGTGCCATCAGCTCCGTGCCGGAAATAGGCATGGAACTGTATTAGATATGCAGAAGGACAGAAGTCTCCGGGCCTGCTAGCCTCTCCCACCCCGCCAGGAGTATTTCACTCCAGTGGGCATGGGGCAGTGCCAAGGGGTGAGTGTATGGAGGCAGGGCTTGATGGGAGCGGAGCGATCTATTGGGGTGGGGGGACCCGCTGCCACTCTGTACCGGGATTGGCGGGGGGAGGGAGAGGCCAACGATCGGGGCTGGCTATCGGGGTTGGGGGAGGAGGGCAACCTGCTGGGGGGTTCAGGGTGGGTGGGATGGGGAGGTGGGTTGGTACTGCGGTGGGGTGGGGGGGGGAAATCGGCACTGCGGGCAGGGGAGGGCGGAACCTTTCGGGGGAAGGGGGGGCTGGTCATGGCGGGGAGCCAGCGATCGGGCCGTGGGGGGGGGGGGGGGCGGTGGTGTAACGCAGGTGTTGCGGGGATCACGGGGCTGGCCAGTGATCGAGCTGGCCAGCAGTCAAGAGGCCGGCAGACAGGGGCCACTGCGCATGCGCCAATCTCGACACTGGAGATCAGCAGATGCACATTGGTCCGCTTGGCGTTTTGCTACCGGCCTCCTTGGTGGGAATAGGCCCCGCCCCCAGCTTTTCAACATGAATCGCGCTAATGCACTCTGCAAGTGCACAGTCTGGGAGATTCACTTTGAAACTCCCACTCAAAAAAAAGCGTGATTTACTCGTTTTCATGCGAATTTGACACTTAGAATTTTTGGGGGGAGAATCGCCCCTTTACTGGTTATTGATAACACATAACACTATCCATGTACACATAGCCTAAGCTATGAGCTAACTTGATGCTTATGTCTACACAAATCTATCCAGTCTACAACTGACTCTAGTTTCTTGTCATGTGTTTCTTTACAACACATTCCACATTAACCCTTGATGTAGCAGGTACCCTTATACTACACCCCTCCCCCAAGACTACCTAACATATTTACATTTATGTCCTACTGTTTCTGCATGCACTCACCACCCCTACTTCAAGTCTCTGGCTTTATAAATTCAGATGGTTTGGAGATATGGCAATTCTTCCAGATCCTGTTATGATCACATTCTGATGAATGGTAGACTCTGTTGATTTGAGTGACCTTTGTTGATTCAGACTTTGAATTGTAGTCTGTGTTTCTTGCACTTAGTTACTGTCTTCTTCTAAACCATGCAAGTATATAGCAGGAGGTTCACTTCAAGGGATGCGGAGGAGGTTCCTCCTGATCGTATGAGCTCTGTACGTTTCAATGCCCAGGTGGCCTTGGTGAGTGTTTTGGAGAATCTCCAGCCAAAGGGAGATTGGAATGGCCAACTGCTCATTGTATACTAGCTGATTATCTACCACACAAAAGTGTATCTGCTGTTGTGTATCTGCTTTTTAAAGTAAGTTTTCATGACACTGCTACCTGGCCTATGCTATGGCCACTTCTGGTGATACTAACCGCAGTAATGGACGCACTCCTCATCTCACATCTGCTCCAGGTGGATTTGCTGAAGTTTCCCAGTTGTGAGAATTGTCTCCTCACTGAGTGAGAGTACGATTACAACTCCTCAATCAGGTTGATGTGATCAGAAGGTCCACTGTGGCCCTGGATAGTGTGTCTGCTGTTGTTTGGAACAGAGGAACATTTGACCCATTCAGCCTGCTCTGACATTCAATTTGACCCTGGCTGATCATCTACTTCACTGCCACTTTACCACATTACTTCCATTTCCCTTGATTTTGATTTGATTTATTATTGTCACATGTATTAGCATACAGTGAAAAGTATTGTTTCTTGCATGCTATACAGACAAAGCATACTGTTCATAGAGAGGGAAAGGAGAGAGTGCAGAATGTACTGTCACAGTCATAGCTAGGGTGTAGAGAAAAATCAATTAGTGCGAGGTTGGTCCATTCAGAAGTCTGATGGCAGCAGGGAAGAAGCTGTTCTTGAGTCGGTTGGTACGTGACCTCAGACTTTTGTATGTTTTTCCCAAAGGAAGAAGGTGGAATAATGTATGTCCAGCGTGCATGGGGTCCTTGATTATGTTGGCTGCTTTTCCGAGGCAGCGGGAAGTGTAGACAGAGTCAATGAATGGGAGGCACCTTTGCGTGATGGATTAGGCTACAATCACGACCTTTTGTAGTGTCTTGCAGTCTTGGACAGAGGAGGAACCATACCAAACTGTGATACAACCAGAAAGAATGCTTTCTATGGTGCATCTGTAAAAGTTGGTGAAAGTCGTAGCTGACATGCCAAATTTCCTCAATCTTCTGAGAAAGTAGTGGCGTTGGTGGGTTTTCTTAACTATAGCTTTGGCATGGGTGGATCAGGACAGGTTGTTGGTGATCTGGACACCTAAAAACTTGAAGCTCTCGACCATTTCTATTTCGTCCCCCTTAATGTAGACAGGGGCATGTTCTCCCCTACACTTCCTGAAGTCGATGACAATCTCCTTCATTTTGTTGACATTGAGGGAGAGATTATTGTCGTTGCACCAGTTCACCAGATTCTCTATCTCATTCGTGTACTCCATCTTGTCATTGTTTGAGATCCAACCCACTATGGTGGTGTCATCAGCAAACTTGAAAATTGAGTTGGAGCAGAATTTGGCCACAGTCATAGGTGTATAAAGAGTATAGTAGGGGGCTGAGGACACAGCGTTATGGGGCACAGTTGTTGAGGATAATTGTGGAGGAGGTGTTGTTGCTTATCCTTACTGATTGTGGTCTGTGGGTTAGGAAGTTCAGGATCCAGTCACAGAGGGAGGAGTCGATGCCCTGGCCACTGAGTTTGGAAATGAGTTTCATAGGTATAATGGTGTTGAAGGTTGAGCTGTAGTCAATAAATAGGAGTCTGACATAGGTGTCTTTGTTATTTAGATGTTCCAGGATTGAGTGCAGGGCCAGGGAGATGGTGTCTGCTGTGGACCTGTTGCGGCAATAGGCAAACTGTAATGGATCCAGGCAACCCGGGAGACTGGAATTGATTCGTGCCATGACTAACCTTTCGAAGCATTTTATAATGATGGATGTCAGAGCCACCGGACGATAGTCATTAAGGCATGCTGCTTGGTTTTTCTTAGGTATTGGGATGATGATCGTCTTCTTGAAGTAGATAGGGACATCAGATTGTTGTAAAGAGAGGTTGAAGATGTCTGCGAATAGCCCCACTAGCTGATCCGCGCAGGATCTGAGTGTCATTGGCCTCCAGAAATCTATCAATTTCTGTCTGAAGCATCCTCAATAAGTATGATCTGATGGCGATTACAGAGACATGCCCGCAGGATGACAGAGATTGGAACCTGAATATTGAAGGATTTGTGACATTAGGAAGGAAAGGAAGCCAGGAAAAGGTGGAGAGGTGGCTCTGTTAATTAATAATTGTTTAGCACATTGGAGATGGTAACCTAAAACTAAGGAAACGAGGTTGTAGAAGCAATTTGTGCTGCAATGAGAAATTGAAGTAAAGGAGAACATGCCCCTGTCAACATCAATGGGGATGAAGTAGAAAGTGTCGAGAGCTTCAGGTTTTTAGGTGTCCAGATCACCAACAACCTGTCCTGGTCCCCCCATATCGACACTATAGTTAAGAACGCCCACCAACGCCTCTACTTTCTCAGAAGATGAAGGAAATTTGGCATGTCAGCTACGACTTTCACCAACTTTTACAGATGCACCATAGAAAGCATTCTTTCTGTTTGTATCACAGCTTGGTATGGCTCCTGCTCTGCCCAAGACCGCAAGGAATTACAAAAGGTCGTGAGTGTAGCCCAATCCATCACACAAACCAGTCTCCCATCCATTGACTCTGTCTACACTTCCCGATGCCCATGCAAAGCAGCCAGCATAATTAAGGATCCCACGCACCCCAGACATTCTCTCTTCCACCTTCTTCCTTCAGGAAAAAGATACAAAAGTCTGAGGTCACGTACCAACCAGCTCAAGAACAGCTTCCTCCCTGCTGCTGTCAGACTTTTGAATGGACTTACCTTGCATTAAGTTGATCTTTCTCTATACCCTAGCTATGACTGTAACACTAAATTCTGCACTCTCTCGTTTCCTTCTCTATGAATGGTATGTTTTGTCTTTATAGTGCGCAAGAAACAATACTTTTCATTGTATGTTAATACATGTGACAATAATAAATCAAATCAAATCAAATCAAAATGATAGAGGCAAGATGTCACTTGTGGGAGTGGTGTACAGGCCCCCCAAATTGCTACTACATGGCAAGACAGAGTATAAAGGAAGAGATAAAGGAAAGTATTCGGAAAGGTACAGTGGTAATCATGGGGGATTTTAATCTGACAGAATCAGATGGGCAAAGGTAGTTTAGATGAGGAGATCATAGAATATTTTCAGGATAATTCCTTACAACAGAATGTTCTGGAGCCAACCAGAGACCTAGCAATGAGAAAGGATTAATTGACAACCTCCTAGTTAATGCACTTCTAAGTAGCAGCAATCATAATGTATTTGAATTTTACATTTAGTTTGAATAAGAGAAAGACTGGGTCTAAGACTAGTATTTTAAACTTAAATATTGGCAATTATAAGGGTATGAATGGTAAATGGTAAGAAATTAGAAAGTGTATCTATACAAAGTGACTTAGGTATTCTTGACCGCATGTCACTGAAGGCTATCATGCAGGTGCAACAAACTATTAGGAAGGCAAATGGAATGTTAGCCTTTATCGCAAAAGGATTTGAGTACAAGAGTAGTGAGGTCTTGCTTCAATTGTATAGGAGCTTGGTTAAACTGTGCCTGAAGTACTGTGTGCAGTTTTGGTCTCCTTACCTCAGTAAGGATATTACTGCCATAGAGGGAGTGCAGTGAAGATTCATCAGACTTATTCCAGGGATGATGACACTGTTTTATGAAGAGAGATTGGGCAAACTGGCCCTGTATTCTCTAGAATTTCCAAGAATAGGAGGTGATTGCATTGAAACCTACAAAATACTTAAAGGATTAGAATAGATGCAAATAAGATGTTTCTTGGTTAGGGAATCTGGAACTAGGGGCGCAATTTCAAAATAAGGGAGAATGCCACTTCTGACCAAGATGAAAAATAAAATTCCAAGGGGGTGAACCCACCATCCACGATTAACTAAGAAGTTAAAAACAGTATCAAACTTAAAGAAAAAACATATCATTGCACAAAGTAGGTCAGAAGATTGGACGGAAAATTACTAAAAGATTAATAAGGAGTGAAAATTTATAGTATGAGAGAAAGGTAGCTAGAAATATAAAGACAGATAGTAAGAGTTTCTTCAGATATTTAAATAAGAGTTAAGTTAAAAAAATGCATCTGAGGAACTGATAATGGAAATTAGGGAGATGGCAGGTGAATTGAACAGGTATTTTGCATTGGTCTTCACTGTAAAGGATTCAAGTAACATCCCAAAAATAGCTGTATATCAGGAAATGGAAGGGAGGGAGAGACTTAGAAAAATTATAATCACCAGGGAAGTGGTAGTGAGCAAATTCTTGGGGCTATGGGCTAACAAATCCATGGGTCTAGATGGACCTCATCCTCGGGTCTCAAGAGAAGTACCGAGTGAAATAGTTGATGCATTGATTTTAATTTTCCAAAATACCCTAGATTTTTGGAATGGTCCATTAGATTGGAAAATGGCAAATGTAACACTTTTATTCAAAAAGGGCGGGAAACAGAAAGTGGGAAACTATAGGCCAGTTAGCCTAACATCTGCAATAAAGAAAATGTTAGCTTTTAAAAATTATTTTACGGGATGTGGGCATCAGTGGCTTGGCCAGCATTTATTGCCTATCCCTAGTTGCCCATGAGAGATGGTGGTGAGCTACCTTCAGGAATCTCTGCTGTCCCTAAGGTGCTCTTAGGGAGGGAGTTCCATGATATTAACCCAGCGACAGTGAAGGAACAGCAATATATTTCCAAGTCAGGATGGTGAGTCACTTGGAGGAGATCTTCCAAGTGGTGGTGTTCCCAGGTATCTGCTGCCCTTGTCTTTCTAGATGGTGGTGGTGGTAGGTTTGGAAGGCATTGCCTAAGGAGCCTTGATAAGTTCCTATAGTGCAGCTTGTAGATGGTACACATTGCTGCCACTGTTCATCTGTCATGGAGGGAGTGAATATTTGTGGAAGAGCTACCAATCAAGTGGACTGCTTTGTCCTGGATAATGTCGAGCTTCTTCAGTGTAGCTGGAGCTGCACTCATCCAGGCAAGTGGGGACTTTACCATAATATTCCTGGCTTCTGCCTTGTAGAAGGCGTACAGGTTTTGGGGACCCAGGACGTGAGTGCAGGATTCCTAACCTCTGACCTGCTCTTAGCTAGCCCAGTTCAATTTCTGGTCATTGGTAACTCCAAGGCTGTTGATTGTGAGGAATTCAGCAATTGTAATGCCATTGAATGTCAAGGGGCAATGGTTAGATTCTCTCTTGTTGGAGATGGTCATTGCCTGACACCTGTGTGTTGCGAATGTTAGGCTAGTATGCAGGCACTTAGGTACCAGCAAGTAGTTAGGAAAGATATTCACAGAATGTTATTGTTTATTGGGAGGAGAATAAACATTTATAAAAGTAGGGAGGTTATGCATCAGTTGTACAAGGTATTGGTGAGACCACAGTTGGAGTACTGTGTATAATATTGATCTCCTCATTTAAGGAAAGATGTAAATACATTAGAATCAGTTCAGAGAAGGTTTACTGGACTAATACTTGGAATGGGCGGGTTGTCTTAGGAGGAAAGATTGGACAAGGTAAGCTTGCATTCACTGGAGTTTAGAAGATTAAGAGACAATTTGATTGAAACCTTTAAGACCCTGAGTGATCTTGATAGGATGGATGTGGAGTGGATGTTTCCTCTTTTAGAACTGGGATCACTATTTAAAAATAAGGGATCGCTCAATTAAGCTGGAGACGACAAAAATGTTTTCTTTCAAGAGGTTGTGAATCTTTGGAAATATCTTCTTCAAAAGGAGGTGGAAGTTTGGTGGAAGTCTGTGAATGTTTGAATGCAGAGCTAGATAGTGTCTTAATTAATAAGGGGGTGAAAAGTTAACTAGGATAAGAGGAATGAGGGGTTACAATCAGATCAGTCATGATTTTATTGTTTAGGAGGAGCAGACTGTAGAACCAAGCGGCCTACTCCTGCTCCTAATTCATATTTTCAATGATTGAGCTTCCACAGCCCTTTGGGATAGAGAATTCCAAAAATTCATCAGCTTCTGAGTGAAGAAATTTCTTCTCACCTCAGTCTTAAATGGTCTACCCCTCATCCTGAGATTATATCCCCTGGTTTTAGACTCTCCAGCCAGGAGAATCACCTTATCTACATCCACCCTGTTATGCCGTGTAAGAATTTTGGAACTTTCAATGAGATCATTCCTCATTCTTAGAAATTGGAATATAGATCCAGACTTCTCTATCCTCATAAGACAATCCTGCTATCCCAGGAATTAATCTGGTGAACCTCTGTTGCAATTTTTATATGGCATGTATATAAGGGGACCAAAACTGCACAATATTCCAAGTGAGGTCTCACCAAGGCTATATATAACTGCGGCAAGATGTCCTCAGTCCTGTACTCACTTGAGGTGAAGGCCATCATGCCATTTGCTTTCCTAATTGCTGGTTGCACCTGCATGCTAGCTGATAGCAACTCCTGAACAAGGACACCCAGGTCACTTTGGACACTCATGTACTTCCCAACCTCTCACCATTTAAGAAATACTCTGCCTTCTTGTTTATCTACCAAAGTGAATAACTTCACAATTATTCACATCATATTTTATCCACCATGGTCTATTCAGCCCAGGCTTGTCCGATGTTCAGTCCGTGGGCCATATGCTCATCCCCCCAATGTGGCTCCTAGAGGTAGTTTTCAAAATGCCGGTAAGTAGAATGGAAGATTCTTAAAGAAACTGTCCCTTGAATCACAAGCTGTTCCTCTCCTGCGTTTGCTGCTGACAGAGTCACTCATGACCCTGTCAGCAGAACATGTGGGAGAGAAGCATTGTCTGATTGGAGGAACAGCAACACGGGCAGCAACGAGTCGGCTCCGAAAACAGAGATAGTGTGGAGAGAGAGAAAGAGACTGCCATGTGGGGAGGGAGAGATCCATGGCCTGGTTGGGCTAGGGAAGGAGAGACTCACTACTGGGTTGGGCTAGACAGGGTGGGGGGAAGGTGAGACTTGTTCCAGGCCAGATTAGGTGTGGGAAGGAGAGACTCACTCCAGGCCGGGCCAGGTGTGGGAAGGAGAGGTTCGCTCTGCCGGGCCAGGTGGGGGAGGGCGGCTTCGAGGCTGGCCCAGCCATGTCTGGGGGGGCCAGCGATCAGGGCGTTGGGGGGGGGATCGGTGGGGCAGCAGTAGGAGGTTGCTGTGCTGGCCAGCGATTGGGAGGCTGGCAGTGCAGGACTACTGTACATGCACCGATCTCCGCTGTGACAGGTTGGCGCATGCACAGTGGCCTGCTCAGCGCTATGCTGCCAGCCTCTCCAGTGGGAACAGGCCCTGCCCACAGATTTTTAATGAGATTCACACACTAGTGCACAGAGTGTGGGAGATTCATTTTGAAAATCCCACTGAAAAAAACAGTGGGGTTTTCTCCAGTTTTTACGCAAAATCGGCACTTAGAATTCTTTGGGAGAATCCCACCCTTTGTGTTTGATCTCACCCTTGGATTGGTCCAAACTGGTCTGGCAATGTTGATTTGTTGCCCATGGGTGCTGTTAAGTTCAGAGGAGTACAGCTTTACAACTGTCTAGATTTCAAAGATGGTGCTAACAATTAAAAGAGTCTTCCCACACCTGTCATGTTTTGGCAGGCCCTCATGACAATGCCGGTCCCGATGAATTTTTCTTTAGTTTTGTGCAGCGATTTAGTCAATCAACTATTCTGAGCCGTCCCTGTGATCTCAGAAAAGATGTTTGGTTTTTTTCCAGTGGATTCCTGGCTTTGGCTGAGGTTTACTAACCTTCCAGTTTGTTTGTGTGACTTTTTCTTACCACTTGGCAGCAAAATGGTGTGGTGCTGATTCTGAACCCAACAGTGGTGCTTTCAGAAATGACTCGCCTTAGCTTTTTTTCACAACACTGAAGCTTTTAGAGTCCTAGAGGTTTGCAGTATGGAAACAGGCCTTTTGGCCCAACTTGTCCATGCCGCCCTTTTTTACCACTAAGCTAGTCCCAATTGCCTGGTTTTGGCCCATATGCCTCTATACCTATCTTACCATGAAACTGTCGAAATGCTTTTTAAAAGACAAAATTGTACCCGCCTCTACCACTACCTCTGGCAGCTCGTTCCAGACACTATTCACCCTCTGTGTGAAAAAATTGTCCCTCTGGACCCTTTTGTATCTCTTCCCTCTCACCTTAAACCTATGTCTTCTAGTTTTAGACTCCAGCCTCTCCTTATGACTCAAACCATCAAGTCCTGGTAGCATCCTAGTGAATCTTTTCTTCACTTTTTCTAGTTTAATAATATCCTTTCTATAATAGGGTGACCAGAACTGTACACAGTATCCCAAGTGTGGCCATAGCAATGTCTTCTACAGCTTCAATATGATGTCCCAACTCCTGTATTTGATGTTCTGACCAATGAAACCAAGCATGCCGAATGCCTTCTTCACCACGTTGTCCACCTGTGACTCTACTTTCAAGGAGCTATGAACCTGTACCTGGCTGCATAGACTGGGACTTTTTTCCCTGGAGCATAGGAGGCTTAGGGGTGATTTAATAGAGGTCTATAAAATAATGAGGGGTATAGATAAGGTAGATAGTCAACATTTTTTCCCAAAGGTAGGGGAGTCTAAAACTAGAGGGCATAGGTTTATGCAACAAACTACCGTGCAGTACCTTGTCAAAGGCCTTGCTAAAGTTCATGTAGACAATGTCGATTGCACTTCCCCCATCTACCTTCTTGGTTACCCCTTCAAAAAATTAAAGACATGGCTTTCTGACCTGAATGAAAACATCTGAAGTGAAGACATACGAACAGATTACCTGAAGGAAGTTCCATTTCAGAATTGGAAATGGAAAGGCAGAGAAAAAAGCATACCCATATTCTAGTCCCACACATTCCCCATTCTCCTCCTCTTAAGCAGATTAAGTCATTTTGAAGTTTCCATGACTAAACACTTTGTGATCAAATGGGTGAAAATTTGTTGTAAGATTAAATGTTGTAGTTTCTCCCATGAGACTTATTTCTCTGCATTCCCTTAATCTCCCGAGCTGGAGGAAGGAAGAACTCTTCAGACGGGGGCGATTAGCAGGGGAACTCTTCAGATGGGGACGATCGGCGGGGGGAAGGGGAAAACTCTGCAGATGGGGGCTATCAACATTGTGGGGGGGGGGGGGTGGCTGGCGATATCCATGAATGGGTTAGACCAGCACAGAAGGCAATCGGCATGGGGGGGAAGGGGTATTTTTATTTCAATTGGCTTGCAAGCCATTTAACCTTCCCTTTTCTCTCTGCCTTGTTTTTATTGATTCTAATAAAATGCTTCTTCATCACTCAATCTTCTCACAAACAGGCCAGTAGTGAGATTTTGCCCAAGGTTTCTCATTTAATAAAAGGCCTTCATCTGTAGAAATCCTGGACTCACCTATGTGCCAGGATCTTATTTTGGTTATTAATAGCTATTAAATGTGTTTTTACCACTGTCGCTATTTTGCACATTTGAGGCTTGTTTCCTCTGATGCCATCCTGTATCAACAGCATTCCACAGAGTGCCACTGGCAGTGGTTGAAGCAGCCTCAATCCCTGCCAACAGCTACACTTCAAACCCAATTCACACCACAAATTGGAACTGTGGCTTGGACACTAAATACAGAAGATACTCCTACATGAGCAAATGCACCAAGGCATAACAATGAGAAAAGATCAATCTGCAGTTAGTTTGCAGTTACTAATCCTGGGGAAGAGCTGAAAATATGCATCTGGGGGTTAGTTGAGGATAAGTTCAGATGTTGCAATTTTTTCGCATTTGAAATCCATTCTGATACTTGCTGTTGAAACACACAATGCATAAAACTCATAGGTAAGGCGTAGAATGATAGCCCTGTAGGAGTTAGCAGCTCCAAAATAGAATGATTGAAAGTAGAAGGAAAAAATATGTTTAGATTCATGCTGATTGTCTCAACTAATCCCATTGCTCTATTCAAAAATAAATGCTTTAAGAGTCCATAGTGTTGACAGCTGTAGCAGTACCTCATTCTTCTCCTCCAGGTTTGTGATCATGACAACAATGGTTGACCGTTCTTGCCAAATCATTGTCCAAAAATCCGACACTGTGTTCACAGTTGGTCCCTGAGTAGCAATGTACACTTTTTCCTCCCCTCCATAGCCCTGTAAATACACAATATTATCAATTTAATACCATTGCTAAAGGAGCAGAAGCATCACAACACAGCCTGCATTAGGCTTCCTTTCGTGATACAGAGAGGAGCACAGTTGATAATCCCACTGTCACAAGGAGGGATGTGATAAAACATAGCTGCCTGAGCAGCACTCAACTACCTTTGAGTTGAAGGAAGCAGAGATTGAGGCATGGTATCCATTGCACAATTAATAAAAAATGAGTTCAGTTCTTGTATAGATACTGTACACACCAAGTAAAGGCAAACAATTTGTTTGAATGGACTGTTTATGTCTCACTGTCAACTCTTGCACATGCTCCTGCTGTGTGTATCAGAATTCCATACGGTTGACAGCTAGTCCCCTGCACAGAGCTGCTGACTTAGGTAGTGTACATTTGATATGATCTTGTCTAATAATGAGTGAGCAGCTCATTTACATAATTAACTCATACCATAAACACATCACTCATAATGCACAAGAAATATCAGTGCTGGATTTTCAACATTAGCAGCCATTGGAGGTCTGCACCAAGTGATTTTTTGAATATTTTGGCAGTGGTGTGGGTGGGGCTGGTTGTGGTGACAGGGACTAGGCTGGAATAGTAACGGAGGTGGAGAGAGATACCTGGCGGAGGGACTAGGTTCTTTTAATTGATGGATCCCCCTTCAGTACCCATTCCTCATGAACACAGGTGTGGCCTAATCTTTGAGGGTCCAATAAACCTTGCTTCCAGTCATCTTGGTGCTAGATGCCTGCCATGGGGCATGCTAGGCTCATTAGACACTTTGTAGGCCACACAGGACACTCTGCATCAGATTATTAACACCTATAAATTGAACAGTATCTAACACTCTGCTGCACAAATAGCAGTTCTGAAAATTACACAGAGGAGCATACTTATTCTTCATAAATTACACAGCAAACAGCCCTTTCCCAGCTTAATGGCCAATAACTCCATAACTTACGCAGGAAGTAACCCATGGCCTGCTGAATAAATTGGAATTCCACATAGTTACACATTAATTGGTGAAATTGTATTTTAATTGTTAAGATGTTTATTTTTAAAGCTGTCCCCTTGAAGTTGAAGCTCAAAATTTGCACTTACCCTAATGTAGTTAGCATTAATGTATGAACTAAGTGGATCCTCTGGTTTGTTAATGGTAAGGCACACTCTGCTGTGAGGATCTGAAAATAGAATTGCAAAATATAAAACATTTAAAGATATTTACATAATCTGGCATGATCACTCCAATTTACAAACAAATGATTTTCTCAGCAGTAAAACACTGTGGGCTGCTTCTTAACCAAGTTATGTTTTTATGAACAATTCCTGCTTATAACATTTCCTAACATGGTCAGAATCTATTACTGCTATTACTCCACAGCCTATGGAAAAATAAATTGATCAGTTAGCTCATAAAGCAGGATTATATGGAACATGATGGTAGTTGCACAAGCCTGCTGTGGAAGAGATGAGGGAACAATATTTTGAAGTTGATATTATTAACAGATTGGAATAAGGATAGTGGGAAACTAGTTGCACACGTTTGAGGCCAATATTGCTTTTTCATAGCTTTAGGTCTTGTATTTCACCAGTTAAGTATCCACTATCATTGATTGAAGAGAGAAAGCAAAATTTTGATGCTCACATATTTAAAACAATGATGTGGTTGAACACTATTCTTTTAGCTGTCTCTACCACTATTAAGACAATTATTTAGCACTCTCTCATACAAATCGTAATGGACAGGAGCCTGGAGTCCTTCCATTTTGCTGAATACCTTTATGATTCGCTACCCATCAAGATTGCTCAGAAGCATGAATTTGGTTGAGAACATACCCATATTCTAGTCCCACACATCCCACATTCTCCCCCTCTGAAGCAGAGTAAGTCATTTTGAATCTTCCATGACTAAACACTTAGTGATCGAATGGGTGAAAATTTGCACTAAGATCAAATGTTGAAGTTTCTTCCATGAAACTTATTTCTATGCAGTCCCTTATTCTCCCCAGCCTTGCCAAAAAAACCCAACCTATTTGAAGATGAAAAATGATCCTCTTTGTGCATACAGTTGCATAGGTGTCATCCAGAAGTCTAATCCTTGTCTCCTCCTATTTCTCACCTAAATGCCATCCCTTGGCGACATCATCCAAAAAATGTCACTTTCCACACATATGCCGATGACACCCAGTAGCTCCACCTTACCATCACCTCATTCAAACCTTCCCCTGTCTCTAAGTTGTCTGACTGTGGGGACGACACTCACAGCCCGCTGCGCTGCTTCTGTAGCACAATGGGCCAGGGGACTTGAACAGAGTCCATTTTGCGGGCTTCCCACTGGGCACCATGGATTTCTGACGCTGTCAGCTCCGTACCAGAAATCAGCGCAGAGCTGAATAATTTATGCAAATTCAAATTTCAATACAATTTAAATCCCATTAGCGAGGGTGATCATAGAATCATAGAATCATAGAAACCCTACAGTGCAGAAGGAGGCCGTTCGGCCCATCGAGTCTGCACCGACCACAATCCCACCCAGGCCCTACCCCCACACATTTACCCGCTAATCCCTCTAACCTACGCATCTCAGGTCTCTAAGGGGCAATTTTTAACCTGGCCAATCAACCTAACCCGCACATCTTTGGACTGTGGGAGGAAACCGGAGCACTCGGAGGAAACCCACGCAGACACGAGGAGAATGTGCAAACTCCACACAGACAGTGACCCGAGCCGGGAATCGAACCCGGGACCCTGGAGCTGTGAAGCAGCAGTGCTAACCACTGCGCTACCATGCTGCCCATTCTCTGGGCCCGCAAGAGTTCTCCCCCCGCCCCCCCGCCCCGGCCAGGAGTGGTTCACTCCAGCAGGGTTTAGTATAGCTCCCTACTTGCAGGGTGTTGACGGCCTGGCTGGAGTGAAGGGTCAGGCGCCGGGGTGAGATTTGCCCCCTGGGCATTGCCACCTTGGCAGTGCCAGCCTTGGCCCCAGCACTGCCCAAGGGGCAAAGTGCCAATGCCCATGGGGCACCTTGGTACTGCCCACCGGGCATTGGGCAGTGCCTAATGGGGCATTTGGCATGGGTGGGGGGTCCCACTGCCATTCTGCATTTGGGCTGAGTGACAGAGGGAGGGAGGCCAGCAATCGGGGCTGGCCGTTGGGGTTGGGGGGGGAGAGGTGCGCAGCCTGCTGGGAGAGTCGGGGCTGACGGGGGTTGAGGGGGGGGGAGATCGGGAGATCAGTGCTGCCGGGGTGGGGGGGGTCGGCGAGACGTGCTGGGGTTAGTGGAGGGGGGGGGGGGTCAAGGCTGGCCCCGACATGTTCGGGGGGCCTGCGATCGGGCCTTGGAGGGGGGTTGAAGGGCCAGCGATGGGGGGTTCGCGGGCCTGGCCAGCGATCGGGAGGCTAGCAGTGCAGAGCATGCGCCGATCTCCGCTATGACAGATCGGTACATGTGCAGTGCCTGCTCAGCGCTATGCTAACGGCCTCTCCAGCTGGAATGATTTTCAACGGGTTTCATGCTAGTGCACTCTGTAGTACACAGAGTGTGGGGGATTCATTTACGCAAATTCAACACTTGGAATTTTTTTGGGAGAATTGCTGCCTGCATGTCTAACATCTAAGACTTGGTTAATAGAAATTTCCTTCATTTTATTAGGAAGAGCAAAATCATTCCTCTGTCCCTGCCATAAAATCCATTTTCTAGCCATTGACCTTAGATGTCCTGCAGCCCCTCGATACTCCAGGATACCCATACGTCTCTAATTCTGGCACCTTGAGCATTTTGGATTTTATTTGCCCCATTGGTGGATTTACCTTCTGCTGTCTTGGCTCTAAAGTTCCAAATTTCCCTCCCTAAATCGTTTTGCCTCTCCTCCTCTCCTTTAAGACACTTCTTAAAATCTATTTCTTTGGCCAAGCTTTTGAGTATCTGCCCTAATAAGTCCTTAGATGGCTCAGTGTCATATTTTGTTTTATAATGCCCCATGAAAGCATCTTGGGATGTTTTACTATATTGAAGGTACTATATAGATACAAGTTGTTGTCAAAGGGGTTGGGGCTCTTAGTGCCAGAAAGCAGTGAGTCAAATTAGCATGTTCCATTGAGAAGAAATTAGTTCAAGCAACAGTTGAGGCTATAAGTAAAATCCTGACAATGACAATGCTGCTGTTCTGACAATGAACTCAATGCTACTGCTTTGCAATTTACTTACTTGGGAGGATTGTCTTATAACGATTCTTCAGTCCAAAGCCTGGAATATCAAATTCCTTTGGATCAACAAAATTCATTGGTATTTCCTGCAGTAAGGAGGATGGAAGTATGAAGGACAAGGTTATATTAACAGCATATTAAACATTATAATGTCAACATACTAAAAATTCCTGTTTCTATGGCCAATTTCTTGTCTGGAGACAATACACATCTTTTTAGCCTGTCTTGATGCTCTCTCCACTCACGTTGTTTGTATCTTAGAGACTTGATTAGCTGTAAGTATTCACATTCCAACCATTATTCATGTAAATTGAGTCTGTGTCTTTATATGCCCTGTTTGTGAACAGAATTCCCACTCACCTGAAGAAGGGGCTTGGAGCTCCGAAAGCTTGTGTGGCTTTTGCTACCAAATAAACCTGTTGGACTTTAACCTGGTGTTGTTAAACTTCTTACTGTGTTTACCCCAGTCCAACGCCGGCATCTCCACATCATAATTGTGGAGTGCCAGCTCTTTCAAAGAGCTATCTATTTAATCCCATCACCATGCTATTTCCCCAAAGCTTGGCAAATTATTCCCCTTGATGTTATCTAATTCCAATTTGAAAGTTATTATTTAATCTGCTGCCACCATACTTCCAGACAGTGCATTCTAGATCACGGCACCTAATCTCGGAAAAATTGCACCTTGGTTATTTTGCCTATCACCTTAAATCTATGTCCTTCAGTTACTAACTCTTCGGCCGCTGGAAACAGTTTTTATTTGTCAAAATTCTTCATGATTTTGAACTCTGCTATTAAATTTCCTTTAACTTTATCTAAATTGAGCTATTTTTTTCCACACAGAGAAACAGTTAAAAATTAAATCAATGGGAAAATACTGTGCTGATGCATTGAGCATAACTTAAGTACTGAGTAGGTGACTGGGTACTGATCGCAGGCCAGGTGCCAAGAATAGCTGGCCAATGAGTGCTGAACAGGAATAGATTGACTAAATTCACTCCCAGTCAGAATGGCTATACGCATCAAAGGTTCCTTTGCATTTTACTCCTGATTGCACATTTCTTTATGTTACTTACAAGGAACTCTCTCTGGAGCGAGAAGGAATCCATGGCCCGTTCATGCAATATTTTTGAAGTGAGTAGGTTAGATGCAGTTTGCAAGTATTCCCATGCTGACTGCTCCCTGGGCGACAGCACTTGCCCATCAGCTTCTTCACTTCCTGGCGTACACATATCCAAGGTCAGGGATACATTAGAGCCTCTCCTTTAAGGTGAAGAGAGAAGATCAGATTTCACAAAAGCCATTTGACCACCGTTACTTATTTAAAGCATAAGTATTGTGCATCTTACTGTGAAATGTATATTTGTCAAATGTATCCTGCTCTCTGGTACGGTTTGGAGCACTTACTCCTATGTAGCTGATTGTGAATACATACGGTGCTAACTCACTACACCACATCACAGTTTTTCTCTGCCTGTTCATGCCAAGCTCTGTTGACTCCAGAACTCCAGAGGCAGCCAGTGTGGGTACAGTAAGCAAGAACAGACTTCTCTCCTTGTGTAGCTAGTGATCTCAGCAACATTGGCTGGAGTCCAAAATGTCTGTTGTGGTATCTGTTCCAAGTATATCATGTGAACTGTGGCTTCATTTTATTGATATGTTGTAGTGCAAAGGCTTAGGCATTTACTGGTACAGGTATCTAATTTATTTCAATAAACAAAACCATCGCAATTTTCATATATTTACCTCTCCTGAAGTCCTACTGGTTTAACTGCAAGTGTTGACTGATCCACTAATTCTGATGCTGAATCTATGCAGCTCTCTAGGACCGGAATCTGATTCTCTACCTGTTCCTGGCCCTCAGACTGCAAAAAGACCTGGCCATCAATATCCTCTTGGTCAAGATCTTTAGGCACTGGTTCAGTGGTTTCATCTATTTTTTCTTCAGGCCATTCCAAGTAGGTGAAGGAGGGCTGTCGACTCATTGACTGACGTCTTGCCTCTGATGAGAATTGGCGGACGACTGTTTTCAGGCAATAGAGGATCTGAGAAAGAAAAACAATTTCTTAATGAATTTATAACACATGTTTGTTTTAAAAGCAAAGGTATCACCTACAGTTTATTTTCTTGGTGTTCATGCACACTAAAATGAGGAAAATTCATGCTATTAACTAAACACAGTTATCTATTAAAGCATATATTATAGCATGGTGGCACAGTGGTTATCACTGCTGCCTCACAGCGCCAGGGATCCAGGTTCAATTCCCGGCTTGAGTCGCTGTCTGTGTGGAGTCTGCACGTTGTCCCCGTGTCTGCATGGGTTTCCTCCGGGTGTTCCGGTTTCCTCCCACAGTCTAAAGATGTGCGGGTTAGGTGGATTGACCATGCTAAATTGCCCCTTAAGTGTCAGGCAGACTAACAGGATCAATACGTGGGGTTAAAGGGATAGGGCCTGGGTGGAATTGTGATCGGTGCAGACTCGATGGGCCGAATGGCCTCTTTCGGCACTGTAGGGATTCTATGATATTGCTGAAGCATCATACAATGACAATGTCCTTCTGGCTTCATCCTGTTGCTTTGTGGAGTTCTGAATAAAACTACCTACTTGTGTTAATGTTGATTTTGTTAAACTCATGTCTATCAGAAACTGAAAATCTAGAGTCTCTCATTAGTGAGAAATACTCATATTTTCTGTCTGGGCAGAATTTAAACCCCATTCCAGAGGTGAACAGCTAGTGCATCCAATTTATGCCTACATGACCTGAAAATCCTTAATACCAACATCATGCTGGATTAGCAATAATTCTCATTTTCACATTTACAAGTGAATACACAGTATCCATCTGCGTCCATCTGCCATCAGGGGCCTGAATTAAAAAATGTTCACCTTGACAAGCACAATATCAATACTGTTCTCATTTTGTGCTATAGCAAAGTACAAGAAGTTCCCTGTTTCTACCATTCAACTTCAGGGTTTGTTTGACTGTGCATAAAATTAGTTTGAATGGTTGTCAGTAAATAACAGTTTTTATTGGGTTCTCCTGACCCCCGGGTGTAACTTTGGTTGAAGAGCGAACAAATCCTGGAGAAATATTATATTTGATAGTTTTTAGCTGTTTATTCGGGGGTTCCACAGATCTTCTGCCAAAATTATGGCAGCAAATCAAGCGATGCCCTGAGTGAATCTCAGCTGTAGCCTTTCAAACTTGAATGTCTTTCCTCCCATGTTATTGACAGGACTGAACAACTAGAAAAACAGTGCAACCAGAGATAGAATAATACTTGAGATAACACCGACAAAAACCTTCAATGATTTCCTTTAATGTAGAAAAATATCACAAAGTGCTTCATTCAGGCCTAGTCAGAAGTAAATGGATGCCATTGCATCTCGCCCTGTTACTTATTGTTAACAGTAAGAAGTCTCACAACACCAGGTTAAAGTCCAACAGGTTTATTTGGTAGCAAATACCAAATAAACCTGTTGGACTTTAACCTGGTGTTGTGAGACTTCTTACTGTGTTCACCCCAGTCCAACGCCGGCATCTCCACATCATGACTTATTGTTAACCCAGGTCTTATGCCTGCGATTAGCAGCAGAAGGTAGAATCATGGGATAATTTTCTGCTTTGCAGCTGGGCATCAAGCCCAAATCTCCGACACTAAGGTCAGTGTCGGAGACATCCTCAGAGTGGCCAGGCATCATACTTTAGCCGATCAGAAGTTTAAACTTCTCAGATAAGTACCACGCATGTGCATGGATCGGGACTTTCTCAGCATCCTGCTACATAGAACATAGAACAGTACAGCACAGTACAGGCCCTTCGGCCCCCGATGTTGTGCCGAGCTTTGTCTGAAACCAAGATCAAGCTATCCCACTCCCTATCATTCTGGTGTGCTCCATGTGCCTATCCAATAACCGCTTGAAAGTTCCTAAAGTGTCCGACTCCACTATCACAGCAGGCAGTCCATTCCACACCCCAACCACTCTCTGAGGAAAGAACCTACCTCGGACATCCCTCCTATATCTCCCACCATGAACCTTATAGTTATGCCCCCTAGTAACAGCTACATCCACCCAAGGAAATAGTCTCTGAACGTCCACTCTTTCTATCCCCCTCATCATCTTATAAACCTCTATTAAGTCACCTCTCATCCTCCTCTGCTCTAAAGAGAAAAGCCCTGGCTCCCTCAACCTTTCCTCATAAGACCTACCCTCCAAACCAGGCAGCGTCCTGGTAAATCTCCTTTGCACTCTTTCCAATGCTTCCACGTCCTTCTTATAGTGACGTGACCAGAACTGCACACAATATTCCAAATGTGGTCTCACCAAGGTCCTGTACAGTTGCAGCATAACCCCACGGCTCTTAAACTCCAACCCCTGTTAATAAACGCGAACACACTATAGGCCTTCTTCACGGCTCTATCCACTTGAGTGGCAACCTTCAGAGATCTGTAGATATGAACCCCAAGATCTCTTTGCTCCTCCACATTCCTCAGAACCCTACCTTTGACCCTGTAATCCGCATTCAAATTTGTCCTACCAAAATGAATCACCTCGCACTTATCAGGGTTAAACTCCATCTGCCATTTTTCGGCCCAACTCTGCATCCTATCAATGTCTCTTTGCAGCTTACAACAGCCGTCCACCTCATCCACTACTCCACCAATCTTGGTGTCATCAGCAAATTTACTGACCCACCCTTCAGCCCCCTCCTCCAAGTCATTGATAAAAATCACAAATAGCAGAGGACCCAGCACTGATCCCTGTGGTACACCACTGGTAACTGGTCTCCAGTCTGAAAAATTTCCATCCACCACCACCCTCTCTCTGTCTTCTATGAGATACAGTAAGAGTTTTAACAACACCAGGTTAAAGTCCAACAGGTTTATTTGGTCGCAAATGCCATTAGCTTTCGGAGCGCTGCTCCTTCGTCAGATGGAGTGGAAATCTGCTCTCAAACAGTGCACAGAGACACAAAATCAAGTTACAGAATACTGATTAGAATGCGAATCTCTATAGCCAACCAGGTCTTAAAGATACAGACAATGCGAGTGGAGGGAGCATTAAGCACAGGTTAAAGAGATGTGTATTGTCTCCAGACAGGACAGCCAGTGAGATTCTGCAAGTCCAGGAGGCAAGCTGTGGGGTTACTGATAGTGTGACATAAACCCAACATCCCGGTTTATGCCGGGAACTTTAGAACGTCGTCTACCTGATACGCTGCAGGAAAGGATGTCCCGAGGCATGGTACATTGGGGAAACCATGCAGATGCTGCGACAACGGATGAATGAACACCGCTCGACAATCACCAGGCAAGACTGTTCTCTTCCTGTGGGGGAGCACTTCAGCGGTCACGGGCATTCAGCTTCTGATCTTCGGGTAAGCGTTCTCCAAGGCGGCCTTCACGACACACGACAGCGCAGAGTCGCTGAGCAGAAACTGATAGCCAAGTTCCGCACACATGAGGACGGCCTAAACCGGGATCTTGGGTTTATGTCACACTATCAGTAACCCCCAAAGCTTGCCTCCTGGACTTGCAGAATCTCACTGGCTGTCCTGTCTGGAGACAATACACATCTCTTTAACCTGTGCTTAATGCTCCCTCCACTAACATTGTCTGTATCTTTAAGACCTGGTTGGCTGTAGAGATTCGCATTCTAATCAGTATTCTGTAACTTGATTTTGTGTCTCTGTGCCCTGTTTGAGAGCAGATTTCCACTCCATCTGACGAAGGAGCAGTGCTCCGAAAGCTAATGGCATTTGCGACCAAATAAACCTGTTGGACTTTAACCTGGTGTTGTTAAAACTCTTGCTGTGTTTACCCCAGTCCAACGCCGGCATCTCCACATCATGACTTCTATGAGATAGCCAGTTACTTATCCAATTGGCCAAATTTCCCTCTATCCCACACCTCCTTACTTTCTTCATGAGCTGACCATGGGGAACCTTATCAAATGCCTTACTAAAATCCATGTATATGACATCAACTGCTCTACCTTCATCTACACACTTAATTACCTCCTCAAAGAATTCAATCAAATTTGTGAGGCAAGACTTACCCTTCACGAATCCGTGTTGACTATCCCGGATTAAGCTGCATCTTTCCAAATGGTCATAAATCCCATCCCTCAGGACTTTTTCCATTAACTTACCGACCACCGAAGTAAGACTAACCGGCCTATAATTACCAGGGTCATTCCTATTTCCTTTCTCGAACAGAGGAACAACATTCGCCACTCTCCAGTCCTCTGGCACTATCCTCATGGACAGTGAGGACCCAAAGATCAAAACCAAAGGCTCTGCAATTTTATCCCTTGCCTCCCAAGAATCCAATGTTATACCCCATCTGGCTCAGGGGACTTATCGACCCTCAGGTTTTTCAAAATTGCTGATACATCTTCCCTCAGAACATCTACCTCCTCCAGCCTATCAGTCTGTATCACACTCTCATCCTCAAAAACATGGCCCCTCTCCTTGGTTAACACTGAAGAAAAGTATTCATTCATCGCCTCCTATCTCTTCTGATTCCATGCACAAGTTCCCACTACTATCCTTGACCGGCCCTAACCTCACCCTGGTCATTCTTTTATTTCTCACGTAAGAGTAAAAAGCCTTGGGGTTTTCCTTGATCCAACCCGCCAAGGACTTCTCATGCCCCCTCCTAGCTCTCCTAAGCCCTTTTTATAGCTCATTCCTTGCTACCTTGTAACCCTCAAGCGACCTAACTGAACCTTGTTTTCTCATCCTTACATACGCTTCCTTTTTCCTCTTGACAAGACATGCAAACTCTTTTGTGAACCATGGTTCCCTCACTCGGCCATTTCCTCCCTGCCTGACAGGGACATACCTATCAAGGACACGCAGTATTTGTTCCTTGAACAAGCTCCACTTTTCATTTGTGCCTTTCCCTGACAGTTTCTGTTCCCATGTTATGCTCCCTAATTCTTGCCTCATCGCATCATAATTACCCCTCCCCCAATTATAAACCTTGCCCTGCCATATGGCCCTATCCCTCTCCATTGCAATAATGAAAGACACCGAATTGTGGTCACTATCTCCAAAGTGCTCTCCCACAAACAAATCTAACACTTGACCCGGTTCATTACCCAGTACCAAGTCCAATGTGGCCCCACCTCTTGACGGCCTATCCACATATTGTGTCAGGAAACCCTCCTGCACACACTATACAAAAAATGCGCCATCCGAACTATTCGACCTATAAAGGTTCCAATCAATATTTGGAAAGTTAAAGTCACCCATGACAATTACCCTGTGACCTCCACACCTATCCATAATCTGCTTTGCAATTTCTTCCTTCACATCTCTATTACTATTTGGGGGCCTATAGAAAACTCCTAACAACGTGACCGCTCCTTTCCTATTTCTAACCTCAGCCCATATTACCTCAGTAGGCAGATCCCCCTCGAACTGCCTTTCTGCAGCCGTTAAGCTATCCTTGATTAACAATGTTACTCCTCCACCTCTTTTACCACCTTCCCTACTCTTACTGAAACATCTAGATCCCGGAACTTCCAACAACCATTCCTGTCCCTGTTCTAATCATGTCTCTGTAATGGCCACAACATCGTAGTCCCAAGTACCAATCCACGCTCCAAGTTCACCGACCTTATTCCGGATGCTCCTTGCATTGAAGTAGACATACTTCAACCCACCTTCCTGTCTGTCGGTACACTCCTGCGACCTTGATACCCGCCTCAGTACCTCACTACACTCAACACTGGCTTCTGGACTACAGCTCGTTTTCCCATCCCACTGACAAATTAGTTTAAACCCCCCCGAATACACAACAACAAAAACAAATGACTCAATATTCGCCACTGTTGCCATTGGGAGACCTGGGCAAATGTTTTTATGTCTTTAGTTGGTCTGTTCTCACATTCACTTTTCTCCTTCTAAGCCCACCTTTGCTGAATTTTGGGTCGACCCAACCCTTGTGTTTACTACGCTTTTTGGCAACATTATAAGCCTCTTCCTTTGATTTAATGCTTTCTTTAATCCTCTTGTTACAGCCACAGTTGGACTATTTTCTGCTATGGGGTTTTCATGCTTTAAAAGAATATATGTATTTGTTACAAATTATGTATTAATTCTTTCAATGCAAGCAATGCTCATCTACCATTATATCTTCTCATGTGGTTTCCCAATTTACCTTAGTCACCTTGCCCCTCATACCTACTGTTGTAAGATCCCACTTCTGAGACCATGTTGTACGTTGGTTATGGCTGGTTATATGTTTGAACAGTAACTAGATTATTAGATTAACATAATTAGATACAGATATACAAGACGAGGTGTTACTCAGTCTGACCATGAGCTTTCTCCTTCTTGACTCTTTATGTGTCTCCTACATCAGCATGTGGGCAATACTGTTTCTCAAATCCCACATATTAACCCTGGACACCCTAATACTACATTTCCCATCAAATCTCTGTCCAAATATATTTAACATTTATATTTACATACTATCTCATTTCTCCCCAAGTCTCTAATTTATTAATATATAAGAAATGATTTACTGTTGAAAACAAACAGGTCAACACTCAGCCACTCCCATGGACTGGTTGGGAATTGTATGGGGATGAGAGGCTCTCGATTGGTTCTGCTTGCGCAACACACACACACCTGGCAATTTGCAATGGTGTCAATCACCTTGGAAATGCCAAGCCAGTAGAAAGTGAATTGGGCCTGTGCTCTGCACTTGGTAATGCCCAGGTGGTCCTGTATTTTTTTGAAGGTTGCAGGGAGACAGGTATGACCAGCTGCTCATCATAGACCAGAAGGCCCTCTATAGTCAAAGTATTTTCATTGTTTGAACCAGGTTTTCATGGTCCCTCTGTTTGATCTCTGCTGAAGCCATCCTTGTTGACATTATCTAAGGAAGCAGTTGCACGCCTCATTGTGCATTTGTTCCTGGAGGATCTATTATAGTTTACTTGTGGTTGCTGGCATGTGCCTTCTTGTCAATTGGGTGTACTCTTCCAGTTCTGTGAGACATCCTGTTTTATCGATAAGTCCACTGTGGCCCTTGAAAGTGTGTTTGTTGTTATCTGTTTCTTGCTTTGGCCATATACCGTCTTGTAGGCGAACCTCAAACCTCTGGTTTCTGGGAGGCATCTTTGCAAGCTCTCTTTTAATGGGGAGACGAGTGGCTTGTTGTGGCTGTGGCTGTTGAGGGTGTGGCTGCGAGTGAGGCAGGAAGTGGGATCCAGAAGTTAGAGTTGCAAGAGCCTCAGTCCCTGAATCTGTACAACAGGTTTGAAATTCTTGCTCCCAGTGTGGACGGGAACGGGGACTGCAAGGAGGATGAGCAAACTGCCCACGGCACCGTGGTACAAGGAGCCGTTCAGGTGGAGGAAGAAAAAGGAAATGTAGTGGTAATTGGGGATAGTGTAGTTCGGGGTATTGACACTGTTCTTTGTGACCAGGATCGAGAATCCCGAAGGTTGTGTTGCCTGCCTGGTGCTCGGGTCCAGGATATCTCATCTGGGCTGCAGAGGAACCTGGAGTGGGAGGGTAAGAATCCAGTTGTCGTGGTCCACGTAGGTGCCAACGATATAGGCAGAACAGGAACAGGGGTTCTGCAGAGGGAGTATGAAAAGCTAGGAGCCAAATTAAAAAACAGAACCAACAAGGTGGTAATCTCTGGATTACTACCTGAACCACAAGCAAATTGGCGCAGGGTCAATAAGATTAAGGAGGTAAATGCGTGGCGCAAAGATTGGTGTGGGAGGAATGGGTTTGAATTCATGGGACATTGGCACCAGTATTGGGGAAGATGGGACCTGTTCAGATGGGATGGTCTTCGTCTGAATCGTGCTGGGACCAGAGTCCTGGCGAATCGTATAACCAGGCTGTAAATAGGGCTTTAAACTAAATAGTGGGGGGAGGGTTCAGGGGTATGGGGAATTACAAAATCAAAGGTAAAGGAGAGGGTACGAGTGAAGGTTAATGATGAGGACATTCATTTAGTTAAAGGAGTCAAGGGCTCAGGCAGAGTAAAAAAGGTGACAAACACAAGAAGGGAGGTGGTCAACGCAGTGCAAGGAGATGGTCTGGGGAAGGATAACCAGTTTGCGACAGGTAGGGACAGAGCGTGCAATCAAAAGAATGCACTAACAAATCGGGTCCAGACAAAGGCTAGCATAAAGACACTTTACCCTGAATGCACGTAGCATTCGTAACAAAGTGAATGAGTTGGTGGCACAAATCAGTACAAATGGGTATGACCTAGTGGCCATTACAGAAACGTGGTTGCAGGGTAACCAGGACTGGGAATTGAATATCCAGGGGTATCAGACATTTCGGAAGGATAGACAGGAGGGAAAAGGAGGTGGGGTAGCTCTGTTAATTAAAGATAACATCAGGGCGGTAGTGAGAGACGATATCGGCTCTCGGGAGCATAATGTGGAATCGTAGTGGGTGGAGATAAGGAACAGTAAGGGGTGAAAGTCACTGGTGGGCGTGGTCTATAGGCCCCCAAATAATAACTTTGAGGTGGGTCGGGCTATAAACAAGCAAATAATGGATGCGTGCAAAAACGAAACAGCAATAATCATGGAGGATTTTAACCTGCATATTGATTGGTTGACTCAAGTCGGACGCGGTGGACTTGAGGAAGAGTTCTTGGAATGCTGTCGGGATAGTTTCCTCGAACAGTATGTTACAGAACCTACGAGGGAGCGGGTTATCTTGGATCTGGTCCTGTGTAATGAGACAGGTAAAATTAATGATCTTCTTGTGAGGGATCCCCTTGAAATGAGTGATCACAATCATAGAAATCATAGAAACCCTACAGTGCAGAAAGAGGCCATTCGGCCCATCGAGTCTGCACCGACCACAATCCCACCCAGGCCCTACCCCTATATTTACCCGCTAATCCCTCTAACCTGCGCATCTCAGGACACTAAGGGGCAATTTGTTTTAGCACGGCCAATCAACCTAACCTGCACATCTTTGGACTGTGGGAGGAAACCGGAGCACCTGGAGGAAACGCACGCAGACACGAGGAGAATGTGTAAACTCCACACAGACAATGACCCAAACCGGGAATCGAACCCAGGTCCCTGGAGCTGTGAAGCACCAGTGCTAACCACTGTACTACCGTGCCGCCCTTATGGTTGAATATGGTTGAATTTCTCATACAAATGGAGGGTGAGAAAGTAGGATCCCAAACCAGTGTCCTCTGCTTGAGCAGAGGGGATTACAATAGGATGAGGGCAGAATTGGCTAATGTAGACTGGGAGTGCAGACTAGTTGGTAGGACAGCTGAGTGGCGGCTTTTTAAGGAGATTTTTCTCAATATTCAGCAAAAATATATTCCTGTGATAAAGAAGGAATGTAAGAAAAGGGATAACCAGCCATGGATAACTAAGGAAATAAAGGAGAGTATTAAATTAAAAACCGATGCGTACAGAGTGGCCAAAACTAGTGGGGAATTAGAAGATTGGGAAAGTTTTAAAAAACAACAAAGAACTACTAAGAAAGTGATAAAGAAAGGAAAGATAGATTATGAAACTAAACTAGCACAAAATATAAAAACTGATAGTAAAAGTTTTTACAAATGTATAAAAAGGAAAAGAGTAGCTAAAGTAAATGTTGGACCCTTAGAAGACGAGAAGGGGGATTTAATAATGGGAAACGAGGAAATGGCCGAGGCCTTAAACAAGTTTTTTGTGTCGGTCTTCACGGTAGAGGACACAAATAGCTTACCGAAAATTGACGGTCGTGGGACTGTAGGGGGTGAGGTCCTTAAAACAATTACTATTACTAAAGAGGTAGTGCTTGGTAGGCTAATGGGACTAAAGGTAGACAGGTCTCTGGGCCCGGATGGAATGCATCCCAGGGTACTGAAAGAAATGGCAGAAGTAATAGCAGATACGTTGGTTGTAATTTATCAAAATCCGCTGGACTCTGGGGAAGTGCTGGCTGATTGGAAAACAGCTAATGTGACGCCACTGTTTAAAAAAGGAGGTAGACAAAAGGCGGGTAACTACAGGCCGGTTAGCTTAACGTCCGTAGTTGGGAAATTGCTGGAATCCATCATTAAGGAAGAAATAGCAGGACACCTGGAAAAAAATGGTTCGATCAAGCAGACACAGCATGGATTCATGAAGGGAAAGTCGTGTTTGACGAATTTACTGGATTTTTATGAAGATGTAACGAGTGCAGTTGACAGAGGGGAACTGGTGGATGTGGTGTTTTTGGATTTCCAGAAGGCGTTCGATAAGGTGCCTCACAAAAGGTTACTGCAGAAGATTAGGGTACACGGAGTTGGGAGTAAAGTGTTAGCGTGGATTGAGGATTGGCTATCTAACAGGAAGCAGAGAGTTAGAATAAATGGGTGCTTTTCTGGTTGGCAGTTGGTGACTCGTGGCGTGCCGCAGGGATCGGTGCTGGGGCCTCAACTGTTTACCATATACATAGACGATCTGGAGGAGGGGACCGAGTGTAGGGTAACAAAGTTTGCGGATGACACAAAGATGAGTGGGAAAGCGAATTACGTGGAGGATGCAGAAAGTCTGCAGAGAGATTTGGATAGGCTAAGTGAGTGGGCGAGGATCTGGCAGATGGAGTATAACGTTGACAAGTGTGAGGTTATCCACTTTGGAAGGAATAATAGTAAAATGGACTATTATTTAAATGGTGAAAAATTACAACATGCTACTGTGCAGAGGGTCCTGGGGGTCCTTGTGCATGAATTGCAAAAACTCAGTTTGCAGGTGCAGCAGGTGATCAAGAAGGCAAATGGAATGTTGGCCTTTATCGCGAAGGGGATGGAGTATAAAAGCAGGGAGGTCTTGCTGCAATTGTACAAGGTACTGGTGAGGCCGCAACTAGAGTACTGTGTGCAATTTTGGTCCCCCTATTGGCGGAAGGATGTATTGGCCTTGGAGGGAGCACAGAGAAGGTTCACCAGGTTGATACCGGAGATGAGGGGGTTAGTTTATGAGGAGAGATTGAGTAGATTGGGCCTGGACTCGTTGGAGTTTAGAAGGCTGAGGGGAGATCTTATAGAGACATATAAGATAATGAAGGGGCTAGACAGGGTAGAGGCAGAGAGATTCTTTCTACTTAGAAAGGAAACAAAAACTAGAGGACACAGCCTCAAAATAAGGGGGAGTCAGTTTAGGACAGAGTTGAGGAGGAACTTCTCTCAGAGGGCCGAAGGGCCTGTTTGCTGTGCTGTACTGTAGTGAATCTCTGGAATTCTCTGCCCATTGAAGCAGTGGAGGCTACCTCGTTAAATATGTTTAAGTCACAGGTAGATAGATTTCTGATCAATAAGGGAATTAAGGGTTATGGGGAGCGGGTGGGTAAGTGGAACTAAACCACTATCAGATCAGCCATGATCTTATTGAATGGCGGGGCAGGCTTGAGGGGCTAGATGGCCTACTCCTGCTCCTATTTCTTATGTTCTTATTATGTTGTCCATTTCGAAAATATAGGAGGGAATTTTATGACCTCTTTAAGTCCGTTTTGTGGTGGGAAAATGTTATAAAATCGGGCGTAAAATGGCCAATGGCGCCCATTTCCGCACCTGTCGCGATTTTGTGACACCCGGATTTCTGGCGCTGGCAGCCTCTCGCCCATTAATTTATTTAAATTTATGGAAATGTTGATTTCCATGTGTTTTGCAAGCACAGCACTCAATCATCCGGGCTCACTTGTCTTTATGGCCTTGCCAGGAGAAGTTCTCTCCAGTGAGGAAAACACCTGCCTGGCCTCGCCGGTGGAACCAGAGGCCACTGAGGCTCCCTTAGGAGGCCAAGTGCAAGACGGGGTGCCCCTTGGGCAGTGCCAGGCTGGCACCTGGGCAATACCAGCCTGGCACCTAGGCAGTGCCCACTGGGCAGTGCCAGGGAGCAGGGCTTGCTGCCACTCTGCTTGAAATTGGTGGGAGGGAGGGGCCTTCTGCCAATCTGCCTGCGGTTGGTGGGGGTAGAGGGGGCATCCACTGCCACTCTCCCTGTAATCGGTGGAGGGGGGCAGGGAGCTAGTTGAGGCTGCCTGCAGTTGCAGGCGCCTGACAACTCTCCCTGTCTGTCAGACCCCTGGTCAGACCCCTGCTACTGCTAATGCACATCTGCAGCACCAGAGGTCTGCACATGCGCAACACCTCCCTCTATAGGCTGTTTGGCAAGTTAAGCCCCGCCCACAGCATCTCTGGCTAGAAACTGACCAGCTCATCTTTTCAGAGACAGAGTGCATAAGATTGGGTGTGAAAACTCGCCCAAAAAACAGATCTGGAACTCTCCCATTTTCAAACTAGTTGGACGCTTAGAAAAAATCTCGTAAAATTCCACCCACAGTCTAAAATCCTCTTGCATGTCCAGATGACAGCGTGGGCTTCCTTTTCTATGATGGCATGCCAATGGGGTATCTGACAGCTTTCTGAAGACCTGGTACACAGATCGGCATCCAGTTACTCCCAGAGAAAGATCATTCCTAGGCCCGTAGATGAAGAATCTGTTGCTATGGTGGTGAGCAGAGGTAGTTTGTAGTGGACCAGAATGTCAGCGGACAGCTGCATTGCCTTGTTGCGAGTGAAAGTTTGCTCTTGATGAGGGTCCCAGTACCATGCGTGGTCTTTCTCATGTAAGTGCCTCAAGCGTTGTGATTTGTGCCAAATTCGATAAAATTGTTTGTCAGCTGGTTCACCATCCTCAAGAATCACTGGAGGTATCGATTTGAGGATAGGATTAGGAACTTTCTGGTGGCGTTGTTTTTTTGTGGATCTGCTGTGATGCCTTTATTGCTGACAATAACATTGCATTTGTCATTAATTGCTTGAGCATGTCCCTTCCCCCTTCCCCACCCCCAGGTGCTCGCAAGTTCCCCTCGACAGCGTCCTTCCCATTTTGCTAAATCTGTTGTAAACCTTGCTGACGTGATGTCACATCAGCGAGGGGAGAATTTCCTACCAGGGAATTCCTGGGGGAACATATGGTGGGGAAGCCTTAAATACATTCACATTTAATTAAATGTATTTAAATTAGGTTCCTGCTTTTGGGTGGGAACCTCGTTGCATAACCAGCAAGGGGCAGAGATAAGCCGACAACGCGATCTCACCACCACGATTCTCGTTCTTGTGGGATTTTCTGCCAGTGTTGCCATATTCGGATGCAGGAAATGCGGGCTGAAAATCCACTCCCCCCCCCCCCCGCCCCCCTCCCCCGCACCCCTCCAGTGTTTAATCAGGCTTTCAGGCCTGGGATGTACTTCTCTGGCCAAGGTTTTATTGAGCTATGTTAGGTTGACATAGATAGAAATGGATCCATTCAGTTTTGTGATTGGAACAACCCAGAACATCATGCTTACATGACTGAGAAGACGACTCCCATGTTCATTACCTCAGCCGGCTGTTGCCGCACCTGTTTCATGAATGAGTGGGGAATCTTACATCGTGAGAATAGGCATATGGGTTTAGCATCCCACTCAGTGTAATCCTGCATGCATTTTTCAGTCACCCCAGTCCTGTGAAGAATTTTGGGAACTCACATTTGTACTTGGAACCAGGACCTTGCAGGTTAAGTTTAATACAGGCTTTATGGCTTAATTGTGGATCACAAGGTGAGCCTCATGGATTGTTTCGTTCTTGTCTCTTAGTGTCACGGCACGTGCCTTTCATCGGGAGCTTTAAGCCTCCTGTGTAGGGGTGTTATGGGTAGCATCAGTCATCTGGTCACGAGCCATGGCTCTTTGTTTGACAGGACTTTGTTTGGGCGGCACGGTAGCACAGTGGTTAGCACTGCTGCTTCACAGCTCCAGGGTCCCGGGTTCGATTCCCGACTCGGGTCACTGTCTGTGTGGAGTTTGCACATTCTCCTCGTGTCTGCGTGGGTTTCCTCCGGGTGCTCCGGTTTCCTCCCACAGTCCAAAGATGTGCGAGTTAGGTTAATTGGCCAGGTTTAAAAAAAAATTGCCCCTTAGAGTCCTGGGATGCGTAGGTTAGAGGGATTAGTGGGTAAAATATGTGGGGGTAGGGCCTGGATGGGATTGTGGTCGGTGCAGACTCGATGGGCCGAATGGCCTCCTTCTGCACTGTAGGGTTTCTATGATTTGGAGGACTATTCTGCTGGCACCTGTGTCTAATTTAAAATTTGTTAAATAACCATTGACTAAAAATGTCTGCATTCTAAAATGGGAAACCAAGATCTTTGACCTCGCCCAAGAGGCATGGCTGTTTCAGGCTTGTAGTCTTGACCACTTTGACAATCTTTGGACCTTATGTATGTTTCAGAGCTTTCTCCCTGCACAGTTTGCTGTACTGTTGCAATGGAAGCACTGGGCCTAAAAATGAAGGACATTGATCTCGCTTGTGAGGATGAAGCACACTCGTATGGCCGCTCTGCTGGCCTGTTCGGGTATTGTTTTCCATGACTTACAGTGTCTCTGGGTCTTTGTGGCTTAACTAGCTGGACTGCAGGTTGGCATCTGCACCATGTTTTATTCTCTTCTCTTAAAATGGCCCTGTGCTGCTCATGGAGTTCTGAATTTCTAACTGACTGCATGGCCTCTACCATTCAGAGTCCAATTGCCAACCAATCAACACAGTCTTCTCTTCCAGGATAAAGTTGCTTCCCCTAACATTGGTATTTTTGTGATTGCCCTGATGAGTGCAAGATGAAAAGTTTCGACAAAATGTCTTTTTTCAGCAATACCCAAGTTCTGTACTACCAGATAACTATTCATTTTAATCTAAGAAGCAATAAAATTCTCAAGCTAAATCCAATAAGAGAATCCAACAGCTGGAAAATCCTTTTCCAGGGTTAGATCTTCCTTTGTTTGCAGGAGGTCAGAGAGCGCATCATCTGCTTCTCCTGCCCCTGCCAGATGATTTCAGATTTTAAATCTCCATAATAACAACCTTTTGCACCCTGTACAGATCAATGATGAATGAATCGACTAGTTCCCCCACCCTGTTGAGCCCTGTAAGAATTTTGCAAGTTTGAATGAGATCACCTCTCATTCCTCTAAATGCCAGAGAATCAAGTCCCAGTCTGTTTAGTCTTTTCTCATAGGACAATCATAAGAACAGGAGTAGGCCATTCAGCCCCATGAGCCTGTTCTGCCATTCAGTAACATCATGGCTGATCTGTGGCCGAACTCCATATACCTGCCATTGGCCCATATCCCTTAATATCTTTGCTTAACAAAAGATTATCTATTTCAGATTTAAAATTAGCAACTGATCTAGCATCACCTGCTGTTTTCGGAAGAGCAATCCAATCCTCTACCACCCTTTGTGTGTAGAAGTGCTTCCTAACATCTCTCCTGAACGGTCTGTCCCTAATTATTAGACTATTCCCCCAGTTCTAGAATCTCCAACCAGTGAAATTGTTTATCTTTTTCTACCCTGTCTTTTCCTGTTAATATCTTGAAGACTTTGATCAGACCATCCTTTAACCTTCTAAATTCTAGAGAAAGCATGTCTAATTTGTATAATCTCTCCTGATAACTTAACTCCTGAAGTCCAGGTATCATGCTTGTAAACCTATGTTGTACTCCTTTTAAGTCCACCTATATCCTTCCTAAGGTGTGGTATCCAGATCTGCTTATAATACCCCAAGTGGGGTCTAACCAGCGTTTTGTATAGCTGCAGCATAACTTCTGCATCGTTATACTCCAGTCCTCTAGATATAAAGGCTAGCATTCCATTAGCCTTCTTGATAATTTTCTGGACCTGTTTGTGGCATATTAAAGATCAATGCACCTGAACCCCCAAGTCTCTTTGGGTGTCCACTACATTTAACTTAATACCATCTAGAAAGCACCCTGACCTATATACTTTTTTGGTCCAAAATGGATAACTTTACACTTGCTGACATTGAAATCCATCTGCCACAGTTTTGCCCATTCACCTAGTTTATCAATATCCCTTTGTAATTTTATGCTATCATCTGCACTGTCTATAACACCACCTAACTTTGTGTCCTGAACAAATTTGGATATTTGACTTTCTATGCCATTATCCATGTCATTAATAAATAATGTGAATAATTGAGGCCCTAACATAAATCCTTTTGGGACACTAGTCACATCCTGCTAATTTGAATACCTACCCATTACCAGATTATTTCTGTAATCTGCCACTCAACAATTTCAGTAATTTGCCCTCAGTTCTGTGGACTTCCTCCTTAGTTAATGGTCTCCTATGTGGGACTTTATCAGATGTCTTCTGGAAGTCCATGTAAACAACATCCATAAACATTGCCCTGTCTGCTACCTCAGTCACCTCTTCAAAAGGTTCAATGAGGTTTTTTAGGCATGACCTATCTGTCTTGCTGGCTCTTCAAAAACCTTCAGAGCTGCTACCAGGAGGTTGATATACAACACTTATCCTTGATTATAGACTTCAATAATTTCCCACCACAGATGTTAGCCTAACTGGCCTGTAATTCCCTGGTTTTCCTCTTTCACCCTTCTTAAAGAGCAGAATGACATGAGCAATTTTCCAATCCAGAGGAACGACTCCTTAATCTATAGAACTTTGAAAGATTATAGTTAGGGCATCTACAATGTGCTCCCCTACTTCCTTTAACACCCTCGGATGAAAACCATCAGGTCCTGGGGATTTGTTATTCTTTAGCTCCATTAATTTCTTCATTAGCAATGATTTACATATGATAATTTTATTGAGAACCTGCCCCTGATCCACTATTAATTTCCTTGAGACTTCTGGCAAGCTATCCTCCTTTTCTAATGTAAGTACTGAGGTACGGTAGCACAATGGTTAGTACTGCTGCCTCACAGGTTAGGTTTATTGGCCAAGCTAAATTGCCCCTTAGTGTCAGGGGACTAGCAGGGTGAATACGTGGGGTTACGGGAATAGGGCCTGGGTGGGATTGCTGTTGATGCAGACTCCTCCTGCACTGTAGGGATTCTTGATTCAATGCTTCTATGATTCAACATGTCTGCCATTTCTCCATAGTCATTGACAATATCCCTACTTTGGGACTTTAATGGGCCAACATTACTCCTGACCACCCACTTTCCCTTTATTAATCTAATTTTTTTTCTGATTGATATTGATGTCCCTTGCAAGTTTCCTTTCATAATCCCTTTTCGTAGCTTTATAAGCTGTTTTGTGGCCCTTTGCTGGTCTTTGTATCTTTCCCATTCAACAGGATCTGTGCTGTTTTTTGCATTTTTCTAAGTCCTTTCCTTTAGCTTTATATTGTCCCTTATCTCTTTGGTTGTCCATGGTTATTTTATCTGTGAAGTAGAACTTTTCCTTCTCAGGGATATAAACTTGTTCTGTATTGCATTAAATGTTTTTTTAAACATCCTCCACTCTTCAGTTGTTTTGCCCATAAGCAGGTTTACCCAGTTTACTGTGGACAGTCTCTGTATCATCTCATTAAAGTTGGCCTTACCTAAGTCTAAAATTGTAGTAGCTGATTTGTGCTTTTCACTTTCAAACACTACATGGAAATTGATCATGTTATGATCACTGATAATTTATGATAAATGATCACACACAAGTAGGTTACTAATTAAATCTGGCTCATTACTCATTACTAAATCCCATATTCCTTGTCCCCTTGTTGCATCCAGGACATATTTCTGTTGGAAACCATCCCAGACATACTCCAGAAATTCACTCTAGAATTTCTGATAGGTTGAAAGAGGCAGGCAAACACCTATGTTAAAGTCCCCCATTTATACTACTCTGCTTTGCTACACATTTGCCTAATTCCTGCATTTATACAATCTCGCCCTTCAGAGCTGCTACCAGGGGGTCGATACACAACACTTATTACAGTTTTAGATCCTTTGCTGTTCCTCAGTTCCACCCATAATGTCTCCTTTGGATGCTTTCCCCTCAGCCCTCACCATTGAAGTGATTTTGTTTCTAATCACTAAGGCTACTCCACCACCTCTGCCATTTTCCTTATCCATCCTGTAAACCTTATAACCTGGTCGATTTAATTCCCAGTCCCAACCATCCTACAGCCATGTCTCAGTAATGGCTACAAATCATAAACTCCAATTTGAATTTGTACCTGCAGCTCATTTAATTTGTTCCTCACACTCCATGCATTTGTATATAGAATTCTTATTTGGGCCATACATTCTAACCTGTCCCTCAGCTTTATTCACCTGTTTATTATTTCTCCATTCTGGTTTAATCAATATCCTTCCAATAATTTTGCCATTGCCTGCCATATTTGATGTAGGATTCCTGACTATTTCTTTACTCTCTGTCCTGTTACTTGTTTTTGAAACTGTATTGACTTCCCCTGAGGCCTCTCCTCCATTTACTAGTTTAAAGTCCTTGTGATCACCCTATTTATCCTTTCCATTAGAACATTGGTCCCAGACTGGCTCAGATGGAGCCTGTTCCAACGGTACAGTTCCTTCCTATCTCAATGCTGATGCCAGTGCCCCACAAAATGAAGCTCCTCTCCTGAAGAGTGGAAGTTGCTTCTACCTTGTGAGAAACATGTGATGTGCTTTATCCTTAGATCTGCACCTTTGTGATTTGAACCTTGCAATCTAAATGATTTTTAATTAAATTATATTCCACTCCTTTAGCCACGTGTTTACTTCCCTAATTTTGTTTGCTTTATGCCCATTTGCACATGGTTTAGGTAATAATCCAGAGATTATAACCCGTGAGGTCCTGTTCTTTGATTTTGTTCCTAATTCCTTATATTCCCCAAACAAGATCTCTTGCCTATTTTGTTGGTCCCAACATGGACCACAACAATTGGATCTTCCCCCTCCGTCTTCAATATCTTATCAAGCTGGTTTGAGCTGTCCCTCACATTGGCACCAGGTAGGCAACACATCTTGATCCTGCTTACAAAGGATGCTATCTATACCTCTGATTATAAAATCGCCGCCCACTACCACGTTTCTTTTTGTTCCCCCCACTTGAATGGTCTCTTGTACCACAGTGCAGTCGTTTGTTTGCCCATCCTCCCCACAGTTTTTTTCCTCATCCACTCAGGGAGCAAGTAACTTGGAGATGTTAAGAACTGAGGCTCCTCCAATGCTAAATTTATAATCCCTCTACCTGCCTCGCTCATAGTCACACTCTCCTGTCCCTGATCACTGACCAAATTTGAAGTAATTAACCTATAGGGTGTGACTGCCTGAAACACAGCATCAAGGTAATTCTCCCCCTCCCTGATGTGCCGCAGTGTCCGAAGCTTGATTCCAGCTCATCAATCTGAACCAAAGTTCCTCAGCTGCAAACACTTTCTGCAGATGTGGTTGCTGTGGCTCGCAATACGATCCACCAGGGCCCAAAAACCACAGCTACAACACATTGCCTGCCCTGCCATCTCTAATTTAGTTAATTAGTTAATCCCTTCATCCCAACACTTAACATAATGAACTTTATGGCAAGTATATCTTTCCTTAGGTAAAGAGACCAAACTTCACACAATACTCCAGATACAGTCTCACCAAGGCTCAACTAATTGCTGTAAGACATCTTTGTTCCTACACTTAAGTCCTCTGTCGTCAAAGGAAGTATATCATTTGCCTACTTAATTACTTGCATGTTTGTTTTTAAGTTACTCATGAACAAGGCACTCCAGTCCTTTCGAAGTTCAACACTTCCCACTGTCTCACAGGGACCTGGGTTCGATTCACGGCTTGGGTGATTGAGTGGAGTCTGCACGTGCTCCTCGTGTCTGCGTGGGTTTCCCCTGGCTGCTCCAGTTTCCTCCCACAGTCCAAAAGACATGCTGGTTAGGTGGATTGACCAAGTTCACCGTCAGTGTACCCGAACAGGCGCTGGAGCGCAGCGACTAGAGGGTTTTCACAGTAACTTCATTGCAGTGTTAATGTAAGCCTACTTGTGACACTAATAAATAAACTTAAAATGAAACTCTCACCATGTAAAAAAAAACAATGGGCAGAATTTTCCCAAAATTTTCCAGAGCATCAGGTTCATTCTGAAAACTGGCATGTGTCTCTCCAGATACACAGATGAGTTTTCACTCCAGATTTTCTGGCACTCTGTGTGCAGAGAATCTGGGGGTGTGGTTTAAGCCATCACTCTGGAGGGGTGGGGCCTGATAGAGTCAGCAAGGCGAGCTCCACAGAGATCGGGGCACTCTCTTTAAAGGGCACCCGATCTGCGCTGAGAATAAAATTCCCCCTACAAGCATTGGAGCGTCCCCCCTCAATACACAAGCATCGGGGCACCGGCCCTCCACCACCACCACACAAACATCAGGGTGATACACCTCCACAGGCATTAGGGCACTCCCCCTTCACAGGCATCACCCCATCCCTCCCACAAGATCGTGGTGTGATCCCAGGGATCAGCTTGCTCCCCTCAGGCATCAGGGCACCCCTCCCCCCCACCACCACACATAATTGGAACCCTCCTAATAGGGCTCCCAAACAAGCCCACCGCTGGCACTACCAACCTGCCAGATTGGCAGTGCCAGAGGGCACTTGGCATGTCCCTCACCATCTGGGGTCTATACTTACCTGTGATTACCAATCGTGATTCAGACCAGCATGATGTTAGATCAGCTAATGATATTAAAATATGTTATAACTGTGGGGGTAGGGCCTGGGTGGGATTGTGGTCGGTGCAGACTCGATGGGCCGAATGGCCTCCTTCTGCACTGTAGGGTTTCTATGATTTCTATGATTTCTATGAACTAATCAGCATGACCTTGGGTGTGAACCTGATTGCCTCATCGGAGGAGGGACTGGGAAGATTGCGTTTGGAAATCTCACCAGTGCAAATCCCATTTGTGGCCTCTCAATATTCAGGGGCCATTAAATTGCAGCTTGTATTTCTGTTTTTCCGACCAAAATCGATAACCCCATATTTCTCCACATTATATTCCAACTGCAAATTTTTTGCCCACTCATTTAGCCTCTCCAAATCCCTTGAAGTGTCTTTGCACTCTCCTCACAACTCACACTTTCATCTAGTTTTATGTCATCTTCAAACTTGAAATTTTTTAAAAAATACTTTTCCAATTCAATCATATCAAGTCCAATTCAGAGTCTCAACAAGTTGAGACATTTCCGATCCAGGCTGGCAAGACAGGGCAAGCGACCAAATCACCCTGTCTTGGGCCTGATCTACATGAGCCAAGCTGATTGGAGGAGGGGGAGGCTCCTCCTCCAAGACTTGAGCTCATTTGCATCTTAGCCAAAAGGCCGAGATGCCGCTTTTAAAAATTGCTTCATTTAAAACATATGAAGCTTCAATGTAACCTAATGACCTCAACCAAGTGCAGCATCCTATCCATACTACACTTGATCTTAGCCAAAAGGCCGAGAAGCGAACTTGAAATTTAAAAAAATATATACTTTTCCAATTCAATCAAATCAAATCCAATTCAGTGTCTCAACAAGTTGAGACATTTCAGATCCAGGCTGACAAGACAGGACGGGAGACCAAAACCACCCTGTCCTGGGCCTGATCTACATGAGTCAAGCTGATTGGAGAAGGGGGAGGATCCTCCTCCAAGACTTGAGCTCATTTGCATCTTAGCCAAAAGGCCGAGATGCCGCTTTAAAAAATTGCTTCATATGAAACATATGAAGCTTCAGTGTAACCTAATGACCTCAACCAAGTGCAGGCGATCCATACTACACTTGATCTTAGCCAAAACATTTAATCCCCATATCCAAATCATTGATAATGGATTGTGATTAGCTGAAGCTCAAGTCCTGATCCTTGCGGTACCCCATTATTCACAGCCTGCCAACCTAAAAATTACTCATTTACTCCTACTCTGTTTTGTTGAAAATGGGGAACCCAGAAGCTAATGCATAAAACTGTTTCCCAAACTACCAGAGCCAATTTGTTCCACATACCTTCATAGTTTCCTATAATCAGAGAACCGGAGATGTCAATCAAGCTTGTTTTCACTGAGGTGCAGTTGTTTCAACAAGCCCTTCATGTCTTCTTGGCTGAGAGCCCAGACTTCCATTAGACTGTTGAAACAACTGCATCCCAGAGAAAATATTGCTTGGCTAACAGCTCTGGCTCTCAGATCTATTTGGTCAATTGCACAGTGTTTATTTATAGAAGATAAAGAGGGTTCAAATGCTTAGGGTTTCTGATATTGATTCTTTAAGGGGTCTGGATGATTAACACTCATTGGGCCGAAGTAAAAGCATCTTTTATGAAAGAATTACTTTTAAAAATCCTGTTGCTACTATAGGGTCCATTGATTCTATATAGAGTTGTTGTTGTTCGTCCATCGTCGTCGATGAGGACCTCGACACCATTAGCCTGAAGAGGACTGCTCATTCGCCCAGGTAGACGCCGAGTTTCACTGCTCCTTCGGTCAGCGGGAAACGACCATTAGACCTGAGCCGCCTGTGTGCAGGTCCGTGACTACAGCTCCCAGTGTATCCACACCTGCTGCTTCATCACTCGCCCATCGCCACAGGACTTCAAAGGCTGAACAGAACAGGTGATGATGGTGTCGAGACTAGCACGTTGATTTGGATTAAAGTGAGGGAGAGTTGCGCAGCGTCAGCCTCACTCTCTCTTCCCAATTCCCATCTGGATCCAGTGGCAAGACAAAAGTCGAGACGGCTGGAGATGGGACTTGGCGCAGTGGATGACCAGGATGTCTTCTGTGTCTTGTCCTGCTCTTCGTGTTCCACAACGCTTGCAGAGGCCGCCTTCTTGACCGTTGGACCTTCCATTGGTCTCGTCCGCTCAATCCGCCGGAGTCTGTCTTCACATGCTGGGATAGACATCTCCCTGACTCACCGAGGGTTGAGACCCGTCGGCTACCCTCACCTGGTTTAGCCAGCTTGTCGAAGCCGTTGCCCGGGGTGTGGCCGCTGTCGCATACAAACAGCTACGGGGAGCCACAGGTGAGAGCTGAGTGCCAGGTGGGGACCAAAGGTGGACAAACCGCCCTGAAAAGGACCCGACATGTTCCCCCACCAGAGGTACTACCCCTCCCTGACACCCCATATATAGAGTACATAGTGGGAGAAGGGGCATCAAAGTGCCATAGCTTGGCATGGAGAATATGAAGACCCATGAAGTTGGGTTGAATAGCCTAGCTTTACATAGAAGGTACAAGAAGCCATGGGGTTTGGGTTTAGGGGCATAGCTAGGCATGAACTTATCTTTCAAAAAGTTCCCTTACCCAGACTATGGTTCGCAACTACTCTTAGGTACCATGAACTACAAGTCCTTTAAAAGCTAGCCTGACTCCATGATAATTGAGGAAGATATCCCCACAATGGAACCGGCCAGGCCAGGAGTGCAGGGTATGGGCTCATAACCTGAACCAGTTCACACCCTTAACCCACAATGGTGAAAATTGCAGCATCAGGAATGGAGCTGGGAATCCTGGAATCAAACCCAAGACACCATTTTCACACCTTCATAGGTGAGTCTTTCTCAACTCCAAAAATCAAGCCCATAATTACCGCACTACTGGACCTGACATGATGGTTAATCATGAGGCAGAGGCAGGCATAGCAGACCAGAGTCAGAGGAATTAAGATTTTGAGGAAAATAGTGTCAGTGGTGTGCCTGAACAAGGTGACAGAGATAGAGAGAGGTGGAGCCATGAAGCGATTTAAATACAATGGTTTGGAGTTAAAACAGAAAATAATGGAATTACTCAGTCTGCCAGGGAGCATCTGGGGGGAGTAGAGATGAAAGGTTGTTCGCCTAAATTTTAACTTTATTTCTCTACCAAAAGATACTGCCAGATCTAATGAGTATTTCCAACATTTTCTCTTTATATTTCAGATTACCAGCATCATTTGGAGGTGTTGGTGGGAGGGAGAAGCAGTAACTAATGCAGATCAGCAAGAATAGAGATTAATAGATGAGTGAAATTTTGTATGATATAGAATTGGGAAGCACAATTTTGGATGAGCTAACATTTATAGCAGATATAGGATGACCACTTGGCTAGCAGAACACCAGAAAAGTCAAGTCCTGGAGATGTGAATGACATGTATGAGGATTTTAGAGCAGATGTTGGTTGTTAAAAGGCGGAATCTTGAACCCAGACTTTCCGTGCGAGGGAATGGCAGTGCCCGCTCAAAATCTGGAAAGTTTTGAAAAAGTGCGGCAGGATCTTCTGGTCCCGCCACTGTCAATGGGCTTTTCCATTGAATTCACCCCATGCACCACCAGAAAACCCACGGCGTGGGGGTTGCGCCATTGGCGGGAAAGGAAAATCTCTGGCGTTTTGCAATTTTGGATCAGGCCCTCTGGCAGAATGATGTGGAACACGGAGGAAGCCATTCATCCCATTGTGCCTGTGCCATCTCTTTGAAATAACACTTTCTCTTCCTACAATTTCTCCCCTTCAAGTGTTTATGTCGTGACTTCAATGAGACCCATGAGATGGGCTCTTGGAATATGAGTTCCCTAATTGAAGCTGTAAATGTCTGTCCAATCAGAGAGCCTCACCTGTATGTAAATATAGGAATATCAGATCCACTGGCACTTCTGATTCTGACTTTGTATCTGAAGCACGCTAGGAGTGGAATACAATTTGTAAATAAAGGGAATCTGGTGACGGGACACCGGTCTCTGAGGAGTTATTTCAGTTTATACAATTCTCTTTTGCAAGTTGCAATTGAATCTTCCTATTTCTTTTGTAAATGCTGCAGTCTTTTCTAATTTATGAACAACTGGAATTAATGTCAAACCTTAGGCGCACAAAAGAATATTGCACTCACCCCAGAGCCTGTCAGCACAGTTCCCAGTATAGCTGTTGCCAATAGAGGGCAGCAGCTCTCTGTTTCCCAAAACCCTTGCTGCAGAGGCACAAGATCCTGTGGGAGAAAGAGGACATTGAGCATAAAAACCCTTAATGAAAAATAATGATTTTCATACAGTTTTGTTCACTTTCTTACTTGAAGTTTCTTATGAACCTCCTGATGAAAATATCACACCTAGAAAGATTGTTGTGTAATTATTTGACTATGTTAGGGAAACAAAATACATTAATCACAAAGCAGGTGCATTTCTCATGAAAAAGGATTCTATTTCTTAAGGGTCATGATGTGAGATTACTTAAAAACTGTTCTTTAGTGTAACAAGGCCCAGCAATCACTTCAATCACTTGACATGCATAGGCAGCTGGGATCAAATGAATCCTTTGAAGAGTATAGGGGGTGTAGGAGTAGAGTTAAGAGAGAACTCAGGCGGGCAAAAAGGGGACATGAGATTGTTTTGGCAGATAAGGCAAAGGAGAATCCAAAGAGCTTCTACAAATACATAAAGGGCAAAAGAGTAACAAGGGAGAGAGTAGGGCCTCTTAAGGATCAACAAGGTAATCTATGTGCAGATCCACAAGAGGTGGGTGAGATCCTAAATGAATATTTCTCATCAGTATTTACTGTTGAGAAAAGCATGGATGTTAGGGAACTTGGGGAAATTAATAGTGATGGCTTGAGGAGTGTACATATTACAGAGAAGGAGGTGCTGGAAGTCTTAAAGTGCATCAAGGTAGGTAAATCCCTGGGAGCTGATGAAGTGTATCCTAGGACATTGTGGGAGGCTAGGGAGGAAATTGCAGGTCCTCTATCCGAGATATTTGAATCATCGATAGTCACGGGTGAGGTGCCTGAAGATCGAAGAGTGGCAAATGTTGTGCCTTTGTTTCAAAAGGGCTGCAGGGAAAAGCCTGGGAACTGCAGGCCGGTGAGCCTCACATCTGTGGTGGGTAAGTTGTTGGAAGGTATTTTGAGAGACAGGATCGACAGGCATTTAGAGACACAAGGACTGATTAGGGACAGTCAGCATGGCTTTGTGAGTGGAAAATCATGTCTCACAAATTTAATTGAGTTTTTTGAAGGGGTAACCAAGAAGGTAGATGAGGGCAGTGCAGTTGATGTTGTCTGCATGGATTTTAGCAAGGCCTTTGACAAGGTACCGCATGGTAGGTTGTTGCATAAGGTTGAGTCTCACGGGATCCAGGGTGAGGTAGCCAAATGGATACAAAATTGGCTTCTTGACAGAAGCCAGAGGGTGGTTGTAGAGAGTTGTTTTTTAAACTGGAGACCTGTGACCAACGGTGTGCCTCAGGGATCAGTGCTGGGTCCACTGTTATTTGTCATTTGTATTAATGATTTGGATGAGAATATAGGAGGCATGGTTAGTAAGTTTGCAGATGACACCAAGATTGGTGGCATAGTGGACAGTGAAGAAAGTTATCTTCGATTGCAACGGGATCTTGATCAATTGGGCCAGTGAGCTGATGAATGGCAGATGGAGTTTAATTTAGACAAATGCGAGGTGATGCATTTTGGTAGATTGAACCAGGGCAGGACTTACTCAGTTAATGGTAGGGCGTTGGGGAGAGTTACAGAACAAAGAGATCTAGGGGTACATGTTCATAGCTCCTTGAAAGTGGAGTCACAGGTGGACAGAGTGGTGAAGAAGGCGTTCGGCATGCTTGGTTTCATTGGTCAGAACATTGAAAACAGGAATTGGGACGTCTTGTTGAAGTTGTACAAGACATTAGTAAGGCCACACTTGGAATACAGTATGCAGTTCTGGTCACCCTATTATAGAAAGAATATTATTAAACTAGAAAGAGTGCAGAAAAGATTTACTAGGATGCTACCGGGACTTGATGGTTTGGGTTGTAAGGAGAGGCTGGATAGACTGGGACTTTCTTCTCTGGAGCGTAGGAGGCTGAGGGGTGATCTTACAGAGGTCTATTAAATAATGAGGGGCACGGATCAGCTAGATAGTCAATAGTCCAAAGATGTGCGGGTTAGGTTGATTGGCCATGCTAAAATTGCCCTTAGTGTCCTGGGATGCGTAGATTAGAGGGATTAGTGGGTAAAATATGTAGGGATATGGGGGTACGGCCTGGGTGGGATTGTGGTCGGTGCAGACTCGATGGGCCGAATGGCCTCTTTCTGTACTGTAGGGTTTCTATGATTTCTATGATTTCTATTCTATGATTTCTATGATCTTTTCCCAAGAGTAGGGGAGCCTAAAGCTAGAGGGCATAGGTTTAAGGTGAGAGGGGAGAGATACAAAAGTGTCCAGAGGGGCAATTATTTCACACAGAGGGCGGTGAGTGTCTGGAACAAGCTGCCAGAGGCAGTAGTAGAGGTGGGTACAATGTTGTCTTTTAAAAAGCATTTAGATAGTTACATGGGTAAGATGGTATAGAGGGATGTGGGCCAAACGCAGGCAATTGGGATTAGCTTAGGGGTTTTAAAAAAAGGGCGGCATGGATAAGTTGGGCCGAAGGGCCTGTTTCCATGCTGTCAACCTCTATGACTCTATGACTCTAAGAACATAAGAAATAAGCACAGGCATAGCTTCCAAACTTCAATCCTGCTATGTCTTTCAACAAGATCATGTCTGACTCCACCTTTCTGCAGTATCCCCATATTCCTTAATTCCCTTAATAATCAGAAATCTATCAACCTCTGCCTTGAATATATTCAATAGTGCAGCAACCACAGCTTTCTGGGATAGAGAATTCCAAAGATTCACAGCCCTTTGAGTCAAGATATTTCTCCAAATCTCTGTCCTGCATAGCCGATCCCTTACTCTGAGACTGCGATCCCATGTTCTGGATTCCCCAGTCAGGAGAAACAGTTTCTTAATATTTACCCTGTCAAGCTCCTTGAGAACTTTATATTAAGTCACCTCTTACTTTTCTAAATTTAAGAGAATATAGACCTAATCTACTCAATCTCTCCTCATAGGACAGTCCCCTCATCCCAAGAACCCGCGTAGTGATTTTTTTGCACCCCCTCTCTGACTGCCAAACCTCCCTATGGCTCTCTTCATTTTTTAGACTTCTATCAGGTCTCCCCTTAGCCTCCGGCATTCCAGAGGAAACAACCCTAGTTTGCCCAGCCTCTCCTTATAGCTAATACCCTCTAATCCAGGCAGCATCCTATTAAACCTCTTCTGCACCCTTTCCAAATCGTCCACATCCTTGCTGTTATGTAGTGACCAGAATTGAACGCAATACTCTAAATTCCAGCCGAATCAAAGTTTTATAAAGCTGCAACATGACATCCTGACTCTTGTACTCAATGCCCCAACCAATAAAGTCAAGCATGCCATATGCCTTCTTTACCACCCTACCTACTTGTGTGGCCACTTTGAGGGAGCTTCGGACTTGAACCCTAAGATCCCTCTGCATATTAATGCTGTTCAGGGTCCTGCCATTAACTATATACTTACCTTTAACATTTGATCTCCCAAACTGCAGCAGCTCACACTAGCCCAGATTAAACTCCATCTGCCATTTCTCCGCCCATATCTGCAGCTGATCTATATCCTGTTGTATCCTTTGACAACCTTCTACAATATCCACAACTCCACCTATCTTTGTGTCATCTGCAAACTTACTAACCCACCCATCTATGTTTTCATCGAAGTATTTTATATATATCACAAACAGCAAAGGTCACAGTACAGATCCCTGCGGAACATCACTCGTCACAGACCTCCAGCCATACCAACATCCCAGCCATCCCTTGTCATCACAACTCTGCACCTGCCACCATGATGATTTTTCATTAAATCAATTATTTAAGGTCCCACATCCCTTTGATTCAAACATTTCTCATTCTCCGACCATTCAAAAAATATTGGGCAGGATTTTCAAGCTTCGCAGCCACGTGTTCCTCAGTGGCAGGAGGCAGTGCGCCATTCACTGGTGGCAGGACTCTCTGGTCCCGCCGCTGTCATTGGCATTCCCCTTTGATGTAGCCTCACAATGCCAGGAAACCTGTGGATGGGTGTACGCTGCCAACAGGACCAGAGAATCCTGCCAGCATAAATAGCTGGAGAACTCCAGCCATTATATACTTTTATTTTGCCTACCAAAGTGGGTAACTTCACACTTTGTCACATTCCATTTCATCTGCTATGTTCTTGCCCACTCATACAAACTGCATGTATATCTCTACAGTCTCTTTGTGTCCTCCTCAATTCTTATTTTCCCACCTAACCTTTTTCATCAGCAATCATGGATATGTTACATTCAGTCCCTTATCTAACTCAAGAACATAGCTATGACTCAAGTACTGATCCTTGATGTACCTGGCTAGTTACAGCCTATCATCCCAAAATGTCTGGTTTATTCATATTTTTTCTGTCCATTAGCCAATCCTCAATCAATGCTTATAGATTATCTCCAATCTCATGAGCCCCAAATGTGTAACAATCTCTTGTGTGGTACCTTATTGGATGCATTTGGAAAATCCAAATAACTACAACGTGGGTAACTTCACACATTGTCATATTGCATTTCATTTTACTGCATCAACTGGTTTTAATTATTGTCCTTTTAAGAACTATGAAGGATGAAAGACCCCAGAAGTAAGGCATGGAAAGACACTGAAGGACAAGAGAGAATTGCAGAATGGAATCAGGTCAACACTTTGTTGGAGACAGATCTAACCAACAATGAAGCCAAAAGGGGTTTAGCTGAAGTTAAGACAAGTAGAAATGAAGATTCAATTTGTGAAATGTATATGTCCAGTAAGAACATGATGGATTCACTTTGGAAAAAAGATAGAAATTAAAGACTTCAAAAGAAACCAGGAACTATTGAATATGAAGAGAAGACAGCAAAAAGAATTAAAGCTCGAGTGGAGAGATTAAAACAACAAGATGAAATGATTGCCAGCAAACTTTTTTAAAAAGTTGCAAAAATTGACAAAATGAAGTTAAACGGAAGGAACACTTAATAAGACAATGGAGAATAAGCTGAACTCCATGAAAAATCAACAATACTAAGAACAAGTCCAGTGAAGAATTGAATCAGGAGGTTAGGAGCTTGAAGAAGGAAGACTGATAATGAGAAATTAACTGAAGAGGTACAAAACACTGAACTTGACAGCAGAATCAACAATTCAGACAGAGAAAGAAACTGAGATTGCTGAAATTGTCATATTAAAATAAAGGCACAAGAGCCAATACGATAAAATGGTTGATGAAAAAGATGACAAATTGAAATGCTGGAAAGAGAAGAAACATTATCACACAATCTAAATACCAGTAACAGAGGACCACGATCATTCCATCACGCGTGACAGACTGAGAATGTGAAAGTACTGTCAAGACATATGATTTTGTTACATTGTGATGATATGTGCCTGCATGTAATGTAAGGTACTCGCAGTGCCAGGGTCAATATGCAACTGGAGAGTGGCATCGCCCACGGAGTGAAGCATGTTGCCACATGGTCAGAGAACTGTCTAGGACAGAACTCGGTAAGCAGCAAATCTGTTTGGAAGAGTTCCATGCGTGACCATATTTGGAACTGTTAACATAGTTAAAGCCTACTAATAAAAGTGTTGATGTTGTGTCATGACATGAAACTTTAGTAGTGGATCAAGTAGATCCCTGAAATTATTGTCTCTCTGACTGGACTCCTGTTTTACCTAGTAGACAGATGGATTGTTCATAAACATGTGGATCACTGGAAGAGAGATATGCTCCAGCAGTCAATGTTGCCATCAAGGAAAGTTTTCGAAACTATATGCACCAATGTACCCGAGTACCTGACTGACCTGCTATAGACATTACTGATGACTGTGGAAGCACGTTGCAATTGAACTGCCTGTGGCAGATGAAGTATCCATTATTTGCAGTTTGTGTTAATGTCAATCTAGTAGCAGCATCTCAGACTACAGATTTACACCTCTCTGCAAGAAACAGGGAAATCCCTCAAAGACTCGATTTATAATTGTTCAGCTCATGTGTGTAATGTTTAGTTAGAGTTTAAGGACTGAGCAACTTAGTTATTGAAGATTGTATAAAGGAGTTAAAGGGGAAAGAATGTGATAATTGGGGTGATTGTCCCTTTATGGGCAACACAGCAGAAGAGGGTCACCTGGCTTGAGGGACCAATTGGGACTGAAAGTGGATCAACGCCCCAGGAGATGGAGTCCTAACTTAGGCAGAAGACTTATGAAAGACTTGTAGAAGACATGAAGGTGGCTGTTCTAGGGCAGCCGGGGGGTTGCTAGTTTTGTACAGATTTTCTTTATTAATAAATACCTTTTGTGTCCCTGACAAAGTTTGTAAGCATGCATCATTACACTAATCGGCCCTTATCCAGCTAGCAGCCTAGCTGCAGCCTCAAAAAGCTGTAACAGATTTGTCAAAATTATTTTCCTTTCATTATTTTACATTGACTTAATTTAATCAGATTTTCGAAGTGCTCTGTTGGCACGTGTCTAAAAATGGATTCTAGGATTTTGGCTAATGCTGATGTTTTAAGCTAACTGGCCTATTCTCCATTTCCTCCCTTCCTTGTATCTTAAATAGCAGGATTATGTTTGTATTTTTCAATCCATGGGAGCTGTTCTAGATTCTATGGAATTCCAGAAGATCAAACACAATGGGCCCTATTTTACTATTTTCATTCCAAGTGCTGTGCTAGGCGGACTTGAAACTGGGAGTGTTTCAGATCCGACCTTCAGGCCCATTCTGAGACTCCCCCATACGCACTCTGCCTGCAAAAATATCAGCGATTCTGAATCGTGCTGCAGAAGCCTGTGGGCGGGGCTTAACACGCCCGAAACTCTGCAGCTCCAATCGGAACCTCCAACTGCACACGCACAGAAAAGAATGATAGAATGCTGCTCCCCTGCAACACCTCTCGGGCCAGATAATGCCTCCCCTGGCCTCCATGGACATTGCCCCACCCCCCAACATTACTGACCCCTTTATCACCCCACCCCCGCCACTCAAACTGATCGTAGTCCCCTCCCCCCTTCCCCCCACCAATCTCAGGCAAAGTGGCAGTGGACCCCCTCTTCCCCCACACTGATCTCAGGCAGAGTGGCAGTGGAACCCCCTTTAACCCCCCACTGATCTCAGGCAGAGTGGCAGCAGAGCTCCTTCCCCCCACTGATCTCAGGCAGAGTGAACCCCTCTTCCCCCCACCTCGGACCCTCCGGCACAAGACCCCATCTCTTTCTGACACCTCAGTCTCTCTTTCTCCCCCCCCCCCCCCCATCAGCACACCTGCAAGTGCTCACTTGCATTCCCCTCAGTGCTAACAAGCAAACTTGCTGGAGTGCTCTGCCAAACTGCTGCAGCTGATCTGCCCTAACAAGGGGCAGCTCCATAAAAACCCCAAGGATGGATAGGCAGGCAGGCAGTGCGGCAAAAGAAATGAGCAAACGACCAGCCCCCAGATTCACTTGGGAAGCAGTTGGATGTGGCAGAGGCGAGGCGGGAAACCCTCTCCTCCCCAGCAGGATGCAGTCCCAGGGGGGCTGATGGCAGTGCGACCTGGGAGGCAGTTGCCGCTTCCGTCAGTGCCATGGCACTGGCCCCCCGAACGGGGAAGCAGTGCCTCAAGAAGGTCAATGACCTCATCCGGGCAGTAAGGATAGTGCTTAACCCCATCTGGACAGGGGGTGGTCAGTGAGACCTCCGGGTCCTCAATCCCTTCACTGGAGCTGTCATACTGTCAGCGACAGCATGATCGGGCTGGAGTCAAGAAGTGAGCACCTTTCAATCCTCTACTCAATTCAAGGCAACTTCTATGGGGCATGGGTTTTGGGTGTGAGGAGGAAGGTTTAAAGGAGATATACAAGGCATGTTTATTTGCACAGAGAAGGTGGTGGGTGCCTGGAATTCGCTGCCGGGGGAGTTCGCGGAGGCAGATACGAGAGTGAATTTTAAGGGGCATCTTTACAACTACATGAATGGGATGAGAATAGAGGCATATGTTCCCTGGAAGGGTAGGGAGTAACCATTCAGATGGGCAGCCTGGTTGCTGCAGGCTTGGAGGGCCGAAGGGCCTATTCCTGTGATGTAATCTTCTTTGTGCTTTGTTCTATGTTCAATGGAGAGATGTGAATCAAGTTTTTTGCATCCCGGATTCCTCTCCTTCCCTTGCATTTAACCTTGTGTCCTGTGTTGCAGGAACAGATTCGGATGCCCCAGGGCCATCTGGCATCGTGGCCCCCACTACGGTTCCCGCTCATCCTGCTCCAGACAGCTCGGACGAGTCCTCGGAGGATATGGCTGAAGGGACCTCCGAGGGTGGCACCGTTTTGGTGTCAGCTTCCACCTCACAGTTCACCATCCCAGATACTGACACATCGGTGGGTCCAGTTAGTGGTGAGGCTTCTGGGTCACACTCTGGTGAGCACGACACATCAGCTGATGTACATCGGGTGGAGGAGGGAACGTCCGAGGCCTCTGGCACATGGAGGCCTGCCAGAGGTGAGGACTGAGCTGGCCCCAGGCTACATGCTGGGCCTCTGATATCATTTCTCCCTCAGCTGCTGGAGGTGCAGCAACAGAGCCAGGGAATGCAGGAGGGGCTGAGGGCCACACTGGACCGACTGCGAGGCTGTTGGGAGGAGTCCCAAAGCTTTCAGGCGGACCAGTATTGCCTGTCTTGTGTGGTTCCCAGGCCAACACTGCAAGGGTGGCGTCTGCGGTGGAAAGCCTGGGATAGGGAATCCTCACCATGAGTGGCAGGTTCCAAGCGATGGCCGAGTCACAGCAGGCCACAGTTGAGGGGCTTAACAGGACTCTCAAGGTTCTGCGGCCCATTGCTGAGAGGCTCGAGGGCTTGCAGGAGACCCAGCGGGACAGCGCTGAGACACAGCAGGTTATGGCTGCAGCCCTTGAGAATGTGGCCCCTTCACAGAGGGTCATGGCTGAGGGGCTGCAAAGCGTGACCCAGTCTCGAGGGCACTTACTGCGGCCATTGACAGGTGGCCCCTGACTCAGGTGGCCATCGCTGAGGGCTCGACCACCATGACAAGGATGCAGATGGTCCTCCAGGACTTGTTTGCACCAAGGCATCATCATAATGGTGCTTATTGAGTCATCATCACCCTCCTGCCTGCCAAAGACACTGGCTAACACAGTGTACCCAGACCCACCACTCTGGTGTGACGGTGTTGTAGGAGATAGAAGGACTTTTGGGGGGTGGGGGGGGGGGAGGTTGGAATGAAACCCACGTGCACAGACTCAACGCCCCACTGAGTGAACCGCCTGGTGACTAGGGCCTCCCTAGCCGCCCTCGCATACCTCATTCGAGCTGCCAGGTGACACCGGAGCCTCTGGAGCTCACTGCAGAAGCACTGCTGTCCCATGGAGTGACCCAGGGGCCCACAGGAACCCCAAGGGAGGAGGAAGGACTCGAGGCCTTCTAGCCAGGAGACTGGGGCTGTGGCTAAACCCTCTGACTCCCCCCCTTCCTGACACCGGGGTATCTCAGGGGCAGCGGGATGAAGAGGGTGTCATGGAAACGTCCCAGATACCTGGAAGCTGGCCAGGGCCTTCAAGGTCCACGGCCTCCAGAGGACGCCCGCCAAGCGCATCACAGGCAATGGAGCAAGGTAGGCAGCTGGCCCCCTCCACCTCCGATGTACATTCTGAGGAGACACTGCAACGTAGTGGTAGGCCACGCAAGGTTAGGAAGTTACAGTTGCACTAAGATGGCACGAGTGAATGGCTGCACGAGTTAGATCTTTAAGCACCTTAACATTTTCCATTCACACGTTTTATGTTAGAACTTATTATTTAAACACCTTTATTGTCATAATTAAGTGTTTTTTCACCATCCACCTGTGACTGATTTATCTCAAACAGAAATCCTCTTCCATTGACAAACGCTAGAGGGATGCTTCATGTTGATGTCAGTTGGGGAGGCCACTCAATGCTGTGTTTCTGAGAAAATGAAGCCATTCATTCCCCAGAACCCACGAGCGATTCCCTCACACCCCCCCGTCCTGGGGCTCTGTTTGGGGGTTTCAGATCCCTTAACAAATATATAAACGTGGGCCCAGGTGCCAGCGTGCATGCAGAGCTCAGGTAGGAGTCAGATTAGTTTGCACCAGGGCATCATCATAATGGTGCTTAGTGAGTCGTCATAAGAACATAAGAAATAGGAGCAGGAGTAGGCCATCTAGCCCCTCGAGCCTGCCCCGCTATTCAATAAGATCATGGCTGATCTGAAGTGGATCAGTTCCACTTACCCGCCTGATCCCTATAACCCCTAATTCCCTTACCGATCAGGAATCCATCTATGCGTGATTTAACCATATTCAATGAGGTAGCCTCCACCACTTCAGTGGGCAGAGAATTCCAGAGATTCACCACCCTCTGAGAGAAGAAGTTCCTCCTCAACTCTCTCCTAAACTGACCCCTCTTTATTTTGAGGCTGTGCCCTCTAGTTCTAGCTTCCTTTCTAAGTGGAAAGAATCTCTCCACCTCTACCCTATCCAGCCCCTTCATTATCTTATAGGTCTCTATAAGATCCCCCTTCAGCCTTCTAAATTCCAACGAGTACAAACCCAACCTGCTCAGTCTCTCCTCATAATCAACACCCCTTATCTCCGGTATCAACCTGGTGAACCTTCTCTGCACTCCCTCCAAGGCCAATATATCCTTCCGCAAATAAGGGGATCAATACTGCACACAGTATTCCAGCTGCGGCCTCACCAATGCCCTATACAGATGCAGCAAGACATCTCTGCTTTTATATTCTATCCCCCTTGCGATATAGGCCAACATCCCATTTGCCTTCTTGATCACCTGTTGCACCTACAGACTGGGTTTTTGCGTCTCGTGCACAAAGACCCCCAGGTCCCTTTGCACAGTAGCATGTTGCAATTTTTTTCCATTTAGATAATAATCCAATTTGCTTTTATTTCCTCCAAAGCGAATAACCTCGCATTTGTCAACGTTATACTCCATCTGCCAGATCCTCGCCCACTCACTCAGCCTGTCCAAATCTCTCTGCAGACCTTCTACGCCCTCCACATGATTCACTTTTCCACTTATCTTTGTGTCGTCTGCAAACTTTGTTACCCTACACTCAGTCCCCTCCTCCAGATCGTCTATATAAATGGTAAATAGTTGAGGCCCCAGTACCGATCCCTGCGGCACGCCACTAGTTACCATCCCCCAACCAGAAAAGCACCTATTTATTGTGACTCTCTGCTTCCTGTCGGATAGCCAATCCCCAATCCACGCTAACACCCTACCCCCAACTCCGTGTGACCCAATCTTCTTCAGCAACCTTTTGTGAGGCATCTTATCAAACGCCTTTTGGAAATCCAAAAACACTGCACCCACCGGTTCCCCTCCGTCAACCGCACTCGTCACATCTTCATAAAAATCCAACAAGTTCGTCAAGCACGACTTTCCCCTCATGAATCCATGCTGTGTCTGCTTAATCGAACTATTCTTATCCAGATGGCCTGCTATTTCTTCTTTAATGATGGATTCCAGCATTTTCCCAACTACAGACGTTAAGCTAACCGGCCTGTAGTTACCCACCTTTTGTCTATTTCCTTTTTTAAACAGCGGCGTAACATTAGCCGTTTTCCAATCCGCCGGCACTATCCCAGAATCCAACGAATTTTGATAAATAACCACTAACGTATCCGCTATTACCTCTGACATTTCTTTCAGAACCCTGGGATGCATTCCATCCGGGCCCGGGGACTTGTCCACCTTCAGCAACCAATTGGAATTGTGGTCGGTGCAGATTCGATGGGCCGAATGGCCTCCTTCTGCACTGTAGGGTTTCTATGATTTCTATGATTTCTTCAGTCCCGTTAGTCTACCAAGCACTGCCTCCCTGGTAACATTAATTGTATTGAGTACCTCTCCTCCTACCAACCCTCTATCGTTAATATTCGGTGAACTATTTGTGTCTTCCACCATGAAGACCGACACAAAAAACTTATTTAAAGTTTCAGCCAATTCCTCATTTCCCACTATTAAATCCCCCCTCTCGTCCTCCAAGGGTCCAACATTCACTCTTGCCACTCTATTCCTTTTTCTATATTTGTAAAAGCTTTTACTATCATTTTTTATATTTAGAGCTAGCCTAGCTTCATAACCTATCTTTCCTTTCTTTATCGCTTTCTTAGTCGTTCTTTGTTGTTTCTTAAAGTTTTCCCAATCTTCTGATTCTCCACTATTTTTGGCCACTCTGTACGCATTGGTCTTTAATTTAATACTCTCCTTAATTTCCTTCGTTATCCACGGCTGGTTATCCCTGGTCATCACCCTCCTGCCTGCCAAAGACACTGGCTAACACAGTGTACTCAGACCCACTGGTGTGATGATGTTGCAGGAGATAAAAGGACTTTTGGGGGGTGGGGGAGGCAATTGGAATGAAACCCACGTGCACAGACACAACTCCCTGGTGAGTGAACCGCCTGGTGATCAGGGCCTCCCTAGCCGCTCTCGCATACCTCATTCGAGCTGCCAGCCCTCCAGCGCCTGGGTGGTGTTGCTTGGCGTGCTCCTTCTCTTCTTCCTCCTCCTGCTGGGCAGTCTCCTCCCCAGCAATGCACGGCTGGTCAGCCTCCAGGTCCTCCTCCTCCTCCAATAGGTCACCTCTCTGCTGTGGCAGGATGTGCAGGGCACAGCACATCACCACAATGCGGGAAGAGATCAGTGGCCTGTATAGTAGGGTCCCGCTAGAGCGGTCCAGACACTAGAATCGCATTTTGAGGAGCCCTATGCATCTCTCCACTATCAAGCCGGTGGCTACATGGGCCTCATTATAGCGGGTCTCTGCCCAAGTCACAGACCTCTGCATAGGCGTCATCAGCCATGTCCGAAGTGGGTAACCCATATCACCCACGAGCCACCCCCGCAGCCTGGGCTCCTCCTCAAATGCCTCCGGTATGTCAGAGCTCCTGAGAATGAAGCTGTCACGCACGCTGCCAGGGTGACTCACGCAGTGCATAATGTTTATATTGTGATCACGCATCAGTTGGACATTTAGGAAGTGGAACTCCTTTCTGTTGACGAATCTTCGTGGATTCTGAGGTGGGGCCTTGAAGGCGACGGTGCAGTCGATTGCCCCCTGTATGTTAGGCATTCCCAGAATGGCCGCGAACTCTGCAGCCCGGGCTTCCTGATGGGCCTGGTCTAGGTCCGGGCATACAACACTTCTGTGAGTTGCTTGACACAGGTGTGCACAGCTGACTGGAAAATGCCACATACATCTCTGCTAGGAGTCTGGAAGGAGCCAGTTGCATAAAAGTTCAGAGCGGCTGTCAATTTGATAGCCTCCAAGGGAGGACCCCCCCCGCCCCCCAGGTCCTGCAAGAGGTGGCAAAGGTGTTGCACTGTCTTCTTTCGGAGGCGGAGCTGTCTGCGGCACACGGTTCCCGACATCTGTTCAAATGACACTCGTGCACGGAACTGCCAGGTTCTCTGCTCCCTCCTTCTGAGCCCCCCCCCCTCCCCCCTCCCCCCCTCCCCCCCCAAGCAGATGGTGGCCACCTCCTGCCTCTGGTGGTCGTCTCCCACTACTCCTGCAAGTGGTAAGGCCTGGGCATCCTGTGGCCACAATTCCTCCACCTACTCCTCTTCCTCAGCTCCAGCAGCAACCAAAAGAACAGCAAGATCAATCAGTTGCATCGCAAAAGCCATCTCATCACTCTGGAGGGGGGGGGGGGGCGGGTGTGGGGGTGGGTGGTTGGAGATGGGGAGGAATACTTGCCCCTAGCCCAACAACACACACTGTCCATACTGCCCACTCCCCCACCCACATGTTCCCCAGAATCACAGACCCCCCCCCCCCATTCCTGCACCCACATGCTCCCCAGAATCACAGCTCCTTGAAAAGTTCAGAGGCTGCAGCAATTTGCAAGGGCTTTGTGCACATCCTTCAGCTGGAAGAGTGCTGAGTGCACTAGGACCCAGCAGCATCCACAAGACTGAGGTCAGTGCTGAGACCCGGACATGGACATGAATCGGACATGGGACACCCTGCTGAACAACTGCGCCCCCGCCCCCCCCCCCCCCCTCCCGGCAACCCGAGAAACAAAATGGTCACAACGAAAAGACCACCGTAAGCAGCACAGAGCCGTTGGATGCTAGGCACTTACCTCCTCACTAACCTTCAGTGATGGAGTGTCCGAATCAGACTTTAATGGAGCATGTCTGTTTCGTGCCGATTCCAGATTGGCGAATGTGGTGGTAAAGGGGGAAGTGCCAGTAAAGTTGGGCGTACAGCCCGTTAAGTGGATTGAAATGCATGCAAATAAATTTAAATGGCCGTCGCGGGTGTTTCAGGTGTGGTCCCGATCATGGCCATTTTCGGGCCTTGGTAACGGGGATCTGGCACAGAGGCGGGCACGGATCGCACTACTCGTCTCATGCCCGACTTTACCAAGTTATCCCGTCCGAAAACGGGCGCAACATGATGGTAAAATCGGGCCCAATGTATCCATTACCTCGGCAGCAACCTTTTTCAATACTCAACGATACAGGTTATCAGGCCCAGGGGATTTGTCATAACTTGCTCCTATTAATTACTGTTTCTTCCCTTATACTGATTTCTTTAAGTTCTCACTGGACACTTGGTTCACTTGTGTCATCTACCATGAGAATAAGTACAGAGGCTGATCTTACCAAAAACGTTCTAAGTGTCAAAGGAGCATGAAAACAGGAGAGAGTTTCGCACATTTTTTTGGCAAGTTCTCAGAAATGATCTTATGCAGCTTAGTGCAAAGAAGAGACAGAGTGGGAAGTAGATGGAGCCTATTCACGCCAGGAAGCTGGCTGCTGACAGCTAAAGGGCGCCATTGCGCATGCTCTAATCTCCCAAGAGTACACAGTTAATGCAATGGGAGATATTTTACTCGCCCATACCCCCAGGTATCACTACCCGCCTGATCACCCGCCTGATCACCACCCCGATCATGTCTGTCCCCCGCAGGTGATTGCTGCCCCAATCCCCTCCCCTCCCACCCGGCTGATTGCCACCCATGCAGAGTGTACAGCCTCCTGCCTCCCCTTAGGTCCTGCCCCCATCAGGCCCTGCCCCTTCCCATCCTGCCTCCCCTTAGGCCCCACCCCTCGGCTCTGCCCGGTGCCAGGCTGGTACTGCTCAAGGGGCCCTGCCCCCGACCACCCAGAGGGCTTCGATGGCCTCTGGTTCCACCGGCGAGGCTATCACATCTGGTCCCCTTTGCTGGGAATATATGTGATCCTCCCCAGTGAGAACGTTCCCCAGCAAGGCCGTAAAGACAAATGAGCCCAGATGATTCCGTCCTGGGCTCACCAGTAATATCTAAATTTGGATTTAAATATTATGAGCCGTGTGCCCTTTCCATGCGCAAGACTGATCACCTTGGCTTCACTGTGTCGGTAGTATTGCGAGAGGTGAGAAACCGGGCACGATCCCAGTTTATGACTTTGCTTGTGACCTTACTGGCTAGCCACGCCGATTGATCAGTGGGATAAGCCAATCTGATCACAGTATTTATTTAATGTCACTGTCATTTCCTTATTCCCTATTATAATTTCAGCTGATTCTGCCTCCAATGGGTTCACGGCTACTTTCACTAATATTTTCCAATTTATAGTGTCAGCTTTAGCTCATTGGCTACTCCACAGCATCTACTTAATTATAAGTTTGGGCCTGTCTCACTGTGGGCTCAACCTGACGTTTACAAGTGGTACTCCGCAGGGATATGTACAGGGACCTCTGCTGTTTGTGATATAAATAAATGATTTGGATAAAAACGTAGATGAGTGGGTTAGTAAGTTTGCAGATGACACAAAGATAGGTGGAGTTGTGAATAGTGTAGAAAATTGTCAAAGGATACAGCGTAATATAAATCAGTTTCAGTTATGGGCGGAGAAATGGCAGATGGAGTTTAATCTGGGCAAATGTGAGGTGCTACACTTTGGGAGATCAGATGTTAAGGGTAAGTATACAGTTAATGACAGGATCCTGAACAGCATTGATGTACAGAGGGATCTTGGGGCTCAAGTCCATAGCTTGCCTTTATTGGACGGGACACTGAGTACAAGAGTAAGGATGTCATGTTGCAGCTTTATAAAATGTTGGTTAGGCCGCACTTTTAGAGTATTGCATTCAATTCTGCTCGCCACATTACAAGAGGATGTAGACAATTTGGAGAGGGTGCAGAAGAGATTTACCGGGATGCTGCCTGGATTAGAGGGTATGAGCTATAAGGAGAGGCTGGACAAACTGGGGTTGTTTTCTCTGGAATGGCGGAGACTGAGAGGAGACCAGATAGAAGTCTATAAAATTAAGAGAGCCATAGATAGGGTTGACAGTTAGAATCTTTTTCCCAGAGTTGAAATGTTTAATACCAGAGGCATGCACTTAAGGTGAGAGGTGAGAAGTTCAAAGGAGATGTGAGGGGCAAGTTTTTTACACAGAGAATGGTAGGTGTCTGGAATGCGCTGCCAGGGGTGGTGGGTCAGGCAGATACGATAGGAACATTTTAAGGGGCTTTTTGATAGGCACATTAATATTCAAGGAATAGAGGGATATGGACCAAAGGCAGGCAGAGGGGATTAGTTTAATTTGACATCATGTTCGGCACGACATTGTGGGCCAAAGAGCCTGTTCCTGTGCTGTACTGTTCTATGTTGTATATACTTATAGAAACTCTTGCAATCTATTTTCTTGTCTGTTGCTAGCCTACTTTCATATTCTATTTTAACCTTCTTGGTTCTCCTTTGCTAAATTCTAAAATCTTCCCAATCCTAAGGCAAGAAGGGAGGGGATATAAAAGGGCAGATGTTACATCTCCTGTGCTTACATATGAATATACATACATATGAACATACAAACTAGGAGCAGGACTAGGCCTTTTGGCTCCGCAAGCTTATTCCGCCATACGGCAGTATCATGGATGATCTGACTGTGGCCTTAACTCCACTTTCCTGTCTACCCCTCCCCCTCACTCTCTAACTCCTTTGTTAATCCAGGACATGTACAACTCTACTTTAAAAATATTCAATGACCCTACCTCCACTGTTCTCTTGAGAAGAGTGTTCCACAGATTTATAACCCTCAAAGAAAACATTTCTCCTCATCTCCTCTTAAATGGGAGACCCCTAATTTTTACACTGTATCCCTTATTGATGTCTCCCATGAGGGAAAACATCCTGTCAAGTCCCCTCAGGATCGCAGATGTTCCAATAAGATCGTCTTTCATTCTTCCAAGCTCCAATGGAAAAAGGCCCAACCTTTCCTCATAAGACAATTATAGGCCGGTTAGTCTTACTTCGGTGGTTGGTAAGTTGATGGAAAAGGTCCTTAGGGATGGGATTTACGACCATTTAGAAAGATGCGGATTAACCCGGGATAGTCAGCGCGGATTCGTGAAGGGCAAGTCGTGCCTCACAAATTTGATAGAATTTTTTGAGGTAACTAAGTGTGTTGATGAAGGTAGGGCAGTTGATGTCATATACATGGATTTTAGTAAGGCGGTGATAAGGTCGGCTTATGATGAAAGTAAGGAGGTGTGGGATAGAGGGAAAGTTGGCCGATTGGATAGGTGACTGGCTATCTGATCGAAGACAGAGGGTGGTGGTGGATGGAAAATTTTCGGACTGGAGGCAGGTTTTTAGCGGAATGCCACCGGGATCAGTGCTTGGTCCTCTGCTATTTGTGATTTTTATTAATGACTGAGAGGAGGGGGTTGAAAGGTGGATCAGTAAATTTGCTGATGACACCAAGATTGGTGGAGTAGTGGATGAGGTGGAGGGCTGTTGTAGACTGCAAAGAGACATAGATAGGATGCAAAGCTGGGCTGAAAAATGGCAGATGGAGTTTAATCCTGATAAATGTGAGGTGATTCATTTTGGTAGGACAAATTTAAATGTGGATTACAGGGTCAAAGGTAGGGTTCTGAAGACTGTGGAGGAACAGAGAGATCTTGGGGTCCATATCCACAGATCTCTGAAGGTTGCCACTCAAGTGGATAGAGCTGTGAAGAAGGCCTATAGTGTGTTAGCTTTTATTACCAGGGGATTGGAGTTTAAGAGCCGTGGGGTTATGCTGCAACTGTACAGGACCTTGGTGAGACCACATTTGGAATATTGTGTGCAGTTCTGGTCACCTCACTATAAGAAGGATGTGGAAGTGCTGGAAAGAGTGCAGAGGAGATTTACCAGGATGCTGCCTGGTTTGGAGGGTAGGTCTTATGAGGAAAGGTTGAGGGAGCTAGGGCTGTTCTCTCTGGAGTGGAGGAGGTTAAGGGGAGACTTAATAGAGGTTTATAAAATGATGAAGGGGATAGATAGAGTGAACGTTCAAAGACAATTTCCTCGGGTGGATGGAGCTATTACAAGGGGGCATAACTATAGGGTTCATGGTGGGAGATATAGGAAGGATGTCCGAGGTAGGTTCTTTACTCAGAGAGTGGTTGGGGTGTGGAATGGACTGCCTGCAGTGATAGTGGAGTCAGACACTCTAGGAACATTTAAGTGGTTATTGGATAGGCACATGGAGCACACCAGGATGATAGGGAGTGGGATAGCTTGATCTTGGTTTCAGATAAAGCTCAGCACAACATCATGGGCCGAAGGGCCTGTTCTGTGCTGTACTGTTCTATGTTCTATGACAACAGCCCCATCCCAGGAATCAGTCAAATTAACCTTCTTTAATTGCTTTTAATGAATTTAGGTTTTTTCTAAAATAAGGAGACCAAAACTGTACGCAATACTCCAGATGTATCCTCATTAGTGGTCTGTACAACTTTAGCAACACTTGCCTACTTTTAGATTCAAATCCCTTCCTAATCAGTTGCTGTACTTGCAGTCTGACTTTTTGTAATCCATATACCAGGAGACCCAAAGCCCTCTGTACCTCAGAATTCTGAAATCTCTTTTTGTTACGGACCCGGAAGAAGTAAATTGTATTTGTATTGTGGGTCTTAGGAATAAGGTGCAGCTTTAAGTTTAAGTTTCATTTATTTTTGGGTTAAAAGATGAAATATGGATCGAGTTTCATTTTAGAGTGGAGACAGCGGGCGCGATTTTACGGCCTTGCTCATCTCAAAACCGGAAAATCCTGCCCTAGGGCAACGGACCTTCCTTTTGTTCGCCCCTTGCCTGATCTTATTCCTGTGGAGGGTGGGGCAGGGTGGTAAAATTCCAGTCAGCATGCCCATAGCTGTTTGTATGTCACTCTTGAAATAGTTAAGGAAGTGTTGCCCAGCAACAGAAAGCTCACAGATACAAGGAGAAACAGAAAAGTAGGGAGCAGTCTTGAACACACGTTCGCCATCCGTACGAATGCTGGCAGGGCCTCAAGATCTTGAAGTCGCAGCTCTAGAGGAAGATTAAAGGAAGAGACCTCAAACTAGTGTTTCACAGCTGGAGGTAGTAAGACTTCAGCTGCAAATGAAGCAGCTTGGTACAGAAAGAGATAAAGGCAAAGAATTGAACTAGAACAAAAAGAAAAGAGAAATTAAAAACTTGATTAGAAAGAAGAGGAATGGATTGAAAGAAATAGAAATAAAAAAGCTTCATTGGGAAAAAGAGGAGCAGGAAAAAGAAAATAAAGATTGCAATAGATAGAAATATGAAAGCATCAATTTGAACCTCAAAGAAAGAAGTAAGCTTTGAAGAAAGGGAAAGTGCTAGAGTTTCAGATCGAGAAAAAAGCCAGTACAAACTGTTGGAAGTAAAATACAAAGGAAAAAAGGAGAGATAGTGATTCAGATGGTGACTTTGATTCCTTTGAGGAATTTGATTTAACTAAGAATCTTCTGTCAGTGCCTAAATTTATCTCATTTAAAAAGATAGCTGTGAAATTCACTTAACCAGGAGAAGCTTGGGCTACAATGTTTGAATGTTCTGTCATCTCTTTAACCTGTGTTGAATGCTCCCTCCACCCACATTGTCTGTACGTTTAAGACCTGGCTGGCTGTAGAGATTTGCATTCTAATCAGTATTCTGTAATTTGATTTCTGTGTCTGTTTGCACTGTTTGAGAACAGATAACCACTCCATCTGACGAAGGAGCTGTGCTCCGAAATCTTATGGTATTTGCTACCAAATAAACCTGTTGGACTTTAACCTGGTGTTGTGAGACTTCTTACTGTCAGGTACAGCCATGAATATGCATGCCAGTTTATTAGAGGAGCAACTTGTAAACTATTAAGTTATTAAAAAGACAATACTAAATATTTAGGAGCTTGTTCCTGATGCTTACCAGTAGAAGTTTAGTGCTGTAAGAAAGAAATCTAATCAAATATTTGTTGAGTTTGTCAGAGAAAATAAAAGTTGTTGGGATCAATGATTTAGGGCATTGAGGTTAGATTTAATTTGTTTTGATTTATTATTGTCACATGTATTAGTATATAGTGAAAAGTATTGTTTCTTGTGAGTTATAGAGACAAAGCATACTGTTCATAGAGAAGATAATGAGAGAGTACAGAATGTAGAGTTACAGTCAGAGGTAGGGTGTAGAGAAAGATCAACTTAATGCAAGGTAGGTCCATTCAGAAGTCTGATAGCAGCAGGGAAGAAGCTGTTCTTGAGTTGGTTGGGTATGTGACCTCAGACTTTTGTATCTTTTCCCGACGAAAGAAGATGGAAGAGAGTATATCCAGAATGCGTTAGACAAAAACCTTTGAGAATGTGACGGAAATTATGATTATGGAAGAACTCCAAAATAGTATGCCAGTAACCATTAAAAATTACTTAGATGAGCATCAAGTATCAAAGATATGAGAAGCAGCAATTTTGGCTGATACCTATGATATATCACACAAACAGTTACATAGGAGGAAACGGTCATAAGAAGATGAGCAGGAAAATTGGAGGAATAGAACATAGAACATAGAAAAACTACAGCACCAACAGGCCCTTCGGCCCACAAGTTGTGCCGAACACATCCCTACCTTCGAGACCTACCTATAACCCTCCATCCTATTAAGCTCCATGTACTCATCCAGGAGTCTCTTAAAAGACCCTATTGAGTTTGCCTCCACCACCACTGACGGCAGCCGATTCCACTCGCCCACCACCCTCTGTGTGAAAAACTTACCCCTAACATCTCCCCTGTACCTACCCCCCAGCACCCTAAACCTGTGTCCTCTAATAGCAGACATTTCCACCCTGGGAAAAAGCCTCTGAGAGTCCACCCGATCTATGCCTCTCAACATCTTATACACCTCTATTAGGTCTCCTCTCATCCTTCGTCTCTCCAAGGAGAAAAGACCGAGCTCCCTCAGCCTATCCTCATAAGGCATGCCACTCAATCAGGCAACATCCTTGTAAATCTCCTCTGCACCCTTTCAATCTTTTCCACATCCTTCCTATAGTGAGGCGACCAGAACTGAGCACAGTACTCCAAGTGGGGTCTGACGAGGGTCTTATATAGCGGCATCATTATCCCCGGACTCCTAAACTCAATCCCTCGATTGATAATCACCTCTACTACTACCTCTGGCAGTTTGTTCCTGACATTCACCACCCTCTGTGTGAAAAAATTGTCCCTCTGGACCATTTTGTATCCCTCCCCTCTCACCTTAAACCTATGCCCTCTAGTTTTAGACTCTCCCACCTTTGAGAAAAAATATTGACTATCTAGCTGGTCTATGCCCCTCAGTATTTTATAGACCTCTATAAGATCGCCCCTCAGCCTCCTACGCTCCAGAGAAAAAAGTCCCAGTCTATCCAGCCTCTCCTTATAACTCAATCATCAAGTCCCAGTGGCATCCTAGTAAATCTTTTCTGCACTCTTTCTAGTTTAATAATATCCTTTCTATAATAGGGTGACCAGAACTGTACGCAGTATTCCAAGTGTGGCCTTACCAATGTCTTTTACAACTTCAACAAGATGTCCCAACTTCTGTATTCAATGTTCTGACCAATGAAACCAAGCATGCTGAATGCCTTCTTCACCACTCTGTCCACCAGTGACTCCACTTTCAAGAAGCTATGAACCTGTATCCCTGGATCTCTTTGTTTTGTAACTCTCCCCAATGCCCTACCATTAACTGAGTAAGTCCTGCTCTTGTTCAATCTACCAAAATGCATCACCTCACATTTATCTGAATTAAACTCCATCTGCCATTCGTCAGCCCACTGGCCGAACTGATCAAGATCCCGTTGCAATCCGAGATAACCTTCTTCACTGTCCACTATGCCACCACTCGATGTCATCTGCAAACTTACTAACCATGCCTCCTATATTCTTATCCAAATCATTAATATAAATGACAAGTAACAGTGAACCCAGCAACGATCACTGAGGCACACCGCTGGTCACAGGTCTCCAGTTTGAAAAATAACCCTCTACAACCACCCTCTGGCTTCTGTCAAGAAGCCAATTTTGTATCCATTTAGCTACCTCACCCTGGATCCCGTGAGATTTAACTTTATGCAACAACCTACCATGCGGTACCTTGTCAAAGGCCTTGCTAAAATCCATGCAGACAACATCAACTGCACTGCCCTCATCTCCCTTCAAAAAACTCAATCAAATTTGTGAGACATGATTTTCCATTCACAAAGCCATGCTGACTGTCCCTAATCAGTCCTTACATCTCTAAATGTCTGTAGACCCTATCTCTCAAAATACCTTCCAACAACTTACCCATCACAGATGTGAGGCTCACCGGCCTGTAGTTCCCAGGCTTTTCCCTGCAGCCCATTTTAAACAAAGGCACAACATTTGCCACCCTCCAATCAGGCACCTCACCTGTGACTATCAATGATTCAAATATCTATGTTAAGGGACCCGCAATTTCCTCCCTAGCCTCCCACAATGTCCTGGGATACACTTCATCAGGTCCCGGGGATTTATCTACCTTGATGCGCTTTAGGACTTCCAGCACCTCCTTCTCTGTAATATGTACTCCTCAAGACATCACTATTTATATTCCCAAGTTCCCTAACATCCATGCTTTTCTCAACAATAAATACTGATGAGAAATATTCGTTTAGGACCTCATCCATCTCTTGTGGATCCGCATATAGATGATCTTGTTGATCCTTAAGAGGCCCTACTCTCTCCCTAGTTACTTTTTTGGCCTTTATGTATTTGTAGAAGCTCTTTGGATTCTCCTTTGCCTTATCTGCCAAAACAGTCTTGTGACCCCTTTTTGCGCTCCTGATTTCTCTCTTAACCCTACTCCTACACCCCCTATAGTCTTCAAGATATTCACTTGATCCCAATTGCCTATGTATGTCATGTACCTCCTTCTTCTTCTTGACCAGGGCCTCAATATCCCGAGTCATCCAGGGTTCCCTACTTCTATCAGTCTTGCCCTTCACTCTAAGAGGAATGTGCTTACCCTGAACCCTGGTTAACACACTTTTGAAAGCCTCCCACTTACCAGACGTCCCTTTGTCTTTCCATCGACTCCCCCAATTAACTTTTGAAAGTTCCTGCCTGGTACCATCAAAATTGACCTTGCCCCAATTTAGAATTTTAACTTTTGGGCCAGAGCTATCATTCTCCATAGCTATCTCAAAACTAATAGAATTATGGTCACTGGTCCCAAAGTGATCCCTCACTAACACTTCTGTCACCTATCCTTCCTTATTTCTCAAGGGGAGGTCAAGTTTTGCCCCCTCTCTAGTCGGACCATCCATATACTGAATGAGAAATTCCTCCTGAATACACTCAACAAATTTCTCTCCAATCAACCCTCTAATACTATGGCTGTCCCAGTCAATGTTAGGAAAGTTAAAATCCCCTATTATTACCACCCTATTTTTCTTGGAGCTATCTGTAATCTCCTTACATATTTGCTCCTCAATTTCCCGTTGACTATTTGGGGGCCTATAGTACAACCCTCTCAAAGTGATTTTCCCCTTCCTATTTCTCAGTTTTACCCATATAAACTCAGTGGCCGAACCCTTGAATATATCCCCTCTCAGTACTGCTGTGCTGTTTTCCCCAATCAAAAGTGCAACTTTCCCTCCTCCCTTATCTCCTGTTCTATCTTTCCTACAGCATCTGTACCCTGGAACATTGAGCTGCCAGTCCTGTCCCTCCCTTCGACATGTTTCAGTAATTGCTATAATATCCCAGTCCCACGTACCCATCCATGCCCTGAGTTCAACTGCCTTGCCCATCAGTCCTTTTCCATTGAAATACATGCAGTTTAATTTGGACTTCCCTTGCTCTCTGCTCTGCTTTTGCCTGATCTGTCTGGTACTAGGATTACTGACAGTGCCGTTACTACTTAATGTGCTCTCTTTAACTTCTGTCCTGTCCTCAACCTTCTCTTCTGTCTCCCTAATGCCACCCCCCTGCCAAACTAGTTTAAACCCTCCCGAGTGGCTCTAGCAAATCTCCTCATCAGGATATTAGTCCCCCTCCAGTTCAGGTGTAACCCATCCCTCTTGAACAGGTCACCCCTTCCCCAGAAGAGATCCCAATGATTCAAAAATCTAAATCCAAGCCCCCTGCACCAGCTCTCAAGCCATGCATTCATCTGCCTAATCTTCCTATTCCCACTCTTACTAGCACGTGGCACCGATTCATTTGCCATTTCCTTTATTTCCATTATTAATTACCAAGACTTACTCCATGGAAGATCAACTCTCATTCACTTTATTGTTTTCATTTAAATACCTGTAGAAACTCTCAGGCTGTGAATTTGCACCTGCCGCGAGCACGAATGGCGACGCAAGTACAAAATCTCGCAAGGCTGAGAAAACGAGAATCGCACCAATGAGATCTTGTTTTCCAATTTTCCCCGCCCCTTGCCAGTAACGTAACAAGGTTCCTGCCCTCATCGTCATACGTTTTAATATGATTAGCAAGCTTCCCCACCATATCATTCCCCATCTTTGGAATTCCCTCCTTGTAATGTCAGTGAGGTTTGTGACTGCTATTCACAAATGTGAAGCAATCAAAGGGAACGCGTGGCGACGCATGGGTAAGTGTAGCCCCTGTAGCCCCTGAGGAGAGGAACATACCCAGATAGTGCCCTGGCACTGCCAGAATGCCAGGGGACAACACCAGGGGCAGGGATTATGATGCCCTAACTAAACTAAAAAAAACCTCCTGCCCTTACTTGATTCATATCCCTCTATTCCCTCCCTATTCATGTACCCATCCATATGCCTGTTAAATGTTGCTAATGTGCCTGCTTCTACCACCTCCGTTGGCAGCGTGTTCCAGGCACCCACCACTCCCTGCCTGAAAAACTTCACCCGCCCATCTCCCTTAAACTTTCCCCCTCTCACCTTGAACCTGTCACCCCTTGTAATTGACACTTCCACCCTTGGCAAAAGCCTCTGACTATCCACCCTGTCTATGCTTCTCATAATTTTACAGACCTCTATCAGGTCTCCCCTCAGCTTCCATCTTTCCAGTGAAAACAATCCTAGTTTATTCAGCCTCTCCTCATAGCCAACACCCTCGAGACCAGGCAACATCCTGGTGAACCTTCTTTGCGCTCTCTCTAAAGCTTCCATGTCCTTCTGGTAGTGTGGTGACCAGAACTGCACGCAATACTCCAAATGCAACCTAACCAAGGTTTTATATAGCTGCAACATGATTTTACTAACTCTTGGACTCAATACCCTGGCTGATAAAGGCAAGCATGCCATATGCTTTCTTATTGACCTTGGTCATCTGTATTGCCACTTTTAAAGAACTGTGGACCTGCACACCCAGATCCGTCTATATGTTAATGTTCCTAAAGGTTCTGCCATTTACAATATAATTCACACCTAAATTTGATCCTCCAAAATGCATCACCTTGCATTTGTCTGGATTAAACTCTATTTCATCTAGTCTTCTAACCTGCCACTAATTTTCGTGGAATTGTATGCAAATGTGACTGTTTAAAAAAGGAGGTAGACAAAAGGCGGGTAACAATAGGCTGGTTAGCTTAACTTCTGTATTAGGGAAAATGCTTGACTCTATCATCAAGGAAGTAATAGTGAGACATCTGGATAGAAATTGTCCCATGGGGCAGGCGCAGCATGGGTTCATGAAAGGCAGGTCATGTTTAACTAATTTACTGGAATTCTTTGAGGACATTACGAGCGCAGTGGACAATGGGGAACCATTGGATGTGGCATATTTGGATTTCCAGAAGGCATTTGACAAGGTGCTACACAAAAGACTGCTGCATAAGATAAAAGTACACGGCATTCTGGGTAATGTATTCGCATGGATAGAGGATTGGTTAACTAACAGAAAGCAAAGAGTTGGGTAAAAGGGTGTTTTTCTGGTTGGCAATCAGCGACTAGTGGTGTGCCTCAGGGATCAGTGTTGGGACTGCAATTGTTTACAATTTACATAGATGATTTGGAGTTGGGGACCAAGTGTAGTTGTCAATGTTCACAGGTGACACTAAGATGAGTGGTAGAGCAAAGTGTGCAGAGGACACTGAAAGTCTGCAGAGAGATATAGATAGTTTAAGTGAATGGGCGAGGGTCTGGTAGGTGTAGTATAATGTTGGAAAATGTCAGGTTGTCCATTTTGGTAGGATTAACAGCAAAATGGACTATTATTTAAATGGTAAAACATTGCAGCATGCTGCTCTGGGAGGGGCCTTGGTGTCCTTGCACAAGAATCACAAAAAATTGGTTTGCAGGTGCAGCAGGTAATTAAGAAGGCAAATGGAATTTTGTCCTTCATTGCTAGAGGGATGGAATTTAAAAACATGGAGGTTATGTTGCAGCTGTATAAGGTGCTGGTGAGGCTACACATGGAGTACTGTGCACAGCTGTGCAGGGAGGTTGTTTCCACTGGCAGGTGAAACTAAAACGAGGGACATAGGCTCAAAATAAGGGGGAGCGGATTTAGAACTGAGCTGAGGAGGAACTTTTTCACCCAAAGGATTGTGAATCTGTGGAATTCTCTGCCCAGTGAAGCAGTTGAAGCTACCTCGTTGAATGTTTTTAAGGCAAAGATAGATAGACTTTTGAACAGTAAAGGAATTAAGGGTTATGGTGAGTGGGCGGGTAAGTGGAGCTGAGTCCATGAAAAGATCAGCCATGAACTTATTGAATGGCGGAGCAGGCTCAAGGGGCCAGATGGCCTCCTCTTGCTCCTAGTTCTTATGTTCTTATGTTCATTCACATTCATACTATCCTAACTTCCTTTGTTGGCCGCAGATGGTGTATCCTAATTCCAGGGAACAAGCTTACCAAAAATTTCCAAGTGCCAAACAAGTGTGTAAAACAGGGGGAATCGTGCTTTTTTTGGGCAAGTTAAAAATCGAACCTTACCACACTCTGTGAAAAATTTGAAGCAAAATCTGCTTCCCACCAGCAAGGGGAGGGGGCCTAAGCTTGGCGAAAGCTGGCAGATAGCACCAGAGGTGTAATTGCGCATGTGCAGATCTGTGTGAACACAGATCTGTCATTCACTGTCTCCTCCAGCTACCACTGGCTTCCACGGCCAATACCCCCCCATGCACGGCTTGGCCGATTGCCGGTTCCTGAGCACATAGTGTTCATCCCTCATGATCGCAGTTGCAGAGCGCACAGCATTCGCACTGTCCAGGGGGTATCCCCTCTAACCCCGCCCTACCGGGGGTGTCTCAATGGCCTCCAATCCTACTGGTGAGGCCATTGTGTCTGGTCCCCATTGACGGGGACCATACATGATCCTCACCGGTGAAAATCTTCACCGGCGAGACCACAGAAACAAGTGAGCCTGGACAATTGCAAACCAGGCTCACTTGTAATATTTAAGTTCTATTTTGAATAGGCGTGAGGCGTGATCTCGCTGAATATCCGATCTGCGAAGATCAAGAGAGGCGATAAATAGGTCGCGAACCCAATTTCTTGGCTCTCTCACGATCTTACCAGCTTGCCCTCCCCATTGGCTGGCAGGGCGAAATGGTAAGATCGCAGCCCTGGAGTTTTTCTTTCTCATTGGAAAGGATCTTTGCTGAATGCCATGAAATATCTCCTTAGATGTCTGCGACAGCTCCTCTACTAACCTATCCTTGAACCTAATTTCCCAATTCCCTTTAACCAGCTCTGTCTTCATACCCTGGCGATAGTCCTAATTTAAGTTTAAAACATTCATCTGAGACTCACTCTGCCTTCCCACAAAATGAATGCATAATTCAAGCATGTTATGATCATTGCAGCCTTTACTATGAGGTCATTAATGAACCCAGTTGCAATGCACATCACCAGATCTAGAAAGCCTGTTCTCTGGTCGGTTATACATGCTATTGTTCTGAAAATATTCTATGTACTCATTTTCCATGCTACGTTTGCTAATTTAGTTTGTCCAATATCTATGTAGATTAAAATCACTCATGATTATTGCCCATGCCTTGCTCATAAGACTCCATTATTTCTTCCGGTATATCAAGTCTTACTGGAAAAAGCTATTACAGGGCCGACAAACTACTCCCACAAGTGACTTCCTAACTTTACTCTTTATCTGTAGCCAAACTGATTATACATCTTGATTTTTAGAGCTGCATTCATCTTTCTCCAATGGACAAATATTCTTAATTAACAGAGCTACTCGTCCATCTTTTCCTGTGCTTCCAAAATGTTACATGTCCTTGAATATTCAGGTCCAAGCATTTGTCATCTTGCAGTATTGATTCTGTGATGGCTTTCAGATCATGCATTTTTATTTCTATTTGAGTTGTCAGTTCATCTGTTGTGAATGCTACGTGCATTCAGATATAAAGCTTTTAGATCTTTTTTTAAACTATTTTTGCAACCTATATCTGCTGGCACATTCTTAAGTTTGTATGCTCTGTCACTTCCTGATTATTATTTCCCTTACAACTACCCTGTTCTCTGTCCTTGTCCTCTCTCTTTAACTTGCAAAGAAAGGTGCTGTGATAAGGCAAGATGGTGTGGGGGTGATAGAGAAGTGGACAGGAATCATGGAGGCCCCTTCAGAATGCTGTAAGGGGAGGAAAGGTGAAAGGTGACGTCTTCTGCACCTGCTCTGGTTGCAGCTCCACTAACCTCACCACTCCACCTTGGGAGGCGGTGACAACTGAAATGAGTGCCAACTTACCACACAAGAGGTCCGCCACCCAGTGCAGAAAGAGAATGAATGCTCTCATCTGCTCCATCAGTGTAAATCCATCATGTCATTACTTACTCTCACACACTGCTACCTCAAGGGACATCACCACTCATTCTTGCACACACCTTCACATCTCCATCAGTTCATATCTCTCCAGCTCAAGTCCTCATGCTGTTGATGGATCCACTCACCACACATGAATATGCCAGGCATCCTTATCATCTGCCTTAGCAGGTCTCCTGCTCAGACTCTCTACATCTGTCTTTGTGCAGGACAAGCTCTCACATAACAACAGTAAGAGGTTCCAGATGGTGGGAGGAAAGCCAACATCAAGATCCTCTCTCCCTTTGAGGAGAATGCCATTATAATGGAGAAGCAGGTAGAGCACACCCATGTGAGGATCCTGAACCAGCTCATCCCACAGACAATGACACTATGAGTGCTTTGTCCTCTTTCAAGCCCTCTGTCATGCATTAATTTTTTCTACTCTCATAGGACCTGGTAAACACCCTAAGAAAGCTGCAAGTCTACTCCTCATCTCCAGATCTAAGAACACCTTAGCCTTGAAGATCTGTCGCACTCTTTCACATCTGCCACCAGTGCAGATACACCTTGGTGGGACCTTCACAATCTGGAGAGCACAGCATACAATCTCGTCTGCAGCAGGCAGAGGCAGGGACATCAGAGGTCACCAGCATTCGGAGGGCTATGGAAGCCCACAATTCTGCTGAGTCCAAATAGATGAAAAGACTCTGGACTCTGTCCAAAATTAGTTCCTGGAACTGCAGGGACTGTCAAGAGAATATCAGGAAGGGATGTCAGCTGCTCTCCTCAAATTGCAGCAAATGATGGAGGAGTCTGTTCTCAATCAGTCTGCGGTGTCGCGCCAGCATACCAATAAACCAAGTCCACATGGGCAGGTTGGCGGCTGCCATGGAGCCCTTAGTCCAGAACATCCTGCATTGCTGCTAGAGCAATGCACCAATGCTGGAAACACTCAACAATCAGCCAATGTCAGTGGAGCAAAGAACCAAATCAGTCAAGGTCGGGTCTGTGGAGATGCTGACATTGTGTCATTAGTGTAGTAATCCAGAGTCCCAGGCTAAAGCCCTGATGACACAGATTCAAATCCCACCAAGCAGCTGATGGAATTTGGATTCAATCAATAAATATGGAATTAAATGCTAGTCTTAGCAATGGTGCCAGTTTGTCCCTCGGCAGTGCCAGAGTGGGGACCCTCCTATTTGCCCCTGACCTCCTGGAGTGGGGGCCTCAATGGCCCCTGCCCCCACCAGCAGGGTCAGGACGCCTGCTCCTGTTAGTGGGGAGCAGCCATAAACCCTTTTGGAGGGAACTACTCCTGGTTGGGGGAGGGATGCTAGCGGGCCCGGAGAATACTGTCCTGGGCCCGCTAATCATATGGAAATGTGATTTCAGCGGGAAATCACAGTTGCAAGGGCGACTGAGGAGTTCAGTACTGCTGAGCAACCTCCAAGGTGCAAGAGAGCGGGTCAGCCATTGCCATGGTATGGGTGGGGTAGGGGGCTCCATGGGCCCAGGGGCTTGGGCTGGGCCAAGGGTCCCCATGTCAGGGGTCACTGCTGGGTTGAGGTTCATGTGGTGATCATTCAGCTTGCGTACTGAAAGACCCCCAAGGGGTTTCAAATCCCACTAACATCGCACTCTTAACCCTGCCACCAGCCTGCTGAAAAGGCCCCATGGTTTATTACGGACATTCCATCCCAGGCCCCACTAACAAGCTGTCGCCACAATCAAGCTAACACAGCACTTAACACTGCATGAACTCTGCGGTGCTCCCTACAATGGGCATCTGTCGCATGGAAGTCAGGAGGCGCTTCCCTACCATATGTCTGAACTACACATCATGACTGGAAGCCAGTTTGAACCATACATCCAGGTGAGTGCATGCAGGTTTAGACTGCAAGGGTTTCTCAATGAGGACCTTCTCACAGCCACTCTCATGCATTATTTGAGTGCCAGAACGCTGAGCCCAGACTGCCTCATGCTACTGCCAATGGCCTGTGGTATCACAGGTCTGCATCTGGCCAGCTAAAAGGGCAGTTTTGTGTTGCACACCAGCGACCACACAACTGCATTAGGGGTGCAGAAGGCATCATGCCACATCATGTGAAGTGAGGGTACAGCCATGTGGGAGTCCATTGGCGATTGTGAGGGGGCCTGGGAAGTGCCTGTGATCGCTGAGGCCGCCACCTCAACTGGCTGCCTGTGGTAGCAGTCGGCAGCCAGTTGAGGTGGCGCATGCCACTGGAGATGATGTCGGGTTGCCAGATCCAGAGTCATGGGGACATGGGTATCTGGGATGGTTTGGAGGCCCGGGATGGATGGCCTTATGGACTGTCTAATTGAGAGAAAGTTGTATCAAATTAAAAGAAAACACATGCAAACTTGCAGCGGTCAGTCAGAAGTTAGACAAGGCAGCAAATAATGATTTTTTAAAAAAAGGGAGGGTGAAATTCGAGCGTGAGTGAAAGTTAGCTAGAAATGTAAAAGCAGACAGGCTAGGATTTTCTGGTCTTGCCCATTGCTAGGAACTTCTGGCCCACTAAAAGTCAAAGGACCTTTGGCAGGCCCACTATATACCCTACAGCAGAAAATCCCAACCTAAGAGTTTCTGCAATTATATAAAAAGGAAATGAATAGCCAAAGTGAGAATTATCCCCCAGACAGTGAGACAGGGGAATTAATGATAGGAAAAAGGGGAATGGCAAAAGTGCTGAACAGGTATTTATATCTATCGAAGACACAAAATTCATAATAAGAGTAGTTAAAACATAAGAAGGTAAAGGGAGGGAGGAACTTAAAACAATCATGATCATAGGGGAAAAGATATTGGGAAAACTATTGGGACTAATGGCTGATAAGTGCTTTGGGCCTGCATCCTCTGATCTTGAAAGAAGTGGCCACAGAGATAGTTAATGCATTGATTGTAATCTGCCCTGGATTCTGGGAGGCCCTAGTGGATTGAAAAAACACAAATGTAACAAGAAAGAGGAAAATCATTCCGCCGAACATCTATCATCGGGAAAAGGGGGTAATAGATGAATATTAAAAAATCAAAATACAGTCAGGCACAGTCAAAATGGTTTTGTATGGGGTGAATTGTGTTTGACTAATTTATTAGAATTATTTGAGGAAATAGCAAATATGATGAATAATGGTAAATGTGCTATATTTGGATTTCCAAAAGGCATTTGATAAAGTGCCAAATAAAAGGTTACTTCACAAGGTATGAGCTCATGGTGTTAGGATTAACATATTAGTATGAATAGAGGATTGGTTGGTTAACAGGAAGCAGATAATCGAGTTAAATGGGGTCATTTTGGGTTGGCAATGCCACAGGGATCAGTGTTGGAGTCTCACCTATTTACAGTTTATACTAATGACTTGAATGAAGAGACCGAGTGTATGGTCGCTATACTTGCTGATGACACAAAGATAAGTAGGAAAGAAAGTTGTAAATAGGACACAAAGAGTATGCAAAGGGATATAGATGGGTTCAGTGAGTGGGCAAATATTTGACAGATGGGGCGGGACTTTATGGCCTCACTCGTCACAAACTCGTAAAATCCCGCCCGAGGTCAAAGGACCTTTCCATTGTCCGCTCCTCGCCTCTCCGATTCCCGTGGTGGGCAGGGCAATAAAATTCTGGCCATGGAGTATAATGTAGCAAAATTTGAGGTTGTCCATTTTGGCAGGAAGAATTAAAAAAGCAGAATATTATCTAAATAGAGAGATATTGCAGAAATTTGAGGGACAGAGGGATTGGGATATCCCCTGGTGCATGAATTACAAAAAACATCCAGGAACAGCCAGTGATTAGGAAGGCAAATGGAATATTTGCCTTTATTGCACCTGGAATACTATGTAGTTTTGGTCACTTTACTTGAGGAATATACTTGCATTAGAAGTAGTTCAGAGAACATTAACTTAGCTAATTCCTGGGATGAAGAAGTTGCTTTGTGAGGAAAGGTTGAGCAAGTTATTCATTGGAGTTTAGAAGAATAGAGGTGGTGTTAAACATTATAATATTCTGAGGGGATTTAACAGGTTAGATGCTGAAAGGATGTTTCCCCTTGTGGGGAAGTTTAGAACTAGGGGAGCAGTTTAAAAATTAGGGGTCTGCCATTAAAAAGGAAGGCGATGAGGAATTTTTTCTCTTAAATGGTCATTGGACTTTTGAATTCTCTTCCACAGAGAGTAATGGAGACTTGATAATTGAATGTATTCAAGGCTGAGGTAGACAGTTTTTGATCTATATGGGAGTCAAGGGTTATGGGGACAGACAAAAAAGTGGAGTTATGGCCACAGTCAGATCACCCATGATCTTATTGACTGGCAGAGCAGACTCAAAGAGCCGAATGGTCCTTTTTCTTATGATTTTATGATCCTACTCTTGGTGAAATAATAGTATAGTATAGCTAGCTATATCTGTGTTTTTAACTTCCCTTCACACAACTGACTTTAATTCATGATGTTATGATTGGGAGCAGTTTATACTAAAGTAAATGAAGCCAGTATCCTGTATATCAACTGATTTCATGAACTTAAGTAGATAGATCATATGACCCTTCAAGTCTGCTCTGCCATGCAATGAGATCAAAGCAAAATCTATATATTAGCTTTACTTTCCTGTCCAATTTCCATATCCCATGATTGCCCTAATTTCTAAAAATCTATCCAATTCAGTCTTGAATAAACTCAATTACTGAGCAACCAAAGCCCTCAATTCCAAAGCTTCACAAACCTCTGAGTGAAGAAATTGCCCATTTCAGTGCTAAATGGCTGCTACTCATACTGAGATTGTGACCACTAGTTCTAGACTTTCTAACAGCCTCTCTGATCTACCCTGTAAGGCCCGCATGTTTCAATTAATTCACTTCTCATTCTGCTCAATCTTCAAATTGTTACACATATAGTAACAAACTACTACAAACAATACCAGAAAGTATTGAAGGCCCTAAACATCTCGTACATATAAGAGAATGGGCATTGTATCCAATGTATTTTGTGTAGTGGGTGTAATTCCTAAGAACACTGAACAAAAAGACTCAGAGCATAACACAATGTTATTTAGATAGCCTTTACATTCACAGTTTCTATCAATACCAAAGATTCTGCTTGCCACAATGACATTTATCTTACCTCTGTATCTGTTGAAGTGACTGGGAAAACAATAGTAGGCATCAGTAAGTATTGCAACAGGCTGAGAACTTTCTGTCCAGCGGCAACCACTCCATAACCCTGGCATAGATATCCAACCCAGAGGACCTAAAGCACAATCAAAAAAACAATCACAGGTTGGCTATGTAGGGTAATGATGGTCATGTATTGCACAGAACCAAACCGTACAAATCATTAAACAGGATAATGACAACAGAAACCACAAAGGAAAATTAAAATCAACTTATTTATATAGCACTTTTAACATAATGAAATGCTCCAAGACACTTTTAACTTGATGTGTTTGTGCAGTCACAGAATAACCCATAATTTTAAAATTTTCTTATAAACTCACATTGATTGGTATCAGATTGGTATTAACTTAAATATACCAGATGTGGAAAAAGGAAAAATGTCACACAGGTACAGTAGAGGTTTGGACATATTTTTCTAGGTAGAGTAAAGAGAGCTTCATAGTATCTCATCGAGCACAATGAACAACATGGGGCAGGAACAACATGAATTAGATCCAGATGTAGGACCTTTCTACACTTCTCCATTAAGCATTTCTAAGACCGGTGGAGCACTAGTTAGATCAGTATGGAAAGAACATAAATCCACATCTAATATGTATTGTTATGAGGCTATGCCTCTTTATTTTTGAAAATGTGATTTTTCAACTTTCAACTGACTGGAAGTTTCGCAATTTGAACTGAGACAGAGCAAAAATGCTTAAGATGCAAGTCCACATTCTAAGGTGAAGGTGCGAAAGCAACAAAGCATTCAAAGGAACATGAAGAAAGAAATTTCCTGTAGTCCAGAAATCCATCAAAACTTGTAATTAAGGGAGAGGCATTAAAAATGCAAAGCACTGGGACTGAAACAATGGCTACCACAGATAGTCCCACCTAAAACATCTTGCAGGTACACAAAGCGTGAAGTATTTCAAAACAAGGCTCCCAGCCACGAGAGAGAGATTGCATGTGACAGGCAGTGTCCAGAAAGGAGGAAATCAGCAGAGGAAAAAGTGAGGACTTCTCATTCTCTCCCTCTCACACTTCAGTAATAAGCATGTTGCTAACTCTACCAAAAACCTACCAGTGAACCAAGATGTCATAATAATAAGATGTCATCTTCTACATCTGACTGCATTCAAGAAATCAGCTAACCTAAATCAGCCACAACATTTAAGATCTATGCTTTAAGTACAACTGAAGGACACTTAACTATCTAATCTTTTACCATTTTTTATTGGGCTCTAACTCACATTATCACTTGCACTTGTGTGTTGCATTTCTTTTATTTTTCTCCGATTAAATGGTTAATAAATTTGCTCTTTATTTCGCTCAAGAAAACGTTGTTTGACTGGCTCTTTATTGCTTACAGCTTAAATAGTTAAATACATTCTGATTTGGTAAAGGCCTGAAAGGGTTAAAAATCACACAAGTTTACAAATCGCATAAGATGTAAGCTGAACCTCAGTCACACAGGGAAAGCTATGTGCAAATGACAGGTTTTGATTAATGTAAGCCCCGATAAGGATCAAGGACGATCTAATCGAATAATGGACAGTTGCAGTTCATGTCTGCCATGAGAACAAGGAACAATGGAAAGGGAGGTTGAGATACCATTGGTCAGAGATATAGCTATCATTTCTTGACGATATAATATGCACAAGGTTTAATTGGACATTATGCCCTTGTGTATGCATGATGTAACCATAACCATGATTGGATAGAAATAACTCCTATTCTTTTGTTGGTATATCGTTGTGAAGTTGAGTTTGTAAGGATATAAAGAATACTTGTAAAGATGTAAAAGAATTGTAAAAACTGCGAGAGGGGAAAACAGTGCATGGTCCATTTAAAAGCTGGTTTGATGCTCAATGCTGAGATGTTTAAAATGCAGAGGCACACAGGGTATGAAGATTGCAACATTTTTTGTAGAGACCAAAACATCAGGGTTGTCTTGATAACAAACTTTGCAGGTTTTTTGCATTCTGATAGCCTATGAGTTTAAAGAATACACTCAGCGAACAGGAATCTATCAAATTTGAATATGGTGTTGTTGTCAACCTCAGACCAATCCGAATACAAGGAATGGATAGGTCATCAGGACATCAGGAGCATAAACAGGAACTCAACTGCCTGACGAGTTCAGTTGAGTTCAACTGAGAGTCAGCCAGAACAGGGGGCCATCTTAGAACTGTTCTCCACCCTGTCAGCTAAAGAACTATCTCTGAAGAGAATTCTCCATCTATCTAACAATAGGATATCAAGTCAGAAAGACCTTGCAGACAGAGAAATCACCAGAAAAAACTCCAAAAGCTTCCGAAAACCATCAGGCCTGGTTGTATATATTTTTTGAGAGTGACTAAATTTCTGTTACTCCTGTTTTGGTACTGAATGGTCCTTGTATTTATTTGAGCAGCATTTCAGTTGAACCTTCCTTTAATTAATATATTACTTAAGTTACAGTTCCGGTTGGTTAAATAAAATAACTTGTTAACTGTTCACTTAAAGCAAATATCAGGTCTTTATATTAATGAACCTCTAAACATTCATGTAGAACAGTTAACACTTTTCCAAACACTTTTACCAGATTACAAAACAAGGTAAAGAGGATTAACCTCTGCGTCGTAACAATATGCTAATTACTTGTAATCGATGCTGAGACTTTAATTACCTTTGTATTTCTGAATTTTTCTCTCTGAATGCCCTGAATAGACATTTAGGGCCCTGTAGCTAGCTATAGTAAAGTTAATCTTGAAACCACTCTGTTACTTTGTTTGGCCACTTGAAGGGAACAATAATTTTTAAATACAACTAGAAAACCATCGTAACAGCCCCTAACAGATTTGGCAACAGGATGGGATTTCACTCAGGCCGGCTGTGGATTGCAGTGTGTATGAATCATCTGATTAATACTCTGAGCTGAGCTATTGTGCACCCAACAAAAATAGCCGATTTAACGAGTGAAATCTGAACCCAAATTAAAGTGGACCAAACAAGGGGAATGAAAAGATGGGGGACCCTGAAGGTTTTTTAAAAACCGTGTGATCACGCGGTGGTCAACAAGACCACGAATGCCAAAAAGGCGGCAGCCGAAAAGGCAGAACTTGAATTTATTGCTGAATAGGGAGGTGATATAATAAAAATATTTGAAACATTTTCTTTAAAAACAAATCTGTGAAAGCCAAGTTCCCTCTTAAATCAGGTACCAATTAGTAAATGTCTAGAGGAAGGGTTGAATTACCATAAGACCAATAAGATATAGGAGCAGAATTAGGCCACTCGGCCCATCGAGTCTGCTCCGCCATTCAATCATGGCTGATTTTTTTCTCATCCCCATTTTCCTACCTTTTTCCCATAACCCCGACCCCCTTATTAATCAATAACCTATCCACCTCTGTCTTAAAAACACTCAATGACCTGGCCTCCACAGCCTTCTGTGGCAAAGAGTTCCACAGATTCACCACTCCCTGGCCGAAGAAATTCCTCCTCATCTCTGTTTTAAAAGGATCGTCCCATTAGCCTGAGGTTGTGCCCTCTGGTTCTAGTTTTTCCTACTAGTAGAAACATCCTCTCCACGTCCATTCTATCCAGGTCTCGCAGTATCCTGTAAGTTTCAATAAGATCCCCCTCGTCCTTCTAAACTCCAACGAGTACAGACTCAGAGTCCTCAACTGTTCCTCATACGACAAGCTCTTTATTCCAGGGATCATTCGTGTGAACCTCCTATGGACCCTTTCCAAGGCCAGCACATCCTGCCTTAGATATGGGGCTCAAAACTGCTCATAATAATCCAAATGGGGTCTGACCAGAGCCTTATACAACCTCAAAAGTACATCCCTGCTCTTGTATTCTAGCCCTCTCGACAGGAATGCTAACATTGCATTTGCCTTCCTAACTGCCGATTAAACCTGCACGTTAACCTTCAGAGAATCTTGAACAATGACTCCCAAGTCCCTTTGTGTTTCTGATTTCCTAAGCATTTTCCCATTTAGAAAATAGTCTATGCCTCCATTCTTCCTTCCAAAGTGCATAACCTCACACTTTTCCACATTGTATTCCATCTGCCACTTCTTTGCCCACTCTCCTAACCTGTCCAAGTCCTTCTGCAGCCCCCTGCTTCCTCAATACTATCTGTCCCTCTACATATCTTTGTATCATCTGCAAACTTAGCAACAGTGCCTTCAGTTCCTTCCTCCAAATCGTTAATGTATATTGTTAAAAGTTGTGGTCCCAACACTGACTCTTGAGGCACACCACTAGTCACCAGCTGCCATCCTGAGGGACCCCTTTACCCCCACTCTCTGCCTTCTGCCAGTCAGCCAATCTTCTATCCATGCCAGGATCTTACCCTTAACACCATGGGCACTAAATTTATTTAACAGTCTTCTATGTGGCACCTTGTCAAAGGCCTTCTGGAAATCTAAATAAATCACGTCCACTGGTCGTCCTTTATCTAACTTCCTTGTTACCTCCTCAAAGAACTCTAACAGATTTGTCAAACATGACCTCCCCTTGACAAAGCCATGCTGACTCAGTCCTACTTTATCATGCACTTCCAAGTACTCTGCGATCTCATCTTTAATAATGGACTCTAAAATCTACTCAATGACCGAAGTCAGACTAACCGGCCTATAATTTCCCGTCTGCTGCCTCCCTCCCTTCTTAAACAGCGGTGTTACATTAGCTACTTTCCAGTCCTCTGATACCCTCCCTGCCTCCAGTGATTCCTGAAAGATCACCACCAATGCCTCCACAATTTCCTCAGCTATCTCTTTTAGAACCCTGGGGTGTAGTCCATCCGGTCCAGGTGATTTATCCACCTTCAGACGTTTCAGTTTCCCCAGAACCTTCTCCTTAGTGATGGCCACTACACTCACCTGTGCCCCCTGACTCTCCTGGAGCTCTGGCATCCTACTGGTGTCTTCCACCATGAAGACTGATGCAAAGTAACTATTCAGTTCCTCTGCCATTGCTTTGTTTCCTATTATTACTTCTCCAGCCTCATTTTCCAGTGGCCCAATGGCTATTTTTGCCTCTGTCTTACCTTTTATATATTGAAAAAAACTCTTCCGATCTTCTTTTATATAACTAGCTAGCTTACACTCATATTTCATCTTCTGCCCCCTTATTGCTTTTTTAGTTGTCCTCTGCTCACTTTTAAAGGCTTCCCAATCCTCTGGCTTCCCACTAATCTGCCATTTTGTATGCTTTTTCTTTTGCTTTTATGCTGTCCTTGACTTTCCTTGTAAGCCATGGATGCCTCGTCCTCCCCTTAGCATGTTTCCTTCTCCTTGGGATGAATTTCTGTTGTGTCTCCCGAATGACTCTCAAAAACTTCTGCCATTGCTGTTCCACTGTCTTCGCTACTCGGCTCCCTTTCCAATCAACTCTGGCCAGCTCCTCCCTCATGTCTTTGTAGTTACCTTTATTTAATTGTAACACCGTTACATCTGACTCCAGCTTCTCCCTCTCAAACTGCAGGGTAAATTCTATCATATTGTGGTCATTGCTCCCTAAGGGTTCCTTCATCTTAAGTTCCCTAATCAAGTCTGCCTCATTACACATCACCAATCCAGAATTGCCTGTTCCCCAGTAGGCTCTGTCACAAGCTGCTCCAAAAAACTATCTCTTAGACATTCCACAAATTCCTTTTCTTGGGATCCACTACCTACTTGATTTTCCCAGTCCACCTGCATATTGAAGTCCCCCATGATTATTGTAATATTGTCCTTTTTATATGCTTTTACTATCTCCTGATTTATTTTCTGCCCCACATCCTGACTACTGCTAGGGGGCCTGTTCATAATTCCCATCAGAGTCTTTTTACGTTTGCGATTCCTCAACTCTACCCAGAGAGATTCTATGCCTTCTGATCCTATATCACTTCTTGCTATCGATTTAATTTCATTCCTTACTAACAATGCAACCCCGCCCCCTTTGCCCATCTGCCTGTCCTTCCGATAGGACACACATCCTTGGATATTTAGATCCCAGCCCTGATCCCCTTGCAGCCACGTCTCTGTGATGCCCACAACATCGTACCAGCCAATTTCAATGTGCGCAACAGGCTCATTTACCTTGTTCCGTATACTGTGCGCATTTAGGTACAACACTCAGTCCTGCATTGACCACCTCCCTTCTCTTACTTGTCATCGTTTTTGCTCTGCCTGAGCTTAGATTCTTGCCACCTTCTATACTCTCTTTTCTATTACGTGGTCTGGAAACTTTACTAATCTCTCCTGAGCCCTCAGCTCCATTAACCTGCACTTCTACCCTCTCCTTTAATTTTGATTTTCGAATTCTCCATACAACTGAACCCCCCCACCACCTCCCCCCGACTAAAAAACAGAGGAAGAATAATTGATGAAGTTTCTTTTCATAGGTTATAAACCTGGAGTCATATTTCAATGGCCATAAGCATGATTCCAGGATATTTTGAGAAACGTGGAATTTTAAACCAGATACAAATTCACACGAGAGAGTGAGATAATTTTAATTGTAATGGTTGTTCGAAATTTGGGATATTTGGTTCCAGGCAGTAACCTATTTTGATTGCTTGTTTTTTGCCTTAAATAGCATCATTTTCAAGGTAGCTTGCTAACCACACATTTTCCTAAGCCAGAATTGTCCCAAATTCAAAAAAACAGTGTTGTGGGCACTATACACTCAAAGCATATCGTTCATAGAGAAGAAAAGGAGAGAGTGCAGAATTTAGTGTTACAGTCATAGCTAGGGTGCAGAGGAAGATCAACTTAATGCAAGATAGGTCCATTCAAACGTCTAATGGCAGCAGAGAAGAAGCTGTTCTTGAATCAGCTGGTACATGTCCTCAGACTTTTGTATCTTTTTCCCGACGGAAGAAGGTGGAAGAGTGGATGTCCGGCGTGCATGGGGGTCCTTGATTATGCTGGCTGCTTTTCCGAGGCAGCGGAGGATGGGAAGCTGGTTTGAGTGATGGACTGGGTTTCATTCATGACCTTTTGTAGTTTCGGTCTTGGATAGAGCAGGAGCCATTCCAAGCTGCGATACAACCAGAACGAATGCTTTCTATTGTGCATCTGTAAAAGTTGGTGGGAGTTGTGGTGGACATACCAAATTTTCTTCGTCTTCTGAGGAAGTAGAGGCGTTGGTGGGCTTTCTTAACTGTAATGTCAGCATGGGGGACCAGGACAGTTTGTTGGTGATCTGGACACCTTTAAGCTTGAAGCTCTCGATCATTTCTACTTTGTCCCCATTGACATGGACAGGGGCATGTCCTCCACTATGCTTCCTGAAGTCGATGGCTATCTCCTTGGTTTTGTTGACATTGAGGGAGAGATTATTGTTATCGCACCAGTTCACCAGATTCTCTATCTCTTTCCTGTACTCCCGTCATTGTTTGAGATCTGACCCAATACAGTGGTGTCATCAGCAAACTTGAAAATCGAGTTGGAGGGGAATTTGGCCACACAGCCATAGGTGTACAAGGAGTATAGTAAGGAACTGAGGATACAGCCTTGCGGGGCACCTTCAAAAAAGAAAAAAGGGTAAGCTTATTAAATGTATCAAATTGATTAATTCTTAAGAGGTGTTGAGGCTGCAGGCAACACTGGGGAAGAAGGGGCTGTCACAGATTCGCACAGGGCAAGGAGGAGAAGCCTGAGCAGCAAGTGGGAGTGGGCTCCAAGAAGAGGAGAAAATGCAACAGCAACCATTTGCCCAACAACAGATATATCACAGATGCTGCTCACTTATGCAAATGAACAATAGGCAATGCCGCAGGCACCTTCACTTTGCAATTGTTGTAGTTGCTCACAATTGCCAACTTTTCTACGTCGGGCTGAGGCTAAAGGACTTGGAAGGCATCCCGTGCACACATTAAAGATCACTGCACACATTAAACTTTCTTGCCTGCAGTTCCTTCCAAATTTACACACGTGACCTGTAGCACATCTTCTAATTGGCGGCACATAAATGCATAAAGGAAGTCACAAATGCCCTGGTCAAGAGAGTGTACTATTATGTCCAATTTTGCATGAATGCCAAAAGCCAGACTGCCAGAGAGGTGGGATTTTCGGCGATATCTTACTTTCTGCTCGTGCAGCATGCAACATGTGGCCTTGAAAGCTCTTATGGTCTCTCTGGCAGTATTCTGTGTGATTCATCAAGTGAAAAGGATTTCACTCTTTTAAATGTCCAGAAGATTTCTGATCTCAGAAGACAACTCTTACATGTTTGTGCTCAGTATCTAAGGGGCTCTCACGACTCTTATGTGTTGAACCACTTCCAGGTGCCACAGATTTTTGAAATAAGTTAGTGGTTACAAGGCTGGCTCTTTGGGGACAAGGGATACCCCAGAAGGCGTAGCTGATGATGCCAGTTCTTCATCCACAGAGTGCTGCTGAAGAGAAATATAGTGCTGCCCTTGTTTCCACCAGGCCCATGATAGAGCAGACAATAGTTTTCCTGAAGATAAGGTTCAGATATTTGAACCACTCCAGCAAGGCTCTCCAATATTTACCCAGAGAAAGTCCCAGATCATTGTTGTCTGCTGACATGGTCAGATTCCAAGAAGCTTAAGTTGCCCACACATTTCTGAACCTGTTGGTTTGATTGCCTTTTCTGGCTGGAAGGACCTGGCACATTTTTGCTCGTGTTATTTCTCTTCAAAGTTCCATGTATTTGGAGAGTTTCATTAAATAGTAGGACTGATCATTTGCCCTGATGTTGGTTTGACCATTGATAAATGGCCACTGTAGAACCTGAACAGCACTCCTTTCTTCCATGACCTGAGACAACTTTAATTAGAATAGTGCTTTTTTTTTTGGATTCATCCATGGGGTTGGGTGTCACAAGCTAGGACAGCATTTATTGCCCATCTCGAATTGCCTTTGCAATTAGTGAGCTGCCTTCTTGAACCGCTGCAGTCCATGTGATGTAGGTATATCCACACTGCTCTTAGGGAGGGAATTCCCAGTGACAGTTAAAGGATAGCGATATATTTCCAAGACAGAATGGTGTTTGGCTTGAAGGGTATGACATATTTAAAGTTTATTCATTAGTCACAAGTAAGGTTTACATTAACATTGCAATTAAGTTACTGTAAAATTCCCCTTTAAATTTAAATGGTTGCATGCTTGCTTTAAGAGACGGTCACATGATTTGATACATATGATGTAATTGGGATGTTTCACAGGCTCTGCCTTAGTTTCATTTTCTACTCTGAATAGTCAACATCTCCAACAATAAATCTGTTGTTATTTTGAATCTACTTATGCAAACCTCATCTTTTTTCTTTTTGTTTAACTCCCCCTGTCTAACATTATTAGGACAGAGGGGAAATTGCAGGTGGTGGTGTTCCCATATATCTGCTACCCTTGTCCTTTTAGATGGTAGCAGTTGTTGGGTTTGGAAGGTGTCATCTGAGGAGTCTTGAGGAGTTCCTGCATGGCACATTGTAGATGGTACACACTGCTGCCACTGTTCTTCAATGGTGGAGATTTGTGGTTGAGGTGCCAATCAAATGGGCTGTTTTGTTTTGGATGGTGTCAAGCTTACTTGAGTATTATTGCATCAAAGCTCATGTAGGCAAGTGGAGTATTCCATCACACTCCTGACTTGTGCCTTGTGGATTGTGCACAGGCTTTTGGAGTCAGGAGGTAAGTTATTCACCCCAATATTCCTAGCCTCTGACCTGTTCTTATAACCACAGTATTTATATGTTTATGCCAGTTTAGTTTCTGGTCGATTTTAACCCCGTGTATGTTGATAATGGAGGATTCAGCGATGGTAATGCCAATGAATGTCATGGGGCAATGGTTAGATTCTCTCTTGTTGGAAATAGTCATTGGCTGGCACTTGTGTTGTATGAATGCAATCTGCCACTTGTCAGCCTAAGCCTGGATATTGCCCAAGTCTTTCTGCATTTGAACCTGAACTACTTCAGTATCCATTAAGTCATGAATGGTGCTGAACATTGTGCAATCAGCAGTGAACATCCCCACTTCTTAACTGATGATGGAAGGGAGGGCATTGATGAAGCAGCTGAAGATGGTTGAGCCTACCTTGAGGAATTTTTGCGGTGATGTCCCAGAACTGAGACGACTGACCTCCAACAACTACAACCATCTTCCTTTGTACTAGGTGTGAGTCCAATCAGTGGAGTGTTTCCCCCTCCCGATTCCCATTTTTCTCCAGTTTTGCTAGGGCTCTTAAATACCATACTCAGTCAAATTCTGGGTGGGGAGGGGTGCATTCAATGAGAAGCCCCATTGACAACGGTGGGACCAGAAGATCCTGCCACGGGCCAATAGCAGGCCGCCGCCCACAGCGGGTTACATGGTATATCCCGTCCCGTGTGTATGGCAGTCTGTAGGCAGTTGGATGTCATAATTCACCAGGCATGCTCTCCTGTCACTCTGGCATCTGTCCCCAAAGAGGGGTCGGGGGCGCGATCAGGCAGAACCAGATAATGGGTGCAGAGGGAGGAGCACTATCTGTCCAATCGAGATCGCTGCTCAATGCAGAATGAGATGGGGTGATTGTGCTCCTGCTCCCTGATTAGCACTCATACATCATAAACCCATTACCCTTGACATCTCTCACGGTGAAAAGTTTTGATGTTTCTTTGTCAGATAATCGCTGAGAGAGTGCCTCACCTGGACAATGGATTGCTGAGGTGCAACCACTTGAGACCTGCAATCATCGAGACCCCTAAAATCCTCTTTCCTAGATGACCTTAGCATTTGTGCAAGACCATGAACCATGTCATTGTGGACACACCAGCCAAGATAGAAATTTTTCCTACCTGGACCCTGTAGAGGCCCAATGGAGTGATAGACTCATGTGATCCCTATAGTGCAGAAGGAGGCCATTCAGCCCATCAAATCTGCATCAACTCGCCTCCAGATTAACCCACCCAAGATCTATCCCCATAGCCCCATGTATTTACCCTGCTAATCCTTTGAGCCTGCACACTAAGTGATACATTAGCATGGCCAATCCACTAACCTGCACATCTTTGGACTGCGGGAGGAAACTGAGCACCTGGAGGAAACCACGCAGACATTTGGAGAAGGTGGAAACTCCACACAGACAGTCAACCAAGGCCAGAATTGAATCCATGGCTCTGGCATTGTGAGACAACAGTACTAACCACTGATTAGCTATGCACCATATTCAAAGCATCACAGTCCTCAAGATGGTCCAGCACAGAAGTCTGTTCCACAGTCTCTCTCCTAATTCACTAAAGGCCCTGTCATTCAATGAGTTCCAGATCAATGTGAGTGCAAGATTTTTATCCAAAGTCTTGTGAAAGCCTTGATAAGGAGGCGAGCAGGACAAACAACTCTCCATGTGAGCACCAAACAAAGGTGTACCAGATGTGCTCACAGCTCTTAATTCCTATATTCAAATCCCTTGTGCAGTCATAGAGTCATAGTCATAGAGGTTTACAGCATGGAAACAGGCCCTTCGGCCCAACTTGTCCATGCTGCCCTTTTTTTAAAACCCGTAAGCTAATCCCAATTACCCGCATTTGGCCCATATCCCTCTATACCCATCTTATCCATGTAACTATCTAAATGCTTTTTAAAAGACAAAATTGTACCCGCCTCTACTACTACCTCTGGCAGCTTGTTCCAGACACTCACCACCCTCTGTGTGAAAAAATTGCCCCTCTGGACAATTTTGTATCTCTCCCCTCTCACCTTAAACCTATGCCCTCTAGTTTTAGACCTTTGGGAAAAGATATTGACTATCTAGCTGACCTGTGCCCCTCATTATTTTATAGACCTCTATAAGATCACCCCTCAGCCTCCTACCATCCAGAGAAAAAAGTCCCAGTCTATCCAGCCTCTCCTTATAACTCAATCCATCAAGTCCTGGTAGCATCCTAGTAAATCTTTTCTGCACTCTTTCTAGTTTAATAATATCCTTTCTATAATAGGGTGACCAGAACTGTACACAGTACCAAGTGTGGCCTTACCAATGTCTTGTACAACTTCAACAAGACATTCCAACTCCTGTATTCAATGTTCTGACCGATGAAACCAAGCATGCCGAATGCCTTCTTCACCACTCTGTCCACCTGTGACTCCACTTTCAAGGAGCTATGAACATGTACCCCTAGATCTCTTTGTTCTGTAACTCTCCCCAACGCCCTACCATTCACTGAGTAAGTCATGCCCTGGTTCAATCTACCAAAATGCATCACCTTGCATTTGTCTAAATTAAACTCCATCTGCCATTTGTCAGCCCACTGGCCCAATTGATCAAGATCCCGTTGGAGATAACTTTCTTCACTGTCCACTATGCCACCAATCTTAGTGTCATCTGCAAACTTACTAACCATGCCTCCTATATTCTCATCCAAATCATTAATATAAATGACAAATAACAGTGGACCCAGCACTGATCCCTGAGGCACACTGCTGGTCACAGGCCTCCAGTTTGAAAAACAACTCTCTACAACCACCCTCTGGCTTCTGTCAAGAAGATCAGTCAAGACACTGATGGCCAGTGCTTAATCTTACATGTGGGATTATAGATAATGGTAATAATGTGGGAAAACTGAATCAATAGAAGTTATCCCTGATCAGATTCTGATGGAGCCAAAATTGTAGAGCCTCAGTTACCCATGGACATTGCAGCAATTATTAGCAAGATGAAATCCATTAGAATTGCAAACAGTTGAATTGAATATATATTTTTACAAGTGTCCAAATGATATACGAATGTACACCAGCGTGCCTTTAATACGTCTTGAATTTCCTTACCCTATTACTCTGTCTGATGCAGCCCCAACATCCATATCTAAGGTGGAGGCAGCCTGCTAACTGCTGTTCTCTGTTGACTGCGATGACTTTGTGGATCTTCTCGAGTGGTCTCAGGCCTTGAGGGCCCTAGCCTGCTAAATGGCCCCTGTTTAGGCACAGATGTACCCTCCTCAACCTGCCCTGTTGGAGATGGTTGAGCCATTGGCCAAGGGGAGGTGGAGTAGCAGGGCACCCTGAGAGTGTCCTGAGACAATTCCTCTGAGGTGCCTGGATGGTGTTCTCACATCTTGTGGGTGGTTGATTGAATCTCACTGATTCTTTTAGGTGGCCCATTCCCCCTCTCCTAGCCACTACTGCACTGCGCCCATGGCTGGTGCGATGGAGTGCAGGTCCGAACACACTTCAGCAAAATCTGCTTGTTCTGTTGTTCCCAGGTCTCAAAGGTGGGCACCACTCTTTCCATGGAAGTAGCCAAGCATTTGCATGCTTGAGCCACGCCAGCAAACAAAATGTGGATGGACTCCTCCAGCCTTCAGTCCAGTCTGTGGCCAACCTCTGGCAACTCTGCCTGTTGTTCTCCTGCCTGTCTCTGCAACTCCAACAGGAGCGAGAGAGAGTGAGATAAATCAACATTCATTCTAACATTGATTTAATTGTATTATATCAGTCTTGAAAGCAATAGCATTCAATTGGTCTCATAATCTCTGGACTAGTATATGATCGAGAAGCAAGCACCAGAGTAAACCGAAAGTAGAAACTGGCAGTCCATAATCATCTAGTAACAGGAGTGCAGATCCACACTGCAGCTGTCAGCTTCCTTTGCTTTTGTAGCACTTTTTATTAGCCCCTTTTTCTGAAATCTGCAAATCATGTACAATATCATATTCATAGCAACTGATTACTGCCTTATTCCAGATGATTATAGAGCTGGTCCGCCTTTATTCTCAGCTTTCCCTCCCTTATTAGTTATTACACCATTATTTCTGCCTTATTGCCTGTAACTCTGCAGCTTTTCCTATCTTAATGATGTCAGAGCTATTCCTGCCTTGCTACCGGTGATTACAGTAATCTCACTGCTACCTCTGCTAACAATTCCAATATTTACTAAAGTTTTCAAACATCATTCCCAATTCATACACTGATATGTATATACATCATTCCCCATCACTATTGAACTATTCCTGTGATAATAGCACTATTTCCCTTTGTTTATCATTATTCTTATCAAACAATAAGAGCAACATTCTGGCCTTAAAATTGCTTGTATCTAATTGGTCTTCATATAGGTCGCCAGGCAACAACAGCGTATTGGGGACTGTACTCCATATGAAAGTGAAAGCTTTCACTTGAATGTGGCCAGTATCAACTCTGAACTAGATATAAATCCTCGCCTTTGCATAGCGGACCATATAATGTGTATGTTATTAAGACTATATAATTTAGGCCAACTAAAAAACAGCAGTACTACTTTGACTGATGGTATCATGTTTCGTGACAGAAAATCTTTGATTTGCATTTCTACCCAAAGACTTACCAGGATCTGGGTCAGGACACAGAAGAGAACACTGTAGCTCGCTCTCAGGCAGACTCGTTTCATCCAGCCCCATCGATTCTCCTGGCTAAGCTGCAAAGAATTCTGGGATTTTTCTGGATTGGCCACCTCTTCCCCCTGGGGACTGCATTGAGTCAGTACCCCCATTATTCCGCTCTGCTACCAGTGCCTCAAAATGACCTGCAAAAAAAAAAACAAGAGTAGGAGAGTTAAATCAGGGTATGTCCCGAGTGACCAGTTATTCTTCACACTCGATGTAATGGTTAATTCTTTATGGCTGTTCGTGATGTCTCAATCCCAAGTTGCAAAAGCAGGGCCGCATTCAACTGTGATGGTTTATTCATTATGTGTTGCTGCTGCTTCTTTTGGAGAAAAAAAAACTAACCCACACATGAGTGGGAGGACGAATCACTGTACGCAGTTGAGGAGTAATGGAAAATTTTACACAAAGATAAAGGCAGGCAGCCAATGACAGGCAGAATTGACGGTGATTGCAGAGAAAGAGATGAGAAAGAGAAAGAGCGAGAGAAACAGAGACCAGGAGAGAGAGCAAAACAGAAACAGATGTTAACAAATCGACTCAGGGAAAGAAAGAACTGTACAAATGCAGAGAATCATGAAAATAAAAAACAAAACTAGAGGAAAGGGGAACAGAAAAAAGAAAGAGTGAGAGAGAACCATAGAGATCAAGAGCAAAGGATGGAAATATAATCATAAGCTTGGACATTATTGACAGTGAAAATTTAGAATTAACTGGGTAATGTGAGTATTTTCAATGATGCATTTGCATGGTCATTAACTCAAAACATTTGGGATTTGTATATATTATTTATTCTATACAAGACTTTATAACAGATTGAAGAAGTATTCAGACAAGGACACGCAGTTAATGTTAATTTAAAGAGTTCCAACAGCAATTTAAATGTCAGCATTTTCACTTGCAACATAACGGGAGGTAGTGTCTGGCTCACGTATTACCAGATTGACTGAGCTCGTATGATACAAAGTGAAGGAAAGGTGTATACTCTTCACAGAAAAGATTTATACAGCAAGCCTGACAGCAGCTGGATAATAATGGTGAACAACTCACAAGTGACACCATCATACTGAAACTTAAAGGGACTTCAACAGCAAATCCTCCATCATAGTTTTCCTGCATGATGAATGGTCATTTACTAACACTCAGGAGAAACATTTGTATTTCCCTGCAAGATCCCATTAAACTTGCAGCATCTCAAAACTACTTCTCTTCACGTTCTCCTCAAGATGGTACTTAGTAAAACAGAGTGGGCCCTAATTGCAGAAAGGTCCATGAACACCAATTAATTCCTTTCAGGAGATTATTATTCTTACGACTCGCCGTGATGGCATTGACAGAGTATGATAAGGGTGAATCTAAGATCAGGGTTATGATTAATCCTCTTTTCACATTTTTCCTCCAACTTACTCACTTTTGGTATATACTCCACAAAACCACCACATACAATATATTGCTCGACTCTTGCTGACAGAGTGAACTATAATCATATTTAAAACGCAATGTTGAGTGGTAAGAAAGTCAATGAGCTAAAGAGCTCTCAATTCTCTGGTCCTTGCACAGAAAAATTCTAGCAGTGTCATCATCTTTACCAGCAGAAATTTTGAGACAGAGAGGGACCAACAGAAAGAAAAAAACCATGGAAACCAAAGACCAGCAGACAAATGAGACAGAATGAGAGACAACGAAACATAAGAAATAGGAGCAGAATTTGGCCTTACTGACGCTCAAGCTTGCTTTGCCAGTCAATAAATTCATTGTTGATCTTCAACTTTAACTCCATTTCCTTGCCCACACCAAATAGCCCTTGATTTCCTTATAGCCCACAAATCGAGCATTCTCAGCCTTCAATATACCTCAATGACTCTGCATTCACAGAAAATTCCAAAGTTTCACAACTCTCTGAATGAAGATTTCCTCTGATAGCAGTCGTAAATGACCAAGACTTTATTCTGAAACTATGCTTGCTATTTCTACATTCTTCAGCTAGAGAAAATAGCCCCTCAGCATCTACCCTCTTAAACCCTCACAGAATCTTTTATGTTTCCATGAAATTACCTCCATTCTGTTAAATTCAACAACTACAACAAATATAGATGTATATATAACATCTTTATCATAATGAAACGTTCCCAAGGTGATTCGCAGAAGCATTACAAAATAAAGTATTACACCAAGTCATATAAGGAGACATTAAGTCAGATGACCTGAAGCTTGGTAAAAGGGATAGGCTTTAAGAAGCGTTTTAAAGGAGGAAAGCAAGATCAGAGATGGAGAGATGTAGGGAAGGAATTCCAGAGCTCCGATCTAGACAACTGAAGACACGACCACCAATAGTGGAGCAATTAAGATTGGGAATGCACATGAAGCCAAAATTAGAGAAGCACAGATATATTGGAATGTTGTGGAGTTAGAAGTGATGACAGAGATAGGGAGGGGCATGGAGGGATTTGAAAGCAGGGGTGAGAATTTTAAAATTAAGATGTTGCTTGACTAGGAGTCACTGTAGATCAGCAAGCATAAGGTGTTAGGGTAACTGGATTTGCTGCAAGTTAAGATGCAAGCATTCCAATCAATCTCTCCTAATTGGTGAACTTTCTTATCCCAGGAGTCAACCTAATGAAACTTGCTTGCTCTCCCACAAGACAAGTGCATCATTCCTTAGGTAAGGGGACCAAAATTATGCACAGTGCTCCAAATGTGGTCTCACAATGTGCAATTGCCAAAAGTCCTTCCTACTTTTGTACTTCAATCCTTATGTAATAAAAGCAAACATACCATTTGCCTTCCTAATTACTTGCTGTACTCCTCCCTCCTTCATAAGGTCAGAAGTGGCGATGTTCGCCAATGATTGCACAATGTTCAGTACCATTCGCGACTCCTTAGATACTGAAGCAACAACACCTGGACAGTATCCAGGCTTGGGCTGACAAATGGCAAGTAACATTCACACCACACAAATGCCAGGCAATGACCATCACCAATAAGAGATACTCTAACCAGCCCACCTTGACATTCAATGGTGTTACCACCACTGAATTCCCCACTGTCAACATCCTTGGGGTTACCATTGACCAGAAACTCAACTGGAATCACCACATAAATACAGTGACTACAAGAGCAGGTCAGAAGCTAGGAATACTGTGGCGAGTAACTCACCTCCTGATTCCCCAAAGCCTGTCCACCGTCTAGAAGGCAAAAGTCAGGAGTGTGATGGAATACTCCCCACTTGCCTGGATGGGTGCAGCTCCAACAACACTCACGAAGCTTGACACCATCCAAGACAAAGCAGTCCACTTGATTGGCACCACATCCACAACACCCACTCCCTCTACCACTGACACTCAGTAGCAGCAGTTAAAACTATCTAAAAGATGCACTGCAGCATTTCACCAAAGATCTTTAGACAACACCTTCCAAACCCATGACAAGGGCAGCAGATACATGGGAACACCATCACCTGCAAGTTCCCCTCCAAGATACTCACTATACTAACTTGGAAATATATTGCTATTCCTTCACTGTCGCTGGGTCAAAATCTTAGAGTTCCCTCCTTAACGGCATTGTGGGTGAACCCACAACATGTGGACTGCAATGGTTCAAAAAGGCACCTCACCACCTCTTCTCAAGGGCAACTAGGGATGGGCAATAAATGCTGGCCAGTCAGTGCTGCCCATGTCCCACAAATGAATGCATGAATGAATGAATGAATAAAGAACCCATATGTTAACTTTCTATGTTTTGGACACAAGTACACCCAAATTCATTTGAACACTAACATTTAAGAATTTCTACCGGGGCACATATTTAAGGCTTTGGCTAAAGATGCAGGGGGAATGTCAGGAGAAATGTTTTTATGTAGGAATTGGTAATTACCTGGAACATTCTGCCAGGTGGTGGTAGCGGCAAGGCAGAGGCATAAGATATACAGGCACAAATTACAAATTGGCTGGGCAACTTAAACTCAGTCCACAGTGGTGGCGGTGGTGGTGGCGAAAATAGTCAATGATTTCAAAAGGAAATTGAATTTGCACTTGAAAATAAATCTGCAGCGTTACAAGGATCAAGTTGAGGAGTGGATTGCTCTGTGGAGAACCAGCGAGAGCTTGATGGGCTGAATGTCTGCCTTTTGTGTTGTAAATAACTCTTTGACTGTCACCATGTATAAAATTTCTATTTTTCTATTCTTGCTGGCAAAGTAAATAAACTCATATCAGCTACCTTCCGGCCCATACACTTAACATGTCTTGGCAGGTCCTTTGGGCCAGATTCCCACAATGAAGGCAGGTAACTTAAGTCGTGAAATTTCCCAGCTCAGCACACCCACTCAGGGAAAAGTATCCCAAATAGCATGATTTTTATTTCAGGAAGGGGGTGGTAGTGGTGCAGGTGCAGGATAGAGGCAAGCCCATCACCTCCAGATGTGGATTTCTGGTTAAAACACCTGTTTTGGTTCTCTGGGACTTTGTTACAGTTGCTTTTGTTAAATATTAAATCCTCTGCCCCTCATCTTTCACACTGCCCCGCTTACCACACCCATCCACTCCTAATGGGTCCTGATACCCTCCCTGCCAAACCATCTCCAATAGCTCCTCATATCTTCCTGCCCCCACTAATCCCCAGGGCCCTTTATAGCCCCTATGCCAATTTAGTGCCAACTCATGCCAGCCCATATCCCCCACCATTTGTCCTTGTACCCTTCATACCAACTCATTAAATATCCACCACGGCAAACCTCAGGTGACATTCTGAGATGAAATTAAATAAAGTTCTGAGTATCTATTATGGATTTCATTTGATAAAAGTACTCTCTCATTCATGAAAACCCATTCAATACAGTTAAGTTCCCTCAAGTACTTAATTCCTTATAAAAGCAAACATTTGTATTCATAACCCCACATCAAAGACAGCTAATCCTTTAATAACCACTCTGAGCAGTCAATCAGACTGTAAATTCATAGACCACCCCTTACCCCACTGCGATAATAATAGAGTATGGAAGCAGTCAAGTATTATAATGCCATAGTGATAGTCTTAGGGGTTATGTCAACCAATGTCTATTGAAATGGATAGAACTGATTTTCTTAAGATAAAAGCAAATTATCCGTTGATGCTGGAATCTGAAATTAAAACAGGAAATGCTGGAAAATCTCAGCATTTGTGGAGAGAGAATAGAGCTAATGTATCAAGTCTGGACGACCTCTCACCAGAGCTGAAGACAATAGAAATAGGACAAGATTTATACTATTAAGGTGGGGGGAATTGACAAAGATACCGTAGACAAAAATACAAAGGGAATGTAAATGGTGGTGATCATAGCTAAGAATGCTGATAGCAGCCATCACAAGCGGCCTCTTAATGGCTGCTATCAGCACCATTCTTAGCCGTGATCACCACATTTACATTTCCTTTGTCTGTGACATCTTTGTCAATTCCCCCTCCCTCAGACTAACAGTATAAATCTCGTCCTATTTTATATTGTCTTCAACAGATTTTCTGAACTGTCACAGACATAGGCAGGCAGTTACTTTTAAATTCTAAAGGGCTGATAAGGGGATTTAAATAACTTGACAGCCTGACAGTTTACACACCTTATCTGCCCTTAAAGAAAATGTATGTCTCCACCAGAAAGTCATGGAACACACACTGTGGGTTGACACCATTCCTGGAAAAGAAATTGGATCTGCTTGTCCCGTGAACTGAGTTTAAGTTGCCTAGCCAATTTGTAATTTGTGCCTGCATATCTTATGCCTCTGCCTTGCCGCTACCCCACCCATTTCCTCTTCAGACCAAAGTGGGATCTGCCAGAAATGCGGGCAGACTTCCAGATCCAGGTCCTGTCTATTATTTGTAAAGGTCCACAGTCTCCATGGCTCTGCAGAAACCTGGCCCTTTGCGTATTCCTCACACATTACTTTCCCACAGAGATTTGTATCATCAGCAAACTTGGATTCATTACACTCTGCCTATTCATGTAGGTTGTAAATATAGATAGTAAATAGCTGAACCCCGAGAACTAATACATGAGTCACCCATTAATAATAGTGGCCAGAATTCCCTGGCCATTCATGCCTTGCCACCGCTGCCAGAGAGAACGGAGAATTTGGTGCTTAGCCAAATCCCTGTTCACTACAGCGGGACGGGAGAATCCCACTGGCGGGAACAACTGGAGAATCCTGCTCCATATATCAACTGGAAATGCTTGTTTATTCTCTGCTTTTTCTCCTTTAACCGATCCCCATAAAGATTAAAAGAGGACAGTTTGTGTTCCATGACTTTCTTATGCTGGAGACATGAATGTTCTTTAAAGGCTGATAAGGTATGTAAAACTGTCAAGTTATGAGGCCTGGTGGCGCTTCTGAGCCAGAAGCTCTGGGTTTGAATACCACCCCTGGACCTGATAGTCAGGAATTTCAGTATCAACCTGCAAAATGCTCCCAACAGGCCAACGGCACACGGTAAAAGTGGGAGAGATTCCTGGCCGGCCATGTTTGATGCAGAGTAATGTCCCTCAAGCTATAAGTGACAGGCTAGAGACCTGTTTCAAGAAAAAACCTCACTATGGGTACAGATGAAAGTCTGCCTTGTTCACCACTAGGTGCAGGAAGAGAAGCAACAACATAAAGAGACAGAAAACGATAGATTCGGACTGAGGCATAAACAGGAAGATAGAAACCTGGAAAAAGAGACCCAGAGAGACAAGCAGGCTTACAAATAATAAAGACAGAAATAATAAACAGAAAGGGAAAGCATAGAACCTGCATTAGAGAGATCTATGCAGACATATATGCTTGTTTGGCAAGTATCCGAGATGATCCAGCCTAGTGTCCAACTATATTTTGGACTTCCTAATATTTTTGTCATGACTATAAAATAGGAAAGATTATTTCAGACTTGTCACATATTTTGAACTTACTTTACACTAACCTATGTTTATATTCCTCTGGTCCCTTTAGCCGCTCTTCAACTTTTCATTAGAAGCAGCTGGATCAATATCTGCATTCCTCTCACTCACTGGAACCTTCCTCCTTCTGAACTTTCAGCATTCCATTCTCTCTTGTCCAATATTGACATTGTCAATTAAGCTCCTGTCAAGAACAGCACTGTTGTTGTGGAGGTTGTATGCCAACTCTTCACCACGTCCTCCGACTTCCCCCAGACAATTAAACCCAGACTGACACTGGCTTTTCTGCCCAGGAGATCTCCCCCTCTACTGCCCTTACCTAATGGTCTCCAACCTCATAGTCCATAAACTTCACACAGCCTGCTTCTACTTTCTTCCCAGGTTTCATAAACAGGACTGTCCTGGTCGACTGACCATTTAAACGTGTTATTCTCACTCCATGTGGCTTAATTGTTCCCTAGTCAATTCAATTTCTTTCTACCCTTTGTTGAATTTCTTCCAACTAACATAAATGTCTCTTCCAACACCCTCCACCGCTTTCCTTGCCTTGCTACTGTTCTTTTCACAATGATACTGATCAGGATAGTCAAAGTTAAAGCTAAGCAAGAGGCTTAATGCAGGGAAAAGTTGTCATCACTCCTCAGCATGTTTCCATTAATGTCATGATGTTGACGTAAGCATCCGCAATAAATTCACGGATTGCAAAGGCCTTGTTCATAAGTAAAGAGACATTCTGGACAGAGATGTAATGAAACCAGAGACCACAGGGTCAGGAGTGGGATGAAAGAGTTGGACAAGAAGCATATTGGCAAGATCAGTCAATGGGCACACTGGGTGTAAGATTGACAAAAAGTTGAGATGGGGAAATTGGGTTTGCTGCTCCTAATGAGGTACACTGAGCGTCTCAATGAGCCCAATGAAGGATGCTGAGAGAGACAGAGAGAAAACCCATATTCTTATCAAAGAGGGAATCAGCATGTACTTATTCAAGCATCCCCAAATTGAACTTCCTCAATCTTTTATGCAATCTGTTAAAAAGTTCATGAAATGCTCTTTCACTTGTTTTCCAAAATCTATCAAATTCTGATCATGCCTCATAGGCATTTAACAGATCATCTTTCCGTTAAGTTTCATTCAGGAACTCTGATACAAGGTCTAAACATTAATATCTTTCCAACTGGTTTGTTCATCCTTCACCAGATCTGGCTGGACCATATAATGCACGAAAGAATCCTGTAAATCATTCACCTCCAACGCCTCGCCACCATTGTCCAGCTGGAAATGACTGCTGTCACCTGATTCCATTCTTATCTAGCTAATCATAGCCAGCAGGAATCACTTGCAAAGGCTTCTCTTCCTGCTCCCATGCTGTTACGTCTCGTACCCATTGGTGCCTCCAGCTGCCTAGACCCTTATTTTGGAGTTTTCTCTCTACACCTCCACCTTTCTTTGCTTCATTAAGACACTCCTTAAAACCAAAGGTGATATTTTCCCAGAATATAGCAAAGGCCAATGGCAGATGAGAAAAGCGACATTGAGCCCACTGACAGTGATGCTGGCTATTCCTGCCATATAGTGTGGTACTTAGTGCCAAAGTTTTTCATCCGTAGGTTATCGCTGGCTAGGTGGCTGCTAATTGGCCGGCCCTGCCATCATCTCAATCACCTGCAATCACCAGGGTGCCCGATATAAAAGCTGCCCCTGTGCACACCAGCCATACTTCGTAGGTTGACAGGTAGTGACAGCTGCCAAGAAAAACCCAGGTTTTTAGACACCAACCTGGAGAGACTCTTGGATGCAGTTGAGGCCTGATGTGATGTCCTCTACCCATGCACAGGAAGAAAACCAAATAGCAAGATCACCAACCCAGCATGAGAGTTGGTGGCAGTTGTGGTCAGTAGTAATGCCCTACAGAAGACGACAGCCATCCAGTACAGGACGAGGATGAGTTCTGCCAGAGTAAGTCTTTCTTTTCATCATTCTCAACTCGCATACTCTCATACATCCACAGGGATCTCACTCAGTGCCAACTCAAAGGATACCACCACTCGCTCTCTCACACAACTTCATCTCCCCTGCGGGTCGTGTCCTCATCACGTCGTTGATCCCACTCACCATCCCCACATGCTAGGTATCCTTATCATCTGCCTCGTCACATGTCCTGCTTACACTCCTCCATTTGTCTTCATGCAGGAAATGTTGACTCACAACAAGATGTAGAGATTACAGAAGGCCGGAGGGATGCTGGAGCTGGGGAGGACATCAACCACTCGAGTGCTGATGGTGAAGTTAGCCGTGATAAATCAAGTGAGTATCAAGCACTGCATCATCCATCAGACATTAATACTGTGAGTCATGTCTCCTGTTTCTAAAGGCTCTTGCCTTGCACTAATGACCTCTTCTTTCTGTCAAAGACACATTTGGCATGCAGCCCAGGGAATCTATCCACTAGGTCCTTGACTCCAGCCCTGAGAGTAGTGCAGAAGTGGAATCACAGACCCTGACATTGAAGAACTGTCACACTGCTCACCCACGCCCTCCACCAGTGCAGAAATGCACACCAAAATGGGACCTAGTTTTAGAGCAAACTTGTGACAATCTGGTGAGCGCATCACATTTCCAGTCCCACAGCTGGTGGAGGCAGGGCCGGCACTCAGAGGATTACTGGAGACCAGGAATCTGCTGAGTCCCAATCAGATGACGTGCCTCTGAACTCAATCAAATTCGGGAAAATCAGGAAGGGATGTCTGGTACACCACTTGGATTGAAAGGCTGCATGGAGGAGTCCACCTGCCTGATGTTAAGGTGATTGTTCTGATACTCCAACACAACGTGGTAAACACAGGAAGGATGGCAGCTGTTGTAGTTACCTTGGTGGAAGACTTTTACCCTGCACTGCTGCAGAACATGCACTCCATGGTGCAGGCACTTGCTGGGATCCATCAATCCCAAAACCAGAGGATGGCGAAGATTCTCATGCTTGCTTCAGTTATCCCTCTGTCCCAAGGAGAAGGTCAGAGACCCTTGGGCACCCATAAAGAAGAGGATCAGCTGGTGCACATCCTAGGGCCATTGACCCAGGTGACTCCGGGAGAATCATACACATCCAAAAGCCCTCTTCCTCTAAATGCTTCAGCTCCAGCTCCACAGGCTGAGGAGGGCGGCACTGCCACATAACAAGCCCAAAGTCTCAGCCCTCCAGAGGACGTCTGGTCATCACAAAGAACAGGGTGTGGCAGACAGCAGCCTGCCTGCACCTCCGCTGTGGATGTTGGCGACACACCAAGACATCATGGCAGGGTTAGAAAGGTTAAGAAGCTCTAGTTGGACAATATGGACACAGGTGTTAAGCACCTGTACATAACATTTACCTCTGTAAATAAACTCTCACTAATTACACCCATTCTATAATCACCTTGTTCTGATGGGCTGTGTTCCTGTAGTCCCGACCTGAAAATTGGATTCATGCATCAGAAAAAGTCAGTGTGCTCAGTCTAGGGCTTCCTCCATGTGCTTTGTGCAAGGTTCCTAGCATATTAGTGGTGTCCCTTCACAGTGGCCGAACACACCAGTCATGCCTGTTTCTCGCATGGAATGAGAATGTCTCCCATGATGTAAAGGGCTAGCATCTCACATTCCAGTCATTGTCCATGTGTACTCTCTGCAACTGTGAGCTGCGGCTGGCCGCCTTCTCCCTTATGCTTCAGCTTTCAGTGACGCTGAGCCTCAAAGGTACAACTTACAAAGGATAATCTTAGATCAAAAGAGATGAAACTTTCGCCTCTGCATCACTATGATGACCCTAGTGATTGAGAGCAAGCGAGTTGTCATAAAACAGAGAGGAGTAAGACATTCACAGATGCTCTGTGGGCTATTTGTATTGTCCCCACTGCAAGTCCCCGTCATCCTGCTGCAATGTAGGGACCAAGGGCAACTGCTGTGTCCCCACGACAGGAGCCTTATCATATAAGTTAGATGGGAGAGCTATGCTCACAGAAGGCATGCGAAGATAGTAGGATGCCCTCACTGGATGTCCTCATCACACTCTACTGGCAATGAGAGTGACCCAAACTCATCTACTTCATCTGGATATCGCCACTGCCTCATGGCCAACATCCTCTTCCTTGAGCACCTCCTCAACTCATCCCCTTCGACATTCCCCTTATTGGTGGAAATGTGCTACTCCTCTATCTCCTTCTCAGCCGGTTCTTCCGCCCATTGCAGGTTTTGCAATATGCAACAAGCGATCATGATGTATGACACCCTCTGCAGATCGTATTACAGGGCTCTACCAGATAGGTCCTGACACCAGAACCTCATCTTCAGCCCGATGGTCTGCTCCCCCAGAATGTGAGTTGCTGGATGTTATTTTATGACCCTCATTATACCTCGTTTCAGTTGCACTCGGTGGCCTCCGCACAGGAGTCATCATCCACTTCTTCAGTAGGCAGCCCTGGTCTCCAAGGAGACAACTCTGCAGCCTCTGTGCACCCTGAAACACATCAGGGATCTGAGAGCGGCTCGGAACGTAGGAGTGAAGCACACCTGGAGGATGCATTTGGTGTGGTCACAAACTGACTGAACATTCGGTTTACATATTTCACTGCTTGATGCCCCAGAGATCTGAGTGCCACATGAATGCAGTTGATGGCATCCTGCACCTGTGAAAAGCCAGAGATTTGCACAAATTCCATCACTCTTGCATCCTGGCTTGCCTGAAACTGGTCAAAATGGATGAAGTTGTGTGCTATCATGAAGATTACACCCATCACTTCTTTGTGTGCGGAAGCTTGCAAAGTCCCACAGAGATTACCTGTAGAACCCTGGAAGGAGTCACTTACGTACAAAATGGAATGCTGCTGTAACTTTCAGCGACACTGGCAATCTTTCCCTCCAAATCTCCATGGTGTCAAATCCTGCAATCACGTCAACCTCTCGTCTCCAATGAGTCAACCCCTGTCTAGAACATACAGTCTTTCTCCCGATCTCCACTGACTAGGCCCCCCTAGAACCCTGTAGTCTTTCCCTTGGTCTCCGCCAAATAGGCCTCCGGTATTCTGGAGTGCTCCCCCCAGTATCCTGTAGACTTGCCCCCAGTTTCCCCCAACTAGGCCCCAGTACCCTGGAGTCTTCCCTCAGTACCTTAAAGCCGTTACCCCAGTCTCTCCCAACTAGGCCCCTAGTACCATGGCGTCATCTGTCCCATTATCCTGGAGTCAACCTTCCAGTCTTCCAAGACTAGGCCCCCGGTACACTTCCAGTTGCCCTGGTCTCCCCCGGTGCCATCTGACAGTGTTACCCCATCTGGCTCCAGTGTTAGACTGGTCTCCCTCGAGTTAAGCCTGGGTCACCTCGAGTCAAAAGTGGGTTCAACTCCCCCCCCCCACCCCCGCCCCTGCCCCCAGTCAGAACCGGCACCCTTGAGTCAAAGACTAGTTGCCCTAGTCAAAGTCTGGTCGCATCAGCTCAAAGGCTGGTCGAACCAAGTCAATGGTTTTTTAAAATCCATTCATGGGATATGGATGTTGCAGGCTGGGCCAGTCTTTATTGCTAACCCCTAATTGCTCTTGAACTGAGGGGGCTTGCTAGGCCATTTAAGAGTCAACCACAATTCTGTGGGTCTAGAGTCACATGTGAGCCAGACCAAGTAAGGACGGCAGATTTCCTTCCCTAACGACATTAGTGAACCAGATGAGTTTCCACAACAACCAATAATGGTCTCATGGTTATCATTAGACTTTTAATTCCAGCCTTTTTATTGAAATTAGATTTCACCATTCCAACTTCTTCCGTCGGGAAAAAGATACAAAAGTCTCAGGTCACGTACCAACCGACTCAAGAACAGCTTCCTCCCTGCTGCTGTCAGACTTTTGAATGGACTTACCTTGAATTAAGTTGATCTTTCTCTACACCCTAGCTATGACTGTAACACCACATTTTGCACTTTCCCCTTTCCTTCTCTATGAATGGTATGCTTTGCCTGTATAGCGCGCAAGAAACAATACTTTTCATTGTATGTTAATACATGTGACAATAATAAACCAAATCAAATCAAATAATAAATGTTGAGCTGGCCAGCGATACCCACATCCCACAAATGAATAATAAAAAAACTACTCAATGGCTTGCATGAAATCGATGGAAGTGAAATGCAGCAGTTGACGGAAGAAGGTGGAAGAGAAAATGTCTGGGGTGCGTGGGGTCCTTAATTATACTGGTTGCTTTGCCGAGGCAGCAGGAAGTGTAGACAGAGTCAATGGGTGGGAGGCCAGTTTGTGTGACCTTTTGTAGTTCCTTGCGGTCTTGGGCAGAGCAGAAGCCATACCAAGCTGTGATACAACCAGAAAGAATGCTTTCTATGGTGCATCGGTAAAAGTTGGTGAGAGTCGTAGCTGACATGCCAAATTTCCTTAGTCTTCTGAGAAAGTAAAGGCATTGCCGGGCTTTCTTAACTATAGTGTCGGCATGGGGGGCGGGTGGGGGGGGGGGGGGGGGGGGGGGGGGGTGGAACCAAGACAGGTTGTTGATGATCTGGACACCTAAAAACTTGAAGCTCTCGACCCTTTCTACTTCGTCCCTGTTGATGTAGACAGGGGCATGTTCTCCTTTACGCTTCCTGAAGTCGATGGCAATCTCCTTCGTTTTGTTGACATTGAGGGAGAGATTATTGTTGCCGCACCAGTCCACCAGATTCTCTGTCTCATTCCTGTACTCTGCCTCATCATTGTTTGAGATCTGACCCACTGTGGTGATGTCGTCAGCAAACTTGAAAATCGAATTGGAGGGGAATTTGGCTACACAGTCATAGGTGTATAAGGAGTATAGTAGGGGGCTGAGAACACAGTCTTGTGGGGCACCAGTGTTGAGGATGATTGTGGAGGAGGTGTTGTTGCCTATCCTTACTGATTGTGGTCTGTGAGTTAGGAAGTTCAGGATCCAGTCGCAGAGGGATGTGCCGAGGCCCAGGCCACGGAGTTTGGAGATGAGTTTCGTGGGAATAATGGTGTTGAAGGCTGAGCTGTAGTCAATAAATAGGAGTCTGACATAGGTGTCCTTGTTATCTAGGTGTTCCAGAGTTGAGTGCAGGGCCAGGGAGATGGCGTCTGCTGTGGACCTGTTGCGGCGGTAGGCAAACTGTAGTGGATCCAGGTAGTCCGGGAGGCTGGAATTGATTCGTGCTATGACTAGCCTTTCGAAGCACTTCATAATGATGGATGCCAGAGCAACTGGCCGATAGCCATTAAGGCACGCTGCTTGGTTTTTCTTAGGTACTGGGATGATGGTTGTCTTCTTGAAACAGATAGTGACCTCAGATTGTTGTAAAGAGAGGTTGAAGATGTCTGTGAATACCCCTGCCAGCTGATCCGCGTCGGATCTGAGTGCTCCTCGGGGTACCCCATCCGGGCCAGTCGCTTTCTGTGGGCTGACCTTCGAGAAAGCAATGGCATCTGCAATGGTGATCCCAGATACAGGTTCATCTCTAGTCATTTATTTATTTATGAGTTAGTTACTCATCTCTCGTTGCTGTTGAGAAGGTGAAGGTGAGTACCTTCCTGAACTGCTGCGGTACCTGAGGTGTAGGAACACCCACAATGCTGTCAGAGAGGGAATTCCAGGATTTTGACCCAGTAACAGTGAACGAATGGCGATATATTTCCAAGCCCGGATAGTGAGTGACTTAGAGGGGAACCTTCAGTTGGTGGTGTTACCAGGTCTCTGCTGCTCTTGTCCTTCGAGATGATAGTGGTCGTGGGTTTGGAATGTGCTGCCTGAGGAACCTTGGTGAGTTCCTGCAGTGCATCTTGTAGATGATACACATGGCTGCCACTGTTTGTTAGTGGTGGAGAGATTGCATGTTTGCAAAACGGGTAGCAATCAAGTGAGCTGCTTTGTCCTAGATGGTGTCAAGCTTCTTGAGTGTTGTTGGAGTTGCACCCATCCAGGTCAGTGCAGACATAAGAACATAAGGACTAGGAGCAGGAGTAGGCCATCTGGCCCCCTCAAGCCTGCTCCGCCATTCAATAAGATCATGGCTGAGCTTTTCGTGGACTCAGCTCCACTTGCCCGCCTGCTCACCATAACCCTTAATTCCTTTACTGTTCAAAAATGTATCTATCCTTGCCTTAAAACATTCAATGAGGTAGCCTCAACTGCTTCACTGGGCAGGGAATTCCACAGATTCACAACCCTTTGTGTGAAGAAGTTCCTGCTCAACTCAGTCCTAAATCTGCTCCCCCTTATTTTGAGGCCATGCCCCCTTGTTCTAGTTTCGCCTTCCAGTGGAAACGACTTCCCTGCTTCTATCTTATCTATTCCCTTCATAATCTTATATGTTTCTATAAGGTCTCCCCTCATTCTCTTGAATTCCAATGAGTATAACCCCAGTCTACTCAGTCTTTCCTCATAAGCCACCTTCTGAACTCCAGAATCAACCTAGTGAATCTTCTCTGCACCCCCTCCAGTGCCAGTATATCTTTTCTCAAGTAAGGAGACCAAAACTGTACACAGTACTCTCAGTGTGGCCTCACCAGCACCTTATACAGCTGCAACATAACCTTGCCGTTTATAAACTCTATCCCTCTGGCAATGAAGGACAAAATTCCATTTGCCTTCTTAATTACCTGCTGCTCCTACAAACCAACTCCTTGTGATTCTTGCACAAGGACACCCAGGTCCTTCTGCACAGCAGCATGCTGCAATTTTTTACCATTTAAATAATAGTCCATTTTGCTGTTATTCCTACCAAAATGGATGACCTCATTTACCAACATTGTACTGCCAGACCCTCGCCCACTCACTTAGACTATCTATATCCCTTTGCAGACTTTCAGTGTCCTCTGCACACTTTGCTCTTCCACTCATCTTAATGTCATCTGCGAATTTTGACACACTACACTTGGTCCCCAACTCCAAATCATCTATGTAAATTGTAAACAATTGCGGTCCCAACACTGATCCCTGAGGCACACCACTAGTCACTGATCGCCAACCAGAAAAGCATCCATTTATCCCCACTCTTTGCTTTCTGTTCATTAACCAATCCTCTATCCATGTTAATACATTACCCATAACACCGTGCACCTTTATCTTATGCAGAAGTCTTTGGTGCGGCACCTTGTCAAATGCCTTCTGGAAATCCAGATACACCACATCCACAGGTTCTCCATTGTCCACTGCGCATGTAATGTTCTCAAAGAATTCCACCAAATTAGTCAAACATGACCTTCCCTTTATGAGCCCATGCTGTGTCTTACCAATGGGACAATTTATATTCAGATGTCTCACTATTTCTTCCTTGATGATAGATTCAAGCAGCTACCCGCCTTTTGTCTACCTCCTTTTTTTAAACAGTGCTGTCACGTTTGCTGTTTTCTAATCTGCGGGAACCACCCCAGAGTCCAGCGAATTTTGGTAAATTACCACTAGTGCATTTGCTATTTCCCCTGCCATCTCTTTTAATACCCTGGGATGCATTCCATCAGGGCCAGGAGACTTGTCTACCTTTAGCCCCATTAGCTTGCTCAACACTACCTCTTCCGTGATAATGATAGTTTCCAGGTCCTCACCTGCCATAGCCTTCCTGTCATCAATTTTTGGCATGTTATTTGTGTCTTCCACTGAGAAGACAGACACAAAATACCTGTTCAATGCCTCAGCCATTTTCTCATTTCCAGTTATTACATCCCCTTTTTCATCCTCTAAAGGACCAATGTTTACATTAGCCACTCTATTTCATTTTATATATTTGTAGAAACTTTTGCTATCTGTTTTTATATTCTGAGTTAGTTTACTCTCATAATCCATCTTACTTTTCTTTATAGCTTTTTTCGTGGCTTTCTGTTGACCTTTAAAGATTTCACAATCCTCTAGTTTTCCACTAATTTTTTCCACTTTGTTTGCATTTTCTTTCAATTTGATACCCTCCTTTATTTCTTTAGATATCCATGGCTGATTGTCTCTTTTTCTAAAGTCCTTCCTTATCACTAGTATATACTTTTGCTGAAAACTGTGAAAAATCGCTTTGAAAGTCCTCCACTGTTCCTCAATTGTCCCACCATAAAGTTTTTGCTCCCAGTCTACCTTAGCCAATGCCTCCCTCATCTCTTTGTAGTCTCCTTTGTTTAAGCACAAGACATTGGTATTGGATTTTACCTTCTCACACTCCATCTGTATTTTAAATTCAACCATACTCTGATCGCTTCTTCCGAGAGGATCCCTAACTTTAAGACCATTAATTATTCCTGTCTCATTACACAGGACAATTCTAGGATAGCTTGCTCCCTGGTAGGTTCCATTACATACTGTTCAAGGAAGCTATCGCGGATACATTCTATGAACTCCTCCTTAAGGCTGCCTTGACTGACCTGGTTTGACCAATTGATATGTAGATTAAAATCCCCCATGGTAATTGCTGTACCATTTTTACATGCATCAGTTATTTCTTTGTTTATTTCTCACCCACCATGATGTTGTTATTTGGTGGCCTATCAGTGACATTTTCTCCTTACTATTTCTAATTTCCACCCAAATGGGTTCAACCTTTTTTTCCCATAGAACCTATATCATCTCTCACTACTGCCCTGATATCATCCTTAAATATCAGAGCTACACCACCTCCCTTAATTTCCTGTCGATCCCTCCAAACAGTCTGATACCCCTGGATATTTAACTCCCAGTCGTGACCATCCTGCAACCATGTCTTTGTAATGGCCACCAAATCATACTCGTTCGCAATGATTTGTGCCGTCAACTCATTTACCTTGTTCCGAATGCTATGAGCAATCAGATAAAGTGCCCTTATGCTAGTTTTGGTACCTTCTTTTTGAATTCTAACACTTCCATTAATAACATCTCCTGAGTTCTCCTTCCTTTTAACTTTTTTCCTAATATTTGATGTAGTTGGAACCTTCTCCCCACATTTTGTCCTTGCTCCCTCCTTCTCGGATTCCTTACATAGGTTCCCATCCCCCTGGCATATTAGTTTAAACCCTCCCCAACCGCTCTAGCAAACACTCCCTCAGGACATCAATCCCAGTCCTGCCCAGGCGTAATCCGTCCAATTTGTACAGGTCCCACTTCCCCCAGAACCGGTCCCAATGCCCCAGGAATCTGAAACCTTCCCCCGACACCATCTCTTCAGCCACATATTTATCCGATATATCCTGTCATTTCTACTCTGATTGGCACGTGGCACCGGTTGTAATCCTGAGATCACTACCTTTGAGTTCTGATTTCTTAACTTTCTTCCTAGCTCCCTGTATTCTGCTTTTTGGACCTCATCCCTTTTTTTTTTACCTATGTCATTTGTACCAACGTATACTAGGACCAGTGGCGGTTCGCTCACTTATTTAGCTCACCCTGAAAGCAAATTTAATGACTACTTACCTCCTTATAACTTACCACTCCCTGTTTTCACCCAACTCCAAAAGCACTCCTCTCAGTCAGGCAGCACTCGCCGTGCAGTCCAGTCCGTACTATTCCAGTACACTCCTGACTTGTGTCTTGTAGTTGATGGACAGGTTTTGTGGGGTCAGAAGGTGAGTTATTCGCCGCAAGATTCCTAGCCTTTGGCCTTCTCTGGTAGCCACATTATTTATATGGCTAGTCGAGTTCAGTTTCTGGTCAATGGTCATCCCTAGGATGTTGATTGTGGAGGATTCAGTGATGGTAGTGCCATTGAATGTCAAGGGGCAATGGTTAGATGTTCTCTTGTTGGAGATGGTCATTACCTGGCACTTGTGGTGTAAATGTTCCTTGCCATTTATCAGTTGAAGCCTGGATATTGTCCACGTTTTGCTGCATTTAGACATGAACTGCTTCAGTATCTGAGGAATTGCGAATGATGCTGAACATTGCACAATCATCTGCAAACAACCCCACTTCTTAAGACCATAAGACCATAAGACATAGGAGCGGAAGTAAGGCCATTCGGCCCATCGAGTCCACTCCACCATTCAATCATGGTTGATTTCAACTCCATTTACCCGCTCTCTCCCCATAGCCCTTAATTCCTCGAGAAATCAAGAATTTACCTTATGATGGAAGGAAGGTCATTGATGAAACAGCAGAAGATGGTTGTGCCCAGGATACTGCCCTGAGGAACTCCTGCAGTGTTGTCCTGGAGTGGAGATGATTGACCTTCAACCACCAACAACCATTTCCTTTGTGCTGGATATAACTCCAACGAGCGGGGTGTTTTCTCCCTGATTTCCACTGACTCCAGTTTTGCTAGGGCTCCTTGATGTCCTACTCAGTCAAAGGCTACCTTAATGTCAAGGGCAGTCACTCTCTCAGTTAGAACCATAGACTAGTCATAGCCATAGAACCAGAGAATCCATACAATACAAAAGGAGGCCGTTCGATCCATTGTGTCTGCACTGACTCTCCAAAAGAACATCTAATTCCCTCATAAGCATTGTGATATTTGAATAATGCTCTATATGCAATAATTCCTTCTAACGATCCTTTGCACTTTTGTAAAAAATACAAACATTCGAAACAAGGAACAAGGGTAGACCATTCAGCCCCTCGAACCTGCTCTGCCACTTAATAAGATCATGGCTGATCTGACAGCAACATCAGATCTCCACTCCACTTTCTCCCGGTCGCCTTTCACCCCCTTTCTTACCAGGAATTTATCCATCTCTGACTTAAAAATATTCAAAGACTCTGCTTCCACAATTTTTTCATGGAGAGTTCCAAAGACTCACAACCCTCTGAGTGAAAAAAAATCACTTCATCTCTGTTTTAAAGGATGACCCCTTATTTTTAAACAGTGATCCCTCGTTCAGATTTTGCCATAAGACGAAACATCCTCTCCACATCCACCCTTTCAAAACCCCTCAGGATCTCGTGTGTTTCAATCAACTTGCCTCTTATTCTTCTAAACTCCAGTGGATACAAGCCTAGTCTTTCTAAGCTATTTTTATTAACCCACCCATTCCAGGTATTATGCCATTAATTTTGTGTTTATGGCCCCTCATATTTGATGCACTGGTTGTAGCAGATAAAGTGTTGCTATCCATTCCCTTGAACTCTTACATAATTTTAAATGTATATTCGAACGTCGCTTAAATTTCTCTGTGCCACTGAATTTAGTCCGGGTTTATCATAGAATTTCATACATCTCGCATCATAGCAACTTCTTGGAATTCTTGTGATCTTTATTTGACTTTCTCTATAGTTCCCGCATCCTACTGATAAAACAATCAAAAGATAGTATTTCAACTGCAGCTTAATCAATGTCTTGTCCAGACTTATTGTCAGTTCCATGATTATTTATTCCATGTGTAATGTCAACAAGAGAAAGGTTAACAAATATGATACTCATATTCAATATACAAATATTAAACATTGGGCTAGAAATCAGTCACTGCAGTGGCCTTGTTTTAAGATGCACCTTAGACTACTAAGGTCCCAAGATATCAAGCAAAAAAAAATGCATTTTCTGACACCCATTTGAAAGGATAAGAACAAAAAATACATATGTTAGTTATGTCTTATAAGGATTGTATCCTTTGTATACGGGAAAAAGGCTCAAATTCATTTTGAGGCTTCCTCTTGAAGGTTGGTTTACCCTGAGGCAGAAATAAACTCGGCCGTAGGATCTTTGGTTAAGAAGAAAAGAAGTTTAACTAAATGTGAAACTTGGAGGAACAAGAGTGTTCATCCTGACTTCATGTGAAAGGAAGTGATTGCCATCTCCCTTCCGACACCCAATTTCCTGTTTCTGACCCATGATCTTTCAGTCCTGATCCCCAAGCTCCCTCATCCTACCAGAAACCCCAGTCCTGATTCGGGGCGCAACCTCAATTCTGACCTCTGTTCCCTAACACCATCTGTCCCCATTTCTGGTCCACCCCCTGACAATTTCTGATCTCAAACTTATGCAATCTCTGTATCCAGTTACCTGAAGGCCACCATTAGCAGTGGCCGGATCTTTCAGTAGTTTTCAATGGTGTACTCTGGTGCTGTGAAGGCTCCATTATAATGAAATCAGAGGCACAATATCTGTGGAGCCTCAGGACTCACCATTTAGGCTCAGGTAATATACCCTGCATCTGCCCGTTTGCTCTGATTTCTGAGCCTTATTGTCCAATAAGATTTTGACAGATGTTCTGTTTTGTAACTTGTGATGTAGAACATCCAAGGTTCCTTAATTTGTCCATATGTTCGCTGATCAATATTGATTCCTAAACCACCAATGCCTCAATTTTACAATTCAGATCTTTGTGTTGAAATCTCACTGCGTCTACGCCCCTCCCTACCTCTGTAACCGCTTCCAGCCCTATTAACTTGTGAGATATCTACATTGCTCCCATTTTGTCTCTTGGGCTTCTCTGATTTTCATCATTCTACCATTGGCAGCTATGCCATCAACTACCCAAGCCCACAGCTCTAGAATTTCCTCCCTCAACCTCTCTAGCATTGTCATGTCCTTCAAATCTACCTCTTTCACTATGTTTTTGGCCACCTGTCTTAATGTCTCTTTTTTTATTTACATTGACGGGATGTAGGCATCACTGGTGAGACTAGCATTTATACTCATTCCTAATTGTCCTTGAGACAACTGAGTCATTTGATAGGCCATTTTAGAGGGCAGTTAACAGTCAACTACATTGCTATGGATCTGGCCTCTCATATAGGCCAGAATTACTCAGGATAACAGAGTCCCTGCCCTAAATAGTGAACCAGATAGATTTTACAACAATCTGACAGATTTATGGTCACCATTACCAATAATAACTTTTATTCCTGATTGATTTAATTAACTGAATTTAAATTTCCCAATTGCTGTGAGACAGCATACAGAGTCTCCACAGGCAGTGTACTATCTAAAAGGAGTGTTGTCCAGAGTCCCTGCAGACAGTGCACTCCCCGGAGTCCCTGCAAGCAGTGCACTGACCAGGTGGACCAACGTCCAGAAACAAGCAGTGCACTAAGCAGAAGATGCAACATCCAGAAGGAATTGTGTCCAGAATCCCTGTAGAATGTACTGACTAAAAGGAGCAATGTCTACAAGCTGCAGAATCTAGAATCCCAGTAAGCAGTGCAAAGTCTAAAAAGAGCAATGCCCTGAGTCCTGCTGGTAGTGTACTGACCAGAAGGAGCAGTGTCCAAAACAAGCAGTGTCCAGAAGGAACAATGTCCAGAGCCCCATAGACCAGCAGAACAGCACCCAAAGTCGCTGTACGCAATGCAGCGTCCAGGAGGAGCTGTGTCCGGAGTTCCTGCTGACAGTGTTCTGATCAGGAATTGTTTTTTTATCTGCACAAGTACCTGTAGCCTTTTGAGCACTAATGTCAGCTACACACACCAATGAGCTACCTGCCCTCTTCACCAGACTCCTAAATAATGGGCTAGAAAAGTGTAAACAGGAGAAAATATATGGATATTTGAGAGGGACTGGGATTGGGGGAAGTTGGTGCTGGGTGGGGTGGTGGGGGAATGCAAATACAGTTACAAACTGCAGTAAAATAAAATTGTATTAATTTATAATGAGTAGTGACAACAAGCATCCAACAACCACACATATTACAAATCACTTTTTTCTTTGTGACATGTGATTCATTGAAATTCTGCATATTATTTTAACTTTTATATCCTGAGAGCAAAAACGTCATAGCTCCAGTCACGTATGAATGCGTCTCTGCTTTCCAAAACCTGAAGAGCTGAGACCTTAGGGCTAAATTGAACAGGCCCCAAAATCAGGTGTAGAGATTGCAATGCATGATTATCACTGTTCAAAAGCAATATAGGCAGCATGTAGACTTCAGTTCTGTAGAAGGGTCATATGGACTCAGTCAACTCTGGCCAGAATTCTCCGACCTCGCCCATGCTGAAATTCTCTGGTCCCACTGCAGTGAATGGAGTTTTGACTGAGCGCCAAATTCTCTGTTCTTGCTGGCAGTGTTGGCGGGGCAAACAAGATTGGAGAATCCTGGCCTCTGTTTCTTTCTTCACAGCTGCTGCCAAACCTGCTGAGTTTATCCAGCATTTTCTGTTTTTATTTCAGATTTCTAGCTGCTGCTGCATATTCCAGTGTGAAAGGGTCAGGTCGCAACGCAATTATGGGGAGGCGATGGCCTAGTGGTATTATTGCTAGACAATTAATCCAGAAACTCAGCTAATGTTCTGGGGACCCGGGTTCGAATACCACCACGGCAGATGGTGGCGTTTGAATTCAATAAAAGATGTCTGGAATTAAGAATCTACTGATGACCATGAAACCATTTTCGATTGTCGAAAAAACCCATCTGGTTCACTAATGTCCTTGAGGGAAGGAAATCTGCTGTCCTTACCTGGTCTGGCCTACATGTGACCCCAGAGCCACCGCAATGTGGTTGATGCTCAACTGCCCTTGGGCAATTAGGGATGGACAATAAATACTGGCCAGCCAGCGACACCCCTGTCCCATGAATTAATTTTTTTAAATTGAGGGTTATGGTCACCTTCACAGCCAAGGAAAGTGCCATCCTCACACTGCTCTGAGGCTGCAGATCTGGTTCCAAGAGCTGGCAGATTGCATATGCCAAACACACTGCTCCTGGCTTAGCTGGAAGTAGGGTCAATGTTATCCTTAGTGGATAAGGCATGCTAAGAGACGTCCTACCCCTTCCTAATCCTTCTGTAAATAGCTTGTCTTAATTGAGTGGTCAAAAACTTGGCAGATAAAGTATAATGTGGAAAAACGTGACATTGTTCATTTTGGCAGAAAGAATATAAAACAAAATTTTTTTTAAAATAGAGTAGAACTGCTGATTTCTTTGCTCGAGAAGGATCTAAGTGTCCTTGTACATAAATGACAAAAAGTTAGCATGCAGGTACATCAAGTAATTAAGAATAGAAATGGAATGTTGGCATTTATTGCAAAAGCGATAGAACTTAAAGGTAGAGAAGTCTGTACAAGGCATTGGTGAGACAACACCGAGAGTACAGATTTGGTTGCCTCACAAAGGGATACATTTGCTTTGGAAGTTTAGAGAAGGTTAACTAGGTTGATTCCTGGGATGAAACGGTTGTCTAATGAGGAAAGGTTGAACAGGTTTGGCCTATACTCATTGGCGTTTAGAAGAACAAGAGGTGATTTTATTGAAACATAAAGGATTCTGAGGGAGTTTGACAGGGCAGAATCTGAGAGAATGTCTCCCCTCATGGGGGAATCTAGAACTTGGGGGCACGGTTTCAAAACTGAGGTATCTCCTATTTAAAATAGAGATGAGGGGGTATTTGCTCTCAGCGAGTCGTTAATATTTGAAATTCTTTTCCACAGAGAGCAGTGGATGATGTGTCATTGAGTATATTCAAGGCTGAGGTAGAAGAGGATCTGATCGACAAGAGGGTCAAAGAGTATTGGGGGCAAGCAGGAAAGCCACATGCATATCAGCCATTAGCTTACTGAATGGCAGAGCAGGCTCGATGGGCTGAATGGATTACCCCTACCTCTATTTCTTATCTCCATCATTCCACAGCCCAAGGGCTCTGCTGCTAGAGCCCCATGGCTGAGTGCAAGTGGTGTTTTCAAAGCTCTTCAGTCACAAGCAATAACTTTCCCATGTGCAACAACTGTGCCACCAGACTTTAACATATCCAAACATTCAGCACATCCACAAATTTACCAAGATGGCATTTGGAGTTGGCCACATTACAAGTGGGAGAAGTGGTGAGAACACTATTTTGCTACTAAGCCAGCAGCTGTAGCACCCAAACTACCAGTGCTATGGATACAAATTGTGAGGCTCTTGAATGTAACTAAATGTGGTGCATTGTCTAGTTAGTGTTTTTCTTTGTTTTTGCTCAATTTTAAATAGAAGTTTAAATATCCTATCCAAGATGTGGCTTGGATCTTCTGTGGTAACTTGAATAAAAAAATCTGGTTTAATACCACAGTAGCTCTTGAAAAGGGTCAAAATATTTTGACATGTTAATACAATGATTGAAAAGTTGCTAGGAGATGGTATTTGATAAGAGCATTTCCTATTATTCCACCCAGATATGTTCCTGATTTAAATCAGCTAAGTGACCAGGTATGATTAAAATGTACAGAACATCTATTAGTGAAATAAAAGCAAAATCTTCTGGAAATCTAAAATAAAAACAGTAAGTGCTCTTTCAGAAAGTTACATTTGACTCAAATTAACTCTCTTCACAGATGCTGCCAGACCTGCTGAGTAATTCCAGCACTTTCTGCTTTTATCTATTAATAAAATGTACATAATGTTTATTGTGGCTTGAAATTGTGTTAATATCCTCAAGCCCAAGGAATCTGTCTCCTCCCATTGGTCAACCTTGTACCTTTGTGTACATAGGTAATGAAGAATGATGAAACTTTCAGCTGATCATCATCTTTATCAGATTATGGAGCTTTCAAAGTAAAGAATCATGAGTGTAAAGAAAAAACTCATGTTTGGCGCATTAGACATATTGGCAGCACTAGTTGTTTATCTACTAAGAGTGCCATTTCCAAAATGACATCGGTACAGCAGTGCACACTTTGAGTGAGTTGTGCCAAATTTCATATTGATGAGGCCATCAGCACATGTTCAGTGAACAACTGTCAGAAGTATGTAGAGCAGGTAGAGAGGCTGCTTGTGACATGTTTCGACACCAGCAATGCAATTTGCAACCTCAAAACTCCAGCAAATGAACTTTCTTAATCTCGCACAGCTGAATGTGCATTCAGCAGCAGAAAGAATCCTCCCCATGAGTGCTATTTAAAGGGATCATCACCAACTTACAGCTCGATTTCTTCTAACTGCTTCTTTGATTGTACAACTATTTGAAGTTATCAAGGACTGCAGGGAGTGCAGTGGTTCATCAGATGCTGGTAGAGCTTTTTGCTGATTTTAGCACTTCTATATATACAAATTACTCTGAGACATGGGTGCATAGTAGGCATTCCCCTTGGAATACAGCATGAAAACAGAATGAACAAGATGTCACAGAGAGCAAGATAACCTGCTAGAAAAGTGAAGTGGGGGAAGGGGGGTAGGTTCTTTGCAGGAGCCTATGATCGCGCAGTGCTCAGGGAACAATTTTCTCATCTAAACCTTGGTCAGGAACAATGTGTAAGATGTCTGCACTTCAGTCAGAGTGTCCTCCATGAAATCAACTAGAACTGCAGTCTTTGAACTGAGCAAGCAAACTATTGCCAGTGGCTGTGAAGTGACAATGACAATTCTTTTTATGCATCAGGCTACTTCCAGGCCTGAGTTGGAGATATTTGCAACATCTCTATGTCCGCCATTATAGAGATCGCTGACTCTTTCTAGTCATTGAGAGCTGAATACACTTAGTTCACTATTACCAGAAGAAAGCAGGTGGAGTGAGCATGGGCTCCTTGGATTTCCAGGTTTCCTGTTGCCAGTGACTGTATGCACATTGCCTTGTGGTTGCTGCATATCAACTATGCCCATGACTATGCACAATGAATTATGCAGGTCGATGTTTTGTAATCCGGCAAAGTCTCGTGATACCTTCATTGTGCAGAATGTGCTGTATGAAAGTTACATTTGAACCACCTTGCCAAAACAAAGTGTGACTACTGGGTGACAAGGGCTATCCATTGACCACAGGATGATGACTCGTGATTTCTACATTACAGTGATTAGACTTCAAAAGAACTTAAAAGGCTGTAAAGTGCAATGAGATGTCTGGTGATTATGGCAAGGGCTGCCTACTCATGGTGGTGAGACTGTGCAGCAGACCATGACACATCTTGATACCTACTCTGCAGAGTACTACTCCTTGAGAGTGGTCCAGGCAACAGATTTGTTGCTTTAATATGTCAATGGTCTGCTCTATCACATTTTGAGTGGCATGAAGGAATCTGAAAATGGCCTTGGAGGATTATCTTGAGAAGGTCTAAAATTAGAAAGTCCCTCTGTGGACTGCAACATCTCAACATGAGTGGTAACAGTGTGGCCTGACTGGCTGATCAAAAGAGCAGTAGCAATGGTGAGGGGGATAAATGCTGTCTTCCTGAGAAAGTAAGAAGTTTAACAACACCAGGTTAAAGTCCAACAGGTTTATTTGGTAGCAAAAGCCACACAAGCTTTCGGAGCTCTTAGCCCCTTCTTCAGGTGAGTGGGAATTCTGTTCACAAACAGAGCTTATAAAGACACAGACTCAATTTACATGAATAATGGTTGGAATGCGAATACTTACAACTAATCAAGTCTTTAAGAAACAAAACAATGGGAGTGGAGAGAGCATCAAGACAGGCTAAAAAGATGTGTATTGTCTCCAGACAAGACAGCCAGTGAAACTCTGCAGGTCCACGCAACTGTGGGAGTTACAAATAGTGTGACATGAACCCAATATCCCGGTTGAGGCCGTCCTCGTGTGTGCGGAACTTGGCTATCAGTTTCTGCTCAGCGACTCTGCGCTGTCGTGTGTCGCGAAGGCCGCCTTGGAGAACGCTTACCCGAATATCAGAGGCCGAATGCCCGTGACCGCTGAAGTGCTCCCCAACAGGAAGAGAACAGTCTTGCCTGGTGATTGTCGAGCGGTGTTCATTCATCCGTTGTCGCAGCGTCTGCATAGTTTCCCCAATGTACCATGCCTCGGGACATCCTTTCTTGCAGCGTATCAGGTAGACAACGTTGGCCGAATTGCAAGAGTATGTACCGTGTACCTGGTGGATGGTGTTCTCACGTGAGATGATGGCATCTGTGTCGATGATCCGGCACGTCTTGCAGAGGTTGCTGTGGCAGAGTTGTGTGGTGTCATGGTCACTGTTCTCCTGAAGGCTGGGTAGTTTGCTGCGGACAATGGTCTGTTTGAGGTTATGCGGTTGTTTGAAGGCAAGAAGTGGGGGTGTGGGGATGGCCTTGGCGAGATGTTCGTCTTCATCAATGACATGTTGAAGGCTCCGGAGGAGATGCCATAGCTTCTCCGCTCCGGGGAAGTACTGGACAACGAAGGGTACTCTGTCCACTGTGTCCCGTGTTTGTCTTCTGAGGAGGTCGGTGCGGCTTTTCGCTGTGGCGCGTTGGAACTGTTGATCAATGAGTCTAGCGCCATATCCTGTTCTTATGAGGGCATCTTTCAGCGTCTGGAGGTGTCTGTTGCGATCTTCCTCATCCGAGCAGATCCTGTGTATACGGAGGGCTTGTCTGTAGGGGATGGCTTCTTTAACGTGTTTAGGGTGGAAGCTGGAGAAGTGGAGCATCGTGAGGTTATCCGTGGGCTTGCGGTACAGTGGGGTGCTGAGGTGACCGTCCTTAATGGAGATGCGTGTGTCCAAGAATGCAACCGATTCCGGAGAGTAGTCTATGGTGAGCCTGATGGTGGGATGGAACTTGTTGATGTCATCATAGAGTTGTTTCAGTGATTGTTCACCATGAGTCCAAAGGAAGAAAATGTCATCGATGTATCTAGTGTATAGCATCGGTTGAAGGTCCCGTGTGGTGAAGAAGTCTTGTTCGAACCTGTGCATGAAGATGTTGGCATATTGAGGTGCGAATTTGGTCCCCATGGCTGTTCCGTGTGTCTGGATGAAGAACTGGTTGTTGAAGGTGAAGATATTGTGGTCCAGGATGAAGCGGATGAGATGTAAAATTGCATCTGGAAACTGGCAGTTGTTGGCGCTGAGCACTGAGGCCGTTGCAGCAATGCCATCGTCATGGGGAATGCTGGTGTAGAGTGCCGAGACATCCATTGTGACGAGGAGCGCTCCTGGTTCAACTGCTCCATGTGTGCCGAGTTTCTGTAGGAAGTCCGTCGTGTCACGACAAAAGCTGGGGGTTCTTTGTACAATGGGTTTCAGGATGCCCTCGACATAGCCGGAGAGGTTCTCGCACAGGGTCCCATTGCCCGATACGATGGGACGGCCGGGTGTGTTTGCCTTGTGTATCTTCAGGAGGCAGTAGAGATCTCCAACGCGGGGAGTACGTGGGATGAGAGCACGGAGGGTGTTCTGAAGGTCCGGATCAAAGGTCTTGATCAGAGTGTTGAGTTGACAGGTGCGTTCTTTGGTCGGATCTGCAGGTAACTGTCTGTAGTGTTCCTCGTTGTTGAGTTGTCGGTACACTTCTTTGCAGTAATCTGTTCTGTTCAGTATGACGATAGCCCCTCCTTTGTCTGCTGGTTTGATGACAATGTTGCGGTTGGTCTTGAGAGCGTGGATGGCGTTACGTTGTGCTTGGGTGATGTTCGGGGCTGTCTTGTGAGTGCGGCTGATGAATTTGGTGTTGACGCACCTCCTGACGGCTTGGGCATACATGTCAAGTCGAGGGCAGCGGCCTTCCGGAGGAGTCCAATTCGACTCTTTCCTCTTCGGATGCACTGCGGATCTCTCTGTCGGCTGTTCCGGTTCATTGGCTGTCTCATTGTGTTCGTTGTTGGCCTCTTGGGGTTTGTGGAAGAACTCCCTCAGCCTCATTCGCCTGATGAATTCCTCTGTGTCTGCTGCGAGACTGATGGGGTCTATTTTGGTGGTGGGGCAAAAATTAAGCCCTCGGCTGAGAACTTCGATTTCATCTGGCTGGTGTGTAGTCGGACAAGTTGACAATGGACTTCCTGAGAAAGGACAGCAGTTTCCTGCTTCATGGAGCCATTGCCACTCTCCTAGCATAAGGCCTTAGCAAATCCAGTCATTTGTCGCTGTGACATCCTGATGGCCCCTTTGCACATAGCCATGATGTCAGCAGTCTGACTTTGCATGACAACATGCCAGCTTTCCATGAGAGCAGTCTGAATTTCCACAGCAGTATGAGGACTTAGTGGACGTTGCTTGTGCTGCAATAGAAGCTAATACATTGGCCATCAAACACTACATCATAGTTGAGTCCATAGGTGGACTTGGCCAACACTTCTGTGAAACAAGAAGCCCTGCTGACAGCCCTGTGCCAATTTGGCATTGGACTCCTTCATGCTCCCTTGACATTGACCACAGGCTTTCTGCAGTCTTCCCAATGTACCAGGCATTTTGCTCTCAACAGCCTTCTATGCTGCCCCATTGAAGTTCTAATCTGAACCCTCTGCAGAATTTACGTGCAACCTCACCCCAGTAGAAAATGTGCAACTGAATTATTCTTCCTCCTGCCCAGGTCGCAGGCCACTTGTGCCTGGTGTCTCATCACATACAGATCCAAACTCTACGCTACTCTCTAAATTACAAACTGTGTTAATTTCTGAATTGGTGGCTGTGCATGATAAATCAAGTGATGGTGCTCTGTATTCAACATCTCTATCTTCTTTCTGTGCCTCCAGTACTGTTTGAGAGCACATTTCCACTCCATCTGACGAAGGAGCAGCGCTCCGAAAGCTTATGGTATTTGCTACCAAATAAACCTGTTGGACTTTAACCTGGTGTTGTGAGACTTCTTACTGCCTCCAGTACTTGGCCAGGTTGCACCTTTTTGGATGTCTGAAAGAAGAAAGGCACATGGGTAACTTTACGGTGCTGGGAGGTAGGAAAAATAAGGGGCGCATGCTTACACCATCTGCAGCTTGTAAATCAGAACATGTTGGTTGAAGGAAAAATGGAGTGCAACAAGAATTGCTACCTTTTCCGACAAAAGTGAGTCAGTGAGTGTGTTGCAATCTGATGTGGCTATTACGGTTGAATTGCAGTGTGTGCAAGCTGTGATACGTGGGTGGGAAACTTGCAGCAGTGCTAAGTGTGTGAGTGTGCAGTTTAGCATTTGAATGTTAGGGATGTGCTCTGATTGATAGCATTTGAGGCTATATTCACTGACCTTGACCACTCGTTTGAATCACATATTGGCAACCTCAGGCAACAACAACAGATTGCCTTCCCTAAAGGACATTAGTACATTAATCTGGTAGTTTCATGGTTACTATTACTGATACCATAATTTTTTTAAATTTCAGTTTTATCTAATTGATTAAAATTAAATTCCCCAGCTGTGTTGGTGCGTTTTGAGCTCATATCTATGGATAATTAATCCAGATCGCTGGATTATTGGCCTATAACATTATTACTATGCTATCATTTGTGGAATGGTTGCCAATGGTGAGGCAAAGAGTGTGAGGAATACACAATACACTGGTAGAAATCGAGGAGGTGATCTTACTGGCTCATCACGTCGATTTGGCATGGTGAGCTGGTAGGATCAGGCAAGAAATTGGGTTTCGACCGGTTTCCCTGCCTCTTGTGATGTTACTTGTTCCTTACTGCTGGCGAAAATCGGCTTTGCGCCCTGAATGGGCACCATACTGATTTCAATATTTATAAGCTTATTTAAATATCATTAGTCAATCCCGGACACGATCATTGGATTCACTTGTCCTTATCTGCTAGTCGGCCGAGGTCCTCACCGGTGAGGATCACATATGGTATCCATCAACAGGGACCAGACGGGATGGTCTTGCGGTGGGACCAGGGATCATTGAAACCTGCCAGATGGTTGGGCAGGGCCAGGCAGTGCCTGTTGGGCAATGCCAACCTGGTACTGCCAGCTTGGCACCCTGACCACCAGTCATGGGTGCAAGGCAAGTTCCGTAGAGGGGGGGAAGAATTGGCCATGGCAGCAATGTCCGGGAGAGCAAGTGTGGGTGACAGATCCCCCAGTGCACTGAGAGATCGGGGTGGCAATGCAATGGCACCTGATAGCTCAGCAGCCAGCTTCTTGGCATGAATAGGCTCTGCCCACTCTTCCTGCTGGCAAAAATCACAGTTGGGCTCTTTTTTTCTACATATCGTACAATTGCGTCTGGAAGCTCACCCAAAAAATGGGCATGATTCTGTCTTGTTTTCATGCTCATTTCGCGCTTAGAATTTTTTTGGTAAGATCGTCTCCAGAGATTTTGGGGTAAAGGGTGTTGATATAGGGTTGAAAAGGTGATGAAGATAGGGAGAAGCGAGGCTAGGAAGGAATTAAAGTACAAGGATGAGAATTATCACTGAATTGCTGTGGCATAGAAGGCGGCCACTTGGCCAATTGTGTCTGCACCAGCTTTCCAAAGGAGCATCATGAATTAGTGTCTTTTCATCTCATGCCCTTTTGAATGCCTCAATTTAATCTGTCTCCACCACACTTCCATATAGTGCAGACCCAAAGCTTTCTCACATCACATTTGCTTCTTCTGAAAACCATTTAAAATCTGTGCTCTCTTGCTCCTTTAACAAATGGGAACAGTTTCTCCCTATGCACTCTGTCCAGCACCTTCATGATTTTGAACACTTGCATCATATCTCCTCTTAGCCTTCTTTTCTCCAAGGAGAACAATCCCAAAAATCCAATCCATCCTCATAACTGAGATTACTCATCCCTGGAACCATGCACTCTCTCTTATGCTTTCACATCTTTAATTTAATGTGGTACTCAGAACTATTTCAGCTGAGATCCAACTAGTATTTTGGATGGCATGATGGTTAGAACTGCTGTCTCACAGCACCATGGACCCAGGTTTAATTCCAGCTTTGGGTAGCTGTCTGTGTAGAGTTTGCACGTTCTCTTCATGTCTGCCTGGGTTTCCTCCGAGTGCTCCGGTTTCCTCCCATAGTCCAAAGATGTGCAGGTTAGGTTGATTAGCTATGGTAAATGTGCAGGGTTATGGGGATAGGGCGGGGGCAGTGGGCCTGGGTTAGATGCTCTGAGAGTCGGTGAAAACTTGATGGGCTGAGTGGTCTCCTTCAGCACTGTAGGGATTCTTTGGTTTATAAGTTCAGCATTACCTCCTGTACTCTGTGCCCCCTATTAAAAGGATGAGAAAATTATATGCTTTATTAACTGCTCTTTCCACCTGTCCTGACACCTTTAATGATTTATGCACATATACAGAAGCAGGGATGTAATGACAGAACTGTATTAAATGCTGGTTAGTCCACAGCTGGAATTTTCTGTGCAGTTCTGGTCACTACATTATGGAAAGAACATATGGCTCTGGAGAGCATGCAGACGAGATTTACAAGAGTGTTGCCAGGGCTTGATAATTGCAGCCAAGAGGAGAGATTGGATAAACAAGGATTGTTTTCCTTAGGACAGGATGATCTAACTGAGATTTACAAAACTATGAGGGGTCTAGACAAGGTAAACAGAAAAAAACTTGGGAATGATCTTTCTGGCCCACTGCACCTGTCGATCGGCGCAGCAAGCCAGGAAGATAACGCACAAGGCTTTCATGCTGGATGCAAATTGGTATCGCGCCAAAAGCTATCCTCCCCTGCCCTGTTTTGCCAGTGCGATTGGCCTGATTTAAATATTAGCGACATGCTTTTTTCCATTAACATGTCCAGCACAGCCGTTTCCGGACTACTGGAAGGTTCCTTCATCACTCCTGATCCCCACCAACTGGGACCAGATGTGATGGCCATGCCGAGGGGATCAGAGGCCATTGTAGCCCCTGGGTGATAAATGCCCATCAGGCACCCTAGCAGTGCCCACCAGGCAACCTGACAGTGTCCACCAGGTACCATAATTGTGGTAGTGAGTGAGCTCCCAGTGGAAAGGTGATGGGTGAGAGAGTGGGTGCTTGGCAACACATGAGAAGGCTGACATATCCTGGCGGCATGAAAGAGGTCATTCACTTTTTCCGGCACCCGATTGCTATGTGCCTATGCGGTGAGCTGGAGCTCACTAGTCATGCCACTGACTCCCATGCGTGGTTGGTAGCCTTGTTGGCAGGCATTTGCCCATTTGTGGATAGAGAACATCATCCTCCCACCCCATTAAGCATCCTGGCTAGGGTTCCCTCCAAGAGCCTCAGGGCTGTCTTCCTGGCAGCCATCCCCTTAGTTGGATTTGGAAGAAATGCTGGGGAGGCTTTTAAATGATGAGGCCCCCCCTTGATTGATGAGCTCATGTGATGTCAGTCAAGCAAATCAGAGGCAGACTGCCATGGGCGTAGTATGAAGCTCAGGCAATTTTTAAAGTTGTGTCTAAAGATACAGTGCGATTTGTCATGATGACACTGGCAGTACACTCTGATTTTCTCACTGAAACCAACACTTTGCCAAAATGTCAGAAGATTCCACACCGTGCAGCAGATCAATTCAGAAGCTACTCATATCACCTCAGTTTACAACTTTATGTTCCAACAAAATTGTCAGTATCAAAGGAGCTGTAACATTACACTTGCAGGAAAATGCAAGTCCATCAATTGATCTGGTACATTTTGCACAATGCAAATGCCAACAGCTATAAAGAAGAAACAACAGAAGATTCCACACTACAGAAACTGTGGAAAACCATCAGTGAAGGATGTGCTGATTCAACTCAGCATGTCCACAAAGCCATCTTACTGGAATCTTTGTGACCTGCTATTCTTCAACAACTTCATCAGTCAAACATGGGGATTAATCAGATCAGAACACTCACAAGAGATGGTCCTTTGGCCGGATATGAACAATTACACTGAAATTGTAATCAAGGAGTGTGAGCATATGTCAAATCAGCTCAAAAAACCATTGATTCCACATGCAGTTCCTAACCATCCTCTCATGTCCATGGCACTGACTCCATTGTCATCATCAACTATCTCACCAAATACTCCATTGTTCAACAATTCCACTCTTAAGTGCTATTTAAATTATTTGATGTTCTTCGACAGATTATTACAGATAATGGTCTGCCATTTATTGGTAAGCTATTTCAGGATATGTGTGAGAAGTGGAATATTGATCACACTACTCCTTCTCAATATCCCATATCTAACAGCCCAGCTGAGCAGATGATTTGCAAAGTGAAATCACTCACTCATTCTTAAATGTAGACAAACCATGCAAGATCGCCATACTGCAATGTTACACCTGACAGCAACACCTTTGAATGCAACTATGTCATCAGTGGCAAAGCTCATGTTTGGCAAACCAGTGCAAACCAATTTGTATCTCTTCCCCATTCTACTCTCTCAAACTAGAATACAACTTTTAAAACTACAGGAGAAGATGACCAATAAAAACAATAAAAATGCAGATACAGAATTACCAATTTTACAGTGTGGAAAAGAAATTTGCATCCAGGATCCCATAGAAGGTACGTGACAACTGGCCGAGGTAACAAGGATTTCTTTAGAACTAAGGTCCTATGAAGTCATTACACAAAAAGGCACAATTGTGAGGCATAACATAGGAGACATCAGATCCATTCCAACTTCTCAATCACCATGTAGTATTACTGCATCCAGGATAAGATCCAAAATGCGACCAGGAACAGCAGCCAAGAATGACAATCCCACAGATCACTATGACCAATTAAAGAAACCACCAGAGAAGGTTACCATTATAAGGCCTGGACCTACCAGCAGGTTACATCAACACTTTTGAGATTCATAGATTCTATACACTTGTGTCATGGTAACTAACCATGAACATGCACTATAAATAGTTATACCCGTTTGGAAGGGGACAATATCTTTAAAAAGAAAGGGGGATTTTCTAATATGTCTTTAAGAGACAGCAGCATACCATCACTTGAGGGAACATGTGTCTTGTGATCCAGCCTCAGTTTCACTTTAGCCTGGAGCTGAACACAGCAGACACAGCCCTGCTGATAATGTTTTCAAGCTTTCCATCCATGTACATATATTCTCAAATGCCGAGTTTAAATAAATGAACCCAAATGTTTACACCATCCTTTTAAAGTGATTGGTGCCTTAGTATCATAAAAACACAAAAACCCTTCTGTTTTCAGGAGTTAAAATGATCACCGTTGCATATATCCTATTATCATTTCAAAGAACCTGATCAAAATTATGCTTCTAAAGTAAAGGAAAAACAAAACAAATCTATGAAATTTGAACTGAAGTTCCTCACCAAGTCATTGGAAGTTTCCTTTCAAGTCTCTCTGATCCATCCTGACTTAGAAATTGCTATTCCTTCACTGTTGTTAGATCAAAATCCTGGAAATCCCTTCCGAACAGCACTGAGGTGTTCCTGCACCCCAGGGAGTGCAGTGGTTTAAGAAGGCAGTCCACCATCACCTTCTCAAGAGCAATTAGGGATGAACAATAAATGCTGGCCGAGCCAGCAATGCCCACATCTCGTTAATTAATTTATAATAGGAGTTTAACCTTTAAGCTATGGTTTGGTATATTTCTGGTTAATCTGCGCTTTCTCTTACAGTACTATCCTGAAATGTGGAGCTCAAGTACTGAAATCAGTGGTCTGGATGAGATTTAGAGCTCAAGACTGAAATCAGTACACTGGATGGGGTCTAACCAAAGTGCAGTGCAGTACAACTGAAACATCACTTCTTAACTCTTGAGTTCCAACTCTTTCAAGGTAAAGGCCAATAGTCGTCCTTTTATTCATGTTTCTTACCTGAATTTTTTCGTGATTTGTGCAAACGGGCACCCAAATTCCATTGCTCCTTCATAGCTCCTTGCCCCTCACCATTAAAAACTTTCTAAATTTCCCTTCCTCAGACCCAATGGGTGAGATCACATTTTCACACCTTGAAGGGGCCTCCTCTACATTTTGTTCAGTTTATATTACATCAGTAAACAAGTTGTCCTTTATCTGTATCTATAGTACATGCATAGCAGCAGACGTAGAATCACACTTTAACCATATAGTATCAGATCTATATATGTATAGGAATTAACACTGAAATCTACTTATACAATACCAGAGTGTTTTATTTCCTGTTACCTGATGTATACTGCAACTGGTATAGAAGCTATCACCGGACTGAACATTATCAAAAAGGCATGCACGGTCCCTTTTTACCTTGTGTGTATATTGTAGATGTTCAGGAGCTGAGACATGGGCTGCAGTGTAACATATTCTGGCATTATGTAAATCCACGGTGATATGGCTGCAAAACATTCCACTTTACAAACTTGCAGTTGCAACCCATCCCCAATATTATAAATTTCCCTCAGTATTACAAATGCAGACATTAAAAATCTTTTTCACAATGCCTGCCTCACTGTAAATCACTGATATTACAGAGCGAGAGAGAGAGAGGTGGCGATGCATATGTAGTTCAGGAGATAGAAATAGGGATTGAGAGAGAAAATGAGTCAGGTAGGGAAAGAAATTGATAGAGAGACAAACGAGTGAGACATTGGAAAACTAGAATGACAAAATATTTAAAAATGGAGAAATAGTAAATGAAATACAAATAGATGCAATATTAAAGAGAAATAAGAAAAATGAGCTGAAGAAGTAAAAACAGAGGTAGAGCAAGAGAGATAGGGGAGAGATATTGAAAAAAAGAGAAAAAATAGCATAAAAGAGATAAATAATAGGATAGGCAGAAATAAATAGAGGGTGCTTCTTTGTATGTGCATTATGGTTTTTCCATTCACCTCTGGGATATTGTGCAGATGACCTGTGGTATTAGTGCTTACCATATGGATGTCTTGATCCTGAATAGGCTTGAGCTGAAGCAGCTGGAATTCATCCTCACACTCTGACCCACATCTTAGCAAAGGAGCAACCTTCGGCACACTGGCGCCAATCACCTTCTATAGCAGGGCCATGTGATATCGATGAATATCCAGTCAATGAGAACGTCAGCTGTGATTAATTCTTTTTTCACAGTGCGAGCGCAGCATCTAGCTCACTGAGCTCCACTCCTGTATGTAGTCATATTAATACTGCCTTGTAATAGGATTAACTATAGATGAGAAGCACAAATAATATGAAGCTTGTGAATAATAAATCATATTTCCTAACTACATGAAGCATTCCCTTCTGAATTTTAATATTTACTGTGCGGGAAAATACCTGATTAAATGACATTTGCAATATAATGCACAGGATCCAAGGCAAGTGCTGAGAACTCACTTATTTAAAAACAGTAAAAAAAAACTCATCTATCGTTCCTTCAGACTCCTATAAATCTCCCTTTCATATTAGGAACCCTTCAAAAGCAAATGAAGTAATTTTGACTTTGACTGATAATGTAAGAAGGGTTGTAGTGATTTTGTCACTTGTTATGCACTTAAATGGAAGTAAAAATCAGGAAAGATATGAAACGGATGCCTGAATCAGTAAAAGCTATTTTTACATCAGCAACCAAAATCAAACCATTACCTCCAAACTGTTTCAGTCAAAATACTGTCCTCTCCTGTTCTGAAAGTGCCAAATCTTGCTGAGGTACAGTTCCCCAGATGTATCAAATCAAACCAAAATCTCCGACACTTGAGCTGAAGCAACTGAAATTCATCCTCACACTCTGACACATAAACAACCTTCGGCACACCAGCCAAAATTGATATTTTAATCTAAATGATTGTCTGCAAGCTGTTTAACTGCAGGGGCATCACTCTGGGCCTGTTCTTTTTTCAGCTGATGTCCACATATTCACTCCTGCCAACAGTCACATGGAAAGTAATCAGGAATAGAAACCCTGGCTGATTTTTCTTTCACTAGCCCAGATGTGGTGCATCAACCATTTCTCCAGTTTAGATCAGACTAAACAGCATGGCTGAAAACTTTCCTGTTCTGCATCGTTCCGTGGCACACCAAAAATGCATTTATTCCATGACACAGTGGGGAAGCAACCCACATCTTTTAAGGCAGTTTTCCCTCTCTTGATCTCTGGTATCTTTCCATCTATATTTCATGTCATCACTGACGTATACAGCTGACAGAACTGCTGCTCTTGTGTCTTGCATAAATTTCATGCTAAAATAATACCTCAGTGTGAACTAGCATCTGCCCTCAGTTCAATATATTTTCAAGATTTTGCACATGACATTGGCAAATTAACCTGTGTACAATCATAGGTATTACATCAGCTGTCTGTTCTGCAAAACAGCCAACCGACTGATCCTGCACCACATACAGCACTAATGTTTGCCTATGAGGACCATGTTGCATAAAAAATGAGACACATGGTGGCTTACTGACCAATTACAGTCATTTTGTTTTCATTTATAGGCAAGGCCAGCATTTATTGCACTTCTCTAGTTGCTCTTGAGAAGGTAAGTCACTGTGAACTGCTGCAGTCTAATTTTTGAAGGTACTCATACAATGGTGAAAACAGGAGCTGACCTCCCCCTCCCAGTCAGTTGTTCGCAAGACCCGGGGGCAGCATTTTGCCAGTGGTCGACTAATGGACCACCAATAAGAATAGCAGCCCACCTCCCAAGGTGCCAGTCCAATCAGAGGCCCAGCAACATCAGCAGCACCATCTCTAGCAGTGGCCACTCCTGAGGCTGAAGGACAAGGAAGTCTCAGTGATGAAGCACCCTCAAAGAGAAGATAAATGTCTTTGAAGAAGCTGCGTCGTCGCAGGCAGGTCCTGGCAATTAGTGGAGGATGTCATATTCTGGCACCTTAGCCAGTCATTGCTGCCGGGGGCCCCTCCATGGCCTGTGGAGCAGCCACTAAATAGAGGCCCAATCTTAGGAACCTGCTGGGAGGCCACCAGGGTTTACCTGGCAGTCTCCCCACGCAGCAGTGGGGCCTCCTATGATCAGCAAAATACCAGTAAGGGTAGGAAATGTCCCTAATTGGACAGGAAGATGACCCTCCTGTCCTGTTCCTTGTCTTGCCATATATCAACCCTCCCACTTCCTAGCCCATTCCCAATTCATCCAGAAGATGCTTATTTTCCCCATACGTGAATGTAGCTTGACTGTCCCAAATCATTGGATTTACCTGGGCCCAGATCTGTTCTCAACCCATTGAAATTAACACCCCTACCAATTAATTATTTTTTACTTTGTGTCCTTTTCCACAGCTAACCTGAACCTTATGATATTATGACCACTGTCCAGTGCTGATGCAACAGTAAGTCTAATACTCAGTATAGACAGAATATTGTAAGGTTTGAGCCAATTCTGTAGCAGAGCACCAGTTAGCAACTTCTACTGTAACAACAATCTATAACTGAGAGTTGGTATGCATCAAATACAAAGTGGAAGCATTGGAAAACGGTCTGATTTTCATTCAATCAACTATGCTCATGTTAATGAACTCAAGAAGCATAATAGATCATTTCAATTCCATAGCAACAAACCACTTCCTTCTTCAGTAATCACCCTGAAAGAAGGAGAGGTTAAACATATGCTATTTTACACCCCTGATATCACTGATGGTATCGATGGCCTTGCCCTTACCTATCACTGTAGCTTCTTCCAGCCCCTAAAAAGCTTAAGGATCCTTTAATTCTGGCCTCTTGAGCAAATCCGATTTTCATCGCTCCAGCTGCCATGCCTTCAGCTGCATAAGCCCTATGTAGTAGAATTCCCTCTCTAAATCTCTCCAGATCTTTACCTCTGCCTTTTTTAAGATTCTCCTTATAACCTATTTCTTTGACCAAGCTTTTGGTTACCTACCCTAATATCTCTGTGTATAGCTTGGTGTCAGTTTTGGTTGTTAATGCTCCTTTAAAGCGCTTTGGGATATTTTACTACATTAAAAGCATTACATAAAAGCAAGATGGTCTTGACCCGAACACATTAACAATATGTGTTCATTGTATTTACAGCTGTAGTTTCTATGCTTTAGTTTTAATAGTTCATGTAGGGAGAAAGAAGAGCTTGTAGAACACCAAAGATTCCCTTATTCCCCACCACACCCTGTGGTTTAACAATCTTAGGGTGCTTACTACTGAGTTCATCATTCAATATAAACTCACTTTAATTCCAAATGCAGTGGCAGGATCCATTTACCTGTACTGTTTAATACTCAGTTCACCATCAAGTGAAGTTCTATTACTGAGCTCCACGTTTAATACTGAGCTCCTCGTTTAATAATGAGCTCACTGTTTAAACGCTAAGCTCCCTGTTTAACACAAATTAGAACTTAATATGGAACTTAACAGCTGAATCTCTATACTTGTACTGTTTAGTACCAAGCTCACTATTTAATATTGAGATTACTGTTTAATACGAATTTAATTCACTGCTTATTACTAAGTTAACTTTAATACTGAACATCTTGCTTAATGTAGGACACAAATTTACAGAGTTCAGCAACCAGGTGCCTTTACCTAATTTGTTTAGTATTGAGCTCACTGCTTAAAACAGAGCAGATTGTTTAATACGGAACCCCTCTTTTAATACTGAACTTAACGGAGTGAATTTTCCCATCCCGCCAGCCACAGGAATTGTAGCGGGGGTGGGGTGCGCGGGGCGGGCCATACAAAGGTCCGTTGGGCAGGAGTTTCTGGTTTTGGGGTAAGCGTGGCTGGAAACCCTGCCCATTATCTATTATCAAGCTAATTTTATAACTGTGTACTCAAAACACAGTACATGTACTGCTTAATACAGGTGTCAATATTTAATGTAGTAAGAAGTTTAACAACACCAGGTTAAAGTCCAACAGGTTTATTTGGTAGCAAAAGCCACACAAGCTTTCGGAGCTCCAATCCCCTTCTTCAGGTGACTCACCTGAAGCTCCTGAAGCCCCTTCTTCAAGTGACTCAACTGAAGAAGGGGCTTGGAGCTCCGAAAGCTTGTGTGGCTTTTGCTACCAAATAAACCTGTTGGACTTTAACCTGGTGTTGTTAAACTTCTTACTGTGTTTACCCCAGTCCAACGCCGGCATCTCCACATCGTCAATATTTAATACAGAGCTCACTGTTTAATACTGAACCCACTGTTAATTATAGAGCACAGTGGCACAGTGGTTAGCTCTGCTGCCTCACAGTACCAGGGACCCAGATTCGATTCCCGGCTTGGGTCACTATCTGTGTGGAATCTGCACGTTCTCCCCGTGTCTGCATGGGTTTCTTCCAGATGCTCCGGTTTCCTCCCACATTCTGAAAGACGTGCTGGTTAGGTGCATTGGCCATGCAAAATTCTCCGTTAGTGTACCCGAACAGGCACCGGAGTGTGGCGACTAGGGGATTTTCCCAGAAACTCCATTGCAGTGTTAATGTAAGCCCACTTGTGACACAAATAAATAAACTTAAACTGTACCTGTACTGTTGAACGCCGAGCTTTTGTTACTGAGATCACCACTTCATTCTGAATTCCTCGTTTAACGCAGAGCTGACCATTTAGTACTGGGCTCACTGTTCAGTATTGAACTCACCTTTTATTACTGAGCTCACTGCTTAAACCCTACGACCTAATTTAATACTGAAATCACAATTTAATACTGAGATCACCATTCAGTACTGAGCTGAACAGCTGGATCCCTGTGCCTTTACTGTTTAACACTGAGCTCACCTTTTAACACTGAGCACATCATTTAATGCTAATTTCACAGTTTAATCCTGAGCTGGAAACACAAAATGCTGAATATACTCAGCAGGTTTGGCAGCATCTATGGAGAGAGAAACAGAGTTAATGGACTGAATTTGATGCCCTCCTCCGATTAATGCCCACTTTGAGCCTCAGCCTGCCCTCGCTGGTATTAACCCAGAACAGTAAGAAGTCTCACAGCACCAGGTTAAAGTTCAACAGGTTTATTTGGCAGCACAAGCTTTCAGAGTCTCAGGCTCTTTCTTCAGGTGAGTGAGGAGTTGTGTTCACAAACAGGGCATACACAAACTCAATTTACAAGATAATGGTTGGAATGCGAGTCTTTACATGTAATCAAGTCTTAAAGGTACAGACAATGTGAGTGGAGAGAGGGCCAAGCACAGGTTAAAGAGATGTGTATTGTCTCCAGCCAGGACAGTTAGTGAGATTTTGCAAGCCCAGGCAAGTCGTGGGGGTTACAGATAGTGTGACATGAACCCAAGATACCAGTTGAGGCCGTCCTCATGTGTGCAGAACTTGGCTATCAGTTTCTGCTCAGCGATTCTGCGTTGTGTGTCGTGAAGGCTGCCTTGGAGAATGCTTACCCCAAGATCAGAGACTGAATGCCTGTGACTGCTGAAGTGTTCTCCAACTGGAAAAGAACTCTCCTGCCTGGAGATTGTTGAGCGATGTTCATTCATCCGTTGTCGTAGCGTCTGCATGGTCTCCCCAATGTACCATGTCTCGGGACATCCTTTCTTGCAGCGTATCAGGTAGACAACATTGGCCGAGTTGCAAGAGTATGTACTGTGTATCTGGTGGATGGTGTTCTCACGTGAGGTGATGGCATCTGTGTCGATGATCCGGTACGTCTTGCAGAGGTTGCTGTGTCAGGGTTGTGTGGTGTCATGGTCACTGTTCTCCTGAAAGCTGGGTAGTTGGCTGCGGACAATGGTTTGTTTGAGGTTGTGTGGTTGTTTGAAGGCAAGGATGGGGGTGTGGGGATGGCCTTGGCGAGATGTTCGTCTTCATCAATGACATGTTGAAAGCTCCGGAGAAGATGTCGTAGCTTCTCTGCTCTGGGGAAGTGCTGGACGACGAAGGGTACTCTGTCCGCCGTGTCCCATGTTTGTCTTCTGAGGAGGTCAGTGCAGTTTTTCACTGTGGCACGTCAGAATTGTCGATCGATGAGTTGAGTGCTATATCCTGTTCTTATGAGGGTGTCTTTCAGCGTCTGTAGATGTCTGTTGCGATCCTCCTCATCTGAGCAGAACATTAACCCAGAAGCCAAGCGGGTGGGGAAGAGGGTGGGGGATGAAGGGTGGCTTACCATACAGGGAGTATGACAAACAAACCCAAGTGATGTTTTATGCAAGCTTCCAGGATTGAGGCTTGGGTAAATATCCCTCATTCAAAGGCCTAATTGAGGGACCCAGCACTGGGATGGCGGGTGGAAATTCCATTGAGAAACCCCCTGACCTTGCTGCTGACCCCACTCTACCCCCATGATCCTTACCTGAAGCAACCCTTCCCAATATCATTTACCCGTGGCTTGGGATCCAGCAATACTCAGCCTCGAGGGAATGTCGTAATGTCAGCAGCCAGTGCTCCCTGGTGGCAAAGGCTGCTCAATAGAGCTGCCAGCCTATGATTGGCCGGCAGCTCTTGGCTGAGTGGCACATGGTGTAGCTGGCCTTGTCAAAAAGAGGTGTCTTGGGGTTCTTGCTGACTTCTAGCCGATGGACAAAACCCCTTTGCCTCCATTAGATGCCACCAATTGTTTCAGATCTGTGACAGCTAGAAATGTAATAGGTTTTGAGTGAGTGAAGTGCCACAAGATGGGAAAAAGAACAAAAAAGGAAGTGCTGTGATAGAGTGGAGGACAAGAGAGAAACTTGAAGTGGAAGGGGGAGAATCCAATAGTCATGGGCCATGTAGGAACCAACGACATAGGCAGGACAAGGAAGGAGGTTCTGCATAATCAGTATAAGGAGCTCAGCACCAAATTAAGAAGCAGAATCTCAAAGGTAATAATTTCTGGGTTATTACCTGAAACCATGTAAAATAAGATCAGAGAAATGAATGCATGGCTCAAAGACTGGTGTGGGAAAGGTGGGATCTGGTTTGTGGGGCACTGGCACTGGGGAAAGTGATACCCATACCATTGCGTTCTCTACACCTGAACTGTGCTAGGGCTGCTGTTCTAGTGAGCCGCATAACTAGGGATGTAGAGGGAGTTTTAAACTGAATACTGACATCAAGCAATCAAATTTGGGAAGTTGTGGTATACCAAAGAGCATAGACAAGAAAGGTACTAATATGGGAAATGATAAACAAACTGTGACATGGAAGGACAGAGAGTACAAACCTAAGAGTAAATCAGCAGATAAGTCAAGATGCTGCAAAATAAAAAAAGGACAATACTAAAGGCTTTGTATCTAAACACAGAGCATTCGAAACAAAACAAATGAACTGAGTGCAAGTTAAAATGAATAAATATGATGTGACAGCCATTACAGAGACATGGGGGTGCGATCTTATGAAAAAAATCTCTCTAAGTCCAGAACGAGCGTGAAAACCGGAGAGTTTTAGATCCGTGTTTTCAGCAGGTACAAATGTCGAATCTTATGTACTTTGTGCATGAAACATCCTGAAATCTGTTTCCCGCCAGTAGCTGGAGTTGGCGGGGCCTAAACTAACAGATAGTAGCAGAGGGCGCCGTTGCACATGTGCAGGTGATTGCCTTGCGAGCAGCAGAGACCTGTCACAAAACCCCTGATGCTTATAGCCGACCATCATGGCCTAAACCTGCCCCCCCCCCCCTGCCGGCATGTCACCACAGAATTCCACAGCCATTTACGAACCCTCTCCCCGCCAGCCAGACCGATCGACTGAGAGAACCTCACCCGGCGAGGCCACACAGGCAAGTGAACCAGACAATTGAGTTCTGGGCTCGCTAATTCCATTCAACTGCACATTAAATTTGAATAATTTATTCAGCCTCATGCCGGAAATGGGCGCAAGGCTGATCGCACCGGACCCAGTGCTGGTAAGATCACCAGAGGCAAGAAATTGGGCACGAACCTGCTTTCTGGGCTCTCTTGCGATCTTACTGGCTCGCCCCACCCATCAGCTGTCGGGACGCGATGGTAAGATTGCACCCATGGTTACTGGATGACAGGTTGGGACCTAAATATTGAAGGAAGGACAGGGAGAAGGAAGGACAGGGAGTTAAGAAGAGGTGGATGATGATGGTATTAGCACATTAGAGAGGAATGCCCTAATTTCAAGAAACTAGGATGTAGAATCAGTTTTTGTTGAGATGAGAGATGATAAAGGCAAGAGTGGTGTACAGACCGCCTAGTAGGATAAAGTAGATAAAGAAGAAATAATGTGAGCTTGTCAGAAAGGTACAGCACTAATCATGTGGGATTTTAATTTACATATAGATTGGAAAAATCAGATGGGCAAGGATGACGTAGATGAGGAGTTAATAGAATGTTAGGCGAGGTTATAGTGGACCTGGTATTGTACAATGAGACAAAAAGAATTGGTAACCTCATAGCGATGAGGTGGCAGCCTTCATAATATGTTTGAATTCTACATGCAGTTGAAGGGGGAGAAGACTGGATCCAAAACTAGTATTTTAAACTTAAGGGCAATGAGGGCATGGCAGCAGAGCTAGCTAAAATGAACTGTGCTTAAAAGTGCTTAAGGAATAGTTCAACTGAAATAACTCCTCAGCGGCTGGTGTCCCTTCATCAGATTCCCTTTATTTACCAACTCAATTAAGTGCTTCAGGTACAAAGTCAGACCTGACACTCCTCAATATATAAACAGATGGGACTCCCTGGGCAGACAAAGTTACTCCTAAAGGCCAACCACATAGGCCTTGTTGAGGTCATTACACCCCTCCCCACTCAGTCCAAGGAACCTTGGCAGTACGTGTACCTCAGCGCCGGGTCAGGTTCCTCCAACTTGGTGTTCGACATGGGCGGGGTGTATCATCTCTTATGATTTGAACACCGGAGTTCTAGTTCGCTCCATTCCTCGGGAGGCAAAGGAGCAGCCATGGCTTTGCCACAGTGTCCATTTTGGACTCCCTAGTCCCAACTATGAGTGATGGAGAGCTGGGTGGTTTGGGAGGACTTGGTTTGGTTCTCAGCTTGCTGGGCATTGTTGGCTCCTGAACAAACTGTGATTTCAAGACCCATATCTGGGCCAGATGTTTTTTCTGGATGGCCTCACCCACGCGTACTGTGTAGGATATTGTCTCGTCCCAGAGTCACTGTTCATGATAGCCATATGGGACCCTTAGTGTAATTCACTAGTACCTTTTCACCAGCTGCCAATTGTCTCTCCTGGCCGCTGTTGTGGCCTCTGCATTGGGCTTCTTGCTGCCATTCCAGCTTACCCCGCCCAGGCTTGGAAAGATCAAACTCAATCTAGTGCGGAGTCATCTACCCATGAGCAATTCTGGGTGCTATTTCCATAGTGCGGGGGCAGGGGCTGGAGGGGGTGGGAGGTAGCAGTGGGGCAGGGGGGCTTCTCCTATAATCAAATAACCAAATGGAGAGCGTGGTGTACATTAAGACTGCCAGCTGTTTTTTTAAACCAGCTTTTAAAGTTTGCACCACTCTCTGCAAGGCCGTTTGAAGATGGGATGCTACACTGCTGTCCTGATATGTTGAATCCCATTTGACTTCATGAACGTGGTTGGCAAAAGATGGTCCATTATTAGAGATCAGCACCTCTGGAATCCCATGTGTCGAAAAGGAGGTGCGAATTTTCTGTTATTGTTGTGGTTGCCAAATGCACGCTACGGACGTCCATCCACATAGAGTGGGCATCCACTATGACTAGAAACATCAAGCCCATGAATGGGCCTGCATAATCCATGTGCAGCCTAGTCCTTTGTCTCCCTGGCCATTCCCATGGGTGTAGGGGAGCTGCTGGTGGCAACCTTTGTCCTTGCTGGCACCGACCCACAAGTGCCACTATGTCTGCGTCCATTCCGGGCCACCAAACATAGCGATCAGCTCTCTTCTACTCCAATACAGATAGAATTGGGGCAGTATTGGCCTTTCTGCTTCTCCTGTCAGCATTAATTGTTTAACTTCTGCAAGGACCGGGTCCTTTTGCATCTAAAGCCGTATATTATGCACGGCCGCTGGAAGGGTATCCAGAAAGTTTATGGTCATTGCCGTTTCTTCTACTTGTGGTAAAATCAATGGGGTCTGCTAAAGGCAGCCTACTCAAGGCATCTGCATTTGCCACATGGCTTCCCATCTGGTGTTCCAACTGATAGTTGTGGGCAACTAAGAATAATGTTCACCACTGGATACAGGCCGATGCTATTGGTGGCACCGCTTTGTCCTCCTGGTAGCCCCAGTAGCAGCTTGTGATTGGTGTTAATCACAAATTTCCACCCATAAAAATATTGATGGAATTTTTCCACTCCCAAATATTACCGCCAACCCTTCTTTTTCAATGTGGGCTACTTTCTCTGCCATGGCCAAGGTCTTGGAGGCATATGGTATTGGGCGTTCCTCTCCATTTGGCCATCTATGTGCCAAAACTGCCTTGATGCCACACGGAGACACATCGCAGGTTAGCACCAAGTCTTCTAGGATCATAATGTGCTAAGACATTCGACAATGACAGCTGTTGCTTTATTTTCTTAAATTCCAAGTTTTGATGGGCGGACAATCCCCAATGTTGACCTTTTTTTTTGCGGTTGATGTAGCAGAATGAAGATGGAGGCTCGGTTTAGTATAAATTTTCCATAGTACGTCACCAGCCCTAGAAACGATTGAAACTTCTGGATGGATTTGGGAGCCAGGACATCTTTAATCACCTGCATCCAGTCCTCCAAAGGATATAGACCCGACTTGTCCACTTTGTAGCCCAACTAAACCACTTGAGGTACCAGGAAGACAAATTTCTCCCTTCTTAGGCGCACGCCAGCCCTTGAACAACCGCTAAGGACTTCCTCCAGGTTCTCTAGGTGTTCTGCCTTTGTTTTACCTGTAATGAGAATGTCATCCAGACAATTGGCCATCTGGATGCTCTCCATTGTTCTCTGGAAGATCGAACAGGCTGACAATATACCAACAGGTAACCTTGTGTATTATTAGAGGCCCTTTAGAGTATTGATCATGGAATATTTCTCATCCTCGACCAGCTGCAACTGCAATCAGTATGACTCATATTATTACAAGAATAAGAGTCCCCTGCTAACTTCACATATAAATTCCCGATCCAGGGAATTGGGTATTTGTCCAGCTGTGAATAATGGTTTATTATTTGTTTAAAGTGCACAAAAACGGACTGAACTATCTAGCTTCAAAATCGGCACACTCGATGCTGCCCATTCTGTGAACTGGGCAGATTTTATGATATCTACACGTTCCAGTCTTCTAATTTCTGTTTCCACTTATTCCCTTAAAGCAAACAGTACAAGGCGGGCCTTGCAAAATCATAGGACTGCATCCTGGTCAATATGTAAAGTCGCCTTGGCTCCTTTTATGGTTCCTAGCTCTTCTTGGAAAACGTCCGAATATTTGAGCAGGACTTCAATCGAGCAACCACTTTCTAACTGGAAAACGTTTATCCAATACAGGTGGATTTCTCTCAACAAGTTTAGTCCCATCGGGCCTCAGCCCTCCACTACCATTAATAGTAATCAAACCAGTTGCCTTTTGTAAGCGACAGGAACAAAGATTATATTCACAATTCCTAAAGTGGTTCCCCTGTATATGTTTTCAGTCTTGCCTAAATCTTGACTAAAGTTAAGGGTTGGAGTCCAGTGTGAATTTTACTGAACATTGATTCTCCGACCACCGTCTATCTCCAAGAAACTAGATGTCCATTTAATCTTAGAATCATAGAAGAATCCTTACAGTGCAGAAGGAGGCCATTCAGCCCATTGAGCCTGCACTGACAACAATCCCACACAGGCCCTATCCCCGTAACCCCACATACTTAACCTACTAATCCCCCTGAAATTAAGGGGCCATTTAGCATGGCCAATCAACCTAACCTGCTCGTCTTTGGACTGTGGGAGGAAACCAGAGCACCTGGAAGAAACCCATGCAGACACGGGGAGAATGTGCAAACTCCAGAATTGAACCTGGGTCCCTGGCGTTGTGAGGCAGCAGTGCTAACCACTGTGCCACCCTGTTGCCCACATAATGTTGGTTATCTTAATTGGATCCGATCATTTCTATGCAGTTTAATCGTTCCACGTCGGATGTAGGTGGACCTTCCAGGGTGTGCCTACGTGTCGTTTTCCTAAATCTAGGTCTTGGAGGCTTACTTTCATGCTCTAACTCCACATATTGGCAGCAATTACAATGCCTTGCCAGACTAGATTCTGAAGGGACTGTTGACTTTCTAGTCAAAGTTTGGCTTTGTTTTGAGGCTGTACTGTGGGCATTTACTTGTATCCAGATACTTCCTGAGGGAGGCTATGTAATTGCCTGCGCTCAAGTGCTGATCCTCAAACTCAGTTAAACTGGTTTGGGTGTCCACTTTCATCAGGATACCTTGCAACACATATGCTCCACATGCAGTATTTTCCAATGATAAGGCCAGCTGTAGCACCTGTTTGAAGTCCAGTTGGGCTTTGACTAACAGGCATTTTTGGATAGTTACATTCTTTAGCCTGGACACCAAACAGTCTCTAAGCAGCTCATTAAGCTTCAACCCAAATTCACATGCTTCCATCAATTGTATCAACCTTGTTCGGAAACCTGTAACAGACTGCCCCATCTCCCGGAGGACTGAGTAAAACCATTACCTTCTCAGGGTCAGAGGTGGTTTAGGGTCATTATATTCCCTCACTAGATCCGCCAATTCTTGGAAAGGTTCAGTATCTGGTGACTCTGGGAAAGTTAAGCTGTGAATAACAGCAAATGCTTACCCCAAGTGAAGTCAGCTGTTAGTGAGCAAGTTCCTTAAGGTCATTCTGTTTCCTCGTCGCCAATGAAATAACTCCTCAGAGACAGGTGGAACGTCAGCAGATTCCCTTTATTTACAAACTCAATTCCACTCCTAAGATTTCTTCAGGTACAAAGTCAGAATCCAGAGTGACAATAGCCCTGGCACTCCTCAGAAAATATATATATACACAGGTGAAACTCTCTGATTGGGCAGGCAATCATCACCGCTCTTTTTGGCCAACCAAATAAACTAAATCAAATTAACGAAGGGACAAATTAAAATGGGCAGCTGCCAAAAGGAGAGAACCGCCTGAAACAAAGGACAGCAGGCAATCATCACCTCAATCAGGGAGCTCATACCGCAAGAGGTCAACCTCATGGGCCTCGTTGTGGTCATTACATCAACAGCAGTTCAGTGGCAGATACATAAAAGGATATTTCAGAATACATCGAATGGATGCATTCTAATGAAAAAGAAAAATTCCAAGGGGAGAGCCCATCACCTGTAGTTAATCCATGGTTATTGTCATCCGTGGTTGACTAAAAAAGTGAAAGGAGTAAATAGGAGTAAACCTAATGATATAGCAAAGACAAATGGCAGGTCAGAAGATTGGAAAGAATATAAAGAACATCAAAGAATGACAAGACAATTAATGAGGAGGGAGAAACTAGACTCTGAAAGAAAGCTAGCTTGTAATATAAAGATGGATAGTAAGAGTTTCTACTGATATTTTAAAAAGAAAAGTTAACAAAGTGAGCATTGGCCCTACGGAAAGTGTGTCTGGGGAATTGATAATGGAAAATAAGGCAATGGTAGATGAATTAAACAGGTATTTTGCATCAATCATCATCATAGAGGACACAAGTAACTGTAATAGCTGTAAATCAGGAAATAGAATGGAAGGAGGAACTCAGGATAATTGCAATCACCAGGGAAGTGGTATTGAGTGAATTGTCGGGTCTGCAGACTGACAAATCCCTGGTCTGATGGACTTCATCCGAGGTTCTTGATAGAAGTGGCGAATGAGATAGATAATGCATTGGTTTTAATTTTCTAAAATTCTCTAGGTTAGGAGAAGGTTCCATTGGATTGGATGACAGCGAATGTAGCTCCTTTATTCAAAAAAGGAGGGAGTCAGAAAGCAGGAAACTACAAGCCAGTTAGCCTAACATCTGTCATAGGGAAAATTTAGAAGTCATTATTAAAGATGTTATATAAAGCAGGGCACTTGGAAACATTTGAGGCAATCAGAGTCAGCATGGCTTTGTGAAAGAGAAATCATGTTTAACCAATTTACTAGATCTCTTTGAATGTTGTGAATGTACTGTACTTAGATTAGGTATTTGATAAGATGCCACATCCAAGGTTCATGCGGAAATAAAAGTACCTGGTGTAGGGGGTAAGATATTGGCAGAGAAAGAAGATTGGCTAGCTAACCGGAATCAGAAAGTTGCCATAAATGGGTTTTTACTGGTTGGCAGGATGTGATGAGTGGTGTGCTGGGACCTCAACTTCAACAATTCATATTGTGGGCGCCATGGCCTCCGCGGCAGAAATCGGTGTGGAGCGGAATCATTTATTTAAATTAGAGTTTAAATACGATTTAAATGCCATTAGCAGGCCCGGAACTGAAATCTGGGGGTGGGGATCGAGGCTGGCCCGGGCATGTTTGGGGGGGCCAGCAATCGGGCCATGAGGGGGTTGCATGGCCAGCAATGCAGAGATCATGGGGCTAGTCAGCGATCGAGATGGCCAGTGATCAGGAGGCTGGCAGACAAGGGCCACTGCGCATGCGCCAATCTCGGTGCTGACAGATCGGCGCATGCGCAGTGGCCCACTCAGCATTATACTGCTGGCCTCTCCAGCAGAAATAGGCAATGCCCCCTGATTTTTGGACTGATTTATGCTAGTATATTCTGCAGTGCACAGAGTGTGGGAGATTCATTTTGAAACTCCCGCTGAAAAAACCAGCATGATCTACTCCAGTTTTTATGCAAATTCAAATTTTTGGGGAGAATCACCCCCCAAGATATCACTCGTTTAAGATGGAAACAAAGATAATTTTTTTCTCTCAGAGGATTGTAAGCCTCTTTGAATATTTTTAAGGCAGAACTGGATAGATTATTCATTAAGAAGGGGGTGAAAAGTTATTGGGGGTAGACAGGAATGTGGGGTTGAGATTACAATGAGATCAGCCATGACTTATTGAATGGCAGAGCAGGCTCCAGGGACCAAGTGGCCTACTCCTGTTCCTAAATCATATGGAGAGGTTAAAAGCGTTAATGGTGTAAACCCAAAAGAACAAAGAACAAAGAAACGTACAGCACAGGAACAGGCTCTTCGGCCCTCCAAGCCTGTGCCGATCATGATGCCCTATCTAAACTAAAAAAAAGCCTTCTGCCCTTACTCAGTCTGTATCTCTCTATTCCCTCCTTATTCATGTACCCATCCAGATGCCTCTTAAATGTTGCTAATGTGCCTGCTTCCACCACCTACTCTGGCAGCACGTTCCAGGCACCCACCATTCTCTGCATGAAAAACTTTCCTTTAAACTTAATCTCCCTTAAACTTTCTCCCCTCTCATATTGAACCTATGTCCTCTTGTAATTGACACTTCCATCCTTGGAAAAAGCCTCTGAATATCCCCCCTGCCTATGCATCTCGTAATTTTGTAGACTTCTATCGGTCTAATGGGACAAATAAAGAATTGAAGTGTTTTGAGGTGTACATGGCAGGATCCTGAATAGCTGTTTTCAGAAAGCAAATAAAAAGAAATAGATGAGAACAGAGAAAAAACAATAAACCAAGCAATGAAAAAGAAAACAAAATCTGGGAAGAGGTTACAATCTAAAATGTTTCAATTCAAAGTTGAATCCCGAAGGCTGTAAAAAAGATAAGTGAAAAGATGAGGTACTGCTTTTCGAATTGGCATTGAGCTTTATTCATATACTGCACGAGGCTAAGACCAGAAAGGGAGCAAGATGGAGAATTAAAATGACAGAGAACCAGAAGTCTGGGGTCATACTTTCAAAATGAAGAGTGGTGTTCTACAAAGTGTTGTTGGAAGGCTGTTGGGGGGACTGAAGAAGGGAACAAGGCATCAAAGAGGACAAGGGAACCCACTTGAGATTTTTGGAGTGAGAGAATAGAAAGAGCAGAAGTGCATGAAATATAACAGAGGTATTTTCGAGGTATCTGCTAACCATGTTGGCAGGGAGTTGAGGGAGGAAGAATCCTCAGTTGTAGAAAAAGGAAGCCATATCAGGAGCACTAGTATGGAAGGTTGCATCATCAGAACAGATATGACAATTTCTCTCTCCACAGCTGCTGGCAGACATGCTGAGTATTTCTGGCATTACTGTTTATTTTTCAGATTTTCAGCATCTACAGCATTTTGCTTTTGCATTAGACCTTAATTTTCTTTCAGGAATGCCAAACTTGAAGAATTTCTGCCTTTCTTTCTTTCTGTTGGGAGTTCCATTTGTCTCTTCAACTTTGTTCACCTTCAATGCTTTCTATTTCCTTTCTCCTGTTCGATCAGACATGTATGAAAACTTATTTTCACAGCCATATTTTCTTCCTTAGTCCCTTCTCTGTCACATCTGTTCTGATGATTCAACCTTCCACAGTAATGCTTCCAGGTGAAACAGTGATTTACTTATTCTTCTTTCAATGTAGTATACTGTATTCTCTGCTCATGACCTAGTCTCCTTTATAGTGGGGAGACCAAATGCAGACTTAGGCTGGAATTTTACCGGCACGCCTGCCCCAATTCCGGGGGCGGGCGAGGCTCGGAGGACGGCATTCTCCGTTGGCCTCAGGCGGGATCGTACGAACCTCAAGCGGACGTGCCGGTAAAATTCCGCCCTAAGTTCCTGACTTCATGGTACTGCTCCATTCAATCAGTAAGTGTGACCCCAAGCTACTAGTTACCTCCCATTCTAATTGTCTACCTTGCTCCCAATCTGACCTTTTTCTATTTGGCCTCCTACCATAACCCAGCGAAACGCTTTTCAACCTTCTGGGCTCAACACTGAGTTCCACAATTTTACATCATACCTTCTGCTTCCATTTTGTTTCATTTTCTTCGCTGGATTGTTTTTTCTCTCTTGTTTCTCTATTTATTTTTCTTTGATTTCTGATTCAAGATCCAGCCAATAAATCATCGTCGAGGTACATCTTTTGTTTCTCTACTTGTCCCAGTATCACACCCTTTGGCTTTATATCATTAACTATTTTGTCAGTCTCGCCTCCTCTCCATCATATCAGAGCCACTTTCTTTTGTTTCCCCCTCTCCCAATCTTGTCGCTTGCTCAAAACCTATTGGGCAAAATGTGGAAGATCAGAAGGATCTTGGGGTCCGGGTTCATAGGACGCTCAAAGCAGCGTCGCAGGTGGAGGCTGTGGTTAAGAAGGCGTATGGAATACTGGCCTTCATCAATAGAGGAATTGAGTTTAGAAATCGGGAGATAATGCTGCAGCTGTATCGGACCCTGGTCAGACCCCACCTGGAGTACTGTGCCCAGTTCTGGTCGCCTCATTACAGAAAGGATGTGGAAGCCATAGAAAGGGCGCAGAGGAGATTTACAAGGATATTGCCTGGATTAGGTGGCATGCCTTATGAGGATAGGTTGAGAGAACTAGGTCTTTTCTCCTTGGAGAGGCGAAGGATGGGGGGTGATCTGATAGAGGTGTATAAGATGTTGAGGGGTATTGATAGAGTGGATTCTCAGAGGCTTTTACTCAGGGCTGTAATGGTTGCCACAAGAGGTCACAGGTTTAGGGTGCTGGGGAGTAGGTACAGAGGAGATATTAGGGGTAAGTTTTTCAGTCAGAAGGTGGTGGGTGGGTGGAATCGGCTGCCGGCAGTGGTGGTGGAGGCGGATTCGATAGGGTCTTTTAAGAGACTTTTGGATAAGTTCATGGAAGTTAGTAAGATAGAGGGTTATAGGTAAGCCTAGTAGGTAGGGACATGTTCGGCGCAACTTGTGGGCCGAAGGGCCTGTTTGTGCTGTAGCTTTTCTATGTTCTATGTTCTAAAATCTTACCAAAAAAATAGCAATGTTGCTTCCAGTGAGAAAACTGGCGTGTTTCCCTCCAGAGAAACAGGGAAGTTTTCTCTCCAGATCTTACGACACTCTGCCAAAAAAAATCAAGGTGGCGTGTTTCACTCCATCATGCAGGGTGCGGGGGTGGTTCAACATGTCGGCAAATCCTGGCTGCACTGAGATCAGGGCAGCATCTTTGTAGGGTGCCCAAATCAGAACAGCAGTAAACCTCCCCCCAGTCCACCACAGAGATCTAGGTGCTCCCTTCCACGCAGCCTCACCACACCCCCCCACAACCCCGCCCCCCCCCGACTCCCCACCCCCCGCCCACCGCCTCATCGGAGTCGGCATTGAACTCCAACCCCCTGTCCTGCAATCATTGGCCCCTTCCCCCCCACCCCGTGATCATCAGCCCCTCCCCTGCCTTGTGATCATCGCCCCTCCCCCATTTCCCCCCCGCTAATCATTGGCCCCTTCTCCTTTCATAGTCAGAGCCAGCAACCACCTCTCCCCTGCCCCCCCCCCCCACCCCACCCCAAACAGCCATCGATGGCATCTCCAGCTACCCTCTGCATTCACCCGGTGCCTCATTCCTGTGGAGTGTGAAGATGGTAGTGCTATGTCCCTCCCACCCTCTTAGATAGAAACAGAAAATAGAAGCAGGAGTAGGACATTTGGCCCTTCAAGCCTGTTCTGTCATTCATTTTGATCATGGCTGATCATCAAAATCAATATCCTGATCCCACCTTCCCCCCATATACCTTGATCTCTTTAGCCTCAAGAGTTATATCTAATTTCTTCTTGAAATCACACAATGTTTTGGCCTGAACTACTTTCTATGGAAGTGAATTCCACACATTCACCACTCTCTGGGTGAAGAAATTTCTCCTCACCTTAATCCTAAGGATTAACCTCTATCCTCAAACCATGATCCCTAGTTCTGGGACCCCCCCCCACCTTCAGGTACATTCTTTCGGAATCTACCTTGTCTAATCCTGTTAGAATTTTATAAGTTTCTATGAGATCCACTCTCACTCTTCTAAACTCTAATGAATATAATCCGAAACAATTTCGTCTCTCCTCAAAAGACAGACCTGCCGTCCCAGGAATCAGCCTGGTAAACCTTCACTGCACTCCTTCTATAGCAAAGACATCCTTCCTCAGATAAGGACACCAACCCCCTGTATAATTGCAGTAAAACATCTCTATTCCTGTACTCAAATCCTTTTACTATGAAGGCCAGCCCTAAGGGCATTCCCTCTGCTGCGATATGGACAGGATCTCAGGAAGGAGGGCAATAGAAGCATTGCCTGCATACCAGGCCTCACAACCCCTTTAAAGCTATGGCTGCCCCACATGAAGGGTTGGTAAGGCCTGGAAGTGACTCTTCCTGACCCCTCTCCTTGAAATGGTGATCCTGGGACCCATTGTCCTGGCCCCAAGTTGAACTTATCTGTGCCCCTGAATCCTTTCTGGTGCCCTCTGAGCAGTGCACACCATGGAAGGTGCTGGTTGCCTGAGCACTCACCTCAGAAATCCCCCTCGGATGTGAAATGGCCAGGTTCATACTTATGTAGACCTGTTATAAATGGCGCCAGCATGACGTCAAGCTGACACCCACTGAATTACCGCTGAGGGGGAAGTCCCGGAGAGAGTGTTCACTAATGACATTCTAATATATTAAAATGAGCTTTCTGCAGAGCCGCGGTGTGCTTCACGCCACTTGGTGTGGGGCCAGTAGGATTAGAACTCGGAAACTTGTCGGCACATATCACACTCTCCACATTTTGAGCACATGGCGCCATTCCCGCAGACGGAGAGTGCAGGCTCAAAATCACCCCTTCTCTCTCGCCAGAAAAGCCTGAAGGATCAGAAAACAACTTTTTAAAAATTCAGTTTTCTGTTTTTTTTAGTTAGAGCGGTTGGTGGGTTTGGTGATATTGTTGACCTCAGCACCCAAGCTGCTTGATGCTTCTAAGCCATCAGATATTAAAAAGTGTTGCTGTGTAGAGAACAAAATTGAATTCCCCTTTCCATGTCAATTAACCTTACAACACAACTCATCAAGGCACACTCATGAAGAATACCTACTCAGGTGAGGTGTTGGAGGCAGGGACCCCAAGAAACTCACCATGCTACGGCAGGCGGGTCCAAAATGAGCAGTGAGTGCTGAACAGTTGGAAGTGGCATTTTACAGCTGAGACGTTAAACTGTCTGACTGGCTGCATACAAAAAATCTCCTGGCAGTCACTCCCTTTCAAGAGACTAAATCAAACCAATACCTGATTTCTGCGCTTGATGTTGCTGGAACAAAGGGCAGGGAGAGGAAGATTGGGCACTGGGGAGGGAGTGGTGGGGAGTACGATTCAGGATCAGCAGCTTCAGCATTCTCAAAGCAATGAGGATGGATAGCTGAGAGATGGGATACACTCTCCAATGATATCCTTGTAAAAACGTCACCTCTTGTAGCTTTTAGATTTGCCCTTCTGTGCTTGTAGGGTTATAATATGTGGGCTACTTTCCCCAAAGTGCTGCAGGTTTCAGTCGTCCAGGATGAGTACAATGAATGCAACACGCTTCCAGGGAGAGGAATAGTGACACGGTTCTAGCTCTCAGAGTCACCAGATTTCATTGCTGGCAGTTAGTTTTCAACATTGGTTATAAAGTGAGAGGGGTGGGGAGAGAGAAACGATCGAGATGCATGTTCATTTTAATGCATAATAACCCTTCTCTTTGTAGGCAGCATGGCAGCAGGAAAAGATTTCAAAAACCAACTGAGTTGAACTGAACAATGACAGGGAGGATGGGGGATGGAACACGAGGCAATGAGGATGCCTTTTCATTGCGGTGCTACTCACTCAGAGGGGACTGGGTAGGAAAGAGGGTGGTTTTGATATTTTCTTGAAGCTTCAACCCTTCTTGTATGTGTTAATAGAGTTTGGGGCTGGCACTGTTTTCCAGAAGAATATGGGAATTTACCCTGCATCCTGCTACTCATTAACCAGCATCACAAAAACAGGTTATCCAGTAAAGGTCATGTTTGTTTGTGGAAGCTTCCTACATGCAACAGTGACTGCATCTCAACAGTACTTTATTGGCTGTATTGTTATTATTGATGACCATCAGATGTCTCAGCATTAGTACATTTTCAGTCTTACTTTTAGAGTCTCCGGCATGGAGACGGAAGAGAGATCGAAGATCAAAGTCACAGATTAGATTAGCCTGGAGACCGCTAGTCGTGAAACTTCATGATGACCCTCCCCCCCTCACCCATACCACCTAACATACTACAAGAATGTTATTGCCTACTTCATATATTGATGCATTTGAAAGGACAATAAATAAGTTGGAGGTGAACTCGGGTGTAAATGAACTTTTTTTATAGGATTGAGCTTAATCACGGACTTCAATCTCTACCCTGAATATTTGATCTATTCAGAACATGTTATATTAACAATAAACATTGGATGGTTTAGACTATAGTAATTATCGCTGCGGCTTTTTCCAATCCGAGAAATTGGTAACAAATTGAACAACATGAAACGAGCTAAAGTGTCAATACTGAGATGAAACACAGTGCAGGATCAGTAATATCAGAAGGGTCATTGTCTTCCTTTCTCTCTCCACAGAAGCTGTTTCATCTGCTGAGTATTTGCAGCGTTTATGCTGATACTTAAAACATTTAAACAGGACAGATCCGCATTCAATCTACAAAAATAGGTTCTGTCCAATTAAATTATTTAATTGGTTGTGATTGCTCTGTGTCCCGTCCCAGAGCCAGTCGAAAGTTCATCGCCGAAAACCTCTGACCTCGTCTGTGGCTGGGATTCTCTGATGCTGTAGCAGTGAATGGAGTTTTGACTGAGCACCAAAGTCTCCGTTCCTGCTGGCAGCAGGGTAGGACACATGAGATTGGAGAACCCTGCCCCATGTTTTTCACAAAATGAGCTGCTCAATAGAAGTTCCTCTAACTTTGAATTGAACTCAAAACCTTGGCATTGCAAATCCTGATGTGGAGATGCCGGCGTTGGACTGGGGTAAGCACAGTAAGAAGTCTCACAACACCAGGTTAAAGTCCAACAGGTTTATTTGGTAGCAAATACCATAAGCTTTCGGAGCACAGCTCCTTCGTCAGATGGAGTGGATATCCAGATATCTGACGAAGGAGCAGTGCTCCGAAAGCTTATGGTATTTGCTACCAAATAAACCTGTTGGACTTTAACCTGGTGTTGTGAGACTTCTTACATTGCAAATCCTGCCATGAATGTACCATGTGCTAACCAACTGTGCCACGAGAGCAAAGCAGCGCTCATTTGCATACACGTGTTTAAGTTGGACCATCTTGTTAGAGGCACTGGCGGGATTTTCTAACCATTCCATCTGCATAATCATCTGGTTCCACCGATGTCAAGCCCCCGACACGGATTCCACGGCGGTGGAGGGTGCGAACAACAGGAAACAAAGCTGTCAGCAGTGGGACCAGAAGATCTCGCTGGTGTGCCTCTTCTGCCACCGCAAAGGTGTGTCTCAAAGGTGTGCCTCTTTTGCCACTGCAAAACACCCTGCAAGGGAGGTGGGGGCAGAAAAGCCCACCCACTAAGCTTTTTCGATTGAATGGGGAGAACTGAGGTTTTATGATAGTGTCTAGAAGTAATTACGTGACTGTGAAAAAGCTGATGAAATAACCAGGGACTGGTTGTTTTGGCTTGTGTCTGGGGTAAGGCAAAAGTGAAGTTGAGCACAGGCTTCACTCACTGTAAATCCACTACAGACTGAAAGGCAGCTCGCACCCATAATCCATACCTCAACAGGATTCAGCTTTTTCAGGATGATGAGTGGAGAAAACCGACAAACAAAATGCTCATCTGAGCATTGATCCAGTTGCAGGGTTTGTGTAGAGGCCAGTTAGCAGCTGTTGGCCACCTTTCACATTTCCCTCACTCCTTAAAAAAATAGATGCAAATTAAATTAATGGAAGCCAATCCATGAAGAAGAATTTGCATAAATATAAGTGATTCTAATCTAAGATGTAGCTCGCAGACCTAGGCCAAACAAAGCCTCTCCTTCATTGTTAGCTCCCACTGAACGCCCACGCTCCTTTTCTTCATTCTGTGCTTTTTTTTTCGAATTCAGTGTTCGAATGAAACGCTCCTGGGACTGAAAGCCTGTTAATTGTGTGAAAAGAGACAATCCTTTTTACAATTCTCAATTCCTGGCAGCCTGCCGCATATAACAAATCATGAAGCAAATAGACCTAACTAAAACAAAGGCTTCTAATAGAACAAAGCCACTTATTTTCTTCCTTCATCCACATTTTATTAACAATAGTTACTGCCCATGGCCAGTTTATTTGCACACTTTTCCAATGCCACGTTCTAGTTGTACGAGATTAATGCACATGAAAATATAGGATGCATTACAAGTTCTCAAACAGGACAACTCATATAATTACAAATACTTACAGTAACCAATGGATCAGGTATCAAGTCAAGTCAGAATTGGACAGCCCAAAATACTGAAACTATGGCCGAATGAAGGCACCAAAGATCTTATCACCAGGGATGAATGTAGAGGAGGGGAGGTGCCCCCACTTCGGTAGGTGGTGGGACCCAATACCACATTTTAAAACAGCAATCAATTAAATGGTTGCTGACAGAACTGACAGAAAGGCTAGTCAGGCAGGACCCGATGAAAGCTGTGGTGGGGGAGGAAAATCGCTGAGGTCAAGTAGCATCGGTGGCCATTGTCACGGGAGAGCCATTCGTAGGCCAGCATGCCCAAAGAGGAGAGTCCACCTCTCACTGGCAAAATAAGGGCAGAGGCAGTAAGAGGCCCTTATTTGGTCATCTGCCATTTTTCCCGCCACTGACAGAATGGCATGCCGAGGGAAGGTATTGAGCATGGCAGCCAATGCCTTCCCATGCCATTTTGCCAGCCTTTCTACCTCCAACCTGCCCTCAAGGGGCCCAGAAATCCCAGCCCGTGTAATTTTATGGCTCAAATCAGAATTTGAAGAGAAGGAAACCTTGGGACCCTGAGACGCCACTTAATTTTCTTTGAAGACTCCATACATCAATGCACCCTCATCTTCCAGGTGCAGCCCCAGAAGTGGTCACCGCTCCTGGTAATGGTGCTAAGCTGCTGACCTTCTGATTTGCCTGGCAGCTGTATCCTGTGTGTCACGATCACTACAATACCACTATCCAGCCCTTGATCCATCACATTCTGTTCCTCAAAACCTTCATTGCAAAACATAAGAGTACTTGTGGTACAAGGTGCCTCATTTACTTTTAACAGCTGCTCAGAGTCTGAATGAAACTTAATAGTTCGATTGCTATATACAATAAGTATTGTCTTACCATCATAACCTATTACCTTACCAGGGCCTTTCCATTCCCAATGACTCTCCCTTTAGCAATTAATTAAATCTACTGAATTAAATTCTGTCCCCAATTATCTGATAAGATGCTTCAGTGCTCTCTGAATCATTTCCAACACCTCAGTTCTGATGAAAGCCTGTCTCTCTGCATGTAAAGCATTCAAACTTGCACAAAAAATAAAGCAATTGAGGTATCTTCTAGAGCAAGGGACTATCACACAATACAGATGGCAATATGAGATTTTGCCTACAGGCTAATTCATAGGAACTATACCCTCCAACCATCTGGAGTGATTTTTTTTCCATGTCAACTTGTAATTGATCAACTTGATCAGTTAAAGTGTTATGTATGTACATGATTCCTTTTATAGAGTCAATTGCTGAGACGATTTTCAGTTCCACTATTTATGACCGTGACGTTTATGGTTTCATGATGTTAATGGCACATGTTTATGATTGCTCTCCATCATCATAATCAGAAACTTGGCTGGGTCCAAAGCCTGGACCCTAGCCATTTTTCCATGATTTTGTTTATCAGAACACATTTCTCCTTTCAATGCATTATGGTCAAAAGACCATATGTTCACCAGAACTATAAAATGTAGAATTTTGTAGATTTCTACCTTTATCCCATACCTTTACATTCTTTACCTTGTTAAAGTCAGATGGTCGGCGTTGTAAAGTGTTGGTTACAGCTCAGTAGGCATGAAGAAATCATAGTCATACAAAGAACAAAGAAAATTACAGCACAGGAACAGGCCCTTTAGCTCTCCAAGACTGCACCGACCATGCTGTCCGACTGAACTAAAATCCCCTACCCTTCCGAGGACCATATCCCTGTATTCCCATCCTATTCATGTGTTTGTCGAGACATCCCTTAAAAGTCATATGTTGGTTAACTCTAAGGGAGTGATCTTACCCCCAGGCCCCGCCAGCCGATGGGTGGGGTGAGCCGGTAAGATCGCGACAGAGCAGGGAAATCAGGTTCGCGGTGGAGGGGTGGGGTGGGGTGGGGGATCAGTCTAGGAGAGAGGAGTGCTGATTGGCCGTGGAGCCCTGCGGTAGCAGGAGGGGAGTGGTGGGCCACGAAGGCCAGCTATAGTTGGGGGAGACAGTGACAGGTTTCTGCGCAATGGTGCCCTTTGCTGCTATCAGCCAGCTTTCAAGTGATTTAGGCCCCACCCACTCCCCCTGTTGACAGAATCCAAGTTTAGCAAGATTTTTTGACAAAGTCAGGTAAAATTCGATTTTTAAATCACCCAAAAAAAGTATGAATTTCTCCCGTTTTCACGCTCATTCGAGAATTAGAATTTGTTTGCTAAGACTGCCCCCTAAGTCTTTATTGACTTTTATAACTATTTACAAATTACAATAAAAGAGTCAGAAGCTACAGAAGGATATAGATAGGCTGGAAATTTGGGCAAAGAAATGGCAGATGGAGTTCAATCCTGATAAATGCGAAGTGATGCATTTTGGTAGAAATAATGTAGGGAAATAATGTAGGGAGGAGCTATACGATAAATGTTTACAGTTTTAAGCAGTGGCAGACGTACACTTTGTGGAGCCCTGCACTCACCTAAATTTCTGGGCCGCCCAATGATGTCATATCCCTCCTCCATGACATCACACCGCTCCCCCAATGACATTACGCCTCTCCCAACCCCACCCACCCTCACCCCATAGAATGTCACAAGCCACAAAAATACACAAATTGATCTCTGCTTAACTGCTTTAGTGCTTTTTAACTTGTAAAAACACACCTGCATGAATAATTGCTGAATCGAAATCCAAGCTTATCTCTTGTCAGAATGATGGTAAAGAAGGTCAATGTTGTGATTTATGAGCATTGAGGCGAGCAAACATGGAACTTGCTGATGAACAATGAGATGGAAATATCAGCTGATAACATCACTGCAGCACAGACCAGTGCAGAATAAAATGAGCCAGTCCAGTGCAGGAGCAAATATTCCAATTAACGAGATGTATATTTCAGAGTCTCATTCAGTTTCAAAAATAAAAGTCAACTTCCTTACATAAAAGTTAGATCTTTCTTATGTATAATCTCACAAAATCAAAGAAGTTATTGCCGTAAATTCACATGAGTGGAATGTCCAGTGAGACCAAGTCTAATATCAGTGGCAGGGTTTCGTTCTTTGTCTTAGAAGAGGCTTTTTCAAAGCCAGTCTTGAGAGCGATGGCGGTTAGAACCACCAGCATGTGACCAGCTGCAGCCATTACATCAGACCAGCAATGGTCCATTTTGAAAAACAGAATCTAAAGGAAATATGGAAGAGGGACAGATTTTTAAGATTTTCTTGCTTCATCCCTTGTTGGCATGGCAATTTAGATAGCTTTTCTTCCACACTTTTTCTTCACAAAATCATTAATTACACCATCGTAGGTAATTGTCTTATGTTCTTCACTCGTGTACTTTGCAAATAATGTTAACTCCTTTCAATACAGAAGAGGAATATTCACCAGAAGCATTGTGACAGGTATTATTAAATTATTTAAAATATTTTCATAATGGTTTCCACATTTGGAAAGATTGCCTGCAAACCATCATATACAAGTCTGTACAAATCAGCTGGTGATCTCAAAGTCAAAGCTCATCATTATCGATTAAATGAATGGATTGTTTCATTTCATCTTCAAAAGGATTTGTGCCTATGTTCTCCCGGTAGAATTTCTTATGCAGTGGTTTTTAGCATTCTTATCCTAACTTCTGTCTAAAAGCATGCAAAATAAATCAACAGTTTTCTTCAGAGACTCACTTCTATTCTGCAATTACACCATTATTGTGTTACAAATTACACTGACAGTCTCAATGACGATTTTCTCTTTCCCATTTAAAGTGACTTAATTGTCTCTAGTTTTATCGAAGAATATCTTCCTGCATCTGGTAAGCTTCTCATCATCAGAGGGGCCTGTATGTTTTGCAAATGTTAGTGCCTCTGCTTCTAGTGAGCTATAGTCATTTTGAAGTTCCATGACAAAATTTTAAACTGAAGCTAGCAATTGTGCAACATTCAATAAAGTTGTATCAACATTTTACAGCAATTTGCTGATGCCATTAATTTTTTGAAGTAAATTATTCCACAAAACAGTAACAACAGCAATATTGTACTTTTCAAATTTCTCTGATAAGGATTTTGCTTCAACGTTCACAGTTTTTCTGAATTTGATGGGGCTATGTCTGATAAGGTTTCCTTTATATCAACAAAGTTCATTTTCAAAGCCATATCTCCCAATATTTCTCCAGTTAGTGTACCCATCAACAATGCTTGTTTCCCTTTACTAAGGTCAGGGAACAATTTGCAAACATAACATAAGACTGCCTCAGAGTTTTCCAAACAAAATTAACCAATTTCTAATTTCTGTCATCCTATTTCTCTTCACCTCAAAAAATAGGACTTATTAGACTTCTAACCTGCTTTTGATCTCCAATCTCAAACTCTTTTCTCAATTTTTCCATATTAACTATGTTTTCTGGTTTATTTACTGCAAAATATTCTATCATACCCAGTGGAACAGATTTTGGCCATATCCAATGTCATCAGCCAAAAGAGAAAATGCTGGAAAATCTCAGCAGGTCTGGCAGCATCTGTAACGAGAGAAAAGAGATGACTTTTCAAGTCCAGATGACCCTTAAAGGGGTCATTTTCTCTTTTGGTTTCAGATTCCAGCATCCGCAGTAATTTGCTTTTACCCAATGTCTTCAGGATAGATTTCTTCCCTCACTTCAACCAAACAAAATATCTTCCATTGTCATCTCAGATTACATTTATTGTTTTACTTTTTGGGCAATGTGGATTCCCTGGACATCAGCAACTCTAAGTAATCAGATAATTCACCCATACTTTTGATGGATGAGGATTAATGTGCATTTTGTACGCTGTTCAATACTTCGAACTTCTTAAAGTAAAATGACGAAGTGCCTTTTTGCCTAGTTTTGTCTTCTTGCTTCATCTTCAATTTTCTGCATTTTTGACTGCCAGATTGATAGTGTTGCTTCATATTGACTGATCTTGCTTGATTTTACACCCTCCCCTTAGGCCCTGCCTCTATCATGGCCCCAACCCCACCCTTTGACACTGCCCGTTGACTGGTGGGCAGTACCAGAGGACTCGATGGGCAGTGCCAGACTGGCAGTGCCAGGGTCCCAGGCTGGCAGGGCCAGGCAGGCACTGCCCAAGAGGCACTGCCCCTCCTGCCCCGACCACCTGGCTTCTCAATGGCCTCCGGTCCCACCAGCAAGGCCATCACGTCAGGTCCCCATTGGTGGGGACCATATGCAATCCTCGCAAGTGAAGATCCTTACTGGCGAGGCCATTCAGGCAAATGAAGCCGGACGATTCCATCCCGGGCTCACTATCAATATTTAAAAACAGATTAAAATATTTAAATCAACCTTTCCCGTGTGCAAGGCTGATCACGCCGGCAATCTAGGGGCAGTAAGATCGTGAGAGGCGAGAAACCGGGCACAAACCTAGTTTTTTGCTTCTCTCACAATCTTACCGGCTCGCCACTTCAATCAACCAGCATGACGAGCCAGTAAAGTCACCCCCAAATTATTCATTTAGAACTGTACCTGCATCCTCAGGCTCCACACTCAAATTACCAATGTGGTCCTTAATGGGCCCTACTCTTTCCCTCGTTATCCTTTTCTCTTTAATGTACTTGTAAAGCAACTTAAAATTTTCCTTTATTTTACCTGCCAGCATCCTTTCATGTCTCCTTTTTGCTCTCCTAATATATTTTTAAAATATTCCTTTGCATATTCTATACTCGAGGACTTTTTGCTGTTTTGAGCCCTCAGTATCTGCCATATGCCTCCATTATTCCCGTATATCTCTCGATATCCAGCGTTCACTGGATTTATTGGTCCAGCCTTTTTTCTTTAATGGAACATGTTGGCACTGTCCTCTCCCTATTTCCTCCTTGAATGTGCCCCACTGTTTTGTCACAGATTTACCTAAGAGTGTCTGCTTCCAGTTCACTGGCCAAATCATATCTGATCTCATTAAAATCAGCCTTCCCCCGGATTAGAACTTTGATTTCAGGCCCATCCTTGTCCTCTTTCAAAACAATCTTCTATCAATGCTATTATAAGGAATTTCAGATTAGTTGCTGATTGATTTCCATGTGTTGCTATAATTGTGCAAGCCTCTGGTGCTTTTGAGAGTTCCTTGAAGTTGTTAAAATATACAGGGCGTGGTGTGGCAGGAATGAAGGATTTGGTCCTATCTCTGAGGCTTTTGCACAACCCAGTTGGTCTGAGAAATGAGGGCCATAGTTGGAACACATCATGTTATGGAGAATGAGCAGAGAGAAAGCAGAACAGGGCAAGTTACTAGCAGATGTGACAATTAACTTTTATGTCACCCTCCTTCCAGATTGGACCCAGAGATATTTGTGACATCAGACAGTTTGCCTTCCACTGTTGTGTAAGAGAGGTTACTGTTATTCTCTATTCAAAGAGAGCTGCTTTGCCTGCTGCTCTCTTGTCAGAGAGCAGCAGGCAAAGCAAGTACACTGCTTCATGAAAATTGCAGCCTTCCCCATGGTGCAAAATGCCATTTGCTGTATTCACAGTACTTTGTGAGCAGCGAACGTCAGCTCTGAGATGTTCCACAATCAAAGGATTCCATTCCCTCTTTGCTCAGCTGGTATTCAAACATACATAGCACATCATGTATGCCAATGCTCAAAATCCTGGCATCAGTCATGATGCCTTCAATCTCCAGCAAACCATTCACTCTGCATTTGAGTGACCAAAAGGCAAAACCAGAGGCTGGCTTCTAGATAACAGGAGCTATCTATTCATCACATGGTTGATGATTCTGGTTGCAATGTACACACAAGTATGCAGCATGCACACAATGAAGGGCGTGATGCGAGATGAAATAAGGTTGAGCAGACCATTGGCATTCTGATGCAACACCTCCGCTGCTTGGACTGCTATAGAAGACACCTGCAATACTTGGCAAAACAGCTTTCAAGATTCATGGTGGTCTGCTTTATGCTGCACAGAATTTGCCATTAACTATATGATGAGCAGATGAGGAGGAGGAGCAAGAGAAGGAGCCAACGTAGATTGCTGTTTTCTGGCTGGGATGTCCATGAAAAGCTTATCTGGCTGCAGTCCTTATCTAAGTCCTCTGCAGGATCTTTGCCTTTGTACTGAACTTGCACCTTGCTCCATATTACTTATACCCATTCTATGATCACGTGACAGTTTTAAATTTGAGGTGTTGAGAAGCCAACATAGGTCAGCAAGGAGATTGGTGATTGCCAAGCAGTGCTTGTTACAGGACAGGAAATTGGTGACAAGAGTTTTGAATGAAGCAGCTTATTCTGAACTATGGAAGTGCTCAGTGGGCTTGGTGACACCAGTGAAGAGAGAAACAGAATTCATGTCCAAGACTTTTTATTTGAATGATCTGAGTCAGGTTCATCGACTTGAAATGTTAATTCTGTTCTTCTCCTCACTGGTCTGGTGTTACCAAATTTGCTGAGTACTTTCTGATTTTTGAATGGTCTAGCTTATGGATGATAGGGGCTGGAAAACCAGATAGAACAGCACTGGAATAGTCGAGTCTGGAGGTTGCAAAAGCATACGTGAGAGCTTCAGAAGTAAGGGAGCCAAGAAAGTGGCAGTGGCAGCTGATGTTCCAGATGTTGTAGGTAGGTTTTGTGAGGGGGAGGCTGTGGACCTGGAAATGGATGTAAGGCTGCACTCCCTGAACCTGAATGGTGAAGCTTAGAAATCATAGAAATCATAGAAACCCTACAGTACAGAAAGAGGCCATTCGGCCCATCGAGTCTGCACCAACCACAATCCCACCCAGGCCCTACCCCCATATCCCTACATATTTTACCCACTAATCCCTCTAATCTACGCATCTCAGGACACTAAGGGGCAATTTTAGCATGGCCAATCAACCTAACCCACACATCTTTGGACTTAGAGATATCCCATATATTGGGTCTTGACCTAATTTCCAGTAAGTGTACAAGCTGCAGAACATTACAGACAACTTGCCTGACAAAGCATTGCTCATGATCAGATTGCTGCAAGGCTAACCACAGCCCTTCAGGTAGATGAGTAGGTTGTGGGGGAGGCAGGTAATTGGTGTTGAGGTTGAGAAGATTGGTGGCTGGTGGGGGAAGAGCCTTGCACTTATGCTGCTTTCAACTAAGTATAGGTGCCTTCCTGCCACATAGAACCATGTGCACCCTGTGCAAGGCCAGCAAGGACAGTGAAGATTGTGAAGGGACATACGAAAATCTGTGGGTTCTGCAAAAATCACAGGAGATTCCGAGTTGTCTGGCAGGCTTAAAAGTAGATTAATCACCAGGGCAGGTTGAAATGTATCACAAGCTATTGAGTGAGCCAAGGAAGGAAATAACAGGGGTGCTGGCAATAATTTTCAATTCCTCTCTGGCCACAGGAGAGGTGCCAGAGGACTGGAGGACAGCCAATGTGGTACAATTATTCAAGAAGGGAGGAAGGAATAAACCAGAAAACTACAGGCCAGTCAGTCTAACCTCATTGATGGGGAAGTTATTGGAAGCAATTCTGAGAAACAGAATTAATCTGCATTTGAAGACGCAGGGATTAATCTAGAACATTCAGTATGGTAAGGGTCATGTCTGACCAACTTGATTGAATTTTTTGAAGAGGTGTGACCAGGTGTGTAGATGAGAGGAATGCATTTCACGTAGTCTTCTTGGACTTCAACAAGGCTTTTAACAAGCTCAAAAATTGGAGCTGATTGTGAAAGTAAGAGCCCATCGAATCCAAGGAAATTTGGCAAATTGGATTCAGAATTGGCTGAGTGGCTGGAAGCAGAGGGTGATGGTTGAGGGGTGTTTTCAAGACTGGAAGTCTGTTCAGTGGGATCCTGCAGGGATCAGTGTTGGGGACCTTGCTATTTGTGGTTTATATAAATGGTTTAGACTTGAATGTAGGAGGGTTGATCAGTAAGTTTGTGGATTATACAAAAATTAGTAGGGTTGTAATTAGTGAGGAGAAAAACCTTAGATTACAGGAGGATATAGGTAGGCTGGTCAGATGAGCTGATCACTGGCAAATGGAATTCAATCTAGATAAGTGTGGGCTGATGCACTTGGGCAGGACAAAAAAGGCAAGGGAATGCATGATGAATGACAGGACCTTTTGAAGCACCAAGGATGAGAGGGATACTGGTGTGCATGCACACCAGTCGCTTAAGGTAATAGGACAGGTGGATAAAGTGGTTAAGAAGGCATATGGTATATTTGCTTTTATTAGCCAAGGCATTGAGTTTAAGAAGATTATGCTGAAACTATATAAAACATTGGTTAGGCCACAGCTAGAGTATTGTGTGCAGTTCTGGAATTCACATTATAGGAGGGATATGATAGCACTGGAACAAAGAACAGTACAGCACAGGAACAGGTCCTTCAGCCCACCAAGTCTGTGCCAACACAGTTGCATTTCTAATCTAATATTTTCTTGCCTCTGCATTGTCCATATCTCTCTATTCCCTGTCTCTTCATGTATCTATCCTGATGCATCTTGAGCATTGTTACAGAATCTGCTTCCTGCTTCTCCTCTGGCAACGCATTCCAGGCATTCACTCCCCTCTGTGTGAAAAACTTGCCCTTACATCTCTTTTAAACTTTCCCCCTCTCACTTTCAACCTATGCTCCCGAGTAATTGACTCTTTGATTCTGGGAAAAAGACTCTGTCTATCCATTCTATCCAAGCGTGTTATAATTTTGTTGACCTTTATCAGGTCCCCTTTCATCCTTTCAATGAAAACAATCTAAGTTTGTTCAATTTTTCTTCATATTACATATCCTCCAAACCAGTTAACATCTTGGTAAATCTCTTCTGCACCAATTCCAATGCATCAACATTCTTCCTGTGGTGTGGCAACCAGAATTGTACACAATACCCAAATGTGGCCTAACCAAAGTCTAATACAGCTGCAACATGATTTTCCAATTCCTAACGTGCCGAGCAATGAAGGCCAGCTTGCCACATGCCTTCTTGACCATCTTGTCCACCTGAGTTGCCACCTTCAGGGAACTGTGGATTGCATGCCTGGATTCCTCTGTATGCTAATATTTCTAAGGCTCTACCATTTATTGTATACTTTCCTTCTGCAGTAGACCTTCCAAATCGCATTAACCTCACATTTGTCCAAGTTAAATTCCATCTGCCATCTTTTGGCCCAGGTTTCCAGCCGATTTATATCCTACTGTATCCTCTGACAATCCTCACTATCCGCTACTCCCCCAATTTTTTTATCATCTGCAAATTTACTCATTTGAAAGGATTTACTAACTGGAAAGGATACAGAGGAGATTTCCTAGGATGTTGCCTGGGTTGGAGAGTTTTAGTTATGGAGAGAGATTGGATAGACTGGGGTTGTTTACCTTGAAGCAGAAGTGACTGAGGGGGGACATGGCTGAGATGTATAAAATGATGAGAGGCATAAATAGAGCAGACAAGAAGAAACTATTCCTCTTGGTGGAGGGATCAATGACCAGGGAGCATAGATTTAAGGTAAGGGGCAGGAGGTTGAGAGGGGATGTGAGGAAAAACTTTTTCACCCAAAGGATGGTGGGAATTTGGAACTTACTGCCTGAAAGCGACAGAGTTCCTCATAACTTTTAAGAAATATTTAGATATGCACTTGTAATGCCAAGGCATATGAGGCTTTCGACCTTGTGCTAAAAAATGGAATTAGAATAGTTAGGTAGTTTGTCTTTGACTGGCGCTGATTCGATGGATCCAATAGCCTTTTTCTGTGATGTAGACTTCTATGCCTCAATGACTTGAATTTATATAAATTATTATTAACATTTCATGTTGCTGTCAGTGAAATTTCTTTTTCCTGTATGACAAGTGATGTACTTCCAGACAGACATGCGTTTCCTGAGCGGAATTTTCCGTTCCCGACCGTAGCGAGTGGGACATGGACATGCAAAGGTCCGTTGACCTCGGGCGGGATTTTCCAGCCTTGGAGTTAGAAAATCCCATCCCCTGTATGCCACATTGGAAGCTTTGCAAGCTGCTTCACTTCAGAACAATGGACATTGAGCAGCTGAATATATAAACCAAGTTATTGGAAGCTCATTCTGGCATTAAATAGCACATGGAAGCTTCAAACAATCTGGTTCATCCAGGCACGCTGGCTGGGTCAGGGGTTGAAATCAGTAGCAAGGGTACAGAGCTTGTGGTGGGGCTTAATTCAATCCAGTGTTCAGCTGGATGACATGGTGGCTCGCCCAAGATTCGGATGGCGATTCTCCCATTCCGCTGCACTAAACAATTAGCGCATCGGACTGGGAGAATCCTGTGGTGGGCAATGCACGGGATTCATGCTTGCGTTTCTGCCACGATAGTGTCTCATCAGCTCTGGATTTCCGGCGGCGTCTGGGTGGGGAGACGGGCTAAGTATTTAAATCCTAATTTTAACATTATTTAAATGCAATTAGTGGGCCCAGGACTGAAGTCTCTGTGCCCACTAGTGACTCCACCCCCCCCCTCCCCCCACCCCGCCCCACCCCACCAGAGTGTTTCACTCCAGCGGGGTTTAAAATAGCTCCCCACTTTTGGGGAACTCGTAGCCTGACCTCGCTGGAGTGAAAGGGGGGTTATCAGGGTCCCCCAGGGGGTCAGGCAGCAGGTGTGTGGTGCCTCCTGAGCATTGGCACCTGGGCAGTGCCAGCCTGTGCTAATGCCCGGGGGCACCTAGGCACTACCCACTGGGCATAGAGTAGTGCCAAAAGGGTGGGGCATATGGGGGCGGGGCCTGGTGGCAGGGCCTGTTTGGGACAGGGCCTGTTTGGGGCAAGGCTGGTGGCCCAATTGGTGAGGGTGCTCCCACTCTGCATAGGGATCGATGGGGGAAGGAGGGAGACCAGCGGTCAGGGCAGGCCAGGTCAGCCTACTGTGGGGGGGGGGGGGGGGGGGGCAGTGGTCAGGACTGCGGGGGGGTTACTGTCAGGGGAGCATTTGGTCATTTGGTGGGGGGGCTTGAGATTGAGGCGGGTCAGGGTGGGGCTCGAGGCTGGCCTGGGAATGATTGGGAGGCTAGCAATCGGGCTGTTGGGGGGGGGGGGGGGGGGGGGGGAGTGGGGAGGGGGAGAGTTGGTGTTGCGAGGGTCGGGGGGCCGTCAGTGCAGGGCCACTTTACATCCGCTGACCTCGGCACTGACAGATCAGCACACGCACAGTGGCCCGCTGAGCACACTGATTTCAGCGGGAATAGGCCCTGCCCCCTGAAATTTAATGACATTCACGCTGGTGGCCTCTGCATTACACAGAGTGTGGGAGATTCTTCTCTGAACTCCCACTAAAAAAAACAGCGTGAATTAATCCAGTTTCCAATTCAATTTGACACTTAGAAATTTTTGGGGAAAATTCCTGCCCAATGTTTAGAAATAGTCAGGCAACAGAGAGCAAGTGGAAGGATCAGACAGGCTGTGAGCTGAATGCCATCAGCATACATATCAATTTTGATTTGATTTATTACTGTCACATGTACTGGATACAATGAAAAATATTGTTCCTTGTGCACGATACAGGCAAAATATGCTGTTCATAAAATACATCGGGGAGAAGGAAAGGATAGGGTGCAGAATATAGTGTTGCAATTATAGGTAAGGCGAAGAGAAAGCTCAGCTTAATATATGATAAGACCAGTCAAAAGTCTGAAAACAGCAGGAAAGGAGCTGTTCTTCAGTCTTGGTATGTGTTTTTAGACTTTTGTATGTTTTTACTGTTGGAAGAAGGTGGAAGGAAGTGTATCCAGGTTGTGTGGGGTCCTTGTTTATGCTGGCTGCTTTCCCAAGGCAGCAGGTAGTGTAGACTGAGTCAATGGATGGGAGGCTGGTTTGCAAGATGGACTGGGCTACAAGGGGGGCCATGTATATGAAGAACAGATCCTTGTGGAACTCTGAATGTAATAATGTATGATAAAAGAGAAGCCATTCCTGAAAATGTTATGGCTATAATTGGATATGTAAAGTTGGACTCATATGAGTGGCTGTCCCATCAAGCTGGACAACAAAGGAGAGGCGTTGAAGGAGGTGGTCTGATCAACTGCATGAAAAGATTGAAAAACATGAGGAGGTTCATGCACCAGGGTGATAATCACAGAAAATGTCTTTCATGACCTTGGTTAGCCATTTTACCACTGCAAGGTTGGAAAATTAATTGCAGATTCATGATCAAGTATTATATTTACCTCTTTAATTAAAAAAACTCAAAGAAATGCTTATGTTTCACTTTGGTTTACAATCTAATAATGTAACCGCAGGACACGCAGCCATGAAAATGCCATTTTATTTGAAAGAATGGAAAACCAATAGCCGGTTGCAACCTATCTGTCACTCAGACCTTTCATTGTCAGAATTGTCAAAACGCTCATTAATCCATTTGTGAAATGTACAATTTTTGAGGAAAATGTAACTTAGACCAAATGGATTTACTCACAAGATGCCTCACCTGATTTTAACCTTGGCTATACAGAAATTAAAGCTGTTTTTCACAAAGGGAATCTGACATACAAGTTTGCTAAAGGGCATTATAAGTGTTATCTGTTTAGAACACTTGGCAGGAAGTCCAGAAGAAGTTGCAGGACTTCAAGAAAATCATAACAGTAAGGTATGAGTATTCCAGCAAAACTAGCAGCTCAGCGCACACATCGAAAAGTATTAAATGTGAAAGGCATGCACCTGACTGCAGTGACACAGAGAAATGTTAGCAAAGATGAACCAAGTAAGTTGACTGTGCTTTGTGGTTTCTGGGTGTCATTCACAAACTCCCAGGAGAATCAATGTCCTCGAAGAGACGGGTCAGAGAGAGGGCTACAAAAGAGTAGTTGCTGTTCTTTGACCGATACTCTGCACTGAGACTGAAAGGTCACAGAAATACCTTTGCTTTAGTTTGAGTGAAAAAGTCAGGTGAAATTAGCTACAACCAAAAAGAAAATTAAATCAAATAGAAAAGAAAATGTTGTTAATCTTGTAACTTAAGGTTTGCTATGAAATCTCTGTTGAAATAGTGGATAAGCAAATTACATGCTGACATATGCTAATAGTCAAATTTTAAAAAATTTCAAGGTCTTAGGATTTAAACAGCACACAATTTTGGAAGGAACAAATAATACAATATTATAAATGACATGTTTACAACTATCTTCACAAATAATAAGTCTGCATTTGACATGCATCATCAGTTAGACTCTCCCTGCCTTCCCTTGGAACTTCACCCCATAAGAACAAATTAGCAGACCCAGTTTAGAGAACAATTTATGGGCAGTAACAGTGGGGGATTTTTGTCCTTGAATGTCTTCAAAAAGGCTGTATAAAACTCTGGACTCAAAACGTCAACTCATTTTTCTCCTCACAGATGCTGTAAGACCTGCTGAGACTTTCCAGCATTTTCTCTTCTGGTTTCAAAAAGGCTGTTTTGGGAAACCACGGATTTTTTCTTAGAGAGAGGGTCAGGATGATACCGAATATTCTACCCAAGCTGAGGGCTAGCTCTGTACACATTGGCTGGAATTTGATGAGAATGATTTGAAGTGTCCAGTCGGCATGAAAATGGGAGAGTTCCTGATCTGCTTTTTGGGTGGGTTTTCACACCCAATCTTGTGTACATAGTGCATGGAAAAATGGTCCAGACCATTTCTAGCTGCTGCAGGCAGTAGACTGGGCTTAATTCGCCAGCCAGCCTGCGGAGGGAGCTATTGCGTATGTGCAGACCTCTGATTCTGCACATGCCCAATAGCAACAGCAGAGGTCTGACATAGCGAGAGCTGTCGTGCCCCTGCTGTTGCAGCCAGCCTGAACAAATTCCCTCCCCCACCAGTAATCACACGAGCCCCATACCACCCGAAATACAGCCCCTGCTGTCCCCACCACCACCCAGACCAATTGCACCTCCCCCCGCCCCCCCAATGATCACGATGCAGAGCGGGCCCCCTCTCCCCCAATCCAATCACAGGCAGAGTGCATAGTGCCCCTGCCAATCCGATCACAGTAAGAGTTTTAACAACACCAGGTTAAAGTCCAACAGGTTTATTTGGTAGAAAATGCCATGAGCTTTCGGAGCGCTGCTCCTTCGTCAGATGGAGTGGATATCTGCTCTCAAACAGGGCACAGAGACACAAAATCAAGTTACAGAATACTGATTAGAATGCGAATCTCTACAAGAGATGTGTATTGTCTCCAGACAGGACAGCCAGTGAGATTCTGCAAGTCCAGGAGGCAAGCTGTGGGGGTTACTGATAGTGTGACATAAATCCAACATCCCGGTTTACGCCGTCCTCATGTGTGCGGAACTTGACTATCAGTTTCTGCTCAGTGACTCTGCATTGTCGTGTGTCGTGAAGGCCACCTTGGAGAATGCTTACCCGAAGATCCGAGGCTGAATGCCCGTGACTGCTGAAGTGCTCCCCCACAGGAAGAGAACAGTCTTGCTTGGTGATTGTCGAGTGGTGTTCATTCATCCGTTGTCATAGCGTCTGCAGGGTTTGGAGACAGTACACATCTCTTTAACCTGTGCTTAATGCTCCCTCCACTCACATTGTCTGTATCTTTAAGACCTGGTTGGCTGTAGAGATTCGCATTCTAATCAGTATTCTGTAACTTGATTTTGTGTCTCTGTGCCCTGTTTGAGAGCAGATTTCCACTCCATCTGACGAAGGAGCAGCACTCCAAAAGCTAATGGCATTTGCTACCAAATAAACCTTTTGGACTTTAACCTGGTGTTATTAAAACTCTTACTGTGTTTACCCCAGTCCAACGCCGGCATCTCATGACTACCATCGAATCCAATCACAGGCAGAATGCACAGCAGCCCGCCCCCTCCCTCCTGATCGGGCCACCCCTTCAAGCCCTGCCCCCATAGGCTTTGCCCCCATATGCCCCACCCCCACAGGCTCCACCCCTGGCACTGCCTGGTGGGCATTACTGAGGTGTCAGGCTGGCAGTGTCAAGGTGCCAGGCTGGTGCTGTCAGGCTGGCACTGCTGAAGGCACATCCCCCTTGCCCTCAGCCTCTGCGGGGGGGCCCTCAATGGCCTCCGGTTCTACCGGTGAGGCCAACACAACTGTTCCCTTTCATGGGGTGCAGGTGTTTGCCCCGCCAGAGAGAATCTGCCCTGGCGAGGCCATAAAGGCAAGTGAGCCTAGACGATTGAGTGCTGGGCTCATTAATGCCATGGAAATTAACATTATCATATATGTAAATAATTTATTCATCCTCTTGCCCATTTCCAGCGAAAGGCTGACCTCGCTGGAAATCCAGCTCTCGTAATATCGCAAGAGCCGAGAAATCGGGCATGATCCTGATTTCTCAGCTCTCGTGCAATTGTACTGGCTCACTCCACCCATTGATGGGCAGGGCAAGCCAGTAAAATCCCAGCCAAAATGTGCTTTCTGCGTACTCACTGCCACATTTCAACTTAGAAACCTAGAAATTAGGAGCAGGAGGAGGCCATTCGGGCCAGCTCCACCATTCATTATGATCATGACTGATCATCAAACTCAATATCCTATTCCCATTTTTTCCCCATCCCTTTAGCCCCTTTATCTAACTCCTTCTTGAAATATTTACAATGTTTTGGCCTCAACTGCTTTCTGTAAATTCCACTGTCCTACTTTACAAATTATACTGTCCTCCTTGACAAATATCTTATATTCTTAAAATTCCCCTTGAAAGTTTCCCGATGTCCTTGGTTTTCTGGCCAGCTCCAGTTAAAATAATGTCAGAATCCTATTGACATAGGACACTGATATTCATAAATTCATAGTGCTCCCATGTGCTTTTGGCATGCATCCCATCTGCCTGCAGACGCCAACAGTTTCGTATCGGAGACAATGGGAAAGGGTTAAATTCAGTGTGGGTAAGTGGCTCAGGCAGTCACCGTGTTTCTGCTAGCCCCTCCATTTGTCTATGCAGTCCCACTCAATGTGCATGTTGTCTGCAGCTCATATTCCCCATACACAATGCATCACACTTATAAAAGCACTCAAAAGGGTTGGCAGTGAATCTCAACAGAGCTTTACATCAGAACTGCAGCTCTTCACAGCATCATTTGCACAACATAACCTTTAAAATGGAGCACAGGCTTTTGAACAAAAAATGTTATTCAAATTCAAATTTGCTCTGCTAATCACACTGCAAGCTTTACCAGACCATACTGCACCACACACAGCTCAACAAAACATAAGGGTTTGTTTGGATAAACACAAGGGTCGCATGCAACATTTTGCCAAAATGAGGAGAAAGCAGGAATACCATTATCAACTGATATTTAATTATCTTGCCCTAATTCAAGGCATTGCAAGCAAAATCAAGTATTTTTTTGAATTCTGACCAATCTTATCAGCTGGAGAAATAAATTTCCTTTGTGTGCAGCACAATTTAATATCTTAAACATCCATTATTTTCCCACCATCTCCTCTACCACCTCCACCCCATTATATTTTATTTGGTAAAGGTAGCGTGTAGCTGAACAATAAAGGCCAGAAGGCTTAATACCCAGTTTGTGGTCATCTCAGCTGGAGCAGTGTTAGATGTACAATTGTCCATAGTAGTGTCAGCAATTGACAAAAATCTGAGCCATGGTTAGATTCCTCATAATTGTTAGTAACCATAAACCAACAACATCACATTTGCATGGTGCTTTTAATATAGTAAAATATCCCTCGACAGTTAACAAGACAAATTTGATACTGAGCCACGTAAGAAGGTTTTAAGACAAATAGCTTTTAAAACATCTCTTAAAGGAGGAGGTAGAGAGGCAGCAAGGTTTAAAGTCTAAAGTCCAGACTTTCAGACCTAAACAGTTGAAGACACTAATGGTGGAATGATTAAAATCAGGGGTACGCAAGGGGCCAGAATGGGAGGATTACAGAGATCTTAGAGGATCCCATTTCCTTTCCTCTTCAAAGTCCTAGAAATCCCTCCTTGAACCTCTCTGCCTCTCTTTCTTTCATACGACACACCATAAAACTTATCTTTTGGACCAAGCTTTTGGTAACCTGTCCTAATATCTCTGTAATTAGCTTTGGGTCAAATTTTTCTTTATAGTGTTCCTTTGAAGCACATTGGGACATTTTATTACATTAAAGAGGCTATATAATTCAAGTTACTGCTGTTGTAGTTGGTTGTGATGGGGCATACAGAGATGAGGAGGGTCAAGGCCATGGGGTGATTTGAAAACAAGGGCAAGGATTTTAAAATTGAGGCACTACCAGTCTGAGAGCCAGTGTAAGTCTGCAGTCACAAGGATAATGATGATAAATGGGACTTAGCATGAGTTAAGATACAAGCAACATTTGTGATTATCAGGCAAGACAGGGATTGTTTGTGATGCTCGCGGCAGTCAAATACCCTGTTAACAGTTATTGTACAGGCTGAAATATGTATATGTATTCATGTGACTTGGGTGAGGTACAAAATCTCCTAAAAGTAATTATTGCAATGTTCCTGCAATCTGTCAATGTGTCAAATTGAGCATTACTTCTAAAAAAAACTATAAACAAATCTGTAAATGTGACTATCATATTCAAGGCATTTTAAAAAAATATACTTTTCCAATTCAATCAAATCAAGTCCAATTCAGAGTCTCAACAAGTTGAGACATTTCCGATCCAGGCTGACAAGACAGGGCCTCCACTCCTGTCTTGGGCCTGATCTACATGAGGCAAGCTGATTGGAGTAGGTGCAGACTCACCTCCTCCAAGGCTTGATCTCATTTGCATCTTAGCCAAAAGGCCGAGATTTTTAAAATACTTTTCCAATTCAATCAAATCAAATCCATTTCAGAGTCTCAACAAGTTGAGGCATTTCCGATCCAGGCTGACAAGACAGAGCAGGCGACCAAACCACCCTGTCCTGGGCCTGATCTACATGAGCCAAGCTGATTGGAGAAGGGGGAGGTTTCTTCTCCAAGACTTGAGCTCATTTACATCTTAGCCAAAAGGCCGAGATGCTGCTTTTAAAAATTTTGCTACGCATGATGATGCTGTTTCTGCCATGACTAAAGATAAATCTCACATGCAACATCGTTACATAGAACTTTACCTGAATTCATCATGTGCTGGGATCAGCACCGGACACACTGACCAGGGGGATCAGCTAAAGGATTCTGAAACAAGTTAAAATAGTCGATGCTTTCAGAACATCACTTGCCTTGGAAATTAAACTTTCTGATGAAGCAACTTAGCCAAACACTAGGACAACTAATGGGAAAGTGGCGCAGGAGCTCACTGCTGCATTGAGGCCTGATACAGCAATTGTGATGGACCCACTGACATATGAATTGCATTGATGTCATCACTGGTAATGAAGCAGGAATCAAGGTCCTTCTCTTGCTGCCCAAGTGTAACCTGTATTCGGAATTATGCGTCTTGTAACACGTTTTAATGTTACATTACCAGATTAAAAAAATAAATGCAGGTATTTTAACAAGTTAAAAAAAAAAATTGCTTCATATGAAGCTTCAATGTAACCTAATGACCTCAACCAAGTGCAGCATCCTCTCCATACTACACTTGATCTTAGCCAAAAGGCCGAGATACCGCTTTTAAAAATTGCTTCATGTGAAAATGAAGCTTAAATGCAACCCAATGGCCATGACCAAGTGCAGCATCCTCGGCCTTTTGGCTAAGATCAAGTGTAGTATGGATTGGATGCTGCACTTCGTTGAGGTCATTAGGTTACATTGAAGCTTCATATGTTTCATATGAAGCAATTTTTAAAAGCGGCATCTCGGCCTTTCGGCTAAGATGCAAATGAGCTCAAGTCTTGGAGGAGGAATTGCTTTCCCTCCTCCAATCAGCTTGGCTCATGTAGATCAGGCCCCGGACAGGGCAATTTGGTCGCTTGCCCTGTCTTGTCAGCCTGGATCGGAAATGTCTCAACTTGTTGAGACTCTGAATTGGATTTGATTTGATTGAATTGGAAAAGTACAAAAAAAAATCCGCACAACTACACTTGATCTTAGCTAAAATAAGGCATTTTAACACATCCTGATGTTGCAGTATTAATGATGTGGAGATGCCGGAGATGTATGGTATTTGCTACCAAATAAACCTGTTGGACTTTAACCTGGTGTTGTGAGACCTCTTACGTTGCAGTATTACACAGATATTTGGCCTGTTCTTGAGGCCCCAACCATCCAGCCAATTCAGTTCACTTCACAGTGGTGAGAACACTGGATTCAACAATGGCCCTGAGTCCTGACAGTATCTTGATTGCAACACTGAATGTCTCAAAGTCATTTACCAAATCAGGCAGCAGAAGACATGTTTTGATTCACAACTGTTTTATTGTTATACTATAGTTCCGTGCAAATAGCAGTTTCCACTATTCCCTTCTGGATCCTCTCCCTGTCCAGAAGCAACCCCCTACTGGTGAAAAACCCAGCTTTTAATTACAGGCTTCAATGTGCGTCACTTACTCTCAGCTCATGCTGAAGTTTATGCTGGTTTCCTCTTAAAGGGACTTGCATTTCTAACATTGTTATTCAAGGCCTGCACATCAGTAGGTGCAATTGCACAGCATTGAGAAGCTACTTTGGCTCTGATTTTAATTCCCCCAGTCTTATGAAAACTGAGCAGGGGTCTATTAAAATTAGGGAAATGATTTACCTGCTCTGATCCCGCTGCCTTTCTGGTGGGTTTGAATATGAACCTCATTTAGGCAGGCAAGCTGGATACATAACCGACTGCAAAATTCCTTTTTACATATGCAAATCAGGGCACAATACTATTTTAGCCTAAGACCTGAGTGGAGGACCAGATCGGGATGTGCTTCTCAGTTGTGATGTGGAGATGCCGGCGTTGGACTGGGATAAACATAGTAAGAAGTCTCACAACACCAGGTTAAAGTCCAACAGGTTTATTTGGTAGCAAAAGCCACTAGCTTTCGGAGCGCTGCTCCTTCGTCAGGTAAGTGGGAGTTCTGTACACAAACAGGGCATATATAGACACAAACTCAATTTACAAAATAATGGTTGGAATGCAAGTCTTTACAAGTAATCAAGTCTTAAAGGTACAGACAATGTGAGTGGAGAGAGGGTTAAGCACAGGTTAAAGAGATGTGTATTGTCTCCAGCCAGGACAGTTAGTGAGGTTTTGCAAGCCCAGGCAAGTCGTGGGGGTTACAGATAGTGTGACATGAACCTAAAATCCCGGTTGAGGCCGTCCTCATGTGTGCGGAACTTGGCTATCAGTCTCTGCTCAGCGACTCTGCATTGTCGTGTTCCATGAAGGCCGCCTTGGAGAACGATTACCCGAAGATCAGAAGCCGAATGCCCGTGACCGCTGAAGTGCTCCCCAACAGGAAGAGAACAGTCTTGCCTGGTGATTGTCGAGCGGTGTTCATTCATCCGTTGTCATAGCGTCTGCATGGTTTCCCCAATGTACCATGCCTCGGGACATCCTTTCCTGCAGCGTATTAGGTAGATTACGTTGGCCGAGTTGCAAGAATATGTACCGTGTACCTGGTGCATGGTGTTCTCACGTGAGATAATGGCATCCGTGTCGATGATCCGGCACGTCTTGCAGAGGTTGCTGTGGCAGTGTTGTGTGGTGTCGTGGTCACTGTTCTCCTGAAGGCTGGGTAGTTTGCTGCGGACAATGGTCTGTTTGAGGTTGTGCGGTTGTTTGAAGGCAAGAAGTGGGGGTGTGGGGATGGCCTTGGCGAGATGTTCATCTTCATCAATGACATGTTGAAGGCTCCGGAGAAGATGTCGTAGCTTCTCTGCTCTGGGGAAGTACTGGGTGACGAAGGGTACTCTGTCCGCCATGTCCCGTGTTTGTCTTCTGAGGAGGTCGGTGCGCACCTCATTCGCACCTCAATATGCCAACATCTTCATGCACAGGTTCGAACAAGACCTCTTGACCACACAGGACCTTCAATTGATGTTATACACTAGATACATCGGTGACATTTTCTTCCTTTGGACTCATGGTGAACAATCACTGCAACAACTATATGATGACATCAACAAGTTCCATCCCACCATCAGACTCACCATGGACTACTCTCCGGAATCGGTTGCATTCTTGGACACACACATCTCCATCAAGGACGGTCACCTCAGCACTTCACTGTACCGCAAGCCCACAGATAACCTCACGATGGTCCACTTCTCCAGCTTCCACCCTAAATATGTTAAAGAAGCCATCCCTTACGGACAAGCCCTCCGTATACACAGGATCTGCTCAGATGAGGAGGATCGCAACAGACACCTCCAGACGCTGAAAGATGCCCTCATAAGAACAGGATATGGCACTCGACTCATCGATCAACAGTTCCGACGCGCCACAGCGAAAAACCGCACCGACCTCCTCAGAAGACAAACACGGGACACTGTGGACAGAGTACCCTTCGTTGTCCAGTACTTCCCCGGAGCACAGAAGCTACGACATCTTCTCTGGAGCCTTCAACATGTCATTGATGAAGACGAACATCTCGCCAAGGCCATCCCCACACCCCCACATCTTGCCTTCAAACAACCTCACAACCTCAAGCAGACCCTTGTCCGCAGCAAACTACCCAGCCTTCAGGAGAACAGTAACCACGACACCACACAACTCTGCCACAGCAACCTCTGCAAGACGTGCTTGATCATCGACACAGATGCCATCATCTCACGTGAGAACACCATCCACCAGGTACACGGTACATATTCTTGCAACTCGGCCAACATTGTCTACCTGATACGCTGCAGGAAAGGATGTCCCGAGGCATGGTACATTGGGGAAACCATGCAGACACTACAACAACGGATGAATGAACACCGCTTGACAATCACCAGGCAAGAGTGTTCTCTTCCTGTTGGGGAACACTTCAGCGGTCACGGGCATTCGGCCTCTGATCTTCGGGTAAGTGTTCTCCAAGGCGGCCTTCACGACACACGACAACGCAGAATCGCTGAGCAGAGATTGATAGCCAAGTTCCGCACACATCAGGATGGCCTGAACCGGGATCTTGGGTTCATGTCACACTATCTGCAACCCCCACGACTTGCCTGGGCTTGCAAAACCTCACTAACTGTCCTGGCTGGAGACAATACACATCTCTTTAACCTGTGCTGAACCCTCTCTCCACTCACATTGCCTGTACCTTTAAGACTTGATTACCTGTAAAGACTCGCATTCCAACCATTATTTTGTAAATTGAGTTTGTGTCTTTATATGCCCTGCTTGTGAACAGAACTCCCACTTATCTGATGAAGGAGCAGCGCTCCGAAAGCTAGTGGCTTTTGCTACCAAATAAACCTGTTGGACTTTAACCTGGTGTTGTGAGACTTCTTACTTCTCAGTTGTGTCAGGAAGGAGTTCTTAGTCTAGGAAGGGCAGAGGCAGGTATTTATTAATTTTACTTTGATATTATACTCCTCTGGGACTCCTTTGCTCCAGTCCTCCTCCTCCCCTTTCCTCAATTACTTTTGCTGTCCCTCCATAGTATCACTTACCTGAATGCCCGGGATGTATCCTGTGGGTTCTCAGCTGCAGTCTCCTGCCTGCAATCTTTTGTGTCCATTGGGCAACACGGTTGTGCATGTGGACGAGTTTGAGAAGGGCTTTGATGAAAGTTATGGCAATTTAAGACCAGCTGCGTCTCCACATCTCTGGGTTCCCTAGGGGTGCCACTCTCTCCAGGGCTTGTGTGCACCATATCTGCTCTCTTTAAATTTGGGGCCGATAATACTGGCATCTACCCAACAATATAAAAAGTTGTCAGGTGTCCACAAAGCAAAACTGGATAAGTCCAGCCAAATCAATATTTGGTGGACTAAATTATCAACATACCAATGGAAGTAGTCGTCAACAGTGCCTGTTAGATTTCACCCAGTGTGCTCTCAAGGAATTAAATGGACTGTCCAAAGGGGTAGCCACTTCTCACCATTTTAAAAATTATTTTCATGGAATGTGAGCATCACTGGCAACGACAGCATTTGTTGCTCATCTCAATTGCCCCGAAGAAGCAACAGCAGTCCCTCTGCTGTAGGTACACCCATAGTACTTTTAAAAAGGGAGTTACAGCTACAATGAAAGAATGGTGATATTGGTCCAAGTCAGAATGGTATGTGGCGTGAAACGGAAATTGCTTGGTTGTACATGGGAATCAACAATAGCAACCAAGATTGCAGATTTCCCACTTCACTCAAAATGATCAAAAATGGAGTCTTCACAAATGGGCAAGATACACAATGTTCAGTCAGATACATTGCTGTAACTTAAATTGCAGCAAGTCAGCTTTCAAAGGAAAAGCTTGCATTTACATAGACTCAATATACTTCATGGCCGAGTATTCTCATTGTAACAGGGAAATGTGGCAGCCAAATGGAGAACCTTCAAAATTCAAATTGAATGTGGTTGTCTTAAATGGGGAAAAGGCTCAAAGTGGGGATGCCACCTGAACCAAAATTAGAGAATCGGAATGCCTCATTTACATTAGGTTTGCTTATAAAGAATGATAATGCACGCACAAGTAGGATTCACTCTTTTCTATCAAGAAAGGTGAACCAAATTAGACACATAAAGAATGCAACACCTAGTTGGAGGCCCAAATTTCAAGTCTGCATAGATTGCAAGTATAGCTCCACGGAAAACATACCCTTATAATTTTAAGCACTATGTAATACATAGTAATTATGAACATTTCTGTCAGGAAGAATTACACAGAAAATATTTTAAAAGTCTCGGAACAATGAATATTGCATAATAAACATGTCTTGTCGTAGTTATTACGCAATGATTATGAACATGTTCTATAACAATAAATATTGCATAGCAACAGTAACTATGAACGTATCCTACAACAATGATGGAAATCCTAAATACGTCATGAATGAATGAGCATTACACAGGAAAGATAAATAAAATCTTATGTTATGAACAATTTCTGTCATCATGAGAATTATATAAAAATCCATAAGCACGTCTTGTTGTAGGGAGTATTGTATGGTAATTGTTGTGAAGTTCCTTACCGTTATTACACTGTTTGTAATTTAAATTTGTTGCCTTTTTGAGGTGTACTCCGCTAGAATTTGTGACGACCACCTAATTTTATTATAATGAGAGCTTAATGAACCTGCTCCTAAATTCCCAATGTCAAGCGGAAGCAAAAACTAGGTACAGGAGTGTTCAAAACCAACAAGAAAGTCTCTTAACGGTGTCCATGCAATTTTTTACAGTTAGTTTTGCATTCTTTGGATCCCTGGTGCTTGTTTACTGAACTTTATGAATAAAACATTTAGTAGTTGGGAAATAACGGCTATCTTGAAGCAGAAATTTATTAATCTATCAAAATGCAAATGAATGTACAGACCATATTATGACTACGTGAGAAGGGATGAACTGATACTCTCTATTCAACCTCCTTGTTTGGTCACAACAAAGGTTTAGATTTCTTTTTCACAAGAATATACTTTTATGAATCATAATGTGTTTAACCATTTAAACCATGTAGTAATGGCATGGCATTTCTCAGTACATATACTTTTGCTTTTGTCTGTAGTAGGTCTGTTAGCAAGGCAGTTACAGTGTTGAAGTTTGAAACCTGCAATAGAACTCAAACATCCCTGAAATGTTCATGATTTCCCATTTTGTCATAGAAATTGGAAACTATGGTGGCGATTCTCCCAAAAGCACTGAATCGGCGAGAAAACTGTTCTCGATCACAACTGTTTTCTCAGCTCAACTTCTCAGTCGAATTTCTCCAGTCTGTGCACTGCAGAGGTCCCAATCGTGAATTTCATTAAAAACCCAGAGGGGAAGGGCCTATTCGCGCCGGAGTCTGACAGCTCTGGAACTCTGCATGTGCGCAGTGGTCCCGATCTGTCAGTCCGCCGTTTGCTGGCCAGCTCGATCGTTGGCCAATCCGGGACCCCCACAGTGCTGCCCCTCCAGCCCCCCCCATGGCCCGATTGCAGCCCCCACAACAATTCTCGGGGTAGCCCTGACCACCCGCAACCCCCGCGCCCCCCTCCCCCCCCCCGTCCCGGAGCGCCCCAATGTCCAACCCACTTCCCTCAGCAGTGGCGATCCCCCCTCACCCTGGCAGAACCCCCCCCACCCGCTGACCCCACCTGGGGTCAGACCCCTTGGCGAGGCAAGCGCCTCCCCCACCCCCTCCAGCCCACCACGATCGCTGCCCTCTCTCCATCCCAGACCGATTGCCATGCAGAGTGTAGCGGGACCCCCCCACCCCCACCGATCACCTCAAAGCCCCACCCCCTTAGCACTGCCCGATGCCCGGGGGGGCAGTGCCATGGTGCCCCCTGGGCATGGGCACTTTTCCCCTTGGGCAGTGCCAGGAGGCACAGGCTTGCGCTGGCAAGGTGCCCATGCCCAGGGGGCACCACCCCCCTGTCGCCCGGCCCCCTGGGGGGCCCCGATCACCCCCCCACTTCATTCCGGCGGGGTTTCCCGCTCATCCCCCGAACGTGGGGAGCTCCTCTAAACCCTGCCAGAATGAAGTACTCCAGGCAGGGTGGGAGGTTCAATTGGGACCGGTAAGTTCCCGATAGTGACATTTAAAATACATTTAAAACATATTAAAAAAAAGATTGAAATGACTTACCTGTCTTAAGAACATAAGAAATAGGAGCAGGAGTAGGCCATCTAGCCCCTCGAGCCTGCCCCGCCATTCAATAAGATCATGGCTGATCTGAAGTGGATCAGTTCCACTTACCCGCCTGATCCCTACAGTCTTACTGTCGGTTTCCAGCATGGTCTGGTCCCCGACTGTTCTCTGGCTATGGGAGATGAGAATGCATTCCGGTGCAAATCCCGGAACAAGGCCGGCGACGCGCATCTCCCACCCCGACCTGCCAGAAAAGTTGCGGGTCGGGATGGGAGAATCGCCCCCTATATTACTGCTTATACCTGTGCAGCTCTGGGCAGTACTTGTCCTTGACCCGCCACATGTCCCAAATAGATCACCTGAGCCATAGCAAACTCGCTCCTTGTGAGATGGACCACTAGGTCAGCTGACTGTAATTTTTTGAAGAGGGCTTCCAGTTGTTCTAAGTGAGTTTCCCAGGTGTCACTATATCCTAGGATGTTGTCTAGATACACTATGCAACTGGATAAGCCAGCCATTACCTGGTTCATTCACCTTTAACAATTGGCTGCAGTATTTCTGAGTCCAAATGGCATGACCCAACACAGATATAACCCAGCCGGAGTCTCTAAGGCAGGGATTTCTTTTGTGCGGATGGTCAAGTATCCTCCGAGCAAATCTATCTTTGTAATATAGGCTACATTACCTGACCTATTTATATAGTCTTTCAGGCGGAGAATCGGGTAGGAGTTGACTCGGGTAGGAGTTGACTCGGGTAGGAGTTGACTCGGGTAGGAGTTGACTCGGGTAGGAGTTGACTCGGGTAGGAGTTGACTCGGGTAGGAGTTGACCCTTGTGGAGCTGCATGGCTTGGACACAACCACAACTAGAGACCTCCAGATGCTGCTGCTAGGCTCTGTTAGTTAGTGCTCCAGCATGTAATTAATCTGTTCCTGAACCGGGACAGTTTTTCTGGACCTAGATGGCAGAGATATTGTTTTATGGAAAGTGGTGCTACTTGGCTTGTCTCAATGCAGTGAGCTGCTTTGTAAGAAGAGCCCCTTGCTGTTCTGCATTTATGTGGGTTAATATGGTATCTTACTTCACTAGAATCTCTGTGCTTGCTTGCCAGATAATAGGGAGTTCAATGTGGGCCTCACCCAGATCACCCTCTAATTCATTCTCACTGTTCCTCTTGTCCGCCAGGTTTGTTGTTATTGGATAAACTTTTACCTGTTTGATCCTTCTCTGCTGTGATATTGTTTTATCATGTTGACATGTCACAGCCTTTGTTTTTTCCTGTGGTCTGGCGTGCCAATTGGGTAGTTTACATCCTCAAGCTTCTTTGCTACTCTGTACAGGTCACTGAACAGGCTTTTAGGGGTTCACCCAGTATTAGTAGGAGCACCAGCCTGGAGTCTCCTGGCTGAAAGGTTCGGGCCCTGGCATGTATGCCTGCATGTATTTTCATAACTAGAGAATTCCTGAATGCTCTCAAGCCACATCACAGGCTCTCAAAAGCTGCTGACGGAACACGGTTATGTAGTCTAACATGAAGATTTCTTCCTTCTGTTCTAAAAGTCTCCTTGATTAGTTTCAGAGGACCTCTCACTTGGGCCAGAATTTTATGCTTCCCCCCTCTACCCCCTCCCCCACCCCCTAATCCACCCCCACAATGGATTCTGAGGCGGGGGAGTGTAAAATTGCACGGACGGGATCCCCTCGTGTTACGATGGCCATGAAGGCCACGGAGGATCATCGATAGATCTCCCTGTGGGCCATGTGGAATACGAGCTTTCTTATTGAGCAAGCAGAGGTTCACCCAATAAGAAGCGGTCAGTGAGGGTTTTAAACCTGCTACTCATTCTGGACCGTTGTTGTTGGTCCCGAAATGAAGACTGCTTATCTGTAAGACGCAGGCACAACTCTTCTCTTTGGTGCACATTAAAGGGTGCTGGTAATGGGAAACTGACGTTTAGCTGAATTACTACATTGGCGACAAGGAGAAAAATATTTTCCCATCCCTCCCTCCAGACAACCTCCGTTAATCGAGTATCTTCTCCAGGAAGAAAAAGCCATTATGCCTCTTTTTGGGAAACTTGAACCCTATAACACCAGTAGGGAAGACTGGGCCTAATATACTTCTGCATGACTTCTTCTGTGCTCACAACATTGAACAGACAAAAGACAACATTGAAGGAGCCAAAGCTAAAATGTGCAGGGACTCTACAAAGTTGTTAGTCGAGACCCTGGAGTTTTCCTTGAGGGCCTGTGAAAAATGAAAGGAGCCAAGGCCAAAATCTATGTTGACCCCAACACTAGGCCTAGGTATTTCAGAGCAAGACCAGTCCCAGACTCCATGCTGGAGAAGGTGGAAACTGAACTAGGGCGCCTTGAAAGTTTAGATATGCAATTCGCAGAATGGGTTGCGCCCATGGTCCCTGTTCTTAAACCTGACAAATCAGTTTGTCTTTGTGGGGATCATAAACTAACAGTCAGCCACTAAACCCGATAGGTACCCATGCCTCGAATCAAAGATTTGTATGTTAAGTTAACAGACGGCAAGACGTTCTCCAAGTTGGGCATGAGTCATGCCTATCTTCAACTTGAATTGGACGAATCCTCCCGGAAATAAATGACAGTCAATATGCATAAGAAATTCTGAGTACAGCCGCTTGCCCTTTGGGGTCTCATTAGTGTGTGTCATTTTAAGAGTTATGGAGAACATCCTTCAAGGACTACCCAAGGTAGCAGTATACTTAGGTGATGTTGTGGTCATGGAGGCTTCAGAACAGGAATACCTGACCAGTAAAGGATAAGGTAAAGGCCATCAAGACAGCACCAAATCCAAGAAGGGTTGGCAGTCGTATATGGTGTGTAAAAAGGCGGAGAGGAAGAAGGGCTGGAGCTCCCTGGGCCTTGAGGGGAGGACATCCAAGTCTGAAGCGGCCTTCCGATTCCTTCCTGCTCTTATATTCAATACTCGGTTCATAAAGGCAAGTATTTGAAATGCCTTTCTAGCCACCTTATCTACCTGTCCTGCTGGCTTCAGGGATCTATAGACATGCACTCAGATCTGTCTGGTCCTCTGTGCTTTCTAGTATTCATTGTGTATTTCCTTGCCTTGTTAGTCTTCCCAAAATGCATCATCTCAGATTTTTCAGGGTTAAATTCCATTTGCCACTGACCTACCCAGCTGACCAGCCCATGTATGTCACCCTGTACTCTAAGGTTTTCCTCCTTGCTATTTGTGACACCACCAATTTTTGTGTCATAGAAACATAGAAAATAGAAGCAGGAGTAGACCATTCGGCCCTTCGCGCCTGTTCTCCCATTCATTTTGATCATGGCTGATCATCAAATTTAGTATCCTGATCCTGCCTCCCCCCCATATCCCTTGATCCCTTTAGCCCCAAGAGTTATATCTAATTTCACCTGCAAACTTAGTGATCATACCCCTCCATTCCCACCTAGATGATTAATGTACATTACAAACAGCAAGGGATCCTGCAGTACACCAGTGGACACAGGCTTCCAGTCACAAAACCAACCTTTGCTCAACACACTCTGCCTCCTGCCACTAAGCCAATTTTGGATCCGATTTGCCAAATTGCCCTAGATCACATGGGCTCTTACCTCTTGATCAGTTTTCCATGTGGGATCTTGACAAAAGTCTTAGTGAAGTCCATGTGCACTACTTCAACTGCATTGCCCTCATCTATACACCTAGTTACCACCTCAAAAAAGTCAATCAAATTTGTTAGACAGGGCGGAATTTTACTGGCACATCCGCCCGAGGTTCATATGATTCCGCCCGAGGCCAACGGAGAATGCTGTTCTCCGAGACTCGCCTGCCCCCAGAATCGGGCTGGGCATGCCAATAAAACTCCGGCCATAATCTCCCCTTGACAGGTGTGGCAGGTTCTGCAAATCTATCCTTCCGAGTGGAGGTGTCTAAAGATGCTTCTTCACCAGTTTAGGGAAAACACAACTCATTTATTTATAGGTTAAAATCATACAGAGGCTTGCAGGCTCGTGGCTGTAATCAGCACCCATGATTACCCTGAGTACAGAAGCCCGCACTCACCAAAGTTATCTCCCATCCTGCTCCCCAATTGGTTCCCTGGGTCATGTGACCCTTACTCTGACAATTAACCCTCCCCCTCTAAGTCCCTTTATACAAATGTCGATACTAATTTACACAGTGCAAGATAATTAAACATTTAGCATATGGATTTAGTCAATTATAAATTAAGTCTTTCAGGGGTTTCTGAATCGTTGTGGAGTGGCATAACTCCTCTGTCTGGGGTGCTTCCATAGGATTGCTGTCAGTCAAAACAACAATGACCAGTGCCTCTTCAGGCACAGGCAGTTTAGTTCTATCTGTTTCCATGGAGGCTTTGGCTGTATCTGCCATAAGATGACCAGGTACTTCAGTGCTAAAACAGTTCACAACATTTCCTGATGGCAATGTACTGCCTGATGGCAAAACTGGCTGCTGGGACATGTCTCTTTTTCTTAAATAGTCTATGGGTTTTCGGACAATCCTTCGTTCTACATCCACTTGATAAAACAGGAGTCCAATTTTAGAGACAATGGGTGAAATTCTCCCCAAAAAATTCTAAGTGCAGAATTTGTGTAAAAACTGGAGTAAACCCCACTGGCTTTTTCAGCAGGACTTTCAAAATAAATCTCCCACACTCTGAATCAGCATAGCACTGAGTGGGCCACTGCACATGCGCAGATCTGTCATAGTGGAGATCGGCGCATGTTCAGTAGCCCCGCATTGCTGGTCATCTGATCACTGGCCAGCTCAATCACGGGCCAGCCACACAACCCCGTATCACTGACTGTGCATCTCCCCCAACCCCTTGATCGCTGGCCTCCCAGACGTATCCGGCCCAGTACTGACCCCACCCCGGGGACTCCTGATCGCAATCCACCCTCTCTTTGCCCCCGATCCCGAATGCAAAGTGGCAGCGGGACTCCCTATCCCCACCGATCGCCCTCAGAGACCCTGCCCCTTCTGGTCCCGCCACCTTGGCACTGCCCAATGCCTGGTGGGTAGTGCCAAGGTACCCCCTGGGAATTGCCACATTGCCCCTTGGGCAGTGCCAGGGGGCCAGGCTGGAAATGCCCAGGGAATACCCTCTTTACCCCCGGCCTCCTTGGGGGCCTCCCTTCACTGCAGTGGGGTTGTGCCGTCAGCTCCTCGCTAGTGGGGAGCTGTTGTAAACCCCACTGGAGTGAAACATTCCTGATTAGGGTGGGGGAGAGGCTAGTGGGCCCAGGGACTTCTGTCCAATGAGATGTAAATGCTCATTTAAATAATTTATTCAGCTCCACGCCGATTTCTGGGGCAGAGATGACGATGACAGAAATCCGATGGCCAGAGACATGTGGAGGCCATGGCGTCTAGCAGGAAGCCTGCTACATGGCCTCCGCTTGTCTCTCCTGGGCCGCTAAAGCAGCACAGTGGGCTGGGAGAATCGCCCCCAGTGATTCCAGGGACACAACTTAACCCACTACCAAAGTTCCTCATATACATGGCATCATCCATCATAAATGACTGTGTTGACTGACCTGAATCATGGTTTGCCTTCTGACTGCTTTGGCTGGCCTCCACCCTCCCCAGCAAATTTTGAAACATGAGGCTCAGTTTAGTTCTGACACAATGGTTCATTAACAGCTCTGCTGGCAGGATTCCCATTGTTGCATGTGGAATAGTCCAATAGCCAAGAAGTAAGTCCGAGATTCTGATTTCCAGGGTTCCCCCTGACTGTTTCTTTAGGCCAGACTTAAAAGTTTGGATGGCTCACTCAGCTAATCCATTGGATGCTGGGAAGTAAGGCTCAGTTCTAATATTCTTTATACCATTGAGCGTGATGAAGTTTTGAAACTCAGCACTTGTGAATACTGTTCCATTATCAGACACTGGGCGATCTTACCAAAAAAATTATAAGTTCTAAACGAGCGTAAAAACGGTAGAGAATCATGCAAGATCTGATTCCCAACAGCACAGGGAGGGTGTGGGACCATGCTCGCTGAAAGGCCGGCAGATAGCAGCAGAGGGTGCTACCGCGCATGTTCAGATCTTTGTGTTCTGTGAACACAGGGGTCTGTCTGTCACTGCTTCCTCCAGCTCTAGCTGGCTTTCGTGGCTGATCGCTCCCCCCACCCCACTATAAGAACATAAGAACATAAGAAATAGGAGCAGGAGTAGGCCATCTAGCCCCTCGAGCCTGCCCCGCCATTCAATAAGACCATGGCTGATCTGAAGTGGATCAGTTCCACTTACCCACCTGATCCCTATAACCCCTAATTCCCTTACCGATCAGGAATCCATCTATCCGTGATTTAAACATATTCAACGAGGTAGCCTCCACCACTTCAGTAGGCAGAGAATTCCAGAGATTCACCACCCTCTGAGAGAAGAAGTTCCTCCTCAACTCTGTCCTTTATTTTGAGACTGTGCCCTCTAGTTCTAGCTTCCTTTCTAAGTGGAAAGAATCTCTCCACCTCTACCCTATCCAGCCCCTTCATTATCTTATAGGTCTCTATAAGATCCCCCCTCAGCCTTCTAAATTCCAACGAGTACAAACCCAACCTGCTCAGTCTCTCCTCATAATCAACACCCCTCATCTCTGGTATCAACCTGGTGAACCTATTGTTGCCCTCCCGCAAGACCTATCACACACACACAACCCCAGACTGGCCATCTGACCATCTGATCCACCCATCCCTGCACACTCCTGCAAGGGCTGTCTGATTCCCCCCACCCCAACATGCCCCTCCACCCCCCCCCCCCCCCCCCCCCCCCCCGCTATCATGGGCTCTGCAGCCAATTTCCCTCACCACGCCACCCCCCCACCACATGCATGGACCAGCCGACGCTGGTTGGGAGTGTGCAGTGTTCCCCCCCCCCTCACCCCCGATCATGGTTGCAGAGCTCTCAGCATTCCCCTTCCCCACCACAGTTGCATCCCCCCCCAATTGCAGTTGGAGAGCCTGCAGCGTTTACCCCCCCCCCACCCTTTCAGTCCCTGCCCCTTCAGGCCGAACCCCCTCCCAGTTGGCCCCACCCCCTTGGCACTGCCCAATGCCCAGTGGGCACTGCTAATGTGCCAGGGTGCCAGGCTGGCAATGCCCCCTACCTCCCGGGGCTGCCTCAATTCCCTCCGATCCTACGGGCGAGGCCATCACAACAGGTCCCCATTGATGGGAACCATACATGATCCTTGCTGATGAGGCAAGTGAGACCAGCCAATAGCGTACCCCTGAGCTCAGTTGTAATATTTAAATTCTATTTAACATTGATTCTATTTAAGATAGATAAGCCTCGCACCCTTTTTGGGTGCGCAACTTATCTCGCCAGACAGTAAGATCACGAGAGGCACGAAATCCGATTTATCATCTCTCTCACAATCTTACCGGCTCAACCCACCCATCGGCCGGCAGGGCAAAATGGTAAGGTAGCGGCCAACGACTTCAGGTATACTGAGGGTGGAGAAAACATTAGTGTAATCTTTCAGTGGTAGTGTCCAGTGTAGGAAACTTCACCTCAAAAACATCCATCCACTTAGAGTGTGCATAAACATTGTGCCCATGAATAGACCAACATAATTAATATGGACTCGTACCCATGGCTTGAGCAGCGTAGCGGGTCAGGAGCCGTCAGTGGAGGCCATTTCATGGGCTTCCCGCTAGGCGTCATGGCCTCCGCGTGTCTCTGCGGCAAAGATTTCCAGAGTAATTAGCTCCACGCTGGAAATTGGTGCAATGCTGATTGCCATTGGGGAATTATGATTTACATTTCATTAACAGGCCCAGGACTGAATTCTCTGAGCCCGCTAGCACCCCTTGCCCTACCGGGAGTGGTTCAGTCCAGCGGGGTTTACAACTGCTCCCCATGAATGGTTCACCCTGCTGGAGGGAACAGAGGCTCTTGAGGCACCCCAGGAGGTCAGGGATAAGTGGGGTGCTCACCGGGCATCAAGCAGTGCCAAAGGAGCAGAGCTAGAGAAGATGGGGCCTGTTGGGGGGTAGGGCCTATTGGGGTGGCAAACATTGGGGGTGGGGGGGTCCCGCTACCACTCTGCACTGGGATTACAGGTAGAGGGAGAGAGGACGGTGATCAGGGCTGGCCATCTGGGTTGCGGGGTGGGGGTTGGGACTGATCATTGGGGTGGTGGGGGTCAGGACTGTGGGATGGCATGGTGGCACAGTGGTTAGCACTGCCTCACAGCACCAGGGACCCAGGTTCAATTCTGGCCTCAGGTCACTGTCTGTATGGAGTTTGCACTTTCTTCCCGTGTCTGCGTGGGTTTCCTCCGGGTGCTCTGATTTCCTCCCACAGTCCAAAGAAGTGCAGTTTAGGTTGATTGGCCATGCTAAATTGACCCTAGTGTCTGGGGGATTAGCAGGGTAAATGAGTGGGGTTATGGGAATAGAGCTTGGGTGGGATGTGTTCAGTACTGACTCGATGGGCTGAATGGCCTCCTTCTGTACTGTAGAGATTCTATGGATCCTATAACTGTCGGGGGGCTATCTGGGAGATTGGGACTGTCAAAGGAGAATTGGGAGATTAGGGTTGGCCTGGGGGCTGGAGCGGGGAACATCGGGGCTTACCCGGGAAGTTATGGGAGAACAACCATCAGAGGGTGGGGCGGCCGGAAGGGCAGTGATGGCACGGGTTGCAGGGCTGGCCAGCGATCGGGAGGTTGGCAATGTGGCGCCACTGCGCACGCGCCGATCTCCGCTCTGTCAGATCGGCGCAGTGGCCCGCTCAGTGCTACACTGTCAGCCTCTCAGGCGGGAATAGGCCCCACCCCTGATTATCCTGCTAGGGAATCCTGTGATGCACAGTGTTGGAGATTCATTCTGGAAATCTCGCTAGAAAACTAGTGGGATTTACTCCCATTTTCCTGCAAATTGGAGACTTGGAATTTTTTTGGGAGAATCCCGGCCACCAAGTCTGGGAAAACATCTTTTGTGGTTCATCAAAGGAACTGTGCTTTTTAGAGGAGAATATCTGCAGTCTGCCTTGGCTCTAAATATTAGATGGAACAGATCTCCATGGCTCTGCTCATAAACGGATCTGGCCTCTCTGAAGATTGGCCTGTCTGGCTGTTGGATGCAAAACTAGTTTGCTTCCCCAATGAGAATGCTAGCAGTTATACTGTTCAGCCACTTTGATATTCCGCCTGTGGATTCGGCTGTCTATCTCCCAAATTCCTTGCCTTTGGAGGTTATCATTTTGTATACCCCCACTGTCACTGGTAAGCAATATTTCTGGTATGGCAATTTGCACCTCGATTTCATCAGATATCTGCTAATCTTGTTACTGGGCAAATTGCATCTCAGTATTCCTCTAGATACCTGCTAATATTTTACTTGTCTGTTATTTTTGTTTTGATCTCAAGTTCACTGCTAACCTTGTTAACTTCCAAATTCCCAACACTTTGCATATAGGTCTTCAATCTTCAGGATTGAATATTTATACAACTTGGCAGCCTGATTAATTGTTAATTTGTAATCACCACAAATGTAGACAGTCTTGTCTGGTTTCAATATGGGGACTATGGGTGCTGCCCATTCTGAGAATTAAACAGCAGAGGACAGCAGAGCGGCGACGCTGATTGGTTGTTGTGGGGAAGATTTGCATTAGACGGTCAGGGCTTCAGAAAAGCGGACCTCAGCAAGACACCCTCCAAGTTGGAGTGAAGGAAAGTGTCCAGCAGAGGGACAACGCTGATTGGCTATTGTGGGAAAGATGCGCATTGAGAAGTCAGTGCTTCAAGACAGTGGTTTGTGGAAGAGCTGTTATCAAGGGACGGTTAAACCCCAAACACTACTTCAGTGTTCACCTCCCTCCCTCTCTCTTTCTCCTCCTCTAACCAAAACAAAATCACTGTGAGGACCACAAGCAAGAGAAAGAAAAAGGGAGGGAGAGTGAGAGGCGTGCTGTTAGAAACTTTGCAGTAGAGTGGTGAGGCTTTGGCTCATAAAATTCCTACAGTACAGAAGGAGGCCATTCGGCCCATCGAGTCTGTACTGACCACAATCCAACCCAGGCCCTCTTCCTGTAACCCCACACATTTACGCTGCTAACCCCCATGATACTAAGCTCAATTTAGCATAGGCAATCAACCTAGCCCGCACATCTTTGAGCTGTGGGAGGAAACCAGAGCACCCAGAGAAAACCCACACAGACATGGGGAGAAAGTGCAAACTCCACACAAACAGTGACCCTAGGCTGGAATTGAACCTGGGTCCCTGGTGCTGTGAGGCAGCAGTGCTAACCACTGTGCCACCGTGCTGCTGCTCGAGAGGCTTCGGTAAGTGGCACCTCAGCAGAGTACAGGTAATCTCAGGTAACGTCCTCTTAACTTTCCTCTTTAGTCTTCGTGCAGTTGGGATGGAAATGAGGGCAGTGATATGCTCCTGCAGGATGTGGGAGTTCAGGGGGAATTCCATTGTCCCTGATGACTACACCTGTGAGAAGTGCACTCCTGGGAGACCGAGTTAGGGATCTGGAGCTGGATGCACTCAAGATCATCCGGGATGCTGAGCACTTTATAGATGAGAGTTTTAGTGAGGCGGTCACACGTAACACGTAAGGTGCAGGCAGAGAGTAGCTAGGTGACCACCAGAAAAGGCAAAGGTAGCAGGCAGAGAGTGCAGGAGTCCCCTGTAGCCATACCCCTCACAAACAAGGATACCATTTTGGATACTGATGGATGGGGGCGGTGGGACTGTTCAAAGCAGCAGCCAGATCTGTGGCATTACGACTGGCTCTGCCGCACAGCGGGAATTGGTAAAGGTAAACAGGACCGTAGTGATAGGAGATTCGATACTTAGGGGGACAGATAGGAGAGTCTATGGCCGCAAACGGGAGTCCAGGGTGGTGTGTTGCCTCCCGGGTGCCAGGGTCAAGGATATCTCTGAGCAGCTGCAGAACATTCTCAAAGGGGAGGTGAGCAGCCAGAAGTCGTTGCACACATTGGCACAAATGACGTACATAGGGATGAGGTCCTGAGGGTTGATTATAGAGAGCTAGGAAAAAGGTTAAGAAGCAGGACCTGAAGGGTGATAATCTCTGGATTACTTCCAGTGCCACATGCTAGTGAGGGTAAGAACAGGAGAATATGGCAGATAAATCCGTGGCTAAAAAATTGGTGCAGGGGGCAGGGATTCAAATTCTTAGATCATTGGGATCTTTTCTGGGGGAGAGGTGACCTGTTTAAGAGGGATGGGTTGCATCTGAACTGGAGGGGGCCAATATCCTGTGGGGCAGATTTGCTAGTGACACAAGGGAGGGTTTAAACTAGATTGGCAGGAGGGTGGAATCCTGAGCAGCAGGGAAGCAAATGAGGGGCTGAAGGATGCAGTACTCAGCAATGGACATGATAGGCGGGAGCATGGCAGGGAGCAGGGAAAACCTGTTGGATTAAATTGCATCTATTTCAGTGCAAGAGGGCTGACAGGTAAGGTTGATGAACACAGGGCATGGATAGGTATGTGAGACTGGGATATTATAGCCATAACTGAAACATGGCTAAGGGAAGGACAGGACTGGCAGCTTACTGTTCCAGGGTACAGGTGCTTTAGGTGAGACAGAGGTGGAGGAAAGAGAGGAGGAGGAGTTGCATTTTTGATTAAGGGAAGTATCACGGCAGCAGTCAGAGATGAAATAACTGAGGGATCATCCAGCAAGGCTTTGTGGGTGGAACTAAGAAATAAGAAGGGGATGGTGACCTTATTGGGGTTGTACTATAGGCCCCCAAAAAGTTAACGAGAATTAGAAGAACAAATATGCAGAGAGATTGGGGTGACTTGCAGGAGTAATAGAGTTGTCTTGGTAGGGGATTTTAATTTTCATAACATAGACTGGGACTGCCACAGAGTTAAGAGCTGAAATGGGGTGGAATTTGTTAAGTGTATTCAGGAAAGTTTCCTCAGGCAGTATGTGGAGAGTCCTACTCAGGAAAGGGCAAAACCTGACCTACTCTTGGGAAATAGGGCAGGGCAAGTGACTGAGGTAATGGTGGGGGACCACTTTAGGACCAATGACCATAGTTCTATTAATTTTAAAATAGTTATGGAAAGAGACAAAACTGGTCCACAGGTGCAAGTTCTAAATTGGGGCAAGGCGAATTTTGATGGAATTAGACAGGAGCTTGCAAGGATTGATTGGAGTACCTCGTTTGAGGACAAAGGGACCTCCGCCTAGTGCCGGGCCTTTAAAAGTGAAATAGTTAGAGTTCAGGGTCTATATGTTCCTGTTAGGGTGAAGGACAAGGCTGGCAGGAATAGGGAACCCTGGATGATAAAACATATTGAGGTTTTGGAGAGGAATAAGAAGGAGGCATGGCTCAGGTACGAGCAGCTGGAATCAAGGGATTCCCTGGAGGTGCACAGGGGATACAGGAGTATACTCAAGATGAAAATTAGGAGGGCAAAAAGGGGGCATGAGGTAGCTTTGGCTGAGAAGATTAAGGTGAATCCAAAAGGATTCTTTGGAAGTACATTAAAGGAAAAATAATAACTGGAGAGAAAATAGGACCCCTCAAGGACCAAAGTGGACACATGTGGATGGTCGAGGTTCTCAATGAATATTTCTCCTTTGTGTTTACTGTAGAGAATGACATGAAGACTTGCGAACCTGGGAAAGTTAGTGGCAAGATATTGGAGACAGTTCGCATTACAGTAGAGGAGGTGATGGACATATTAAAATGTATGAAGGTGGATAAATCTGGCCCTGACCAGGTATATCCAAGAACACTGCATGAGGCTAGAGAAGAAATTGCAGGTGTCCTGGCTGAGATGTTTGCATTATCGTTAACCATGGGTAAGGTACCAGAAGACTGGAAGGTAACAAATGTTGTGCCCTTATTTAAGAAGGGCAGCAAAAAAAAAACCTGGGAATTATAGTCCGGTATGCCTAACATCTGTGGTAGGTAAGTTACTAGAGAGGATTCTGAGGGATAAGTTATACAGGCATTTGGAAAGATGTGGTTTGATTTGGAGTAGTCAGCATGGCTGACTATGCCAAATGGGAGATCATGCCTTACAAATTTGTTAGAGTACTTTGATGAAGCGACCAGGAAGGTTGATAAGGGCAGGGCAGTAGTCATAGTCTATATGGACTTCAGTAAGGCCTTTAATAAAGTTCCACATGGTAGGCTGCTCTGGGAGGTTAGATCACATGGAATTCAGGGACAGCTGGGAATTGGATATACAAATGGCTTGATGATAGGAAGTAGAGGATAATAGTGGAAGGATGCTTGTCAGACTGGCAGTCTGTGACTAATGGTGTGTCTCAGGGGTCAGTGCTGGGCCCATTGCTGTTTGTTATCTGTTTCAACAATTTGGATGAGAATGTACAAGGCATGATCAGTAAGTTTGCAGATTACACTAAAATAGACAGTGAGGAAGGTTATCAAAAATTGCTGCAGGATCTTGATCAGCTGAGGAAGTGGGCCGCAAAATGGCAAATAGAGTTCAATACAGGTAAGTGTGAGGTGTTGCATTTTGGAAAGTCAAATCAAGATAGGACTTTCACAGTGAATGGTAGGACCTTAGGGAGTATTGTGGAACTGTGGGACCTTGGAGTTCAGGTGCACAGTTCTTTAAAGATGGAGTCACAGGTAGATAGGGCAGTGAAGAAGGCTTTTGGCATGCTGGCCTTCATCAGTCAGGGCATTGAGTATAGAAGTTGGGAAGTTATGTTGCAGTTATACAGAACGTTGGTGAGGCTGTACCTGGAGTATTGTGTTCAGTTTTGGTCACCTTGCTATAGGAAAGATGTTATTAAACTGGAGAGAGTGCAGAAGAGATTTACAAGGATGTTGCCAGAACTCAAGGGGCTGAATTATAGGGAGAGATTGGACAGGCTAGGACTTTTTTCTTCGGAGAGTAGGAGTCTGAGGGGTGATCTTATAGAGGTGTATAAGATCGTGAGAGGCTGAATGCATTCAGTCTTTTTTTCCCAGGGTTGGGGAATCGAGAACTAGAGGGCATAGATTTAAGTTAGGAGGGGAAAGAATGAGAACCTGAGGATCAACCTTTTTACACAGAGGGTGATACATATGTAAAATGACCTGCTGGAGGAAGTGGTTGAGGCAGGGACATTGACAACACTTGAAAGAACAGATACATGGATAGGAAAGGTTTAGAGGGATATGGGTCACATACAGGCAAATGGAGTTAGCTTAGACGGGCATTTTGGACGGCATGGACCAGTTTGGGCTGAAGGGCCTGTCTCTGTGCCGTAGATTCTATGATTCTATAAACTGGCTGGATAATGCCCAGTCCTTCCAATCATTTTAATTCAGTATCTACTTTCTCCCGTAAAGCATATGGCACCGGTCTCACTCTAAGAATCGAGGCTTTGCCTCTAAATCCACATAGATCTTCACTTGCAAAGAACAAGGAACAGTTCAGCACAGGAACAGGCCCTTTGGCCCATCAAGTCTGTGCAGACACAGATGCCTCTCTAATCTCATATTTTCTTGCCTCTCCGTGGTCCATATCCCTCTATTCCCTGCCTATTCATGTGTCCATCCAGATGCCTCTTGATCGTTGTTATAGAATCTACTTCCATCACCTCCTCCAGCAGCATGTTTCAGGCATTTACCACCCTCTGTGTGAAAACCTTGCCCCTTACATCTCTTTTAAACTTTCCCCCTCTCGCTCTCAACCTATGCCCCTGAGTAATTGACCCTTCGTCCCCAGGAAAAAGACTCTGATTATCCACTCTATCCAAGGTTGTCATAATCTTGTAAACCTCTATCAAGTCCTCCTTCATCCTCCGACGCTCCAATGAAAACAATCCAAGTTTGTTCAACCTTTCTTCATAGTCCATATCCTCCAACTAGGCAACATCCTGCTAAATCTGTTCTGCACCCTTTCTAATACTGGTAGTGTGGCAACCAGAATTGTACACAATTCTCCAAATGCGGCCTAACCAAAGTCTTATACAGCTGCAACATGATTTTCCAATTCCTGTACTCAACACTCCGACTGATGAAGGCTAGCATGCCATACACCTTCTTGACCATCTTGTCCACCTGAGTTGCCACCTTCAGGGAACTGTGGATCTGCATGCCTAGATCCCTCTGTATGCTAACATTTCTAAGGGCACTACCAATTACTGTATACTTTCCTTCTGCAGTGGACCTTCCAAATCACATCACCTCATATTTGTTTGGGTTAAATTCCATCTGTCTTCTTTTAGCCCAGGTCTCCAGCCGATTTATATCCTGCTGCACCTCTGACAATGCTGCTCACTATCCACTTGGATGTCTCAGGGACAGGACTGGGTGCTTCTGGTGCCGGGTTTTAGATGTTTCAGGAAGGACAGGGAGGGAGGCAAGAGAGGGGGGGGAGTGGCACTGTTGATCAGGGATAGTGTCACGGCTGTAGAGAAGGTGGACGCCGTGGAGGGATTGACTACGGAGTCTCTGTGGGTGGAGGTTAGGAACAGGAAGGGGTCGGTAACTTTGCTGGGTGTTTTCTATAGGCCGCCCAATAGTAACAGAGATGTTGAGGAGCAGATGGGGAAACAGATCCTGGAGAGATGTAGGAATAACAGAGTTGTCGTGATGGGAGATTTTAATTTCCCAAACATAGATTGGAATATCCCTAGGGCTAGGGGTTTGGATGGAGAGGAGTTTGTTAGGTGTGTCCAGGAGAGTTTCCTGACACAGTATGTGGATAAGCCTACTAGAGGAGAGGCTGTACTTGATCTGGTGCTGGCTAATGAACCTGGACAGGTGGAGGATCTCTCGGTGGGTGAGCATCTTGGGGATAGCGATCATAATTCTATCTCCTTCACGATAGCATTGGAAAGAGATAGGATCAGGCAGGCTAGGAAAGTGTTTCTCTGGAGTAAAGGGAAATACAGTGTCATCAGGGAGGAAATTAGACGGGTAAATTGGAAGGAGGCATTCTTGGGGAAAAGTACCGAAGGAAAGTGGAGGATTTTCAAGGAATGTTTGTCTGGAGCTCTGCATGACAACGTTCCGATGAGACAGGGGGGTGTTGGTAGGGTACGGGAACCGTGGTGCACGAAGGTTGTGATGAACCTGGTGAATAAGAAAAGAGAGGCGTACAGAAGGTTCAGAGAGCTAGGAGGTGTTAAGGATTTAGAGGAGTATACGGGATGTAGGAAGGAGCTTAAGAAGGAAATTAGGAGAGCGAGAAGGGGTCATGAGAAGACCTTGGCGGGTAAGATTAAGGAGAATCCCAAGGCTTTCTACAAATATGTCAAGAGTAAAAGGATGAGATCGGAAGGCATAGGACCCTTAAAAGGTGAAGGGGGAAAAGTTTGTGCGGAACCGTTAGAAATGGCGGAGGTGCTTAATGAATACTTTACCTCGGTATTCACGGTGGAAAGGGATCTGGGTGGTTGTACTGCTGGTTTGCGGTGGACAGAAAGGATCGAGCATGTGGACATAAAGAAAGAGGATGTGTTGGAACTATTGAATGGCATCAAGGTTGGTAAGTCGTCGGGACCGGATGGGATGTACCCCAGGTTACTGTGGGAGGCGAGGGAGGAGATTGCGGAGCCTTTGGCGATGATCTTTGCATCGTCGATGGAGACGGGAGAGGTTCCGGAGGATTGGAGGATTGCAGATGTGGTCCCTATATTCAAGAAAGGGAACAGGGACAGCCCGGGAAATTACCGACCGGTGAGTCTAACCTCAGTGGTTGGTAAGTTGATGGAGAGGATCCTGAGAGACAGGATTTATGATCATCTAGAGAAGTTTAGTATGATCAAAAGTAGTCAGCACGGCTTTGTCAAGGGCAGGTCGTGCCTTATGAGCCTGGTTGAGTTCTTTGAAAATGTGACCAAACACATTGACGAAGGAAGAGCGGTGGATGTGGTCTATATGGACTTCAGCAAGGCGTTCGATAAGGTCCCCACATGCAAGACTTCTTGAGAAAGTGAGAGGGCATGGGATCCAAGGGGCTGTTGCCTTGTGGATCCAGAACTGGCTTGCCTGCAGAAGGCAGAGAGTGGCTGTGGAGGGGTCTTTCTCTGCATGGAGGTCAGTGACCAGTGGAGTGCCCCAGGGATCTGTTCTGGGACCCTTGCTGTTTGTCATTTTCATAAATGACCTGGATGAGGAAGTGGAGGGATGGGTTGGTAAGTTTGCTGACGACACCAAGGTAGGTGGTGTTGTGGATAGTTTGGAGGGATGTCAGAAGTTGCAGCGAGACATAGATAGAATGCAAGACTGGGCGGAGAAGTGGCAGATGGACTTCAACCCGGATAAGTGTGTAGTGATCCATTTTGGCAGATCCAATGGGATGAAGCAGCAGTATAATATGAAGGGTACCATTCTTAGCAGTGTAGAGGATCAGAAGGACCTTGGGGTCCGGGTCCATAGGACTCTTAAATCGGCCTCGCAGGTGGAGGATGCGGTCAAGAAGGCGTACGGCGTACTAGCCTTCATTAATCGAGGGATTGAGTTTAGGAGTCGGGAGATAATGCTGCAGCTTTATAGGACCCTGGTTAGACCCCACTTGGAGTACTGCGCGCAGTTCTGGTCACCTCATTACAGGAAAGATGTTGAAGCCATTGAAAGGGTGCAGAGGAGATTTACAAGGATGTTGCCTGGATTGGGGGGCATGCCTTATGAGGATAGGTTGAGGGAGCTTGGTCTCTTCTCCCTGGAGAGACGAAGGATGAGAGGTGACCTGATAGAGGTTTACAAGATGTTGAGAGGTCTGGATAGGGTAGACTCTCAGAGGCTATTTCCAAGGGCTGAAATGGTTGCTACGAGAGGACACAGGTTTAAGGTGCTGGGGGTAGGTACAGAGGAGATGTCAGGGGTAAGTTTTTCACTCAGAGGGTGGTGGGTGAGTGGAATCGGCTGACGTCGGTGGTGGTGGAGGCAAACTCGTTGGGGTCTTTTAAGAGACTTCTGGATGAGTACATGGGATTTAATGGGATTGAGGGCTATAGATAGGCCTAGGGGTAGGGATATGATCAGCGCAACTTGTGGGCCGAAGGGCCTGTTTGTGCTGTGGCTTTCTATGTTCTATGTTCTATGTTCTACTCCCCCAATTTTTGTATCATTTGCAAGCCTTTTATTTTGTCTAATTCATCCTTGAAACTGCTCTCATATTTCTTCATCAGATTGAGCAGCCCTCCTTCTCGCACTTGGAAAATCTTGGTCTAATTTAACAATTTCCTTAGCCAATTGCAGCCAAGAAGGCTTGGTCCTTTGCCTTTCACTTTGATTACTGAGGATTGGGCATACTGTGCCCATAGCCTACAGGTACCATTGCAGTGTCATTATTTTTATTGCTTCTCCAGTATAAACTGTTAACTTGGCTGCAGTACTCTTCAAATTCAATGTTGAACTCCTTCTCACAAGTACTGATATGTATGCCCATTTATCACAGTAGCTGATGCCTCTTTATCAACTTCCACCTTAAGAGGTTTCCTCTTTACCCAGAGCATTTCAGTAATAGGGGCTATCTTGCCCGCTGTTATATTAAACAATGAGTGAATATTTAAATCATTGGTGCTAAGCTTTTTCACATTGTATATCAGAATATGCATGGTGATGCATTATTAAATCAGCTCCTCAGTAGAGTTGACTTGACTCTGCACCTATGCCTTAAGCAACCTCTCCTGCAAAATTCAAGGCAGTGGCTCCAGATCAGTAACATTCTGCTTCAAAATTTGCTGATCGATTGCCTCTTCTAAATCTTGTCTTATTTGTGGCTGAACTCATTTTCTACCTCATGATTACTTCTTCGGTTTGGGTGCCACGACTGACTGCAGGTTCCCACTTTAATTGGTGAATGGCGCCATTTTGTGTGCTCTGTAACTCTTGTGCACTATTTTCAGTGCTTTCCATTGTCTGCACTATCTCCATTGCTTGACTAAAATTTATATTGATCTGTGCAAGTAATCTCTGTTGAATGACCTGGTTATTCACCGCGCAGACTAATCTGCCCATAACATATAATTCAAGGTGGCTCCAAAATCGCAATACTCTGATATCTGTTTCAATTTAATGACAAAAGCCTCAATCATTTTAATTGCGGTGCTTCCCCCTTGGATTAAATTTGAATCTCTGGAGTATGACTGATTGTTTAGGTTGGAATTCATAAATTCAATGAGCTCACTGAATGATTTGGAGTTGGGCCGGCTTTGGACTGTGAGACTGCAAATATTTTTATAAGTTTGGGTTCCATATGCACTCAGGAGAATTGCATTGCACTTCACCTCCTTATTTAGTTCACATGGAAGTAATACTGAAGGAGCTCTACGTATTATGTCCAGTCCTTCACGGAGGAATCAAATGGATTTATCTGACCAAAAAGGGGGCATCTTGGTAAGTCCTATTTTCTTTTCTCAACTTCACTCAACTTCAATGTTAACTGGATACTCAGTCTGAGGATCATTTTTTTTTTCGTTGTCAAATGTAAAGATGCTCCTTCACCAGTTTAGGGAAAACTCAACTCAATTATTTATTAGTGGTGGAGAGAGTCAAGGTTTAAGGTGGTGGATGGGGTGCCAATCAAGTGAGCTCCTTTGTCCTGAATGGTGTTGAGCTTCATGAGCGTTGTTGGAGCTGCACTTATAGTTCAGTGGTAGCAGAGTGCTATTGTCGCTTGACTGGTAATCCAGAAACCCAGGGTAATGCTCTGAGGGACCCATGTTTGAATCGGGTTAAAAACTTAATCAAAATATCTGGAATTGAAAGTTTAACGATGACCATGAAAACCATTGTTGATTGTTGTTAAAAACCCATTTGGTTCATTTATGTTCTTCAGGGAAGGAAACCTGCTTGATGCTGCTCCTGGCATGCCCCCCTGCACTCTCCAATGAACCAGGGTTGATCTCCCAGCTTGCTGGTAATGGTAGAGTGAAGGATATATCTGGTCATGAGGTTACATATTGTGTTGGTATACAATTCTGCTGCTGGTGATGGACCACTGCACCTCATGACTGTCCAGTTTTGAGTTGCTAGATTTATTCAAATTCTATCCCAGTTAGCACAGTGGTAGTGCAACACAGTGGAGGGTATCCACAATATGAAGAGGGGACTTCTCCATAAGAATGTGCAGTGGTTCAGGAATAGACCATCAGGCCCTTCAAGCCTGCCCCGGCATTCAACATGATCATGGCTGATCTATGCCGGCCTCAACTCCTTTTCTGTGCCATTTCCCCATTCCTTGATCTATCAAGTATTTATTTAGCTCCACTTTAAATGCTTCTAATGATCCGGCCTCCACTGCCCTTTGGGGCAGAGAATTCCAGAGATTCACCATCCTCTGTGAGAAGAAATTTCTACGCACCTCAGTTTTAAATGACTGGCCCTGTATCTTGTAGCTATGTCCCCTTGTTTGAGACTCTCTCACTTATGAAAACATCTTACCATCCACCCTGTCAAGCCCCCTCAGGATCTTATATGTTTGAATAAAGTCACCCCTCACGCTTATCAACTCCAAGGAATACAGATCCAGACTATTTAGTCTCTCTTGATTGGACAACCCTCTCATCCCAGGAATTAGCCTGGGAATCTCCTTTTAACTGCCTCCATTCTTACAATGCCATATCTGACGGTACATATTAGATATTCATGATTTGGAAGACGGAACTAAATGTGGGGTGGGATTCTTCCAAAAAATTCTAAGGGCCCGATTTTATCATTTTGATTCTAAGTGCTGAATCTGGGAGTGATCCAGATCTGACTTGTAACCTGTTCTCCGGCACCCCCATATACACTCTGACTGAAAAAAAAGCAGTGATTCTAAATCGTGCTGCAGAAGCCTGTGGGTGGGGCTTATCGTGCCTGAAACACCACAGCTCCGATCGGAGCCTTCAACTGCGCATGCGCAGTAAAAAGAAATTGAAAAACACTCCCCTGTCACAGCTTTATGCGGCCCAGGAGCAATGGCCCCCACAGACATTGCCCCATCCCCATAACACAACATAACTGTCCCCCTTATCTACCCACCCCTACTACCCAGACCAATTGCGACCCCCTGCCCCACTTCCCCCTCACCGATCGCACGCTGAGTGGCAGCGGACCCCCCTTCCCCACCACCAGAGAGCCATCTGACCCACCTCCTACCCCCCCACTAGCGATCCATCTGGCCCACCTCCCTCCTCGTCCCCCCCACCAGAGAACGATCTGACCCACCTCCCCCCCCCCACTAGAGAACGATCCTGCCTGCCTCCTTCCCCCCCAGCAGAGAACGATCTGACCTGCCTCCCTCTCCCCCCCTCCACCAGAGATCCATCTGACCCGCCTCCCTCCCCACCCCCACCAGAAAACGATCTGGCCCTCCAACGCCGCCCCCCCCCCCCCCACCCCACCAGAGATCCATCTGGCCCACCTCCCTCCTGCCCCCCCCTTCAGAGAACGATCTGACCTGCCTTCCTCCCCCCTTGCTAGAGAACGATCTGGCCCGCCTCCCTCCCCCCCTCACTAGAGAACGATCTGGCCCACTTCCCTCACCCCCTCACTAGAGAACAATCTGGCCCGCCTCCCTCTGCCCCTCACTAGAGAACGATCTGACACCCCTCCCTCCCCCCCCCACCAGAGAACAATCTTGCCCCCATCAGAGATCCATCAGCCCGCCTCCCTGCTCCTCACCCCCAAGCAGAGAACAATCTGACCCACCACCCTCCTCTTCCCCTACCCCCCACCAGAGATCCATCAGGCCCGCCTACCTCCCCCCCACCCTCCGCCCCCCGCACCCACCACCACTCTCCCCCCCGCCCCCCCACCAACCAACGATCTGAGTTAGAGAGCCACTGGAAGCTAGGAACTTACCTCCTCAAGAGCTGGAGCACCCAAAAAAAACTTTTGCCAAGCATGTCTGTTTCACGCTGAATCTGGACGGGCGAATGCGGTGGTAAAGGGGGAAATGCCGGTAAGTTTGGGAGTCCAGCTCATTAAGTCAAGTTAAATGCATGGAAATACATTTAAATTGACGTTGCACCCATTTCGGCACGGTGCCGATCACGGCCGTTTTAGCCGCTTGGTAAAGGGGGAACGGGCGTGGAGGCAGTCGCGGATCGCGCTACTCGCCTCACGCCCGACTTTACCAAGTTCTCACGCCCGAAAACGGGCGCAACTTGTTGGTAAAATTGGGCCCCAAGTGTCAAATTTAAATAAAAACTGGAGTAAATCCCGCTGTTTTTTCAGCGGGACTTTCAGAATGAATCTCCCACATTCTGTGCACTGCAGAGTGCACTAGCGTGGATCTCATCAAAAAGCTGGAGGCGGGGCCTATTTCTGCTGGAGAGGCCAGCAGCATAGTGCTGAGCAGGCCACTAGGCATGTGCTGTTCTGACTGCACATGCACCGATCTGTCAGTGCTGAGATCGGCACATGTGCAGTAGTCCCGCATTGCTGGCCTCCTAATTGATGGCCAGCTCAATCGCTGACCTTTCAACCCACCCTCCTCACCCCACCCTCATCCCCCAACAGTCACAATCTTCAGATCCACCCCCCCCGCCCTGCAGTCCCAGTCCCTCCCCGCAGCCCTGACCCCCCTCCCACCCTGATGGACAGTCCCAATCATTGGTCTCCCTCCCTCTGTCATCACCAAGTGCAGAGTGGCAGTGGGACCCCTCACCCCCATCAATGCCTGGCCTTCGCTCTGGCCCTGCCCCTTTGGCACTGCCGGATGTCCGATGGGCAGAGCAAAGTGCCCCCTGTGTATTGCCACTTTGCCCTTTGGGCTGTGCCAGGGGCCAGGCTGCCACTGCCAAGCTGGCAATGCCAATCTGGTAATGCCCAGGGGTCACTCCCCACCTTACTCCCAACCTCCTGGGAAGCCTCGATGGCTCCCCCTTCACTCCAGTAAAATTGGGCCACCAGCTCCCCACTAGTGGGGAGCTACTGTAAACCCTGCTGGAATGAAACACTTCTGGCGGGGAGGGAAGGAGAGGCTGGCAGACTTGGGCCAGTTAATAACATGTAAGTCTTCATTTAAATAATTTATGCAGCTCTGCATCAATTTCTGGCGCGGAGCTGACGACGCTGGCAATCCGGGAGACGCACGGAGGTCGAGGCACCTAGTGGGAAACTTGCTACACAGCCTCCACGTGAGTCTCCCGGCCAGTTCTGCTGCTAAAGAGATTCTGTGGCTGGGAGATTTGCCCCCATTATCTCCAAATTTGCACAACACAAAGTTGGGTGGGAGGGTGAGCTGTGAGGAGGATGCAGAGATGCTTCAGCATGATTTGGACAAGGATATGCATGGCAGATGCAATATGATGTGGATAAATGTGAGGTTATCCACTTCAGTTGCAATAATAGGAAGGCAGATTATTTTTTGAATGGGTGTACATTTATGCTCTGACTTCTTGACAGGTCACATTTCGGGGGTCTATAGACTTCTCCTACCCTTGTCTTCCTTCCTCTGCTATTCATGATTTCAACCCAAAAGGATTCTACATCACTATCCACTTTATATCACGACTCAACAATGGTGTTATCAAGTCATTCCTGGTGATTGACGTTGAAGTTCCCCACCCAGAGTACATTCTGTGCTCTTGCCACCCCTTTTGCTTCCTCATAGCTTGCTACATTTTCCTCAGGCAAGAGGAAGTGAGCTTTTCCTGTCAGCTTGCTCTGCAACTGCAGGGACCAGGGTTGGGCTGGCCATTTTAACTGCCATGCTGGCCTTTCAAAGATATAAAGAAGGCATCCACCTCTTCTTAATCAAACTTCAGGATCAAAGGGGCAAATTTGAATACCTCAACCCCTACTTCTGAATCTGGGGTGATTCCAATGGGTATAGTGGGATCCTTCTTTCTTAGGTTCAGCTGCTTTAATTTAGGCTCTCTTTCCTGTTCTCTTTCCTGGAATTCTCTGTCCTTCTTCCTTCCTGCCTCTCTTATTTTCCCTTTCCTCAAACTCCAGTTCCAATTTCCACTGCTCCAATCTTAATTTCTCTGCCACTAATTTATCTGTTTCAGTGACCTCAACTTTCACCTCTAGATGTTTTGCCATTCGTTTTAAAATTTCAATTTTTCTGGTTTTCGGGCAGAACTCCAGCTCTTAGTGCCTAACTACGCCATTTAATTCTTCCAAAGACATTGCAATTAACTTCTCACCAGTTATTTCTATGAAAACATTGACATCAGACGTGGACATTTCTTGATCATAAGGATATGCCAAATCAGAATGCATTTAAATATTTAAACAGTGAGCATTAAGAAGCCAATCACATCAGCTTTTTTTATAAATTCAAGGGATGTGGGCTTCACTGGCTAGAGTGTCTTGGTAGTGTCACCACAGACCAAGCTGGTCAGATCCAATAGAACATATGCTGCTAAATTGGTTCTGTGAGAGAACCAACAAGAGGGAAAAACATACTTGACCTCATCCTCACCAACCTGCCACAGTTGCAGCTGTCCATTACAGTGTTGGTCGCAGTGACCGTTGCACAGTCCTTGTTAAGACAAAGTCCTGTCTTCACATTGAACATACCCATCATTCGTGTTGTGTGGCAGTACCACCATCCTAAATAGGATAGACTTCAAACAGATCTCATAACTCAAGACTGGGTACCCATGAGGTGCTTTGGGCCATCAGCAGAATTGTACTCAACCATGATTTGTAAACTCATGGCCTGGGATAACCCCCCACTCTAGCATCACCACAAAGCCAGGTGATCAACCCTAGTTCAATGAAGAGTGCAAGAGGGCAAGCCAGAAGCAACACCAGGCACACCTAAAAAAAATGAGATGTCAACACAGGACTCCTTGCATGCCAAACAGCATAAGCATCAAGTAATAGACAGAGTTAAGCAATTCCACAACCAACGGATCAGGTCTAGGCTCTGAAGTCCTGCCACATCGAACCATGAATGATGGTGGACAATTAAACAACCCACTGGAAGAGGAGGCTCCACAAATATCCCATCCTCAATGATGGGGTAGGTCAGCACATCAGTGCAGAAGATAAGGCATATGCAACAATCTTCACCCAAAAGTGCTGAGTGAATGATCCATCTTGGCCTCCTCCAGAGGTCCCCAGCATCACAAATGCCAGTGTTCAGTCAATGTACTCCATGCGATACCAAGAAACAGCTGAAAGCACCGGATACTGCAAAGGCTAATTTGACAATTTTCCTCAATAGTACTGAAGATGATGTGGCGTTAGTGTACCTTTAAGAAGGTTTTTTAAAAAAAACGATTTCTTAGCTTACAGCTTCAGTAGTTTCTTAGCTCATAGCTTCAGTGATGTCATTGTTGCCAGCTTGACTGGAAATATCCTTTTATTGTTACTTAAGTGGCTTAATTGGGTTTGTTTGTGTTTACTCTGGGATTAGTTTTACAATCCTGCATTGTTAGAGGACAGTCATGTGTTTTTGGACAGATTTTTTTCATTTTCAGTTTGGAGCTGCAGGTTTGAGTTTTAGTTTTAGAAGGGACATCAAGCTAAAAAGAAGTGTTTTCCCTCTCTCTCTGTTGTTTTGAAAATTCTAGCTGAAAACAAGATCTTGTTTTCCTGAAGGATGAAAATCTGCTGTTGTTGACGGCTGGACCAGAGCTTCTCTGGTGTTTTGGGAAGATGCCTTGTCTTCAAATTGTTCGGAGTGAATCCAGAGAACTGCAGACTTCAACCAAAGGACTCAATTTCCATTATCGCGTGAGCAGTGGGGTTTTGTCTATGGCAAGAGTTTTGGTTTGATTGGAACATATTAGATATTGTTGTTAAGGGTTATACATTATAGTGATTGTTTTGTTTCTTGTTTGTAATTGATAAAAGTTCTTGCTAATTTTCTTACTATATATGTTGACTATAGTTGTAAATAAACTTTGTTTGATTGGAGGATTTGTTTGTATTGGAGGATTTGTTTGTATTGGAGGATGGTAGAGTCCATGCTAGGTTCATTGCTGTTTTGATATGACTTGGATGTTAGTCATTAAATCAGCAAATTTCATGATTTACTGATTACTCCAAACTTAGTGTTGTGGTAGATAGTGAGGATGATACCAATGGTCTGTAACAGGCCATCGATAGCAGAATGGACAAGCAAGTGACAGATAGAATTTAATATAGAAAAGTGTGAGGTCCGGCATTTTAACAGAAGGGAGCGGGAGGACAATATAAACTGAATGGCACAGTTCTAAAGTGTGTGCATTGACAGAAGATTCTGGAGTTTATATAGATAGATCTTTGTCGGTGAAAGGACATACTGAGAGGTTAATTGGCATTCAGGGTCTTGGGCTTCATAAATAGAGATATTGGCTGGGATTCTCTGACCTCACCCAAGGGTGGGATTCTCTGGTCCCAGTGAACAGAGATTTGGCTGAGTGCCAAATTCTCCATTCTCACTGGCAGTGGGGTGGAGTGTACAACATCAGAAAATTCCGGCTGGGAAGTACAAAAGCAGGACATTTATACTGAACGTTTGCAATTCTCTAGTTAGGCCACAACTAAAGTACTACATCCAGTTCTTGCAACCCCACTTAAGGAAGGATATGGGGGCCCTGAAAGAGTCCAGAGGAGATTTACCAGAATTGAACCAGGGATGAAGGATTAGCTATAAACTTAGGTTGGGAAATGTGGGGTTATTCTCTTTGGAGTAGCGATTGAGTAGAACTTTGATAAAAGTGTCGAAGATTATGACAGATTTAAGTGTTAGACAAAGAAAAACTATTCCCATTTGCAGATTGTACAAGGACTAGAGGATACAGATTTAAGGTTTTTGGCAAGAGATTCAGGGGAGAAGTGAGGAAGAACTTTCTTTACGCAGTGAACGGTAACTCTCTGCCTAAAAGGGTGGTGGAAGCAGAGATGATCAGAGATTTCAAAAGGAAATTAGGTGGGCACTTGAGGGGAATAAGCTTGCAGGGCTATGGAGATAGAGCAGTGGAATGAGACTGATTGGATTACTCTAGGGAGAGTCTGCATGGACTTGCTGGGGAAAATGACCTCCTTCTCTACCTTAATGACTCAAGGTGCTTTACCCAATTGTATTGGTGTACTCAGGTCCTAAATATGGCCCTCATGTGTCCCTGTGCAACAGTATTATGACAGGCCTCTTCTCCCAGGAATCTGTATTGAAATTTGTTCTGCATTACCAATTCTTTTTGGGCCGCCATTTCTACCAGCCATTTCAACACATCTTCAACTAGGCACACATTTTCTCATTAAGTATCGTATATCTCATGTTATCAGTTCAGTCAGTTCACCATATCCTGGTCAGGGAGGTTGAATTTTCACAGGGTTCTTCTACTCTTTCCTGTAACTACAGCAGTAGGCCCACAAGGTCCACCAAGAAACAACATAAATGCTGTTCACACTATTTCTCTGCAATTTCCACAAATCTTCCACTGAAGTTGCAATGAATGACCATTAGAAACCCTGCAGGAATTTGGCTGCCCAATTTCCTCTCTCTATCTGGGTTTTTTTTCTTCCTTTTAGTTTATTTCTTTTAAAATGTTATTCTTCTTCTACATTCTCATCATCTAGTGGTGGGCTTGCACATAAAATATAACTTATCTGTTCTGTCTACAAATGCTGCCTGACCAGTTGAGTGATTCCAACACTTTTTGCTTCCAATTTCCAGTATCTGCAGTTTTTCTGTACTTCTTTATGATGTCACATTCTTGCTGTCTTTAGGCCCATCTCCAGAAATGACAATGTATTGATATCATTTTAATGACAAAAATATGTCATCCTACATAAATATTAAGTTTTAAGTTTATTTATTAGTGTCACAAGTAGGCTTACATTAACACTGCAATGAAGTTACTGTGAAAATCCCCTAGTTGCCACACTTCAGCACCTGTTCGGGTACACTGAGAGAGAATGTAGCATGGCCAATGAACCTAACCAGCACATCTTTCAGACTGTGGGAGAAAACTGGAGCATTGGAAGGAAACCTACACAGACACAGGGAGAACGTGCAAACTCTGCACAGACAGCAACCCAAGCTGGGAATCGAACCCTGGCACTGTGAGGCAGCAGTGCTAAACACTGTGCCACCATGCTGCCCTACAAAGCAAGACATGTACCATTTATTTGTTGATCTGATACTTATTCAACCACATAGTTCCACTAATTTGAATAAATGACTCACTATTTTATTACCAGGACAACTATATGGTGTTGTACATCCAAAAATCAAACCATTGCGGACGTAAGCCTATTCTCAGTCTTCGTGATTCACTCAGTAGCCTGAGGGTGACTGGAGGGTAATTCAAGTTCCTTTACATTCTAAAACCAATCCAATAATGAGTTGTAGCCTGAATCCTTTTATTGTGTAAGGCAATGCTTGGTATCAACATCTTTATCCTTGCATTATCCCCATTTGAGATACCCTACAGCCTGACATAGCAATATTTATAGGATCATGTTACTGTGCTGATTAGCAAAAAATAATTTTTAGATTACGTTCTGTGCTATTAATGTACAATTGTACCTTGGTTTATTTTAGATATATTATTGCTTCCAATAAATGGCAAACATAGGAACTTTGCACAGATGCATGAAGCCATCACAGACTAATAATAATCAGCATAATTTCTTAATATTATTAAAATGATAAATCCATGCTCAATTCAGATAATTAATTCTTCAACAAAAGGTCCAAATGCCTGATTAAATGTGTGCTCATCTCCTTACATAATAAATGGGTCACTACCTTTTGCCAAGTCCAAAATCAGCAAAGGCACAATCAAGATTAGGCTGTGGGGGTGGGACTGTTGCTGAGGATGATCCATTGAAAACCTCACTACCAAATCAATGCCTCCATGTCATAAAACACAGAAGAAAGTGGAAAACGGAATGTCTTTTTTAGAAAACTGACTTTTGATGTCCAGTTCACCTTTTGAAAAATTTTCAGACAGCCAACAAAAAAACCAGACAAAACGTGGTTTATTCAGTAACTGTCATTAAGCCAATACGTCTGACATTCACCAACTGATAAATAAAATATAAACCCCACCATCACAAAATTACATCAGTGTTGAATTATTATGACTGTATCTTTGGAATTCTCTAACTCAGGATTTGACTAACTGAACCACAGGTACATCATAGCTCTTTCTGTGCCATAATGAGACTGGAAAACAAGTCATTATATCCAATTAAAAAGGCTGAGGTTTATACATAGCTGCCCATGTTATACCTTCGGGAACAATAATATATGGACATATTAAAGGCTTTACATGGCTCTTGGCTTTAAGGGTTAAGCATACACTGTGTGACTGCTTCTAGAAGATGCTTCTTGCATGCATCTGTAAGCTTCTCTGCAACTACGGTAACACATTGGAAAAATAGATCAAAGAAATGGATATTTACCATTCGAAGAAGTTGGTCAGCCGACCTGCTGTTTACATCACGTTCACCAAGGTTAATCACGAGCAACGCAAGTGAACTCTGCCAAACTGAGGACTTGTCTACCTTCCTTTTAGCACCTGTGGCTTAAAGTGCAGAATATCTGTTGGCAAGTGGTGGTCTTGGATGTTGGGGGAGGGGAGGATGGGGTACGTCAGAAGTAAACCTTGCACTTCTCTCTATATAAACCCGAACCAGAGAAGACAAAGGATCTTGTTTCTGCTTGGTGAGCTAAGATGTTAATCAAGGTTGGTGGAAGAATGCTCCGGATATCACGATTCATCGACAAGTGTCTCAGAGCAGCTGCTGTCTTCACGCCCACATCCCTGATTAAATTGTGAAGGTTTTTTTTCTCTCTTACTCCCCCCCCCTCCCAACAACGTTTCAAGCTCTCTCCCTTTCTCTCTTGTCAGCTCAGTGGTTTGATGAACAGGATACTTTCAAAGCCCACCCACACACATGCATACATATAACGCACATGCTCCCTTAAATTAAGCAGAAACATGAATGGAAAAAGCAGAAGGGAAAAGAAAAAGCAAACAATGCCAGAAAGAGTGTGCCGATTACAAACTGCTCCTAGGTGCTTCAGTAAGCTCTGACAGCATCAGTATAGTTCCAGTGAATTCAGACTGCATCTCTGCCGCACACAGAATCTCATTACTATTGCAGGAGAATTGTACACAACCTGAATTTAAAATAAATAAAATGGATTCATTCCTTATACACATTAAAGAGTCCACTCAGCAGCTGCCACCTTAAAACTACGAGTTGGATTTGCAATGAAATCTATTGCCTGTATTCTGAACAGATCCCAAGAAAGGATCAAAGATCACCACAAGATTGCTGTAGTTAGATTAAGGTGAGATAAACTTTAGGGTCAGAGAGAATGTGATACAGGTGGTGTGAGAGATAGAGAATGTTTCTTCTTCATGTTAATTAATCTTCGTTCAATTTGCCCCGACAAAGTTGAATTTTGAAGCAAGCTAATTATCTTGCCTATATTTTGTTGAGTTAGAAATGGTAATTCTTCCACTTGTGAAACATTTGAATTGTTAACACTAATGAAACAGAAGGTTAGAAACAGGTAAAGTGGTAGAAAATGTCCTTTATCACTCTAAATTGATTTGTGTTTTATGTTGAAATTTGAAAGCAGCCAAATATGCTGAAGGGATTGGGAGGTGTTCCATCATCTACCTTAAGTTAGTGTCAAGTGGATGAAACATAGAATATGAGATGCATGAAAGCCATGCAAGAGAGGAGGATAAAGAGGAGGTAAGTCAAAAGGAAAAAAGACGAAGACAGCGATGGCAGTGAGGGGCATTTGGGAAGGGGAGGAGACATCAGAATGGTAAAGAATTAAGAGATGTAATGGGATTGAGACAAGTGGAAAATACCAAGTGATTGGAGAGGAGATGGGGAGGAAGATGCTGAGGACTAAATGTTCCCTAGATCTCACCCCAAATGTTGCCTTGAACCATTGATGACTTATTTCCCTGCCATGAACGGCCAACCCGCCCATCACTTTGCATCTGAAATGAAGGAAGGAAAAAACAAAAGAAGCAAAAGAAGACAGAGTAAACAGCTGATAGAATGGTTAGGAACAAAATAAATAGAAAAGAAAAAAGAGTGATAATTAATCACAATAAAAATAGAGATAACTAATAGAGGAATGTAAGGCTGGATTTGAAGTTTCTGTTATTTTAGGGGAGGGTTCCAGTACTGTGTTGGAAACCCAGAAGTTTCACCAGCATATTTATCAGTGATATATTATTTCTTAGTTTCCTGACAAATTAGCTTGAGCAGCTGTGATGACAACCCATATGCGTTGTTTTCAATGGCAGTACTTAAAGGGATATTTGATGAACTCTGGAGTTGGGGCGAATGCAAGGAACTGAAAGATTGTGGTGCCATGTACATGCTGAACAGCTGCACTTCACTTTAGTGATGCGTTACTAGATATCATACTGAGGCCTGTAAGGGCCAACAGAGAGATACTGTGCCTTACTGACGGGAGAAAGGATCCAAATAACAGTGAAACCAAAAAAGCATGGCCAGAAGTTACCAGTAGGAGAATGATGGGGAAGACCATTATGCACCTCCTTCTGGAATGTGCTTTACAAGAAAGATCTGGAGAGAGATACTGTGTTTTTTGTCAAGATTCATCCCAAGCAGCTCCAATGGTACAGGACTCTATGCGTCATGGGCTGTTCCCAGGGACGCACACTGAAATCAATATCAACTGTGGCTGGAGGACAAGCAACTTGATGAAAGGCGCTCTCGGTCTGCCCACAATTTGTTGGTCTTCCATGAAAAGAAATGTCCATGATCTAATGTTGCAGAATGGCACAATCCAAGATTCAGAACCACATACTAAGGGACGCACTAAAACATGTGACAGTTACTACAAAGGTGCGATATGAAAAGGTCATTGTCTATAGTTCTTTAGCCATATACTGAGGTCCTGGAAACTGTGAAAAACACTTTGGCTATGTTTGACATGTAATGAACATTGTAAATATTGACTGTAATTTTAAATGTAGTAAGTGGCATATAGTATTGGAAGAAACTGAGCTGTTCTACACTTTATGTCATGTCAATGTATAAATTTTATGAATAAAATATGTTTGAAAACAAAAGCTAAGTTTCTGTTTAGTTTTGAATTACATAAATATTATTGGTTTCCACCACTTTCTGTTGTTGCCAAATTTTGGTTGCTGCCTGCCAAGTGGCTTTCTCACTTGTGATGAATGACAAGACATAAGTCGATGCTGAGCAATAAGCATACTCTAAAAGGGATGTTTGGTTGCTTGCAAGATTGCTTTGTACTGGTGGAAGACAATGGGTGGGGGAAAATGGCTGTTGGATGTGGCTGACAGTTGGGAAATCAATACTGAAAGTGGAATCTATACATTTGGAAAGAGACAAGTGTTTCTGAAGCCACAGATGTTACTCTAATATGTTATGTTGCCTCAAAAACAGAAAATACTGGAAAATCTCAGCAGGTCTGGCAGCATCTGTGAGAAGAGAATAGAGCCAATGTTTGAGTCTAGATGACCCTTCATCAGAGCCTTTGATGAAGGGTCATCTAAACATTGGCTCTATTCTCTCCCCACTGATGCTGTCAGACCTGCTGAGATTTTCTAGCATTTTCTGCTTTTGTTTCAGATTCCAGCACCCACAGTATTTTGCTTTTATGTTATGTTGTCTCTCTGGTCAATTATGTCACAGAGCAGCTGCAGAGCACACTGTAAGGGGAGGGTACACAGCCAGAAGTTGTGGTCCTTATCAGGACAACATAGGTATAAAGAGGGATGAGATCCTACAGGCAAATTTTAGGGAGCTAGGATGGAGACTAACAAGCAGCACTCAAAAGTAGTTATCTCCAGATTACTCCCTGTGCCAACTGCTGATGAGTTTAGAAATAGGAGGATAACAAAGATGAATACATAGCTGAAGAGGTGGTACGAAAGGCAAGGCTTTAGATTCCTGGGACATTATGATTGTTTAAATGGGATGTGGAATCTGTACAGACCAACAGGCACAGAGCCAAGACCAATGTCCTTGAGGAGGGGTTTGCTGGTATTGTTGAGGAGGGTTTAAACTAATGTGGTTGTGGGGTAGGAACTCGGATTCAACATTAAAAAGGAGAAACAAGGTGCAGAAAGGATTGGGAGAGACAGGTGACATCAGAGTAAGAAATAGTAATGTAATAGCTGGGGTCAAATTGAGAAGAAATGCAGCAAGGTCTAATTTAAGTTTACAGTATGTATATAAGTGCATAAAGCATGATAAATAAAGTTGGTGAGCTGCAGCTGCAGGTGCAGAGGTTTGGCTCAAAAGAGGTTGGATTGGGTTCTAAATATTCCTGGAAACAAGTTATTGAGGAAAGATAGGGAAGGAAAGGAAGGAGGAGGGGTGATAGTATTGTGATTGAGGAGAATATTGCAGTGCTAGAAAGAAGAATTTAGAGAAAGAATTTACAGAGAAGTGCAAAAACTATGGAGTAACGATAATGGGAGACTTTAATTAGCCTGATATCGACTGGGATAATGATAGTGAAAAGGGAAAAGTGGGGGCGGGGGGGAATTATAAAGTGTGTTCAGAAGAATTGAGGAAGGAAGCATTGCTGGATCTGGTTGTGAGGAATAAGGATTGAAGTGGGTCAAGTGGCAGAAGGGACAATTTAGGGCACAGTAATCATTTACCATATAGTTTAGGTTGGCTCTGGAAAAGGACAAGGAGTAATTGAAAGTTCAAATACTTAGTTGGAGGAGGGCCAATTTCAATTGTGTGAGAACAGATCTGTCCCAGGTAAATTGGCATCAAAGATTAGCAGGCAAAAATATAACGGAATAATCGGATATCTTTAAAGAGGAGATGGCTTGGGTACAGTCAAGATACACTCAAAAGAGGGAGAAAGGTAGGATAACTGAAGCCAGAGCTCCCTGATGAAAGAAATAGAGTAGGATGAAGCAGTTCAAGAGTGCATAGGATGGATGTCAAGTTGATAATAAAAGAATGAACCTGGCTGAACATAGAAAGTTCAGAGGCAAAAGGCAAATGAGAAGAGACTGGCAGCTCACATGAAAGGGAATCAAAATGTTTCTTATAACATATAAATGGTAAAAAGGTTGTAAGAGGAGGGTGGTACTGATTCGTGACCTAAAGGGGATCTATGCATAGAGGCAGAGGGCATGGCTGAGATACTAAATGAGTACTTTGCATCTGACTTTACCAAGGAAAGATTTGCTGCCCGTGTCATAGTGAAATAGGAAGTAGTTGAGAAACTGGATGGAATAAAAATTGATAAAGAGGCATTATTAGAAAGGTTGGGTGTGTTTAAAGTTGTTAATTCACCTGGATCAAATTAAATGCATCCAATGATACTGAGGAAATTAAGGGTGGGAAGTTGCAGAAGTACTGCCCATTTTATTCTAATCCTCCCTAGATACAGAGATTGTGTGAAAGGACTGGACAACTGTTACATCCTTACTCAAAAAATGGTGTGACAATAAACTCAGCAAATGCAGCCCAGTTAGTTTAACCTTAGCGATGGGAAAGATTTTGGAAGGGATAATCCAAAATAAAATTAACAGTCATTTTGACAAATGCAGATCAATTAAGGAAAGCCAGCATGGATTTGTCGAAGGCAAATGTGCTTAACGAACTGGAATTAGTTTTTTGATTAAATAACAAAAAGGTGAATGAGGACAATGATGTTTATGTGGTGTAAATGGACTTCAAAAAAGGCATATGCTAAAGTGCCACAAAACAAATTTGCCAACAACGTTTAAGTCCACAAAATAAAAGGGCCTGTGCATACCAAGTTGGCTGAGTGACAGTAAGCAGAGTGTAGTGCTGAACTGTTTAAGAATTGTTGAATTGAACAGACTGGAGGAAGTTATACAGTATCCCTCAGGGGTCAGTACTACTTAAAATCCCGATGTGTGAATTGGGGATCGGCATGTCTATGTAACCCAATATCACCTGTCGGAATCCTTGGTGGTCAAGGTAGGCCTCATACTCCTTCGTCACAAACTGTGGCCCGTTGTCACTCACTACTTGATCAGGGCTCCCAAGTCGAGTCGCTCTAAAGTCGCCTCTGCGGACACTGACTTCATAATTGCTACTTCTGGCCATTTTGAGTGGGCATCGACCACCACCAATAGCATTTTTTCTTCCACTGGACCTGTGAAGTCTACATAGATCCTTTGCCAAGGAGCTTCAGGCCATTCCCATAGGTGCAGGGGCAACAAGAGTGGTGCTTTGTGCACTACAGTGCAAGATTCACAAGTACCTGCCCTCTCCTCGATCTGGGACTCAAAATTGGGCCACCAAAAATAGATCCTTGCAATCTCCTTCATTCGCACCACTCCCGGCTGCCCTTCGTGCACTTGATTCAGCACCTTTCTTCGTAACATGAGGAAATGCTCACTCTCATTCCCCACAAAAGACATCCATCCAATATGGATAGCTCCCACCTCCTGGACAGGTAGGGATGCATATCAGGCTGATTTCTATGAATGGTCTCCTAAAACTAAATCCATTACTTGACTCAATATTGGGTCATTTCTTGTGGTGTTTCGTACCTGGGCTGTGGATACTGGTGCCTTATTGCCTGGGTGAAAATACATAATTTTCAATTGCCAATCAGGGAGAGGCAGCCTTGAAAGAGCACCAGCATTGCCACGTTTGTTTGATTGTTTACACCATATGTTGTTGGAGTATGCTGATAAAAGTAGCCTGATCATCGTAAGCCTGTTGCTGCTGTGCACTGTATGACAGAACTGACAGATGATGCAATTGTATGCTGTACATTCTTCAACTGACCATCCTGAGAAGGCCAATAACCCTGAAGAGTCTGATGAATGCCTGCACCTGTGTATTTCCCTAGCTGATGCTCCAAAGGCCATTGAGATGTTCTGAGATTTTGCACTGCAGCATGAAAACACCAAAAACATCTTTGACTGCACTGCCGACTGTATTACACCTGTCCAAAGATAGCACACTAAGCAAAAACAGATTATGGGGCTTTTCTGGAGAACTCCCAACATTTTCCAATGCAAAGCTCTGACCTTGTGCAGGGTGAGGCCATTGAAAGGTGTGAACAAATTGAATAAAGGCTTTTTCATTCATTTACTGCTTTACTATGTTTTCATTTAGCACTTTAATCTGTTGCTTTAGACATTGACTGCATTTGTAGACTGCAAATAGAGGACCACTTTTGATCTGCAGCCGGAGGAGATGCAAGAAGTGGTCAGGTGGCCTGAAGGGAGGGGAAGTCAAGGAAGTTAGGAAGGGGGAAACCGTGTGGGCGAGGAACTACATGTCAGGTGAGAAATTGTTGCCAGCAACAATGGTGGCCTAGACTGTACCACTGTCATACACTGTTCAGACCCAGGATGAATAGGTCTGGAGTAGACGCACGGATCAGCTGGTGGCCACTTGACATCAAAGCAGGGAAGTCCTCCCCAATCCGGAATGGTTGAGGACGGAGCCAGAGAAACCAACTGAGTCTAGTGTTCCTGAAGCAAAGGTAGTTCTGCCCAGAGAGGAAACTTTGGCAGAAGCTAATAGAGATAGTAACCAGGTGAGAGAGGAAGCTTTGAGAGCTTCCAAAAATTCAGGGAAGAATGATTTGGAACTTCAGTAGACACTTCTTTTCTTGGAACTAATTCTACATCATCCTCACATGGTATAATAGCATAGACATAATAATCAGGAAACTCAGATACAACTAAGTCTTCTACAGTACAGAAGGAGACCATTTGGCCCATCAAGCCTGCACCAACCACAATCCCACCCAGGCTCTATTCCCGTAACTCCACATATTCACCCTGCTAATTCCCCTGACACTAGGATCAATTTAGCATGGCCAATCAACCTAACCCGCACATTTTTGGACTGTGGGAGGAAACTGGGGCACCCAGAGGAAACCCATGGAGACATGGGGAGAATGTGCAAACTCCACACAGACTGTGACCCGAGGCCGGAATTGAACCCAGGTCCCTGGCGCTGCACCACCGTACCACCCCGTAGTAACATTCACAACACTAGGGACTAAAGAAGATGGTACTTCTGGAGATGATTCTGAGAAATCAGTTCGAAATGATAACAATTGCTCAACATGGTGTTGCCATTTTTAGTTGGAACTATGTAAGAAATTGGATCTGTTTTTCTCACTCATGGCATAATCACATGTTAACATTCAATCTCCTTGTTAAAATGAGCGCTATTTTGCCCGCACACCTCATCTAGCAACTTGAGATTGTTGCTGACGTTCTCCTATCTCTGAAGTTTTTGAAGACAATAACAAATTAAACGTAGTTCTCAATTTTCTCTTTAAGTGTAATAATGCAGATTAACTTTGGGTAGTTACATGAGCAGTGTTTCTATATGATGACAAAAAGCTATTCACATGATGTGATAATGAACCTTGCTCTTTTGAAGCTTTGAAAGAATGTTTCACAGATTGTATGAATCTTTCAGCTGACCCATTGGTTGATGGATGGTGAGGTGTGGATTTTATATGCTGAATACTATTTACTTTGAGATAATTCTTAAACTCTTGTGAAGTAAACTGTAAACCATTATCACTAACACTATGTTTCAGCTTCCTAAATCTTGTAAAAGCTTTGTCATGTTTTTCAATGGCTTGTTCAGGTGTTGTAGATCTCATGATAACTTCTGGCCACTTTGAATGTGCATCAATTATGACTAAGAACATATAACCCTCAAACAGACCAGTAAAATCTACATGTAATCATTGCCATGGCATTTTAGGTCATTCCCAAGGACGTAAAGGAGACAACGGTGGTGTATTTCTTATTTGTGCACAGAATTTACATCCAGACCCAGCCATCAAAAATAATTACATGCTTGATCCTTCATCCAGACTAGACTAGGATGACCTTGTTCAAGAACTCTTCCATGCAGACGAGGAGGAATGATCAGTCGGATTCCCCACAATAGACACCTTGAGACAGTCAGCTCAAGCTTTCTTGATACATATGGTTTCAAATCAAGATACATATGATGCATTCCAACTATTGTTCCTTTCAATACCATATCCATCACCTTCCCCATCACAGGATCATTTCTGGTATGTTTCTGTGAGAAGTTGTCACAGGCAAATGATCTACTCGTGAAAAATAAAGGATATTAGCAAAACTAGCTGGTAGCATTTGCACAATAGGTAAGGGCAAGTGTGCTAATGCATAAGCATTGGCATGGCACTCTGACTGACGATACTTTATATTGTAAGAATGTGACTGGTGACTGTCTTTGCAATTGGCTAGCAACTAATGATGTTATGCCTTTATAAGGCCCAAAATATCATAGAAATCATAGAAACCCTACAGTGCAGAAGGAGGCCATTCAGCCCATCGAGTCTGCACCGACCACAATCACACCCAGGCCCTACCCCCACATATTTACCCCCTAATCCACGCATCTCAGGACTCTAAGGGGCAATTTTTAACCTGGCCAATCAACCTAACCCGCACATCTTTGGACTGTGGGAGGAAACCGGAGCACCCGGAGGAAACCCACGCAGACACGAGGAGAATGTGCAAACTCCACACAGACAGTGACCCGAGCCGGGAATCGAACCCGGGACCCTGGAGCTGTAAAGCAGCAGTGCTAACCACTGTGTTACCGTGCCCCCCAAACGACAAAATAGTAGTTAAGGATCAATGATCAGTCAATAATATGAAATGATGACCATATAAATAATGACTAAACTTTCTCATACCAAAATTTATATTCAACACTTTTTGAGCTGAGCATAATTAGATTCAGCACTGGTCAGAGTATGTGATACATAAGCTATTGATCATTCTTCTCTTAAAGGCATAGGGTGGAATTTTACAAAAAAAACTCCAATTGCCAAACAAGGGAGAAAACGGGAGAGTTTCAGACTCGATTTTTTGGGGCGAGTTTGAAAATGCATTCTTATGGCACTTAGTGCAAAAAAGGTTCTGGGATGTGATTCTCGCCAGCAGTGGAGGGTGGGGGGGGGGGGTGTAGGTGGGGATGTGGAGCCTCAACCCGCCGGGGAAGTCAGCTGCTGAGCTCTAGGGGCACCATTGCGCAGACATCCCAATCTCCCAGCGTACTGGGAGATATCCTGCCACCCCTCCCCCTCCCCCACAGACATCGGGACTCCACCCATGGTAATCAGGACAACCCACGGACATCACCACCAGTTTTCCAGTCCCATGATTGTTTCACACATAGCAATGGCTTCAATATTGTAGCTAAATTAGGAACAAATTTGCCGTAATAATTTACAATCCTGGAAAAGACCACAATCGCATCACATTCATTGGATGTGATACTTAGGTGCTTTATGTTGGCCTTTACTATCAATAATATGATCTAAATACTGGATTGACATCTGGAAAAAGTCACAGTTTTTTTTCTTGATACACAGACCATGTGCTAGAAGACATTCGAATGTTACTTCTCAATTATTCAAATGCTCTTGTTCACTGAACCCTGTAATTAAAATATCATCCAGGAACATTGTACACCAGAGAGACCACTTAAAATCTGATCCATTGATCTTTGGAATAGTGCTGGTGTGGATTTTATTCCAAAAGGCAATCTTTTATAATTAAAAATGATGGTAAGCAATGGTTGTGATTCAGTAATTACATTCATCTGTAAATATGGTTGTGAAATATAAATTTTGCTGAATTTCTGCCCACCTGATAACCAGCAAACAAATCTTCAATTAAAGGAAGCAGATATTGATTAGCACAGAACACTAAATTTATGATTGTTTGAAAACCACCACAAATACAAACTGAACCATCTGGTTTCATGATAGGTATGATCGGAGTAGCCAGCCACTCATTGTAACCGGTTCTGACACACCAGTGTAACAAGTCATTCTAATTCTTCTTCGACCTTGTGATGAATTACTTATGGCATCACTCTTGCACTGTACTTTTTGGTTGACTATTTGCCTTTGTCTTCAGTTACACTTGAACTCCATTCATTGAACCAAATGCCGTTTCGTTGTAGTCTGTTTTGGCATTGATTAGCCTGTTGACAGCACTCCAGTTAAGCCTCACCTTCTCCAAATATGATCTCCCAAGTAGAGCTGGAAAATTATCATGGACCACATGAAGAGGCAACTCCACTGTTTTTCCACTCAACTTTATGTTGACCATGATGTAACCTTTTAATGGTTTGATCTTTTCCATGTATGTCCTTAAAATCAGCTGGTTTTAAAGGAAGATGTTTTAGCTTTTGCTAATATGTGGTCTCAGAAATTAAAGATACAGCAGCACCAATATCTACTTCCATCTTACTAACTTTGGAATCACCCAGAACCTATGTGGTTCACCCAGAATCTATGTGGTTCGCCTGGATAAGGCGCTCGGTTGGAGCCCTTCATCATATTTCTGGACATTCTCTTCTTCACGGTCATAATTCCCTTCTTACATGTTGTAAATTCTTTTTGTAGAATGCAACTTGTTCTTCTTTTTGTGGATATTCAGATTCTTTTTGTGGATATTCTTCTCAAGGGAAGCTGGTCTAGCCCAACACGCTTTTCCAATGTGATCTATTTCTCACAATTCTTGCATTGCCAATCCTTGCTCCAGTTTTCACTCATTGAATAGCATATCTGTAACATGCTTGTTGCTGCTTTGACTTCCTATGGGCAAGTCCCAATTTGTGGATCTTCATTCCTCAGCCAAATTGTGAAGCCTCTTTAGCAGCCATACCATTGATATTGCGATTTCAACTGCATGGTCAGTTAGCAATCTTCTTTGAATAGCCTCATTTTGGAGACCTCAAACTAGACGTTTGCGAAGCGAATCTACAAATGATTTGCCAAACTCACAATGTTGTGCCAGCCTTTTTAAGGTTGTCACAAACTGAGCAATACCTTCCACATGATTCCTTCGTTGAAACCTGAACTGTTCCGCGATGAACAATGGCTTTGGAGAGTAATGCTCTTCAAGGATCTTTGTCAAGTCATCATACTTTGCTGGAAGAACCAAGTTCCAGAGCAAAATGTAGGTTTTATTTTCTGTTGGACCGAGAAAACTAGTACGAGCAACTCATTTTCAATTTTATTCACTTGTTACAAGCACTGAAAATGCTCTACATAGGAACTCCATGATTCCATAGACCTCTATCCTGCCTTGCACCTCCAGCATTAAGGCCTTCAGTCTGGCATCAGAGAACTTTGAGACATGCTCTTTGACCTGTTGCGCCATTTTTGTAGGTTTTTTCTGGTCTTTGGTTCCACTTCCAGCTGGAGTACACTTTTGTCATTAAGAGGTGCAGTCTGGCTTTAAATGGTGCAGGTTAACTTTAACTGGTGCTTGCCTCACATGAACTTGGGCCTCCTGTTGAGGGGTGTAGCCTCAATAGCTCATTAGTTGCATTCAACCACACATCACGTTGAACAATTGCACTCACATAGAACAATCAAATCTTGAACAGTCATAACTTTCTGCTGTTGTAATAATTTTCATTATATTCTTTGATTGTTACTTAAACTTTCTGTAACTTTCTAATGCGTTATATTTCTGCATTGAATCACAGCATTACCAAAACAACTATTAATGTATTTTACAACTACAATAAATAGCACAGTTTGAATTACATCGTGTAAAGTAATTATTTAGTTGAAAAACTGACGAATCCAGACACTTATGACAGAGGGGACATTTAACTCACTGAAAGAACAATTAAGATATAAGTTCTGAATTTGCCTCACTTTTTTGTTTGCATTCTTTATATCTTACATATTTTATGCTGTTTGATTCTAGCTGTGTATGTATAATTTTTTTTACTGGCTCTGAAAATGGGTCAGATGCCTGGTGTGCTGGTATGCTGTGAATAGGAGAAAATGACAATCCATACGGGGGAGTCAGCTTTGATTAAATAACAACATACCAACCACCTAACAAGTTGCAGAGCATTCTCCAAGCATATATTTCTAAACTGTCAATGACAGAGGCATGCAACATTAAGCCATCAAGAGCTGCATGCATCAGTAAAGCTTGAGCTGTTGTGAATACTAATGGTGGGAAGCTTGGAACGAAAGAGTCACAATATGTGAAATTGCATGACGTAGTGTAGCACAGTGCAGAAATTACAAAATAACTGCACTCGGCTTAACTTTTGAAAAATATTTTCACTCTTCCAATTCCTTCACCTATAGGCAGTACTGGGATAATCATGGGGCATGATTCCTGAGATATCAAAGCGTGGATTTTCAGTCGTCCCTGAGAATGAGTCTGATGGGCATTGAGAATAGTGTTCTCAGATTGTGTCACTGGATCCTGATGCCTTCAGAACACATGATTTTTAAAGTCGACAGATGGCAACCCTCACAATTAGTTGGTTGTTTAGTTTGTTATAGAGCTCATTAACAGGCTTTTGAGCAAATCTTAAATTTCCAGTCAGGAGGCATGGGGAAAACGGAGGGTCTGGGATACATTAATGTGCAGCTATCAATAGGGATGGGCTAATGGATCAACTGGTGAACTAATATAAGAAATGGAGAGATAAACTCAGCTCTCAATCAGTGATACTGATTTGCCACGCTGAGGCATGTTTGTGAACATAATAACTTGAAGGTGACTCATTGTGACTTCAAGTTAAGAAGGCTTTATTACCAATAATATAAATATGTATATACAAACAATGGTCAGATAAACTGAGATTTCCCCGCCCCCAAGAACACGTGTCCTTGTTCCTGATTTGCTCAGCTTCCCATGCTGGCTCTCCATAGGGTCCAGACCATCATGTGGCTCTTAGGGATCGCCCACCCACCGCCCTCCCTTTAAAGGGCCCAGGCTATCACATACCTTCCCTCCAACTTCGAAGTTTACCTATGAACAGAACAGAAAGAACATCATTAAACATCGGCAAACACAAGACAAGTGTGAGGACCATCAGGAAAAACTCATCACAAGTTCAATCTGTCTGGAGCTTTCCTGACTCTGGAACAACTGACCTTCAGTGAGTAAAGCCATCTGGGCAAGCTGTTGCAAAAGGTAAACTCATCAGTCTGGGGTTGAACCCTTCTTCAGTAGCTCCTGTCTCGAAATTTTAAGCAAACACTGAATGCCCCGGCTCCATACTTATCACAGGGCGCCCTGTATCAGCAACTGATTAACTTGATTCCTCCACAGGAGGTGCCTGTTGATCCTCAGAATCAACCCCAACACTCTTCCTCAAATGATCTACATTTTTAAATACACATTGACCTTGTACTTCTACAACATAGGAGACCGGTCCAGGTCTTTCTACAGTTTTTCCAGCTATTCATGTTGGTCCTGCTGCAAAGTTCCTGGCCAGGACTGGATCATCAACTTGGAAAATTCTTCTTCTTCCTTAAATCATGGTTTTGCTTCTGGGAGGCTTGTCCAGCCTCCACCCTCCTGCCAAATCCAGAAATACTAAATCCAACGGGGTCCACAGGCAAAGTCCCATCAGTAATTCAGCTGATGTGACCTCTGTGGTTCTATTTGGCATGGTATTGTACGCCTCTAAGAAACTTGCTAAATATAAAGCCAATGGCCTATGAGCTTGCTTCTTCATTGATGATTTGAATGTTTGTACAGCTCGTTCTGCTAACCCACTGGAAGCTGGGTGATAAGGTGCTGAGCAAGCATGGCGAATTCCATTTGAGTTTACAAATTCCCAAATTTGGCTGCTGGAAATGCTGTGCCATGCCTGACACTAAGACCGCTGGGATGCCATGGATGGCAAAAATCTGCCTCAACATATCAATGGTGACTGTGGCCATTGTGGTCTTCATTAATTGGACATCCAACCATTTGGAATGCATATTGACCAAAATGAGAAACATATGCCCCATGAAGGAACCTGCAAATATAAGAATCCCTACAGTGCAGGAGGAGGCCCATCGAGTCTGCACCGACCACAATCCCACAACAGGCCCTATCCCCGTAACCCCACATATTTACCCAACAAATCTCCTGACACTAGGCTCAATTTTGCATGGCTAATCAACCTAACCTGCACATCTTTGGAGTGTGAGAGGAAACGAGAGCACCCGGAGGAAACCAACGCAGACACAGGGAGAACATGCAAACTCCACACAGTGACTCGCAGCCGGAATTGAACGCAGGTCCCTGGCGCTGTGAGGCAGCAGTGCTTTCCTGGCTATTCCCATGAGTGCACATTTGCCAGTGGCATCAATGGCTGTTGGGCTTCACAATCTGGGCACTGTCTGACCATTATTTTGATTTCTTTACGGATGCCCGGCCACCAAACATAACTTTGGGCGAGTGCTTTCATCCTACTTTGTCCAGCGTGTGTGTCATGCAATTCTTGTAATAAAAACTGCTGCCCTCAGGGTGGCACTATAACATGCACCCTCCCCCCTGATGCCCCCCCGCCCCCCAACCTACAATAAAACACCATCCTCACATGTTATCTCCATTCTACATTGCTGTATTGGTTTAAGTTGCTCTGACTTATGCATTACCATCCTCTTAAACTTAGACAGTACTGGGTGTCTTTCAGTCCGTGTCTTTTTGGGATTTGCTGAAACTGGCAAAATCTCTATCAAGCGTAAGGCCAACACAATTTCTTGTGGTACTGGTGGTGCGGGGACTGTTTGAGAAGATTTAACCAGCTCAGTGCATCCCCATTTGCTATCTGAGTACCTGGACAATGCTGAAAAGTTTAGCTGTATGCAGCTAGAAATGGAGCCCATCTCTACACCCTCACAGAGACAAATGATGGGGTGGGCTTATCCTCTCGGGATAACCTTAACAAAGTCTACGGTGAAGTGCCTACTATATATATATTAGTGAAACTTCTTCACCACATAAATTACTGCAAGATTTTCCTTGTCTATCTGAGAATACTTTTTTCCTGATTTGATAATGTCCTAGAGACAAATGCAATTAGCCTTTCCAGTACATCTGGCATCATGTGGGAGAAAACTGCTCCCACTCCATAAGGTGGGAAATTATATGTAACTACCAATGGTTTGGTTGGATCGTGGTGTACAAGCAGTTCCAATGAGTGTAAAGCCTGCTTTACTTTTGTAAACGTTTCCATCTGGGCTTCCCCCCATTTCCAACGCTGATGCTTCTTCAAATGCTGGTGCAGTGGGGCTAAGATTGTAGATAGATTTTTCAGGAAACTGCCATAATACTTTATCATTCCCAGGGATGATTTTAATTCAGACACGTTTTTAAGTTGAAGTACTTCCTTTATAGCTTTAAATTTATCCTCCAAAGGATGTAAACATTTAGCTTCTAATCTGAAGCCCAAGTATGTAACTTCATCTATCTGGAAAGTGCATTTCTTTTGTTTCAGACAAACTTCTACTTCCTTAAATCTTCTTAAAACTTCCTCTTAAGTTTGACCTGTGTTCCTCAGGTGAGGCTCCCTTCTAGATATGCCACTACATTTAGGGATTCCCTGTAGCAAACTTTCCATCGTATGTTGGAAAATGGCACAAGCTGAGGAAACTCCAAAAAGTGTGTGCTGATACAGTCCTTTGTGTGTGTTAATAGTAACCACCATTGAAGAATCCTCATCCTATTCCAGCTGCTGGTAGGCATGACTGACGTCTAATTTGGTGTACTTCAGGCCCCCTGCCAATTTAGTGTAAAGATCCTCAATGATAGCAATAGGGTATCTATCTATCTGAGCTCCTCGATTAATAGTTAGTTTATAATTCCCACATATTCTTACAGTACAATCCAGTTTGAGGATAGGAACTATTGGTGCAGCCCATTCCAAAACTGAACAGGTTTTATAACACCTAATTCTTCTAGTTTCCCAAGTTCTACTTCAACATGTGATGCAGTGCATACGATACTGGATAAGCCTGAAAAAATGTTGGTGTTGTCCCAGGCCATAAATAAATCTTGGCTGTGACTCCTTTCATTTGTCCCAGTTCCTTTTGAAAGACCGCCAAGTATTTACACATTAACTCTTGAAAACCTCCATCCCGTAAGTTTAATATTTTCAACCAATCTAATTTTATCTGCTTCAACCAATCCCAACCCATTAAGCATGTTCTTTGACCCTCAATTACTAGAATACGGAATTGAACTTCTTGGTTCCTGTAAGATTCAATAACTACTGTAAACCCTACTGCCTTCAGTGTCTCTCCTGTATAAGTAGACAAAATGGCTTCTGACTCACTCAATCTCAATGGTTGAAGACTTTTTGCAGGTAACAAAATGCCTGCTCCCCTCCGACAATGGCCGAGGCTCCTGTGTCAACCTCCATTTTAAGGGATTTTCCATTTACCATCAAAGATATCTATATAAGAGGTACTTTGTCGAGCTGGACCTGGTTTAAGGTATACAACTTGGGTCCCTTGTCAGGTTCCTCATCCAGTTTTTTTAATAGAGTTGCACTAACCATTGTTTTTTTTTGCATGTTCTGAACTGACTGCATCACTTTATACCATACTTGTAAATTACCCTTCCGATTACATCAGAAACACACATAATTCCTGCATTAGCAAGTTTCTGGGGTGTGCTCTCCCCCACATCAAAAACAAACTTCCACCCCCATTGCTCACCTCCTCAGAAATTGCTGCGTCCTCACTCGGGCTGTTCTTCGCAGCATCTGTTTCCTGCCGCAAATGGTTCACTTTGTTGTGCATGCCTTGTAACTTGCTTATGCCCTGCTCAGTGTATTGAGTCGCCTGGGCCATCTCCACAACTTTTTCTAAAGAGATTTTGATCTCAGCCATCAACCTCTTCTGTATTACAAGACCATTTACTCCACAGACCAAATGGTCCCTTAATATGTTTCCTAAAGCTGAATTTGCAGTTCTCTGTTAACCCTCTCAATATGGCCACATAACTAGAGACTAACTCCCATGGCTCCCGGACTGCAGAATGAAATTTATAACACACCATAACTATTGAGGGTCGGGGTTAAAATGATTTTTGATCAATTTGACCAACTGGTCAAAAGACTTTGGTGGGAATCTTACCACTGTTCACGCCAGGGGGGTTTTCCCATCATGCAGCAGGGAATGGAGATTTGACTGGCTGCCAAATTCTCCAACCTCACTGAAGTGGGAGCATGACTTCATCATGGCAGGTAAGGTCATGCTCTTTGTGTCTGGAGCATCTGATGTTAAACTCCTCACTCGGCTGTAAGTTTGTGGGCCACAGACTGTTCGGAAAATCATCTTCCATTTTTCTTTTGTTATCTCATTTGCTACAAAGAAGTAATGCAGCCTTTGAATATACTGCCCCCAGTTTTCCAACTCTGGGTCAAATGACTCAATGTTTATAATTAAAGTCATTTGATGTGTTTTTGTACCTTCCTTCTTTGTAGCTTCGCGCTTCGTCTTCTCCCCCTCCAGCTGCACATTGCGAACTCCCAATGACGAGCAAAAAAAAAATTCCCGTCGCCCGTGTAATAACTTGGGGGCTTCTCGTTGTGACTTCAAGTTAAGAAGGATTTATTACCGCCAATATAAATATGTATATACAAACAATGGTCAGACAGAACTAAAGACACTCTCTTCTCCCTGGCTCCAACTGAGGTTGCTCCCTGGCTCCAGATGTGTGCCCTTATTCCTGCTTGGCTTGGCTTCCCACGCTGGCTCCCCATAGAATCGGGCCCGATCACATGGCCCCCCCCCCCCCAGGGATCATAGTCCTTAAAGGGGCTATGCTCCCACAATGAACAGTGAGTAGTTGGCCTTGGCTGTAGGTGTGAAGCTACTGGTATCACTGTGCCATCCGAGTTTGGTAGATGACACACTGGTGAATGAATGACGAGCAGATGAGGGTGTGGAGATGAGGCTACACTGAAAAAAGTAGCGAAGTGGAACTTCATTAGAGGAAACCAGAAGGGCATTGAGTGGGACTGCAAAGAGAAACTAAGATATCAGGTCCTAAGAGTCAGGTACCTGCAAATGACAGAATGCCAGTGGCATTGGGGACTGTGCCTATCCAGGCAGATGGTCTTAGACATTTTCATTCTGGTCTACAATGACCTGAGGCCCCACAGTCCACATGGCAGTCCCCAACCTGCAGCAATCAAGGTCACTGTTGCCCTGAATGTCAATGGATCTGCGTCATTCAAGGAATGAACTGCGGACCTGGGTTGCATCTTGCAGATGGCAGCTCATTAGTCAAGCAGGTCAAGGATACCCCCATGCAGAGGGCAGGGAACTAGTTCCATTTTGAGACAAATGGACCATTGCAGGCACTGAGAGCATTAGGGTTTGCTGCCATCAGTGAATTCTCTCAGATCTAGGGGATCATCAATTGTGCCAACTGTCATTATGGTACCAATAAACTCGGCAGCCAGATTCCTGAACAGAAATTGTTGCCACTCAGTCAATGTCCAGCTGGTATGTGACACTGAGAGGAAACACATCTTGCAGACCTGTGCTTGGTTCCTGGGCAGCTGTCAGGATGCCTTCATCATTCAAGAGTTCCAAGTGCCGCATTTCTTCAAGGCAACATCCAATCTCCATGCATGGCGGCTGAGGGATAGGGGTTATCCTCTGAAGATGTGGCTCCTGATACCCAGCCACAGATGGGGAGAGGTGCTACACCAAAACCATTAACAGAATCCTGCATTGAAGAGATCATTGGCGTTATGAAGATGCATTTCTGTTGTCTTGACTGGTTGGGTAGTGCTCTCTTGTATGAGCCAGGCAGGGTGTCTCATATTGTGGTCATCTGCTGTGCTGCACTACATGACAAAACAAAGAAGCCTGGAGCTGGGTGAAGAGGAGGACCTGAAATGCTAGTCTTCCTCGGAGGAGCACAGGAAGGTGGCACTGTAGCACAGTGGTTAGCACTGCTGCCTCACAGCGCCAGGAACCCAGGTTCAATTCCAGCTTTGGGTGACTGTCTGTTTGCACGTTCTCCCCATGTCTGCATGGGTTTCCTCTGGGTGCTCCAGTTTCCTCCCACAGTCCAAAGATAGGAATTAGAAGCAGAAATAGCCTGCTCCACCATTTAATCAGATCATTGATGATCTTTCCCTGGTCTCAAATCCACCTCCCTACCTGTTCCCTTTAACCCATTTTTTAAATCAGAAATATATCTATCTCCTTCTTGAAACCATTTAATAATTCAGACCTCAACTCACTATGGGGGTAGCAACTTCCACAAATTCACTATCCTCTGTGAGAAGCAGTTCCTCCTCATCTTAGTTTTAAATCTACCGCCTCTCAACCTATACTTGTGACCTCTTGTTCTAGATTGCTCCACAAGGGTAAACATTTGGTCTACGTTTACCTTATCAGTCCCTTTTAGTATTTTATGTACCTCGATCAGATCTCCTCTCATCCTTCTAAACTCCAGCGAGTATAACCCAAACTGTTCAATCTCTCCTCATACATCAACCCTTTCATCCCCGGAATCAATCTGGTGAACCTCCTCTGAACTGCCTCCACTGCTACTACATTCCTCCTCGAATATGGAGACCAAAACTGGACACAATACTCCAGATGTGGTCTCACCAACACCCTATACAATTGCAACAACATTTCTCTACTTTTATACTCCTGTCCTTTTGCAATAAATGCTAACATTCCATTTGCCTTTTTTATTACATGGTGTATCTGGACACTGACTTTCTGTGATTCATGAACCCAGATCCCTCTGTCCAGAAGCATTTTGAATCTGCTTTCCAGTTGAATAATAAATTGCCTTTCTTTCTTTTGGCCAAAATGGATAACCTCACATTTATCCACATTAAACTCCATTTGCCATATTTTAGCTCATTCTCCTAACTATTTATATCGTTTGTAAAATCTTTATCTCCTCTTCACTGCCTGCTTTCCCACCTATTTTAGTATCATCCGCAAATTTTACTATGTTACACTCTGTCCTTGATTGAAGTGCAGGACAGGCATGTTCCCACAAAAATGAAGGATAGAAATGGCAGGATTCAGGAACCATTGATGACAAGGGAAATTGTAAGCTTAGTCAAAAGGAAAAAGATAGGTCTAGGCATCGAAAAACTGATGAAGCCCTTGAGGAGTATAGTAAAAGTAGGAACGAACTTAAACGCGGAATTAGGAGGGCTAAAAGGGGCCATGATATGTCTTTAGCAAACAGGGTCAAGGAGAATCCAAAGGCTTTTTATGTATATATTAGGAACAAGAGGGTAGTAAGAGAAAGACTAGGCCCACTCAAGGACAATGGAGGGAAGTTATGCGTGGAGCCACTGGAAGTGGGTGAGATCTTTAATGAGTACTTTGTATCAATATTCACCAAGGAGAAGGATATGACAGAAGTTGAGGTCAGGGATAAGTGTGTGAACATCAAGAGAATGTCGATATATCTAAGAAGGAAATGTTGAGTACCCTAAGGCATTAAGGTAGACAATTCCCTGATGCCGGATGGGATCTATCCCAGGTTACTGCAGGCGGCAAGGGAAGAAATAGCTGGGGCCTTAACAGATATCTTCACGTCCTCTTTGACCATAGGTGAGGTTCCAGAGGACTGGAGAATAGCCAATATTATTACCTTGTTTAAGAAAGGAAGCAAGGATAATCCAAGAAATTATAGCCTGGCGGGCCTGATGTCAGTGGTGGAGAAGATCCTGAGGGACAGGATAGATGCACATTTGGAAGAAAATGGACTAGTTAGTGACAGGCAGCATGGTTTTGTCAGGGGAATGTCATGTCCCACCAATTTGATTGAGTTTTTTGAAGAGGTGACAAAGATAATTGATGAGGAAAGTGCTGCGGATGTAGTTTATATGGACTTTAGTAAGGCATTTGACAAGGTCCCACATGACTGGACAAAAACTAAAGTCACATGGGATTCGGGGTGAGCTGGCCTGATGGATACAGAGCTGACTTGGTCATAGAACAGTAAGAAGTCTCACAACACCAAGTTAAAGTCCAACAGGTTTATTTGGCAGCACCAGCTTCTGGAGTCTCAGGCACCTTCTTCAAGTGAGTCCAGTGTTGGACTTTAACCAGGTGTTGTGAAACTTCTTACAGTGCTTTGCCCAGTCCAACGCCGGCATCTCCACATCTTGGTCATAGAAGACAGAGAGTCACGGTGGAAGGGTGTTTTTCGGAATGGAGATCTGATGGAGCTAGTGGTGTTCTGCAGGGATCAGTGCTGGGACCTCTGTTGTTTGTAGTATATATAAATGATCTGGAGGAAAATGTGGGTGGTCTGATTCGTAAGTTTGCGGATGACATGAAGATTGGTGGAGTTATTCATAGTGCCGGGTATTGTCAGAAGATACAACAGGAAAGATATAGATTGAAGACTTGGGTACAGAAATGACAGATGGAGTGTAATCCGAATAATTCAGACAAATGTGAGGTGATGCATTTTGGAGGATCAAATTTAAGTGTGAATTATACTGTAAATGGCAGAACCCTTAGGAACATTAACATACAGAGGGATCTGAGCGTGCAGTCCACAGTTCTTTAAAAGTGGCAACACAGGTGGCCAAGGTGATTAAGAAGGCATATGGCACACTTGCCTACATCGGCCGGGGCATTGAGGTTGAATAACTAAGATTGTTTTCACTGGAAAGACGGAGGCTGAGGGGAGACCTGATAGAGGTCTACAAAATTATGAGAGGCATAGATAGGGTGGATAGTCAGGCCTTTTTCCAGGGTGGAAGTAATTACAAGGGGGCAAAGTTTAAGGGAGAAATTTTATATAGTTATAGAAGCTTCTGGTACAGTGTTTATGTTTTCGCTGGTTTCCTTTCATAGTTCATCTTAGCTCTTTTAATTTATTTTAAGGAGCCTTTTGCTGAACCTTAAAGTTCTCCCAATCCTCCAGCTTAGCACTAGCTTTTGCAGTTTGGTATCCCCTAGAGCTTGCCTTTATGTTCTCTTGGACTTCCTTGTCTAGCCATGGAATATTTTTCTTCCTTTTACAATTCCACTTCCTCTCAGGAATATACTATAATTGAGAGGTATTTAATACCTCCCTGAACATCCGCCATTGTTCCTCAACTGTCCTGCCCTCAATTATTGGTGCCCAGTCTACTTGGGCCAACTCTTTCCTGAGGCCTGCATAATTGCCTCTGCCCAACGCTAAAACTCTAGTATGGCACTCTCTTCTCTTGCTCAAGCTGAATCTAAAATACTAGCATATTGTGATCACTCTTTCCAAGAGGATCCTTAATGACAAAGCATAATACTAAATCTAAAATAGCCTGCTCCCTGGTTGGTTCCGTAACATATTGCCGTAAGAAACAATACACTCATGCACTCTATGAAATCTCCCTCAAGGTTACCCTTGCCAATTTGATTAATCCAGTCAATATGCATGTTAAAATCACCCATGATTACCGTTGTGCCCTTCTCACAAGCTCTTATTATTTCTTGGTTTATACTATCCCCTACTTTGGAAGCATTGCTCGTGGGCCTGTAAATTACTCCTACCAAGAAGTTTTCTCCTTTTTTTTATTTCCACCCAGATCTATTCAACATGTTGGCCCTTAGTGCCAATATAATTTCTTAATACAGCCTTCATGTCATCTTTAGCCAATAAGGCAACTCCCCTCCTGTTCCATCCTGTCTATCCTTTTGGAATATTAAGTACCCTTGGACATTCAATTCTCAGTCCTGGTCCTTCTGTAACTATGTTTCAGTAATCCCCACCAAATCATACCCATTTGTCTCCATTTGTGCCCTCAGCTCATTGACCTTATCCTGAATACTGTGTGTTTTAAGTACAGGGTTTTTAACTATATCCTATTGATTTGTCTTTCCCTTGCAGGATTTTCTTGTGCACTACGTTTTTCACACATTTTGACCCCCTTGTTAATCTCTGATAGTTGTTAAACTGGCCCTGCTTGTTTACCCTATTTACCTCTATCTTCTCCTCACATGCTAACCTGCTGCTTAGGTTCCCATTAACCATTATACTATAGTTTTTCCCTTCCCTTCCCCCCATTTGCTAGTTTAAAATCCTTGTAACCATCCTATTTATCCTTTCCGCTAGAACACTGGTCCCAGATGGGTTCAGGTGGAGACTGTCCCAACGCTACAGATCTCTCCTGTTCTAATATTGATACCAGTGCCCCATGAAATGGAATACCTCTTTCCCACACCACTTCTTTAGCCACGTGTTTACTTCTCTAATTTTCTTATACCTAAGCCAGGTTAGGTGGATTAGCCATGTTAAATTGCCCCTTGATGTCCCAGGATGTGTGAGTTAGGGGGATTAGCGGGGTAAATACTGGGCGTTACAGGGATAAGGCCTGGGTAGGATGCTCTGTCGAAGAGTTGGTGCAGATTTGATGGGATTCTATGAGGAGGATGAAGGTGGTGTTCTAGAGGAGCCCAACATCCAGACATGGGAGGAAAACAGTCAAGGCCATCTAGGCCTCATCATGATTGGCAGGCTGGTATGGCCACAAGGACCAAGCTAATTCAACAACTCTTCACTTGTGCAGCTCAATCAATTATATAAATTTCATCAGAGATCAAGCATCCAGTGAATACACACATCTGAATAATGCCATTGCCGCCCAATTATATTGAGATTAGAGTCTCTGTTACCAACAGTGTCCCACAGCACAGAATATACCACAAAAATCCCATCCCCGCCACCCCCTACTACTCAATCCGCACCACCCCCTGCAGCCCTTAATTCTATTTAAATCATGCAATAATAACACACATGTCTGATTGTAGGCATAAGCAATTATTATGAAATGATAGGTTAATGACTATAAACTGTGAAAACATCACCCCAGGTAACTCATTAAGCATCTAATGACATGGAGGCTTGCATTCCTATCAATTTCCACATGGTGCCTCCCCTGTAAATGAGGATAGAGTGGAGGCAGCCTACTCCATTGTTTCTGCTTGTGGCTGAAATGCTTCTGGTTTCCATGTTCATCGTGGAAGTGGCCTTGGGACCTCCACAGGCTGTTGCACCTGTATGCACTATTGCAGGGGTAACCTCTGTCACACGGCCTTGTGGTTCCTCAGTCAGAGAGCATAAGAAATAAGACATACGAAATAGGAGCAGCCCCTCGAGCCTGCTCGACCAGTAAATAAGATAATGGCTGATCTAATTGTGCCTTTAACTCCACTTTCCTGATGGCATGCCCACAAATGTTGATTCCCTTACCAGTCAGAAATCCTTCGAACTCAGCCTTCAATATATTCACTGACACAGCCTCCACTGCTCTCTGAGGTAAATAACTCCAAACGCTTACGACCCTCTGAGAGAAGCAATTCCTCCTCATCTTAAATGGGAGACCCTTCTTTTGAACCTGTGTCCCTTAGTTCTGGAGTCCCCCATGAGGGGAAACATCCTCACAGCATCTACAATGGCAAACCCCCTCAGAATTTTATATGTTTCAATTAAATCACCTATCATTCTTCAAAATTCCAATGAATATAGATCCAAAATACTCAACCTTTCCTCATTAGACAACGCTTCATCCCATGAATCATCTTAGTGAATCTTCTCTGTAGTGCCTCCAATGCAAAGATGTTCCTCCTTTAGTAAGGTGACCAAAACTGCACATTGTATTCTAGGTATGGTCTCACCAATGCCCTGTACAATTGTAGCAAGACTTCCCTTTGTTTATACTCCACTCCCTTGAAATAAAACCAACATTCTGTTTGCATTCTTAATTACTTGCTGGACATTCATGCTGACTTTTTGTGATTTATGTAGAAAGGCACCCAGATCCCTCTATACCATAGCATTCTGTAATCTATCCCCATTTAAATAATACTGTTTCTCTATTCTTCCCACCAAAGTTGACAAGCACACATTTTCCCACATTATACTGCCATGAATAGGGGAGAGAGGCAAACCTGTCTGTAAGCAGAGGTGTTTTAATTTTTGAAATAGGCTATGGCATGTTTCCCCAAACCTTTGGTTTCTGAGGTCAGTTTTTAAAGAGACTTGCAGCAAACTTTCTTTAGGGTTTTTTGGGGATTTCATAGAAACTTATAACATTCTAACAGGGTTCAACAGGGTAGACTCAGCAAGAATGTTCCCAATGGTGGGGTCATAGGTTGAGGATAAGGGGTAAACCCTTTAGAACTGAAGTGAGGAGAAATTTCTTCATCCAGAGGGTGATGAATGTGTGGAATTCACTACCACGGAATGTAGTTGAGGCCAAAACGTTGTCTGATTTCAAGAATAAATTAGATACAGCTCTTGGGGCTAAAGGGATGAAGGGATATAGGAGGAAGGGAGGATCAGGATATTGAATTCGATGATCAGCCATGATCAAAATGAATGGCGGAGCAGGCTCGAAGGGCCGAATGGCCTACTCCTGTTTCTAGTTTCGAAATCAGAAGTATGATTCATTCATACATTCAAACCTGGGCAGTGATCACTACTTTATACACACACACTAGCACACAATAAGAAGATAGGAAAGAAGAGTTTTTACAACTATGAATAACTTCAAAGAAGAAGAACCACAGATATGGATATCGGTTCCTGTGATTGCCAGAGTCCAGAATGTCAGAGTCCACCGAGGGTTCCTTCGTGGATGAGTTGTATTTCAGGCAAGTTCAGCTAGCTGAAGCAGGAGTTGCAAAATTATGTTGAAGTTGATGGTGACACAGCAAGATGAGAGTGGTATGCAGAGATTTGGCTGGTTTTTGTACATGAATCACAAAATAGCCTGGTCCCTGGTAGTTTCCAGTACATTTATTCTTAAAAAAGCTATTCAGAATACATTCAGTGAACTCATCCTCCAGGCTACCATTGTCAATCTGATCTATCCAATTGATGTGAAGATTAAAGTCACCCATGATTATTACAGTGCCTTTCTTCCAAGGCCCAATTATTTCTTATACTCTGTCCTCCTATGTAGCTGCTGTTAGGGGGCTTTTAAACTACTCCCTCCAGTGGTTTCATTTCTTTGCTATTTCTTATCTCCACCCAAACTAATTCTCCATCTTGATCTTCTGAACCAAGATAATTTCTCTCTGGTCTCATCCTTTTATTAGCAGAATTACCCCATCTTCTTTTCCTTCCCTCCTCCCCTGCCAAAATGTCAATTATATGAATATTCAAGTCACAGCTTTAGCCATGTAACCATGTCTTTATAATGGCTATTATATCAGACTCATTTCTTTATATTTTTTCAGTTCACCCACCTTTTTACAAATGCTGAGAGTATTCAGACAAAGAATCTTTAAATTCTGTCTTTTTACCATTTTTGCTTACTCTGACTCGATTTGCTGGTGCACACTTATACTAGGGGGCAAGGAAGTTTGGGATAATGCTCATGCCCCCTGAGGGGTGGCCCCTCATCAGTCTCTTCGACTGCCTCAGCCATTTCATGGTGCCCATGCATGCTGAATGAAGCCACCAGCTGGGACACAACTAATCTCAACTCCTTGTATCTCTGCCTCATCAATAACACTGAGTTGTCCAGGCTCACCTGTCTGTGCCAATGCTGGCTCTCTGAGATCCCAGCTGCTCTATTGCTTCAGTGAATGGCAAACATAGTCATGGCCAGTGTTTGCCTTTTCAAAGAGCCCTTCATTTCCAGTTTCCACCTCCAGTCCATTCTTGGCACTGCTAATTGGGCTTCAAACTTATATCCGAGCCACAGGCACTTTGCAATTCAAAAGTATATTATGTAATGTAACGTGGATTCATGACCCAGAAATAATCCAGGCATCGGTTTCCCAACCCTGCATTGAAAATCCAGCTCCAGGTAACAATCAGTGCATCACTATCCTTTATGCATGAAACAGCAGTTGTGTTTGCAGACTACTTGATAATGAGAATCATGCCCAAGTTTGAGTTTGGACCACATAAAACCAGAAAATTCTGGAAATATTCAGAAGGTTAAACAGCATCTTTGGAGAGAGAAACAAGAGTTTCAGGTTGATGACTTTTTATCAGAACTGGGAAAAGTTAGTGTAATGCAGGAAAAAGCTCACCGAAGGCGTGATTCCCGTTCAGTGACATTTTATTCCACTGGCACCAAAAAGATGAGGTGGAGATCCGGCGTTGGACTGGGGTGGGCACAGTAAGAAGCCTCACAACACCAGGTTAAAGTCCAACAGGTTTATGAAGAAGCAGCACTCCAAAAGCTCGTGATTCCAAATAAACCTATTGGACTTTAACCTGGTGTTGAGAGACTTCTTACTGGATCAAAAAGATGAGTACATAAATAGAAAAGCTCACCTGAAAGAAACAAATGCCTTACAGTGGATGACTGTTGCTCAACACTCCAAATCACAAAACCCTTACACGCTCAACTCCTTATTTCGAATCAGCAGTGTTGCAGACCTATTGGCTAAACAATGGAGGCAAAAATGCTTGCTTTTAGCAGGGGTGAAGGCTGGTGATTCTGAAGCTTTGGTGTAATGCACTTTACCTGATCTGCTGGAAATCTTGTGACTGAAATTGTCTTCTTACTGTTGACTCTTCCATCACAAATCACATAAAACAAGCAGCTGCCGGCTGTACTCGCCATGAGTGCTGGCCCATTCTGACATAAATAATTGACTCGCTGCTCTCCATGCCTTTTAAAATGCAGCTGCTACAATGTTCAGCCCAGTCAGTCCAGACTACCCTGGCACTACTCTAAAGCTACCCCATTTAATGCCTAGCCACATTCAGAGGCTCCTTCTTCTCCTCCCATGTCATAGTCCCTGTGCTCATGGCCTCTGGCTCCACCCCCTGAAGACCCACCAAACACACCATTCGTTCGTCCAAAAGGAACCCTGCACTGACCACAGCCAACCACCAGTGGGCACCAGCATGATCTTATCCCTTACATTAAAGATGTAATAAGTTTTGAACAAGGGATGGTGGGACAAGGACAAAAGTAAGGTCTGTGGTGAGACTGAATAGTGGATGAGTTAATCTACGAGGACCAAAGGCAATGGTGATGGGGCGAGAAAAGAAACAAAAGTGTCACGTGCTGGCATGCTGCTCTCTGAAAGCGAAAAAAAAAGAAAAACTGAAACATGCAAAAAAGAAACAAAATGGTCATATCCAGAAATTATTGAATGCCTAATCAAGAGATTGAGCTCAACGTAAACTCATTATGGTAAAGCTCATGGAAACCATATGCATCTTGACATCTTTTTCATTGCATTTGTAGAAAGCTGTGTTGCCCTGAAAGGGACAATCACCAGAAATGACCACAACCTCTATGCCTGTAATGATGGTTAACCACTCTTCCCCTAACCAAAACAAACTTGTACAGAGGATATAGAATTGCTACCCTGACAATACTCATTCAAAACACAAGAGTAGGTGCAGACTAACAGGATGCACACAGATTTGGAACTGGAATTCAGCATCAAAGATCTCAGCCTCATTTTCAAAACCTGGTCACCCAGTCAGAAATTTAAGTCTGAATACATGTAATCACTTCGTAGATGAGAGTGGCAGAGACTAAGGGGGCGATTTTACCATTTTGATTCTAAGTGCTGAATCTGGGCGCAATTCAGATCTGACTTGGAAACCTGTTCTCAGGCGCCCCCATACGCACTCAGCCTGAAAAAAAAGTTGCGAGTCTGAATCGCACTATGGGCGGGGCTTATCACGCCCAAAACACTGCTGCGCCCATCAGAGCTTTGAACCGCGCACGCGCAGTAAAAAACATTTGAAAAACGCTCCTCTGTCACATCGCTCCCGGGCCGCAAAAAGCGGATAAAGCGGCCCAAGAGCGATGGCCCCCACAGATATCGCCCCACCTCCACAACATAATTGTCCCTCTTATCCACCCATCCCCCCGCTACCCAGACCGATCGCGACCCGCTGCCCCACTTCCCCCCTCAATGATCGCCCGCAGAGTGGCAGCGGAACCCCCTGCCCCCCCCCCCCCACCAGAGATCCATCTGGCCCTCCTCCTCACCCCCCCTGCAGAGCGCGATCTGGCCCTCCCTCCCCACCCCACCAGAAAACCATCTGGCCTCCCTCCCCCCCCTCACCAGAGAATGATCTGGCCTCCCCCTCCTCTCCTCCATCAGAGAACCGTCTGGCCTCCCTCCCACCCCTACCAGCGAATGATCTGGCCCTCCTCCCCCCCTTACCCCCAGAGAACCATCTGGCCTCCCACCCCCACCGCCCCTCCCCCCCACCAGAAAATGATTGGGCCTCACTCCTCTCCACTCCCCCCCCCAAACCAGAGTTGCATCTGACCCGCCTCCTCCTCCCTCCCTCCAACGAGAGAATGATCTGGCCCACCTCTCGCCCCCCCAGCCAACATTGATCTGAGTTAGAGAGCGGCATGTAGCTCTGAACTTACCTCTTCCGAAGCTGGAGTGCTCAAAACAGACCTTTGCCGAGCATGTCTGTTTCACGCCGAATCTGGACAGGCGAACGCGATGGTAAAGGGGGAATTGCAGGTAAGATTGGGTGTCCATCTCATTAAGTTAATTTAAATGCAAGCAAATGCTTTGAAATTGACATCGCGCCCATTTCGGGCGCAGTTCGAATCGCGGCCATTTTCAGGCCTTGGTAAAATGGGCATCTGTGCGGACGCGGGCACAGATCACACTAATCGCCTCATGCCAGACTTTACCAAGTTTTCACACCCGAAAATGGGCACGTCGCAATGGTAAAATCAGGCCCTAAATCTCTGAAGTCATTTAAGTATCTGTTGAATGCTGTGGAAAGAGAAGAAATCATAAAAACCTTCAGAAAGCTAAATTGGATGATCAGATTGTCGTCTTTACTTTTAATTGTCTTTGTGAAGGTAAACAAACATAAACTCATTATGGTAAAGCTTATGGAAACCATATGCATCTTGACATCTTTTTCATTGCATTTGTAGAAAGCTGTGTTGCCCTTAAAGGGACAATCACCAGAAATGACCACAACCTCTATGCCTGTAATGATGGTTAACCACTCTTCCCCTAACCAAAACAAACTTGTACACAGGATATAGAATTGCTACCCTGACAATACTCATTCAAAACACAAGAGTAGGTGCAGACTAACAGGATGCACACAGATTTGGAATTGGAATTCAGCATCAAAGATCTCAGCCTCATTTTCAAAACCTGGTCACCCAGTCAGAAAATTAAGTCTGAATACATGTAATCACTTCGTAGATAAGAATGGCAGAGACTAAATCTCTGAAGTCATTTAAGGATCTGTTGAATGCTGTGGATAGAGAAGAAACCATTAGAATCTTCAGAAAGCTAAACTGGATGATCAGATTGTCTTCTTTACTTTTAATTGTCTTTCTGAAGGGTTGTATACATGTTACAGATAGAAATTCACCTCTCAGTTCCTCATAATAGTTCAATTTGTAAAATAAATTCATGTCTCAATGTGCTGAATCACAAAATGTTCTTTATGTTTTAATCTCATTCTCTCCGAGGCTTGACGAGAAACTACTGGAGGATGCGATACAGAGGGATCTCGGTGTTCTTGTACGTTCTTTATTCATTCGTGGGACATAGGCGTCGCTGGCTGGCCAGCATTTAAAGTCCATTCCTAGTTGCCCAAGGGCAGTTGAGAATCCACCACATTGAATCATAAAATGTTGACAGGCTCACACAGCAAGTTGGCAGCAGCGGCTGTGCCTCCATCGATTCAAGGATGAAGTCTACTCAGGGTCGTGAGTTTCTGCCATGGGTCTTCATGTGGCTGAACAGGCTGATTTTTGACCTGCATATCTTTGAGCACTTGGCACCAGAAGTCCCACAAGGTAATGAGACCCAGAGTAAAGCTTCCTTTTCTGTCCTTTTTTGTTGCCGCTTTACCTCATCGTTAAGGTGTTAAGACTTGAAGCTTGATGCTGTTCGATGCATAGGTTATTGCCATTTTGAATAATTGGTAGCAAGCTCCTCCCAATCTTTAATAGCTACGCTGTTATGCTTCAAGGAAAGCTTCTGTGTCCTTGAAGCATTTTCTTTATACTTCCCAGAACATTGGCCATTTGAGAGTTGAGAAACCAAGACCTGGCAGGAAAGATGCTTTTCAGCCATCCAGACATAAGGGCAATCTTACCAAAAAATTCTAAGTCCTGGACGGGTGAGAAAACGGGAGAGTTTCCCATCCCATGGATCCTAGCCCCTGGCACCCCACCTCCCGGCACCCTACCTTCACACACTCTCTATCTCATTCCCCCTCCCCCAATCGCAGACTGTCCCGCACACCCTCTGCCCCCATATCCCCAATGGCAGAATGTCCTTCAACCTCTCTCCCCCCACATGTCCTCAATCACAGACTATCCCTCAGACCCTCTCCCCACCATGTCCTTTACGGCTGTGTGCAACTCCCCCTCTCTTTCCCTCATTTGCAGAGTCTCCCTGTCACCACACCCCCATCACCACAGGAGTACAGTCCTCCCCCCCACCCACTCCCCCATCATCACCCCTGCAAATGTTGCCTTGGCTTCCCCCTCAGTACAACAAATCAAACTGCATGTAATCTTGCTGGAGTCCCCTAACGGGCACGTGACTCCCCAAGCTGCCAGCAGCTGAACTATCTTAACAAGGTAGAGCTGTTGTGTAAGCTCCAAGGATGGACAGACAGGCAGGCAGGGATGGAGGATGGCTGCCAGAAGAACTGCACCGCAATTTACAGAGGAAGAGCTGGCAAGGCTAGCACTTGCCTCCACCTCGCACCCCACCCCTGAGTCCCCACACAATCCCTGACACCCTGCTTGCTTCCAACCATCAGCCTTTAATTGCCTCCTTCTGTCCCCACAGGAAAAGAATGAACAGGAGCGGCAGAAGATGATGTGCCCGATCGAGGAGTTCTATCCGGTTTCAAGGAGCGGGCACTGGATCTGGCAGCGGAGGGTGATGGCCGCACCATCAGTGACAGCCAGGTCGGGCTGCAACACAGATGTGAGCACCTGGCAATCCTCCAAATGTTTGAGATATCTCAAATAAGTTGCATGCAGCCCAGAATCCTGTCCTTCCGTTGCCCTCAACCTTCTGTTCTGCGTTGCAGGACGTACTGGGCCCGTCTGGCATCGCTGCCCACCTCCCTCCCCCCACCAGCCACTCCCACTGAAACTCCACAGGCCACCTTGGAAGACTCCTTGGAGAAAGGGGAGGAGGAAAACTCTGAGGTTGGCACCAGCTTTGCGACAGCTTCCACATCACAGTTCACCATCCCAGAGATCTCGGTGGGTCAAGTTAGTAGTGAGGCTTCTGGGTCACTCTGTGGTGTGTACAACACATCTCATGATGTACAGCGGGCGGAGGTGGGAATGTCAGAGGCCTCTGACACGTGGAGGCCCGCCAGAGGTGAGGACTCAACTGGCCCCATGCTGGATGTTGCATCTCTGTGGTTAGTTCTCTCTCAGCTGCTGGAGATGCAGCAACAGAGCCCGGCAATGCAGGAGGGGGTGTCAGATGCACTGCAGCAACTGCGAGGCTGTTGGGAGGAGTCCCAGAGCTTTCAGATGAAGCAGTAATTGCCGGTATTGCGCCGTATCCGGGCCAACACCGCAAGGGTGGCATCCACGGTGGAAAGCTTGGGGCAGGAAATCATCATGGCTCATGGCCGAGAGGTTCGACAGGTTGCAGGAGACCCAGTGGGACAGTGCTGAGATACAGCAGGCTATGGCCACAGCCCTTCAAAGCATGTCTCACTCAGAACAGGACATGTTGAGGGGCTGCAGAGCATGGCGCATTCTCAGAGGGCACTTGCTGCTGCCATCGACAGGTGGCCCCAGACTCATAGGGCCATCAGAGAGGGTTTGCCCACCATGGCAAGAATGCAGGCGGCATCCAGGACTGGCAGGGCCAGGTGACGCTGGAGTTCTGGAGCTCAGTGCAGAAGATCCGCCATCCCATGGAGTGACCCAGGGCCCATTGGCACCCCAAGGGAGGAGGAAGGGCTGTAACCCATGCCAGGGCCTTTCACCCAGGAGACTGTGGCTGTGTACAGTTTTGGTCTCCTTACTTGAGAAAGGATATACTGGCACTGGAGGGGGTGCAGAGGAGGTTCACTAGGTTGATTCCGGAGTTGAGAGGGTTGGCTTATGAGGAGAGACTGAGTAGACTGGAGCTATACTCTTTGGAATTCAGAAGAATGAGGGGAGACCTTATAGAAACTCATAGGATTATGAAGGGAATAGATAAGATAGAAGCAGGGAAGTTGTTTCCACTGGCGGGTGAAACTAGAACTAGGGGGGCATAGCCTCAAAATAAGGGGAAGCAGATTTAGGACTGAGTTGAGGAGGAACTTCTTCACACAAAGGGTTGTGAATCTGTGGAATTCCCTGCCCAGTGAAGCAATTGAGGCTACCTCATTGTATGTTTTTAAGGCAAGGATAGATACATTTTTGAACAATAAAGGAATGAAGGGTTATGGTGAGCGGGCGGGTAACTGGAGCTGAGTCCACAAAAAGATCAGCCATAATCTTATTGAATGGCGGAGCAGGCTCGAGGGGCCAGATAGCCTACTCCTGCTCCTAGTTCTTATGTTCTTATGTTCTGATGTTGCTGCACCTTCTGACTCTCCACTTCCTGATCCCGGTGCACCTCAAGGGCAGCAGGATGAACAGGGTGACATGGATACGTCTGTGACATCAGAAAGCCGGCCAGGGCCATCCCGGTCCCGGCCCTCCAGGGTACGGCTGCCAAGGGCATCACAGGCCACGGCGCACACAATGCAGCTGAACACCTCCAATGTACCTCCTGGGGGGATACCTAGACGTAGTGGTAGGCCACGTAAAGTTAGAAAGTTGTAGGTCACCATGATGGCATGGGTGAAGGTTTATCACCTAGGCTGAGGGAATAAAGCACAGTTAGTTTTCATGAGTGCATGTCAGAATGAGCACTTATATATTGAACACTTGATTTGAAAAATAAATGTACTTGCACCCCACAGCTATGGCTAATATGTCTCTGATTATCCTCCAGCAGGGATGACTGTACCCTGACCTTAGCCAGAGGAGATGTGAACATAGTTGTATGTAGGGGAGGGTCCTCGGTGCCCCGCTACTGCAATCCCCAAATCCAAGCACATGTTGCTTACCCGTCGTTGCACTTACAATCAAGAGCTCAAAACCATCCCTGACAGTTCCAGGTTCAAAGATGGTTTACCAGGCTGAATCCTGGCAAGAAGCAGTTCAGGGCGATTCTCCCAAAACAATTCTAATTGTCGAATTCACATGAAAACTGGAGTAAATCACGCTGTTTTTTTCAGTGGGAGTTCTAAAATGAATCTCCCACACTCTGTGCACTGCAGAGTGCACTGGCGTGGATTGAGCAAATAATCAGGGGACGGGGCCTATTCCAGCTGGAGAGGCCAGCAGCATAATGCTGAGCGGGCTACTGCGCATGTGCTAATCTGTCAATGCCAAGACGCAGTGGCCCCTGTGTACTGGCCTCCCAATTGCTGGTCAGCTCAATCGCTGGCCAGCCACGCCACCCCTGCAATGTCGGCCTTCTCACCACCACCCCCCTCCCCTCCCCCCACCACCTCATGGCCTGATCACATGCATATCTGGGCCCAGCCCCAAACCCCCACCCCGCCTCAATCACTGCACCCCCCAGCCTGCCTCAATCACTGCGCCGCCTCCAGCAGTCCCTCCCCCCCCCCCCACCCCCACCCAAATGCCAGCCCCAATCATTAGCTTCCCTCCATCTGCTTGCGATCCCAAAGTGCACAGTGACAGCGGGACCCCCCACCCCCACTGATCGCCCCCAGAGGCCCCTCCCCCAACAGGCACTCCCCCATTAGGCCCTGTCCCCCTAGCACTGCCTGGTGCCCATTGGGCAGTGCCAAGATGCCCCCTGAGCATTGGTACTTTGCCCTTTGGGCAATGCCAGGGGGTGCAGGCTGGCACTGCTAGGGTGCCAATGCCCAGGGGACATCCCACTCAGTGCCTAACCCTCTGGAGGCTTTGATTGCCCCTTCACCCTGGCGGGGAGGGCAACTGGCTAATGATATTTAAATTTAATTTACATGCTCCTTTGCATACCTAATGCAGCTCTGTGCCTATCTCAGTGCTGGAAATCGGCCCCGCTGAAATCTCCAACCCGCTGCGCTTAAAAATTAGTAAGAAGTCTCACAACACCAGGTTAAAGTCCAACAGGTTTGTTTGGTAGCAAATACCATAAGCTTTCGGAGCGCTGCTCCTTCGTCAGATGGAGTGGAAATGTATACATTTGTATACAATGTCTGTGACATTCCCACTCCATCTGACGAAGGGGCAGCGCTCCAAAAGCTTATGGTATTTGCTACCAAATAAACCTGTTGGACTTTAACCTGGTGTTGTGAGACTTCTTACTGTGTTCACCCCAGTCCAACGCCGGCACCTCCACATCTTAAAAATTAGCGAAGTGGAATGAAAAAATCATCCTGCGGTCTTATGAGGAAAAGTTGAGCAGGTTGGGCATATGCTCATTGGAGTTTAGAAGAATGAGAGGTGATCTAATCAAAGTATATGATACTGAAAGGGATTGACAGGATAGACGCTGATTCTTCCATGAAGGAATTTAGGGGAAAGTTTTAAAATCAGGCTCTCCCATTTAAGATGAAGATGAGGAGGAACTTTTTCTCTAAGAGGGCCATTAATCTTTGGAATTCTCTTCCCTGAGAGTGCTGGAGGCTGTCATTGAATATATCCCAGGCTGCATCAGACAGATTTTTCATCTACAAGGGAGTCAAGAGATATGGGGAGGAAAGGTGGAGTTAAGGCCACAACCAGATCAGCTATGATCATGTTGAATGGTGGATCAAGCTCAGGGGACTGATCATAATTTTATTTCTTGGTTCACTCTCTGGGGGGGCATTTTCAGCCCTCCCGTTGGCTGAACCCGACCCCGCTGGAAAACCCACAGCAGGGGTGCACTGTCGGCAGGACCAGAAGATCCCACTGTCATGAACAGCCAAAAATATTCCAGCCTCTGTAAGCATAGATTCCCGTTTACGGGCATATGATTGCTGAATTGTGTCCGTGTCAACGGTGAGGATGTAGAATGGAGAAAGGCTGTATACAAAATATATGTAATCCATAAAGGGTTCCAACTGTGCAGCAATACTTTTTATTTATTCACTTTCAAATGTCACCAACATACACACACAGACGCCCATGAAAGAGGCCAAGGCTTTTCCCAAAGTTTCCCAGCTCCAGCAGTTAGGGGTTGTAGATGATGATGACCTGAAGGTTACCTCTATAATGATGCATGTTCACAGACTTCATTGGAAACACGAAAGGTATTTATTATTCAGAAAAACTGTACAGAGACCAGCAGCCAACATGGCCACCCTAGAGCAGCCCACATGGCTGTCCTTGTCCCTTACATGCCTTCCTCCGAAAAGAGGACTCCATCCCTGGGGTGAATACCCACTCTGTCCCAAATAGTCCCCCAAGTCAGGTGACCCTCTTCTGCTTTGTTGCACTTAAAGGGACAATCACCACAAATCACCACAACCTCTCTGCCTGTAATGATGGTTAACCACTCTTCTACTTCAAAAGAAACTTTTATACAGGATATAGCATTGCTACCTTGCCAATACTCATTCAAAGCACAAGGATAGGTGCAGACTAACCACGTACAGAAGGTAATGTAGCTTCCAGAACTAAAATTATGATCAGTCCCTTGACCCTGATCCACCATTCAACACGATCGATGCTGCTTTACTATACTTGGTGTTCAAATGTGCATGGGTTTTTAACTCTGCAAAATTTTAGACAGATTTTATTCACTTTCCCTGCATTGTTTACATTTCATTGGGACCTGAATAAACGATGTGTAAGGGCTATGGTGTACAGATTTTCACGATTACTTCGTGGAATGCAAATACCTAATATTTGGTTGGACTAAGAATCAGCCCTCACAGAGGCCATTTGTACAAATTGTAGCATTTTCTATTCAGCAGGCTTTCCAGCTGCATTGACTTCTGTTTTTCCAGTTCAGTGTAATCTCCACTCTGAACTCAGGGATTTGTTAATATTCGCGTGTAGAGCATTTTAATTTGTTAAGTATTGCCTAGATTTACATAATATTGAAGCATTTTCTCCTAGAGAGTAAATGAGGTCATTCATTCCTCTGCCTTTAATATTTGACCGGAGATTAGAGGGATATATGTTTTTCTTCTTGACATTTCTGTACCTGTCTTTTCAGGATCTTTTCTATTGGTGTGAGTTGTGTGAAGCTTCCCATTGGTCATATCGGAAAAGGGAAAACAAAAGGAGCGAAGCCACCACAGGTACAAATATAATGCAAACTGGAGTAAAAAACAAGATTTTCAGATCATGCTCTGGAGACATCAGCACCAGGAATTCTGGAGTAAATGATCTTAAAAAGCACCTGGAAACCTATAAGCATATAAATTGAGTTGTGACCTCAAAAGCACATTAGTTGATAATGGGCTTTTTTCCTCCCGACTCAGCAGAATTTGGTTTCCAAGCTTATAAATACTGAAGTAATTTTTTGCAGATCATGGATCACCAATTGCATTTGGCGATCATCACATCACAAAACTCATGATGTGATGTTTCCAGATTCAAACATTGGAAAATAATTTTCCTGTGGGAGAACAAAATTCACTACAATAATAAAAGCTCCTGCCAACCACCATTCTGAATCAGTTGCAGCACATAAAACTGAACCAAACACTTAAATGGTGAATGAGGCTAAATGATGTTAGCAGTGACAAAGAGGTTTGCATTGTCACTGGGAAATTTCACCAGACTCCTAAAGTTGTAAAATCAAATCTCTTGGTTGTGAAAATAGGTAATATAGCAAAGAACAAAGCTGTTCACCATAATAAATTCTTTTTTTGCTAACTACCACATTCCTTGGGAGAATAATATTGGTTTCCCTTCTGATTCTGTCAACATCATAATAGGGAAAAAAACTGTTTTAAATTGGATAAAAATGCAATCAATTCTATGTCCAGATGCTTTGTAGTTATCGCATTTGGCTTCGTACAACAAAGGATGCTGTTAAAAAAGACTTGTATTTATACAACGCTTTTCATAACTGCATGTCTCAAAGTGCTTTACAGCCAATTAAGTACTTTTGAAGTGTACTTTTTAAAATTCCTTCATGGGATGTGGGCATTTCTGGCTGCCAGCATTTATTGCCCATTCCGAAATACCCTTGAACTAAGTAGCTTGCATAGCCATTTCACAGGGCATTTAAGAGTCAACCATGTTACTGTGAGTCTGGAGTCACGAGGAAGCCAGAATGGGTAAAGATGGCAGATTTCCTTCCCTGAAGGACATTAGTGAAACAGATGGATTTTTATGACAATCGATAATGATTTCACGTTCATCGCGAGACTTTTTAATTCCAAATCTTTTTTGAATTCAAATTTCACCATCTGCTGTGGTGGGATTTGAACCCCAGTTGTAATGTAGGAAATGCAGCAGCCAATTTGCATTCAACAGCTCTCACAAAAGTAATATAATAATATTAATGTATTATATTAATTGAAGTGTAAATATTGACAGGATACTCGGGATAACTCTCCTGCTCCTCCTTGAAATAGTGCCGTGAGATGCTTTCCATTTTTGAGCTGGCAGATACGGCCCCTTGTTCTCATCCAAAAGGCAGCATCTCTAACAGTGCAGCACTCCTTCAGTACTGCCCTGGACTGTTAACGTTGATTTTTGTGGTCAAGTCCTGGAGTGGGACTTGAACTCTGAACTTTGTAACTCGGAGAAGACCGTGTTACCAACTCAGTCACAGCTGACATTCAAAAGAAGATTTATTGATGAGTATTTGTATTATTTTAATGATGTCTCAAAACAAAAACAGTATAAACAGCACCAGCACTGGTCTAATAAAGATGAACTTCACCGAATAAAAAAGAAGGGCAAGGATGCTCAATCTCTTCCAAACAGTGTCCAATAATAACCAGCGGGAGGCTGTTAGAGCCTCGTTTGGAAGCATAGTGAAATAGAATCAGAGCAAAATACTGAAGATGTTGAAAATCTGAAATAAAAACTGAAAATTCTAGAAATGCTCAGCAGGTCAGACAGTATCTGTGAAGACAGAAACAGAATAGGCAAAAATTTGAGCTCTCAGGGTGGGCATTATAGGGGTGAGGGTAGGGTGGGGGGTTTGCAAGTGTCAGGAAAATCAGGCAGGAGTACCTGGCCTCAAATAAACTAGGGGAGGGAAGGGCCCAACACATGAATCCCACCCATTGGCAGTGGAATGCCAATTAGGCACATGAATGAGCCAGTTGACAACAATTATTTCTGAGCCCACCTGAATTCAGTGGAAGCTCAGGGATTTAACAGGACTGGTATGGCTCTCCCATGCTTCCAGCAGGCATGCCCATGTTTGACTCCCCTGCCCCCCACCCCCACACTCCACAACTCCCAATCCGGAACCACCATCTTGCCCACTCACCTGTGTCCATTCATCCAGTTGCAATCCTTGAACTGTGCCTCAGAGTATTACTGGAAACTGCTGTGGCTCCTGGTGGCGCTGCCGGCAATAGATAGTTTTCGGTCTTTGTTTGACTGGCAGCTCTTAGGGTGGAATTTCCATCCCTGGGGTGCTTGAACCTGTGAGAGGCCCAAAGCTGGACTGTTAATCATGTCAGACCAACCCAATGAAAGCCACATGGGGTCACCTAGTTCTTCACCAGTGAGGTGACATCCATTGCAAGAACCAAATCCCAGCCAGCGTTTCAGGCCAATGAAAACAAGCAAGTTGGCTCAGCTCAGTGAATTTACACCAACATGCAAAACAAGGAAATGCACCGTTACTTTCTCCTTTTGGTCCATGGACATGGATTTGTTCACCTAAAAGTTTTATTTTCTTGGCAAGAGTCACCTATCTCTGAGAAGAAAACATTGAAGTGCTAAATACACTGACTAATCAATTTGTAGAATTAGATCAGTTAAGCAATGCCAATCATGTAACCACACAGTGGATTTGCAAGGTTTAATGAATTAGAAAGAAAACAAGAAGTTGTCTGTTGGCATTAGAGCTACATTTGTAATAATAACATAAGAACTAGGAGCAGGAGTAGGCTATCTGGCCCCTCGAGCCTGCTCCGCCATTCAATAAGATCATGGCTGATCTTTTTGTGGACTCAGCTCTACTTACCTGCCCACTCACCATAACCCTTAATTCCTTTACTGTTCAAAAATTTATCTATCCTTTCCATAAAAACATTCAATGAGATAGCCTCAACTGCTTCACTGGGCAGGGAATTCCACAGATTCACAACCGTTTGTGTGAAGAAGTTCCTCCTCAACTCAGTCCTAAATCTGCTCCCCCTTATTTTGAGGCTATGCCCCCTAGTTCTAGTTTTGTTTCACCCGCCAGTGGAAACAACTTCCCTGCTTCTATCTTATCTATTCCCTTCGTAATCTGATATGTTTCTATAAGATCTCCCCTCATTCTTCTGAATTCCAATGACTATAGCCCCAGTCTACTCAGTCTCTCCTCATAAGCCAACCCTCTCAACTTCGGAATCAACCTAGTGAGTCTCCTCTGCACCCCCTCCAGTGCCAGTATATCCTTTCTCAAGTAAGGATTACCTGTACTCCAGGTGTGGCCTCACCAGCACACTATATAGCTGCAACATAAACTTGCTGTTTTTAAACTCCACCCCTCTAGCAATGAAGGACAAAATTCCATTTACCTTCTTAATTACCTGCTGCACCTGCAAACCAACTCCTTGTGATTCTTGCACAAGGACACCCAGGTCCCTCTGCACAGCAGCATGCTGCAATTTTTACCATTTAAATAATAATCCATTTTGCTGTTATTCCTACCAAAATGGATGACCTCACATTTACCAACATTGTACTCCATCTGCCAGACCCTCACCCACTCACTTAGACTATCTATATCCCTTTGCAGACTTTCAATGTCCTCTGCACATTTTGCTCTGCCACTCACCTTAGTGTCATCTGCAAATTTTGACACACTACACTTGGTCCCCAATTCCAAATCATCTATGTAAATCGTAAACAATTGCGGTCCCAACACTGATCCCTGAGGCACACCACTAGTCACTGATCGGCAACCGGAAAAACACCCATTTACCCCCATTCTTTGCTTTCTGTTAGTTAACCAATCCTCTATCCAAGTTAATACATTACCCGTAACACCGTGCGCCTTTATCTTATGCAGCAGTCTTTGGTGCGGCACCTTTGTGAAATACCTTCTGGAAATCCAGATACACCACATCTACAGGTTCCCCATTGTCCACTGCGCATGTAATGTTCTCAAAGAATTCCACCAAATTAGTCAAACGTGACCTGCCCTTCATGAACCCATGCTGCGTCTTCCCAATGGGACAATTTATATCCAGATGTCTCGCTATTTCTTCCTTGATGATAGAATGCCAGTGGAGATTTAGACAGTGCTACACATCAGATTTACTATGCTGGCATCAGAGGGGGAGAAATATGTTTGTGTTGCCTGACCCGGGGGAATCAATTCACAAACAATTTTTCCCCAGAAAACTTTATTCTGTAACTGTCCAGAAACTACTAAGAAAAAATTCCACTAACAGTATTGGCACAGCTGCATCTGCCTAAAAATCTGAACCATGATAAAGATACAATTATTAATCTACTGACACGATTTCCATCAGCAACAAAGTCTGTTTATGATAAGCTATTGTGAATGCGTGTAACCAGTATCAAGTAGATTCAGAACTGCCTGGTTTCCATCCAGAGTTTACACGGTGAGTGGCAGAAGCCAGTCCTGGATCTTAACAAAATGGGGACAGACAGAAAATGACATGTAGCTCTCTGGAATTTGAACGCTATACTTCTTATTCATGATCAGTTGAACTTGGAGCATGTTTTCTCCCAAACGTGGAGAGATAAAATCATGTCCCCTTCCAGAATGGGCAAAGTTTTATCTGCTGTACTTATAATGAAAGGAAATGCTTACAAACTGAAACCTTTCCAACTGTTATAGGAAATTGTAAAAAACACTACATTCCAGCAGATGTCATCAGAATCATTGTCATCATAACCTTAAATTGAGTTGCATAGCAACATGATTATAATGGGTAGGTTTTTTAACAAAATTTTTATGAAGCATTTTCAGATGCAATAATATGTTTTTTTTTTGTAAAAGAGCTTTGACTTGTTAAAAAAAATCCAGCAAGAAATTTATGAATAATTGTAATTCCATCTGATGTAATTTCTTTTTGATTATCGAAGTGAGACAGATACCATTTCATCCACTCTTTAGAAGAGGGGCTATAGTTGCAGCTCCTCTTCTGCTGCAGCATCAAAAGGAGATGGAGAAGATAAGTATCCCATGGAAGAAAGATGAGGACTGTCAGCGCATGACCTTATCCACTTGGGTCTTCAAGAAGCACTTCCTCTCCTTGCCCCCCACTCTCTCTGCGCATACTGTACCACCACCACCCCCATTCCCCAGCCCCAACTCAGGAACTATTTAACCATATTAAACCATGTGCTTCTCAAAGATGTAGCCACAGAACTGTGCTAGCTCCTCAAACCAGACCTACAATCTCAGAGAGGGTAAGGATGATGCTGCAAGTGGTCGTCATGGTAACCATAGCCCTGAATTGTTTTCACCATTGGATCCTTCCAGGCTGGGAGAGATGACATTGTCAACATTTCTCAGTACTCTGTGCTTTGCTGCTCAAAGGAAGCTCATTGAGACCCTGTACACCAGGAGAGAAAACTTCATTCTCTTTTCTGAAAGAAGAGGTGTTGTGGCCCATGATTTTTCCAGAATAAGAAGCTTCCCAATGGTGCAGGGGCTCATTGATTGTATAAATTTGGCCTTAGGGACACTGCCTCTCAATGGGGAGATGTATAAAAAACTGCAAAGGGTATCACTCCACTCACTCAGCCTGCAATTGGTGTGTTACTATGCCCAGAGTATCACACTGATGAATACCCATGATCCTGGTAACAACCTGCAGGTTGAACTAGAGGATGGCTGCTCATCAACATGTGTTGCCCATTGTACACATGGATGACTCTCATCCTCAAGGCCACTACACATAACCAGCGCTGATACAATGCTGCAATGAAAGTCATAAATGAGACCATTAGCATCAATTGTTTGGACTGCTCAGGGTTGGATGGGATGGAAGAAGTTGGTTTCTGCCTTTCAATACTTACTGGAGTATGTCTGCGAATACATGTTGGTCTGCTGCATTATCCTCAATCTGGATGGCATGAGGACACAGCCTGTGCCACCAAGGCTTCAGTGACTACCTCAGAGGAAAAGGAATAAGATGAGGAGGGGAAAGAGGAGGGAGAAGAAAGCAAGGTGGAGAAGGAAAGAGGGAGGCAGATGATACATTTGCAGACCAGGCAGGCCGTCCCTGAACATATCAGCAGATTTCAGTTCCCCTGAATGGATCCCCATTGTTCAACACTTCCATACCTTACCATTCCTCTGTCATTGACTAATTCAGCTTCTTCTAGTCCACAATCCTGAAATAAAACATACCACAAAACAATCATTCCACATTAACTTTATCCAACAACACATCCCATACTTATTACAATACTTAACTACTCACCTTTAGTGTTCCTGAGTAAATGTCTTGCAGATGCCTTGGCCTGGTCTAAAGTTTCAATGCAGTTACCCAGTGGATTTTTCAATTGAGGTTTTATTCCTCAAGTGAATCTATACTTGTTGAGAATTATTCCATTGTTTATTTATCCTCGTATCTTCGAATGTAATATTTTTTCAGTCAGGCACAGGATAATCACGCACAGTGATCCCAGTATCCAAATTCAGTGCTTTCCACTTTTGACCCCAATAAATCTATAAGAAATTGAAAATCCCAGATTGTAGACAGTTCATCAAATACATTTGAGAAGACAGAGAGTTAGGCTCTTCAAACCTATATCTGCAAATTACAATGATGCGTGAGGATTTTTTGAATGACTGCATTTACGATTTTATTTGCAAACAGACATTTGGTAATACAGAATTCAGTATTTCTAAAAAGAATACATTTTGCCAAAGCTTTTTGTCTTGCGCTCATCAGCACACTCATAAGAATACCAGTGTCTGGGGAACCAAAAACTTTATACTTTATGAGAAGAGAGTGCTGATTAGTTGGCAAGTGGAGTCTGATTGGTGAAAGGCATTGCCATGAAGAATACACCAGTTGATTGTGACTGACAGTTAACTACCATGCATTGTTTGAAATTTAAACCATGCAACTTGACTCTGATTGGTTAAGGCATTGCCCTGAGGAATGAACCAGCGAATGGATATCATTTATTTTGTTTAGCTGAAACACGCAATGTGTGACATTGGTATTCTTGCGATTGTCCTGATGAATGCAGATGAAAAACTTCGACAAAATATATATTTTCAGCAATACCCAAGATTTTATTTGTAGTGCAAGAAAGAAAACTGTTTGACAAGACAGTACAATTAAGATATTGTAGTTGTTGATAATAACAAACATTTAACCCGTTCGCTGTCATTTTTCTGTTCTTTTAACAAAGGCATTAATCAACATATTTTAAATTATTTTTAAATTAACTATAGTGTTATATCCTCAAACTATGCTCAAGTGTGTTGAGGTTCTGTGGCAGTGGCAGAGCCTCATCATTTCATCCTTTCATTCTAAATGGGTTCCGCCAGATAGCATTCCATTTTAATTCTTTATGACCATTACAAGACGACTCCATTGTACCATGGTTTTGGAATGTAGATAAACCAGTTGAGACATAGAGGATGGGGTGTATATTTGATGATCAAAGGTTTATTCTATTCTTGTTGTTAATTGTCAGCAATGTGGATTGGCTAGGATTTGTAGGAAGGTTTGACTTAAGTGTCAAGGACTGCTGTTCATGAGTTATTGAACAAAGAGCTATTAAACTGCTGGTTTCCTTTACTTGGCGCAACTTTAGCTAATGATTTTGCACTCTTTCTCATTCCTCCTGGCTGTATTAAATAACGCTGATATTGTTGTGTTCTCATAGACATGTCCTGTGTTTTCATAGAGATGCCCTTCAGCATGTAAATCAGTATGTTGTGATTCCTTTATTACAGTGATTAAATTTTTAATAAAAGCACCCCATAGGATGTAAAGTGCTTTGGGAGGTCTTGGGATTTTAAAAGGCATGATTAAATGCGAGTCTTGTTTTCTTGCTTAGCTATACTGGTAGCATCATTCCACAATTCTTACTGCACCCCTGGGGTTCCAGGTTCAATTCCAGGTCTGCTATCTGTGCTAATCTTAACCACTACTGCACTTGTCATGTTACAAGAAAAACAGACACTGTTTCTTCCTGATTTCACAGCTGGCAATAAGGGTGCAACGCCGGCATCTCCACAACAAGGGTGTCACATAAGGGTCTGGCACATACAGGGTTAATGTGGGACTAAGTACACACAGTACCATCCACATGTAAGAAGGCACATTACCCAGACCCAGGCAGGTAAAGACCTAAGCATCAAGGTAGCACCAGGCCTGTAGCCTTTAATGTATATGTGAAAATAGTTCTATTTGTTAATAAAAACTTACGGTTAACGTACTACAAAAACTTATGTAAAACACTCTGTTCAGTAACCAACACCCTCCCAACGGAGAAGAACAGGGCAGTAACAGGCAAGGCTTACCTTACTACCAGGATGTAATGGCCCCATCAGGTCTGGCAGATGCAGCGAGCCATTTAAATTTTTGTTACAGAGTTACAGCTCTGCTCAATACGCCCCACTAAGAAAAATATTTTAACTTACCTTAGTAGGCCTCAATGATTTTCAGACATGTTCATCTGGTGGCAAGGCCTCACTTTGCTCAGGAATGAGATTTTGGTTTGCATTTTATAATGAGTCTGGTGTGAACCTCATCAGCTCCCAAAATTAGTGCTGATCAGGGGAGTTAAAATATTCATGAAATTCACAACTAGTCTCCCATATGAGGTGAGAGTTATATGTTTTTGGACTAGAAAGCATCAGTATTCCTGAATGCATACCAGCCAGTCACCTCCATTAAATCACAGTCAGTATTTAATACGAGATGGTCGTCAGTATTTATGTACTGATGGCAGTCGGTAGTTCAGTCTTAGGAGACATTGAGAATTTCTGTAATAGAAGGAAGTCTATTTTACTGCACAATATTGCAAGAAATATTGCTGCAATAGACATTGGTCAATATTTCCAAGCTTAGTGATTGTGAGGGGAATTTTAATCGTAAAGGACACATTACAGAGAAGTGTGAGATGATGCATTTTGGCCAAAGGGATGGGAAGAGACAATATAAACTAAATGACACCATTCTAAAAAGTGTGCAAGGGTAAAAGGACCAGGAAGTTCATGTGCATAAGTCTTTGGAGGTCGCAGGGCAAATTGAGTCCTTAGCAAAGCATATGGGATCTTGAGCTTCATAAATAGAGACATTCAGTATCAAAACAACTGATATAAATATAAATATCTTGTCAGAGTATTGTACCACACTTTAGGAAGAATGCGAGGGTGCAGAGGATATTTATCAGAATGGGTTCGGTTATGAGGGATTTTAGCTAGACTGTTAAGTTGGAGAACCTGAGGTTGTTCACCTTGGAGGAAAAGAGATTGAGGGGAGATGTAATAGAGATTTGCAAGATTATGACAGGTTTGAACAAGGTGGACAAGTGGTCAGGGGCTAAGACCTCACACTATTGCCAGAATTCTACCGCCCCGTCCGCCATGGAAATCGGAGCAGGCGAGGGTGGACAATGGGAAGGACTGTTGACCTCGGACGAGATTTTATGGTCTTGGGTCAAGCAAGGCCATAAAATCCCACCCGATATGTTTTTATAATGTATATATATCCTAATAGCTAATTTCAAAAATTAAAAAATTGAACAATTACCTTTTAAAATGGCTCAAGCTATGTCTGCCTGTGACCCTGAACAAAAGGAGCTATTTGGCAGGGTCAAAGAGGCTTCCACCTCATTATCTCTGATGAGATCCTAACAACCCTCTGTGGGTTGCAGAGACCAAATTTAAAGGGATCTGTACAGCAAGCATCTACGTTTCATAGGCCAGGCCTAACCAACTGAATCGCCTGCTAGGACAAAGGACCCCACAACCTCCCTTTAAGACTTAATGGTTGCAATTTAAACAATCTCAGAAACCCAGACAAAGTGATCCACATCCACTGACAAAGCCAGAGTGGAGAAGTGAGAGTCATGTGACATGACCCGAGCTGGTGAAACCAGTAGTATTGCCTTGTGGGAGCTGCAAAGCTCAGTCTGCCATCTTTCCATCTACCAGCAACGGCACAGAAAAAGGGCTTTGCCAAGGCTGAATATCTGACCCCATCTACACTATTTCAACAAGCATTTCTGTACGATCACCTTCAAGACTGATTCATCTCTGCATGCCTATCTCATCGTGGAAATCAATTCTGCGGGAAGAGTGAATTATCCAGCCTGCAGACCTCCGTGAAGGAATGCACCAGTGGACTTTGATTCTGGACTCAGTGCACATGAGAAACAATAATTCTCTCTGTGGTCTTTGCCTTGAAATCTTACTTTCTCTGTCCCTCTTTCACGGTGTGAGTGCACAGGGGGCTACAAAGCAAACCCCTTCCCACACTTTGAGTATCTGCAAATAAACTAAACCTCTGAGTTCACCCCATCATGAGTTTGCTGTGGTATTTGTAATAGAAGTTGGATCACACCAAAACCAAGCGGTTGGGAAATACGCCACGGCTTATAAAGGGGGAAATCAAAATCAAAACACCTTTTTGTTTACGGATAGGTGATGGGGGAGCAGAGAAATCAGAGCTGTTTAAATTAACCTGCTTAACCAGACTTAACCTTGCTCGTCTCTGATCTTTGTTTCTGTTTTAACTTGGCTTGTCTGAATTCCCATCATAGAATTATAGAATCCCTATTGAGCAGAAGGAGGCCATTTGACCCATAGAGCCTGCACCAACAACTATCCCACCCAGGCCCTATCACCATAACCTCACATATTTACTCTGCTAATCCCCCTGACACGAAGGGGCAATTTAACATGACGAATCAACCTAAACTGCACATCTTTGGAGTGTGGGAGGAAACCGGAACACCCAGAGAAAACCCACATCTACACGGGGAGAGCATGCAAACTCCACACAGACAGTTACCCGAGACCGGAATTGAACCTGAGTCCCTGGCACGAAGGGGCAATTTAACATGACGAATTCACCTAAGCTGCACATCTTTGGAGTGTGGGAGGAAACCGGAACACCCAGAGAAAACCCACATCTACACGGGGAAAACATGCAAACTCCACACAGACAGTTACCCGAGGCCGGAATTGAACCCGAGTCCCTGGCGCTGTGAAGCAGCAGCGCTAACCACTGTGCCGCCCCACAGGTCTGGCTGTGGAGGCTGTTGGTTGCTGTTAATTTAGTTCCATATCTGACCTAGCTGTTCAAGCTGTGGGCCACTTGGTCATACAAAGATCTCAACTTAGCTCTTCTTAGTTACCAAACACACCACTACAAAATGGGTTCTCACGATCAGAGATGTTAACGGAAAGATGACTGAGAACATATCTTCCAGGTCTACAACAGAAACTAGAATCAAATATCACCTTGAGAGAGTTCAAAAGAGTGAAGAGCAACAGAGACACACACAAACTTACAACTTCAGCTTCAGGCATAGAGAACAAAATCTATCAATGCTGCAGCCTGGGAAGAGTACAGATATGAGATCAACTGAAAGGAAACATAATAATAGAAAGAGCACCACAATGAAGATCTTTTAGGATTGAGGTGGACCAGTGAGATGGGAAGAAAGACAACTGAAACTTTGGCTTACTATTCAGAATCTGATGGATGTAAGGACCAAGAAACAAGGCAAATCTCTATAATTACCCAGGAGAAGGACACTCAAATCAAACAAAGCAAGATTGCAGAATGCGGAGAGAGGGGAAGGCAATGCTGTTGTGGTATTGTTACTGTGACAATACTGTGCCTTTAAGAAATGTACTTATATCATGTTTCTTGTGAAAGGTATGTTTTAAAACTCAGCTCTGTTTACGGGCCCAATTCGTCTGCCCCAGGCAGCCCACATGCTGAGAAAATAGAAGAATAATTAATCCTAGATGTTTCTTTTAATCTGGGCTAATGGATTTTTTGTTTATTTTTGTTTTTTCGCCTGGGGTTTCAGAGTAGGATTTAATTAGGTTGATTGACAAGAGACTAATGTGCTATTGGGAGGAGCTAAACAGCTTACAGAGACAAGCAAGCAAATTCTGCTTGGGTCTGCAAGAAGCAAGTGTTCTCTCTCTCACTCTCTCTAGAGGCTGCTGTTCAAGTCTCAGAAGACAGATGTCTCTCTGAATATCTCTCTCCAGGGGTTGTTCAAAAATTCTCGGCCTGTTGTTCTGATTTTTGAAGGAAAGTTTAAGTCTATGTGAAATATTGCTTAAATTGGAACTAATAGAGATAAGTTAGCAATTAAAAGTTGCATCTACTCATGTTTAAATATTTCAATTGTTAAAAGTTAAGCTAATTCATTTGATGCATTTAAACTGTATTGTTAAAATAAAGTTTGTTTTGACAAAAGCTTTCTAGTGTGTCAACAGAATCATACCTGAAGTGAAACACCTTGGCCGGAATTTTCCATTCATGCCTGTGGGATTCTCCAGTCCCGCTGCAGTGAACGGAAATTTGGCTGAGCGCCAAATACTCCATCCTCGATTACAGTAGTGGTAGGGCATGAATGGCTGGGAAATTCCAACCCTTATCCTTGCACTAATGCCAAAATAAGAAAAACAGTTGGGGTCGAGGTGGGCTTCATAACATACTTGGGGTTTCTGATCTGGTCCCTAACATTACTGGACTAGTAATCCAGAGACCCAGAGCAATGGTAAATTAAGATGGTGAAATTCAATAAAAATCTAGAATTAAAAGCTTATTGATGACCTAAAAACCATTGTCAATTGTCATAAATACCCATCTGCCTCACTAATGTCCTTTAGGGAAGGAAACCTACTATCCTTACCATGTCGAGCCTACATGTGGCTTCAGAGCCACAGCAAGATGGTTGACTCTTAAATGGTTTCTATGTATTGAAGTACAATTGGGGATGAGCAATAAATGCTGGCCCAGCCAGTGACATCCACATCCCATGAACAAATAAAAACAAGACCTTGAGTTCAGAAAGTGATCAGAACAAGATCAGGGAGATCGATCAAGACACTTCAGAGACTAACCCTGTGAAGTCTGAGGGGGCAATCTTACCAAACAAGTTCTAAGTGCCGAACGAGCATGAAAACAGGAGAGTTTCAGACCCGTTCTTTTCATCAAGAGAAAAAAATCAAATCTTATGACACTTAAAAAACAAAATGAGGCAAAGTATGATTCTTGCCAGTAGGGGGAGTAGACAGCGCTTATTCACACTGGGAAGCCAGCTGCCAACTACTAGAGGGTGCTATTCCACATGCGCCATTGCACAATGTCAAGAGTGGACAATGCACTGGGAGATTGTCAGTCCCCCACACCACCACCCCCCTCCGACATTGCGCCTCCATCTACCCAATCAGCCCCCGATTGCAAGCAGCACCCTGATTGCCCCCCCCCCAATCATCCTGTCCCAATTGTGGCCTCTGCCCGATCGCACCCATGCCTAATCACGCACTTCCCCCCAGCCAATCGCCACACTCAGCCAGGCTGGCACTACCTAAGAGGCACTACTCACCCCTGACCCCAATCACCTAGGGGGCCTCAATGGCCTCCGTTCCCACCAGAGAGGCCATCACATCAGGTCCCTGGTGCTGGAGACCATACATGATCCTCGTCGGTAAGGATCTCCACTGGCAAGACCGTTAAGGAAATTGAGCCCCGACTATTATGTCCGGGATTCACTAATGATATTCAAATGAATATTAAAATCAGCCTCATGACCTTCCTGGCAGATTGGGATCAGTAAGATCGTGAGAGGTGAGAAACTAGGCACAGGTTGACGAGCCAGTAAGATCGCCCCCGGAGACTTTGAGGGAAGATGTAGGGTGATGTATATATTTGGGATAAATTCTTGGGGAGAGATGCAGAGTAAAGGGTTAACATCAAAGGCATTTGATAGCGATGTAACTATGATGTATGGACACATGACTATGTAACAGAAATCTAGAGGGAGGTGAAGTCCAATCCCCTGTAGATCTTCTAAGATGTACAAACAGCTGTGAGTAAATAATAGTTTTTAGTCTTTAGCGGCTTACTCAGAGTAAATACACAAACCCCAAAGAACCCCATTTCGACCTTAAACACATCATAAGGTCAGAATTGTGCATATTGAGCGATGATTGCAATGTCCAGTTTCATTCATAACTCTACAGATAATGAAGCAATCTATACCCACATGCAGCATGTCCTTGACACCATCCAGGCCTGTGCTGATAAGTGGCAAGCAATACTTGCATCTTCAACAAGAGAGAATCTAACCATCTCTCCTTGGCATTCAATGGATTTCAAACAGTGAGATCCCACCATCAACATCCCGGTGGCTACTATCGACCAGAAGCTTAAGAGGATCAGCCACAAAAGTGCTATGGCTACATGAGCAGCTCAGAGAGTGGGTAATCTGCAGTGGGTGACTCCCCAAAACCTTTCCACCATTTACAAGGCACAATTCAGGAGTATGATGCAACATTCTCCTCTGATGCATACACTCCTTGAGCGTATTTCCAACAACACTTAAGATCAACACCATCCCAAACAAAGCAGCCTACTTAATTGGTACCCCCTCCATCACAGCTGGACCACAGCTGCAATGTCTACCATTTACATTTTTTCACTTTTTTTAGGTCAAAATCCAGAGCTCTCTCTCTCTCTAATAGCACAGTAGGTGTAGATACATCAACAGTTCAAAAGGACAATTCACTGCTACCTTCTCAAGGGCAATTAGAAATGAGCAATGAATGGCTCTTCCTATATTTTATTTTTCTTTACTCCTTCATGGGGTGTGTGCTTCACTGGCAAGGCCAGAATTGGTTGATCCTTCCTTATTTCCCCTGAACTGAGGATAGTTAAGAGTCAACCACATTGTTGTGGGTCTGGAGTTATCTCTAAGCCAGGTCGGGGAAGGTCTGCAGATTTCTTTCCAGATGGGTTTATACCACAACCGATGATAGTTGCCATGGTCACCATTACTGAGACTAGCTTTACATTCAGATGTATTAATTGAATTTAAATTCCACCAACTGTCATGGGGATTTGAACCCATGTTGCCAGAACATTAGCCTGGGCCTCTAGATGACTAGCCCAGTGACATTATCACTATGCCACCGCCTTCCTATGGATGAATAAAAAAAGATAACTGTTAGTAGTTGGCAATCAGTATTTCTGAGCAAGCCTTATTCAATGTCTCTACGGTCAGTGAATATCAGTGTTACAGCACCATTGCTTGATGGAATACTAAATGATAGTCAGTATTTAAGTGCTAATGATAGTCAGTATTTCAGCCTTAAACAGTAATATTTCTGCAACAGTTGGCAGTCTGTATTTTGGTATCAGGTAGTAGTTTGCATCTGTGCACCATGTAGCTCTCAGTGAGTGTTTATTTCAATACCTGGCAATCTATTTTTCCACACCAGGTGGCAGTGTATCTGTGTGAAATGACAGTAAGTAATTCTATGCTGAAGGTGCCCAGGCTTCATTTCCCTTTCCTGGCTGGAGTCAATAGTACACCCGGTGTCATCAGCAAATTTCAAAGAAGACCTCAGAAGAATATTGCCTCTGAATCTTGCCTCAGAATGGACCTTCAATGTATTTCCAGTGACTGTTCCATGCCAGCCAGAATCTTAGGTTGAAAAGATTTTTATTAACACTATGATTAACTAATCGAACAAGGGAAGTGGATTATTGTGAAACCCAGAAAACCAGGGGCAACATGGATTCTGTGCCCATCAGGCAATTAACTGCCTAATCTATGTGCTCCCATCCCTTTAAAGGCAGACATTCCATCTCCAAGAACTGTTGGCCAATCAGAGGATCACTGGGAACAGTGGACACCTTGGATTGCACATGGCCCAAAGCAGCACCGTGGATGGCCCTGTGGAACCAAGTATATAAGGTCAGGCTCAATGGGGCGAGTCAGCCAGGCCAGGCTTTGCTGCTTGAGATTCCCCCTGTGTGCCACAGTGATCAAGAGGTACCAACCCCTTGCCCCACACCCCACCTTCTCTTAGTCCAAAGGGAAGCCATTAAGGTAAATTCATTGGTTTTTCCTATGGGATCCTTCTCTGTCTATTCTCATAGAACAGGAATAGTCCTGCAGAAGTAAAGACACAGCTAGCAGCATTGCATTATGCTAAAGCCCTGCATCACCATTATCCCACTACCGTCACCCTTCTACTGCAGCCCCATCACCCTACCCACTCCCACAAGGACAAGAGAAAAGATTTGTGCCTCAGAAGACAGTGTATCAGGAAGTGAACCCCTCAGGCATGATCCCACTGGCATGTTGTGCCAATGGATTTGCGAGGCCAAAAACAGATTCAAGCCGGCGAGAACGGCTTCACGCCCAGAAAGGGCATGAAGTCTATTAGCGGAGGATTGCCTTGATTTCAATACAATTAGTGCGTCCGAGATGGCTGCTTCTGCCTTCCTGAAGGCTTCTCCCCCACTGGCGAGGCGTCACGCCAGCAAGAATCTCTACTGCTCTGCAGGTAGTGGAGACCAAGCGCCATGGCCATGCCAGTGGAGATTGGAGACCTGGCCGGGCAGTGCCCATCAGGCAGTGTCACCATGGCAGTGCCCATCTGGCACCCTCGCAGTGCTCAGTTGAGTACCATAAGTGTGCCAGGGCAGTGCCAAGGGGATGTGGGCTAAGTGGGGGTGGAGTCTGAGTGGTGCTGGGGCTATGATGGGGTTATGCACAATGAAAGGGGACTTGTGCAGGGAGGAAGCTCAGCAAGAGGTGAGATCTGCAAGGGGAGAGGTCAGTGGGGGGGGTGGTTGGTGAGGGGGTGGGGACACATGCAGGGGGCACGTAGGAACTTATCAGGAGGGTCCTGATGACCTGATGCCAATGATTCTCCGTGTGTGGGAGTAGCAATGCCATCGACTGGGGTGGGGGGGCCCGCTGTCCATGGGGGAAGGGTGGGTGGAGGTCTCCCAGTTCGCTGTCAGATCAGGGCGCTCTGCACAATGGTTCCCAAGAACTCAGAAGCTGACTTTCCTAGCATACCTAGGCTCTGCCCACCCCCCCCCCCCCCCTTCCTTCCAGCTATCAGAAAAACTGACAAGAGTGTGGAAAGATTGCATGTTGAGCTCACCCAAATGACCAGCACGGAGGACTCCCGTTTTCACACTGCTATGACACTTAGAGCACAATCTTATGACTTTGTCCTGACTGTCGTTCAGCGAGGCAAGGGAGTAAGATTGATGAGAGACAAAAATATCGGGTTTGCACCCGATCTTTTGCCAGCGAAATCAGTTTCTGGGTGCAGAGTTCATTTAAATATCAATGACATGATTAGCACGTCATTAGTGAGTCCTGGATACTCGCTAAGTCGAGCTTCACGCCAGCAAGAATCACAGCTGGTCTCCACCAGCAGAAACCAGACATGATGACCTCGCCAGGGCAATCGGAGGTCATTTAAGCCCCCCGGGTGGCCGGGGGCATGGCCAGACAGTATCCATAGGACAGTATCCACTGGGCACCATTACTATGCCGGGACAGTGCCAACGAGGTGGGGACTGAGGGGGTGGGGGTCAGAGTGGGGCAATGATGGAGCAAGGCAAGGGGGGAGCTCCACAGCAGTGGTGATCAGTGAGGGGGGGAGCTCTGCTACGGTGGTGATTGTGCGGTGGGGACTCTACGGGGGTGTGATTGGTGGGTGGGTGGGGGGGGAAGGACCAGCACAGGGAGTGCTTGGTGAAGGGGGTTGATGTCCATGGGGCAGGTGTGGGGGTGCTGACAGGAGATCTTTCAGTTCACTGGGAGATCAGGATACATGCACAATGGCACCCCAAGCTCCCTGCAGCTGGCCTCACCGGCGAGAGCTTAGGCTCCGTCCCCCCGACTGGCAAGAATGACATTGGCGTTCTATTTTTGCACTGAGTGCTGTAAGATTGCTCATGGCTTGCTGAAAAAAACTGGCACCATTCTCTTCCATTTTCTAGAATTTTTTCCGCAAGATCGCGCCCCTAGAATTTTTGGCGGGAAATTTCCACTTCTCATTTTATGGCTCCAGATCTATCTATCAGATCCAATAGACACACAGTTCTGCTAGTGGCAAGTATTCTTTATACCACTGACTTCTTGACTGCAACCATGGACTTATGTGAATTAGTCAGAATGTAGTCCATTCCTGCATTGCTTTTTCACAGATCCAGGGAGCGGGACTTTACGGCCTCACTCATCCCAAAAACGTAAAATTCCGCCCAAGGTCAACAGACTTACCCATGCTCCGCGCCTCACCCGCTCCGTGGGCAGGCTGGTTGTGGTAAACCACTGTTAGCTTATTACCTGTATATGTGACATGCCTGGACACATCCCTGCCGGCCCTACCCGAGGCTCCTCCCCCCCCCGGTCCAGGTATAAAGGCGACTGCTCCCTACCCCCCTGCCTCAGTCTGGACCAGTTCATCGGCATGGGTGTGCTCCAAGTCTTTTACTAATAAAAGCCTATTTGTTCTTGCATACAAACTAGTCTTTGCTCGATTGATGGTGCATCACTGGTAAAATTCTGGCCCCAGTGTCTGAAGAAAGAAGAAACTTTGTTAATTTTGACAGGACTCAAATCAACGGCATGAAAAAAGCATATATTTTTACAACGAAGTCTGCAATATACAGGAATCTTGGGGTAGAACTCAAGCGAGAGGACATGGGATTGGAGAATGCAGATCTCCTGGCAGGCAGAAAAATATGTAGAAAGATCATCCCGCAAACCTTGAGGTAATGAGATCATCCTCCTGTCTACCCTGTCCTCATACATATTTTCTCTATTTCCAGGACCTATGCAACTGACCCAGAGCTTTATGGTTCAAATTCCAAAAGCACAATTGCTTAGAACATAATATTCTCTAATATTGCAACAGTAATTAGGAATATAGGGACAGGAGTAGGCAATTCAGCCTATCGAGCCTGCTCCACCATTCAATATGATCATGGCTGATCGGACATTTCAATGTCTCCTACACACATTATCCCCATAGCCCTTTATGTCATTGTTAATCGGAAATCTATCAATTTCTACCTTAACCATACTCAGCGTCTGAGCTTCTACAGACCTCTGGGATAGAGAGTTCCGAAGATCCACAATCCTCTGTGTAAAGAAATTTCTCCTCATCTTGGTCCTAAGTGGCATCGTCATTTTGAAAATGTGCCCCCTGGTTCTGGACCCCCTAACCAAGGAAAACATTTTACCTGCATCTACCCTGTCTATTCCATTTTTTGTAAGTTTCAATTAGATCATCTCTCATTCTTCAAAGTTCTAGAGAATACATGCCCAGTTTGCCCAATCAATCTTTATAAGACAGTCCCGCCACCCCAAGAACAAGCCTGGTGAACCTTTGTTGCACTCCTTTAATGGCAATAATATCCCTTCTGAGGTAAGGGGACCAAAACTATACACAATACCGCAGGTACAGTCTAACCAAGCTTCTATACAATTGAAGCAAGTCCTCACTACTCCTTGAACATCAGAACTGGTTCACAAGTCAAATAATGTGTCATTAATTTCCCTGCTCAATCTACATTCTTTGCTGTTGCCTATTATTGGTTCCTGCATGCCAGTACTTGCATGTGATCGGCATGATGCCATCTTATATGCCAACTTTGTGGCTTCAATTGGCGCTCTTTTCATTGGCCAACTATCTCCTTAGGCTTTGTAATTTTTTTTATTTTAGGTTTATGCAATTCCCTCTTAAATGCCTTTTGTGGTTATGCATTTCACAGTCTGATAATCCTCGGCATGAAACAGTTTCTTCTAAGCTGCTTCTTTGTATTTTCAGTATTAATTTCAAATTCATGTGTCTCTGGTACTGTTTCACTGACCTGGTGGAACTAGTCTTTCACTATTTACCATCTTAAATCCTTTCAAAATTTTGAGCACTTTTATAAGATCTTCCTTAACCTCCGAACTGCAGTTAATACATCTGTGATTTTCAAGTGGTTTGTGAAAATGTTAATTTTTCATCCCAATAGGGTCCCAGTCAATTTCCATTCAATAGCATATTCAGAATGTGGTCTGAATGGCCTCCTTCTGTGCTGTAACCATTTTAGGTTTCTATGTTCAGAAACCTTGCAAAGGATTCTTGTTTTATTAATGCCGAGAAGAGAAATCCCCGAATTCTATTTGCATTTTATGGATTTTTCCACTCGTGATATTGTTTTAAAAGATTTGTATCTGTGCTCAGATCTCTGTTCCTCTGCTTTCCTGGGGAATTTTATCTTTTAGGATATTTTCTACTATTTTCCAGCATACTTTACAATTATCCATTTTCAACTTTATTTGCTAGAAATAACCTCTCGAGTTTGTAACACCCTCTAGTGGTGAAAGGGAAGATTTTGTAAAATGAACAATGGTCTGAGCTGGATCATTTTACTTTCAGAAAGACTTTGGCAAAAATGAAATACTTCAACTAAATTAAAATTCACACGAATCCAGAATATGGAAGAGACTGTGTAAATGTATAATTTAAAAAAATAAGAAAACAAATGCATCAATTTTCTTTTGCCTGGAAAAAAATCACTGACCAATTAGTTACATTGCATCCATTACCTCTGTGTTGCCAAGAGCTTTCTCTGAGATCTACCAAGTAGGTTTATTTTGTAATGGTGTTGGTTACAGAATGTGTCTGTTAAGGAAGTTTCAAAGTCTTCTGTACATTAACAAGTCTTCATTAATTAAAATAAAAGCAAAATACTGCGGACACTCGAATCTGAAACAAAAGCAGAAAATGCTGGAACATCTCAGCCGGTCTGACAGCATCTCCATGTCTAGTTCTAGACATGTCTCTGGCCAAAACCACACTGACCCTAGCTCTGAGTCATGTGCCTCCTTACATCACTGTGTGGCCAGTACTGTACTCAGTCCCAGATTAACCATGTATATATCAGACCTTTGTACTACAATGTAATGATTATGCACACAATAGGTTATGTAAAATCCTTTGGAACACTAGATAAATGATCATTTAGAGGTACACTCAAAGAACGGAACATTCACAGAATTTTTTGAACAACAATGTTTTTATATCTCATCTTTACATCTCAAGAACTTCACAGGAGCATCATAAAACAAAATTCGACACTTAACCTCATAAAGAGAAATTAGGGTAGATGATTTGAGCTATAGGTTGTTAACATTTTAAAAAAGGAAAGAGGTAAAGAGGAGGAGATTTACAGAGGGAATTCCAGAGCTTAGGTTCTTGGCAGCTGGCGGCAAGGCCATCAGTGATGGAGCAATTGAATTGGGGATTCTCAAGAGACCAGAATTAGAGGAGCTTGGATATCCCAGAAGGTTGTTAAGATGGAAGAGGTTACGGAGGTAGGCCAAGGCAGGTCAGCAAACATAGGGCTGATTGGAGAACAGGATTTAGTGAATGGTCTCAAATTTGCAGTTGGATTGGTTAAGTCTAGGTGAAGAAGGGGCTTGGAGCTCAGAAAGCTTGTGTGGCTTTTGCTACCAAATAAACTTGTTGGACTTTAACCTGGTGTTGTTAAACTTCTTACTGTGTTTACCCCAGTCCAACGCCGGCATCTCCACATCAAGTCTAGGGTGACATAGGCATAAATGAGAGGCTCAACAGCAGATTAGCTGAAGCAGTAGCATGATTGGGCAATACTACCAAGGTAGCATAAGCAGTTTTAGTGAAGGTGAAAATTTGTGGTCAAAAGCTGATCTTGCGGTTGTGAATAGAGTGGTTCAACCTCAGGGGCGACACGGTAGCACAGTGGTTAGCGCTGCTGCTTCACAGCTCCAAGGACCTGGGTTCGATTCCCGGCTTGGGCCACTGTCTGTGTGGAGTTTGCACGTTCTCCTTGTGTCTGCGTGGGTTTCCTCTGGGTGCCGGTCCGGTTTCCTCCCACAGTCCAAAGATGTGCGGGTTAGGTTGATTGGCCATACTAAAATTGCCCCTTAGTGTCCTGAGATGTGTAGGTTAGAGGGATTAGTGGGTAAATGTGTAGGGATATGGGGGTAGGGCCTGGGTGGGATTGTGGTCGGTGCAGACTTGATGGGCCACATGGCCTCTTTCTGTACTGTAGGGTTTCTATGATGTTAACCAGATATAGGGGTGAGGTCAATAAGTGTGGAATGGCATTTGTGACAGGAACCAAAGACATAGGGTGGGATTTTACAGCCTTGCTCATCCTGAAACTATAAAATCCCGCCCAGGTTCAGCAGATCTTTCCATTGCCTGCCACTCGCCTACTCCGATTCCCACGGCTGGCAGGTCAGTAAAATTCCAGCCATTAGCTTTGGAGTTCCCAATTTTTAGATGGAGAAAGTTTCTGCTGATTCACTATTGGATGTCAGTCATGCAGCCTGACAGTTTAGAGACAGTGGGTTTGAAAGAAGTCACAGTGATGAGAAAGTGTCAACGTCTGTGTGGAAACTGACACTGGGTTTTCAGAATGATGCTATCGTGGGTCAGTATAAAGATGAGAAAGGGAAGGAGAAGAAGAATATATCCTAATGGAACACCAACAGTGTGGGGGTGAGAAGAAATTTCAGTGCTCTGAGATGAATGGAAGCTGGACTGGAAGGATCCAAACAAGAGTTGACAGAGTAGCAATGCAGTAACAGAATCAGAATCACAGAACCTTTAAGTAAAGCAACATTAAAATAACCCCTTTTTAAATAAATTATTCCAACAATGTGTGAGTGCAAGGAAATAAATCTATGAATAATGGCAATAGCATTTTGGGTTTCCGTTTTTGGGCCACTGTTTAAAAATAAGGAGTCGCTCAATTATGATAGAGGCGAGGAGAATTTTTTTCTCTCAGAAGGTTGTGAGTTTTTGGAGCTCTCTTCCTCAAAACACAGTGGTAGCAGAGTCTGAATATTTTAAAAGGCAGAGCTAGATATATTCTTGTATGTTCATATGTTTTCTGAATAGAGTCACAACTCTTGATATTATAGGAAAGTGGGCATTGAGCAGAGGCCTGTGTCTGTGGCCAGAAAACTCCAGGAACATAGATCCTGTTGAATTTCATGGAAGAACCCATTTGGCATTTTTTACATTGTTTCTCATCCAGCATCGGGCCTGATTGCAAGGTTGGTTGGCTTCTGGAAAGAAAACAGTTGTATTGTTTCGGGGGGTGGGGGAGGTGGGGGGAGCGGATTAGTGCTCAGACCACAGCAGCAAGGAGGGACAGGGAGAGATTATAGTGAATTGGAAAATCACGTCCAAAAATTGCATGGTGGTTCAAAGCAAGGTTGAAGTGCTCCTGCTCCTCCTTGTCTAGTAGCAGTAAGACCGTAAGAAATAGGAATAGGAGTAGGTTGTTTGGCCTTTCGAGCCTGCTCTGCCATTCAAAGAACAAAGAACAATACAGCACAGAAACAGGCTCTTCGGCCCTCCAAGCCTGCACCGCTCATGTGCCCAATGAGACCATTCGTTTGTATCCCTCTATTCCCAGTCTGTTCATGAGGCTATCTAGATAAGTCTTAAACGATCCCAGCATGTCCGCCTCAATCACCTTGCTTGGGAGTGCATTCCAGGCCCCCACCACCCTCTGTGTAAAATACGTCCCCCTGACATCTGTGTTGAACCTTGCCCCCCTCACCTTGAACCTGTGACCCCTTGTGTTCGTCACCTCCGACCTGGGAAAAAGCTTCCCACTGTTCACCCTATCTATGCCATTCATAATTTTACACACCTCTATTAGGTCGCCCCTCATCCTCTGTCTTTCCAGGGAGAACATCCCCAGTTTACCCAATCTCTCCTCATAGCTGAGACCCTCCATACCAGGCAACATCCTGGTAAACCTTTTCTGTACTCTCTCCAAAGCCTCCATGTCCTTCTGGTAGTGTGGTGACCAGAGCAGGACGCAGTATTCCAATTGTGGCCTAACCAACGTTCTATACAGCTGCAACATCATATGCCAACTTTTATATTCTGTGCCCTGTCCAATAAAGACAAGCATGCCATATGCCTTCTTCACCACCCTCTCCACCTGTGCTGCCACATTTAAGGATCTGTGGACTTGTATACCCAGGTCCCTCTGTGTGTCTATACTCCTGAGGGTTCTGCCATTTATTGTATAGCTCCCCCTTACATTAGATCTACCGAAATGCATCACTTCGCATTTATCTGGATTAAATTCCATCTGCCATTTCTCCGCCCAATGTTCCAGCCTATCTATATCCTGCTGTATTCTCTGACAATGTTCATCACTATCCAGCAATCTTTGTGTCGTCCGCAAACTTACTGATCACACCAGCTACATCTTCCTCCAAATCATTTATATATATCACAAACAGCAGAGGTCCCAGTACAGAGCCCTGCGGAACACCACTAGTCACAGACCTCCAACCGGAAAAAGACCCCTCCATTGTTACCCTCTGTCTTCTATGGCTAAGCCAGTTCTCCACACATCTAGCTAGCTCACCTTTTATCCCGTGAGATTTAACCTTTTGCACCAGCCTGCCATGAGGGACCTTGTCAAACGCTTTACTAAAATCCATATAGACGACATCCACGGCCCTTCCCTCGTCAATTGTTTTTGTCACCTCCTCAAAAAACTCAACCAAATTTGTGAGGCATGACCTCCCTCGTACAAAACCATGCTGTCTATCGCTAATGAGATTATTCAATTCTAAATGCGCATATATCCTATCTTTAAGAATCTTCTCCAACAATTTCCCTACCACGGACATCAAGCTCACCGGCCTATAATTACCCGGGTTATCCTTGCTACCCTTCTTAAATAACGGGACCACATTTGCTATCCTCCAATCCTCTGGGACCTCACCTGTGTCCAGCGAAGAGACAAAGATTTCTGTTAGAGGCCCAGCAATTTCATCTCTTGCCTCCCTTAGGAGTCTAGGATAGATGCCATCCGGCCCTGGGGATTTGTCTGTCTTAATGTTTCCTAAAAAACCTAACACTTCCTCCCTTGTAACTGCGATTTTTTCTAACGGGTCAACACATCTCTCTGAGACAATACCAGTCAACATGTCCCTCTCCTTTGTGAATACTGATGCAAAGTATTCATTTAGGATCTCACCTACTTCCTTTGGTTCTAAGCATAATTCCCCTCCTTTGTCCCTGAGAGGTCCGATTCTTTCCCTAACAACCCTCTTGTTCCTAACGTATGTGTAAAATGCCTTAGGATTCTCCTTAATCCTGTATGCCAAGGACATTTCGTGACCCTTTTTGCCCTTCTAACTCCCTGTTTGAGTTCTTTTCTACTTTCTCTGTATTCCTCCAGTGCTCCATCTGTTTTTAGCTGCCTGAACCTCATGTATGCCTCTTTTTTCTTTTTGATTAGACCCACAATTTCACTGGTTATCCACGGCTCTCGAATCCTACCTTTCCTATCCTTCCTCTTTACAGGCACATGCCTGCTCCTTAAAAGACTCCCACATGCCAGATGTGGATTTACCCTCGAACAGCCTCTCCCAATCAACAGCCACCAAATCCTGCCTAATCCGACTGTAGTTAGCCTTCCCCCAATTCAGCACCTTACCCATAGGACAACACTCATCTTTTTCCATTACTATCCTAAAGTTTACAGAATTGTGGTCACTATTTGCCACATGTTCCCCCACTGAAACTTTTATGACCTGACTGGGCTCATTCCCCAGTACTAGGTCCAGTATAGCCCCCTCTCTAGTTGGACTGTCAACATATTGTTCCAAAGAACCTTCCTGTACGCATTTTATAAATTCTTCCCCGTCCAGGCCCCCAGCCCTAAGCAATTTCCAGTCTATGTGAGGGAAATTAAAATCTCCCACTACAACAACCCTAATTTTTCTGCACCTGTACAGAATCTCCTTACATATCCGTTCCTCAACTTCCCATGGGCTGTTGGGAGGCCTGTAGTATACCCCCAGCATAGTGACTGCGCCCTTCCTGTTTCTGAGCTCCACCCACAGTGACTCGTTACCTGACCCTTCCAAATTGTCCACCCTCTGTACCGCTGTAATATGCTCCCTAACCAGCATTGCTACTCCCCCACCTCTCCTAGCCCCTCCTCTATCTCGCCTAAAACACTTATACCCCGGAATATTCAGCTGCCGGTCCTGTCCTTCTTTTAACCAAGTCTCCATCACTGCAACCACATCCAAATTCTGCGCAAGCATTAAGGCCCTAAGCTCGTCTGTCTTGCCCGTGACGCTCCTTGCATTGAAGCAGATGCACTCCAGACCTCCAGGCCCACTGAGGTCATCCTCTCCCAGAATGCTCTTCCTCTTAGATAGCCTTGTCTTGGCCCCAACCTCGTCCCCAGCCTCTATGCTTATTGACCTATTGTTCTGATCCCCACCCCCCTGCCACATTAGTTTAAACCCACCCAAACCGCACTAGCAAAACTCCCAGCTAGGATATTCGTACCCCTCCAGTTTAGGTGTAACCCGTCCTTCTTGTACAGGTGCCATCCTCTCTTGAAGACTTCCCAGTGATCCATGAATTTGAAACCCTCTCTCCTGCACCAGTCCTTTAGCCATGCATTCAGCTGTCCAATCTCCCTGTTCCTAGCCTCGCTAGCACGTGGCACTGGGAGTAGTCCAGAGATTGCTACCCTAGAGGCCCTGCTTTTCAGCCTACTACCCAACTCCCTGAATTGCTCTCTCAGGATCTCCCTGCTCTTTCTGCCTACGTCATTTGCACCAATGTGGACAATGACGGCTGTCTGGTCACCCGCCCCTGTTAGGATGCTTCCTACCCACTCAGAGACATCCAGGATCCTGGCACCAGGGAGGCAGACTACCATCCTGGAGTCTCGTTTGCACCCACAGAACCGCCTGTTGCATCCCCCACTACTATTGCTCTCACACAGTAGGTCATGGCTGATTCAACGTTCCTTAAATCCACTTTCCTGCCTTTTCCCCCATAACATTTGATTCCCTTACTGATCAAAAATCTATCTCAGCCTTAAATACATACAAAGACTATGCTCCCACAGCACTCCCTCAGAGAAGAAATTCTCCTTCATCTCAGTCTTAAAGTAGTGTCTCCTTATTCTGCAACTATGTCCTCCAGTCCTGGACTCTCCCATGACGGGAAACATCCTCTCAGCATTTACCCTGTCAAACCCCTTAAAAATCCTATATGTTTCAATGGAATCACCTCTCATTTTTCTGAATTCCAATGAATAGAGTCCTAATCTGTTTAATCTTTTCTCATAAAGCAATCCCTCCATACCAGGGATCATTCTAGTGAACCTTCTCGGAACTGTCTCCAATGAAATAGTGGGGATTATTTTGAGCCCGCACTCTACGTCTGCAGGAATGGCGGCACATGCTCAAAATCTGGAGAGCATGATTTACACCGGTGAGTTTCCAAGGTCTGATCTTACAGGCTCCTCGCCGGTGAAGCGGCATGAATAAAACACAGCATGGGACCTCAGAAAGCTAATTTTAATACACTGGCGTGTCAGTAGCGAGCATTCTCTCCGGGACTTCTCCCACCACTGGATATTCAGCAGGCGTGATGTCATATCAGTGCCATTTACAACAGGTTCACCTGTGAGGATGTAATGGTGAGTATAGCCCCCAGAGCAGGACATAGCCAGGAAGTGGCCTGGCAATGCTCCCTGACACTGGCCCTCGGCACAGTTTGGCACCGTGCCCATGCCAAACTGGTAGTGCCAACCTGTGCCAAGGAGCGGGCTCAGTGGGAGCCTCATGGGGGAAAAGGGGGATTCATTCAGATTTAGTTGTGGGCCAGGACCAGAAGGAAGAGCAGGGAATGTTGGTGACAGCTATTGGGGAGGGTGGTGGATGGGTGCCAGCTCCCACTGTGATGGCGGGGAGGGGCCGGTGATCGGGGGGGGGTGGGGGGAACGGTGGTGCCAATAATCAGGGGAAGGGGGAGAGAAGATGCCTATGATCAGGAGGGGGTAAGGAAGTGCCAACTCCATTCGGGGGTAGGGCAGCGTTTCTCTAAGTACGCATGATGGGCAGGGGGCTAGGTTTATACAGGTTATGATTGGGGCACCCTTTAAAGATGGCACCCCAATTTCTGTGCAGCTGGGTATTGCCAGCATGTTGAGGCCTCGCCCACCTGTATGACAGCATTTTTTTTTTGACAGAGTGTGGTAGAATCTGGAGAGAACACTGGTTTATGGTTGAGGTAGCATTATCATTTTTGATGAAGTCGTTGTATAAATAAATAACACCAGAACTGAAAGTCAAAGTGTGCAATAACCATTTTAAGAAATGTATTTTCAGTCCAGCTTTTACTCAGAAAATTACAGGAATATATCTGTCTTTGTGCTGGCAGTTTTAGGAACAAAAAATTACAGTCAGCAAGACTGCTGCTGACAACTTGCAGATAAATGCACAAGATCCCTCACCTGTATCCCAGTTCATTCTCTTAGCTTTATCCTACCTCAAAGCTCTGTCTCAACCCCAGCTCACAGCTCTGTGCCAACCCCATTTCACAATTCTGTCTGAATTAATTCTCCTAACTCTGCAAAGCCCATCTCAAAGGTCAATCTTAATTCATTTTCTCAGCTTCCTTCCTTTTCAAATTCCTTCCCAAAGCTGTCTCAACATGTTTTCCCCATTCTATCCAAACCCCATCTCAGGGTTTTCTCTCAATCCCTTTTCATAGCTCTATGCTATCCCACAACCTTATCGCAACTCTGTCCCAATCCCATTTTATAGCTCTAACCTCATTTACTCTCAGTTTTATCCCTATCCCTTCTTACAGTTCCATCACGATCATTTGACAGCTGACCCTCTATTTTCCTCACAGAGATATTTCAATATACTGTCAGTTCTGTCCAAATTCATTCATTGAATTAATCTCAATTCTTTCACACCAAATTGTACTTGACCTGAGATTGCTTTATGTGACATCGGAGGAGGTGAGATTACCCAAGTTGATTAACTTGCATAATAATAAATAGGAAATAATTTTCGGATAACAATAATTAATTTGAGCACACCACTTAGCATCTGTCCTGGCTCTGATTTCTATCATATTGTACAGTCTCAGGCCTAATTTCTAAAGTAAGTCAAAACTCTAATTCAAAAGGCAATTAGTTCCAATTCTAACCATATTATGCCAGTTCCTTTGTGAGCAATGGGTGTGGTGACAGATGTTGCTGGTGCTAGCAGAACTAAATCTCGGCAAGGGTATACTGAGGAGGAGGCAAGGGGAAATTGTTGAGGAAGAAAAGAGTCATAGAGTCATGAAGATATACAACACAGAAACATGCCCTACAGCCCAGCTCTTTCATGACAACCAGGTTTCCTAAACCGAATTAATCCCATTTGCCTGCGTTTGGCCGATATTCCTCTAAACCTTTTCTATCCATGTACTTGTCCAATTATTCTTTAAATGTTGAAATTGTACCTGCCTCTACCACCTCATCAGGCAGCTCATTCCATATATACACCACCTTCTATGTGAAAATGTTGTCCCTCTGGTCCCTTTTAAATCTTTTCCTTCTCACCTTAAACCTATGCCCTCGAGTTTTGGATTCCCCTACACGGGGGAGAAGATCTTGGCTATTCACCTTATCTATGCCCATCATGATTTTATAAACCTCTACAAAAGTGGGTTTCCTCTGAGTGCACCAGTTTCCTCCCACAGTCCAAAGACGTGCAGGTCAGGTGGATTGGCCATGCTAAATTGTCCCTTAATGTCCCATTAGCCATGGGAAATGTGTGCGCTTAGGGGGATAGGGCAGGGGAGAGTTGGTGCAGATTCGGTGCCCTCTTGTGCACTGTAAGGGATTCTATGATTCTATAATAAGGTCACTGCTTATCCTCTTACACTCCAGGGAAAAAAGTCCCACCCCATCCAGCCTCTCTTTATAATTCAAACCTTCCAATCCCAGTAACATCCTTTGTAAATCTCTTTTGCACCCTTTCCAGTTTAATAACATCTTTCCTATAGCAGGGTGACCAGAATTGTACACAGTACTCCAAATGTGGCCTTACCAATGTCTTGTATAATTGTAACATAACGTTCTAACTGCTGTACTCAATGCTCTGACTGATGAAGGCAAGTATGCCAAACACCTTCTTCACCATCCTGTCTACCTGTGACACTACTTTCAAGGAACTATGTCCCTGCACGCCTAGGTCTCTCCATTCGACAACACACCCCAGGACCCTAAGATTAACTGTGTAAGTCCTGCCCTAGTTTGTCATACCAAAATGCAACACCTCGCATTTATCTGAATCCATTTCTCAGCCCGCCGACCCAGTTGATCAAGATCCCATTGCAGTCATAGGTAACTTTCTTCACTGTCCACTACACCACCAATTTTGTTGTCATCCACAAACTTACTAACCGTGCCTCCTATATTCTCATCCAAATCATTTATATAAATGACAAACAACAGTGGACCCAGCACTGATCCCTGCAGCACACCACTGGCCACAGGCCTCTAGTCTGAAAAACAACCCTCTATCACTACCCTCTGTCTCCTACCAGCAAGCCAATTTTGCATCCAATTGGCTAGTTCTCCCTGGATCCCACATGATCTAACTTTACTGACCAGTCTACCATGTGATACCTTGTCAAAGGCCTTGCTAAAGTCCATGTAGACAAAGTCTATCGCATTGCCGTCATCTATTTTCTTGGCCAACCTTTCAAAAAGCTGTATCAAATTTGTAGGACACGATTTCCCATGCACAAAGTCATGCTGGCTATCCCTAATCAGTCCTTGTCTTTCCAAAGGCATGTAGATCCTGTCTCTCAGAATCCCCTCCCAACAACTTACCCACCACTGACATTAGGCTCACCAGTCTGTAATTTGCTGGTTTTTCCACTTTTCTTCAATAATGGTACAACATTTGCCTCCCTCAAGTCTTCCTGCACCTCACCTGTAGCTGTCAATAATACAAATATCTCCATTGGGGACCCCACAATTTCTTCCCTAGCTTCCCATAATGTCCTGGGGTACACTTGATCAGGTCCTTTTTTTTTATTCATTCACGAGATGTGGACATCGCTGGCTGGGCCAGCATTTATTGCCCATCCCTAACTGCCCTCCATTTCAAAGGACATTTAAGAGTTAACCACATTGCTGTGGATCTGGAGTCACATGTACGCCAGAGACAGGGTAAGGATAGCAGATTTCCTTCACTAAAGGACATTAGTGAACCAGATGGGTTTTTATGACAATCAACAATGGTTCCATGATCATCATTGGATTTCTAATTTCAGATTTTTATTGAAATCAAATTTCACCATCTGCCTATGGTGAGATTTGAACCTAGACCCCCCAGAGCATTACCCTGAGTCACTGGATTACTAGTCCAATGACAGTACCACTAGGCCACTGCCTTCCCCAGGGATTTATCTGCCTTTATGCGTTTTAAGACCTTCAGCACCTCCTCTTCTGTAATGTGGACACTTTTCAAGACATCACTATTTACTTCCCTGAATTCCCTTGCTTCTATGCCTTTTTCCATGGTAAATACTGACGAGAAATATCCAATTAGGATCTCACCCATCTCCTGTGGCTCCACACATTAACGACTTTGTTGATCTTTAAGGGGCACTATTCTCTCCCTAGTTACTTTTTTGCCCTTCATATACTTGCCGATTCTCTTTGGATTCTCATTCACCTCATCTGCCAAAACGATCTCATGTCTCCTTTTTGCCCTCCTACACAACCTATACTCCTCAAGGGATTCACTTGACCCCAGCTGCTTATACCTGACATATGCTTCCTTCTTTTTATTGGCCAGAGCCTCAATATCAATGTAGGGGTAGGGCCTGGGTGGGATTGTGGTCGGTGCAGACTCGATGGGCCGAATGGCCTCCTTCTGCACTGTAGGGTTTCTATGATTTCTATCTCTCGTTATCTAGTGCTCCCTATGCCTACCAGTCTTGCTCTTCACACTAACAGAAACATGCTGGCCCCACTTTTGAAAGCCTCTCACTTGCCAGACATTCCTTTACCTGTAAACATGCTGCCCCAGTCAACTTCTGAAAGTTCCTGTCTAATACCATCAAAATTGGCCTTGCCCCAGTTTTTAAAAATTGTCCGAACTCCTATACATGAGATGAAGTCTCAACATTATGGACAGAATTTCCCCAACCAGTCCTCAGCGTGTTTGCTGGCAGCCAGGTGCAGTGAATCCGATGGGAGCCTAGAAGTCAGACACCTCCAGCATAAAATCCCATTGCAATTCTCCCAAAGGCGGTTTAATGTCAGGTCACTCCTGCTCGCATTTGCATTTGCATCTCATGAATGCTCATTAAAACAGCTGCACACTGGCAAATCTTTCAATCTTGTATAACACCAGCAGGAATTTACGTTGGCAACAAACCCCAACGAGTACTTTGCACAAGGCAGTCCTCAATTCATCAGAGACTTCAGGGTGAGAGCAACAACTGTCTGTAATAGTGCCACGCTGCTCCTGATGTGCTGAACATACTCTGCTGGGGCAGACCAGTTACTGCCCCATCTCCATGCCAAGCTGGGCTTCATGGACATCACCATGCTGTTGGACTAATGGATCCTTCTGTGTCATTGAGTCAGTTCAGTACAGCGTCTCGGGTTGGGAAGCCCTTTGCCCCTGGTGCCACATGGCAGTGTTTATCTGGACAGCTCTGTGTTCATGCTGCCACCTCAACAAAGGATTGAAGTTTGACTGGGGGTGGAATGTGAGGTGAGGACAGGGGTGAGGGGATGTGGCCTAATGAAGACAAGAGGGGCAATTTGGAAAAAGGGTTGTGCAAGGAGGAGAGGAAGGTCGAGGGCTCACAATGGCAGACAGAGAGGCAAGCAGGTGGATGATGAAGATGAACAATGGAAGGCAGAGGGAAGACTGAGGGGAAGGAAGCTGGACCCCGATAAGGCTTCATGAAAATCTCACAAATAAGGAGGTCAAAGGAATACCACACTATTTACTGGAAGGGAGTGGGTGAAGACCCCAGATGCGGTGGGCAAGGTCTAAGTGGGGCATGGGCGCCTCGCAGGTGATGGGCTCGGAGGGAGGGTGATTGAATCGAAGAACAGACTTCTTCTTGAGGCTATTGGCCTCTTCGCTCTGGTTTGCTGACATCTGCATGGTCTGGTGAAAACAGGTGAGCTGGGGAGAGTGACATGAATGTGTTAGACTGGTGTTTAAATATGGCGCAGGGACCTTTGAACCCATCAGCTGCGGGTAGGCAAATGAATCAGCTGCTGGCCCATCAGGAAAGTCAGATGGGAACTTCCTTGTGCATAACTAATGAGATTCCAAGCACGGATCTGGATTCCAGTACCCTGGTCAGCAGGATAGGTGCCTCCAGAGCCGCCCACCACCACACTTGGACTCAAGATGGGAGAATCCCACCCTATGGCATAATTTGCCAGTTGTTCCCACCCTGCCGCCGCTGCCAGAGAGAACAGAGAAGTTGGTGCTCAGCCAAATCTCCAATTACTGCAGCAGCATGGGAGAATCTCACTGGTGTGAATGGCCAGGAATCCTGCCCCAGTGTTTCTGGTGGGAGTTGCTAATCTCATTCAAAGAGATTATAGGATGTGAGAAATAGATAAAATAGGAAGTGTTCCAATCTCCAGTATAATCCTTAACAATCAGGAGCACAAAATTCACAAAAAATATTACAAAATAGAGTGAGTTATATTTGAAGTGATTCGAGTTGAGTGACATCTCTTATTACTGGTAAAGTGCTTTCACAATCTCAAACAAAAATAAATACTTCTGAGTCATCAAAATTGTCAGTGAACCAAACTTCCAATTCTCAAATGTTAGAGAATTCATGGCAATCTTCCCAAAATTGCACAGAGCTTTGGATCAGGTGAGAAAAGCTGTGTGAAACTCGCCAACTTGACAGCCTTTTCTCACCTGATTTAAGGGCACTCTGTACAATTTCAGAGCGCTGGCGAGAATCAGACAGCCAGCTGGAGGGGCAGGTTGATGCACTATCAATCGAGCCGAGACTAGTTGTGAGCAAGACAAATAGGCTTTTATTAGCAAGAACTTGGAGCCATCCCTGTCGGTGATCTGGTCTGAACTGAGAGCAAGGGGGGAGGAGCCACGGCCTTTATACCCAGACCAGGGGGAGGAGACTTGGGCGGAACCGACAGGGATGTGCTACATATACAGGTAACAGATAGCAGATAACAGTGGTTTACCACATTCACCCCCTGTTTAAAAAAAGAGTCCGTCGGGGGTGAGGCAGAGTGAATAATCTGTACAATATTTACAGATTGAGTCTATCCGGAGGCCTGCTCTTCCGCTGCGATCTCCGTAGTACCGGTTCCGACGTGGTTTCAGGTCGCGGTGTCGTTGCGGGTGCCGGAACGTAGCTGTCATCCGTGTTTTCATCCGCCCCTCGGGTGCGTGGTGCCGACTCCTGGGGCTCAGGCGAGCTGTACACGGGGGCGAGAGGAGTGCATAGTGTTTCTGACATGGTAGGGACAAAATCGGGGGTTGGGGGTGAGGGGTTGAGGGCTACAGGGGTCCCTGAGTCACCTGCGGGCGCTAGGTTACGGATAGATACTGTGTCCTCCTGCCCGTCAGGGTACTGCACGTAGGCGTACTGGGGGTTGGCGTGGAGGAGTTGTACTCTCTCGACCAGGGGGTCAGACTTACAGGTCCTGGCATGCTTCCGAAGCAGGACAGGGCCCGGGTATGTCAGCCACGATGGTAGTGAAGTCCCTGAGGAAGACTCCCTGGGGAACACAAACATCCGTTCGTGGGGGGTGGCATTGGTTGCTGTGCAAAGGAGGGACCTAATGGAGTGTAGCGCCTCCGGTAGGACCTCTTGCCAGCGGGTGACTGGAAGGCCTTTAGACCGTAGTGCTCGTAAAACGGCCTTCCAGACAGTGGCATTCTCTCTCTCCACCTGTCCGTTACCCCGGGGATTGTAACTGGTAGTCCTACTTGAGGCTATGCCTTTGGAGAGCAGGTACTGTCGCAGTTCCTCACCCATGAAGGAGGATCCCCGGTCGCTATGGATCTAGCTGGGGTAACCAAACAGAGCGAAGAGGCCGTGCAGGGCCCTAATAACTGTGGCCGAGGACAAATCTGGGCAGGGAATTGCAAAGGGGAAACCTGAGTACTCGTCAATGACATTGAGGAAGTGTATGTTGTGATCAGATGAGGGGAGGGGACCTTTGAAGTCGATGCTGAGGCGTTCAAAGGGGCGGGTGGCTTTTATGAGGTGTGCCCTGTCTGGCCGGTAGAAGTGCGTCTTACATTCCGCGCAGACCTGGCAGTTCCGAGTTACGGATCTGACATCCTCGACTGAGTAGGGCAGGTTTCGGGCTCTAATAAAGTGGAAAAACCTGGTGACCCCCGTGTGGCAGAGGGCGTTGTGGAGAGCCCGTAACCGGTCCACCTGTGCACTGGCGCATGTTCCATGGGACAGCGCGTCAGGTGGCTCATTGAGCTTCCCGGGCCGATACAAGATATCGTAATTGTAGGTGGAGAGTTCGATCCTCCACCGTAATATCTTGTTGTCTGCATTCTGGACGGCAGTCACAGACCTACAGTTGCAGTTCCGGGCAAGCAGACGCAAGGCGCGCAGGAACTGGTCGACTGATTCACCTGGCTGCCGTCTGCGCGTAGCGAGGAGGTGTCTTGCATAGACTTCGTTAGGCCGTTTATTATACAGGCCTTTTAACAGTTCGATAGCAGCCGTATAATTTTCCGCGTCTCGGATCGTAGCGTATACTACGTCGCTTACCCGGCTGCGGAGCACCCGTAGTTTGTCATCATCTGTACTGATGGCAGTGGAGGGTCTGATGTAATCCTCGAAGCATTGCAGCCAGTGGTCAAACGTGTTAGAGGCTCCAGCAGCTTGCGGGTCCAGATTCAGCCTTTCGGGTTTCAGTAGCTGCTCCATTCTTCAAAAAAAACTTGCCAATAAAAGTGATGCACTATCAATCGAACCGAGACTAGTTGTGAGCAAGACAAATAGGCTTTTATTGGCAAGAACTTGGAGCCATCCCTGTCGGTGATCTGGTCTGAACTGAGAGCAAAGGGGGGAGGAGCCACCGCCTTTATACCCAGACCAGGGGGAGGAGACTTGAGCGGAACCGACAGGGATGTGCCACATATACAGGTAGCAGATAACAGTGGTTTACCACACAGGTCCTAAAAATGCCTGCAAAGCCGGGAATCTGAGATCAGGGCACCGTTTTTAAAGGACACCCCAATCTCAAAGTTAAATTTAAGCCCCCATGGACATCAGGACCTCAATTGATAAGGGGAACAACCGCCCAACCCACATACATAGAAGAGGTCCCACCCCGCCTCTGCTTGAAACTTGCTGGCCTTCCAGTGCAAGGACTTGTCCACAATTAAGTATTTTAGTCTGGCAAGGGCCAGGATTACATGCTGAGGGGTGCTGTAAAACATGGGGTAGCTGCCACAGTGGTGCAATGTGGAATGGCCACTTTGTAAGTAAAGTATTTCAGAAATAGCATATTAAGGGGCTGGAAACTTGGTAAAACCCCCTTGGGCTGTATGCTTGACCTATAATGAATGTTGTAAATGTTAACTATATTTGTAACCATAATGATTAACTTGCATCACTGGAAGAAACTGATTTGGTTTTGCACTTTATGTTGTACTAACTTTGAAGGGTCATGTAATGTCCCTTCATAAATTTAATGAATAAAGTATATTTTTTGAAAAAAAAATACATGCACCTAAGCATACGGCTATTCAACTGAAGAGACATCAGCAACAAACAGACCAGGGATAAAAATTGGGATGCCGTTGTCGATACAGTTAAGTGTTATAACTGGTTGAGAATTTACTGAATGCTGCAGTGTGAATGTAAGCCTCCTTGTGACTAATAAATAAACTTTGAACTTTAATTGGGGGATTCACAGCAACCATTTTAATTACAGTTCTGAATGCTCTTTACACATTTTGATCATATGGTTGGCATCTGCTAAGTCCAACACACACATTTATAAGGTTGTAAAAATTATTTGAGGCTATTACATTGAAATTTACTCTCTACCATTTGAGAGTTACTTCACTGCAAACTTTTAAATCATCCATTTTCAAAAGTCATGACTCACATAAATACTGCCTTGTCCTTCCCCATTCATCTGAAAGGCTGTTTATTTTTTCCACACCACCAGGGGGAGCATTTCCTGCACATGCGCAAATACAGTACCAGTTGCAGTGAACCAGGCTGACTTTATCATTTACAACTAGACAAATATCCTAAATTAAGCAGTGAGGTGCAAACTGAAAACGGTTGTTGGAGTAATTTATAACAGAAACATCTTAGGATTGACTGGTTCCCCAAAATATTTTGTTCATTTATAAGTCATCACTATCAAAACTCTCAACAGAAATACGTCAGGGTATTGCTTTACTGATAGGAGTTTTTGCAGATGCTACCAAACGACTTGGAGAAGCTTCAAAATGTTCGGGTTTACTCCATCTTGCATGATTTATTAACTTTTACTGTTTTCTACAAATGACTGTATTCTGCAGCAAATGAATAATAAATATTAATAATAAATAATAAGTGTTAAATAAAAATAATCGGCAAATGTCAGGTTCAAGACCATGACTCTGGCCCCATTAACTACCAACTGAGCTGGTCGGGAATTGCTTCTGCAAAGCCTTTCCAACTCTGCAGGAACATTGTAGTCATACTTGCCAGAGGATGTGTCACATTTTGTCATGGTTTGCTGCACTCTACACAATCTCTCGCCATCATGAGTGCATAACCCTTGCCACTGAGGAGGAAGAAAGGAGGCAAAAAGCACCTCTTTTCCAGTCTGGCTTTCTGTGTTCAGCTTGTCTGACTGCAGTTCCAGTGAACAAGTCCCCAGTTCCCCATTCATTAATAGTCTCATACCTAACCTTCCCTCTGTTACTGACCACAACGGCATTCTCTGAGCCACAATGCTGAAATAAATACCACAACAAAATAAACATTCCAACCTAGTTTTATCAAATTCAATACCAAAGTCAATGCATCATCCTTGGTGATTCCTTTAGTGCTTGACTTCCATTTGCCTTTGCCTGGTCTACTATTATACAGTACTGCCCAGTAGAGGCAACTTGGTTGGCAGAAGGTTATTGAATTTCAGTGGGAGTGGCTGTGGATGTCCTTGCAGTATGACCTTGAGCAGCGCTGATCCTAGGAGGCTGGGCTTTGGACAGCACCACCTTGGCCTGAGCAGTTGAAGTCTGGGCTGACTGACTGACAGGGAACAGCAAGTGCATTGGCGGAGTGGCATTGGTGGGAGAATTTATACCGTAATCTTAGGGCGGATGGCAGGTTTGTTCTCCATGGAGCCTTTGCCCAGTACAGTGCCTCAGCAAGCCTTGAAATATATTGGAGGACAAAATGCGCCACTGCTATGAGACCCTGTGTCATGCTCAGTGCAAGCATGAGGATATTGGGATTGTGGACGGCAAGATCACACTTTGTGAAAGGGGCAACAAAATCTGTAAAGCTGGCTAAAATTTAACATGTTACAATTTAAACTGTGGACAGCATTCGATTCTGTGGCCAATATTTTGTTAAACACGGAGCTGAATAAGGATACTTTTCAGCCACCTGTGAAGTTTAAACATCTTGAACCCATGTTTGGGGAATATGAAATGTCTATGGACAATGACCTGCAGCACTGTTCCCAGCTTGGTCAGTGCCCAGGCTACCCGGGCATGACCTGCCCCCCGCCCTCCCATTCCCCCAACAATTCCTCTAGTGGGTTCTGCAGGAGACCTGTCATGATTCGTGTAGGCGTGCCGACACGTTGACGTAAATGGACAATCAATCGGGGAGATTATCAGACGTAGCAGCCTGATAACTACATTTAAATGTATTCAAATTGGAATCCCAACATTGAACATCAAGATTCCTGTTACATCATTGGTGGGGGACAGAGGGGGCTTACAATCACTGTGGGAAATCCTACAGCTGTAAATCATGTTTTGGAACTCCTGGGGGATTTTCTGCTCCCACCGCCAATTCTGCCCCCCGAAAATGGGAGTGGAAAATCACTTCTTTGGCCTGCAAGTGCTATATTGAACAAAGGAGAATATTTGCGCTCAAGTTGGGTGAGTCGACCACCATTGTCAACAGGCATAGTATCATGGTGGTAGTCTAGGTCCCAGAAGTATTAACTATGCAGTTATGTGACTGAAACTAACTTTCAGGGATTACAGTGTAGAATACTCTGAACAAAACAGAATCTAGCAGAAAAACATCAGAAACAGCTCAACCATTATAGCTTTTAACACAGCCAAAGTTGCACTTGTAGCTTTTAAATCCACCTGAGAACCAATCTCCTGGCTAATTGTCTGCAAGAGGCTTTGCAGCTTCATGAGAATTTCTTGTTCCTAAAAGATCTTCACTCCAACTAAAAGGCCAACTCAACTAAGAAGACATCAGGCCTGCATCGACATAGAGATATAAAGTCAATTTTTATAATTATGGTTTTAACATCATCTGTATCTAATCCTGGTGTGTGTGATAGTGTGAGTGACATGAATAATTGAGATGAAACATCTGGGAAAAGTATGTGACTATAAATAAATTTTCTTTTTAAAATCATCAAAGAGCCTGCTGCTGGAATTTATTTTAATTTAGGAAGGGACCACACAAATTCTATCCACGACATCTGCAATCCCTTTGAGCACAGGTACCTGCAGTCATGCCGACAGCAATCTTTATATGCATGGGAGCAGGCTGTGCTTACATGGCAACAAATTGAACTTGCATGACTGCAATCTGGGGTTTGACTGCAGCCCGAGGATATTAAAGACATAAGAACTAGGAGCAGGAGTAGGCCACTTGGCCCCTCGAGCCTGCTCCGCCATTCAATAAGATCTTGGCTGATCTTTCCGTGGACTCAGCTCCAGTTACCCGCCTGTTCACCATAACCCTTAATTCCTTTACTGTTCAAAAATTTATCTATCCTTGCATTAAAAACATTCAATGAGGTAGCCTCAACTGCTTCACTGGGCAGAGAATTCCACAGATTCACAACCTGTTGTGTGAAGAAGTTCCTCCTTAATTCAGTCTTAAATCTGCTCCCCCTTATTTTGAGGTCATGCCTCCTAATTCTAATTTCACCTCCCAGTGGAAAATACCCTCCCTGCTTCTATCTTATCTATTCCCTTCATAATTTTATATGTTTCTATAAGATCACCCCTTATTCTTCTAAATTGCAATGAGTATAGTCCCAGTCGACTCAGTCCCTCCTCATAAGACAACCCTCTCAACTCCGGAATCAGCCTAGTGAATCTCCTCTGTACCCCCTCCAGTGCCAGTATATCCTTTCTCAAGTAAGGAGACCAAAACTGTACACAGTACTCTAGGTGTGGCCTCACCAGCACCTTATACAGTTGCAACATAACCTCCCTGTTTTTAAACCCCATCTCTCTAGCGATGAAGGACATAATTCCATTTGCTGCACCTGCAAACCAACATTTTGCGATTCATATTGGGTGACTGCTGCTTGTGCTGCAATGAAAGATGAGCGGCACGGTGGCCCAGTGGTTAGCACTGCTGCCTCACAGCGCCAGGGACCGAGGTTAGATTCCCAGCTTGGGTCACTGTCTGTGTGGAGTTTGCACATTCTCCCCGTGTCTGCGTGGGTTTCCTCCAGGTGCTCCAGTTTTCTCCCATAGTCCAAACATGTGCGGGTTAGGTGGATTGGCCATGGTAAATTGTCCCTTAGTGTCAGGGGGACTAGCTAGGGTAAATGCATGGGGTTATGGGGATAACGGCCTGGGTGGGATTGTGGTTGGTGCAGACTCAATGGGCTGAATGGCCTCCTTCTGCACTGTAGGATTCTATGAGCCATTAGCCATGCAAATATTCTTATGGCATTGACAAACACGCCCATGCTGAAAGGTGGGCTCAAAGTACAACTTTGGCTGTATTAAAAGATTTTCAGCTATGATGGTTGAGCTGTTTTCGATGTTTTTCTTCAGGATATTTTACACTGTAGTCCCTGAAAGTTAGTTTCAGTCTGTGACTGCGCAGATAATACTTTTGGGACCCAGACCATAGCAATTGTTGCTGCCACCACCACCACCACCAGCCCCCCCCCCTCCCCCCCCACCAAAATGTAACAGGAATCCCAATGTTAAGCATGGAGATTCCCATTTGAATACATTTAAATGTAATTATCTGATCATTTCTCCCCAATTGATCCATGGTGCCAGATGACACCACAGCCCTTGATATTGACCACATGCTTCTGCGGCTTCCCAATGCACGAAATATTTCTATGCGTATTCCATCAGCCTTTTCCTGTAAACTGCCCCATTGAAGTTCTCATCTGAATCCACTGCAGCAAAACATCCATCATCCATGACATCCATCATTATGAAGTGCTTTGAAAGGATAGTCATGGCACAAATTAATTCCAGCCTTCCAGATTGCCTGGATCCACTACAGTTCGCTTACCGCTACAACCGATTCACAGCAGACGCCATCTCCCTGGCCTACACTCAACCCTGGAACACCTAGATAACAAAGGCACCTATGCCAGACTCCTGTTTATTGACTACAGCTCAACCTTCAACACTATTATTCCCAGAAAACTCATCTCCAAATGCCGTGGCCTGGGGCTCGGCTCCTCCCACTATGACTGGATCAGAGACTTCCTAACCCACAGACCGCAATTAGTGAGAATAGGCAACAATACCTCCTCCACGATCACCCTCAACACCGGTGCCCCACAAGGCTGTGTCCTCAGCCCCCTACTATACTCCTTATATCCCTATGGCTCTGTGGCCAAATTCCCCTCCAATTCGATTTTCAAGTTTGCTGATGACACCACCGTAGTGGGTTGAATCTCAAATAATGATTGATGGAGTACAGGAAAGAGATAGAGAGTCTGGTGAACTGGTGCAACGACAATAATCTCTCCCTCAATGTCAACAAAATGAAGGAGATAGTCATCGACTTCAGGAAGCATAGCGGAATACAGGCCCCTGTCTACATCAACAGGGACGAAGTGGAAATGGTCGAGAGCTTCAAGTTTCTAGGTGTCCAGATCACCAATAACCTGTCCTGGCCCCTCCACGCCGACGCTATAATTAGGAAAGCCCACCAACACCTCTACTTTCTCAAGAGGCTAAGGAAATTTGGCATGTCTGCTACAACTCTCCCAACTTTTACAGATGCACCATAGGAAGCATTCTTCCTGGTTGTATCACAGCTTGGTATGGCTCCTGCTCTGTCCAAGACCACAAGAAGCTACAAAGGGTCGTGAACGAAGCCCAGTTCATCACGCAAACCAGTCTTCCATCCATTGACTCTGCCTACACTTCCCGCTGCCTCAGAAAAGCAGCCAGCATAATCAAAGATCCCACGCACCCCCGGATATAGTCTCTTCCACTTTCTTCCATCAGGAAAAAGGTACAAAATTCTGAAGTCACTTACCAACTGACTCAAGAACAGCTTCTTCCCTGCTGCCATCAGACTTTTGAATGGACCTACCGTGCATTAAGTTGATCTTTCTCAACACCCTAGCTATGACTGTAACACTACATTTTGCACCCTCTCCTTTCCTTCTCTGTGTACGGTATGCTTTGTCTGTATAGCGTGCAAGAAACAATACTTTTCACTATATGTTAATACATGTGACAATAATAAATCAAATCAAATCAAGAACTCATTTCCAACTGCACCATAATGAGCTGCACCAGTCTTTCCCTCTACCCTACCTTTAGGCCACTTAAATCCAGTGTCTCATCATGTACAGATCCTACCTTATTGATACTCTTTATGCACATGCCAATATCTAAGTTGATGCAAATATAAAATTACAGGATGATTTCATTATCATTTATCCCTTCTTTGTTTTTCACTACGCTCCTGCACTGCTACCTGGAGAGGTCACAGTTCTTGATTAATGAGAATGGTGCAAGGATAAGATTGTGGTGAGGGGGGGAGGGTGATACATGCTTGCATCATGTGTAGCTTGGCAATCAGAAGAGATTGTGTAATCAGGGGGAAGTAGGTTGTGAGAAGGAGGATGAGGTATGAGCATACCTTCATCTTTGATCATTCAGCCCTCCAATGGCCACTGTGGCCACTCTAATTATGGCAAGTATTGCCTCCTCCATCAAGATGGTGACTTGCAAATATCCTTGGCCTCTATCAGTTAGCTGCTGCTACCTTCAGTTGTCCAGCACCTTGGCCTGCAATGCAGAGGGAAATGTGTGCTGCAATCTGTTTGAGTGATGACGCTGTCTTGGTTCAATAACTGTCAGTCTGTACATGGTGTGCGATGAGGTTTTATGCACTTAACGCTTCATGCAGTGTTAAGTGCATAAGGGTGAGGTAAGGCTATGAATGTAAGGAATGAGTCATGATTGAGGATGATTACTGGTTGGTGAGAAATTGGGGCAGGTAGTGGGTTGAGCAATGTATGAGGCCTGTGTTGCAATTGGTGGAATGGGGCATTCTGCGAGGTTATTTTTTCGGCACTGCAACCAGGTCTCAAGACTATATTGCTGGCATTAAAGACAACCTTCCTTTCAAAGGCCTGCTTCCGCAGCACCTCCAGTGCAGCATTCAAAATTTGAACATTTTCTTTCCCATGATAGTGAAGCACAGAAACTGTGAAAATATTTGACATCCTCCAAGCAGAAGTGTGAATTGCTGACAGTTGGTACATACACTGTGGTTGCACTCGAACTCTGCAGAGATTCTATTTTGTGCATGGGCAGCCATGAGATAAATGGCTCCCACGCTAGTATGAGACAGTGGTCAACAGCTAGATATGTGACAGTTTTAGTTTCCATCACTCTTTTGAAACATAAAAACATAGAATCCCACAGTGCAGAAGGAGGCCATTCGGTCCATTGAGCCTGCACCGACAACAATCCCACCCAGACCCCATCCCTGTAACCCCACATATTTACCCTGCAAATCTCTCTGACCTACACATCCTGGGACACTAAGGGGCAATTTAGCATGACCAACCAACCTAACCTGCACATCTTTGGACTGTGGGAGGAAACTGGAGCACCCGGAGGAAACCCATGCAGACACGGGGAGAATGTGCAAACTCCACACAGATAGTGACCCAAGCCAGGAATAGAACCCAAGTCCCTGGAGCTGTGAGGCAGCAGTGCTAACCACTGTGCCGCCCCAACAGGGTGAAATAGGTGTTGGTATTGTTTCGAGATTGTGAGCATTAAAAAGTTAGTGATCAGGGTGGAACTGAATGCTGGCAGAAAGTGAGTAATTAATATTTAGAAATGCTCTTCTTTGCAATGGGCTGTTGCTTCCTCTATTGGTTGTATTTCAGACCAGTCGTTGAACAGATAAGGGGACTGTCAACTGCTGACAGGATTATTTATAGAACTCCACATTAACAGTAACAGAAATAGATTCAAGCGGATATTTCAGCAGTGCAAAAGTAACCGTTATTGTTAGTTCACAAGGAAAGGGTATGCTCAATATGAATGTGTCCAAGTGGGGTGATACTGTATGTTTGTTAAGTTATAGCCAGAAGCTGCAACTGAGAAATTAATGATATGCTGGAATCCTAGATTAAATTTGACCAGCAGTTTCTGTTTTCATGAACACCTGTGTGCTCATTCATATAAAAGCAGAATACTGCAGATGCTGGAAATCGGAAATAGAAACATAAAATACAAATGCTGCCAAACCTGCAGAGTATTTCCAGCATTTTCTGGTTTTATTATGTGCGTTCATTCCGTTGTTTGCTGTAATTCCAAGTTGCTCACTATTGCAAGGAAAAATATGAAAATGCTGAGGTTGCATTTTACTTTTGTGTTGCTAAAGGGGAAATGTACCTTACTGAATTACCCCATAACTCTGTACACAAAATTACATGCAACCAATCTATAAAGAGCAATCACGTGTTCTGCCATTATTCAATATTGCATCCATTGATTTAATTCCAGTATGTCCACAGTTAGATGTCATCAGGAATGAGATAGAAAATCTGGTGGACTGGTGTGGCAACAATAACCTCTCCCTCAATGTCAACAAAACAAAGGAGATTGTCATCGATTTCAGGAAGCATAAAGGAGAACATGTCCACATCAATGGGGATGAAGTAGAAAGGAACGAGAGCTTCATGTTTTTAGGTGTCCAGATCACCAACAACCTGTCCTGGTCCCCCCATGTCGACACTATAATTAAGAAAGCCCACCAACAGCTCTACTTTCTGAGAAGACTAAGGGAATTTGGCATGTCAGCTACGACTCCCACCAACTTTTACAGATGCGCCATAGAATGGACTTACCTTGCATTAAATTAATCTTTCTCTACACCCTAGCTATGACTGTAACACTACATTTTGCATTCTCTCGTTTCCTTCTCTATGAACGGTATGTTTTGTCTGTATAGTGCGCAAGAAACAATACTTTTCACTGTATGCAAATACATAAGAACATAAGAACTAGGAGCAGGAGTAGGCCATCTGGCCCCTCGAGCCTGCTCCGCCATTCAATAAGATCATGGCTGATTTTTTTGTGGACTCAGCTCCACTTACCCGCCCGTTCATCATAACCCTTAATTCCTTCACTGTTCAAAAATTTATCTATCCTTGCCTTAAAAACATTTAATGAGGTAGCCTCAACTGCTTCACTGGGCAGGGAATTCCACAGATTCACAACCCTTTGTGTGAAGAAGTTCCTCCTCAACTCAGTCATAGAACATAGAACATAGAACATTACAGCGCAGAACAGGCCCTTCGGCCCACGATGTTGCACCGACCAGTTAAAAAAAACTGTGACCCTCCAACCTAAACCAATTTCTTTTCGTCCATGAACCTATCTACGGATCTCTTAAACGCCCCCAAACTAGGCGCATTTACTACTGATGCTGGCAACAATTTTTTGTTTGTTTTAGTCCTAAGTCTGCTCCCCCTTATTTTGAGGCTATGCCCCCTAGTTCTAATTTCACCCGCCAGTGGAAACAACTTCCCTGCTTCTATCTTATCTATTCCCTTCATAATCTTATATGTTTCTATAAGATCTCCCCTCATCATATCACAAATCAAATTTTTCCCCTTGTCCTGTCTCTTCCCACCCACATCTGTGATTCTTCTAATGGCTTGTGACACTTGTCCTCTGTTGAAGTGGGATGGATTACATTTGAACTGGAGGGAGACTAACATCCTGGCGGGGAGATTTGCTAGAGCCACTCAAGAGGGTTTAAACTAGTTTGGCAGGGAGGTGGGATCCAAAGCAGTAGGGAGACAGAAGAGAAGTTTGAGGACAGCACGGAAGTTAAAGAGAGCATGTTAATTAGTAAAGGCAGTGTCAGTAATCCTAGTACCAGTGAGATTAGACAGAAGCAAGACAGGGAGCAAGGGAAGTCCAGATTAAACTGCATTTATTTCAATGCAAGAGGCCTGACGGGCAAGGCAGATGAATTCAGGGCATTGATGGGTACATGGGACTGGGATATTATAGCAATTACTGAAACATGGCTAAGGGAGGGACAGGACTGGCAGCTTAATGTTCCAGGGTACAGATGCTATAGGAAAGATAGAACAGGGAGGTAAGAGAGGAGGGGGAGTTGCACTTTTGATTAGGGAAAGCATCACAGCCGTACTGAGAGGGGATATATCCGAGGGTTCGGCCACTGAGTTTATATGGGTAGAACTGAGAAATAAGAAGGGGGAAATCACTTCGATAGGGTTGTACTATAGGCCCCCAAATAGTCAGCGGGAAATTGAGGAGCAAATATGTAAGGAGATTACAGATAGCTCCAAGAAAAATAGGGTGGTAATAGTCAGAGGTTTTAATCTTCCCAACATTGACTGGGACAGCCATAGTGATGCACTATCAATTACGACGTGAAGACTTCTGAGAGTGAGGGAAAACTAATAGGCTTTTATTCACAGAGAACAGGAGCACACCCTTGTAGCTGGCCTGGTCTGGACTGAGGCAAGGAGGAGGGACCATCACCTTTATACCCCACTCTGGGTGGAAAGGGAGGGGTCTCAGGTGGAAAGGGAGGAGTCTCGGGCCAGGTGCAGCATGGGTGTGTCCAGGCACATACATGTAGTAACAGTGGTTCACCACACATAGTATTAGAGGGTTGGATGGAGATAAATTTATTGAGTGTATTCAGGAGGAATTTCTCATTCAGTATGTGGATGGCCCGACTAGAGAGGGGGCAAAACTTGACCTCCTCTTGGGAAATAATGAAGGGCAGGTGACAGAAGTGTTAGTGAGGGATCACTTTGGGACCAGTGACCATAATTCTTTTAGTTTTAAGATAGCTATGGAGAATGATAGGTCTGTCCCAAATTGGGGCAAGGCCAATTTTGATGGTATCAGGCAGGAACTTTCAAAAGTTAATTGGGGGAGTCTGTGGGAAGGAAACAGGATGTCTGGTAAGTGGCATGGTTTCAAAAGTGTGTTAACCAGGGTTCAGGATAAACACATTCCTCTTAGAGTGAAGGGCAAGGCTGGCAGAAGTCGGGAACCCTGGATGACTCGGGATATTGAGGCCCTGGTCAAGAAGAAGAAAGAGGCACATGACGTGCATAGGCAGCTGGGATCAAGTGAATCTCTTGAAGAGTATAGGGGGTGTAGGAGTAGAGTTAAGAGAGAAATCAGGAGGGCAAAAAGGGGACACAAAATTGTTTTGGCAGATAAGGCAAAGGAGAATCCAAAGAGCTTCTACAAATACACAAAGGGCAAAAGAGTAATAAGGGAGAGAGTAGGGCCTCTTAAGGATCAACAAGGTCATCTATGTGCGGATCCACAAGAGATGGGTGAGATCCTAAATGAATATTTCTCATCAGTATTTACTGTTGAGAAAAGCATGGATGTTAGGGAACTTGGGGAATTAAATATTGATATCTTGAGGAGTGTACATATTACAGAGGAGGTGGTGCTGGAAGTCTTAAAGCGCATCAAGGTAGATAAATCTGTGGGACCTGATGAGGTATATCCCAGGACATTGTGGGAGGCTAGGGAGGAAATTGCGGGTCCCCAAGCCGAGATATTTGAATCATCGATAGTCACGGGTGAGGTGCCTGAAGATTGGAGTGTGGCAAATGTTGTGCCTTTGTTTAAGAAGGGCTGCAGGGAAAAGCCTGGGAACTACAGGCCAGTGAGCCTCACATCTGTGGTGGGTAAATTGTTGGAAGGTATTTTGAGAGACAGGATCTACATGCATTTAGAGATGCAAGGACTGATTAGGGACAGTCAGCATAGCTTTGTGAGTGGAAAATCATGTCTCACAAATTTGATTGAGTTGTTTGAAGGGGTAACCAAGAAGGTAGATGAGGGCAGTGCAGTTGATGTTGTCTACATAGACTTTAGCAAGGCCTTTGACAAGGTACTGCATGGTAGGTTGTTGCATAAAGTTACATCTCACGGGATCCAGGGTGAGGTATCTAAATGGATACAAAATTGGCTTCTTGACAGAAGCCACAGGGTGGTTGTAGAGAGTTGTTTTTCAAACTGGAGGCCTGTGACCAGCGGTGTGCCTCAGGGATCAGTGCTGGGCCCACTGTTATTTGTCATTTATATTAATGATTTGGATGAGAATATAGGGGGCCTGTTTAATAAGTTTGCAGATGACACCAAGATTGGTGGCATGGTGGACAGTGAGGAAGGTTATCTCCAATTGCAGTGGGATCTTGATCAATTGGGCCAGTGGGCTGACGAATGGCAGATGGAGTTTAATTTAGACAAATGCGAGGTAATGCATTTTGGTAGATTGAACCAGGGCAGGACTTACTCAGTTAATGGTCGGGCATTGGGGAGAGTTACAGAATGAAGAGATCTAGGGATACATGTTCATAGCTCCTTGAAAGTGGAGTCACAGGTGGACAGAGTGGTGAAGAAGGCATTTGGCATGCTTGGTTTCATCGGTCAGAACATTGAATACAGAAGTTGTACGAGACATTGGGAAGGCCACACTTGGAATACTGTGTGCAGTTCTGGTCACCCTATTATAGAAAGGATATTATGAAACTGGAAAGAGTGCAGAAAAGATTTACTAGGATGCTACCGGGACTTGATGGATTGAGTTATAAGGAGGGGCTGAATAGACTGGGACTTTTTTCTCTGGAGTGTAAGAGGCTGAGGGGTGACCTTATAGAGGTCTATAAAATAATGAGAAGCATAGACAAGGTAGATAGTCAATATCTTTTCCCAAAGGTAGGGGAGTCTAAAACTAGAGGGCATAAGTTTAAGGTGAGAGGGGAGAGATACAAAAGTGTCCAGAGGGGCAATTTTTTCACACAGAGGGTGGTGAGTGTCTGGAACAGGCTGCCGGAGGTGGTGGTGGAGGCGGGTACAATTTTATCTTTTAAAAAGCATTTAGATGGTTACATGGGTACGATGGCTATAGAGGGATATGGGCCAAATGAGGGCAATTGGGATTAGTTTAGGGGTTTAAAAAAAAAAAGGGCGGCATGGACAGGTTGGGCCGAAGGGCCTGTTTCCATGCTGTAAACCTCTATGACTTTATCAGTTTCTCGTTTCCAAACCCTAATGATCTCCTTTTCACCATGAATGTCCAGTCCCTCTACACCACCAACCACCAGAATAGACTAAGGGATCTCTGCTTCTTCCAAGAAGGGAGGTTCAACCAGCCCCCATCCACCACCACCCTCCTCTGCCTGAGTTAAATTGTTCTTCAATCAAACAACTTTTCTTTTGACTCCATTCACTCCCTCCAAATGAATAATGCTGTTCTGGGAACTGACTAGATCTTAGCTATATCTGCTTTCTCTTGGGATCTGTGAAACATTTTTTGTTCAGGTTTCCTTCCTCCTTCTTTTCCTGGTACATTGACGACTGTAACGGCTTCCTGCTCTTGGCCTGAATTAGAAAATATCATCAACTTTGCTTCATATTTCCACCCCAACCTTCACCTTCAATTGGTCTATCCCTGACTCTTCCCTTCCTTCCTGGCTTCCCCATCTCCATTTGTAGGGATAGATTGATGGCCAATGGCTATCATAAGCTTACTTATGATACTTTGATAACACTTTGATAACACTTCCTTCCAGCTATCTTCCTGTATGCACTCTAATCCATCCTCTCTGTTCCTTTATCGCCATTGCACATGTTCTGTTGATGTCACCTTCCATACTTCTGAGGTGGTTCGTCACAATTACCTAGTCAGTGATGCCCACACTCCATTATGAAATATATTTGAAAAAATGAACTCTCACAGCTACTTTGACTACACTTCTTTGACCCCTCTTCCTGTTAGAACTCTATTCGATTCTCCTCGTTTCTCCAGCTCTGATCTGAAGATTCTACCTCTCACACCAGTGCTTTTGATAGGATCTTTGTCTCAACTGAGGATTATTTTTCTCCATTAATGACAGGCCCTGAATCATATCTGTTCCATTTCCCACACTTCTGCTTTCACCCTTTCCCCTCCTTCCCAGAACCACAATAAGATTCTTTTTGTCCTTATCTTCCAAACCATCAGCCTCCAAGTTCGATAGGTCATCCTCCGCCATTTCTGCAACCTTCAGCATGATGCCATAACCAAACTTATTTTCCCTTACCCTCCTCTTTCAGTATACCAAAGGGACAGTTCCCTCTGAGATACCCTAGTCCAGTCCTCAATTGCCCCCTACAAAAACTTTTCCCCATTCCATGGCACCTTCCCATGTAATTGCAGGAGATGCATCAGCTACCCTTTTACCTTCTACTTCCCCATAGCTCAGGGTTCCAAGCGCTCATTCAGGTGAAATGGAAAGTTAGTTACATTTCTTCCAATTTAATATACTGTATTCCCTGACTGTGGTATGGCATCCTGTTAAATGGGGAGACAAAACGCAAATTGACTAAAAGCCTTGCTGAATACCTCTGTTCAGTCCGCAAGCATGATACCATGCTTGGTCATTTAATCATTTTAATTCTATGCCACACTCTAACTCTGACCTCTCTGTCTTTGAACTCCTACACTGTTTATTATAAGCTCAAGGAACAGCACCTCAGATGTAAAATTCATTGCCATTTGTTGGGGTACAAGCGCCACCAGCTGTTTCCTGTGTCGCACATGTGGCAGTCTATTAGGAAATGGGCACACGCAGGGCTGTCACAAGGATGTATCAGTAGGCTATGCTTCTGTGCTATCCTGACACAGCAGAAACCAATCAGCTGATGCAACACCAAACCTGAACACATATTGCATAGATTTCACTGTACATATGTTTCTGTATTCTGAGTTTAAGAGAAAGTTTCAAAGATCACCCTGAAGGGTCATCCAGACTCGAAACATTGACTCTATTCTCTCTCCACAGATGCTGTCAGACCTGCTGAGATTTTCCAGCATTTTCTATTTTTGTTTCAGATTCCAGCATCCACAGTATTTTGCCTTTATCTGAATGTTTTTGGCTGTAGGTTTGACCCAACCTGGAAAATAGATGTGCCACAGTTGGAATTATTACAAGAACAGGTCCCTATTTAATGTTTAATCCTTCAACGAAAAAGCAGCAAAAAACAGCCAGCATTTCCCTCAGAACTGCAATTGGTTCATTTATCCCTTAACTACCATATAGTGTCTTCATATTAGCTGGTGTTGTTGCAGATTGGACAATGATGACTACATTTTAAAAATAATTAATTGCCTGGGAAGCACTTTGGGATGTCCTCAAATACTAGACAGCCATATGAACGGAGTGGGAATGGAGGGATACAAAAGAATGGTCTAGTTTGGACCAGGGAGCGGCACGGGCTTGGAGGGCCGAAGGGCCTGTTCCTGGGCTGTATTGTTCTTTGTTCTTTGTGTTCATTGGAATATTTAGCGCCTTGATCTAAACTGTAGTGTGGCACAGAAGTTCTTCAAATGATATGTTAAACGTTCTGTCTCTTTTTCAACCAGACGTTAGAGAATCTCCTATCACTGTTCAAAAACAAGCAGGTTGCTTTCACAGTAACCTGGCTGACATTCTTTCATAAAATCAATCACCATACAGCAGGAGGTCTTTTCGGCCATAGTGTCTGTGCAGCTCTTTGAAAGAGTTCTTTTCCTGGGCTGGCCTTTCTATGAGTTTCTGCTGTTCCTTATTTGTGCTGGGTTCCTTACCACTTGTGGGCTCTCCTGGCTCACTATCTAATCCATACAAGTTAATCTTACTGTACTTGTTGTTGGGAGTGATGGAGCATGTGATGATGCATTTTTGGAAGGATTGTTCACCTTTCAAGTGGTTTCTGCAGGAGCCTCTTGTTGCTGAGAAGGACTTAAAGAAAAGCAGAAAGAATGGCAAAGAAATTGGACATCAACAGGTGACCGGCTTGAGAAAGTAACTTGAAGTTGTGAAACTTGCTGACTATTTACTGAGGTGATTGAAGAATTGAGAAAGTTGTAGACACCTGGTTCGGGAAAGGCACAGGATCACCTGCCACAATATTGACTCTGTCTGCATCAGTAATCTTCACAAGTTCTTGTTTTGCTTATTAGAGGATTATAATTTTGGGAAGTTCTCCTCCATCTCAGTCTATTTCCTTGTATTATCTGCAAAAAGTGAGGATGAGAATTAGACTTAAAAAGCGAAGTGATTGATGCATGTGGTACATATGCTCAGAGGTGGAGGGAAAGCAAGATGGATTGAGGATGAGAAATGAGAATGTAAAGCCATGTGTGTGGATAACAAAGTGAGGAAAGGGTTCTGTAAGGGTTGGTGACATTGCAAATGGTTGGGTCTGAGAAGAGAACGGATTCAGAGCATTATGTAAGGAGATCAAAGGACGAAGTGTGTGTGTTTGGAATAAGAAAGTTGTTGCTGTGTGCCATTACGATTATATACTGAAGGATATGGTGCAGGGGAGGGAATTGTTAAGAATGGTGGTGTTGGGATGCTTTGATTGAGAAGAAGAGTGTATCACCGTCGCTGCATATTGAGACCGATTGTTTCCTCTTCCTTCACTAAAGCTGGCGATCCCTGGAGGCTGCTCTGGAAGAGGAGCCCCAAACTCTTTTTCTTTTAGTTTTATGGGGCCAAGAGCAGCAGGAATGGCCCCAAAGAATTTGAACCCAGCACCGGCCAGGCCTGATGCACCAGCTAGCCATTTTCCTTCCACTTTCAGTAGTCTGTGGCAGAATGTTTATCTGTTCCAGGAGTTCATTGGCTGTATTGAAATGAGACCCAAATCTGAAAATGGTTTAAGATTCTCACAGTCAGCACAACCATTCCTCTAATTTTATGCCTGACTTTGATATGCATTTAAAATCATCCTCAATCTTAGAGAACAGCATCCCACCCAACAATCACTCCCAGGAATGCTGCAACATGCTGATTTGAATCATGTCATTTCTGGGCAGTTGCCAAGTATGGGTCAGGCACTTCCTCACAAGAAAATAGACAGCTAGAGTCTAACAATTGTGTTGAATAGTTCTGTTTTCATAACTCCCTTTCACTTGTATGTAAGCTACGATAATTCTTTCTCTTACTTCCTTCTCAACCGGAAGAATTGACTTCTGTGGTAAACCACTGTTAACTTATTGCCTGTGTGTGTGACATGCCTGGACACGACCCTGCCGGCCCTGCCCGGGACTCCTCCCCGCCCCTGGTCCAGGTATAAAGGCGACTGCTCCCCACTCCCTGCCTCAGTCTGGACCAGTTCATTGGCGTGGGTGTGCTCCAAGTCTTTTGCTAATAAAAGCCTATTTGTTCTTGCATACAAACTAGTCTTTGCTTGATTGAGGGTGCATCAATTTTATTAGCAAAGGTTTTGGGATGGAGCAGATATTGAAACCTGACAAACTCGAATTGGACCCTCAAGCTGTAGGAGCCTCTAACAACTTCTATCACTGGCTGCGCTGTTTCAAAACTTTCCTCACCTCCTCCTCCGTCGTCCGGACCGAAACCGACAAGCTACACGTGCTCCACGCCCGGGTTCGCGATCAAGTATTCTCGATGATTAGAAACGCTGGAACTTACAAGGATGCGATTGAACTTTTAAAAGGCCAGTACAACAAACAGTCTAATGAAATCTACGCCAGACATCTTCTGGCTACTCGCAGACAACAGCCAGGAGAATCAGGTGATGAATTCCTGCGTGCGTTGCGAGCATGTGGCAGGGCCTGCAACTGCAAGACCGTAACAACCACCCAAAACACTGAGGACTTAATCAGAGATGCCTATGTCACGGGTATCAGGTCAAACTATATCCGACAACGACTGCTGGAACAGGGTGGGCTGGACCTACAAAAGACTGTGGCACTTGCCGACTCGTTAGAGGTGGCTTTCCGTAATCTCTAGGCCTACACCCCCGACCACGGGGGCACATCGTGGACACCGCGGCCGCCGCCACCTCTGTACTCGGGAGGGCCGCAGGCCTACGCCACACCACGTCCTACCAATGACCCGACTGCTGTGGCAGTCTCCGGAGGCCCGAAGTCCTACTTCTGCGGCCTGGGGAAGCACCCCCGACAACACTGCCCGGCGAAGGATGCGATCTGCTCCGGGTGTGGAAAGAAGGGCCATTTTGTGAAGGTCTGCCGAGCAAATTGACCTCCAAGCCCAGTAGTGCAGCGTGTGATCCGCGGGGGCCACCATCTTGGGCGCCGATAGCCGCGTGTGAGCTGTGCGGGCCGCCATCTTGGATGCCATCAGCCGCGTGTCGGCCGTGCGGGCCGCCATCTTGGACACCATCAGCCGCGTGTGGGCCGTGCGGGCCGCCATCTTGGACGCCGTCAGCCGCGTGCGACTACCCGCAAAATCCAACGGTGGCTTCGATTACGCTGGACCAATCCAGGCCTCACCAACTCGCCAGGTCCATGATGGACATCGAGGTAAACGGTCGCATTACAAACTGTTTATTTGACTGTGGGAGTACGGAGAGCTTTATTCACCCTAACACAGTGAGTCACTACGCCCTTTCAGTACTGCCAGTGAAGCAAACGAGCTCCATGGCTTCAAAGTCCCACTCGGTGGATGTCCTTGGGTACTGCGTGGCGACCCTGACTGTACGGGGCACAGTGTACAAAAATTTCAGGCTCCTTATGCTGCCACAACTCTGCGCTGCCGTACTCCTGGGGCTAGATTTCCTGAGTCACCTTCAGAGCGTCACCATGGAGTATAATGGGCCTTTTCTCCCGCTCTCCATTTGCAATCAGCAGTTCTTAGATCGCCCACCGCGCACCACCTGCAGCCTCTCGACCCTTAAAGTCGCCCCTCCCTCACTGTTTGAAAATCTCACCCCCGACTGCAAGCCCATTGCCACCAAGAGCAGACGGTACAGTGCTGGAGACAGAGCTTTTATCAGGTCCGGAGTGCAATGACTCCGAGGGGAAGGGATCATTGAGGCCAGTACCAGCCCCTGGAGAGCCCAAGTAGTCGTTGTTAAAACTGGGGAGAAACATCGCATGGTCATTGACTACAGTCAGACCATTAACCGCTACACGCAGCTGGACGCGTACCCCCTTCCCCGCATATCTGACATGGTTAATCAGATTGCGCAATATCGGGTGTTCTCCACCATCGACTTAAAATCTGCATACCACCAGCTCCCTATCCACCCGGAGGACCGCCAATATACTGCCTTCGAGGCGGATGGCCGCCTCTATCACTTCTTTAGGGTCCCCTTCGGCGTCACCAACGGGGTCTCGGTTTTCCAGCGTGAGATAGACCGAATGGTAGACCAGAACGGGCTGCGGGCCACCTTCCCGTACCTGAATGACATCACCATCTGCGGCCATGATCAGCAGGACCATGACGCCAACTTCCACAAATTCCTCCACACCGCCACACTCCTAAATCTGACCTATAATAAGGAGAGGTGCGTATTCCTCACACACACCGCCTCGCCATCCTTGGTTGTGTTGTGGAAAACGGGGTCATCGGTCCCGATCCCGACCGCATGCGTCCCCTCCTGGAACTCCCCCTCCCCACCAGCCTCAAAGTACTGAGGAGATGCCTGGGCTTCTTCTCGTATTACACCCAGTGGGTCCCCAATTATGCGGATAAAGCCCGTCCGCTCATCAAATCCACCTCTTTTCCCCTGACGGCAGAGGCCCGCCTGGCCTTCGACCGCATCAAAGCAGACATCGCGAAGGCCACAATGCACGCTGTAGACAAATCCATCCCGTTCCAGGTGGAGAGCGATGCGTCTGACTTCGCCCTAGCCGCCACCCTTAACCAGGCGGGCAGACCCGTGGCCTTCTTCTCACGAACCCTCCAAGGCCCTGAAATTCGACACTCCTCTGTTGAAAAGGAGGCCCAAGCCATAGTGGAAACTGTACGGCACTGGCTGGTAAACGATTCACCCTACTCACGGACCAATGGTCAGTTGCATTCATGTTTAATAACACGCAGCAAGGCAAGATCAAAAACGATAAAATATTGAGGTGGAGAATCGAGCTCTCCACCTACAATTACGACATCTTATACCGGCCCAGGAAGCTCAATGAGCCTCCAGACGCCCTGTCCCGGGGAATATGTGCCAACGCACAAATAGACCAATTGCAGACTCTCCACAACGACCTCTGCCACCCGGGCGTCACCAGGTTTTTTCACTTCATTAAAGCCCGTAACCTGCCCTACTCCATTGAGGAAGTCAGGTCTATAACCAGACACTGCCAGCTCTGCGCAGAGTGCAAGCCGCACTTCTATCGGCCAGACAGAGCACACCTCATAAAAGCCACCCGCCCTTTTGAACGCCTAAGCGTCGACTTCAAAGGCCCCTCCCCTCTTCTGACCGCAACATATACTTCCTCAACGTCATTGACGAATATTCACTTTTCCCCTTCGCTATTCCCTGCCCGGATATGACCTCGGCCACGGTCGTCAGGGCCCTGCACGGCCTCTTCACCCTGTTCGGTTTCCCTAGCTATATCCACAGCGGCCGGGGATCCTCCTTTATGAGTGATGAGCTGCGACAGTACCTGCTCTCCAAAGGCATAGCCTCGAGTAGGACCACCAGCCACAACCCCAGGGGGGAACAGACAGGTAGAGAGGGAGAACGCGACAGTCTGGAAGGCCGTTTTACTAGCTCTGAGATCTAAAGGTCTTCCAGTCACCTGCTGGCAAGAGGTCCTCCCTGATGCACTACACTTGATTAGATCACTCCTTTGCACAGCTACCAATGCTACCCCTCATGAAAGAATGTTTGTTTTCCCCAGGAAGTCCTCCTCGGGGACCTCACTACCGTCATGGCTGACATCCCCAGGCCCTGTCCTGCTCCGGAAGCACGTGAGACCCCATAAGTTGGACCCCCTGGTCGAAAGGGTCCAACTCCTGCACGCCAACCCCCAATACGCCTATGTGGCGTACCCCGACGGGCGGGAGGACACGGTCTCTATTCGAGACTGGCACCCACAGGTGCGGAGATGCCGGCGTTGGACTGAGGTAAACACAGTAAGAAGTTTAACAACACCAGGTTAAAGTCCAACAGGTTTATTTGGTAGCAAAAGCCACACAAGCTTTCGGGCACCCACAGGTGCCCCAGGGACCACTACGACCCACAACCCCACACCCCCAACCCCCAACGTTGTCCATACAGCACCAGGGGCACAGCATGCTCCCCTAGCCCCCGTATACAGCACGCCTGAGCCCCAGGAGCCGCCGCCACGCACCCGACAATCTGAAGGGACTACAGACGACTCGAGCGACTACGACCTGGCGCCTGATCCAACACCGTGGCCACCTGAACCGACACCACAACCGGCACTACGGCGGTCGCAGCGGCAGATCAAGCCCCCAGAGAGACTAAATTTGTAATTCTGTAAATATCGTTCCCCCCACCGCACCCCCGCCGGTCTCTTTTTTAAAAACAGGGAGTGAATGTGGTAAACCACTGTTAGCTTATTGTCTGTGTGTGTGTGTGTGACATGCCTGGACACGTCTCTGCCGGCCCTGCCCGGGACTCCTCACCCCCCTGGTCCAGGTATAAAGGCGACTGCTCCCCACCCCCTGCCTCAGTCTGGACCAGTTCATCGGCATGGGTGTGCTCCAAGTCTTTTGCTAATAAAAGCCTATTTGTTCTTGCATACAAACTAGTCTTTGCTTGATTGATGGTGCACTGGCCAGCATCAGAGGAAATCAGAGGTTGAGGAAGGAGGAAAGCTGCCAAAGAGACATAGAATGCCATTATGTCATTAGAAACTGCAAACAACTCTTCTATGTGCAGCAAAACCCTTATGAAGGCCTATTTATAACATGCAAATCATGTTGTAAGGACTTGATGCAATTTTAAAATAAGTGGGAGGATGCATGTACCACACGCACACTGTTCATTGGTGCTAACCTCCTGGCCCTGAAGGGACTGCTGCAAGCTGCTGAGAAAACAGACATAATAAGCTTTCTTTCAAACAAATTTGTGGGCCCAGCACAAATATTCCTCCTCCATGATCTACAAAATATCTTTTGGCCCATTGCTGATCCATCTGCCTCCTTCCAACCCACCCTGTGATCTCCTTCCCAAACGTAAAACTGGATTCTCCACGGCGAAGCTGCTACATGTCCCACCTTCTCCCCGAATGATGAGTTGCCTGTGAACACTGGTTACTTACTTACAGCTCAGCAACAATATTGGGGCGTGTAGAGCAATTGCCCAAAGAGCCCCGAAGAGGTACAGAATAAAAAAGACTTGCATTTATGTAGTGCCTCTTGTGGCCACTGAATGCCCCAAAGCACGTAATAGCCAATTTTGAAGACCAGGTGGATCCTTGGTTTAACATCTCATTTGAAAGGTGCCCGGGAGTGGGGATTTTCTGGCCTCCCCCCGGTGTGTTTCTCGCAGTGGGAGGCAGTGCACCGTTTGCCAGCAGCAGGCTCTTCTGGTCCCACCACTGTCAATGGGATTCCCCACTGACTGCCACCAAGAAACCCGGGGTGGGGGCGCGTCGTCAGCAGGACCAGAAGATCCTGCCGGCGTGAACAGCTGGAAAATTCCGGCCACCATCTTCATTATTGCATTATAAAATAATTAATTGCCTGCGAAGCACTTTGGGATGTCCTCAAATGTGTTAATTGGCATATTTAGTAAAAGTGCGAGTTTGCCTGCAAGTCAACTCCAACCAACTAACTTCCTCAACTAGAGTGGGTTAGGCTACTTAGTTGTGACCTCTCAGGAGAGACAGGTTGCCTATTAACATATGTTAATTACTCAACTGGAGTAACATTTCAATACATTATCAAAGTTCGTAGCAGATCAACGAGTATCTCAGATTTTCTGAAACTCGGCAGTGAAAACAAGGCAAGGACACAACAACAGTTGTGGAGCTAATTCATTACAAGTCATTACAACATGCCACACAAATGCCAGGAAATAACTATATCCAACAAGAGATAATTTCAACATCTCTCCTTGATACTCAGTGGCATTACACAGACTTGAATTGTCTATGATCAGAAACTTAACTGATCGACTAACTATATCAATATTTTGGCTACAACAGGTCAGATGCTGGGAATCCTGCAGCAAGTAGCTACAGTAACTTACCACTTGACTTCCCAAAGCCTGTCCTCAAATCTGCAAGGCACAAGTCAAGAGTATAATGAAATATTCCTGACTAGCCTTACTTTAAAAAATTCAAAACCTATTTTTCATGCTCACCATCACTGATATTAACTTTTGAAGTTCAGGATTTTAGTTGACACACAATTTAAATTCAACAACTTGGGATTCACCAAACATAGCCACTATGCTACTGCATCCCTGTGTGTGTGTGTGTGTGTGTGTGTGTGTGTGTTTTCCAAAAGACATCAGAACAAGCAGCCTGATGGATGACCCCACTTCAACATCTTAAACATTCACTCCCCCCACCATCACCACACAATGGCATCGGTGTCTACCATCTATAAGATGCATTGCAGCAACTTGCCAAATCTACTTCGACAGAGCCTTCTAATCCCACGACATCTCCTACCTCAAATGATGAGGGCACCCGAAGCATGAAGTTCTCCAAGCACACACCATCCTGATTGAAACAATAATGTTGTTTCTTCACTGTCACTGTGTCAAAATCCTGGAGCTCCTTTTCTAACACAAGAGATATACATTTTAAGTAAATACTTGGATTCAAATTATATGGACAAAATACAGGACATGCTCTGACAAAAAAAACTTAAATACCAATGGAATCTGTAAACATTAAAAAAGCACAGTTTGAAATATATTACAGGTAAAAAAACACACAGTTAAAGTTCTCCAGAATCTTTTATGCATCAAATTGATGGAATTTTGTGAAGAGGGTAACAGGGTGATAAGGGTGATGCATGGTATACATGGACTCCCAAAAGGCATTCAATACAGTTACGCACCACAGACTTATAAGAAAAGTTATGGCTCACGGAATAAAAGGGACTGTAACAAAATGTGTCCCATCTTGGTTGAGTAACAGGAAACCGAGGATAATGGTGAATGGATATCTGCTTTTCTGAAAATATATTAATAAGCGGCGCGGTAGCACAGTGGTTAGCACTGCTGCTTCACAGCTCCAGGGACCTGGGTTCGATTCCCAGCTCGGGTCACTGTCTGTGTGGAGTTTGCACATTCTCCTCGTGTCTGCGTGGGTTTCCTCCGGGTGCTCCGGTTTCCTCCCACAGTCCAAAGATGTGCGGGTTAGGTTGATTGGCCATGCTAAAATTGCCCTGAGTGTCCTGAGATGCGTAGGTTAGAGGGATTAGTGAGTAAAATATGTAGGGATATGGGGGTAGGGCCTGGGTGGGATTGTGGTCGGTGCAGACTCGATGGGCCGAATGGCCTCTTTCTGTACTGTAGGGATTCTATGATTCTATGATTCTATTCTATTCTATGATTCAATCTGCACTTTGGTGTACAGGGAACAATTTCAATTTTTGCAGACAATACCAAAAATTGGAAGCATTGTAAACTGAAAGAAGAGAGGGACAATGGGAGAGGAAGGCGGGGGAGAGAGGGAGAGGGAGAGAGAGAAAGGTAAGAGAGAAAAGGAAAGGGGGAAATGGAGGGAGAGGTAGTGAGGATGAGGCACAAGGGGAAAGAGGAGGAGTGAGGGGGAAATGTGAGGGGGCAGCATGAGGGAGTGGGGGGAGCGAGTGGGGAAGGGGAGAGTGAGGGAGGGAGAGAGAGGGAGGGAGAGAAATGGAGGGAGAGAGAGAAAGAGAGCAAGAAAGGGTGTAAGAAGCCAACTTAAACGTAAGGACGCAACAACAAAGGGAGAGCACTGATTATAGAATTGATATTTTTCCCAAAGCTCTGGAATACCCTCCATATATCTTCTTATCTTGTTCCCTCATTTTCTTTCCTTAAAACATTTCTTAAAACCTACCTTTTTGACCAAGCTTTTACTCATCTGGCCTAATATCACCTGTGGTCTGGTGTCATATTTTATTTTGTATTGTGTCTGTGAGGCATGTTGGGATGTTTTGTTATGTTAAAGGCACTGTATAAATCTACTGTTGCTGTGGTATTTGTTTGCATGCTATTTACATTGCTGCACCCTCTTCAGTCGCAATTAGGTGAAAACATTTTTAAAATGTACAGGTGATTTGACTGTACTTTTAAATAGGTACATGGCAGATCCAAAGGATTAAAATCTTTCTTTTGGTGTTAAAGTATTAAATTCTGGAAAATCACCACCACAGGTGATACAAGTCAATTTTATACAACTTGTCTCATAAATTAATCCTTTAACTCGTGGTGTCATTCTGGTAAATTTGCGCTGCATCTACTGAGAAGTCAATGGGGGTGATCTTGAGCCCTCGCTCGCTGTCCATGGGAATGGTAGTGGGTGCTCAAGATCCAGCGAAACCCGGAAGTCGTGAATCTCGCCAGCAAGATCACAAGTCCTGATTTTCACCACCCCTTGCTGGTGATGTAAACAGGTTCATGCCCATTAAATACCTTACAATATGTTAGCAAACTATTAAAGACGCCCCTCATTGTATATTGAGCCTGAGGCGCATTTTCAAATTACGCCATCGTGATGTCACATCAGCTCGGTTTACACAGGTTAACCCAGATGTGTATCTGTTGTGGGGCTCCCCGCTAGGGACGTAAAGGCGAGGGAAACCCCCAGGGGAGAAGGACATGGCCAGGCAGTGTGCGAGGCAACAAAGCCAGGGCAGACCCCAGTGTCCTCATGGGGAAGGGGAGGGATTCATTTACTGTAGTGGTGGGGGAGAGCAGACATGGGAGCTGGGCATGTCAGCGATTGCTGTTCGGGTGGGGTGGGGGGGAGCTGAGGGGAAGGGGTCCAGTGTTCGGGGGGAAGAGGGGTGTGCCAACATTGACTGTGTGGGTGGGGGGTTCGGGGGAAGGGGTCCAATGTTTGTGGGGAAGGTACAGGGCCGGCTCTGATCGCATTGGGTGAATACTGGCTCTGATCAGGGGAAAGGGGAGGGGCAGGGGTTGGATTGGAGCCTTTGAGACTTTGATGGTGGAGTGGGGGAGGTTACTTTTTGGTCTGAGTGGGGTGCCGTTTAAACATGGTGCCCCAATCTCAGTGCAGCCACGGGAACTGTTGGTGTGGGTGATAGGCTAAGGCAGAAACAGGCTTGGTGCAAACAAACATAAAATTAATTGGGAACACATGTTGAGATGTTAACAGGCTCGTCACAATCTTACTACCCAGACACAGGACTGGTACTGCCCATCAGTTGATTGGCAGGAAGATGGGCAACCACTCCCATGACTAAATTTCCTCCCTCTTAATCTCCTTATACAAAGTACACAACATTTGTAATGTCTCTTGGCTTTAACTTCTCCTCTTCTACAAATCAGGTCTCTGAGGTGCGCTGTGGGGATGGTCAGAGCGATGCAATTCTACCGGGGGAGGTTCCGGAGCAGGAATAATGAGGTCATGAGAAAAAGATGTGTCACTGGAACTGGGTGGTTCTGCATTCAACAGCTCATTGGATGTACCAGGAATAACAGCTGCAGGGTGAGCACACACTTCAGATGTTGACAGTGAAACACCAGTCACCGGTTGACCTTGCATTTGTTGGGATGTTTCTCTTGCTCGAATGTGATCCACATGTTTGCGTACTATTTTGTTCTCAACTTGAATCCAAAATGACAATGGGCCAGTTTCTGAAATGATGGCTCTTGGAGTCCAGCATAGTCCTCTTCCAAAGTGTTTATCATGGTTTACTTTCTGATCACTTTGGGGGAAGTTTTCCCATCTCGCCTGTCACGGGAATCGTAGCTGCAGGGGGTGGAACATGCAAAGGTCCGTTGACCTCAGGCAGGATTTTCTGGTTTTGGAGCGAGCGAGGCCGGAAAATCCCACCCTTTGTTTCTGTTTCACCTTCAAATTGGGAAACACCAAATCAAGACGTGTGCTCAAGCAACGTTTCATCAACAGCTCTGATGACGTGGAGCCAATGGTAGTCTGTGGTGTTGTGCATTAACTCAGAAAGAATCCAGAACAATGAGCCTCCAGACAACTTCTTCATACCGCTTTCAACGGTCTGGACAGCTCTTTTGGCGAGACCATTTGGCAAAGGTGCTAGGGAGCAGCGTTTACATGCTAGATAGCGTTCAGGTCAGTGAACGTCTGAAATTCCATGCTGGTAAAAGCTGTCCCATTGTCAGAGACAACCTCAGGCAACCCATGTATACTAAAGGAGTGAAGCAGCTTCCCAATAGATGCAGCTGAAATTGGTATATTTACCTCGTAGACATCATGCCACTTCAAATGTACATCAATGAGTAACAGGAATATGGTGCCTCGAAACAATCCCACATACACAGTCTGACCCAAGGACAGCCAGGCCATTCCTATGGGTGAAGAGGAGCTGAAGGAGGCTGCTTCTGATGTTGCTGGCAAAGAGAACAGTGTTGAATCATATTTGCAATGTCACTGTTTAAACCTGCCCACCTGACACAACTATGTGCCAACATCTTCATCCTTGACATGTCTGGTTGTGTGCTGTGGTGCTCTGCCAAGAGTGCCTCTCTGCCCTGGAAAGGGACTATGACCCTTGAACCCCACAGCAAGATGCCATCCTGGTAACTTAGTCCAGTGTATCTGGAATAAAAGGGGTGCAGGCCATCAGGCAAAATGGTATCTTACCAACCCTGTAAAACAAAGGATGGAATTTTACATCAGCAGGATTTTCCACTCCTGCCAAAATCAATGGACTTTTGAATGGCTCACTGAATTTTCCAGACCCACTCCCACTATGACGGGGCCATAAAATCCCACCCAAAGTCTTTGGGGGTGATTCTCCCCCAAAAATTCGAAGTGTCCAATTCGTATAAAAACTGCAGTAAATCCCATTTGTTTTTTCAGCGGATTTTCAAAATGAACATCCCACACTCTCTGCAATGCAGAATGCACTAGCGAGATTCACGCAAAAGATCTGTGGGCGGGCCCTATTCCCGCTGGAGAGGCCAGCAGCATAGCGCTGAGTGGGCCACTGCACATGCGCCGATCTGTCAGTGCCAAGATCGGCGATCATTGGCCAGCACGGCAACCCCCACATCGCTGCCTCACTGACCCCGCCCATGGTCCGATTGCTAGCCCCTGGATGATGCACAAGGGATACAGGATGATCTGACAACGTGGATTCATGATTGTCTTTCGCATAGGAGACAGAGGGCGGTGACAAGCAGTTGCTTTAGTGACTGGAGGCCAGTCACTAGTGGCGTACCACAGGGATCCTGCTGGGCCCCCTATTGTTCGTAATTTATATAAATGACATAGATGATTATGTGGGAGGTCGGATCAGTAAGTTTGCCAATGACACAATGGCTGGGTGGTTAACAGTGAGGTTGAGTGTCTTGGAAGATAGAGACGAGATGATCAAATGGATGGATAAGTGGCAGATGGAATTTAACCCTGAAAAGTGTGAGATGATGCACTTTGGAAGGAGTAATTTGACAAAGAAGTATACTATGAAAAATCTGACACTGGGAAGTTCTGAAGAACAAGTGTAATGTGTCAAAATCCGCAGATGACACTAAGATGGGTGGAAGAGCAAAGTGTGCTGAGGGCGCTGAAAGTCTGTAAAGGGATATAGATCGTCTAAGTGAATGGGCGAGGGTCTGGCAGATGAGTACAATGTTGGTAAATGTGAGGTCATCCATTTTGGTAGGAATAACAGCAAAATGGACTATTATTTAAATGGTAAAAAAATTGCAGCATGCTGCTGTGCAGAGGGACCTGGGTGTCCTTGTGCAGGAATCTCAAGGAGTTGGTTTGCAGGTGCAGCAGATAATTAAGAAGGCAAATGGAATTTTGTCCTTCATTGCGAGAGGGATGGAGTTTAAAAACAGCGAGGTTATGTTGCAGCTGTATAGGATGCTGGTGAGGCCACACCTGGAGTACTATGTACAGTTTTGGTCTCCTTATTTGGGAAAGGATATACTGGCACTGGATGGGGTGCAGAGGAGATTCACTAGGTTGATTCCGGAGTTGAGAGGGTTGGCTTCTGAGGAGAGACTGAGTAGATTGAGGCTATACTCATTGGAATTCAGAAGAATGAGGGGAGATCTTATAGAAACATATCAGATTATGAAGGGAATAGATAAGATAGAAGCAGGGAAGTTGTTTCCACTGGCAGGTGAAACTAGAACTAGGGGGCATGGCCTCAAAATAAGGGGAAGCAGATTTAGGACTGAGTTGAGGAGGAACTTCTTCACACAAAGGGTTGTGAATCTGTGGAATTCCCTGCCCAGTGAAGCAGTTGAGGCTATCTCATTGAATGTTTTTATGGAAAGGATAGATAAATTTTTAAACAGTAAAGGAATTAAGGGTTATGGTGAGCGGGCGGGTAAGTGGAGCTGAGTCCACAAAAAGATCAGCCATGATCTTATTGAATGGTGGAGCAGGCTCAAGGGGCCAGATGGCCTACTCCTGCTCCTAGTTCTTATGTTCTTATTCTCTAGGGATCAAAGGTGAACTAGCTAGATGGGTACAGAACTGGCTTGGCCATAAAAGACAGAGGGTAGCAGTGGAGGGGCCTTTTTCTGATTGGAGGTCTGTGACTAGTGGGGTTCCACAGGGCTCTGTACTGGGACCTCTGCTGTTTGTGATATATATAAATGATTTGGAAGAAGATGTAGCTGGTCTGATTAGTAAGTTTGCGGATGACACAAAGATTGCTGGAGTTGCGGATAGTGATGAACATTGTCAGAGAATACAGCAGGATTATAGATAGGCTGGAAAATTGGGCGGAGAAATGGCAGATGGAATTTAATCTAGATAAATGCAAAGTGATGCATTTTGGTAGATCTAATGCAGGGGGGAGCTATACAATAAATGGAAGAACCATCAGGAGTATAGACACACAGAGGGATCTGGGTGTGCAAGTCCACAGATCCTTAAAGGTGGCAGCACAGGTGGAAAAGGTGGTGAAGAAGGCATATGGCATGCTTGCCTTTATTGGACGGGGCACAGAGTATAAAAGTTGGCATATGATGTTGCAGTTATATAGAACGTTGGTTAGGCCACATTTGGAATACTGCATCCAGTTCTGGTCACCACAGTACCAGAAAGACGTGGAGGCTTTGGAGAGAGTGCAGAAAAGGTTTACCAGGATGTTGCCTGGTATGGAGGGTATTAGCTATGAGGTGAGATTGAGTAAACTAGGCTTGTTCTCCCTGGAAAGACGGAGGTTGAGGGGCGACCTAATAGAAGTTTATAAAATTATGAAGGGCATAGATAGGGTGAACAGTTGGAAGCTTTTTCCCAGGTCAGAAATAACAAACACAAGGGGTCACAAGTTCAAGGTAAGGGGGGCAAGGTTCAATACAGGTATGCAGGGGATGTTTTTTACACAGAGGGTGGTGGGGGCCTGGAATGAACTACCAAGCAAGGTGGTTGAGGCAGACACGCTAGGATCATTTAAGACTTATCTAGATAGCCACATGAACAGACTGGGAATAGAGGGATACAGACAGATGGTCTAGTTAGGAATACATGATCGGTGCAGGCTTGGAGGGCCGAAGGGCCTGTTCCTGTGCTGTATTGTTCTTTGTTCTTTGTTCTTTGTTCTAACAAAAGGACGTTGGCTTGACCATAGATCTCTGAAAGCGGAAAGGCAGGTAAGTAGGGTCGTGAAAAAGGAATATGGCACACTCACCTTTACCAAGCGGGATATATATATTACAAAAGCAGAGAGGTCATGATGGAGTTGTATAGAACTTTGGTGAGGCCACATCTGGAGTACTGTGTGCAGTTCTGGTCGCCACATTATAGGAAGGATGTGAACGCATTGGAGGGGGTGCAGAGGATATTTACCAGGATGCTGCCTGGGATGGAACATTTAAGTTATGAAGAGAGGTTGGATAGGCTTGGGTTGCTTTTGTTTGAGCAGAGAAGACTGAGAGGTGACCTGATTGAAGTGTTCAAGATTATGAGGGGCAGGGACATGGTGGATAGGGAACAGCTGTTCTCCTTAGTTGAAAGGTCAGTTACGAGGGGACACAAGTTAAAAGTGAGGGGTGGGAGGTTTAGGGGGGATTTGAGGAAAAACCTTTTAGAAATCATAGAAATCATAGAAACCCTACAGTGCAGAAGGAGGCCATTCGGCCCATCGAGTCTGCACCGACCACAATCCCACCCAGGCCCTACCCGCTAATCCTACCCAGGCCCTACCCGCTTTTGAGGGTGGTGACGTTCTGGAATGCACTGCCTGGGAGGGTGGTGAAGGCGGGATGCCTCACATCGTTTAAAAAGTACCTAGATGAGTACTTGGCACGCCATAACATTCAAGGCTATGGGCCAAGTGCTGCCAAGTGGGATTAGGTGGGCAGGTCAAGGCATTTCATGTGTCGGTGCAGACTCGATGGGCCGAAGGGCCTCTTCTGCACTGTAGTATGCTGTAATTCTGTGATTTAGGGACTGGGTTATTTGTCTAACTTTGCTGTTCTGTTGACTGGCAGTTTGTAGTCATTGTACGGATATATGGATTTTGTCATGCTGTTATTAGATTGAGCCAGTCCCAGAGAACAGCTGGCCTAAAAATCCATTTCATACCCGGTGCCAAACAGTTTGCGAGTCTCCTGGCCTCTTTCTATTGGCACGAACCAGCCTGGCCGCGAGGCTGATTTGTATGAGATTGACTTCATTTCAATCTGATTAACAAGGAGAAGGTTCTGGGGAAACTGAAAAGCCTGAAGGTGGATAAATCACCTGGACCAGATGGACTACACCCTTCTAAAAGAGATAGCTGAGGAAATTGTGGAGACATTGGTGGTGATCTTTCAAGAATCACTGGAGGCAGGGAGGATCCCAGAGGACTGGAAAGTAGCTAATGTAACACCGCTGTTTAAGAAGGGAGGGAGGCAGCAGATGGGAAATTATAGGCCGGTTAACCTGAATTCAGTCATTGGCAAGATTTTATAGTCCATTATTAAAGAGTGCTTGGAGATGCATGATAAAATAGGACTGAGTCAGCATGGCTTTGTCAAGGGGAGGTCATGTCTGATAAATCTGTTAGAGTTCTTTGAGGAGGTAACAAGGAAGTTAGATAAAGGAGAACCAGTGGACGTGAGTTATTTAGATTTCCAGAAGGCCTTTGACAAGGTGCCGCATAGGAGACTGTTAAATAAGTTAAGTGCCCATGGTGTTAAGGGTAAGATCCTGGCATGAATAGAGGATTGGCTGACTGGCAGAAGGCAGAGAGTGGAGATAAAGGGTCTTTTTCAGAATGACAGCCGGTGACTAGTGGTGTGCCTCAGGGGTCAGTGCTGGGACCACAACTTTTCACAATATACATTAACGATTTGGAGGAAGGAACTGAAGGCACTGTTGCTAAGTTTGCAGATGATACAAAGATATATAGAGGGACCGGTAGTATTGAGGAAGCAGGGGGCTGCAGAAGGACTTGGACAGGTTAGGAGAGTGGGCAAAGAAGTGGCAGATGGAATACAATGTGGAAAAGTGTGAGGTTATGCACTTGGAAGGAGGAATGGAGGCATAGACTATTTTCTAAATGGGGAAATGCTTAGGAAATCAGAAACACAAAGGGACTTGGGAGTCCTTGTTCAAGATTCTCTGAAGATTAACGTGCAGGTTCAGTCGGCAATAAAGAAGGCAAATGTAATGTTAGCGTTCATGTCGGGAGGGCTCGAATACAAGAGCAGGGATGTACTTCTGAGGCTGTATAAGGCTCTGGTCAGACCCCATTTGGAGTATTGTGAGCAGTTTTGGGCCCCGTATCTAAGGAAGGATGTGCTGGCTTTGGAAAGGGTCCAGAGGAGGTTCACAAGAATGATCCCTGGAATGAAGAGCTTGTCATATGAGGAATGGCTGAGGACTCTGTGTTGTACTCGTTGGAGTTTAGAGGGATGAGGGGGGATCTTATTGAAACTTACAAGATACTGCGAGGCCTGGATAGAGTGGATGTGGAGAAGACGTTTTCACTAGTAGGAAAAACTAGAACCAGAGGGCACAACCTCAAGCTTAAGGGACAATCCTTTAAAACAGAGATAAGGAGGAATTTCTTCAGCCAGACAGTGGTGAATCTGTGGAACTCTTTGCAGCAGAAGGCTATGGAGGCCAGATCATTGAGTGTCTTTAAGACAGAGATACTTAGGTTCTTGATTAATAAGGGGATTAGGGGTTATGGGGAAAAGGCAGGAGACTGGTGATGAGAAAAATATCAGCCATGATATTTTTGCGGAGCAGACTTGATGGGCCGAGTGGCCTAATACTGCTCCTATGTCTTATGGTCTTATAGTCTGATGGTCTAACAAGTTTGGCACACCACCCTTCCCCCTCCCGGAATGCACTCACCTCTCAGCGGGACATCATTTGGGCGCAAATCACAACTGGTCCTATAAAATGTGGTTCGGGCACAACAGCTGTGAGGGTGAGCGAGGAGGTGAGTACCACTTCACCAGCCTCCGGGGTGCAAGAGGGTGGGTCAATAACTGTCATGCTGTGAGATGGGGGGGGGCGGGGGCTGTGCAGCCCCCATGGACGTAAGTCTTGGGGTGCTCTGGCTGGGCTGGGGGTTCTCAAGTCGGAGGTCACTGCTGGATTGGGGCTCGTGTGGCGAGCATTCTCCCTGCCTGCTGAAAGATGCCCAAGGGATTCCATATAAGGTCAAATTCAAATCCCAATAATGTCGCACCTGCCACCTGTCGGCTGGAAAGGCCCCGTGGTTTACCGCAGACATTACATCCCAGGTCCCACTCACAGTAACAAGCAGCAGGTCAGGCTGCTGCCGCTAAATGAAGGGAGCTTGGCAGGTGTTAACACAGTTTATTACACTGCACGGTCTCTGCAATGTTCCCTACAATGGTCACTGATGCGCTACTCAAACACGAGGCCTGAAGCTCAGTAAATGAAAGGCTTTTATTTACTATAACGAAGCTACCAGAACTTATATACACTATCCCAGACTGAAGGGGTCTCGGCCAGAGCAGGGACTCTTATACCTCTCCCAGGAGGCGGAGCCCGACTGGGATATACCACAACACTACAGTACAAAGGTGTAACAACCCCACCCTAACCCCAACAGCAACAATAGCACAACCCAACAGTAACATATGTACATCCTTGTAGTACTGGCCAGCCCCTGGCTCAGTACTATCCAGTGGGAACCAACGATGGTTCACCACAGTCACCCATCGCATGGAGGTCAGGGGGGCGCTACACTAGCGTCTGTCGGACTTGCACGCCATGTCCATGTCTGAAAGCCAGTCCAGGTGGGCGTACACAGGTTTAGACTGCAACGGTTCCTCAATGAGGACCTTCTCACAGCCACATTTATGCTCTACGTGAGTGTCAGACTGCTGAGCCCAGACTGCTTCTTGCTGCCTCCACTGGTCTGTGGTATCAGGGGGGGCTAGCCATCCGCGAGGTGTAGCTCCACGCCTTACACCAGCAACCACACAACTGTACTGGAGATGCAGAAGGCATCATGCAACATCATGCAAGGGGAGGAACAGCCGTATGGGATGCCATTGGCGACCGTGGGGGGAGGGGGGGCATGGGCAGTGCATGTGGCCACTGAGGCAATGATATGGCAACGGTTGGCAGTCAATTGAGGTGGCACATGGCACCGGAGATGGTGTAGGGTTGCCATGGTTCAGATGCATTACCTATCAGGGTGTTGGGAGGGATTGAATGGCTCAGAATGGATGACCTTACGGACTATCACTCCCTCTTTCTTGTTTCCCGCACCCCCACCCCCCCCCCCCCCCCTCCCCCAGAGGAACCATGAATTTTGGTATAGAGCCAGCAGAGGTGGCGGCAATCGTCGTCACTGCTGTTGTGGTCGACAGGTGTCGCCAATCGTGGCAAGGCCAACCCAGGAGACACCAGGACAACAGAGGGCCGCTTGTCAGGGCCAGGACCCTGCTGCCCAAGGGGAGGGGGGATAAGACAGTGGAGGAGGAGACCCCAGTTGTACAGGACACGCACGTCCTGCAATGAGCTGGTGGATACTATGTGCCGCCATAGGCTCCACCTGAGCATGGAGACAGTGCGACACCTGTGTCACATCCTAGTGGACCTAGCACCTCATGGGGCAGGAGGTCACCCGCCCCCGGTGGCCATGAAGGTTACAGCAGCCCTGAGCTTCGATGTGACGGAGTCATTCCAGGGCTGGGGTGGGGACTTGTGTGGCATCTCACAGTCGTTAGCCCACAGGTGCATCCGGGAGGTCACAGATTCACTGTATAACCGAGCAGGCCAGTACATCTACTTTGACCCGGGCCAGGCCCAACAACATGCCCAGGCTGCAGGCTTCACCGCCATTGCCGGCATGCCGCAAGTGCAGGAGGCTATATACACCACACACATTGCCCTGTGGGTCCCATGGAATCAGGGGGTGCCCTTTATCAATCGCAAGGGGCTCCACTCCTTGAATGTCCAAATTGTGTGCGACCACCTGGCCAATGTCCTGTATGTGTGTGCACACTACCCGGGGAGCATGCATGACAGCGACATCGTGAGGCACTCGGGCATCTCCAGGGTCTTTGAGGACTACCCCGGACTGCTAGGATAGCTATCCACTGAGGTCATTATTGATGATGCCAGTGCGGAAGCCTGAGACCAAGGCAGAGGCCTTCTACAATGAGGCTCAAGCTGCCACCCAGTCCGTCGTTGGGCAGTGCATCAGTCTGCTCAAGATGCGGTTCTGTTACCTGGACCGCTCTGACGGTGCTCTTCAGTACAGCCCCCAGAGGGTCTCCCCCATCATGGTGGTCTGCTGCCGCTCCACAAACTGGCGCAGCAACAGGACAACATCCTGGAGGAGGAGGAGGACCGGACAGATGCCCCTGAGGAGGTGGTGGACTGGGAGGGTGTGGAAGACAAGACAGAGGAGGACTCAGAAGACAAGGGACCGGCGCCAGCAGCTCCAACAACCACCCCACCACCCCTCCCCTTCACCCCCCCCACCTCCCATATCCCTCCGGAGGCATTCTACATCCCCTCCTGAACCCTTGTCCACCCTCCCTGATATAGCACACCCCTCCCTCAGAGGGTCTCATTGAGGTCACACTCGGGTGATGAGCTTGGGTTAGCAATATCAGTAAGTGACATGCCCAGATAGGAGGGTGATGGCGACTTGCTGTGATGCTACCCTGGTGCTGCCAAAGTCTGACTCCTGCCTATCCTCTGACTGCACACAGACGTCCCGGCCCATGTCTGGGTGATGGTGGGGGCCACCACCCTGCAGTTTTCTGTTCCAGGAGTGGGGGTGGGGGGCGGCGGAGAATGAACCAGAGGATTTAGACCAGCAAGTGCTGACCAACTGCAGGTTCACATCTAAGAGTTGACATTTGGTTTTGGATTTTGCAAGTGCGGGCTGGTTGAGTACAGTCTGTATTCTGATTATTCAAAACATCCTAATCTCAGTATCCTCTGCACAACCAGGCTTGGGGGTTTCTCTGGCATTGATAGCACGGGATATTTGCCCGAAAATGAAAATTGGAGATGAAGACGGCGATTAGCGTCCCCTCTCGCCGCAGGCGCAAATCCCATAACAGAATTTTAGTGCTCGTGAGAAGAGAAAGAAACAACATAAAGTCAACAGTCAGGTCATCACAGAGAAAGGAAAGATAATGCATACATGAAGCTGTGCAGAATATCCATTAGAATTGGGGATGGAAAGTCAAAGATACTAAAGCGCTCCCCCAAACCCCCCACTCCCCTCTTCCCATCACAACCATACACACACACGGTGATATTTGTTCAGCCACAAATCCATCCATGAACATCCAAAAGCAAACTCCTCACTTTTTTCTTTTCAATGTGAGCAGTAGTTACAAGGTCCGATTTATGTCCTATCTTTCATTCCTTTCAGGGGGTGGTGACGGGGATATCCTTGAACTGTTACAGCTGCAATGGTAGCTCTCTCACAATCAGGTAAGAAATTCCAGAATATGGTCATATTTTAGTGGGGCTGCACATTGGGTCCTGGGTGTTCCTACATAATGGATTCTGTTGATCAATGTTAAATACCTAGTTTTTTAAGCTAATAGGAATATGGGGGTAGGGCCTGGGTGGGATTGTGGTCGGTGCAGACTCGATGGGCCGAATGGCCTCTTTCTGTACTGTAGGGTTTCTATGATTTCTATGATTTCTATGAATAAGGAGAAAATGTGTTGGGTATTGATTAGTTAGTTATACTGAGATCTGTACATGAAGAAGAGTCAGCCAGCACTGGGGAGAGATTGTATTAGAGCTCTGCAGAGAGCAACAAACAATCTCTTTCAAAACATCCTAATCTCAGTGTCTTCTGCACAACCAGGCTTCGGGGTTTCTCTGGCATTGATAGCAGTGAATATTTGCTTGAAAATGAAAATTGGAGATGAAGGCGGCGATTTAGCCACGAGCCGCAGGTGCAAATCCCGAAAAAAACACTGAGGTCCTGATTTTACCAGCACGGCCGCCCTGAAATTGGGGCGGGCGAGGCTCGCAGAGCGACATTCCCCGTTGGCCTTGGGCGCGGACTGAGCCTCGGGCAGCTGTGCCGATAAAATCAGGGCCTAAATCTCATGAAAGGGCCAAAACAGGATTTGTGTCAGCAAGATCTTAGTTTGGTATCTTCCCAGCACCCCTCCAATTACGTGATCTGGTTCATGCCCAGCAAGTGTGTGGGCCTGATTAATGTATTGTATAATAAATTAGAATATCATTATCGGGTTTAAAGCCGCTACTTCTGCCCTCAGCATATCGTCCCAGCCAGCTCGTGTGACGTCACATCAATCAGATCACTAAAATTAAACCCGGTTATGGTGACCATGCTGGGGGTGGGGGACGCGCAGATAACCATAGCTCTTGGGTGGTGAGGGACATGGCCAGGTAGCGCCCTGGCACTGCCAGGTTGGCACTGCCAGGGGAAGGCCCTCTGGAGAGCCCCATTGGGGGTTTCCCTTTATGTGTGGTGGGGGTAATGCTTGGGGGGAGAGGGAGGTTGATGCCTGAGATGGGGGAGGGCCGATCCCTGTGAAAGTGGGGAGGGGGGGGCGGCTGGGGATGATGGGGTGTGCGATGCCTTTGAGAGGAATGCTCCAGTGCTCACTTAGTTGGGAGGTGGATTGCCCGATGCTCATTGTGTGGTGGGGAGCTGTCTGTCTTCCATTTTGTCTGTAGCCGGGGGAGCGGTGGGGTGTTTACTTTTAGCACAGATCAATGTGCTGATTAAAGATGACGTTCCGATCACTGTGGAAGCAGCCTTGCCAATGCTATCAGGTTGCGCTCTGCCAGAGTGACAGCGCAAACCATGCCCCAGATTTTCTGTGGATTGAGTGCCAGAAAATCTGGAGTGAAAATTGGCTCTGTATCTGGAGAAATACATGCTGCTTTTCAGTCTGAATCTGACACTCTGCCAGATTTTGGGAAAATTCAGCCCCCAAGACTTGCTTCCAATCTGACAGTTAATTTTTTTTTGACAGAAGACTGTAAATGGAGACTCCGAAGAAAGGTGACTAATTCCATTATAAGATGGCAGGATATGATTTTCCAACACTGCTTTGTGAAAGTGAACCTTATAATCAATGGAAAAGTAAAGTTGATGCATGGACACAGTTTATGGGAGTGATTCTCCCAGTCCACTGCGCTGTTCGAGTAGCGCAGCGGGCTGGGGGACATAAGCGGAGGCTCTTTCGCGAGCTTCCCGCTGGGTGCCACGACCTCCACGAGTCTCCTCGCCAAAGATTTCCACAGTAATCAGCTCACACGGAGCTGATTACAATATGGAAATCGCTATTTCCATTTCATTAGTGGGCGTGGGACTGAAGTCCCGCCAGCATTTCTCCCCCCCCCCGACTGCCAGGAGTGGTTCACTCCAGTAGGGTTTACTCCTGCTCCCCACTAACGGGGAACAGGTGGCCCAACCCCACTGGAGGAAAGAGAGGTCATTGAGGCCCCACCAGGAGGTCACTGGTAAGGGGGGGTGCCCCCTGGACAGTTCCAGCCTGGCAGTTCCAGCTTGCAACCTGGCACTGCACAAGGGGCAAAATGATACACTGGGCATCGGATAGTGCCAATGAGGTGGGGCATATTGGGGGCGGGGTCTATTGGCGGTGATTGTAGAGGTGGGTGGGTTCTGCTGCCACTCTGCAAGGGGGAGGGAAGAGGTGATCGGGGCTGGCCACCTGGGTGGGGGCGGGACGGGGGGGACGGGGGGGGGCCGTCAGGACTGCCGGGGGGATCAGGACTGTCGGCTGTGCCAGGGTTTTCGGGACTATCAGGGCAGGGGTTGGGGCTGCCGGGGGGGGGGGGCGCGGTTTCGGAAGATCAGGCCTGGCCAGGGGAGTGGGGAGGAGTGGGAGGGGCAGGATCGGAGCTTACCTGGGGAGATCTGGGAGACCAGTGATCAGGGAGTGGGGGTTCACAAGGCCAGCGATGGGGGGGGTTGCAGGGTTGCCCAGCAATTAAGCGGGCCTGCGACCTGGAGGCCAGCACTGGGGGCCACTGCACATGCGCCAATCTCCGCACTGACAGATCTGCACATGTGCAGTGGCCCACTCAGTGCTATGCTGTTGGTCTCTCAGGCAGGAATAGACCCCGCCCACCACTTTTCAGAGTGAATCATGCTAAGGCACTCTGTATTGCACAGAGTGTCGGAGATTCATTCTGGAAATCACGCTAAAAAAGCTGGTGGGATTTATTCCCATTTTCCTGTTTGGGGACCTAGAATTTTTTGAGAGAATCCCGGCCTACATCTCGACTGAACAAAAAGCAAGGGATGGCTCTGGTTCTTTCATTTCCAGTCAGAAGCAAGATCAGTTGCAAAGTCTTCTCAGAACTAGATACTGAGGAACTGGACAATTCTTTTAAAATTTATGCATAACTTTTATATGAAAGATGACTTACTGAATGTCTTTGAGGCTTGGTCAGACTTGAAGTTTCATACATCATAGCATTTGGTCGACTATATAGGAGACTGCAGCGATTCCACTGGGAAATTGCTAAATTAGTACTCGCCTTTAAGTTATTGGACTGTACTAGGATATCAAACATGGATTAGTTTTAATCAAAGTAAGATTGAAAGAGAGGGAAACACTTTTGTCCAAGTATTAAAAACATTTCTGTTAAAGCATTCATTTCTGGCTGCTTTTGTGGCACAACTGGATTCTTCAGCAGTGAGGATACAATACTAGCAGCATTTCGGGACCATTTGAATATAGGGCCCAAAAAAATCAAACATATGTATGAGGACAGAGACCCTTTTGGGAGCTCCAACAAGTGGCAGAAGTTGGGCAATTGTGGAAGGAGGATGAACCTCTGGAACAACCAAGGGTGGCCAACAAGTGCTTCAGATGCAACTCTGAGTATGCGTTGAATTGAACAAAAATGAAAAATGTTTTGAGACAACACATGACATGGAAGGTAGGGAAGGCTGGAGAACAATATTGACCAATCAGAAGGAATCATATTGGCCACCAGAAACTTCAGTCTGATAATGAGTATCATACTCTCAGCTTTGTTTAATTGCGCAGTTCTACATAATGGGTGCATATCCGCGATATGTGGAGTGGACTGGCCAAAATGTTACATGGATTCTCAAAGAATATGATAGTTCTATTAATTTCAGGTTCATTGATGGTAATAAGTTAAAATCACTAAAAACCACAGTAATAGTAATTCCGTGCAAAATAGCAGGGATAAGTCATTTTGTCAGTCCTGAAGTATTGAGTGAAGTACCCTCAATGAACAGGACCCATATGAATTTGGACATGGCACATGATGAAACAATTGTCTTTGGGAGATCTTTAGATTTGCAATTTACACAGTCAGGACATTATTGTATTCCTTTAGGGTGTATCATCTCCAGACAGAAAGTTGAAACGGTATTAATGACAGCCAGGGATAGGGATTTAAAGTCGTATTGTATAAAGGGCAGAAAGAACGAAGAGGCTTAGGAAAAGTTATAGACACTGATATTAAAACAATAGTCTAGCAACATGGTAACCAAGTTATTAGAATGCACTGGCACTCACTGGCACTGGTTACACATTGATGGAATCTGAATAGATGATGGAAACTGATGATGCACCATGTACTTCGCACACCTATATGTCGCATCTGTATAAAGAACAGATTGTGGCAGATAATAAGCTAACTGAAAGTGGACCATGTGATAGTGAAGAGACAAAGATCAACTACCAAAGACTGGAACTAGGTGGCATATATGCCAGAAGGGGGTAGTGAGTGGTTGGAAGGCACCTGATGCGCGATATAACTCACGAGGCTAGAGATGCTCGAGGAAATAAAGGCTTTTATTGACTACTACAATAGAGCTACCATATATAATACATGATCCCAGACTGAAGGGTCCCAGACAGAGCAGTGACCCTTATACCTCTCCCAGGAGGCGGAGCCCGACTGGGATGTACCATAATAACTATAATACAGTTAGAACAGCCCAACCCTAACCCCAACAGTAACATATAGAACAACCCAACCCTAACCCCAACAGCAACATATATACAGACTCATAGTACTGGCCAGACCCTGGCTCAGTACTACCTGGTGGGAACCAACAATGGTTCACCACAGCACCATAGTAGGAAGGGCAGGAAATTTACCACCCTTATCTGGTCTGGCCTACATGTGACTCCAGGCTGACAGCAATGTGGTTGACTCTTAACTGCTATCTGAAATGGCCTAGCAAGCCACTCAGTTCAAGGGAAGTTAAGGATGGACAACAAATACTGGTCCTGCCAGTGACACCTATATCCCATGAAAGAATTTTAAAAATATTTTGCATATGTCTTCACTGTAGAAAATTTCCCAAAGATATTCAAATATCAAGAGGCAAAAAGGAGGGAGGAACTTGAAACAGCAGTAGGGAATAAATGCTGGAAAAACTATTAGACTTAAAGGCTGACAATTACTCTGTACCAGATGGCCTGCATCTTATGGCCTTAAAAGAAGTGGTGGCACATACAGCAGATGCATTATCTCCCAAAGTTCCTGAAATTCTGAAAGGGTTCCAGCATATTGGAAAGTAGCAAATGTAATACCCTTATACAAGAAAGAAGGGAGACAGCAGGAAACTCGAGGCTAGTTTGCAATAATACCTGTCAGAGCGAAATTGCTTTAATCCATATTAACAAAGCTATCGCAGGATACTTAAAAAATTATAATGGGATCAGGCAGAGTCAACATAGTTTTGTGGAAGGGTAATCATGATTAACTAATTTAGTACAGTTCTTTGAGTAAGTAAAAGCAAGATAGATAAAGGAGAACTTGTAGAAGTGGTGTACTTGAATTTCCAAAAGGCATTTGATAAGGTGTCACATCAATGGTTACTACACAAGAGGACATAATGTGAGGGTAAGATTGCCCAGAATTTTCTTTTTTTTAAATGTATTATTTATGATGTGGGGAATGATATATTAGCATGGATAAAAGATTGGTCAGTAAAAGATTGTAACAAGCAGAGTAGGGCTAAATGGGTCCTTTTTGAGTAGGCAAGCTGTAACTCGTGGAGTGCCATAGGGATCAGTTCTAGGGCCTCAACTATCTACAATCTATAACGATTACTTGGCTGAAGGGACCGAATAAAGTTTATTTATTAGTCACAAGTAAGGCTTACATTAACACTGCAATGAAGTTACTGTGAAATTCCCCTAGTTGCCACAGTCCGGCGCCTGTTCGGGTCAATGCACCTAACCAACATGTTTTTCAGAATGTGGGAGGAAACTGGAGCATCTGCAGGAAACCCATGCAGACACAGGGAGAACGTGCAAACTCCACACAGGCAGTGACCCAAGCCAGGAATCGAACCGGGGCCCCTGGCGTTGTCGGCAGTGCCAACCAATGTACAGTAGCTAAATTTTCCATTGACACCAATATAGGATGAAAAGTAAGTTGTCAAGAGGAAGTAAAGGGTCTACAGAGAGATATCGATAGGTTAGTCCAGTGCGCAAAAATCTTGCAGATGGAGCATAATATGGGAAAATGTGAGGTTGTCCACTTTGGTGGGAAGAACAGGTAAGCAGTGTACTATTTAAATATAGAAAGATTGCAGAACTCAGTGGTGCAGAGGGATCTCGGTGTCCTGGTAAATGGCCAAAGGTTAGTATGCAGAAACAGCACATGATTAGGAAGGCAAATGGAATGCTGGAAGCTTTGCTGCAGCTGTACAAAGGCTTGGTAAGATCACATGTGGAGTACTGTGTACAATTCTGGTCTCTTTTTAAAAAAGTATACAAATGTGTGAAAAACAGGTCACGTAAGATTCACTCTATTAATTACTAGGATGAAGGACTTATTTTATGAAGAAAGATTGAACAGGTTAGGCCAATACCCAGTGGAGTTTAGAAGAAAGAGAGGTGTTCTTATTGAAACATACAAGTTCTGAAGAGATTGGATAGGGTAGATACCAAGAAGGATTTTTTCTCTTTTGGGGGAGGCTAGAACCAGGAGATATCATTTAGGAATAATAGGTCTTCCCTTTAACATAGACATGAGGAGAATTGTTTTCTCTTAAACAATCATTAATCTGTGGAATTCTCTTTCCCAGAAAGCAGCAGAAACTGGGTCATTGAATTTATTTAAGGCTGAGTTATAAAGATTTTTGATAGACAAGGAAATGAAGGTTACTGGGGACAAAAAGGAAAGTGGAATTGAGTCCACAACCAGATCAGTCATGATCTTATCAATGGTAGAGTAGGCTCATAGTGCTGGATGGCCTACTCCTGCTCCTTAGCCTTATGTGCAATCTAGTAATAAGTTTACCACAAAGGGAGAAGTTTATGCACTGTTACATGCTCTATCCCATGTACGAGACATAAAGGGCAATATTCAGGTAGGGTGAGCAAACCGGCCTTTGGGAGCAGTAATGAAATTGTGACAATACTATTGGCAGCAACTCCAAATATCCTTGGGATAATTGAGAGCATGTTATTATCATGTGGTATTGTTGGTATATGCTTTGTCAATGTTTTTCTTTAATACCTGGATGCTCTGACAATAACACAGGTAATGATTTGCTTATGACACATACTTCGTTATAGACACATTTCTGTGGTGTGCAGTCTCTCCTAGCTACTTTTAAAAGTAACCTGTAGCCAGTAAACTCCACTCGATTGGCCTCCAAGAGCACCAGTATCTTCTTCCAGAACCATTCCCCTTGATGCCATTTCTAGAGCTGCTATATTAAATCAGATTGGCCAAGCTTAAACAAGATTTTCTGCTGAAGAGAAGATGCTCCAATGTAAATGTTTAACCTGCATGGATAAAGCAGAGGTAGTACTCCCAACATTAAGGACAATATATGCCATTCATTCAGCATTGTGTTCAGTCATGAATGGGACACATCGATTCGTTCATGGCATTTCAAACACAGGACATAAATAAAGATGGGCCTGTATGCATTGTCCATACATATCACAATCTTTTACTATTTCCAGAGTCTCCTGCATTTACTGAAAAGCTCATGATTTCTGTAAGACGTTATCGTAAAAGATAGATTGAAATGTCACCAGGACTTGAGATTACATCAATTTATAGATTATTTGCACCTTAGCTGTCACGATAATGCTGTGATGGCAACAGGACACCTGCACTACGAGAAGTTGAGAATACTTAACATTGGATATCTGAAATAAAGAAATGTTCCTTTTCCCAGTGAAGATGTCCCTCATCTTGATATTTGTGAAATTTGTAAAGATCTTACATTGCCATCCTCCTACAGTATTCTGAGTCACCAACTGATAGAAGAAATGTGCCGGGTGATTCTATTTTAGTCTTTCTCGTGCATCATTAAAGGAATAAAAATGCTAATACCTTAAGGCATGTGGTTGTACAGGATGATACACTGAAAACACACAACCACAACTGAACCTTACAAAGCGCAAAAACAGAGGAATGAAGATGGACTGGAACCAGTACACCGTTCAGTGATTCTTTAAATTCCAAAGAAATTATCAACACTTTCAAACTCTATGGCCAGGGTTTTACGGAGCCTTGAGGCGTGTGCTAAGATGCAGCAGTGTGGCAGTTTGGGGAAGGGGGTGGAGCATACAGTCAGGTGGGGGTAGTGGGTGAAGGGGGTGTGGCGGCATTCCCACCATCATTTTTAGCAATGTGGGGAGACTACCAAATATACCTTGGCAGCGGCAAGGTGGGTGCCCCTTATATCAGGCACCCTACAGCCCATGGCAAGGACTCTCCTCCCCCACACCTCCCCCCAAAGTGGCAAGAGTCATCGCTAATACAATAACCAGCCATGTCCTCAGGAAAAACCCTCTGCCAAATTCCGCCCTGCCTGATTGTTCCTGGTAAACCTGACGCAATTTACCGCTAATCCGGAGCCTCTTCCATCGTAGCTGTTCCTGGTAATTTGCAATCGCTCCCAGTGGTGCTGCTGGGACTGAAGAGCTGTCAGCCCTCTGATTGGGAACTGATCCCTGTCCCTCAAAGAGATGGAAGCCCTGACTGCAAGCAGTTCATTAATCTGCTTAGAGGGGGTTGTCCCAACTTTCTGGCCAGTGGCCACCCAGTAAATTCCCAGCTCATGTAATTGTAACATAAACATCCATTTTTGGGTTTCAATTCTATTTTTTTTTTATTATATGCTAATGACTCAAAATATACTTAAGAATCTCTAAACTAAGCTACTAAGAAGTTCACACAATTAGTTTCTGTTTTCCTGATATGGTCTTCTCAGAAGGATACACCATTCTTGAATCCAGAGAGCTTAGTAATAGCCTGTCAGAAGGCAATATTTAGGGACTCCTACAGGTGTACAAGAATGCCATTGACAACAACCATGCAGTTACCAGCACAGAACACTGATCTGCTTGATTAACCAAGGCATGCAGAAAAATTCCAAGCTCCAGTGACTGATCATATCAATGAGCCAAGCTGGTTGGTCAAATGTCAACAATGAACTAGAATGTTGCATTATATCCGTGCAGGTATTTGATTACCAAGCCTTTCATGAACTCACATATTAGCTATGTAAAGAGCTAACATTGTATGCCAAGGATTTCAAAACTATCAACTCATAGATTTGGCTGTTTCTCTGAAAAGATGGGCTACCTTCTGCACTGAGCCTCTGTCATGTCCAGGAGCATGATCATTGTCTATGCACTCTACTAGTTGGGTATTGGCATCTCCTTCTGATCCTTCTCACTTCTAAGCATGTTGTCCCTTCATCCCTTTTGGCTGCGCCTCTCGGTCCACCGGATAAACTCTGGTACGGTGCCTGCGGGCAATCCACCAAAAGACAACTCATAGCAAAACTCCTAAGCCCCCACCTCTGCAACATCGTCTTGGCCTTTTATTCTGCCCCAAATGTAGAATCACTTAAAAACATGAAAGCTACCTGGCCAACTGGTCCAGGCGCCAAGCATAAAGGTGCACTAGCCACTCAAAATTACAGTGAATTGGACTTTAATGGCCTCAACTGGCCAGGCCTTTAATTGTTTGGTGCCAACCAAAATACCACGAGGTAGCACAATGATATCAGGAAGCTCTCCTGAGATTATTACATCCCATTTCATGAAGCAGGCCTGACACAAACCCGCAAGGCAAAGGCCTTTGTTCCCTCTCAGTATTGTGCTGGTGAACTGTGTCTAAAGCTTACATCACAAATGCCTCTTGCAAATTCCAGTCAGAACTTTTAAGATTCCATTTGGAGTAATGGAAAGCCATAATTTTGCATTTGAGGAAACCCATCATCATATACCACAAGTTGGTTTGTCATTCAAGATGACAATTAGGAGACAATTGATCTCGTGTGAGTATGTAGACAATAGTAGACAATACAATAGAAGAACCAGGAAGGATACAAAGTCCTGAGGGTATGGTATAATGTCAAACCTACTTTACTTAGCCGTAATAACAAACCTGACTAAAGTTGAATCCCTATCTGTCCCCAGGAAATACTTGTGGCTAATTCTTGCTATTTATTCGACAAACTCAACCATTCATAGTTTGCAAATAGTGAAGGCCCATTTATATGTATGTTTACCCATGTTTCAAACATTGCACTCAATGCAAAACGCATCATTTACACAATACTCAGCTCAATGTAAAATTAATTATAAACAATGAATAATGAACACACAAATAACATGGTTTGAACCTTTCTGCAAACCTGATTTCTTGCCATGTTATTACACTATAATCTTCTGTTTGTATTTCATCGCTGTGTGTATGTGTACATACATGTCTCTATCAATTTTAACAGCTGGGCCTCATTATCATTTTATTATTCCATTTCCTGACCAGCAGCCAGTCGACATATCAATTTGGCTCACTGATGGGTGAATAATTGCAGAGCAGGAGACCAGCGCCAAGTCCCAGCAATCAGGATGGGGGCAGGCTACAGGTCGGGGCTTCGGGAGAGATCAGCCATGATCACTAGGTAGTCTGTGGATCTGGGCTTTTGGACGGGAGGTCACCATTAGCAACAGGGATGAGAAAGAGACCTCAATCAGCGGAAGGAGAGCTTGAGGAACCACAGGAATTCTATAAAAAGCATTTACTTTCCTCCTCCCTTTCACTGCCCTGCGAAACCCAGCCAGCAAATGTTATATTTAAATAAGGCCCCCAATAGCATTGTGGATATCTTATTTAAATAGGTTAATGAGGTGCATGCTACCCCCTACCGTAGAAATGGCAACAAAAGGAGGATAAGCATTTGGACAGTGTCTGCATCCTTTATGGTTTAATTCCCCATCCTCATGTCAATCATGAAAAGGTTTATGTTAAGGTCACAATATGGGTAAAATTTAATGCCATTTCCCCTTGGCAATTTTGGTGGCGGAGGCATTTAATCATGCAGGAGGATGGTAGGTTAGACCCCATCACCTTTCCACCACTCCCCTGATTATGTCACTGGCGGGAAGGTCATAGAATCTCTACAGTGCAGAAGGAGGCCATTTGGCCCTTCAAGCCTTCACTGACAACAATCCCACCCAGGTCCTATTCGCGTAACCCCACATATTTACCCTGCTAATCCCTCTGACACTAAGGGCAGGATTTTCCGGCCACGCTCTCCCCAAGATCGGAAAATCCCGCCCAAGGTCCATGGTTTGCCTCCGGCCCGCTATGATTCCCGTGGCAGAGGGGATGGGAAAACTCTGCCCGAAGGGTCAATTTAGCATGGCCAATCAACCTAACCCGCAAATCTACAGAATGCCTTCTCAGCTTGCAGTCAATTGAAGTCCTTGGGTAGGCAATTAATTCCCATTTGAAGGCCTCATCCCAGTGCAGCTGATATTCACCTAGCGGTGGATGGGGAATTCGTCATGAGGGAATCCTGAAAAGCAACCCCAATTAGGGTTGTTTTTGAGTTCCCGGGGTTCACTCATTCAAAGGCACTCAGTGCTTGTTTGAGGGACCTGACATCAGGAAGGGAGGGGGCCCAGCTGAGGACAGCCATTTGCCTTTGCTGCTGACCCCACCCCTGCCGTCATTCAGCTGTGATCCAAGGCCACAGGTGGATGTAATACAAGCAGCATCAACACCCCCATCAGTGATGCTGCAGAGTAGGCAAGAGATGCTGGCTTATTACTGGCTGGCAGCTCTCAGCGGGTGGGACTCCTGCTCCCCAAGATCCTTGTTCCCAGGGAAGGCCACTGCCCCATTAAGTGAATGATTGGCAGTTAATATACTGATGCTGACCATAAACTGATGCTGCGGAGCTCTCCCTGGCTCACCAGCCTGCTGGCAAAATCCCATTGCCTCCAATAAATACCACCCTATATGTCAGTTAATAATGCTCTTGCCTCTAAATCTGAATGTCATTGGTACAAGGTTTAGTCCAAAGGCTGAGTACCATATGGAGGACTGAAGTGCATTTGTTTCAATGCAAGAAATGTAACAGGTAAGGCAGGTGAACTTAGAGCTTGGATTAATACTTGGAACTATGATGTTGTTGCTATTACAGAGACTTTGCTAAGGGAAGGACAGGAATGGCAGTTTAACGTTCCAGGGTACAGGTGTTTCAGGAGGGATAGAGGGAGATGTAAAAGGGGTGGGGGAGTTGCACTACTGGTTAAAGAGAATATCACAGCTGTATTGCAGGAGGACTCCTCAGAGGGTTCATACAGCAAGGCAATATGGATAGAGCTCAGGAATAGGAAGGGTGTAGTCACAATGTTGAGGGTTTATTATAGGCCAGTGGGAGATAGAGGAACAGATATGTAGGCAGATTTTGGCACGATGTAAAAGTAACAGGGTTGTTGTGGTGGGAGATTTTAACTTCCCCTATATCGATTGGGACTCACTTAGTGCTAGGGGCATGAATGGGGCAGAGATTGTAAGGAGCATCTTCTTGAAACAGTATGTAGATAGTCCAACTAGGGAAGGGGCCATACTGGACCTGGTATTGGGGAAAGAGTCTGGCCAGTTGGTCGACGTTTCAGTAGGGGAGCAGTTCGGGAACAGTGACCACAATTCAGTAAGCTTTAAGGTACTGATGAATAAAAATAAGTGTGGTCCTCAAGTGAAGGTGCTAAATTGGGGGAAGGCTAATTATAACAATCTTAGGAGACTGGGAACAAAAGAAGCAAGTATGGAATACAAGGAAAGTAGAAAGAACCTTAAGCAAGGAGTAAGGAAGGCTAAAAGGGGTCACGAAAAGCCATTGGCCAGCAGGATTAAGGAAAATCCCAAGGCTTTTTATACATGTATAAAGAGCAAGAGGGTAGCCAGGGAGAGGGTTGGCCCACCCAAAGACAGGGGAGGGAATCTATGTGTGGAGCTAGAGGAAATGGGCGAGGTATTAAATGAGTACTTTGCATCAGTATTCACCAAAGAGAAGGACTTGGTGGATGATGAGTCTGGGAAAGGGTGTGTAGGTAGTTTGAGTCATGTTGAGATCAAAAAAGAGGAGGTATTGGAGGTCTTGAAAAACATTAAGCTAGACAAGTCCCCAAGGCTTGATGGGATACACCCCAGAATACTGAGAGAGGCAAGGGAGGAAATTGCTGGGGCCTTGAGAGAAATCTTTGTATCCTCACTGGCTACAGGGGAGGTCATGATGTGGAGATGCCGGCGTTGGACTGGGGTAAGCACAGTAAGAAGTCTCACAACACCAGGTTAAAGTCCAACAGGTTTATTTGGTAGCAAATACCAGAAGCTTTCGGAGCACAGCTCCTTCGTCAGATGGGGTGGATATCTGTTCTCCAACAGTGCACAGACACAGAAATCAAGTTACAGAATACTAATTAGAATGTAAATCTCGATAGCCAGCCAGGTCTTAAAGGTACAGATAATGTGGGTGGAGGGAACATTCAACACAGGTTAAAGAGATGTGTATTGTCTCCAGACAGAACAGCTAGTGAGATTCTACAAGCCCAGGAGGCAAGCTGTGGGGGTTACTGATAATGTGACATAAATCCAACATCCCGGTTTAGGCCGTCCTCATGTGTGCGGAACTTGGCTATCAGTTTCTGCTCAGCGACTCTGCGCTGTTGTGTGTCGTGAAGGCCGCCTTGGAGAACGCTTACCTGAAGATCCAAGGCTGAATGCCCGTGACTGCTGAAGTACTCCCCCACAGGAAGAGAACAGTTTTGCCTGGTGATTGTCGAGCGGTGTTCATTCATCCGTTGTCGTAGCGTCTGCATGGTTTCCCCAATGTACCATGCCTCGGGACATCCTTTCCTGCAGCGTATCAGGTAGACAACGTTGGCCGAGTTGCAAGAGTAGGTACCGTGTACCTGGTAGATGGTGTTCTCACGTGAGATGATGGCATCCGTGTCGATGATCCGGCACGTCTTGCAGAGGTTGCTGTGGCAGGGTTGTGTGGTGTCGGGGGAGGTCCCAGAGGATTGGAGAATAGCCAATGTTGTTCCTTTGTTTAAGAAGGTAGCAAGAATAATCCAGGTAATTACAGGCCGGTGAGCCTTACGTCAGTGATAGGGAAATTATTGGAGAGGATTCTTCGAGGCCGAATTTACTCCCACTTGGAAATAAGTGGACATATTAGCGAGAGGCAACATGATTTTGTGGAGGGGAGGTCGTGTCTCACTAACTTGATCGAGTTTTTCGAGGAAGTGACGAAGATGATTGATGAGGGTAGGGCAGTGGATGTTGTCTGCATGGACTTCAGTAAGGCCGTTGACAAGGTCCCGCATGGTCCCTCATGGCAGACTGGTACAGAAGGTGAAGTAGCACGGGATCAAAGGTGAGCTGGCAAGATGAATACAGAATTGGCTCAGTCATAGAAGTGGAGATGCTGGCGTTGGACTGGGGTAAACACAGTAAGAAGTCTCACAACACCAGATTAAAGTCCAACAGGTTTATTTGGCAGCACAAGTCACTAGCTTTCGGAGCGCTGCCCCTTGAAGGATACAGCAGGATATAGATCAGTTGGAGACTTGGGCAGAGAGATGGCAGATGGAGTTTAATCCAGACAAATGTGAGGTAATGCATTTTGGAAGGTCTAATACAGATGGGAAATATACAGTAAATGGCAGAACCCTTAAAAGTATTGATAGGTAGAGGGACCTGGGTGTACAGGTACACAGGTCACTGAAAGTGGCAACGCAGGTGGAGAAGGTAGTCAAAAAGGCATACGGCATGCTTGCCTTCATCGGCCGGGGTATTGAGTTTAAACATTCAAGTCATGTTGCAGCTTTATAGAATCTTAGCTCGGCTGCACTTGAAATATAGTGTTCAATTCTGGTCGCCACACAATCAGAAGGATGTGGAGGCTTTGGAGAGGGTACAGAAAAGATTTACCAGGATGTTGCCTGATATGGAGGGCATTGGCTATGAGGATAGGTTGGAGAAACTTGGTTTGTTCTCACTGGAACGACAGAGGTTGAGAGGCGACCTGATAGAAGTCTACAAGATTATGAGGGACATGGACAGAGTGGATAGTCAGAAGCTTTTTCCCAGGATGGAATAGTCAATTGCTCGGGGGTATAAGCTTAAGGTGCGAGGGGCAAGGTTTAAAGAAGATGCACGGGGCAAGTATTTTACACAGAGGGTGGTGGGGGCCTGAAACTTGCTGCCAGGGGAGGTAGTGGAAGCAGATACGATAATGACTTTTAAGGGGTGTCTGGACAAATACATGAATAGGATGGGAACAGATGGATATGGTCCCCAGAATGGTAGAGGGTTCTAATTCAGTTGGGCAGCATGGCAGGCTTGGAGGGCCAAAGGGCTTGTTCTTGTGCTGTAATTTTCTTTGTTCTTTGTTCATATAACAGTGACTGCACTTCGACAAGTACTTCATTGGATGTAACGTGCTTTCGACTGTCCTGTGATTGTGGAAGACAATATATAATTGCAATTTTCTTTTTACATAATCTAGGCTGGCATTCTGCCTCACAGTGCCAGGGACCAGGTTAAATTCTAGCCTCAGGTGAATGTCTGTGTTGAGTTTGCACGTTCTTGCCATGTCTGCGTGGATTTACTCCAGGTGCTCTGGTTTCCTCCTGCAGTCCAAAGGTGTGCTGGTTGATTGGCCATGCTATATTACCCTTTAGTGTCAGGGAGACTAACAAGTTAAAAAAAATGGGGTTACAGGGATTGAGCCTGGGTGGGATTGCTGTCAGTGCAGAATCTATGGGCCAAATGACCTCCTTCTGCACTATGGGGATTCTATGATTATACTGCATGTTATTGCTGGCTATTCTGTTCTTTGGTTGAGATGTTAAATATTAGTCGTATCAGCCTGCCTGCTCTATAATTTAAGTTCACTATCTACCTCTATTTTATACACTGAACCAGAGATACTCAATCATGATCTGGAGCCCACAAGGACTCCATGGATAACATTAGGGTGTGGCTAGGTAAGTTTCTTTGTATGTTACAGACTTCTGCAGATTGATCTCAGTAAATCTTTTTTTAGTCATTTCAATGCTTACAGCTTCTGATTATTAAATACATTGTAGGAACTGTAACTTCTTAAAGCCTGAGTTCGATCCGGGGAGGGGAGTGTTGGGGATGGGAAAATCCGTCAGTTATCTGGCATTATGTGACCGAGTACCACATGTGCTAATTTAACTGGTACAAGAAATGAAAGGTCATTCACCCGAAATGTTCACTCTGTTTCTCTCCACAAATACAGACTGACCTGCTGAGTATTTCCAGCGAGATCTGTTTTTACTTCTGATTTAACTGGTATTTGAGATGGGGAGGGAGTTGGTGTTTTGAGACAGGAAGGCCAGATGCACAAAGTTTCAGTGGGGGTGCACTTTAGGAATAGTGACCATAATTCCGTAAGTTTTCAGATACTTATGGATAAGAGCAAGAGTGATCCTCGGGTGAAGGTGTTAAATTGGTGGAAGGCCAACTATACCGAATTAGGCAAGAATTGGAGAATGTGGATTGGGAGTGGCAGTTTAAGGGAAAAACCAGATCCGATATGTGGGGTCTTTTAAAAACCACTTGATTGGAGTGCAGGACAGGCATGATCCTGTGAAAATGAAAGACAGGAATGGCAGGTTTCAGTAACCTTGAAGGACAGGGGAAATTGTCAGCTCAGTCAAAACAAAAGAAGCCTTCATTGGGCAACTAAAAACAGATGGAGCCTTTGAAGAATATAGAGAAAGTAGGAAGAAGCTCAAACAGGGAGATAGGAGGACTAAAAGGATGAAGGAGAATGGATAGTAACCACATAGGGGCAATAAATAGTGGGTCTAAATGAGGAATCAGCACAGGCTTGGTGAGCTGAAGAGCCTGTTCCTGTGCTGCATTGTTCATTGTTCTTTGCAATGCCAAAATCACAAAAAAAAATGGGGTCTAGGTTAAATTCATAATATACTTTGGAGTTTCTGATCTGGTTCCTAACACATAAGAAGACAGCTGTGGCTGTTTTTTAAACACTGTTAAAAGAAACTTGTCGTCTCATTTTGCTTAGTGGCACAGAAAATCGCTGAAGCAAAAGAAATCACATATAATTGCTGAGGAGTTGATATTGCCATATACCACTGAAATTGTAAGAGAAATGTTTGTCGAGCAGAAGGCCAAACAACTGGGAAAACATACCAATGGCAAATAATACTACCAAACAACAGAATGATTTAACATCAGAGGACAATAGTTTTGTAGTGTGCTGATCGAATATATGACGATCTGCAAAATATACATTTCTACAATGTCCCATCTACTTATAGATATTCGCATTTTTCAATGTATGTGATTATTTACAGACTGAAATGTTCATGATTGTGCAATCTTTGCATTCTTTTATATATGATTTTTATTTTAATGATTGTCTATAACGTTATGAATTACAATTACTTTTACTTGTATTGTCATCACAATTTGATTTGATTTATTATCAAAGTGAAAAGTATTGTTTCTTGCACACTATACAGACAAAGCATACCATTCATAGAGAAGGAAAGGAGAGAGTACAGAATGTAGTCTTACAGTCATAGCTAGGGTGTAGAGAAAGATGAGCTTAATGCAAGGTAAGTCCATTCAAAAGTCTGACAGCAGCAGGGAAGTAGCTGTTCTTGAGTCGGTTGGTATGTGACCTCAGACTTTTGTATCTTTTTCCCGACGGAAGAAGGTGGAAGAGACAATGTCCAGGGTACGTGGGGTCCTTAATTATGCTGGCTGCTTTGCCGAGGCAACGGGAAGTGTAGACAGAGTCAATGGATGGGAGGCTGGTTTGCGTGATGGATTGGGCTACATTCACGACCTTTTGTAGTTTCTTGCAGTCTTGAGGCAGAGCAGGGGCCATACCAAGCTGTGATACAACCAGAAAGAATGCTTTCTATGGTGCATCTGTAAAAGTTGGTGAGAGTCGTAGCTGACATGCCAAATTTCCTGAGTCTTCTGAGAAAGTAGAGGCGTTGGTGGGCTTTCTAACTATAGTGTCGACATGGGGGGGATCAGGACAGGTTGTTGGCGATCTGGACACCTAAAAACCTGAAGCTCTCGACCATTTCTACCTCGTTCCCATTGATGTAGATGTAATCATGACGTAATTCAGCACTTGCCACCATGATGAGTCAATAAACAATATCTAAACCAATTATCCATCTGCCTATGTTTGGTATATTATGAAATCAATTCATTCTGTGTCCCTGGATGCTAAATTAGCAGATTGTAATACTTAAGTACAGGGTATTCCAATGCTTGTTACATTGGTTCCTGCCTAGTAACAAGGGGAGATGCTCTTGGAATGTTTTGAGAAGTCATCAAATCAGTTCAAGTGCCAGTGAACAATAATTGGGAGGCAGTCAGTTTCAGTGAGTCAGCCAGCAAGTGTCCCAGGTAAGGGACAAGGGAGGGAGACAGGGAGAGGCCCCAGTTAAGTTATGAAAAAGCAAGGAGCAGAAAAACAGACTTGAATTAGAGAATGGGCTGCAGGGAGCAGACTTTAAGTGATGAGGACTCAAGCGCAGCCTGAAGACCCAAGAAGGCAGCCAAACGTTGGTGACTCTGTGCTTGGGGAAAAGGTACCCCTCTGGAGTGATGGTGTTCTGCTTGGTCTGGCAGAATATCTGGAATTGTGTTTGTAAATTGATGTTTGAGTTTACTCGGAAATCCAGAGGAACATAGTCTCGAAACGCGAGATTAAAACCCTGCAAGGTTGGTCATCATTCAAACCATCTGAGTTGGAGCCAGTGTTGGAGAGAATTCCAAGGCAAGATCTTTGAAGGTGAATATTGGAATCTCTCGTGAGAAAGACAACGTTTCAATGAGATTAGTTGATTCACAATGTGACTAACATCTGGCAAAGTTGTTGAGAAAGCCCTGGAATCCATTTTTGCTTGCATCTGGCATTTAGTTTGTAGTGTGGTCGACCACATTTTGGCTGTTAATTCACATGTACCTCATACTTTCCCTGAATCTAAGAGTATAAGATAGATATTGTAAATTGCTTCATCTTTCTGAACTTGTATAGTAAAGTTTATTTTGTTTGTTCAAAACATGTGAAATCTTGTGGCTTTATTCACCTAATAAGCATCTAGAATCTCAAACTGTGTCAACTTTAAATAAATATTGGTCCCTAGCTGATTGTCTCACCACGACCCGAGGTCTGGCCAAGGATCATAAGGGTGTCTGTGGAATAAGGGCAACAAAGACTCCAGGAAGGTAACAAAAGATCCCAAAAGAGTGGCACTGAAAGACCCCACGAGGACAATGAAAGACTCCAGAAGGAGGACACCAAAAGACTCTCGGAGGACAGTAGAAGACCCCGAAAGGAGGATAATGACAAAAGGCCCAAAATGAGGGAGATGCTAAATGACTAAATGAAGAGCTGAAAGCAAGCAAAACTCAGTTGTGTCCCATCTTTTTGTAATATGATGAGAAGTTCCTTGTAGGTTTTAGCAATAAACTACAAGCAAACAATAAAGCTGTAATCAGTCAAAGTAGGACAAGCCACAGAATAAGAAGTAAGAGTGAAGAAAAAGATAGTTGGATAAACTTCAATAAGAACCACAGTAAATTGAAAATGAGGTAAAAGTTTGTGACTTGTAATCTAAATGAGAAGCAGCCCAGCTATATCAAAGCTAAAAAGAGAACTAAACGATGGAAAAGGTGGAAGTAGCTAGGTAACCTATTAGGGCCAGTAAGAAACAGTACAACATTCACCAGCAAGCGCTGGAACTGGAATTAGAGCATGAAGATGTGAATAAACAGTAAAAAAAGTTGAGAGAAATAGCACAAGTGGAACTCAGCAACAGAGGCCATAGCATGGAACTCGAGATGAAGCAAGGAAATCCCATGTAATGGATACTATCAGTTTTGTGATCAGTGAGAGAACTGCTAGTCTCAGAGTGAAACGCATCAAAGATTTAATCCATGGCGTTCATGTACGACACCTTGTGTCATCTGCTGCAAGAGTCACTGTACTGTTGAAGCAGACATTAGAGCAGTGCTACCATTCACCAGAACCATTACTGGGAATCCTTTGGAGATCCAATTGAATGATCGAACTACCAGTTGTGTGGAAAATACAAATGAGCTGTAGAAACTGACCGGTGTTTGAGGATGCTAAGGAGCACTTAACAATGGACAAGCCCAAAAAGAGAACATGACAGTTGGAACAAGATAGCAATTCAGGAGAGTTGTCTAATAAATATAACAATAAAAAGGAAATAATGTTGAACGTAGTAGAGTTTATTGCAATGACAACAAAAGGAACCTGTCAGTTCACTGAAAACATGCAAAGCATGAGAAGGGAGAGATCATTACCAAATGTTGGAAGAAGGGAATGATGGATTCACCTAGGAAGAAACTCAGAAACAGAAAAACCGAATGGGTTGCAAAAACGGATGGAATAAAGAACAATTCAGGTCTAAGCAGAAGATTGGTTGATACGGAACACGAAAGGAAGAGTTTGGTAAATTAAACCACTCAGCTGTGGAAGTTGTGCTGGAGAGAACTAGACAAAGCTGTAATTCAGGTAGAGAAGGAACCTGAGATGACATGCCAGCACAACATTGCTGAATTTATCACACTAACGGAAATACACAAGAATTAACATGATAAAATGGCTGCTGGATGCCAAATAGAAATGCTAGAAAGAGAAGGAACTTTATCACATGACCAAAGTACCAGAATTTGAATACCACAAACATTTCCTTCACAAGTAACAGACCAAGATTGTGAATGAGACTGTGTTACATTGCAATGACGGTACCGGCAGGGATTGTAGAGTCAGGTATTTGACAGAGAAAAGGATCAATGGAGGATTGGAAAGTGACATCATTCGCAGAGTAAAGTATGTAGTTCTTGGTCAGCGCAGTCCAGGACAGAACTAGGAAAGTAGCAAGCCTGTAAGGAAGATTGCCATGCAAGACTATATTTGGAACTGTGCATAATTGAAGCTTTTAAAATAAGTGTTAGTTTTAATGCAAGCCTCAAGATCCCTCCATCGAACAATCACTAATTTGATTTACAAATATCTAACATGTATGTAATGTTTACATGGAATGTGATTTTGAAGATTGTATAAGAAAGTTAAAGGGGAGGGGATTTTATGTCTGTGGTGTCTGTCTCTTTAAGACAGTAAGAAGTCTCACAACACCAGGTTAAAGTCCAACAGGTTTATTTGGTAGCAAATACCATAAGCTTTCGGAGCACAGCTCCTTCGTCAGATGGAGTGGATATCTGTTCTCAAAGAGTGCAAACAGACACAGAAATCAAGTTACACAATACTGATTAGAATGCAAATCTCTACAGCCAGCCAGGTCTTAAATGTACAGACAATGTGGGTGGAGGGAGCATTCAACACAGGTTAAAGAGATGTGTATTGTCTCCAGACAGAACAGCTAGTGAAATTCTGCAAGTCCAGGAGGCTCTCCACATCTTTAAGACAGTGCAGCAGTAGTGGGTCACCTGACCTGAGAAACCAATGAGAATCGGGCGGCACGGTAGCACAGTGGTTAGCACTGCTGCTTCACAGCTCCAGGGAGCTGGGTTCGATTCCCGGCTTGGGTCACTGTCTGTGTGGAGTTTGCACATTCCCCTCGTGTCTGCGTGGGTTTCCTCCGGGTGCTCCGGTTTCCTCCCACAGTCCAAAGATGTGCGGGTTAGGTTGATTGGCCATGCTAAATTGCCCCTTAGTGTCCCGGGATGCGTAGGTTAGAGGGATTAGCGGGTATATGGGCATAGGGCCTGGGTGGGATTGTGGTCGGTGCAGACTCGATGGGCCGAGTGGCCTCTTTCTGCACTGTAGGGTTTCTATGATTTCTATGAGAGTGAGTGATGACCCCATAGGGTGACTTTGATGTGCATTTGTGGTGCCAAGGCATACAAGGCTATGGGCGGAGTGTTGGAAAATGGGATTAGACGAGTTAGGTGGTTGTTTTTGACTGGCGCAGATGTGATGGGCCAAAGGGCCTTTCTGAGCTGAAGACATCTATGAGGATGAAGTCTTCTCTCAGGCAGAATCATCTAACAGCCACGTGGTTAACATCATAAAGACTGGAGCACAACTCCAGGCAGCCTAGTGTTGCAACACCTGTACCTAATTTCTCATCAATAAATACCTTTTGGTCCTAACAAAGTCTGAAGTCTCTTGATGATGCCAGAATGCCACAACATTTCAGAGCGGAGTGCGCATTTTGCCACAGCCACCTTGTGTGTTTAAAGGGACTTTGTGTTACTGAGACCACTGCAGCTTAAGATATACTTTATAATATGTGTTAACCTTAAAATATTTATGTATTTGTGAAGCTAAGGAGGGAGTAAACAAGTATTGTAGCATAATCCAACTTTTTGTGTTTAATAATTTTTTTCTTGTTGTTAAAACTAATTAGCGCTCCTGCTAATTTTTTGGCACAGCGGGCCAGGGGAATCTCACGGTGGGCAATGCATGGGATTCGCGCGTGTGTTCTCACCATGATAGCATCTCCCAGCGCCAGATTTCTGTCGGCATCTGCTCCGCACCGGAAATCGGCAGGGAGGTGAGGTAAGTGTTTAAATGCTCATTTTAATCTAATTTAAATGCCCAGGACAGAAGTTCACTCCAGCGGGGTTTAGAGGAACCAGTGACCTGACCCCACTGGAGTGAAGAGTGGCAATCAAGGCCCCCCCAGAGTGTCAGATGACAGGGGGTGGTGCCTCCTGGGCATTGGCACCTGGGTAGTGTCAGCCTGGGCTCCTTGGCACTGCCCGGGGGCATAGTTCCAAAGCCCAGCAGGCACCTTGGCATTGCCCATCAGGCATGGGGCAGTGCCAAGGGGGTGGGGCATGTGGGGGTGGGGCCTAGCGGAGGAGCCTGATGGGGCAGAGCCTAGAAGCGATTGGTGGGGGTGAGTGGTCCCATTACCACTCTGCATAGGGATCGGTGGGGAAAGTGGGGAAGCTAGCAGTCGGGGTGGGCTGGGGGGAGCATGGGGAGGGTTAGCCAGGGATGCGGTCAGCCTGCGGGGGGGGGGGGGGGGGGGGGGGGGCGGTGGCACTGCGGGGGGTTGGGGCGTGGAGCCAGGACTACAGGAGGGGCAGGTTACTGTTGGGGAGGGATGATCAGAGGGGGGCTGGAGATCCGGGCAGGCCAGGAAGGGGGAAGTTCAGGGTTGGGCCCGGGAATGGTCGGGGGGCCAGCCGGCGTGGAGAGCTGGCATTGCAGGGGTCGCAGGGCTGGCCAGTGGTCGGGCTGGCCAGCAATCGGGAGGCCATCAGTGCAGAGCCACTGTGCTTGCGCCAATCTCGGCACTGACAGATCAGTGGCCTGCTCAGCGTGCTCTCCATTGGGAATAGGCCCTGCCCCCTGAAATTTTATGATATTCACGGTGGTGGCCTCTGCAGTGCACAGAGTGTGGGAGATTCTTCTCTGAACTCCCATTGGAAATAAATGTGAATTTGGGGCGGCACGGTGACACTTCTGCCTCACAACGCCAGGGACGCAGGTTCAATTCTGGCCTCGGGTCACTGCCTGTGTGGAGTTTTCACATTCTCCCCGTGTCTGCGTGGGTTTCTTCCGGGTGCTCCGGTTTTCTCCCACAGTCCAAAGGTGTGCGGGTTAGGTTGATTGGCCATGCTAAATTGACCCGAGTGTCAGGGGATTAGTAGGGTAAATATGTGGGGTTACAGAAATAGGGCCGAGGTGGGACTGTGGTCGGTGTAGACTCGATGGGTTGAATGGCCTACTTCTGCACTGTAGGGATTCTATGATTCTATTCTATGAATTACTCCAGTTTTCACGCACATTTGACACTTAGAATATTTTGGGGACAATTTTGCCCGTGGTCTTTTGAGCCAGGGTTCCATCCTGGGATCATAACAAAATGTTTTTACCATGCTTCTGGAAGATATATAGTCACTCCCAGCTCGTTAGCAGAGATTCACTTCCTCCCACCATGCCAGGTCAAAGCTTTCAGTGTTCTTCAACAATTGTTTCACTTTGCCTGAGTTTTCCCGGATTTGATTATCACAAGGAAGGTTCAATTCCACGATTCCCCATTCCTTAAATCTTCAAGAGCCCCATTTGTTCTGTTTCCTTTCTTTTGAACAGAAAGCAAACTCATTTAAGCATCCTGCTTGGTTGTTAGCAGAAAGTAGCTCCCCCTGCTTTTTCACCGCAATTGCTTCTTTGTTCCTCCAGCTCAGCTGCAGCTGTCCTTTTCTCTGTAAGATACTGTGAAATGTGGTGTGTGCGATCCTACAGCCCACACACGCCACACTCCCACTGCATCAAAGATGGAAATTTTGGCGACAAGCCAAATCTCCGTTCTGTGGTAAACCACTGTTAGCTTATTACCTGTATATGTGACATGTCTGGACACATCCCTGCCAGCCCTACCCGAGACTCCTCTCCCCCCTGGTCCAGATATAAAGGCGACTGCTCCCCACCCCCCCCTGCCTCAGTCTGGACCAGTTCATCGGCATGGATGTGCTCCAAGTCTTTTGCTAATAAAAGCCTATTTGTTCTTGCATACAAACTAGTCTTTGCTCGATTGATAGTGCATCACGTTCATTGCAGCGGGATGGGAAAATCCTGCTGGCGTGAACAGTTGGAAAATTCCAGCCTTTAAAACTGCCACCCTACCTTAATGAATTTCCATTTGATTTTATCTCCCTATGGTAAGCAGATGCGTGGACATTTGTCTGAACGGAGGTGTTTATCAGGAATTCACCCTTCTCTCCTTTTCAGAACATTCTGTCTTAAATTAAGTTAAAGAGGACATTTTAAAACATAATTGGCTTGTGATGTTCAGCATTCGTGACAGCAGACAGAGGTAAGATGGCTGCCCCAAGGCAGAATACTTACCTAGATATTAATCTCAAAGAAACTGATAACAAACCTGAGCTGAATAATGATGCGTGGGTGGCTAAACTAGGTTACCTCACAGACACATTCAGTAAAATGAATAAGCTGAAGAAAACTGTGCAAGGTGGGAGAGCTTATTTTTTGCCCAATGTGAAAGAATTGACACATTCAAAAGAAAACAGCAACTCTGGAAAATTCTTACCTCTGGGGAGTATGGATATGTTTGCACTCTCACATTCTTTCATTCGAGAAGAAAACATTGACTTTGATGTAATTAAACCGCAGGTGGTAGTGTTTCTTAATGGTCTGTACAACAAATTTAATAATTACCTTCCAGAATTCAAGAGGAAACAATCTGTTACACACCTGTTGGCTATAACTCCTTCAGTGAGAATATTGAAGCTAAACTGCCACCTCTGCCCCATCAAAGCTATTAAAAGTCCCCAGTGACACTTCACTAAGCGGCTCCCTCAGAAGCAAGTTAGTGAAATGCCATTGGAGATATTTTGGTGATCAAGCTCGAATGAATTAAGCGTTGTTTCTTATGCAGTGGTGAAAACGTTGGTCAGATTTAGTAAAATCCACTCATGCAAAGCTGGATTTTCAGAGTGACACCAATGAAATATTGGAACAGGCTGAAAATGTAACAATGAGATGAATGTGTGCTTGTCTGCGATGACTCCACATCATGACAGAATTGCTGTTTGGCACCAGCTCCAGGTTTCACATGAAGTAAAGCAAGAATAATATTAAATATGTGTTCTTAATTGTATATCATGAGAAAATACTTGTGTTACAGGGAATCCCCAGAAATTTTATAACACATGAGGGGAGTCGTGGAAGCCAAATAATTATGATCTCCTGCACTGAACAACATATAGTGTACAGTGCACATAAGTATAAAATTGTGCTGTAACTGAGAGAAAGTACAATAAAAGAAAACCTAACTATTCATCTATGTTTCATATAAATTAGATTGAGCAGAGAAGCATAACAGATGACTGAGGATTCATGGCAAGAGACAGGAACCAGACTCAAATTACTGGTTCTGAGTGTGAAGACAAGTTCAACAGTGTTGTGAAATGAGAGGAATTGAAGCGATTGTTAAAGTGTGACGAGAAGGTTTATGAATGTAAAGGTAATAGTTTGCAAGGTAAAGGTAATAGTTTTGTGAGGCGTTGATGTAATTAGTGTCTAAGGCTGTGGTGCATCATGTCTTGGCATTGTCATGTGACTGCACCTTTAAGAAAGGTTTTTTTAAAATCATGCAGCTTACAGCTTCAGTGATGTCGGGGGCAATTCTCCCAAAAGTGTTGAATTGGTGGGAAACCTGTTCTAAATCCCAACTGTTTTGTCAGTTCAGCTTCTCACCCGAATCTCCGCACTCTGTGCACTGCAGAGGGCCCAGTCGTGAATATTATTAAAAGCTCGAGGGGCAGGGCCAAAGAGCCTGAAATCGGCAGGATGAGCGGGAACCCGCACGTGCGCACATCGCTAGGAGATCGCTGAAAAGACCTCCGAGATCCAGATCACTGCCATCCAAACACCACACACGTCGCTGGCCTCATCGCTGGCCCCCACAACCGCTTCACACACATCGCTGGCCCCCACAACCCCCCCACACATATTGTTGGCCTCATCGCTGTCCCCACAACCACCCCCCCACACATTGCTGGCCTCATCGCTGCACCCACAATGCCCCCCCCCATAGACATTGCTGCCCCCCACAACCTCCCCACACACATCACTGGCCTCATTGCTGGCCCCCACAACCCCCCCACAGAGACATAGCTGACCTCATCGCTGGCCCCCACAACCCCCCCACACACATCGCTGGTCGCACCCCCCCCCCCCCCCCCCCCCGCCCCCGACACACATCGCTGGTCTTATCACTGCCCCCCCACCCCCCATCTCCCCCCACACACAGACACGGCTGACCACTCACCTCATGCCCCCATGGATCCGGAAAATGCGGGAACGCAATCCCTCCATCCCTTGAACATACTGTCCTCACTGCTGCCCTGCAGAGAACTAGTGTTGTGCTGACATGCACAACCCCAGCTTGTGATCATTCCCTCTCTTGAATGGGAACCTTGAGTATTGCACCCCCCCTGGACACAGCAGCCTATTGAATGGCAGCCAATCAGTACGCCAAGGGATGCCTGGCACTTAACTGAATGCAGCCTTCAAAATTTCTCACAAGTATTTGTTGCCAACGGGCCCCTTGACTGGCCGCACTCACTGCACCTGCACTCCCCTAATAAGCCAGAGCAGTATATAAGCTGCAGGAATGGGCACACAGCCAGTCACGCCACAAAGATGTCTGCACGGAAATCGGCTCCCAGATTTTCAGAGGCAGACCATGGGCACCTGCTAGATGCCGTGGAGGAGAGGCGTGATCGTCTGTCCCCTGGCCAGGGCCCTAACCCAAGGGGTGCATTTGCCATGGCATTGTGGGAGGAGTTGGCAGAAGTGGTGAATGTCAGGAGCCTGACACCGTGCTCTGGCCGGCAGTGCCGCAAAAAAATGTACGACCTTCTGTGAGCAGCAAGGGTGAGTGAGCATCCCTCTTGGAACCCCGCACATGCTTGGCACGGATCTCCAACCCTGCTTAGACACCTGAAGGGCATGCAACAAGTGACCCTTCCCCCAGGAACAGAATCTAACCCCTTCCCCTCACCCCTCAATGAGCACCCTTCAGTGGTGATCGCTTTCCCCGAAACTGCCAGCACAACTCCCGAGACACAGGCACGCATTGCACACCATGCACTGCAATGTTAATGCTTGCTATCCATCTTATATTCCCACAGGGAAAGAAAATCCACAACGCGCGGGAAATGACACAGACTGGTGGTGGTGTGACTGACCTGTGGCAGCTGACCAGCATGGAGGAGCGTGCCATGGAGCTGGCAGGGGGCAATGGGCCATATCGAATGTTCACCAACAGCCAGGGTGGCGTACAGCATGCAAGTGAGCAGAAGCACACCCTCAATCTAGGTCCTCCTTTAAGTGAGTGCGATGCTGCATGGAATGTTTTGCCTCCCTCCTCCTAATGTGTGTTATTTTTTCCAGCTCTGGACCCAGAGGAACCCGGCCCTTCGGCTGTTGCCGCCGCTCCTGCTGCTCTGGAGCAAACTACCCACAACTCCCTGGATGACACCTCGGAGGGAGGCACTGAGGAATCCTCCAAGGGCAGCAACACTAAAGCTTCACCGGCATGTACCACACAACCCACCAACACAGAGACGATCACCATGGTGGGTACCTTTAGTGTTGAGGCTTCTGGGTCATGATCTGGTGAGCACATCACAGCCACTGATGCACATCGGGTGGAGACGGGCACACCCGAAGGCTCGGGCACACGGAGATCTGCTGGAGGCCAGGATTCAGCTGTCCCCAAGCCAGCTGCTGGGCCTCTGGGTTTGTTCCTCCCAAGGCTGATGGAGATGCATCAGGAAACCCAGGGAGTTGTGGAAGGGCTGTCAACAACCATGCTGCGACTGCAAGGCTGTTTAGGGGAGTCAAACAGAGTGCTGTTGCAGGAGGCGGTGCTGACACAGTGTGAGACCCAGGCCAACACTGCAAGAGTGGCGACCGCAGTGGAAAGTCTGGCTCAGGGGTCTGTCCTCATGGGTGACAGGGTCCAGGCCATCCTGGAGACATTACGGGCCACGGGCGAGTGTGTTTCCGGTATCCAGGAGACACAGCGTTCGATGGCCATGGGTGTCGGGGGCATGTGGGAGACACTGCTGGCCATGGCTGGGACTCTCGCTGGCATTCTGGAGACACAGCAGGCCATGGCTGTGAGCTCCACAACTTAGCCCAGGCTCAGAGGGCTACTGCTGAGGGGCTCCAGAGCCTGGCTCACTCACAGAATGCTGGAGTGGAGGGGCTCCAGAGCTGGGCCCAGTCTCAGAGGGCCTGGGCTGAGGGATCACACATCATGGGGCAGACGCATCTCGGCCTCCAGGACTGGCAGAGCCAGGTGACGCCGGAGCTTCTGGAGCTCAGTCCAGCTACTCTGGAGTCCCATGGAGTGCCCCCGGGGCCTCTGGGCATCCCAAGGGAGGAGGAAGGGCTTGAGCCCATGCCGGGGTCTTCCACCCAGGAAATCCCGGATGTCCAGAGACCTTCCGATTCCCTCTTCCTCACACCGGGGCATGTCAGGGCCAGCGAGATGAACAGAGTGGCACCGAAACAGTGCCATCCACAAGTCAGCCAGGGCCCTCCAGATCCCGGCCACCCAGGGGATGTCCGCCAAGGGCATCACAGGCAATGGGGCGTGCATCACAGCTGGACAGCTCCACCTCTGATATGCATCCTGGGGTAGCACCGAGAAGAAGCAGCAGACAGCACAAAGTTAGAAAGTTGTAGTTCACTAGAGGGCACGGGTGAAGGTCAGCATTAGTCAGAGTTTGGTAATCATTTATGTTAAGAGCACAATAAGCTGTTAATTGCAAATCAAGCTGTGACTAATGTGTCTCTGATTCCCTTCCCCCACCCCCACAGCTCAGTATTCCCAACTCCCAAACATAGAGGTGCTGTTCTGTTGTGCCTTGCGAGACTCAGTCACATGTTACAGGGTGCCTAACCTACCTTTCCCAACATCCACCAGATCTTTGGTGCAAGTGCCCCCCCTCCCTCCCCTCCGCACTTGGCCAAAAAACATGTGTCCCCAACCCTTACAGCTACGTGGGCCAGGGTAGCAGCGTGCATTCGGAGTACAGGTAGGAGTCAGACTTGAGTTGCACCAGGGGCAGGATCCCAGCGCAACAGCGAGCCTTCATCATCCTCCAGCCTTCAACCAAGACTCGCAGCCATTGCCAGCCCAGGCACATTAATAGAGTCGGATATTTCTGGGGATAGGATGGTGGGATGAGAGGAGCAGGGGAAGGGTGATGTTGTGGTTTAAGGGCGCAGGTTGATTTAGAGGGGGAATAGCTACCGCACTTGCTCCTGGGATGTGGTGGATGTGTGTTGGTTCCACCCCCCTCACTGCACAGCACCAGCTAGGTGAAGCGGGCTGCAATCAAAGCGTCCCTCGCTGCCCTTCCTTGCCAGACACCTGCCATCGCCACCCGCTGTCTTTCCTCCGGCTCTTCATATGGTGGGGCGCCCACCTCCCTCCCCTCACTGCTGCTCCTCCTCCTCCTCCTGCTGGTCTCCCCGCTGCTGGGCGATGTTATGAAGAGCGCACAGGGTCATACTGGAGAGGCCCCTCCAGAGCGGTCCAAGCAGCAGAACTGCATCTTCAGCAGGCTGATGTACCATTCAACGATGGACGGGGTGGCGGGTCTCTGCCTCGGTCTGGGGCCTCCGCATAGGTGTCATCAGCCATGACCTTAGCAGTAACCCTTGTCACCCAGTAGCCATCCCGGGAGCCTGGGCGAGTCTTCAAAGAGCCCAGGGTTGTCCGACTGCCGGATCACAAAGCTGTCATGGACATTCCCTGAGTGATCTTGAGCCGATGGTCGCAGACAATTTGGACGTTCAGGGAGTGGAACCCCTTCCGGTTCAAAAATTACTGCGGCCCTGCATGGGGGCCCGCAAAGCGATGTGTGTGCCATCCACTGCACCCTGCACATTCGGGATCCCAGGCCTCCTGCTGTGCATGGCCCACATGGATATTAATGAACTGCCCTGCCTGGGCATCAGGCCACTGGGAGCCTGGAATGACCTGGAGGCATAGAAATTGAGAGCTGCCGTCACCTTCAAGTCCACAGGGAGCGGGTGGCCGCCCCTCCCCCGAGGTGCCAGGTGTGAGAGCACCTCACAAATATGACACACCGTGGTCTCGGACAAGCGCAGCCGGCGACAGCACATCTCCTCTGAGAGGGCCTCGAAGGAATTGATGGGCCTGTACCTCCTTGACCTCGGCACCCTCCACCTTCTGTGCACCCTCTCGGGAGGCAGCTCACCACCTCCTGGCCCTCAACGGCAGCTGCCCTGCCCTCCTTCCTGAGGGTCTGGTGGTAGCTGCTTTTGTGGTGGTCTCTCCACGCCCGCCACCTCCTGAGCCGCCTCCTCCTCCTCCTCCGCCCCTGCTGCCACCAACATGGCCAGCTCCAGATTGAGCAAACCGAGATCCATCTGCACAGTGGGGTTTGGAAAGGGCATAGAATGATGGATTATTATCATTGGCTGCATAGACCCAGCGCCAGCCCAATCCCTCACTTGGGCCAGTATCCCCACTTGTCGGAGCTGGCAACCCCACACAATCCATGCGTGGCCCGATTAGGGTTGTGTGAGATTCCCATCATGACGAATGCTGGCACAGATTATGCCAGTCGGTGTGCAGACGTGGGCAATGCGCACCCTTGAGCCATTGCTATGTGTCCAACTGCAGCATCTGCTACAGGCATGTGTTGCTGGTCCATGTCACAGGGCGGGGACAGACTGCAAATCAGCACCAGATGTGCGCCCAGTGACAGCAGATTCCATGCAGTCCATGTCTGAATCTTTACACCCCAGCCTGGAGCAGCAGCTGCTTCATCTGGTTAGGTCTCAGTCAGCACATGGTACACTCCTCCCCCACCCCGGAACACCAGCACTTAGTAGAGTCTCTGAACACACCCTGCAGAAAGACAATGCCACTGCAAAGTGCTGTGGATGGGGAAGGGGAAGCGGGAGCCCACGAGGCTGCTTCCCACAGTGCGCTTCAACGCTGCTTGGAGAGGAGGTGGGGGGAGCGGGAGCACTCGACGCTGCCTCTCACAGTGCGCTTCAGCACTGCTTGGAAGGGGGGAAGCGGGAACACTCGTCGCTGTCTCTCACAATGCACTTCAGCGTTGCTTGGAGGGGGTTGCAGGGAGCAGGAGTCCCTGACAAAACCTCACCCAGGGAGCTGTGAGGAAATGGAGTCAACCCCCCCCCCAACCCCCAACAGATGTCATTCGTCAATGGGCCAAAACCTGAAGGCAGCAGGAGGAAGGCCACCAGGCATCTCCAGGGCCTACTTGCAACATCCCCCCGCACACTGCTAGCAACACTTACCTCGTCACGCCAGTTCAAGGTTGCCACGCCAGGTTGCGACTTTTAAATACCTATTCTGATTCGCGCCAAAATTATATCATGCCAAAGAGGTGGGAGACGCAGACGTGGGCGGAGATTGCCATATGGATTCCGATAATGGCATGCAAAGGTATGTAAACTCATGCTAAACAACGGCCCACTGATTTTCAGCAGGTTCCCTGTGGCACCATTTTTCTCTGGCTGGGAGATGCACGCGGGTCGTAGACACTGTCGGGGAACCCGCGAAATGGACGACACACGCATCTCCTGGCCCGACCCGACAGAAAAGTTACGGGTAGCAATGGGAGAATCGCGGCCATCATTGGGGGTGGAGCTAAGCTGTGGCAGTCAGATGATAGGAGTTTTTTCCTTTGGGCTTTCAATTTTGTTTTGGGGGTGTGTCGTTGAAAGCAGTTTAGCAGCAAGCTAAGAAGCAGTCTCTTTCTCTCTCTGTTCTTCTCTTGAAGAAGCTGTGTTTTGGGAAACATATTCGACTTCAGCCTCATCTGAGTTTTTTCAAAAGGGATTTTCAGCATTCAACACAGGACGCTGGATACCTGTAATAAGTGAGCATTAACCTATGCTGTATTGTGTTTTTTGGAGGGTTTTGTGTATTGGATGTTGGCTTTGGTTGGAACACATTTGATATATTCCTTAAGAGTTATACATTAATGTGGTTGCTGTGTTTCTTGTTTGTCATTGTTAAAAGTTCTTGCTAATTGTCTTACTATACATGTCAACAATGTTCTTAATTAAACTTTGTTTTTGATAAAAGCTCCTCGTGGGTCAGTTGAAACACACCTGGAGTGAAACCTTTCATGCTCATCCTAGCCAAATTCAACGTAAAATGTTATAGGTCAGACGAGTTTCGTAGAACACCTTGAAGTATCCAATCTGACTCTTAACAGTGTTATTTGTGGTGCTGGACTGCAGGGGGGGGAATATCTTAGGGGAAACTTCTGATGGATACTGGATGCCTGAGAAGGAGGCACCTCTTTGTCCAGTCACCAGTCAACCAAGTTTCACCTGGTGGCCTAGAAATTTGTGCACCAGCTTCCCCTGCCATGGGGCAATCCCAGCAACAGCAAATGGAGGCCCACATGACGCCTCCCCTACTGCTGATGAAATCTCAGTAGGGGCAAGTGGGAGGAAGTAGGTGATGGACATCCTGCCACTGCCATGATGGCATCCACTTTTCAGCAATGCACCCCCCCCCCCCCCCCCCCCACCACCACCCCCCTCGCCCCAACGCCTGCCATCCTGTCCGCAGAGTGGGCCGTTAAATTTCATCGGGTGCCTTGGTAGGTACACTTTGCTCTGCAACCTGAGCATGACATGTTGGGGAGGCAGTGGGAGATGACATCTGTGCAGAGGCAGGAGAAAGAGATTTCTCTTTAGAAGGCCCCACCTAGAAAGGGCCTTCTAAGGGCACCAATCCTATGTTATGATGAGCCGAGCACAGTACCTGAGGAAACTTCAGTAATGAGGTGCCAACTCCTTCACACTGATCTGAAGCCTGAAATAAGGGCAAGAATGGCCCTCCCAGTGACTGCAAAGATTACCATCACTGTTACAGTCATACATTGTGATCCATTCAGGTGGGAGCAGGTGACACCAGCAAGCTGTTCACACTTCACTGTGCTGGGAAGCATCAGAGAGGTGACAGAGACACTCAAATGGAGAAGAGAAGACTTCATTTTCTTCCCCCCAATAAGGAAAGGCCACAACGAAATGGCATGTGGAATTACCAAGGGAGCAGAATTTCTGATGGTGTAGATTTTTTTATTCATTCGTGGGACATGGGCATCGCTGGCTGGCCAGCATTTATTGCCCATCCCTAGTTGCCCTTGAGAAGATGGTGGTGAGCTGCCTTCTTGAATCACTGCAGTCCATGTTCTGTGAGTTGACCCACAATGCCGTTAGGGAGGGAATTGCAGGATTTTGACCCAGCGGCTGTGAAGGAACGGCGATATATTTCCAAGTCAGGATGGTAGTGGCTTGGAGGGGAACTTACACGTGGTGGTGTTCCCATTTATTTGCTGCCTTTGTCCTTCTAGATGAAAGTGGTTGTGGGTTTGGAAGATGCTGTCTAAGGATCTTTGGTGAATTGCTGCAGTGCATCTTGTAGATAGTACACACTACTGCTACTGAGTGTTGGTGGTAGAAGGATTGAATGTTTGTAGATGTGGTGCCAATCAAGCGGGCTGCTTTGTCCTGGATGGTGTCAAGCTTCTTGAGTGTTGTTGGAGCTGCACCCATCCAGGCAAGTGGGGAGTATTGACAGTGGGGGATTCAGTGATGGTTACACTATTAAATGTCAAGGGGCGGTGGTTAGAGTGTCTCTTATTGTTGATGGTCATTGCCTGGCATTTGTGTGGAGCGAATGTTATTTGCCACTTGTCAACCCAAGCCTGGATATTGTCCAGATCTTGTTGTGTTTGAACATGGACTGCTTCAGTATCTGAGGAGTCGCAAATGGTGCTGAACATTGTGCAATCATCGGCGAACATCCCCACTTCTGACCTTGTGATGGAGGGAAGGTCATTGATGAAGCAGCTGAAGATTGTTGGGCCTAGGACACTACCCTGAGGGACTCCTGCTGAGATGACTGACCCTCCATGACCACAATCATCTTCCTATGTACCAGGTATGACTCCAACCAGCAGAGAGTTTGCCCCTTCATGACTACTTACAACAAACTACCACACAAAGTCAGAGGATCATTTGAAAGCCAAAGAATCACCTGCAACACTATGGCGCAAACAATCAGTCTCCAGAAGGGATCTCTGCAGTACATACCCAGGAGGGCCTCCATGGTAATGGTGTGTGTGGCCTACATGAACTAACTTACCTCCTGGGGATCTGGAAGTCACAATGGGAAGTGGAGGAGGAGGATGAAGAGGAAAGAAGGAACTACATTCATCACATGGAGCAACAGGAATTACATTGTGAGGCTCAGTTTCAGTTGAAATTAAGTTCCCTACTCCCAACATGGACCCAATATTTCTAATAGTACCTCCATTTCAGATTCTCCAGCACACAATCCTCTTCACCAATCAATCATAGAATCATAAAATCTCCTGTGCAGAAGGAGGCCATTCAGCCCATCGAGCCCACACTTTCAACAATCTCACCTAGGCCCTATCCCTGTAACCCCAAGTATTTACCCTCCTAATCCCTAATCATGGCCAGTCAACCTAACCCGAGCATCTTTGGACTGCAGGAGGAAACTGGAGCACCCGGAGGAAACCCAGACACGGGGAGAATGTGCAAACTCCACAAAGATAGTGACCCTGTGTCCCTGGCACTGTGAGACAGCAGTGCTAACCACTGTGCCACCATGCCGCCCCAGTTCATTCAATACCAAGAGTGCCACACTCAAGGCACTGATTACCCTCACAATGTGCTCGTATTCCATTTAGAGGCTCTGTCTTGTGGGCTTCCTGCTCCCTGTAAAAATTATTGGCATCTTTCTCACCTCTATCTCTCTACATAGTACCGTCAGCATGGGGTCACTAAAGCATAAGCACCCTTCTTCCCCTGGTGTTCTTCTCTTCACTGACAAAAAGCAATCACCAACAACCAGCATTGCATTGCTGCAAATTTCCTTTTATAGGAACTGCGCCTTTAAAAACGCAAGACTGCCTGGAGCATGTCATTTCTTCACTGTGCTACTTGGCCCCCGCAGTGTGCACAGAGAATGGCAGCAGCATAATGGAATCTGGCAGCGCATGGAACCTGCTTTCAGCCACTCTACTAAGGAAGAATTTTGTGTTCTATCCATCTGATTTCCAACAGGTATGAACATAGAACATAGAACATAGAACATAGAACATTACAGCGCAGAACAGGCCCTTCGGCCCACGATGTTGCACCGACCAGTTAAAAAAAAAAACTGTGACCCTCCAACCTAAACCAATTTCTTTTCGTCCATGAACCTATCTACGGATCTCTTAAACGCCCCCAAACTAGGCGCATTTACTACTGATGCTGGCAGGGCATTCCAATCCCTCACCACCCTCTGGGTAAAGAACCTACCCCTGACATCGGTTCTATAACTACCCCCCCTCAATTTAAAGCCATGCCCCCTCGTGCTGGATTTCTCCATCAGAGGAAAAAGGCTATCACTATCCACCCTATCTAAACCTCTAATCATCTTATATGTTTCAATAAGATCCCCTCTTAGCCGCCGCCTTTCCAGCGAAAACAATCCCAAATCCCTCAGCCTCTCCTCATAGGATCTCCCCTCCATACCAGGCAACATCCTGGTAAACCTCCTCTGCACCCTCTCCAAAGCCTCCACATCCTTCCTGTAATGTGGGGACCAGAACTGCACACAGTACTCCAAGTGCGGCCGCACCAGAGTTGTGTACAGTTGCAACATAACGCTACGACTCCTAAATTCAATCCCCCTACCAATAAACGCCAAGACACCATATGCCTTCTTAACAACCTTATCTACTTGATTCCCAACTTTCAGGGATCTATGCACACATACACCTAGATCCCTCTGCTCCTCCACACTATTCAAAGTCCTCCCGTTAGCCCTATACTCAACACAACTGTTATCCCTACCAAAGTGAATTACCTCACACTTCTCCGCATTAAACTCCATCCGCCACCTCTCGGCCCAACTTTGCAACCTGTCTAAGTCTTCCTGCAGACTACGACACCCTTCCTCACTTTCTACCACACCACCGACTTTGGTGTCATCAGCAAATTTGCTAATCCACCCAACTATACCCTCATCCAGATCATTAATAAATATTACAAACAGCAGTGGCCCCAAAACAGATCCCTGAGGTACACCACTTGTAACCGCACTCCATGATGAATATTTACTATCAACCACCACCCTCTGTTTCCTATCCGCTAGCCAATTCCTGATCCAATTTCCTAGATCACCCCCAATCCCATACATCTGCATTTTCTGCAGAAGCCTACCATGGTGAACCTTATCAAACGCCTTACTAAAATCCATATATACCACGTCCACTGCCTTGCCCCCATCCACCTCCTTGGTCACTTTCTCAAAAAACTCAATAAGGTTAGTAAGGCACGACCTACCTGCCACAAAACCATGCTGACTATCACCTATCAATTCATTACTCTCCAAATAACTATAAATCCTATCCCTTATAATTTTTTCCAACATCTTGCCGACAACAGAAGTGAGACTCACCGGTCTATAATTCCCGGGGAAGTCTCTGTTCCCCTTCTTAAACAATGGGACAACATTCGCTAACCTCCAATCTTCTGGTACTATACCAGAGGCCAACGACGACCTGAAGATCAGAGCCAGAGGCGCTGCAATCACTTCTCTTGCCTCCCAGAGAATCCTTGGATAAATCCCATCCGGACCAGGGGATTTATCTATTTTCAGACCCTCCAGAATATCCTGCACATCCTCCTTATCAACTGTAATACTGTCTATTCTACTCCCTTGCAACCCAGTGTCCTCCTCAGCTATATTCATGTCCCCTTGCGTGAACACCGAAGAGAAATATTGGTTCAATGGGCCAACTGTGATTTGCAGCCCCAGGTCAAAACATTCGGGTGAATGAATTCTGTGCCCATTCTGTTTTAGTGTTGTTGGTTGAAGGTTTAAATATTGGCCAGGACCAGGATAACTCCTTTGGTCTTTGGTCTTAGAACAAAGAACAAAGAACAATACCTTCAGCCCTCCAAGCCTGCGCCGCTCATGTGCCCAACTAGACCATTCCTTTGTATCCCTCTATTCCCAGTCTGTTCATGTGGCTATCTAGATAAGTCTTAAATGATCCCAGCATGTTCGCCTCAATCACCTTGCTTGGCAGTGCATTCCAGGCCCCCACCACCCTCTGTGTAAAATATGTCCCCCTGACATCTGTGTTGAAACTTGCCCCCCTCACCTTGAACCCGTGACCCCTTGTGTTCGTCACCTCCGACCTGGGAAAAAGCTTCCCACTGTTCACCCTATCTATGCCCTTCATAATTTTATACACCTCTATTAGGTCGCCCCTCGTCCTCCGTCTTTCCAGGGAGAACAACCCCAGTTTACCCAATCTCTCCTCATAGCTAAGACCCTCCATACCAGGCAACATCCTGGTAAACCTTTTCTGTACTCTCTCCAAAGCCTCCAGGTCCTTCTGGTAGTGTGGCGACCAGAACTGGACGCAGTATTCCAAACGTGGCCTAACCAACGTTCTCATAGAATCATAGAATCATAGAAACCCTACAGTGCAGAAGGAGGCCATTCGGCCCATCGAGTCTGCACCGACCACATTCCCACCCAGGCCCTACCCCCACATATTTACCCGCTAATCCCTCTAACCTATGCATCTCAGGACTCTAAGGGGCAATTTTTAACCTGGCCAATCAACCTAACCCGCACATCTTTGGACTGTGGGAGGAAACCGGAGCACCCGGAGGAAACCCACGCAGACACGAGGAGAACATGCAAACTCCACACAGACAGTGACCCGAGCCGGGAATAGAACCCGGGACCCTGGAGCTGTGAAGCAGCAGTGCTAACCACTGTGCTACCGTGCCGCCCTATACAGCTGCAACATCATATGCCAACTTTTATATTCTGTGCCCCGTCCAATAAAGGCAAGCATGCCATATGCCTTCTTGACCACCCTCTCCACCTGTGCTGCCAGGTCTTCTTTGAAATAGTGCCATGGGGCCTGTTACATAAATGTGAGTGGGTAGACGGAGCCTTTGTTTCACATTTCATCTGATGGACAGCCACTCTAAAGGCATAGTTCTTCCTCAGCAATGCAGTGGTGAGTCAGTCTAAGTTTTGCCCTTAAATCTCTTGAGTGGAAATTGAACTGACAACTTCTTAATTCGGATACAAGAGTGCAACCAACTGAGCCACAGCTGAAAATATAAGGTGTGTCACCAGTAAAGTTGTACCATGATTGATTGTGGAACTCCAATAGCTCAGTGAGTAAATGTACTGTGGTATATTACTGGGCCATAAAAGAACAAGAATACAAGAAAAATATATAAATGGGGAGAAAATTCAAGAACCAAAAAAACATGGAAGGAACTACATTCATCACATGGAGCAACAGGAATTACATTGTGAGGCTCAGTTTCTTTTGTTTCACCAGTAAATATTATTTCTGGGAGCTGATAAGATGCTCGTAACAATAACAAACTTCATCAATGAGGAAATGTATGGTCTGCAATAAAGATAGCATTATCTGAACAATAAAACCATACAACCTACTGTGTATGCATTCATATCAATCAGCGTTGAGGCAATATTTGCACATAGATTTCTTAAACATGGATTTAAAAAGTTACAGTTCTGAAGACCTTATTCTATTAAACGTTATCTTTAATAGTTAAACATTTTTTCAGTGGAACAATGTTTATTTCATGCTGTTCCTTTAAATGTTTTAAAATGATAGGGTGGAATTGTGTATAAATTGGCCATTCGCAAAGTGTGAGTGATCTCTTTGACAAATGGATGAACATATGTAACTTTAATCTTACTCTTCTAAAATGCACACAATTAGAGGGAAGGAAATCTTGGGGTGATTTTGCTCCTTTGTCAATTACAAAAGTCATAACAAACCAACCAACTTAAATGAAGAAGCCCCCTGCAGTAATATTGTGCTAAACAGAGTGGGAGAAAGTCATGCTGTCAAAAACTGTGGCCAATTTCATTAACCAGCAGCTCTAGCAGTCTCAGCAGCACCTGAACTCAGTAGTCGGTACTACTGGGATGCAAACCGGCCCACAAAGAAAAGATCAATGGATCCCTGAGGACCCTGACTCCAAGACTTTTGGGCAGAGAGGGATTGGGCACTCTTGGGAGAGGGTGAGGAAGGTGGGGAGGCACAAAAAAGGATGACCCGCTGACACATTGGTTCACTCTGCTGCTTCACAGCACCAGGGACCCAGGTTCAATTCCTGCCTTGGGTGACTGTTTGTGTGGAGATTGCACATTCTCCCTGTGTCTGCGTGGGTTTGCTACAGTTGCTCCGGTTTCCTCCCACAGTCCAAACATTTGCAGGTTCAGTGGATTGGCCATGCGTAATTGCTCCTTAATGTCCAAACACGTGTAGGTTAGGTAGTTTAGCCATGGTAAATGTGTGGGGTTACGAGATGGGGGAGGAGAGTTAAATCCCTGCCTTGAGTGTAATATATGTATATAACGTAAGATGTGGCTTGGGGTGTGTGCTGCCCCTTTAAGAGTGCTGGACTTTGTAGGATGGTGCTGGAAAGGAACCAAAGTGTGACAACCCCACGAGGAACAGGTAGGACTGTTCTGACCGCTGTTGCTTTGTTTGAACAGTCTGTTCGGGGGGGGAAGGTAGTACTTGCTGGGGAGCCGGCCGAAAACATCACGGAAGCAAGTGCCAAGGGGACTCAGGCAGTGGGTGGCTGCTGGAGACGGCAGGAGGAGGCTTCGGATCTAGACTCATTTAGGTCTTCGAAGTAGTGGCCTTTGCAGGAAGCGGGTGCCGAGGGGACTCGGGCTGCAGGCAGCTGCCAGCGCAGCAGGAGGAGGCTTTGGGCCTGGTCTCATTTGCCCGGAAAAATTCCCACAGTGGAAAAACAAAATGGCAGCCAGATTTGTTGCTGTAGGCCTCTTCGACAAGCAGGCAGCAAGCTTCAGTGCTTATCTGACGGCCAATAACATGGGCAATGACCTGGTTGTACCCCCTGTTTTCTTAAGTGCCATGGGGAGCAAGACCTTCACTTTTTTAAGAAGTTTGGTACAACAAGACCCCAAGACCAGAAAATGTGTCCCAATTGAGGTCATCTTTGGGACTTATTAATTACTTCAGCAAGTTCATTCTGAATTTGGTGACAGTGTTGAAACCGATGCATCGGTTGCTGGGAAAAGGGCAGTATAAAAGTGGACCAAAGAATGTGAGGAGACTTACCTGGCGGTAAAGCAGGTTTTGAATTGATCAGAAGTGATAGTTCACTTCAAACCAAAGTTTCAGCTGCAGCTGACATGCGACGCCTCGCCCTATGGGGTTGGGACTGTTCTGTCCCATATTATGCCAAAGGCTGAGGAAAAATATGCTCAGGTGGAAAACAAAGGCTTGGGCATCATCTTTAGCGTCCAGAAGTTTTATCACTTCCTTTATGGCAGGCATTTTGTACATCTGACAGACCATAGACCATTGACATCCATCTTAGCACTGTACACTGGGATACTGTCCATGGCGGCAGCTCAATTGCAAAGGTGAGCGTTGGTCTTGTCAGCCTGCTCATACGAAATGCTGTACCGCCAGTCCGCGAAACATAGCAATGCGGATGCTCTGTCAAAGCTGCCTTTGCCTGGAGATTCTCCCGGTTGGAATCTGAAGATAATGTGTTTCACACAGGAAGATAAAGCTCTGGTAACTACTAACAAGATACGGAGCGCCACTCAGAATGATCCAATTATGTAGACCTAGTCTTGAGAGGGAGGTCAAGTACAAGGAACCATCCAGAGTTTCAGCTGTATATATCCCAACAATGGGAGGTGTCCATATTGGATGGATGTTTATTATGGGGCATGAGAGTCGTCATTCCCCCATCCTTAAGAGGAAAGGTGCTGGAACAAGTGCACCAAGGGCACCCAGGGATGGTGTGGTTGAAATAAATTGCAAGAAGCTATATTTGGTGGCTGAATGTTGATGCACAAATTGAAGAAAAAGCGGGATCGTATGAGTCCTGCACCTTGATACAGAAAGCATCGCTCTTGTCGCCTCTTTATCCGTGGAAATGGCCCAAATTGACGTGGCAGTGAATCATATTTTCTTTGCTGGTCCAGTGCAAGAGCTGATGCTCTTATGGATGCCCACTTCAAGTGGCCAGAGATGGTGGCTAAGAAGTCCATGTCTGCAGAGTCAATGGTAGACAAACTCAGTGAACTATTTGCCCAGTTTGGCAATCCAGAACAAGTGGTCAGTGACAATGGACTCCAAGTTTGTAGCACAAGACTTTGCTGAATCTATGGAGCAGACATGTGAGGTCGGCACTATATTGCCCAGCGACAAATGGTCTGGCTGAACAATTTGTTCAGACCTTGCAACAGTCTCTGAAGGCGTTGCAAGGCGAAAGGTTACTAGGGCGGCGGATAAATCAATTTCTGAGTATGTACCGCAGCACGCCACATGCAACAAGCCAGTGTTCGCTGGCTTTGTTAATGTTCAACCAGAAATTGTGAACCATGTTTGAACTGCTGTGGCTGGAGGAGACCCAACAGGTGGTTGAGCAGAACCAAGAGGGAAAGATGGCCAGAAGAGCAGGAAGGGGAGTTCGTTCTGGCCAGGAATTATACTTCTGGGGAGAAGTGGATACCGACCACCATTGTTGCATTAACAGGACCCTTGTCCTATACAGTACAGACCAGGGATTAGCTGGTTTGGAGGAGACATACTGACCAGTTGGTCACAGCACCGCATCAAAGCTGGAAAGCCACACAAAAAACCAAACTATCCAGGATGGCCCCATTGGTGTTGCCTGAAGCCAGTATTTCAGAGTTAAGAGTTGGTCACCCCCAAGGGAGGAAGCAGCATTAATGGCACCAGCCACCTGCAGTTTGTCAGGAAGGGATCCTCACGCTGAGCAGCAGGATCTTCCAGAATCCCGGGAGACTACGCTGGAAGAGGTTCCTGAAACAAGGAAACAGCCTATACAAAACCGCTATCCCCCTGATAGACTAATTGGGCGGGCTTTTATAGCCTCGCTCGACCCGAGACCGGAAAATCCCGCCCGAGGTCAATGGACATTTCCATTGCCCACCCCTCGCCCACTCCAATTCCGTGGCAGGCGGGGCAGTAGAATTCCAGCGATTGTATGGAATCTTCCCGTCCTGCCCAGCATGGGAATTGTAGTGGGCGGGACATGAACCATGCAAAGGTCCATTGAACTCTGGCAGGATTTCCGGTTTTGGGGCGAGCATGGCCAGAGAATCCCACCCGTTATGTCCATGTGCACTGACTGAATGGACTACGTTGGGGATTGTAATGGTTTGCAATGCTCTGCATGTATGTTCCTCCATTGTATATATATATATATATATATATATGTTTCAGTTGGGGGAGTTTTGGATTAAAGAGGGAGGGATGTAATCTATGTATATAATGTATACTGGGGTTTGGAGTGCGTACTGCCCTTTAATAGTGCGGTCAGGTGACCCCTGGGGAATTAGCTCCTCCCAGTATGGATCATGGTTGTGTGGTCTTAGATCTGACTGAATCAGTGCACACTTACAATAAAGAGCTCCCAGTGCTCAAGTTACCAAGACTACCTCGTGGTTCTTTAGGCACCATAAATCAATAGGAGCACACATAACATTAAGGAAAGGGGGAAAAAAGTTCGAAATGGCAATAGATGGCCATAGATTCAGTCGAAAACGTGACCTCGCAGTCAGAAATTATTATTCACACTGTAATGGTGGTCTAGTAGTCAACTTTAATCCTGAGGCAGTTTGCAGTTATCATATTACTATTCTTCACTACTGAAAGGGAAATATTTCAATTGATCCTGGAGGGTAAGGGACATCCTCTACAGCAAGGTTGTGCATTAATTCCTCAGGCGAGACAGCAAAATATAAAGGTCTTGCTGTACAAGAATTGTGACAGAAGAGAATTAGGATTGTGAAAGCATGCTTCAGGTGTCTTGGCAGCTTAGGGAATTACTTTCTGTACAGTTCTATCAGTATCATTGTGGGTGTTACATTTCTCATTATTTGGCTTTTTCGAAAGAAATCCAGATGCCTGCTAGGAATAGAAAGTGAATGGAATTCGTCTTAGTGAGAAGGTAGCCAGAAACACACTGCAAAAAGATATATTGCAAGAACAGGTTGATCATCAACCTGCAAAAGCCTTCAAACATGGCAGGTGGTAAGAGTGGGAGGGACTCCTGGTCAGTTCTGGTTAATGCAGTGTGGTGCCCCTCAAGCTACAAGCCTTTGGTGACTTGTTCGACAAAGAATGAAGCACATTACAAGGACTGAAGATGTAATTACAACAGGCTGACTGGAGCTATCTCTGGAAATTAGGATCACTGCAAGGACGCTAGGCGACTGGTTCCATCAGAATGCATCAGGATGAGTGTAGCCAAAAAAAAAAATCTGTCCCAAAAAGCAGGAGATCTCCAGTTTGTTATTAGACTTCCAGCAAATGGAGATTAGGCACAAGGTTTATTTTTGGAAACATCTGAACTTTTGAACAGTCCATTGTGCAATTGAATGAGTGTAAACACTAGATGACTCAAACACCTATAAAGAAAAATTTGCTTCTGGATGAATGCTGCTAGTGTTTGAATGAATGAAAAAAAGCAAGTTGGATAGAAATTTGAATAACCCGTGATGGAATTGTAATTTCCCAACAGCTAAGAAATTGCATGTATGAAAAGTATGAGATGAGAGAATTTTGACTTTCACACCCACCATTACAGCTTCCTCTGGATTCAGCAGCAATGTTTGGGGTGGACGGGGGGGAGGAGTTACCTTGTACTTAACAAATAATACTGCCTGAAATTTGTCTGAGTGTTGAATGAGGAATGCCAGCAGTGCTGTGACGAATTAATAGAAACTACTACCTTCTCAATGTATCTTGCCCCAACCTGTCTGACCACTTTAGAACCTTGGGTAATTCCAAACAATAGCTTTTGTTTTGGAAGTGAGAAGCAGAAGTTAGCAGTGCCTCATAGAAATTAAATAACAAGCATTGTCACAGTGCAGTGATATGAGTTCATTTGCGTTGTTGCCAGAGGCAGACTTACAATGCAACACATCATGCCTAGGCACAGCGCCTAACCAATCAGCGGCCTGTGCTAGCTGGAGGCTTTGGGGCACCAACCAGAACCTGAGAGCTCTGAATTTGTTGATAGGCTCAAGAAATACAAACAAGCCTATCAGCAACAAATGCAGAGCAACATCAGGCTCTAATTGGTGGTCTTCATAGATGGAGGGGGGGGGGGACACTGTGCAAGATTGTTTGGTGACTTTGGAGGAGAAAGCAGCAATAGTGAGGATCTCTGAAAAATATTCTTTAGAACAGCAGCAGCCCAGGCATCTGAACCAGGGCTGAGGAGGCCAGATAGCCAGCTTGAGCCAACTGCGAGGTCATGAGCTTATCTTGGGGTGTACGAGCTTTTGAGGGCAAAGCAAGGAGGGCAGACATTGGCCAAAAGTTGTCGAGGGGAGCAGTGGGGTGACTCTCTACCTCCCACTCTAAAGGAGGAGGGTGGATGGACAACCCAAATATCAAAAGAGCCAATTTCTGAGCAGGGATAGGGGAGCCTGAGACAACAGCAAGCTTGCCTCTGGGTGCAAGGGCTGAGCATGAGGCACAATAAGTCATCGAGGGCAGCAGCAGGACGACTTGACCAGGTCAGCAGCAAGACTGAGAGAGCTGGTGGGTAATGAACCAAGAGTGAGGTGAGGAGGCCAGGCAGCCAGTCAGGCAGTCAGTGAGCCAGCATAACAGCGAGGTTATCGAGTGAGCAGGGGTAACTTGAACCTTAGGGCTAAGGAGGGCAAAAAAGCTTTTCAAAGAGCATTTGAAAAGTTATCAATATTGTGGCTCAGAGAACACCAACGTTTTAACATACAGGGTTTATGACAGCTTCAACACTATAATGGTAGAGAGGCTCAAAAACCAATTCACTAATGAAGTAAAAGATGCAACATATTATTCCTTAATAGTTGATTCAACATCAGGTGTGAGTTATGTAGATCAATTAACATTAATTTTAGGATATCTGACCAGCGATGGTCAGGTTGTAGAAAGATTTCTCTGTCTTGTCCAACTACAAAAAATATGTCCCTCTTTCATATTCTCTTGTTTAAATTCTGTTTTTCAAAAGGGACCAGCATTTGTGGTCCAATATAATGGCAGGGGCATATTTTTAAGATTTCTTGCTTCATCCATTGTTGGCATGGCACTTTAGTTAACTTTTTTCTACACGTTTTCTTCACACAATCATCAATGACATCATTGTAGATAAAATCTTGTAAAGACACACTTTCAATCATCAATATTGATGAACTTGTCAAATGTTCCTGACTCATGTACTTTGCAAATAATTTTTCACTTTTTTAAATACAGAGAAAGAACATTTACTGGAATCATTTGTGACAGATATTGCTGATCACATAAAGATAGGGCTAACTGCCATCCCCCATTACTCACAAGACTAGCCTTCAGAAAGTCTTTTCTAGGACAAAGAATGAATGCCACCAGAGACAAAGCCATGCCACTGATATTGGACTTGGACTCACTGGAATCCACATGATTGGAGTATTTTCTCCTGCACTGGATGGGCTCATTCTATCTAACACTGGCCTGTCTGCAGTCATGTCATTGGCTTATTTTTCCATCTCATTGCTCATTGGCCAGTTCCATGTTTGCTCACCTCAAGACATCGCAATACTGATCATCTTCACTGTCATTCCGAGAACAGGTAGGCTTGGATTTCAATTTGGTAATTGCAGGCATGTTTTTTATAAGTTAAAAAGCATTTAAGCAGTGATCAATTTGTGAGGTCCCAGAAATGGAGGTGAGCACAGGGCCCCCAAAAGTTTAAGTCCACCACAGGACCACTAGGCTCCAGGCCTCATTATTACAGCTTTGATCCAAATGTGGACAAAAGAGTTGAATTCCACAGGTGAGGTGAGAGTGACTTCCCTTGACATCAGGCAGCATTAGACCAAATGTGACATCAGGAAGTAAACAGAGAATATGCATAAATGTAATGAGTGGAGTCCCGCAGGGATCAATGCTGAGACCGCAACATTTTACAATTTACAGGTTGGACAGGCTAGGCTTGTTTCCACTGGTGCTTAGGAGAATGAAGGGTGACTTGATCCTGAATGATCTTGACAAAGTGGACGTGGGAAGGATGTTTCCTCTTGTAGTTGAGTCTAGAACTAGGTGGTATAGTTTTAAAATTAGGGGTTGCCATTTTAGGATAGAAATTAAGAGATTTTTTTCTCTCATAGGGTTGTCCAACTTTGGAACTCTCTGCCTCAGAAGGTAGTGGAAGCGGGGTCATCGAATACTATTAAAGCGGATATAGATAGATTCTTGTTAGGCAAGGGAATCAAAGGTTATCAGGGGTATTTGGGAATGTGGAATTAGAAACACAAATAGATCAGCAGGCTCGAGGGGCTGAATTGCCTACCTCTGTTCCCATTTTGTATGTTTGAATGTTTCTGCTATCATAAGATCAGAATTTGGGTGTTCACTGACATTTGCAGTGTTCAGTTCCATTCACATCTCCTCAGAAAATGAGTCATCCGTGCCCATATGCAACAAGACCTGGACAACATTCAGGCTTGGGGCAATAAGTAGCAAGTAACATCTGCACTACACAAATGCCAAGCAATGACAAACTCCAATAAGGGAAAGCCTAATCACCTCCCCTTCATATTCAATGACATTACCATAATTGAACCTTCTCCATTGACATCATGGGAGTTGCTATTGACCAGAACAGCCATATAAATACTGTGGCGTATAAAGCAGGTCAGAGGCCAGGTATTTGTGTTGAGTGACTCACCACCTGAGTCCCTAAGACATGTCCGCCATCTGCAAGACAAAAGTCAGCTATATGGTGGAATATTCTCCATTTGAGGGCAACTCCACAACACTCAAGAAGTTCAACACCATCCAGAACAAAGCAACCCATTCAATTAACACCCAATGCACCACCTTAAATCTTAAAACTATCAGCTGCAGTGTGTACCACTTATAGATGCAATGTAGCAACTCATCAAGGCTTCTTCAACAGCACCTAGCAGATCCACGATTTCTACCAGCTAGAAGGACAAGGGCAGCAGGTGCATGAGGACACTATACCTTCATGTTCCCCATCATACTAACTTGGCAAAATACCATCAATATTACTGGGTCAAATACTTGAACTCCCTAACCTCGCAGCATGATGTGCGAACTACAATGGTTTAAGAAGGCAGTTCATAATACCCTTTCAAGGACAATTATGGATGGACAATAAATCCTGGCCTTGCTAACAACAAGCACATCCCATGAATGAATGAAGAAACTCAATAAGAAAGAAAAATGTCTGGATGAAATATGCTTAGGAAGTGTGGAAAGGGTGTAGAGAGGGTTGACAAAGAAGAAAGGAACACAGAGTTACTATGGTTGGAGATCAAGATTTTAAAAAGTGATTGTAGATTAGGTGTGTATTACTGATTTCAAATTATGAAATGCAGATGGAACAGGAAAAGAGAGATAAGTAGGTATGGCAAAATTATTGCCTTGGATATTTTAGAATTGTCCACTTACTACAGGAGTAAATGAAGAAAGAGGAATGAAATCTCTAAAATGTATACAGCCAGTATATTAAAAGGCTGACAAAGGCAGAGGCATGACTAGATCTGGTAGATGAGCAAAATGGGGACTGACCTTGGGAATAATGGCCACAATATGCAAAAGGTTTTTAGATCCAACTCAAAAGGAAACAAGTCAATGCAAAAGCTAGAGTGTTAGATTGGATTAGGGCAGATTTTAGAAAGATAATGAGTTCGCTGATATTTTTCTTTCTTGAAGAAGAAACTTTTGCATATGACTGTCAAGCATAAGCTGGATGCCTTTAGGAAGATGACAAAGGTACAGAATACATATATCCCATTAAAAAAGGAAGTGTTTGTAATTCTAAATAGAACAGTTAGAAAATAATTAATACTGATGAAAGAGAGTTGATGAGCACTATAAAAACATTTTTTTAAATGTAGAATATGAGTAAGGAAAAACAAGTTGAATTCTTAGAAATGATTTGAGGTTTCTTTTCAAAAAACATCAATAGGAAAATAAATAATTTAAGAAGTATTCCAGTAAAGCTGAAAAAGAGATGTTGAAGCTTTCTGTCTTGCACTCATCAGGATACTTCTCAAGAATACTGTTTTAGGAGAAACAATAATTTATACTGGAAGATAAGAAAGTGCTGATTGGTTGGAAAGCAGATTCTGATTGGTAGCGGTGTTGCCATGGAGAATGCACTAGGTGACTGACAGTTAACTGCTAAGCATTATTTGAAATTAAAACCAAGCAGTTTGACCATGATCACTCGAGGCATTGCCCTGAGGAACAAGTCAGTAAATTGCTGTCACTTATTTTGTTTAGCTGCAATAGGCCAGAAGAATAGCCACTTGTGTAAGGTACTCACAAAAACCAGTACCTTTAGGAGAATAGGGAAACAAACTGAAAGGAATAAATATTCTTAAGAAAAAAACACAAAACTCATTTCTAGCATTTGAATTATACAGTAGGCAGTTGGAAGTGTATATTTAATAACATACCAGCCATTGGCACTTGAAGCTAGCAAACAACAGTTCAACTCGTGTCAGCTTTCACAAAAAAAAATTAGATTTTATAAGACTGAGTTTGGAGGTTGTCAATTTAACTTTTAATGTTTATTAGCAGCCAGTCCTGGAGCCTGTGAAAGAAAATTCCAACAGCTTAAAGACTGGCCTCCAGTTCATTAGAATCAAACACTTTGATTCAAGCTGAGGTCTAAAAAGTATTATTTCAAGCCAGCCATGAGTTGAGCCTGAAATCTTCTGCTCCGTCGTCAAATATGTTAGCCATTGTGCCAGTTGCCCATGTAAGCAGAGTTCTAAAGGTGAACCAAACAATCAGATAATTGGAGGATGTGAATGAAGACCAATTAGATCACATGGAGCATATGGGACAATGACCAGTCTAAACTATTTAAGCAGACATTACCAGGTTAAGCAAATGGAGACCACATATCTGAAACATGGAGGTGTCAGCTTGGATTACTGCTCAAGGCTCTGAATTAAACACATTACTTCCTGACCATTGACCAAAGATTGATATCTGGGCAGTTAGTCAAGCCCTGTTTGAGCACACAAAATTCAGTTTTGCATCCTATTGCTGCAAATTGTTTTATGCACACGTTAGCTTGTACTGTAATGATTACATGACATAGCTACATTTATTTATAGATCCAGAATTTTACAGTTGGATTAATAAAACAATAGACTGGAAATTATAATTGAAGCTAATAGCAAGACAAGTGTTTGTTCTCATATAGTTTTCTCTCTTTAATTGGAGGAATCTATCAATGTATTTTAAATGGGTAAGCACCTGTTCAAATAGAATTTGTCTGTTATTATTTTCAGCTGTACTTTTGTCTTAAGTTTTAAGGTTTTAAAATTTCAATTACACAATGTTCTGATCAACTGTGAGTGAAAGCAGTAGGGTTCATATTTTGATGTAATTCTTCACCAGAACTCAGTTCTAAGATTTTGTTTTAATTATGTCAACATTTTCTTAACCATTGTTAAATGTTGGGGTTTTTATGCTAGATAGTATAAATGACAAAAACTAAACATTTCCATAAGTGGCTCTCAGCAAAAAAATAATAATTTTCCCCTTTTAAAGTTTTTCTTCAGCTGATTTCTCTGCCTGAGACACCCAAAAACTGCAATCTAAGCTCATTATTATTTCAACTTCAGAGCAAACAAAAGTTCCCTCAACTCAGTTCAACCAGCAGACTTGCAGGATTTCTTACCAAAGAGATTACATCATCTGCCTTCACTCTCTGGTGTACAGATACTAACTGACCATCCTTCTGTGTTTCCCTGTGTCTCTGGACCCTTGTCACGAGGCAACAGCGCAATTTTTTCTACTTTTTTTAACTTCACTAAACTACTAACTTCTTGGTAACTTACTTTCTCAAGAGTTGTAAAACTTTATTCAAAATTCATATATGCAAATAGGACTCTAGACTTCCTGGCACCCAACTCACAGCAACCTCTAAATGAAACTAAAACTTAGTTTTATCTTTTATTAATATTTCAAATACAAATTAAACTTAAGTTATACATTGTTCCAAACAATATTTTCTGGTTCTCCCCTCTTCTTGCTGGTGGTAACAGTTTCTTTCTACCTACAATACAATAAAATCCTTCATAATTTCCAATAAATGGAAAATTAATTCTTGGCTTGGGTGGCATGCTGGCATAATGGTTAGCACTGCTGCCTCACACTGCCAGGGACCTGGATTCGATTCCTGGCTTGGGTCACTGCCTGTGTGGAGTCTGCACTTTCTTCTCGTGTCTGCATGGGTTCTTCTGGGTGCTCTGGTTTCCCCCCGAACGACGTGTTGGTTAGGTGCATTGGCCATGCTAAATTTTCCCTTAGTGTATCCAACCAGGCGCTGGAGTGTGGCGACTAGAGATTTTCACAGTAACTTCATTGCAGTGTTAATGTAAGTCTACTTGTGACTAATAAATAAATTTACTTAATTAATCTTCTCATTTCTAAAGGGAACAATCTCATTCCTTCCAATCTCATCACAAAACTTGAATAAAACAGAGCCACACACACACAGAAATGAAATGAAAATCATGTTAATCTTATTCTTGGCGGTGTTGTGTGAGGAAGAAATGATGGCCAAGATGAAGAATAGGTGTTAACTTTTTCCTAATTGTTTAATTAGTATGATTTACCAACAACTGTCACATCTACAACCTACCTTTCCTCTTCAAAGTCCTTAGGTGCGTTGCCACCTCCCAAATCCATGCCCAGCTTTTGCACAATTCCATGCATGAAATTATTCAATCAGATCTGCCCCAGCTACAATATTGAAACAGCCGTACCAGGTCACAAATGGTATGTTTTGTAACTGTGACCATGAGGCACTACCCCTCCTCATCTTTATCTATCTGTTTATTGTCTCTGACCCAGCTGACCACCCCATCTGCCTTGGACAACCTCTTCCATTATCCAGTTGGGCAGAACTCTCTTGCTAGCTTCTGTTCTTACCAATCCAGTTGTTCCCTTCCCATTTCAATACTGTTACTTCTGAAGTTCCTCAGGATTATCCTTGGCCCCTTTTATTTCTCATTTATATGTTGCCTCTTGGTGACATCGTCTAAAAACGCAATGTCAAATTTTACATTCATGGCTGATGAAATCCAGCTCTACCTCACCACCACTTCGCCCAACACCAACACTAACTCTAATTTGTCATGCTGCCTGTCTGACAAACAGTATAGGGTGAGCAAACATTTGCTTCAGTTAAACACTAGTAAGATTGCAGCCATTATCTTCTCTTCCTGCCTCAATCTCAGTTTCCTAGCCATTGAGTACGACCTTGTCCCGCCCATCATTCAGTGACGCGAGTTGGTCCGATCAGGTGAGAGACAAAAAAATCAGAAATGCGCCTGGTTTCTTGCCTGCCCCCAGTCATAGCGGCCCCTTTTTGCTGGTAAAATCGGCTTTGTGCTCTTGATTTCAATATTAGTGACATGCTTTGCCTATCATTAGTGAGTCCAGGACGCTATTGTCCAACCTCACTTTAACCTACCTGCTCACCGCTCGAGCTTCTCACCGGCGAGAATCACAGCTGGCTCCTTCAGCAGAAACCAGATGTTATAGGCTCGCTGGGGGGATCGGAGGCCATTGAAGCCCCCAAGTGGGCGGGGGCAAGGCCGAGCAGTGTCAGCCTGGCAGAGCCCACCTGGCAACCTGGCTCTGCCCACCAGATATCACAACTGTCAGGGGCAGTGCTAAGGGGCAGAGAACATATGAGGGTTGAGCAATAATGGGGGGAGGGAAGGGGAGCTTTGCAGTGGTGTGACCAGGGAGGGAAGGGGGGAAATTCTGCTTGGGTGCTGATCAGGGAGGGAGGGAACTCTGCAGATGGGGGTGATCAGGGACGAGTGAACTCTGCAGGGATGGTGATTATTGGGGGGTAGACCAGCACAGGGGGCGACTGGTGAGGAGGGGTCCCGATGTCCGTGGGGCGGGTGGGACGGCGCAACATGAGATATCCTAGTGTACTGGGAGATTGGGGCACATGCGCAATGACGTCCCAGCAGCCGACTTCACTGGCGAGCTTAGGCTCCACCCGTACCCCTGCTGGCAAGAATCATATCCAGGAACATTTTTGCACAAAGTGCCATATGATTGTGACTCGCAGCTCGCCAAGAAAACCAGCTCGATTCTCTTCCTTTTTCTTGCATGTTCAGCACTTAGAATTTTTTACGGTAAGATCATGCCAATTGACTTTGCCTTCTGCACAGCTACTGTCTGAGGCTGAACCAGAATGTTCATAACCTTAGTGTTCTATTTGATAGTGACCTCAGCTTCCAATCCATATACCCACTTACTTCCACCTCCATAACATTGCCAATATCCCCCTTTTCCTCACCTCATCTGCTCCTGAAGTCTTTTGTTATCTGCAGATCCAACTATTTCAATACTCTCCTGGCCAGCGCACCATCTTCCACTCTCTATAAACTTCAATTCATCCAGAACTCTGTGGCCTGTCTCATAAATCGCACTAATTCTTGTACTCTGCTTGCTTGCATTGTCTCCCAGGCCTGATACTGCCTCAATTTTCTCTTTCTGATGTTCAAATCAAAGAACAAAAAAGAACAAAGAAAATTACAGCACAGGAACAGGCCCTTCGGCCCTCCAAGCCTGCACCGACCATGCTGCCCAACTTAACTAAAACCCCCTACCCTTCCGGGGACCATATCCCTCTATTCTCATCCTATTCAGGTACTTGTCAAGACGCCCCTTAAAAGTCACTACCGTATCCGCTTCCACTTCCTCCCCCGGCAACAAGTTCCAGGCACCCACTACTCTCTGTGTAAAAAATCTGCCTCATACATCTCCTTTAAACCTTGCCCCTCGTACCTTAAACCTATGCCCCCTGGGAAAAAGCTTCTGACTATCCACTCTGTCCAAGCCTCTCATAATCTTGTAGCCTTCTATTAGATCTGGACGGCACGGTAGCACAGTGGTTAGCACTGCTGCTTCACAGCTCCAGGGTCCCGGGTTCGATTCCCAGCTCGGGTCACTGTCTGTGTGGAGTTTGCACATTGTCTGCGTGGGTTTCCTCCGGGTGCTCCGGTTTCCTCCCACAGTCCAAAGATGTGCGGGTTAGGTTGATTGGCCAGGTTAAAAATTGCCCCTTAGAGTCCTGGGATGTGTAGGTTAGAGGGATTAGCGGGTAAATATGTGGGGTGGGATTGTGGTCGGTGCAGACTCGATGGTCTGAATGGCCTCCTTCTGCACTGTAGGGTTTCTATGATTCTATGATCTCCCCTCAACCTCCGTCGCTCAAGTGAGAACAAACTAAGTTTCTCCAACCTCTCCTCATAGCTAATGCCCTCCATACCAGGCAACATCCTGGTAAATCTTTTCTGTACCCTCTCCAAAGCCTCCACATCCTTCTGGTAGTGTGGCGACCAGAATTGAACACTATATTCCAAGTGCAGCCTAACTAAGGTTCTATAAAGTTGCAACATGACTTGCCAATTTTTAAACTCAATACCCCGGCCAATGAAGGTAAGCATGCCATATGCCTTCTTGACTACCTTCTCCACCTGCATTGCCACTTTCAGTGACCTGTGTACCTGTACACCCAAATCCCTTTGCCTATCAATACTCTTAAGGGTTTTGCCATTTACTGTACATTTCTTATCTGTATTAGACCTTCCAAAATGCATTACCTCACATTTGTCAGGATTAAACTCCATCTGCCATCTCTCCGCCCAAGTTTCCAACCGATCTATATCTTGCTGTATCCTCTGATGGTCCTCATTGCTATCCGCAAATCCACCAACTTTTGTGTCGTCCGCAAACTTACTAATCAATCCAGTTACATTTTCCTCCAAAGCATTTATATATATTACAAACAGCAAAGGTCCCAGCACTGATTCCTGAGGAACACCACTTGTCACAGTCCTCCATTCAGAAACACACCCTTCCACTGCTACCCTCTGTCTTCTTTGACCGAGCCAGTTTTGTATCCACCTTGGTAGCTCACCTCTGGTCCCATGCGACTTCACCTTCTGCACCAGTCTGTCATGAGGAACCTTGTCAAAGGCCTTACTGAAGTCCATGTCGACAACATCCACTGTCCTACCCTCATCAATTATCTTCGTCACTTCCTCGAAAAACTCGATCAAGTTCATGAGACACGACTTCCCCTTCACAAAACCATGTTGCCTCTCACTAATACGTCCACTTATATCCAAGTGGGAATAAATCCTGTCTCGAAGAATCCTCTCCAATAATTTCCCTACCACTGAAGTAAGGCTCACTGGCCTGTAATTACCTGGATTATTCTTGCTACCCTTCTTAAACAAAGGAACAAATCCCTCCATGGTCACAGCTCTCCCTATTGCTATAATCTTGTTCAGCCCTACAATCATCTGCATACCTCAAATTTGCCTCACAGCGCCAGGGACGCAGCCTTATTCCAGCCTTAGATGCCTGTTTGTGTAGAGTTTGCACATTTTCCCTGTGTCTGCATGTGTTCCTCTGGGTGCTCCGGTTTCCTTCCACACTCCAAAGATGTGCAAGTTAGGTGGAATGGTTATGCTAAATTGTCCCTTAGTGTCTCAAGATGTGTAGGCTAGGGAGATTAGTGGGGTTATTAGGATAGAGCAGGGGGGTGGTGGGCCTGGGCAAGATGCTCTATGGTAGAGTCAGTGAAGACTGATGGGCCAAATGGCCTCCTTATTCATTGTAGGCATTGGATGAATTCTGGTTCCTGATTTCCATCCCTCCACCATTGACAGTCGTGTCTCTAACTGCATAGGCCTTAAAGCAATGATTTTTCTCCTGTAAACTGCTCCTTCCTTAATTACGTTGTTTACTGGACATAAATAGAGCATTTCCGCCAAACTGGTTTCTGCCTATGTTCATGTTTCAAAGGATCCTCCTCCCAGTCTACTTCATTTCACCCTTATTACTTTCGCATGAAATCCTTGATTGGATTTATATTTTCGATTCCCCACAGATACTCCTTCTACCTCTTCAAACACAGCTTTTGGTCACCTGTCCTAATATTTATGCAGTTCAGTGTCAATTTTTTTTTCTGATAACACTCCTGTTGTTGGGTTGTCAAATGTATGGTATTTATTTTAAAACCATTTCAGATGAATCAGTATGTTCACAGTGTAAATGATTGGGGAAAGATCTGGTTTGTTAATATTTTACTTCAGACAGTGGGTAACTAATGAGGTTCCAGGTAAATGGAACTTGCCTGTTTATTGAACTGGAGTTCGTGCTGCCCGAACTTACAGCAGGTCAGCGCTCGGAATGTTTCTCTGACGTTTCAGAGATTGGGCCCCACCCTCTGTTTAATTAAACTTTCTTCCTCCTTCCAGCCCAGGTTGATGTTTTAACACACTCCGCGTACATTATGGGCTTCGACTGCAAGTTTACAAATACCAAAATGAACTTTGTTATTTTCTAAAAAGTTTACAAAGTGGGTGACCGAATCTCGTGAACTGAAACACGGAGAGGAGGAAAAGGTGGAAGAAAAGTTTGCGCTGCAGTCGGTGTCGTTTCCTGGATCGGGATGGAGCCGAGTTGGCGGAATGTTCTGGTGTTGCTGGTGGGCAATGTCTTCCTCCTGCAGGTAAGGAGAGTCTGGGTAATGGGCTGAGATTTCCACAGCCCCTCTGTGCGGGCTGCGCCGGGCTTTGGGGGGGGGGGGGGGGGGGGTAACTAGCTGTTCAAATGAGGATGTGGAGGCTGCCCAGTGCACCTGTCGAGTAGAGTCAGGTAGCATGGAGCCTCTCCAGCTGGGAGAGGAGGGGCTGTGGCTGGACAGGTTAACTTTTGGATGTACATTTTTGTCTGCGAACTAAACCCTTGTTATACTCTCTCCGTAATGTTTAGTGTAACGCTTCCCAGGGTCCTAACGCCGTTATTGCTATCTGGTTTACCAATTAATTCGACTACTGTATATTGCGCAAACACGATTTAACTAGCATTCATGCATTGAAAGATTCAAAATCGGGTTTACGAGTATAATTATTAAAATCCCTTTTATAGAAGTGACCCTATGAAGCTCCAATCTGTGTAAAAAGATATGCACTGCTTTATTGTCATATCTATATTTCGAGTTAATATATAAATATGACAACTAGGATTTAAGGGAACAACAACTTTCGAATACAACCTATATAAAAATGTATAATATCTTCTCTATTTTGCTAAACTAGAATCTTTTGATCATCTTCAGTTTCTTTGTATTGTGATTCTCAATGTCCAGAAATACTGCCTTGGGGTTATCCATTATAATTTAAACCACCTCTTTGAAACCACCCCAAGATAGAGGTCAACCATTGTGAATTCTGTGGTATCTGATTGTTGTACTCTTCTGGAATATTCTCCTATTTGCTTTATATTTCAGTAAAGCAGGGTGACAAGCAAAACCATGAAGATTGTTGCTGATTTCCTAAGTAGGGTGTTAAGTAACTGGAGTTCGTGCTGCATCGGCTCCATCCCGATCCAGGAAACCTGTATTCATGCTTATGTCTTTGACCTGATGTGAATGATTGGCATACCTCGAGGATTGAATTAAATATTTCACCTCTAAACAATTGGTTTCAGACACTGTGTTTTAATGGATAGAATTCCTGGAGAAAAGCTCATATTATGTTTTGTTTTTTGTTCACTTTTATGGAAATCATTCTGAAATTTTAATGGCCACTCTCTCTGCGGGCCGGGTACAGTTAAAGCTGAAAGACAGTTGAAATAAGCCAGCACTTTATCAGGTTCATGGGTAATGGTCCATAACAACACTATGACTAACTACTTCTAAATGCATTCAGTACGGTCAGATGCTTCCCTACCCACCCTTTTTTTTTGTTACATAAATTGATTTGAGATTACAGAGTTTCTTTTCTTTTTTAATAAGATCTTCAGTAACCCAACAGAGGCACTTTTTTAACCAGGGCACACTTAGTCAAAGTCGCAGTTGACAACAAGTCAATCGATGAGTCAATTAAAATAATTCTAATTAATGGTACTGTTTGGAAAATAAACTTCCTGGTTATAATTGTACTTTTTTTTTTTACTATACTTTCACAAGACTGCTAAGCTAGTTTTAGTTTCTGGCTCAGTTTCTGCTGACATCGTGAAGATTATCAAACTTTTTGTGGAGTAGCACATCCTATAAGTTCTTCACATTTGGCAGAAAGAACTGAGAAGTAGAAAGAGGACCACAGGAGTTGTCAAAGTGGTAGACATCAAGGGGGTCTCAAAGCTAAGAAGATGAGAGGCCAAAACATTGTCTGATTTCAAGAAGAAATTAGATATAGCATTTGGTGCTAAAGCGATCAAGGGATATGGGGGGAAGGGGGATCAGGATATTGAATTTGATCAGCCACGGTGATAATGAATGATGGAACAGGCTCAAAGGGCTGAATGGCCTACTCCTGCTTCTGGTTTCTATGTTTTTATGTAAGATAGGCAAAGTGACTTGATGCTACCAATGATGGAGGGGAGGACTGCTATGTTGTACTTTGCTTAGGAAAAACACTGCAGCAGCACACAGTGCTGGAAAAGTGAAGGATATGCAGAGGAAGTAGAGCTGGAGTAGGTTACAGAAGAATTCTGTGGAATAGTTTTCAAGCAAGAGGAATTTTGTTGTTGATGCGACTGGGAGTCGCATGGAAAGAAGAAATCATGGGGGTGGGAGGTGAGCAGGATGTGGTGTGGATTTTGCTTTGAAAACTGTTATGTTGTGGAAAAGCTGAAGTATATTAAGGGTGAAGCTCAAGAACCTGGTTGAATCTTCAGACAAATACACCAGGGCAGCAACATTGTGTAGGTAGAGGTGAAGTTGCCTGATCTGGAGGTGAAATAGGTAATTTTGGTGGTGGACTTCACCTGACAAAGGAAAGCTTGTGATTTCAAATAAGCCTGTTGGACTATAACCTGGTGCTACGTGATCCCTCATCTTGTCCTCCCCAGTCCAACACTGGCATCTCCACATGTTGGTGATGGACTGAAGCTGAATTTTGAAAGTCAGGGCAAGGTCAAGCAGGACATTAAGTTTGTGCAGTCAGGATTAGTTTGATCTCCTGCCAGTGTCCTATGCTGTTCCCACAAATTTTAAGATTACATCCTTCAAATATGCAGATTGGCCTCTGATGCTGTAATCAGGGCCCAACTGCTATTTTAACCAAAGACATGGATGGGGAAGCTTTACTGCCAGATCAATATTGTGGGAATAGGTGTCTGATGCCTGGGGAGGTCAGGAAGGTGGTATGTTTTTGTTCTATTATTATATATTATTTTACTGCTCCCAGCCATTAACCTGTTATGTGCTACATGAATTACTGATTTAACCAAATCCTGGAAATCCATGTGGATCTATTCTAATTCATAGTGGGTTTGAATGAAAACATGAGCTCAGGTTCCACATGTACTCTAATACCAGCATTGCCTCGCCATTATCTCTCCTGACGCCTTCACTTACTAATTTGTGATGCTGCTTGTCCGGCATTAAGTATTAGAGGGGCAGAGATTGCCTCCAATTAAGTATACTATAAATAATGACAATAGCCATTGTCTTCAGTTCCTGCTTTCTTTACTCTCTCTAAGGCTCAGCCAGACGTTTCATTTGACCCTGAGCTTCTAATCCCAACATTGAGACTGCGTATTTCCATCTCATCTAACATCACTTATCTTCTCTCTGCCTCAGCTCATCTCCTGATGATGCCCTCATCTATGCCTTTGTTATCTCTAGATGTGACTGTTTCAATGACCAGTCTTCCATCTTGTGTCCTTGATGTACTTGAATGCATTTTACATCTTCATTTTAGAAAAGAGGTGTTCATTAAAATCTATTACTTCCTGGAGGTGGTGACATTGTTGTATTGTCACTGGACTAGTAATCCAGAGTCCCACGGTAATTCCTTGCAGACCTGGGTTCAAATCCCATTATGGTAGATAGAAACATAGAAAAACTACAGCACAAAACAGGCCCTTCGGCCCCACAAGTTGTGCCGAACATATCCCTACCTTTTAGGCCTACCTATAACCCTCCATCCTATTAAGTCCCATGTACTCCTCCAGGAGTCTCTTAAAAGACCCTATTGAGTTTGCCTCCGCCACCACTGACAGCAGCCGATTCCACTCTCCCACCACCCTCTGTGTGAAAAACTTCCCCCTAACATTTCCCCTGTACCTACCCCCCAGCACCTGTGTCCTCTCGTAGCAGCCATTTCCACCCTGGGAAAAAGCCTCTGAGAGTCCACCCGATCTATGCCTCTCAACATCTTATATACCTCTATTAAGTCTCCTCTCACCCTACGTCTCTCCAAGGAGATGATGAAATTTGAATTCAATTTTTAAAACAAATCTGGAATTGAAAGTCTCATGATGACCATTCAATCATTGTCGATTGTTGTGAAAACCTAATGTCCTTTAATGAAGGAAATCAGCTGTTCTTACCTCGACCTGAGCTACATATGACTCCAGACCCACAGAAATGTGGTTGACTCTTAAATGCCCTCTGAAATACACACAGTTCAAGTGCAATTAGGATTTGCAATAAATGCTGGCCTAGCTATTGATGCCTGTAACCCCTTAATGAATAAAAAAAAAGCTCGAGTAGGGCAAGGATGGTGCTGCCTATAGTTGCAAAGGCAACTGTGACCATGAATTTCTTTGCCTTTCGCGTATCATCTCCACACCTCCCAATTCACTGTCCACTATTGCAAAAGGAAGTAATTTTCACTCTTTACTGTAGGAAAGGGGAATGAATTGCAATCTCTCTGGCCAGAGAGAAGCGATGTGGAGATGCCGGCGTTGGACTGGGGTAAACACAGTAAGAAGTCTCACAACACCAGGTTAAAGTCCAACGGGTTTATTTGGTAACAAATGCCGCTAGCTTTCGAAGCGCTGCTCCTTCGTCAGGTGAGAACTCCCACTCACCTGACGAAGGAGCAGCGCTCCGAAAGCTAGTGGCGTTTCCTACCAAATAGACAAAGAACAATACAGCACAGGAACAGGCCCTTCGGCCCTCCAAGCCCGCGCCACTCCCTGGTCCTTTTAACCTGGTGTTGTGAGACTCGTTACAGAGAGAAGCGGGCAGAGTGTAAACAAAGCTTTGACAGGAAATAGGTTCCACATGGTGCAGGGTACCATTAACAGCATGCACAAGTCTTTGTGGGTTCTTCATCTAAATGTGAAGATGGATCTTAACGTTTGAGTACAGGAGCAAGGATGTCTTACTGCAGCTATACAGGGCCATGGTATGATCACATCTAGAATATTTTGTGCAATTTTGGTCTCCTTATCTAAGGAAGGATAAACTGACCATAGAGAGTGTGCAACAAAGATTTGCCAGACTAATTGCGATTATTTTAGGAGGAAAGATTTGGAGACTCGTCCTGTATTCTCTACAGTTTAGAAGAATGAAACGGGGGGGGGGTCTCATTGAAACATCTAAAATTCTGACAGGGCTGGACAGCTTGGATGCAGGGATGTTTCCCCTGGCTGGGGGGGGGCGCCCACAGTCTCAGGATATGGGGTATGCCGTTTAAGACTGAGAATGAGGAGATACGTCTTCACTCAGAATTTGTGAAATTCTCTACCACAGAAGGCTGTGGAGGCCATGTCACTGGATATATTTAAGAAGGAAATAGACCTTCTAGACACTGAAGGTGTAAAAGGGCATGAAAAGAGAACGGGAGTATGGTTTTGAGACAGGGATGGCGGAGCAGGCTTGAGAAGCCAAATGGTCTATTCCTCCTATTTTTTATGTTTCTATATTAACTGCAACTCCCTGAATGTGAAACTATGTTCAATTATGTTTGAATTTTTGGTATTCTGGCAGCAGTCATAATGCTATTATTCTGCATAAGTCCAATCTTCTCTTAGAATTTTAACGAAATCAAACCTACCATGCGGTACCTTGTCAAAGGCCTTGCTAAAGTCCATGCAGACAACATCAACTGCACTGCCCTCATCTACCTTCTTGGTTACCCTTTCAAACAACTCAATCAAATTTGAGACACATGATTTTCCACTCACAAAGCCATGCTGACTCTCCCTAATTAATCCTTTTGTCACTAAATGCCTGTCGATCCTGTCTCCCAAAATACCTTCCAACAATTTACCCACCACAGATGTGAGGCTCACTGGCCTGTAATTCCCAGGCTTTTCCCTGCAGCCCTTCTTAAACAAAGGCACAACATTTGTCACCCTCCAATCTTCAGGCACCTCACCCGTGACTATCGATGATTCAAATATCTCGGCTAGGGGACCCGCAATTTCCTCCCTAGCCTCCCACAATGTCCTGGGATACACTTCATCAGGTCCCGGGGATTTGTCTACCTTGATGTGCTTTAAGACTTCCAGCACCTCCTTCTCTGTAATATGTACACTCCTCAAGACATCAATATTTATTTCCCCAAGTTCCCTTAAATGCTAGGGCGTTGAGTACAAGAGTTGGCAAATCATGTTGCAGCTATATGAAACCTTGGTCAGACCTCATTTGGAGTATTGCGTGCAGTCCTGGTCACCACATTATCAGAAGGATGTGACCCCTTTGGAGAGAGTGCAAAGAAGGTTCACCAGGATGTCGCCTGGTCTCGAGGGTGTTGACTATGAGGAGAGGTTAAATAAACTAGGATTGTTGTCACTGGAAAGATGGAGGCTGAAGGGAGACACAATAGAGGTCTACAAAATTGAGAGGCATAGACAGAGTGGATAGTCAGAGGCTTTTTCCTAGCATGGAAATGTCAATTACAAGGGAGTGCAGATTCAAGGTGAGAGGGGGAAAGTTTAAGGAAGATGTGCAGGGGAAGTTTTTCATGCAGAGAATGGTGGGTAACTGGAACATGCTACAAGAGGAGGTGGTGGAAGCAGGCACATTAGCAACATTTAAGAGGCATCTGGATGGGTACATGAATAGAGAGATATGGACTGAGTAAGGGCAGAAGGTTTTTTTTTAGTTAGGGCATTGTGATCGGCAGAGGCTTGGAGGGCCAAAGGGCCTGTTCCTGTGCTGTACTTTTCTTTGTTCTTTGGTATTTCTAACATACATAGCAGCCTGGATTTTAACTGCCTTTTCTCTGGAGGTACGTTATTAAATTTATTGTGTACTTAAATGTGGACCAAGACAGCATGTTGCTCTTGAGGTACAGCCTCTTATCAAATATACCCTCTCCATGGCTCAGTTAATATACAAATCTTATTGTGCAACTGGAAAATAAATGATTTTGCTGCTGCTGCTTTATGCAGCCCTTGCATACGGCGGACCTGGGTCTCGTCATTTGCAACCAATTTGACGCTATCCCCTCCTTGCGCCACTCCCTCAACTCTACACACCCCCACCCTGTGAATCGAGGAGCTGTCTTCTCCCTTCTGCCTCCTGCATCAAGGCCCCCAAGTGCCATGTCTGTGAACCTTGGAACGCACTTTTTTCCCTTTTGTGCTGCTCTTCTTATCAGACACCACCTCTGCCACTTCCAACATCAGGCAGATTGCAGAATTTATCCTAATGCTAGTCTCTTGCAGATGCTCAGAGATTGTGATAAAGTTGGATACCATTATCACCAGTAATATAAAGGCAACAAGACAAAGTGCAGAAAGTTCAGACTGTTTTAGTTTTATAGTTCTATGAATCAGTTTCAGGAACCAAAGCTAATGTTAGCCCTGGGTTTCCTGTCACAGAGTTGCTGGCCTCTATCTTCCTCATCATAAATGAGGGTACAGCACACAATGGGCGTTCTTTCAAATTTTGATATTTCCTCAATTGATGTGTTTAACTTTTTTTTTAAAAGCTGACCCATATGTTGACCATGCCCTCGCACTGGAAGGTTAATCAATGGTTCCTAGACACTGGGATCTCTTTGAGTCAAAGTATTTCCTGGGTGACCTGCCTGGCAATTGAAGTTAGGAACAAAGTCAACACTCTGTGGGACTCAGTATTTACAGGCTTTCTGTTTTTACCTCAGCAAGTCTGGTAGCATCTGTAAAGAAAGGAGCAGAGTTAACGTTTCAAGTTGAATATGACCTCTTGGGAAGAGGTGCTCAGGCAGTCAGTAATCTGATAATTGAATCAAGTAAGTCATGGTTCTCCAGGACACTGTGCGCCAGGCTTACTGATAAACTGTCAACAATAAAATCTAAAGAGACTGACCTGTCATTGGCTGGTGCTTTCCCATATCACATCAGATAACCATGCAAGTTAAATACCAAACAGTAGGATGTTTTTAATTGAACAAGCAATAGAAAGCTTACCAATAGTTTATCTAATTGATTTTTAGCCTATGTATACTTGGATAAGAGTGTGTCCCTCTCAGGACAGGAGGGAGATCATGTCAGCAGTCAATATCAAGCAGACAAATTCTTCCGATGAATGTTCCTTTATAACTCGATTTGCAGAATAGAATAGAAACCCTACAGTACAGAAAGAGGCCATTCGGCCCATCGAGTCTGCACCGACCACAATCCCACCCAGGCCCTACCCCCATATCCCTACATATTTTACCCACTAATCCCCCCAACCTACGCATCTCAGGACACTAAGGGGCAATTTTAGCATGGCCAATCAACCTAACCTGCACATTCGGGTCACTGTCTGTGTGGAGTTTGCACATTCTCCTCGTGTCTGCGTGGGTTTACTCCGGGTGCTCCGGTTTCCTCCCACAGTCCAAAGATGTGCGGGTTAGGTTGATTGGCCAGGTTAAAAATTGCCCCTTAGAGTCCTGGGATGCGTAGGTTAGAGGGATTAGTGGGTAAATATGTGGGGATAGGGCCTGGGTGGGATTGTGGTCGGTGCAGACTCGATGGGCTGAATGGCCTCCTTCTGCACTGTAGGGTTTGTATGATTTCTATGATCTTTGGACTGTGGGAGGAAACCGGAGCACCCAGAGGAAACCCACGCAGACACGAGGAGAATGTGCAAACTCCACACAGACAGTGACCCAAGCCGGGAATCGAACCCAGGTCCCTGGAGCTGTGAAGCAGCAGTGCTAACCACTGTGCTACCGTACCACCCTCAGACTTAAACATGATGACTGATTTTGATATGAGCTGAATATCTAACTGATTACAAAATATCCATGTGGATTTGTTAACCTATTGGACCTGAACTTGGGCAAACCAAGCTGTAACCATGCTCAGTCCAGTTAAATGGAATGAAACACCTGATTATGAAGTTAAAACAGAAAATGCTGTAAGTGTGCACTAAATCTGTCAGTATCCAAAAAGATGGGTCAAGGTAGCACTTGGTGTGGGGCACTTTACCAACATTTTGTGTATCATCTGCTTATGCATAGAAATGGTGAGTTACAGCCTGGAATCTAATTTTGGGAGGGGAAGATTCAGATGGTTTATACGTAGAATAATAGCCCTTGACCCAGTCATAGGTGTTAATCTTCTAAGGATTTTATTTTATCTTCCTCATGTGGCTTGTCTTGTATTCTGCAGAGATGATACAATAAAGGGTCTCTGACATTTTGCTGGCCCACTCGTGGAAAGCTAGTCAGTGGTATTTATAGTTCGTGGCTGGGTTGTGCCATTTTTATAAATCTGATATGAACCACATGGGATTAAACAGGGTGAAAAGGGGAAGTACAAGAGTACAGCTCTCATTGCTACAGTGCTGAGTGTGAAACTAAAATCTCCTATATAGAACTGAAGCAGAAGTATGTTTAAAAATAGGATGGGTGGATCCTATTATCCTGAGCGTTTATTGTATGTGTTTCAAATTTGTTCTTGTTGCTGGGAGTTGGTTTTTTTCTCTTCTTGCTTTCAGTTTCCTCCTTCTTTCTTGAAAATCTTAACTTGGTTTTGTACAGTTCCACAGGTACTGCCAGCCTAACAGTACCTCACCAAAGTAGTTATGTCTGACCCTTAACAGTAGTAGAAACTGTGCATGTGGACTTGGTCCGGGGCAGAATTAGGCTCGGCTACGTGTTCTGCTCCCACTCCCCTTTCCTGAGTCAGTAGAAGAACCTACTAATACATAGGCAGGTTGCTGAAACATATTGAACTAGACACGAAAGCAGATCTGTGCCTTAAGAAAATAAGAGAGAAAGCTTGCAAGAAAAAGCTAGTTGTTGCTGAAGTATGCGACGCTGTGGAATGGAGGAGAAAGTTGTATCAGAGTGTGTGTGTGTTTCCTTCAAACGTACATAAAGTTATTCTTTAAAAAAATATTTAAACTACATTTTAAACTATTCAAGGAGTTTGTTTCCCACTTTTATGAGGTCTGGAGACAAAGTAAACCGTGGATGCTCAGGGCTTTTGTGCTAATTGGGATCGATTTGTATAATATTGGCATATTAACTATGTCAATCTTTTAATAGTAAATCAAAGACAAAGAATTCTTTCCACACCAATAAATTGCAAATCCTGACAATACGACTCTAATCAGTTCTTTGCTGAACTTACACCTTTATCTTCATAAACTTCGAGTGCATCCTCATACATATACATTTCCTCTTATCTGCATCTTGATTCTTTAAAATCAGAATGTGACCTAGATCAAAATTATAACTCAAGAATTCCTTACTTATCCTTCCTTATTTGATATTCCTTTCTTTATAATTTATAGGTTTTAAAACCCATACTTGGTGTTATCTAAGGAGTATGGTGACACAGTACTGCCTCATAGTGCTAGGGACTCGAGTTCCATTCTGCCTTGGATGGTGGCCTGTAGAGAGTTTGCATGTTCTCCCTCGACTGCATGGATTTCCTCCCACAGTCCAAAGATTTGCATGTTAGGTGGATTGGCCATGTTAAATTGCCCCTTGGTGTCCAAAGATGTATAGATTAAAGTTTATTTATTAGTCACACGCAAGACTTACATTAACACTGCAATGAAGTTGCTGTGAAATTCCCCCTAGCCGCCACAGTCCGGCGCCTGTTTGGGTCAATGCACGTAACCAGCACGTCTTTCAGAATATGGGAGGAAACCGGAGGAAACCCAAGCAGTCACGGGGAGAACATGCAAACTCCACACAGACAGTGACTCAAGCTGGGAATCGAACCTGGGTCCCTAGTGCTGTGAAGCAGCAATGCTAACCACTGTGCTACTGTGCCATCCCAGTGGATTCGCCACGGTAAATACACGGGGTTACAGGGATAGGCCGGGGGTTTGGGGTGCGGGGGGTGGGGGGGAGGCTTGGTAAGATGCTCTTTTGCAGAGTCGATGGGCTGAATGGCTCCCCTCTGCATTGTGGGATTCTATGGTTCTATTTCTTGTTATACATCCTATTTTTAATTGGATGATTTCCTGCAGAGTAGACCATGGGCATGTAGAGCCTCAGTTTGAAAAATAATGCCAAATGCAAATTATGTTCTTTGTCCAATGTGCTGTTTGTACTCTATTTTCCATAGTGAGCTCATCATCGTAATTGTGCTTCACTTCAAGTGCCTATTTTGGAAATATGCAGGGAACAACTCTTGGTTGGAGCTAAAAGTTTTGTGTGGATTGAAGTTAATGGGAAGTATCAGAATAAGGGGATAAAATGCCTTGAAGCTTTAAGCAGTGTGTGGAGTGATTTGATATAATAGTTATAATAGAGTCATGGCTTAAATTTGTAAAGGGAAATGTTATGAACAGAAATATTAGGAGAGATAGTGAGAAAAAAGAGGGTTAGTGGCAGTGTTAGTTAAAATACATTATCACTGCTTTGGACTTCAGTGATATCCAAGGGGCTACGTTAAGATAGAGTTCATGAAATAGCTAGGAAATTATCTAATTTTTGAGAGAGAATGGGGAAAATCTTCATAACGTTTAGAGTAGTCATTTGATAGTACTTGAGTATTGCTGAAAGAATAGATGTTATTTTATGGAAGTTTTTCATTTTGACCTCATCAGGACAATTTGCAAGAATAGAAATCCAAGGGAGACATCAAATATATGTTCTATGAGTGCTGATCGGTTGGCAAGTGAACTCTGATCAGTAGAGGCATTGCCATGGAGAATGCACCAATTGATGGCTGACAGTTAACTGCCAAGCATTGTTTGAAATTAAAACCAGGTAGCTTGGCTATTTTGTTTAACTGAAACAAAGCAATGTATATTTATGTTCTTTCTGACAGCAAAGCCCAGGGCCCTGTGAATTACTACATCCCCAAATGCTGCACACTGTGAGCTTGACTAACAATCTTTAATTGGTTGTCAGCATAATCTTTAGCACACTGAGGATTATTTAGCAAATTTTGTCCAATTGCAAAAGCACATCTCATGTTGGACACTATTTTGAGTTTTACAAGTATGAGTTGGTTGGATACAGTCTGCACCTTGCCCATTGCAAACAGCAGAAAGGATATGCTGTTTGATAAGATCCGCTGGTCTTGATGGATTGTATCAAACAGCATATTCCTTCCACTGGTTAGATGCAGTCCGTACCTTGCCGTTGCAACAGTGGAAGGGCCATGCGTTTGTGTCTGCGTATTTGTGCGTGGGTGACGATCCATCTGTGCGTGCATGTGCGTGTCCATGTGTGTGAATGCATGACTGTGCATGTATATCTGTGCATGCATGTGTATGACAGCACGTGCATACATTTCTGCATGTGTATGTGTCTGTATGCTTGTTTGCCTGTGTACCTGTTTGTGTGCATGTCATTGTGCACCTGTTTGTATGCGTATGTGGGGTTATGACCCTAGCTGATGTTATTATTGGACAAGTCAGATCCCAAAGTGGAACTTGGCTCTGATAAATCCTAATTTCTATTTCTTGTTTAGAAACGTGGAACGCAACTACTGAACACAGTTACAGAGTCTGCTAATGAATTTTTAGCAAAAGAATGAAACATTTATTAAACAAGAAAAGCTGACTATAATACACGACTCCTTCAACCCAGATTTGATTCCCTCTTCAAGCCTAATACCAAAACATCTGAGTATCTCTTATCGTCAAATCACACTTTGGACAGACACACCCCTTTGGAATATTATTTTCCTTTGAACATCTCCCCTTGTTCCATCCTCCTCATTTTTCCTTTTAAAAACCACATTTCTGCCACCCAGTCAAGTGCCACGTGGGTTTCTCACCTAGGCCATGTCTCTGTTTTCCACCGTCAGCCTTAGCACTGAGCAACTTCTTATCCTTGGTGATTTCAATCTCTATCAACTAAATATCCCCAAATTAATTGTCCCCCATTTTCATTTAATCTCTTCCTCTCCCCATATTCATAGCCATCCCACCTACCTTAACATCTCACATTGCCTCCCCTATTCTGTCAGTTACAGGTAAGGCCATCGCTGATTACTTCCTCCTATCCCTTCCTTTCCCGACCCCGCTTCACTGTTCACCCACAGAAAAAAACTCACCCCTCAAGTCATTTACAACAACACTTACCCAACCATGTATCTTGTGGCCTTCCATTCAGTAGCTATCCTCTACTCAGTTATAACCTCGCCTCTACCTTAGATGCCCTAGTCCTCATTGACATCTTTATGCTGCTTCATCCTGGTCAAGGGCAGCACATGGCACAGTGGTTAGCACTGCTGCCTCACAGTACCAGGGGCCTGGGTTCAATTCTAGCCTTGGGTGCCTGTCTGTGTGAAGTTTGCATATTCTCACCATGTCTATGTGAGTTTTCCCCAGTTTCCTCCCACACTCCAAAGATGTGTGGGTTAGGTTGATTGGCCATGCTAAAATGTCCCCTAGTGTCCTAAAATGTGCAGGTTAGGAGAATTAGCGGGGTAAATAAGACCATAAGACCATACGTGAGTTACAGGGATATGGCCTAGGTAATCTGCTCTGAGAGTCGGTGCAGGCTCGAAGGGCTGAATGGGTTACTTCTGCATTGTAGGGATTGTATGATTTCCCCAATGAGGCTCTTACCCCAGCTCCTATAAGTGAAATTGGTGCTGATTTGAATGTTTATGATAAGCAGCTGATTCAAACATTGACCTCCAGATTTGGATGAACCTTATAAAGTACCATAGATACTACTCTTATGCCAAAAGCTGATCATTCTGCCAATATCATTCAGAGAAGATGATGCCAGCTTCTCTTCACTGCAGTCTTCCTAATCCCCTCCTCCCCCTCCTTTTCCCATTTACCCCAAAAGGTGCAAGGGTCCACAGATTTCTTTGTCACCCATTGATGTTGAGCTGCCTCTTGTATTCCCATCCCTTACCCTTACGCACCAGGTAAAAGTTTCCTAATGTTATCCCCTGACCTAGCCCTGAACTTTCATCTTTCTCCTATCAGTCAATACCACAAACTTTGTTCCCTAACCCACTGTTTCTCTTCCTCTTCATGGTCAATTATTAAGAATCAGGCCAGAAACTCCAAGATGTTTTATGAAGATAGCCTAGACCATAAGTTTTTACATTTGAATTTGGCACGGGTCAGCATAAGATGTTTCACTCTAGGTATGGTTCAAGTAACCTGAGCAGAAAATCTCATCCATGCTTTTGTTACCTCTTGGCTTGACTATTCAAATGGTCTTCTGGCTGTTTCCCCCACCAACACCCTCTTTAAATTTGAGTTAATCATCAATAACTCTGTCCATATCCTGCTCACTTTATCATCCTGACCTAGCTGACTTGCTCCACAGGCATGTCTTTCAGCTGTCTGGGGCCTAAATTCTGGAATCCCCCCCGCAACCCCCACCATCTCGTCTCCCTTTCCTTCTATCTCTCTCTCTCTCTCTCTCTATTGATCTTAAAACCTACCTCTTTGATCATACGTTTGATTATTTTCTCTAATGCCCCTAATATGACTAGGCGTTTGATAATGCTGCTATAAAATGCCTTGAGGAATTATGTACGAGGTTCTGTATGAATGGAAGTTGTGTGTCGCCCTTTGGTTAGGATAGTATTAGTCTCAGCTATAAGCTAATGTAACAACATCCCCTTCCACCCCAGTCGGATGATGTAACACAAATAGTAGGCACTTGTATGAAGTTCTGGAGGGCGATTGGTGTAAATTGTACTGCATCCAAAAGAACCTGATGCCTTCAGGAGAGGAGGGAAGAAATCTGGTCCCGGGGTGAGGGTGTGATGTGGGAGAGGGATTAGAACCTTTTTTTAAAGAGCTTTGTGAGATATTGCATGCCCCTTGCTGTGACTTTCTGCATGTATCCTTACCATTGAGGAAGGAGTGCTTGGCTCTTTTACGATCCAATTTTTCTTTTAATCTCATTTTTTTGCTTTTCCCCCATGGGGTTCTGCTGTTTTGGAAATTATGTTTTTGCAGTTAGTATCCATTTTAAACGCATAACTTATATTTTGAAAAATGTTGAAAGACCGTGCTGGATTGGATCTACAGTGAAATCCAGTAGCTGCAACCAATTATTGGTTGAATGAATGTCTGGGCTTGGTGAGTTTCAAAGTCCATTAGGTGATCGATCTTATCAAGAGTGAACCCAGTGCTCTTTAACAATTTCCTCTTTGACTTCCGGGTTTATTTTCATTTGATGCTACTGCCACATCCAATCGCTCAAATTGCAAAATATATTCGTAAACTTACTTGTTAATTTTTTTTTAACCACGCAAGCATACATGGAGCATTTCCACTTAGATTGACGTGTTGATTGGGTTGCCCACTTTCTCTAGTTTCCTTAAATTCTGCAAAAGACTAATGGGAAATTGGTTTATCTTTATTTTGTATCAGTGCCTGAAGATCAAGTTGTTCTGAGCTTCCCTGAACAAAGGAAGCTCGCTGAACAACTAAACTTCTAATTTCAGACCAGTGACAGTTAAAAGCAAACCCATCGCTCACACATTTTGTCCATTTTTATAGCTGGATCTATGTCACAAAAATTACACTGACCCTGGGGACTGAATGGTGCTGAATGGTTGGATACTGTTTCGTTCTCTGGGCACTTTGATCCAGCCCAGGCTGTTGGGATGAGAGTCTCCTTTTTTTTCCACTAACCCTTTACCCTTCCCATCTTCAATGATCCTGGCTTAAATTATTTTGGACAGTCTCAATTTAGTTTGCAATTGGAGTCCAGAACTTGTAAATATTCTGGTATTCATTGTCATTTCCAAAAAGAAGGTAGCTACAAGATAATGTTCACGCTTGTGAACCCTCCCAATGAATCCCACTTCATGACCTCCTTTGCTTCTCGAACCCCATCCTTCATACCCACCTTGATGTCCTGCTCCCTGCCTGGTTTGTAGTGCTTCTTACTGGCCTCCTGCTGCAGCCGAGGGTCAGCGAATCCCAGGAACTAGGAAGATCCAGCCTCGAACAGATTCAGCGTATTTAAATACTCATTTACGAGCGTGAAACAGATTACGTCCGGGAGCTATGGGTGGGAAGACACCAGTGAGGTTTGGCGCCATCGCAGAATGTGTTAAACCACTTACCTGCAATTCTATGGCCCCATTCTGCTCTAACGCATTCTGCGTCAGGCGAAATGCAGCTGTAAAATTGCGGCCTATATGTAGTTGTCCATGGTCTACCTGGTCACTCCGAAGGATGCATATTTCCAGTAGCAGCAGTGTCTGTGGGGCTTCACAACTAGGACAGTGGCTGACCATTCTTTTGATTTCTTTGTCCATCTCTGGCCACTAAACAGAACTTCGGGTAAGCGTTTTCATCCTGCTTTGCCTTGAATATGCATTTTGCCATTTCTATAATAGGAGTCGTCTTCCCTAGAGTGGCATTATAACATGAGCCCCTCACAGTAACATGCTGCCCTCGCATGTTATCTCCATTCTTCTTTGCTGGTAAGGTTTAAGTAGCTCTGACATCATGTCACCAACCTTGCATCATCATCTTCTTAAGTTTTGATAACACTGAATCTCATTTGGTCCAAGTTTTTGTGTTTAGATAAGACCAGCAAAGTCTCTATTAGGTATAGCACCAGCCCTATTTTTTTGTTGAACCGGTAGTGAAGGTACTGTCTGCAGCAAAGGCACGTGGCTGACTGCATCCACATTTGATATTTGTGACCCTGGGCGATGCTGGAATGTATAACTGTACGCTGCTAACAATAGCGCCCATCTCTGTACCCTTGCAGAGGCAATTAGCGGCACTGGTTTATCTTCTAAAAATAAACTCAACAATAGTTTGTGATCTGATACTATTGCGAAATTTCGTCTATATTGATTAAACTTCTTCACCACATAAATTACCACCAAGCTTTCTTTATCTATCTGGAAATACTTTTTTTTCTGTGTCTGATAATGTTCTCGACACAAAGGCAATTGGCCTTTCTACTCCATCAGGCATCCTGTGGAACAAAACTGCTCCCACTCCATAAAAAAATATACATTTTATGCTTCAATTCAATTTGCATGATCCTTGGTGAGTGCAAATGATGAATGATCAGACTCCAGCTATTAACTTCACAGGATCTTGCTTGCGGGTTAAGATTTAAAATTTTTTTTACTCCATTCTTAAAGTTACAAGGCCAATGCGCAGAGTGGACCAGGCAAGCCCGGATCCATCTCCTTACTCCCAAAACCAAATTCAAATTCAAATTGAACCAAATTCACGGTCCTCACAACAGAGGCGAGCAAGATCCAAGCTGACAAGAAAAGGCATTGCACCAAATCTTGGGCTTGATCTGACACTTGATCTTAGCCAAAAGGCTGAGAAGCAAGTGTTAAGATCTGCCCAAGCTTGGCCTCACTGGCTTTGCTTAAAGCTGTTTGCTCTCCTGTTCTGTTCTGTTCTGTTCCATGTGCCCAACAGTTCCCCTTTAGCAACATGTACTGGACACTGTGTGCTAATTGATGAGTGGCACCATGTCATTATTTTGGACTGAAACCCAAAACCAATCTCAGCAACATTACTGAGTAATTTCCAAAAGCTCCAGAACGGAAAAACTGCTAAGGTCCAAAGCATATGAAAATGAGCCACACTTATTTGAATAATTTGTTTCTGATTCTTTCACACTTCCCTGAAATAATTTGTTTGAAATATGATAACAGGAGGAAGTTGATAATGAAAGGGATTTTGAAACACCAACATGGGCCGAGGATGATCAAGAGTTCAGCATACTGGCTGGAGGTCTATCTGAACCAAGAAGGCAAATGGCCAATGCATGTTTTAATCCAATTGCCTGAACTGGCCACTTTTCCGTTAATAGCTAGTCGAGTAATCTAAATATCTTTTGATGTAACTACTGTTGATTGTTTGGAGATGTATTTATTGATCCTCACACAGCGGACTCCAAGTAGCAATTTTCTCCTCTTAAACATTAACTGCTTCCATTATGATTCCATAGACGTAGTTTGCCTACTGTACCCTGCACAAGTGACCATTTTTGTTGTGTGAGCCTGTAAGGGTCCACAGGGTATTTACTTGAAGGGACATCACAGTCAGAGCCTGTCTTGTAATCTGTTAAATCCATATGTGCGCACTCCAACATACAATATAGACCAATGATCAGGAGCAAGTAATTGACTGACTGTTCATTTTCTTGTTGAAGGTCATTGAGACATATTGCTGCACTGCAACCACTGAATCAGCACAGACTGTGGTGGAATCTGGTCTATAGGATACCATATGACACCAGATATTGCCTTCATTCACTGAGCCACTGGAAGAGCTTGAATTACTATTTGATGGCTCGATGAACCTTTACAGAGATTTGGGAAAGACGGAAGATTTGGGTTAGAGCTCGCATGCAGTCATTCTTATATTGTACTGTCTGTGACAAATGTTTACAGACTAACCAGAGAAAATTACCAGCTCCCTGCTAGTTATGTAAAGGCTTAGAACTCACATGCAGCCATCTAGTGTCTCTGATAAGTGTTTACAAATAATCAGACTAACCAGAGAAAAGTACCAGAACTCAGCTACTTATGTCTATCAAGTTTAATCAGGTAAACATATTCCCATAAAACTTAGTAGAACTGTATTGTGATTGCCTTTTGAAAAGTTTGACCGATTTTGTCACTGTGGTCTTCCTTTTTTGTAGAATGTGATTCACTGGGCCGAATTTTTCTTTTGAGTTGTATACAATTAGCATTACCATCATATTGTGTTGTTCTTTTTATTCTATTTGAATTTGTATGATCCTTATATGATTATCAGTCAAGCCTCTTGGAGAAAATGAGAATACTGTTAACTTTACTGTGTACGAAACATTCTGTCAATCAGTTACTTGTAGATCTCTGGCTTGTGCCTCAGTATAGAAATGAGAGAGCACTGCACCATCTGACTTCCACCATACGAAAATTAGGAAGATCCAAATGCCTTGTCGTCTTGTTGGGATGGGGGTGGGTGCGGTTGCTTACTAGTCTTCTCGGGTGAATGTAAAAGATCCCATGCCACCATTTTGAAGAATTGGGGATTCTATTAGTTTTCTGGCCATTTATATTCCTCACCCAACATGACACAAAGAGCTTGGCTGATCATTGTCTCATTGCTGCTGTGGGACCTTGATGAAAATTGGCTATTGCATTTCCAACATTACAACAGTGTAACAGTGTTGACACTTAAAGTACCCCAAGTGGAAAGCACTTTGGGGTATCACAAGGTCTTGATAGGTGCCATACATCCGAAAATGGTAGGAAAGTGGTTATAATACTGTAATTACTAGTAATGCAGAAAAATGAGTTCAAATCCCACAATGACAACTGCGGAATTTCAATTCAGGCAGCAGTACTTTTCCTTTCTGCTGCACCATTCACTTTGATCCTTCATCCAAGGGTCTGTCTAGGCCTTTTAACTGTTTGCACTTCTTGAAAGTTTAACCTCCCACTTCCCGAGCTTTCTCGCATCCAGTCGGACTTACACTCTCATTCTGCAAACCCCATTTGTGATGGGGTCAGTCTTCTCCATATTTGGTGGGCATAGGTCCTCTCAGCTCATTATGTCACTACATCAGTGACTCAAGATTTTCCAGGCCTATATGCAAGTGGATATGGGTTAAAATTAAATTTGAGTTTGGTTGTCATACCCTTGTAGTCAAATATAGTATTTTTTTTGAGGGGAAGACGGCAGTATAGTAATAATGTCACTGGACTCGTATTCCAGAAACCCAGGTTAATGTTCTGGGGTTCAAGTCCCCCATGGCAGCTAGTGGAGTTGAAACTTAATTTAATTATAAATCTGGAATATAAAGCTAGTTTTATGGTCATCATTACTGAGACTATCATCAATTGTTGTAAAAACACATCTCATTCACTAATGTCCTTTTGGGAAGGACATCTACCAACTTTACCCAGTCTGGCCTACATGTGATTCCAGACCCACAACATTGGTTGACTTCTAACTGCCTTCTGAAATTTCCCAGCGAGCCGTTTAGGGTAGCTAGGGATGGAAATCAAATGCTGCCCTTGTCAGTGGCAGTCATTCATTATCTAAGTTTGTGTATGAAGTATGGTCACTTGGGTGGGATGCAGTGAAGGTACCATGAACAAGATACCATCTGTCAAGTGTGGCGTAGTGGTATTGTCACTGGGCTAGTGATCCAGAGACCCAGGGCATTGCACTGGGGACTTGGATTTGAATCCCCCCGTGGCAGATTTGAACTCCCGATCCTCAGCAATGTGGCGACTCCTAAATTCTCCCTGAAATGGCCTAGCCAGCAATCTACAATACAGTTGAAGGACAATTAGGGATGGACAACAATAAATATTGGTACAGCTAGTGATGCCCGCATCTGATGAATTAATAAATTAAAAAATCTCCTGGATTTTGATTACTTGCAACCAGCTTATCCCCGAGAGCAGGCAGAAGCTGACCACTCGAGAGCAAGAAATGTTTATATTTCTTACAACTCTGCCTCATTGACCTATTCACTTCAGCTATTGAGTCGACCAGGCTTCCTGTTATTAATCTCATTGATCAGTGCAGGGAAATACAAATGTGTAAAAGGTAAGGAGTGATTTGTTGTGCACCCAGTCAAATCATCGGTTAATGTTCATTGTCTAGGTTCATATATCAAAAAGGCCATCTGGGTGAGGTACGAGCGAGCTGCTATTGCCCAACGAACATAGCCCATGAGAAGAGAGGAAATTGAAACATAGTCAGGGGAAGAAAAATCTCTGTTTAAGCTTTGCTGGGTCCGGGTGCAACTTATCAAACCTGATCTATATCCTTTTGTTTGAGGAATGCAAAGCTCTTTTCATGCCAAGCAGGGGATTAACAAGGATTGATTTCCTTCAAGTATTTCCCCATTCCTACATGTATTTTAGTTTCGTGTTTCTTAAACCTGACCACGCCTACACAAAATATTAAAAAACACATCTTTGTATCAAAAGAGCTGCAAGCGACAAAGAAATGGAGACATGGTGGCTGGGGATGGAGTGTCTCCTGCAAGATGCAATATCTTCCCTCCCAGGGCCAGTAAACTCCCGCACAACCTCTTTCACATTTTCTTCTTTCCTAATGCTATTGTTTCACTGTTTATGATTTTTTAATTCCTTCCTCCAAGACTTTAAATTTATCTCCTTATGTACTCTCGGTTCTCCCTACAATCTCACGATGTTGAGACAAAGATTTGTGCCACCTTCTAGTCTCCTCTTTTCCAGCCTAACTCCTCATCCCTCTGTTCCCTTCATCAAATAAATCTATGATTTTTGAAAGTTAAGCTTTCCAAACATCTAATTACTATTTTCCAATATATTTCCTCCGTCTTGCTACTCATTTCAATTTTAGTATCCTGCAATATTGGTCCTTCATCTAGCAAGACCCAAAAGGAGGGAAAAGAAACAAATGGAAGTTTGTGGTGGGATAACAGATCCACAGAGAACAGAGTTCTCAAAGGACGTAACCATTGAATGAAGACTTGTGGCTCCCTCTGAGAGATCATGCTAGGTGAAAGAATCTTATTGTAAAGAGTCCAGGAGAATTGAACAGAATCAATGAATGGTTACAGCATAGAGTGAGGCCATTTGACCCATCGTGCCCCTGCTGACTCATTGCAAGAGCAATTCACCTGGTGCCACTCCCCTGCTTCATAGAATCATTGGCATCCTTCTGCACTGTAAGAATTCATTCAGCCCATCGAGCCTGCACTGTCAACAATCCCACTCGGGCCCGATCCCCGTAACCATGTATTTACCCTGCTGATCCCCCTGACACTTAAGGGACAAATTAGCATGGCCAATCACCCTAACCCCCACATCTTTGGAGTGTGGGAGGAAACCCACGCAGACACAGGGCGAATGTGCAAATTCCACAGTCAGTCACCCAAGGCTGGAATTGAACCCAGTCCCTGGCACTGTGAGGCAGCCGTGCTAACCACTGTGCCACCGTGGCACACGTTTTACCCTAGTGCCCTGCAATTGTTTTCTGTACAATAATGGTCCAATTTTCTTCCAAGTTTTCTTCCTTGCTTTTGTACTCTGTGCCCCTATTTATAAAGGCCAGGATCCCATATGCTTTATTAACTGTTCTCTAAACCTGTCCTGCAGCCTTCAGTGATCTGTATGCATATATCCCAGATTCCCCTGCTCCTGCACAACCTTTACAATTGTACCCTTTATTTTATATTGCCCCTCCCCAGTCTTCCTACCAAAATGAAACACTTCACACTTCTCTACATTAAAGTTTACCCACCACTTGTACTCCACCAACCTGCCTATTGTCCTTCTGAAGTTTAATGCCATCCTTCCCAAAGTTCATTTCCAAGTTTTGTATCATCCACTAAATTTGGATTTATGTCCTATACACCAAAGTCCGAGTTACTAATGAGAACAGGAATCCTACCACTGACCCATTGCTATAAAACTTCCTCCATCCCTAAAAACAACCATTCAACACCACTCACTATTTGCTGTCACTCAACCAATTTCACATCATGTTGCTATTGTCCCTTTGTTCCATGAGCTCTAATTTTACTCAAGTCTGTTGTGTGGCACATTAAAGGGGTACACTATCATTACCACTCCCTTTGTCTTGTGTCCATGGCATCTTTATCAAATCTCTCCTGACCTTCGATTCTGCTCCACACCCTCTCTTCAACAGTACAAAACCTCTCACATTTCCACCTCTCTTCACCTCTGAAGAGAGTCATACGGACTCGAATTGTTAACTTATTTTCTCTCCATAGATGCTGCCAAACCTTTTGAGATTTCCAGTTTCATTCTTTGCTCCATCTGATGTTGCGACACTTCTGTGTCCCTTTGCTAAATTTAGTCTCACCATTGGGTAATTTTAAAATTTCAAATAAACTTTAGTTTCATTTGCCAGCAAATATTTAATTATGGTGGATCAACCCAAGCAATCAATGTAGGGCTACTACTTGGCAAGGTTATATAAGCAGCTCTAATGGTATAAAGCTCCCCTCTTTCTCTTTTCTGCTTGGCTTCTTCAGTGTTTTGCCCTATAAATGCTATTCATGATTTTTGTCTTGAGTGTTTGATATTTTGTGATCAAAGACTATTTGGGAGAGCCATATCTTGCTTAGTTTAACATTAATTTCTGCAGAAGAATTATTATAAACATGCAGAAAAACAAAATTAAACAATTTAAATGGAAAAAGAAGCTCTTGGTAGTGGCTTATTATATCAGGATTGAGCTTTTGAAAAGAATCAGGTGTTTGGCTAAATTGACTCTACCCAAGATAATTACTGAAATATTACAATGTATGTGCATGCCCACCTCCATAGGTTCTCACTCTGTATCTATCATGTAATTGCTCTCCACCATTCAGTTGTGTCTCGGGTAGTGGCACTCTTGCCTCTTGGGTCAAAAGGTTATGGGTTCAAGTTCCACTCCAGTCAGGGTTAACACTGCAGTGCAGTGCTGAATGGTCAGATAGACCCCTCATTTTAGTTAAACTATAGAGGTGATGGCACAAGCCATCTTTTGGATAGGATGTCTTGCATCTGGTGGATGTAAAAGACCCCATACCACAATTTTGAAGAAGAGCAGATGAGTTATCTCAGTGCCCTGGACAATATTAACCCCAAGCATTGCGAAAAACAGTTTGTCTCACAGTTATCACAATTGTGGGAGTTTGGTGTACACGATTCCTACACCACAGCAATGACTACGTTTCATAAAGTACTTCTTCATCAGTCAGCACTTTAGGACAGCTGCGGCCATGAGACGCATTAGATGAATGCAAATGGTATTTCTTTTGTTAATATTGCTGAGCTGTGTTGGGAGACTCCTGTTTGCTCACTGATTTATTTTCGTGGTCTTATATTAAAATTTCCTCTTCGTGTGGCTTCTCCATGAATTGGGGATCCATGAATGGTTAGTACAATGAGTTTTCCTGAAGAAGGAGGAAGTCATGATACATTTAATATTCTCTCTTGTATCAATTATGAAGCAACTTCTAGTTTTTAAATTCTTGCTTTTGTTTTATGGTCAAGCTTGTGCAGAACAGGTAATAATGAATGTATGGATCATTGTGTGTAAGCTGAGTCAGTTCCTGTATTCCTGTCACTCAGTGAGATGTTCCTCAGTTATTGTCATGATATGTGTGATGTCATAAGTTCAAATTATGAAAAAAGAATTATTACACCAGGATTTGGCCAAAAATTGTCTTTTTATTTGATTGTACTTCAAAAAAAACACTCCCAGATTTCCCAGACTTTTTGTGAAATAATCCCCCATCCTCTATCGCATTATCACGGTGTTCCTCATCAACAGACTATAGAATCAGAAAATCACTACAGTGCAGAAAGAGGCCATTTGGCCCGTTGAGTCTGTACCAACAACAATCCCATCCAGGCCCTGTATATCCCCGTAACCCCACATATGTACCCTGCTAATCTCCCTGACATTAAGGGGCAGTTTAGCATGGCCAATCAATCTAACCCGCACATCTTTTGACTGTGGGTTGAAACCATAGTACCCAGAGGAAACCCCACCCAGAGGAAACCCACGCAGACACTGGGAGAATGTGCAAACACCAAACAGACAGTCACTCGAGGCCAGAATTGAACCCGAGTCCTTAGCGCTATGCGACAGCGGGGCTATCAACTGTGCCACCATAGCTTTTAAGGTCTGTGAATTTCATAATGCGCAATGGTTACCACTGCTGCCTCACAATGCCAGAGACCTGGGTTTGATTCCAGTCTTGGGTGACTGTGTGGAGTTTGAACAATCTCCTCGTGTCCTGTGTGGGTACTTCAGTTTCCTTGCACAATCCAAAGATGTGCTAGTTAGGTGGATTGGCCATGCTAAATTGCCTCTTAGTGTCCCAGGATGTGTAGGTTAGGTGGATCAGCAAGGTAATGTGTGCGGTTACGGGGATAAGGTGGGGGATGGGCCTGGGTAGGATGCTTTGTCGGAGAGTCGATGGGCTGGGTGGCCTACATCTGCACTGTAAGGATTTCTGGATTCTATGATTCCATGACTCAATTAACTCTCAGACAGCCCTAATCTGAAGCTTTCTCATTCTCTCAAGGGAAAGGAAGAAATAGCTTGATTCGTAAAGCATCTTTCACAACTTCAGGATGTCTAAATCTTCCCACAGGCAATCAAAATATATGTTATTTTCTAATATACTTCAAAATCTGCTATGATGGCCGGAATTCTTCTTAAAAATTCTAAGGCCGGAATTTTACCCGCGTGCTCACCTGAGGCTCGTAAGATCGCACCAACGGAGAATGCTGTTCTGCGAACCTCGCCCGCCCCGAACTCTTCGCCTAAAAACTGGAGTAATTCATACTGGGTTTTTCACTGGGAGTTCACACTAGAGTCTCCCATGCTCTAAGTTGATTTGATTTATTATTGTTGCATGTATTAACATACAGTGAAAAGTATTGTTTCTTGCGCGATATACAGACAAAGCATACCGTTCAAAGAGATGGAAAGGAGAGAATGCAGAATGTAGTGTTACAGTCATAGCTAGGATGTAAAGAAAGATCAACTTAATGCAGGGTAGGTTCATTCAAAAATCTGGTGGCAGCAGGGAAGAAGCTGTTCTTGAGTCAGTTGGTACGTGGCCTCAGACTTTTGTATCTTTTTCCCGATGGGAGAAGGTGGAAGAGAGAATGTCTGAGGTCCTTAATTATGCTGGCTGCTTTTCCGAGGCAGCGGGAAGTGTAGACAGAATCAATGGATGGGAGGCTGTTTGTGTGATGGATTGGGCTACATTCACGACCTTTTGTAGTTCCTTGCGGTCTTGGGCAGAGCCAGAGCCATACCAAGCTGTGATACAACCAGAAAGAGTGCTTTATATGGTGCATCTGTAAAAGCTGGTGAAAGTCGTAGCTGACACGCCAAGTGTCCTTAGTCCTTGTCCTTAGTCCTTTCCTTGTGCAATGCAGAGGCCACCGGTGTGAATATCATTAGATTTCAGGGCGCGGGGCCTATTCCCACCCAGGAGGCTGAAACTAGCGGGCCTCTGTGCCTGCACAGTGGCCCCAAACTTTCAGCCTCCTGATCACTGGCCAGCTCAATTGCTGCCCCCCCCCCCTCCTGCCCCGACCAATCTCGGTGGCAATGGAACCCCCCCACCTCCACCGATCGCCCCCTAGGCCCCGTCCCCTTGGCACTGCCCATGCCCGGTGAGCAGTGCCAAGGTGCCCCCTGGGCATGGGCACTTTGCCCCTTGGACAGTGTCAGGGCACCCATGCCCTGGGGCACCACCCCCATTATCCTACCCCCTGGGGAGCCCCAATTTCCCCCCTTCACTCCAGTGATCGGTTGTCCCGATAGTTCTCGAAAGTGGGGATCTATTGTGAACCCCACTGGAGTGAAACAATCTGGCAGGGTGGGAGAGGCTAGCGGGCCCAGAGAGTTCAGTCCTGCACCCACTAATTACATTTAAATTATGTTAAAAACAGATTAAAATCACTTGGTCTCCCCGCTGGTTTCCAGCGCAGATCTGACGGCGCCAGAAATCTGGCACTGGGAGATGCGCTCGCGGCGAGAATGCAAGAGTGAATCGTGCGCGTGTCGGCCCCCCGATTCTCCCACCCGACTGCGCTAGAAAATTAGTGCGGTGAGATGGGAGAATCGCCCCCAATATCTTTTATCCCAACCTGAGAAGACCGTTTAATATCTCTGTCAAAAGTTGGGGACTTCAAGAAGGCAGTGATCCCTCTGTACTTCATTCAAATATCAGTCATTTTAAGTGTTTATTGCTAATTAGCACACAACAATGTATATATGTGCAGAGTATAGCCCAAGCTATGAGTAACTCCATGCTTGTTTCTACATAAGTCTCTGTCCAGTCCACAACTGACCTTTAATATCCGGTCATGTGTCTTTTTACATCACACTGTCGACAGTTCCCAGTTCCACATTAACACTTAATATGGCAGATACCCTTATATTACAGCAATGAATTAAACCTGGGACTCAAACATGTGGGCTGTGAAAAAATGGAGAGAGATGGAAAATAAAAGTGGGTAGGGAGCATAATACATTAATCCGCATATATTCTTCCCGATGCAGGGGAAACTAGGGAAGCTCAGGGATCAGTGCTGGGACCTTTGCTGTTTGTAATATATATAAATGATTTGGAGGAAAATGTAACTGGTTTGATTAGTAAGTTTGCGGACGACACAAAGGTTGGTGGATTTGCAGATAGCGATGAGGACCATCAGAGGATACAGCAAGATATAGATCGGTTGGAGACTTGGGCGGAGAGATGGCAGATGGAGTTTAATCCGGACAAATATGAGGTAATGCATTTTGGAAGTTCTAATACAGATAGGAAATATACAGTAAATGGCAGAACCCTTAAGAGTATTGATAGGCAGAGGGATCTGGGTGTACAGGTACACAGGTCACTGAAAGTGGCAATGCAGGTAAAGAAGGTAGTCAAGAAGGCATACGGCATGGTTGCCTTCATCGGTCAGGCCATTGAGTTTAAAAATTGGCAAGTCATGTTGCAACTTTATAGAACCTTAATTAGGCCGCACTTGGAATATAGTGTTCAATTCTGGTCGCCACACTACCAGAAGGATGTGGAGGCTTTGGAGAGGGTACAGAAAAGATTTACCAGGATGTTGCTTGGTGTGGAGGGCATTAGCTATGAGGAGAGATTGGAGAAACTTGGTTTGTTCTCACTGGAACAACGGAGATTGAGGGGTGACCTGATAGAAATCTACAAGATTGAGAGGCATGGACAGAGTGGATAGTCAAAAGTTTTTTACCAGGGTGGAAGAGTCAATTACTAGGGGGCATAGGTTTAAGGTGCGATGGGCAAGGTTTAAAGGGGATGTACAAGGCAGATTTTTTTTACAGAGGGTGGTGGGTGTCTGGAACTCGGGGGAGGTAGTGGAAGCGGTGACTTTTAAGGGACGTCCTGACAAATACATGAATAGGATGGGAATAGAGGGATATGGTCCCCGGAAAGGTAGGGGGTTTTAGTTAAGTCGGGCAGCATGGTCGGTGCAGGCTTGGAGGGCCGAAGGGCCTGTTCCTATGCTGTAATTTTCTTTGTTCAGATGCAGCTAGAGTAAATCCTTGCCCAGTAACTGCAAGGATAATAATCACCCCGAGGTGACTTCACCTCCCATTTTCACTCGGGCTCAATACAAATTTCAGCAGTATCTTTCCCTTCTTTTGGGCACCTAGTAGCCTTCTAGTATGAAGACTGACATTAATTGCTGCTGTTCTTTACATTTATGCTTTGTCAGTTTGAGCTATTTTTATTCATCTATCTTTCTAATCTGTTTTGACAGTCTGCTTCTGATGTACTTTGATCAGCAGTTTTCAGTTTTAGCTAAAGCTGTGAATCTCATGAGCAGTTCTTCTTTTAAATAAAGGATTTGGCATATTTGTCCAATGACCTTTAGCTCTGTTCTCCACTTCTGTTTTATATGTTCCTGCCATAAAGGGACTTGTATTTCTTGATATGCAGGGCTTGGACCTGAAATGTTACTGTGCCCTTGTTCAAATGCTGGAAGACTTGATTTCAAAGCACAGCACTGTTTTATTTCATATTTTCAGTACATGCAAGTTCTTCTTTTTTGTAAATAAACTATTGCCATTTAGCAGACCTTCCTCCTTGTGACAAAAACAATTTTATTTTCTTTAAAACTCTCTTCATCTCTCGTTTCAAAAGGAAATTAAATGGGTACTTAAGAGAAGTAGATTTTCACGGGGGTTATTACGGGAGGGCGGCACGGTAGCACAGTGGCTAGCACTGCTGCTTCACAGCTCCAGGGTCCCGGGTTTGATTCCCGGCTCGGGTCACTGTCTGTGTGGAGTTTGCACATTCTCCTCGTGTCTGCGTGGGTTTCCTCCGGGTGCTCCGGTTTCCTCCCACAGTCCAAAGATGTGCGGGTTAGGTTGATTGGCCAGGTTAAAAATTGCCCCTTAGAGTCCTGAGATGCGTACATTAGCGGGTAAAATATGTGGGGGTAGGGCCTGGGTGGGATTGTGGTCGGTGCAGACTCGATGGGCCGAATGGCCTCCTTCTGCACTGTAGGGTTTCTATGATTGTTCCACAGATAGAATTGGGGGAGGGAAAGAATGAGACTGACAGGATTCATGTACCGAGAGTGGGCATGGAATAGGCTGAATGGCTTCCTTCTGTGCCATGGTGACTCTGATGTGGAGTTGCCGGCATTGGACTGGGATAGGCACAGTAAGTAGTTTCACAACACCAGGTTAAAGTCCAACAGGTTTATTTGGTAGCACAAGCTTTCAGAACGTTGTCCCTTCATCTAGTGAAGAGTTCAGTTAAAACTTAATTACAAGATAGTGGTTGGAATGCGAGTCTTAACAGGTAATCCAGTCTTTACAGGTTTTCAAACAACTGCGCAACTTCCAAACAGGCCATTGTACACAGCAAACTACCCAGCCCTCAGGAGAACAATGACCATGACACCACACAACCCTGCCACAGTAACCTTTGCAAGGCGTGCCGGATCATCGACACGGATGATCATCTCATGTGAGAACATCATCCACCAGGTACACGGTACATACTTTTGTGTCTCGGCCAACATTGTCTACCTGATACGCTGCAGGAAAGGATGTCCCGAGGCATGGTACATTGCCGAGACCATGCAGACGCTACAACAACGGATGAATGGACACCGCTCGACAATCACCAGGCAGGAGTGTTCCCTTCCTGTCGGAGAACACTTCAGCATTCACGGGCATTCAGCCTCCGATCTTCGGGTAAGCGTTCTCTAAGGCGGCCTGCACGACACACGACAACGCAGAATCGCTGAGCAGAAACTGATAGCCAAGTTCCGCACCCATAAGGACAGCCTCAACCAGGATCTTGGGTTCATGTCACACTATCTGTAACCCCCACGACTTGCCTGGGCTTGCAGAATCTCACTAATTGTCCTGACTGGAGACAACACACACCTCTTTAACTTGTGCTTAGCCCTCTCTCCACTCTCATTGTCTGCACTTGTAAAGACTTTATTACCTGTTAAGGCTTGCATTCCAACCATTATCTTGTAATTGAGTTTGTGTCTATACAGGTCCTCTTTGTGAACTGAGCTCTTCACTCACCTGATGAAGGGGCAACACTCCAAAAGCTCGTGCTCCCAAATAAACTTGTTGGACTTGAACCTGGTGTTGTGAGACTACTTATGATGACTCTGATTATTCCACCATTCACTTGCCTTCACCACCCCCTTCCCCCCGCCAACCAAGATCTGTCGCTTTTTCCTCTTTCTGTCTCTTTCTCCTTCTCTCTCTCAACCTGTGTTTCTATGTTGAAGTGTATATATATCTCTATCTGTTGCTTTGTCTTTGTTGAAAATGTTTGAACAGAATGACAATGCTATTATTTTTCTTTCTTCCTCTTGGCATTTTTTTCTTTCTCATTTTTCTTTATTCCTCTGCTATAACTGGTAATTCATGCTGAAGTGTGGATTCACAGGCCAGCTGCTCCAATATCTTGCTTGAATGGGCTTTCTCACCATGGGGACCTAGACAATTTCGTTGGCTAGACATTTGGCTGGAAGGTGGCAAGGGAAGGGAAACAACGTCATAGCTCCAACTACCTCAAGTTTTTTTCATTGCTTTTGCATGCTTCGAAATTTTGCAATAATAAATGAAATTTCCCCAATAAGTGCTGTTTACATAAAGTCTAAAGACCAAAAATGTTGATCATCTACATATGAAATGTGACCATTATTTAATTTCAGCGAACGTATTCCAGGGTTTGTTCTCATCACCTGAATATAGCTGGTTTGTGGTATCCAATGCAGGGTCTTGTGTAGTTGCTGACCTTCTAATTGCTACGCCTTGGTAACATTTAACTGGAGTTGAGAGGGAAGGAAAATTGTCCCAAGTTTTTGTGGCAAGCATTTCCTTTTCACATGCAAATAAAAATGCTTTAGGTTATTGTTTCACAGTGGTCACTGGAAACATTAGTTAATCATTGGATTATTGGTATGACAAAGGTAGTATCACTCTGTTGGTAGAGATCAATTATTACAATCCATGGAGAGATCAGTAACTTATTTTTAAAAAATCCCCAATATTTATTGAAAGAATGAAACCACAGACTCCACAGTACAATACAAATGAATTTTATCATATATGTCAACAAAGCAAACACTACCAAATAAACATGGGGCTGAGTCCCGCCAATGGAGACCCCCCACAGTGCGTTTCCTGGTGGTGCGGCCGATGAACAACACAAAATGCCATTGATGTGGGCAGAATCGAAAGATGCTGTCACTGGCCAATGACGAACCGCCTCTGCACGAAAAGCACGATATAAAACATTCACATTCAATTTCATTTTATTATCCATACAGAAATTCATTTTGCACATATTGTCTTCATTTAAAAAGAAACCTAACAAAAAGAAAATTCCCCTTGCTCAGAAATCTAACTTTTTAATTAAATACATTTGATTCCCCTTATGGGGAATTAAATGTATTGAATTTGCTTTTCTAAATGGGAGTATTTGTTAATTATAATGAAAGCTGTAACAGATATATAGATGTTTATTTTGTTTAATCTCAATATGGTTCATGTGGTCTGTCCATGGTGGATACAGGATGAGTTGGCATAGAATCATAAAAACTCTACAGTGCAGGAGGAGGCCATTCAGCCCATTGGGTCAGCACCAACAACAATCCCACCCAGGCCCTATCCCCATAATCCTACATATTTACCCCACTAATTCCTCTAATTTATGCATCCCGGAACACTAAGGGGCAATTTAGCATGGCCAATCAACCTAACCCGCACATCTTTGGACTGTGGGAGGAAACCAGAGCACCCGGAGGAAACCCACACAGACACAGGGAGAATGTGCAAACTCCTCGCAAACAGTGACCCAAGTCGGGAATCAAATCCAGGTCCCAGGAGCTGTGAGGCAGCAGTGCTAACCACTGTGCTACTGTACTGCAATAAGAGGTCATGTGGCTATGTGGGGGGCATGAATTTGAGTTGGAAATAGGTTGTTATGGAGGCTCTAAGAACCTTGGGGGGAGTGGATGGAGGATGCATAAATTGAGGTATGATACGATGAGATAGGATCCTGTATTTAGAAAAAAACCCCAACTAGAATCATGTCCAAATCAGCCCACCTTGACACTCAGCAGCCCCTGCATTAGGGGCAGTGGGCTCAACTCGCAATCAACGGCCTACATCACACCAATGCCGGGAGCAGAAATTGGACTGTTGGCACAATTTCCCAAGATGGCTGTGCAGAGCTGAGAGATATCCTGACTCAAGACATCTGCCTCAGGAGCACAACTCTGGCTCACTGTCTCCAGTTTTCTTGCTAAACGAGCCCACCACACTCTCACCTATCTGCTATGACCCTGTTTAATAATCACAATCACAAGTCACACTTTGAATTGCCATTACTTTAAGTGGTGTGGCAGTTTTTGAAGTTCAGAATTTTAATTACATTGCCCACACTAATATAGTTTTCTGAAAACTTAAATTTACCAGTAAAATATTAATAACCATAAAATGAGATGATTATGACTGGTTATAATGTAAAATAATAGACTTAGATTTATACTGTGGTTATCAGATCCTCAGAACTTCCCAAAGTATTGCACAACCGATGAAGTACTTTTAATTTATTACTTCTACATTTTTAAATTAATTTATAACCTTTATCCTGGATGAGATTTCAATTCTTAGATCATTCTCAGGAGGTTGTAGCTCCATTCACCTTCAGAGGTACATTTGGTCACACCTGAAGGACACTTCCGTCAGTCCAGCACTCGCTGCATACAATACTGAAATGTCAGCCCAGATAATGCACTGAAGTCCTGAAGTGGATTTTTAACCCATGATCCCTGACTTAGAAACAAAAGTGCTACCTATAAACCAAACTGAAGCTGCTTTACTTTTCACTTTATTCCAGCAAGTAACCTTGTTTACTGTAAACCATTTAGCATTCATTAGCTCAGCTGATAAACATTCTAATTAAATGAAGCTATTTCCCGTGAGTGACGAGGCATTCCATATATTCCAAATCCATTTCTATTGGATGTCTATATGCTGAATTCACCTAGATTTAGCAATATAGGGAATGGCCAAGATTAACCTGATGTTGTGAGACTTCTTACTGTGCTTACCCCAGTCCAACGCCGGCATCTCCACATCAAGATTTACCCACCAGCTATAATGTATGCAATGTTAAATGAAAATTTAATTGAGCACTTAGTGAGGCTGCTGGTATAATTTGGTGCCTTTCCTATAGGGATATTGTTGTACTTCCTATTCAAGCACTATGTCCCCCAAAATATTTAGAAAATAACATCCATTTTCACACGTGGGTCAGACAATTAGTTGCATGAGGTCATTCTGCCAACATGAGGGAGGATATCCCACTCTTCATTCCCTGCAGCAGCATTAGGAGCAGCAGCCACTGCCCCACAGAGGGCATCCTACCCTGTTCCCTACCCAGCTGAAAAGGTCAAATGGCACATGGCTTGATGAACCTTCCTTGGTTTCCTGATCATTGTTTTTGCATCCCCCATCTGTCCTATCACTGAAGCCAGCCCGACTGACCCCAGCAAGGCCATCCAGTTTACTTGTTTCTCTGGCCTTTGTGCTGCGCCTAGGATCCGTTGCAGCCTAGCATTGGTCACCACTCCCAATGTTGCTGCAGGGACTGAAGAGTGTGATATCCTCCCTCCTGTTGGTCGAATGACTTCTGTAAAAAAGGCTGTGTGGATCTGTCCGTGTATACATGATTTAATTAAGCTGGAGAGGAAGGTTAATAGAGACATTTTGTATTCAGGGTTGAGAGATAAAAGGGTAAAGTTGCATACACTTATGATGAGAAATTTGGTGAAGTAGATTTACAAGGAAATAGTTTGGGTTTCAAAATTTTGCAGTGGGAGATAAAAGTAAAGTTAAAGTTTATTTATTAGTCACAAGTAGGCTTACATGAACACTGGAACGAAGTTGCTGTGAAAACCCCCTAGTCGCCACACTCTGGCGCTTCTTCGAGTACACAGAGGGAGAATTTAGCATGGCCAATGCATGTCTTTCGGACTGTGGAAGGAAACCGGAGCACCCGGAGGAAACCCATGCAGACACAGGGAGAATGTGCAGACTCCGCAGAGACAGTGACCCAACCCGGGTCCCTGGCGTTGTGAGGCAGCAGTGCTAAGATAGATAGATAATAGTCTTTTCGGCTATTAAATTTCAAGGAGTGTTCAAGGGACTTACAACTTTGAAAGTAAACAGGGGAAGGTTATTAAATTTTATTTGACCGGGAAGTGAAGTTTGTTGGGTAAACATGAAAGATTTTAATATTTTGGAAAAGTTGAGCTCAAAGAGGTACTAAGGGCAATGGAAATGGAGATGATGAAGGGTGGTGCAGGGGGAGAAGGATATTTAAGGAAAGATGTTGAGCTGAATTGTGGTATGGCTGTGGGAGATATGCTGAGAGAAGATGTGGAAGTTGGAACAGCCAGCCAGTCAGACCAGAAAAGTCTTTGTTTCAGTAGCAGTTTGTTTTCTAAATTTCCTTGGATTTCCACAGCAGAGTGGGAGTATTGTGATATACCTTTAATAAAGTAACAACAGTTTTTGCCTTGGGTAACACTGGATTTTTATAGTTAAATATCTATAAAGGAGATGTTGCCAAGTAGTTTCCTTGTGTGTTCTGACCAAGCGAGCTTCATTGGGGGGATGTTTTGTAAGACTGTTTTTAGCTGTATAACTAAAATGTGTGCTTAAGTTTTTTTTTAATTTATAAATCTTCTAATTTTTAAAATCCTACAAGTGTTATTGGAGTTCTCTATTTCTGGAATCAGTAGTTTCTTTTCTCATTTCAAAATACAAAAAAAAATTATGATCAGTAAGAAATTATTCATTCACTCTGGGATTTGACCTGTTCAGCAAATAACATCTGCTGTGGTTGTAACTTACACAAACTAGCATCGTGGCTTCCAGGGTTGGCAAAGCTAGGCTCATGTCTAACTTTCCATTCAGTGGGCGGGCCACCACCTCTATGTAGCCATCAAGCCCTAGGGTAATATATCTAACAATAGCACAGGTCCAGTACATTCTATTTGGATCCCAGTTTCTTCTTGGTTATGGTGAAACTGAAATACAAAGTGACCCACCATCCTGAGTGACACATGTGCACTAGCTTTCTCAGGTTCTTATCATTTCTCCACTTAACTGCACAATTGGATCCTTTGCGTCCTTGTGCAGCTGACAACTTTGACAGTTTATTGTCCCCAAAGTTCATTCCCATTGTCTTTCAAATTCTTATTAATTTATATCACTGAAGGAATGCTGGCTATTAAATATAAATCGAGTCTCAGCCTCCCATCCTCCATCAAATGCCATCGCTACTTAGTAAAGCAGAGGCAGGCATGCCAGCAAAATGGAACAGTAAGAGAGTCATAATGAATGAATTTGTGCTGTCTGATAACTTGGCAATGAAAGAAAAGGTCCCGGATCCCATCCATAATTTGTGTTTACTTCACTGATGTCTGTTACAGCAGCAGTTAAGGTAGGAGAATTAGTATCAGCAGCCAGGGTTAGTGAGGGGAAATAACATTGGTGAGAGTTTATGCTCCCAATTACTATCTAGTGCCTTCAACTGGAAAATGTGTGTATAATCAGGTGAGAACACGATGTATCATCTACAATTTTCAGTTTAGGTTCACAGTCAGAATGATCATTTGGACAAAGTCGCGAGACTAACTACTGCCGCGTATGAAACTATATTTCAGCAAGAGATAGGATCTTCAGCAGAAGCGAAAGAAATTCAAAATCATTAACTTTTTTTTTCTCTTTTTGTTTACAGAGCATTGTCACTGCTGAATGTAAGTATCCTTTTAATTCTAAAAATAATCATATTTATTGAATTTATTGAACATGCATGTCAATGTACCTTATCAAAATAATTATGGCTGGCACGTTGATTAGCACTGATGCCTCACAGCACCAGGGATGCGGATTCAATTCTTGCCTTGGAGGACTGTGTGGAGTTTGCATGTTCTCCCCGTGTCTGCGTGGGTTTCCAAAAATGTGTTTTACTGAGCCTCGAAAATAATCAATAACCCAGCTTCCACTACTCCTATGGGAGAGAGAAGTCCAGACACAAATGACCGACTGAGAGACAAAATTCCCCCTCATCACCATCTTAAATGTGAGACTTGTATTTTGAAACTGTGCCCTCTATACCGGCTTCCCCCCTACAAAGGAAAACGCCCTCTCAGCATCTACCCATCAAGCCTCCTCAGAATCTTATGTTTCAATAGGATCATCTTTCATCCTTTTAAACTACAGTGAGTATAGTCCCATCTTTCTTCACTTTTCTTCATCAAACTGCTCCTTCATCCCAGAAATCAGCCTAGTGAACTTTCTCTGAATTGCCTCCAATGCAAGTTTAACCCTCAAGTACAATGACCAGTACTATATACATTGCTCCAGTTGTAGTCTCTCCAGTGCCCTGCATGTTTTTAAGCAAGACATCCATCCCTACTGTTATAATCTGTCCCCCTTGCCATAAGAGGCCAACATTCGATTTGCTTTCTTAATTTCTTGCTATACATACATGCTGACCTTTTGTGATTTATGTAAGAGGATACCCAATTTCTTCTATATTGCAGCATTCTGCAGTCTCTTTCTATTTTAAATATTCTTCCTGCCAAAGTGGACAACCTCACCTTTTTCACGTTATACTCCATCTGCCAAAACTTTCCCACTCATTTGACCTATCCACATCCCTTTGCAGACTTGTTGTATCCCCTCACGGCTTGGTTTCCTACCTCTCTCCATATTGTCAGCAAACTTAGTACAATCCCATCATTACCACAGATCATAATTAGTTGAGACTCCAGTGCCGATCCTTGTAAGACTCAATTATTAATTGTTTGCCAACCTGAAAATTGCCCCATTTATCCTGACAATTCTGTACTTCAGCCAATCCTTTATCCTTGCAAATAAATCGCCCCCCCCTACAAGAAGTCCAAATTAGTACAGCTATTGGTTCCCTTTAATTACCCTATTTGTTACAGCTCAAAAAACTCAAATAAATTGTCAAATCTGATTTCCCTTTCTCAAAACGATGTTGGCTCTGCCTGATTGTATTATGATTTTTAAATGTCCTACTACTATCTCTTTAATAATGGATTTGAGCATTTTCTCAATGACAGATGTTAGATTTACTGGTCTAAAGTTTCCTGCTTTCTGTCTTTTCCAATCCACTGTGCCCTTTCCAGAATCTAGAGAATTTTGGAATTTTGCCGCCACCTCTTTTAAGACCCCAGGATGCAGGCCTTCAGGGGGCTTGTCAACCTTCAGTTCCATTCGTATTCCCATTTTTTTTTTCTCTCATGATTGTTCTAAGTTCTTTCCTCCCTTTGCCACTCGCTTTTCAACTATTTTTGGGATGAATTTCATCTTTCTACTGTAAAGATAATGGGCACTATTTTCTAGCCTTGCCGTGCCTAACACGATCCCAGAAAATTGCGTGAGGGCCCAAAAAGACAGGTTTTGCGCCTGGCGCCAAATGATTTGCAGTCGTCCCAGTCCTTTTCTTTGGTGCAAACCTAATTGTGACCAGAAAGGGCTATAAAAGGGTGGGCATGAAGGGGAGGCAATTTGGGGCACATGAAGGGGGACATGGGGACCCTTTGGGAGAGCTCCAATGTCTCAATACTGGCGATCTGTGTCCGGGAGGGGGTGGGTAAACATGCCGCTGATGAGGGATGAGGCGGTCCCGATGTCCATGGTGGGAGGGAGGGGATCTTGCAATGCAATGTGAGATTGGGGTGCTCTTTCTAGATGGCGCCCATTCGCTTTGTATCCGGACTCACCAGTGTGTTTAGGACTCTCCCCTCCCAGAACTGGCGAGCAATTTACTGCTCTCCAAAAATTTCTTGTGTGGGGGACGATTGCGGTCCAGTCTGTGCTGGACAGAGCGTCCTGGTTTTCTCACTATTATGACACTTAGTAATTTTTGGGGAAAATCGTGGCTAACATGTTCAAAGCCTTTTCTTTTTGAACAATATTAATTCCCCAATATTACTATCTAAGGGATCTATGCTCCCTTTTGCCACCCTTTTCCTTTTTGTATACTTGGTGAAGCTTTTACTGTCTCTTTTATAAAATTTCTTGCAAATATTTTCTCATACTCCAATTTCTTGCTCTTTTTTTAGTCATCCTTGGTCAGTTTCTAAAACTTTCCCAATCCCCTGCCTTACCACTATTCTTTGCAGCATTGTATGGCTTTTCTTTCAATTGTAAACCACCCTTAGCTTCCTTATTAAGCCACAGATAGTGCAGCCTTGTGGTATAGTCTTTCTTCCTCAGCGGAACATAAATGTGTCGAGAGCTCTGAAATATCTCCTTAAATGATTGCCACTACTTCTCTACCATCTTACCTTTTAAAATATTTCCCTAATCCACTTTAGCCAATTCTCTCATCAAACCTTCACAATTGCCTTTATTTTAGTTTTTCAATTTACCTAGCCTCAACGACAGGACGTTTGGCAGCTAGCAGAGGAGTGAAACAGTCCAAGAATTCAAGGGTGGTGTGGAAGTTGATCAAGTGGTTCCATAGGGTTCAAAGTGATCCATAGAGTGAAAATAATTGAGCAGTGAAGTCGATTCCAGAGGATGGTGGGTGATTAGAGATTGATGCAAAAGCAGGCCAGGCTAGGGGGAAATAAGAAACAAAGTAGATATATAGCATTTGGGATGCTTGAATGGATTGAGAGTGTGAACTCTGTTTCTTCATTCTGTTCAATTTATTCGTTACTTTCAATTTCAATATTTCGCTATGCAGTAGGCTTAAAAACATTCTGGCGTCTAAATATATTATGATCAGTCAAGTAATAATCATTGACATGCTTTGAGATTCTGCAAGAACTATTAGCGCCACCTTAAGACAGATGTAATTTACTGACATCTGCTGGATCTTCAACCATTTACATTTGTGAAATAGTTTTGTATTATACCTTTGTTCACCACAAGCTAACTGGGGTCGATGCAATTGTTGGAAATGGAACAATCGTGAAGAATGTCAATCTCCAAAATTTTCTCTTATCCGACCGGAGGTTTGGTTAACACATTGCTTCACCATTCAATCCAGTATTATCCTTCAAGTATCCTCTAAGTTGAGGAGGGAAAGGAAGTTTCAAAATTGAGTGCAGTGCAAACAAAGCAGGAGGGCACAGAACAATCTAAGCATTCCCCATCAGCTGTCCTTTCAAATGTCCTCTCACTGCCAGAGATACCTTACTATTTCATTCTATTCAGAGCCTCCGTACTGACTGTCAAATTGAGGGCAGAAAACAAGGACAATCTATGGCAAGACTGATCCCCATGATGGTTGGTACGTTCCACTCCCTACGGAAAAAAAGATAAATTAGACTATTCCAATGTTCTCCTGGCCAGCCTCCCACTTTGCATCGTCTGTAAACTTGAGCTTATCAGAAATTCTGCCTGTCTGTAACTTGCGCATATTCCCACCTCCCTTGTGCTGTTGGCCTATATAGGCTTCTGTAAAGTTTAATGAATGTGCTTGGAGTTCAGTGACTTAATTATGTTGCTGTGAAGTCTCTGACAAAAAGTTGTTCAGCTGTCCAGAAGAAAAGTAGATAGAAAACTGGAACGACTGAACAGGTCACAATCATGTTAGATTCCTGTTCAAGGCAGGGGGGTTTGGAACCCTAACGTCATCATTCTTCAAATGTATAAAGTTCCTTTCAAAATTCTGTCAGATACAAGGACCTCAATTTAAGGAGCAGCTTTGATATAGGAAAAAAATAAGTTGTACTTCATTGGAAAAGGAGCACACAGATCAGAAATAGAAGTTCGGAAACATGACCAGAAGCATAGAAAGGAAGAGCTTAAGCTGCTAAGGGGAGAGGGTGATGATAGTAAGGTAGATTTTAAAAAGTTGTTTTAGAGCATAGTAAAGTGAAGGGCGAATGCGTGGGAGGTCAAAACTGGTAGATGAAAGAAACATGTGGAAGAGATTATAGTTGTAGAATTACATGAAGCCATGGAGAGATTCATAAATGACTCTGAAGATTTAAACTCAATGGCTTGATGGACAGACTGAATGATTAGAGGTAAGTGGTGTTATACATTTAAGTGACAACAGCTCCTCAATAAACATTGTTATTTTGAATCTACATGTGCAAACCACATCTTTTTCTTTTTGTGTAAAATGCACAACCTCTAACATAGAACATTCCAAGTGAGATAATAGGATGTGATCATAGTTTTGAATCATTTGCAATTTGTTTTGGGTGGAATTTAGAAGTTTAACAAAAGGGAAATGGAATGCTATGATTTTACTGATTTATTGAATTTTGTTTTGAACAGTTCCTGCCAAGCCTGGAAAGATCATGGTGACAAATGTTACCAATACATCCATCTCTCTGACCTGGGACAGACCTGAAGACATGAATGGCACCCAATATAACTTCAGCATTACATACAGTCCTGATGAAATTGGTCTCAAAATAGAAGTAGTAAACTTCACCACAATTCCAGGCTTACTTCCTGGAACCAATTACACTATCAGTGTCATGACTATTATTGCTAATGGGACAAAGAGTGAGCCTGTGGTTGCAAATATATTTACGAGTAAGTAAAACAAAATGGCCTTGAGTTTCCATTGAAAATAATTTTCCAATTATGTTCCACAACTGTGCTCATTTTGTTCTGGTGAAACTACATCCAAAGGTTTATGCAAATTCATGAGCATAAACCCAAATATATCTCACATAACAGTGTGGTCATACATAATGAGCTTGTGACTGAATTAGGGCCATTAGTCCTCAACGTGCTTGGGTGGGGTATATACAAAATAAGGGAAAAAATCTTTCCAAGTGTGGATACAAACTACAAGATAAACAGTGCTTTAAAATTTATTTAAACTAATTTCTGCAACAATGGACCGCTGACTTCATTTGACTGCTGGTCAGATGATTACTTCGAGATTCATTTGACTATGGGTGTGTACACCTGAGAATCTGGGTGTAGTGTGATGAGCACAACATCCCACCACCACCATCAATGAGTACAATTAGTGGAAACTCATCTTTCTGACGAGTTTTTTTAGGTGGTAACTATTTTAGCTAACAGGACTGCTGAATGAGCGTGTGAGATAAATGAGCATATTGTGGTATTGACACAACTCACTAACACTTAGAGGCCAATTTTATGCCTGCATTCATCACCACACCTATGGTGGGTAAGTTGTTAGAAGGTATTTAGAGAGCCAGGATCTAAGGGCATTTAGAGACGCAAGGACTGATTAGGGACAGTCAGCATGGCTTCGAGAGGAAAATCATGTCTCACAAATTTGACTGAGTTTTTTGAAGGGGTAACAAGAAGGTAGATGAGGGCATTGCAGTTGATGTCTACATGGACTTTAGCAAGGCCTTTGACAAGGTACTGCATGGTAGGTTGTTGCATAAAGTTAAATCTCACAGGATCCAGGGTGAGGTATCTAAATGGATACAAAATTGGCTTCTTGACAGAAGCCACAGGGTGGTTGTATAGAGTTGTTTTTCAAACTGGAGGCCTGTGACCAGCGGTGTGCCTCAGGGATCAGTGCTGGGCCCACTGTTATTTGTCATTTATATTAATGATTTGGATGAGAATATAGGAGGCATGGTTAGTAAGTTTGCAGATGACACCATGATTGGTGAAGAAGGTTATCTTGGATTGCAACGGAATCTTGATCAATTGGGCCAGTGGGCTGGCAAATGGCAGATGGAGTTTAATTTAGATAAATGCGAGGTGATGCATTTTGGTGGATTGAACCAGGGCAGGACTCACTCAGTTAATGGTAGGGTGTTGGGGAGAGTTACAGATCAAAGAGATTTGGGGTACAGGTTAAAAGCTCCTTGAAAGTGGAGTCACAGGTGGACAGAGTGGTGAAGAAGGCATTCAGCATGCTTGGTTTCATTGGTCAGAACATTGAATACAGGAGTTGGGACGTCTTGTTGAAGTTGTACAAGACATTGGTAAGGCCACGCTTGGAATACTGTGTACAGTTCTGGTCACCCTATTATAGAAAGGATATTATTAAACTGGAAAGAGTGCAGAAAAGATTTACTAGGATGCTACCGGGACTTGATGGTTTGAGTAATAAGGAGAGGCTGGGTAGACTGGGATTTTTTTCTCCGGAGCGTAGGAGGCTGAGGGGTGATCTTATAGAGGTCTATAAAATAATGAGGGGCACGGATCAGCTAGATAGTCAATATCTTTCCCCAAAAGTAGGGGAGTCTAAAACTAGAGGGCATAGGTTTAAGGTGAGAGGGGTCCAGAGGGGTAATTTTTTCACCGAGGGTGGTGAGTGTCTGGAACAAGCTGCCAGAGGTAATAATAGAGGTGAGTACAATTTTGTTGTTTTATTTAGACAGTTACATGGGTAAGATGGGTATAGAGGAATATGGGCCAAACCCCCAAGCTAGCTGGGACTAGCTTAGGGGTTTTAAAAAAAAAGGGCGGCATTGACAAATTGGACCGAAGGACCTGTTTCCATGCTGTAAACCTCTATGACTCTATTAGCAAGAAAATGAAAGACGGGCACAAAATCCCATGGGAATCAGGAAACGTGATTCTTACTGGTGATGTCCCAATCTTTTTTTTTCCACACCCCATGCCAATGGCATAATGAGGTTCCTACCCACAAATATAAGAACTTCTTGTACTACATTTAAATAAATTTGAATATAATTAACTAGCTCCCAGCACATGATTTTCCCCCCTCCACTCAATATTCATACTACTTCATGAATCAGTCGAAGTGATTTTCTCCCCCCCCCTCCCCCCACACCCAGGATGCAAAGGTAAGTATAGTCCTGGGGGGGAGGGGGAGGGGGGGGGGAACATGTCCTTGGCACAGCCCCCAGCACAGGTTGTCATTACCAACCTGGTGCTGCAAACCTGACAGGGCTAACATGTGCGAATTTGTGCCAGGGAACATTGCCAGGGGTGGACCTTCTGGCGAGATTAATTGGGTGGTGGGTTCCCATCACGTGTGGTGGGTGGGGAAAGAATGCTGAGGATTTTTCGGGGGGTGGGGGAGGTGCAGTAGGGGAAACGGAGGGAATTGGCTGTGACGGGGGAGTGCCCATTGAGGGAGGAAACTTGCAGTGATGGGGGGAACTTGCAGTGATGGGGGGGTGGGGGGCAGACATTGAGGGGAGGAACTTGCAGTGAAGGGGGCTCCTCACATTGTGGAGGGGAAGCTGGCAGTGAGGGGAGACACCTGGCAATGGGGGGGTGGGTAGTGCCACAATACTGCCATGGTGGTTGTTGGCTGGGCAGGAGCGGGGCTTGGAAGGGAGCCCCCGATGACTGTGCCGGGAGGAAGGGTTTTTTTTTATTTCATTACTGTCACAAGTAGGCTTACATTAACAATGCAATGAAGTTACTGTGAAAATCCCCTAGTCGCCACACTCGGCACCTGTTCGGGTACACTGAGGCAGAATTTAGCATGGCCAATGCACCTAACCAGCACATCTTTTGGACTGAGAGAGGAAACCGGAGCAACTGGAGAAAACTCACGCAGACATGGGGAGAATGTGCAAATTCCACATAGACAGTGACCCAAACTGGGAATCAAACCCGGGCCCCTGGTGCTGTGAGGCAGCAGTGCTAACCGCTGTGAGGCAGCAGTGCTAACCACTGTGCCATCGTGCCATCCCACGGGATATCGGGAAAGCCCCCGATATCTTTGTGATGGGGTCGGGGGTGGGTGCTGAAGGTGCTTTTAACTCTCTACCTATCTGGACATCCTTTAAAGATGCTGGCTCTGTCAGGCCTTGCCAGACTGACAACGTAAACCATGCCCCAAGTTTTTATTGTTGGAGTGCCAGCAAATCTGGTCTGAAAACTTGGCTATGCATGGAGAGATGTTTGCCAGTTTTCAGTCCGAGCTGGATACTCTGACAAATTATGGGGGAATCTGCCCTTAATATTCCACATTATTTTGCTCTATTTGATTTGATTCTACTCTGATTAAGTTGTTATGCATGTGTAACCATGAGTAAATTCCAGGTGAAACCTTGTTGAGTTAAAACCACATTTGATTGGTATGAAATGTTCACCTTATGAAATAACTATACAGTTCTGTTATTGGGCATTTTGTAAACTCTGTATTGGTTTGATTCAGATTTACGATGCACACCCACTGTCTGCCACACTACCTTTCCAATCTATGTTGTTACCCATCTGATGGCCAATATATTATGGCTGAAAACATTATAACCCGCGTGTCTGTTGTGTTTCATTGCCTGACATCCTTGGCTTCAGAGGTTAGGGAAAAAACATTGAGGGGGATTTTGAGTCCACGTTAGCCATGAGCGTAAATGGCAATGTGGACCCAAATATTGCGCAGGTTGGAAAACGAGATTCTTGCCGGCAAGATCTCGTTTTCCAGTTCACACTGCCGCCGCTGGTGATGTAATGAGGTTCACGCCCAGGATGGTTGGGAACCTCAATTCAATAAATTTAAACCTCATGAACAGACCATCCTGCCATCACTTCCACCCTCCAAGGATATTGAAGCCACACCAGTGCAATTTACAACAGCTTTTATAAAAATAGGTGTTGGATTGATTACGTCTTTGTTTATGTACTGGTATTCAGCTGATGAAAACATAACTTTACCATTATTACATCATTACTGTGGAGATGCCGGGGTGGGCACAGTAAGAAGTCTTACAACACCAGGTTAAAGTCCAACAGGTTTATTGAGAATCATGAGCTTTTGGAGCACTGCTCCTTCATCAGGTGAGTGGAGGTAGGTTCACAAATGCGGCATATGTAGGCAAAGACACAATTGCAAGATAATTACACGTTGGAATATGAAGAATGGTTGGAATGTGAGTCTTTACAGATACAAACAGTGTGCATGGAGAAAGAGATAATCACAGCGTAGAGGTGTGAATTGTCTCAAGCCAGGCTCTTCAGCTAATGAGTTATTGGACAACAGAGGCAGTAACATATCAAAGTTGTCAAATTGAAAGAGAAGACATGGGTTAGACATGAATTAACCAAGATGTCAACTTTTTTGGCTTGGGAGTACTATTTGACTAGAGCGATTATTTGGCACTGAGGAAGGTGCATTTGGGAATCTTATAGGATGTTTCAGCATATTTGAATCATTTCAAAGTATCTTCTCAAGGAAGTCAGGTCATTGTTGAGATAATTTTGATTGTCAGTCCAACATTAATGGACAGGAATTAAAGTGATATGGATTGATTCTGCTCATTTTATCATGGATCAGCAACAAGAGTGGAACAGGTGGCAGTGCGAGGTTGATGTTGTTCTCAACATCTCATTACTATTGCAGAACCAAATGTTGTGACCAACGTAATTCTTGTGAATCGTAACACTTCAGCGACTCTGCGCTGGTCCCATCCATTAGATCATATGTCTGAGCACAGATACAGGGTGGACACCATTGGAATTTCATCTTCATGCATTATTGCTAGTGAGTCCATTGCAGTGGCACAACTGAACCATGGGACCAATTACAGTTTCAGAGTTCACACTGGCAGCATATAATACATCGGCAGATCCGACCACAGTCCCTCTAACCATAGGTAAGGAAGCAGCTGAATATGAATTTAGGATTAATAAGGGATCCCCGGGATCATGATGGATGGGTAATACTGCAGGGAGTCTTTTCTTCCTCAGTCCAACAAAACAGTAACCATGAACAAAATGAAAACATCAAGCTGAAACCTATTTTGAGCCGATGGAATTAAACTCCAAATTTTCTAGAACTGGGATTGAGTTTGAACGAGACACAATCTGTGTTGGTAGCTGGAACTAGTTTGAAGTTATATTTGTTTAATGCTTATCAGCTCTCTCAGCATAGTGGTGGAGGAACTCTTATGTACTGGAGTGAAATAAGGAATCCAAAAAACTAGAAAGAGAAGCCTGTGGTGCATTAGTTAGCGCATTTACTGATAAGTGTTTTTCTTTTAAATATTCATTCATGGGAAGTGAACATGGGTCACAAGAATTACTGGCAAGGCCAGGATATGTTTCCAGTCCTTAATTTTCCTTGGGAAATTTACTGATGTGCTGTCTTCAACTGCTGTAATTCTTATGGTAGGACTTTCCGCTGTAGTGATTTGTCCAACTGAGTGGTTTGCTGTGCTATTTAAGAGGGCAGTCAAGAGTGAAGCACATTGCTATGAGTCTGGAGTCACACATAGGCTAAGCCAAGTAAGGACGGCAGATTTTCTTCCCAAAAGGTCAATAGTGATCCAGATGTTTATTGTACGTCAATTGATAATTGCTTCATGGCCATCATTTTAATTCCTAGTTTAATTCAAATTCCATCAGCTGCTATGTTAGGATTTGAACCTACGTCCACAAAGAATTAGCTTCAATCTCTGGATGACAAGATCAGTGACATTATCACCATGCCATGACTTGGTGTTGACATGGCAACAATTACAGGAACTGTGAATGTTGCCAGTGTTTTAACTCCTTGTGTTTTTCTTTGAGTGAACAACTTGGTCTGAGTAGTCCAGTTGCTGTATCTTTGGAGATGTTGAATGTTGTACTTGATTGCAAGTTCAAAGCTGTGGGAGTAAAATATTCCTTGTGATTGAGAAACTGGTGATTCAGAAACTAGAATGGTCAGGCAATAGTTTAAGGTTTTTGTTACACAAATTATGTGTAGAATGTTGAAATGGGCAGCTTATGTATCCTCAATTTAGGAATATGATGTATGTTATTTCTGTTGACCAGCTTTTACTGACCGTCTAACATCCAGTGGCTTGCCTGTTACTTTACCTTCCAAGCCAACATTAGAGGTAGTGAGGCCTTTGCAGAAAGGGAATCCTCTAAGAATCACAGAATGAATCGAAACTGCAGTTAGATCCTATTATGTACAACGGATTCATAGCACTGGGAGAACAAAACTAATCAGATTCGATTTACCTTTGTCAAATGCATTTGTTTCCAGCTTATCAATTTTTGCTGTAAAGAAATATAATGCAGGTAGGGTCTGTATGTGCAAAGTGATTGCGGAAAAAGTCACAAATGTGTGGACAAAGGTTCATTCATGAAGATGGTGTGCATGTGCTGAAATCATAGCACTTATGTAAAAGCGAGAAACGTCATATCTTGACATTTGTGTCCGTTTTGCATTTTGCTTTCAACATCATCCGGAGAGCATTTTGCAAGAATTTGCTTGGTATATATGGTCAAAAGAATAAAAGCTTGTTTTGTTTTCTTCCAATCCATCTTTATTCCCTACTTGGGTATTTGCATCTCCAGTGAGCAGGTTGCTTTTTCATCATTTTGTCAACTGGAAACAATTGTTCATTTGATCTTAACCCACAATTTGAGACATTCGGCTTGGTATCATATTTTTCTGTGTCAAACCTTCCTCTCCCAGTTCTGTCCAAGCCTGGAGTTATCGCAGTGATGAGCTTTATTAACAATTCAGTTGCGCTGAGCTTCAGGAAACTGACAGACATAAATAACACTCGATACAGTTTCAGCATTATGTACGGTTCTTCAGCATTATGTACATATCTTCTAATAGGAATAGTTCTGTTATTGAATGGACAAATTCCACCACAACAATTAAACCAAAACCTTGGACCAAGTACACCATGTCTGTGACCAACTTGTTCCTGGTGCTGTGAAGATTGAAGCTGTGCTTAAAAGCCAATTCACAAATCTCTGTGTGGATCTCGATCTGAATGGACTGTGTGCGTGAATGATATACCCAATAAATGATCCACTGTAAAGAAATTGAGAACTTCACTGGCTGGGATATTTTTAAAAGTTTAGATGAATGGTTACTGACAGATGCAAAATTGGTGTTGGTGAATTATGTTACTGACTGCTGAATGGTATATAGCTGGTTATTTGGAATGTGTTGGGAAATTAAGAAGTGTACTGTGGAACATAATTATTGGTTCCAAGCTTGTGATAACTACATTGCATTTTAGAAGTTAACAGGTTCGTGGTGAAATGGCTGGTTGATTTCTCAGCAGTATACCATTTAATTCTTTGCTATAAAAGGCACTGCACATAATTTGGCCTTGATGACAACAGTCAAACAGAAAACTGAGATGGCACAGTTGGGATGTGATAGCGGTGCTCTTGTATGATAACAACACGCTTGGCATCTTCAGTTATTGAGCTGTCAGCCAACAAAGACAGTAGTTTATCATATTTATCAAGATATGCAAGACCTGGTGGGACACGAATTAACTAAGCTGTCAAGTTGTTCAACTTTATTGTGTTGTGGAGCAGTATGGAAGATGATGATTAAATAGTAGTGAGGGAGAAATGCACAGGGGAATTTGACAGCAAGGAATAATATTGTTACACCATGTTAAAGGATATTCTCGAGCGAGTTTAGATGCCTGCGCTTGCCCATCCGGGACAGTGGAAAGGAACGAGTAAAATGCATTTGTTCTGCTGAAGGTATCATGGACCATTGACAGGACTGGAGAAGGAGGAAGTGTAAGGTTAATGTTATTCTGAACATCTCATTATTATTTACAGAACCAAATGCTGTGGCCAACTTAACCTTTGTGAACCACAACACCACTTCAGTTACTCTGAGATGGGACCGTCCATTAGACCATAAATCTGAGTACAGATACAGGGTGGAGACAAATGGAGATCCAACTTCAAATATCATTGTTACTCATGAGTTTATTACAGTGGCACAACTGAAAGCTGGGAGCAAATACAATTTCAGTGTGTTCAGACTGACAGCAGACAATACATCAGCAGATCCGACCACAGTCTCTCTGACAACCGGTAAGGAAGCGGTTCAATTTGGCTTAGTAAGTGTTCATCTGTGATTGCGATGTTTGGGTAATACTGGCGGGAGACTTTTCTTCCTCAGGCCTAAAAAGCAGCAACCATGAACATAATGAAAACATCAACTTGAAACCTCTTTGTCACTGATGTAATTAGCCTCTTGGTTTTCCAGAATGGAGATTGGTACATGTTGTGTGTTTGTTGCTGGAAAGAGTTTAAAGTTATATTGTTCCATGCTTGTCAGCTTCTGAGCTTAGTTATGGAGGAATTCTTGCATACTGGAGTGGATCTGTGGAAGTAGACACCTGTGGTGTATTGTTCAGCACTTTTACTGGTTGTAATATATTTTCCCTTAAAATATCCAGTCATGGATGGTGACCATCACTGGAAAGGCCAGTATTATTCACCCGTCCCTCATTGCCCTTGACTTGATTGCTGATGATCTGCTGTTGTTAATTGCTGCAGTTTAACCGTCAGAACCTTTCTCCTGTAACGTTTTGTACAAATGAAGTGGTTTGCGAGGCCATTTAAAAGGCAGCCCAGTGACCCATGTTGTTGTGCATCTGCAGTCACATGTAGGCCAGGCCATGCCAGGTGAGGACAGCAGACTTGCATTGAACAGTGTTGAGACTTATTCCTCCTTTGGTTTGTGGAGTAACATTGATGATTATGATTAATTGGTACTGAGGCGAGAGTGTACAAGCATTTGATAGGATGCTTCTGCATGTTGGCATCATTTTATCAGATCTTCTCCAAGATATCAGTAAGTTGATGGGAAGATTGTGATTGCCCGTCCAGCTTGTGGACAGGAAAAGTAGCAAAATGGATTGATTCTGAAGAAGGTATCATCGATTATCAACAGGAATGGAGTGGGGTATTGTGAAGTTGACGTTATTCTCAACATCTCATTGTTATTTACAGAACCAAATTCTGTTGCAAACTTAACCCTTGTGAATCGCAACACCACTTCAGTTACTCTGAGATGGGACCGTCCATTAGACCATAAATCTGAGTACAGATACAGGGTGGAGACGACTGGAGATCCACCTTCAAATATCATTGTTGCTCATGAGTCTATTACAGTGGCAGAACTGAAAGCGGGGACCAATTACAATTTCAGTGTGTTCACACTGACAGCAGACAATACATCAGCAGATCCGACCACAGTCTCTCTTACAACAGGTAAGGGAATGGTTCAGTTTGTTCAACAGAAGTTTGTCCATGATCGTGATGTTTGGGTAATATCGGAGGGAGTCTCTTCATAGAATCCCTACAGAGCTGAAGGAGGCCATTCGGCCCATCGGGTCTGCACTGAACCCAATCCCACCCATCCCTAACCCCGAAGACCCATGTATTTACTCTGCTCGTCCACCTGACACCATGGCCAATCAACCTAACCTGCATATCTTTGGACTGTGCGAGGAAACCAGAGCACCCGGAGGAAACCCATGCAGACACAAAGAGAATGTGCAAACTCTACACAGACAGTGACCTAAGCCGGGAATCGCACCCAGATCCTTGGCGCTGTGAGGCAGCAGTGCTAACCACGGTGCCACCATGCTGCCCATCCTTTTCCTCAGTCCTAAAAACCAGCAATCATGAACAGAACGAAAACATCAAGTTGAAACCTCTTACTCACCGATGCAATGAGCCTCTCGGTTTTCCAGAATGGAGATTGAAATTGTGCTGGATACATGTTGTGTATTTGTTGCTGGAACGAGTTTAAATTTATGTTTGTTCCATGCTTGTCAACTCTCTGAGCTTAGTGACGGAGGAATTCTTGCATACTGGAGTGGATCTGTGGAAGTAGGCGCCTGTGGTGTATTATTCAGCACTTTCACTGGTTGTAATATATTTTTCCTCAAAATATCCATTCATGGGTGGTGAGCATCACTGGAAAGGCCAGCATGATTCACCCATCCCTTATTGCCCTTGACTTGATTGCTCGTGAGTTGCCGTTGTTAACTGCTGCAGTTTAACGGTCAGAACCTTCCTCCTCTAATGGTTTGTACAATGAAGTGGTTTGCTCGGCCATTTAAAAGGCAGTCCAGTGACCATGTTGTTGAGTGACCCTTGTTGTTGTGCATCTGCAGTCACATGTATGCCAGGTGAGGACAGCTGACTTGAATTAAACAGGGTTGAGACTTGTTCACCTTTTGGTTGTGGAATAACATTGATGATTATGATTAATTCATACTGAGGCGAGAATGTACAGAGATTTGAAAGGATGGTTCAGCAGCTTAGTATCATTTTGTAAGATCTTCTCCAAGAAATTGGTAAGTTGATGAGACGGTTGAGATTGCTGTCCAGCTTGTGGAAAAGAAAAGTAGCAAAATGTATTGATTCAGGTGAAGGTCTCATCAGTTATCAGCAGGAGTCGAACAGGTGGCAGTGTGGGTTTGACGTTATTCTCAACATCTCATTACTTACAGAACCAAATGCTGTTGCAAACTTAACCCTTGTGAATCGCAACACCACTTCAGTTTCTCTGAGATGGGACCGTCCATTAGACCATAAATCTGAGTACAGATACAGGGTGGAGACGACTGAAGATCCACCTTCAAATATCATTGTTGCTGATGAGTTTATTACAGTGGCACAACTGAAAGCTGGGACCAATTACAATTTCAGTGTGTTCACACTGACAGCAGACAATACATCAGCAGATCCGACCACAGTCTCTCTTACAACAGGTAAGGAAGCGGCTCAGTTTGGTTTAATAGGAATTTGCCTGACATCAGGATGGATGGGTAATACAGGCAGGAGTCCTCAGTCCTACAAAATAGCAACCAGGAACAGAATGAAAATATCAAGTTGAAACTTCTTGCTCACCAATGTAATTAGCCCCTGGGTTTTCTGGAATGGAGATTGAAATTGTGCTGGATACAATCTGTGTTTGTGTCTAGAAAGCATTCAAAGTTGTATTTATGCCACGTTACTCAGCTCCCTCAGCATCGCAGTGGAGGAATTGTTATGTACTGGAGTGAAACTGTGGAAGGAGAAGTCTGTGGTGTATTAGTCAGCACATTTACTGATTGAGATGTATTTTTCTTTTAAATGTTTCTTCATGAATAGTGAGCATCACTGGAAGGGACAGCATTTGTTGCCCGTCCCTAATTACATTTAAAATGACTGCTGGTTATCTCATTCGTTAACTGATCTGATCTGACTTTTTTGCTGCAGACATTTGTACAACTGAGTGGTTTGCTCGACCATTCAGGGACAGTCAGGAGTGAACCACATTGCTGTGGGTCTGGAGGTTATGCCTGCTGAAGCCAGCAACCTTCCTTCCCAACTGGATATTAGTGAAGCAAATTTTTGTTTGCAACATTGGTAGTTTGATGGTCACCATTTCTGGAACTAAATTTAATTTCCAGATGTTCTCACTGAATATAACTTTCCCCAGTTACTTGGGCAAGATTTGAATTCTTGAACCCACAGTTTAGCCGGTGTCTCTGGGTTACTTGTGCAGTCGATATACAACTTCCACCAACACCCCAGTTTTTGGGTGCTGTAAAGTTTACTTTGAGACCAGAATTAGTGGCTCCTGATGTGTGACAGTTGCATCACATTATGGTCACTGGTAAATTGCTGGTGACGCTGTTGGTTAATTTTCATCAATATATCATTCGATCCATTGGGATATTGATTGATTTTGATCTGGGAGACACTGTACATTCTGTTGCTATGGTGTCAGCAGTCGAACCCAAAACTAAGATGACGAAAATGACATGCATGGAGTATACTTTTATCTGGAACCAAAATGTTGAGTTGTCTGGAAAGCGTTTCCATACTCGTCACTTCTCTCTGCATAGTGATGGAGGAATTGTTGTGCACTGTGGAAGGAAAGACCTGTGATGGATTAGCACATTTACTGATTGAGATGTACCTATCTGTGAAATATTCATTCATGGGTGGTGAGCATCGATGGAAAGGAACGCATTTGTTACCCTCCCCTAATTGCCCTTGAGAAAATTGCTGCTGAGCTGCCGCCTTTAACTGCTGCAGTTCAGCTGGTTGGACTCTTTTTCTGTAATGGTTTGTGTGACTGGTTGGGTTGCAAGGCCACATTTGAGACCGTCAAGAGTGAACCACACTGCTGTGTCTGGAGTCTAATGTAGGCTAGGCTGTGCCATCTAAGGAAAACAGATTTCCTTCCCTAAAGTCATTAGTTAAAACGATTTTGCAACATTGATAGTTTCATGGTTACTACCACTGAGAGTAGATTTGTTCCAAATTATTAACTATATACTAATTTCCCAGGCATGGTGGTGGGTTTCGAAACCTTGTACCCACATATTAGCCTCGGCCTTGTTTACTGGTGCAGTGACTAGTGACCATGCCTCGACATCCCCATTTATTTAGTGTTCAAAGGTTTACTGGAAGATGTAATTAGTAGGTCTATAACTGTGACAATTGCCTCATATTATGGTAACTAGCGAGTGGTTTTTGAAACAGGCTGTTGACATGTCACCAATGCACCATTTAATCCTTTGGAAGATTGATGGCTTTTGACGGAGAAGACACAGCATGGAATTCTCCCTTGATGTCAGCAGTCAAGCACCAAACCAAGTTGGCATGTGATGAATGTACTTTTATGTGGATTGAAAATGTTGGCCTCTCGAGTTGTTGAGCAGCAGAGAGAGTAGTATATCAAAGTTGTCAAAATGAGAGACAAGACCAGTGTTGGAATGAATTAAGCAAGCTGTCGACTTGTTCATCTTTTTGTTTTGTGGAGAGGCATTGACAATTGCGATTAATTAATACTGAGGGAAGTGTGCACAGGGGAATTTGATAGGATGGTTGCTTAGTTTGAACCAATCTTCTCAAAGAAGTTAGTTAATTGTTGTGATGGTTGAGATTGCGAATCCAGGAGAGCAGAGAGGAAAAGGTTTGGACAGGATTGGTTCCAATGAAGATATCATGGATTATCGACAGAAGTGGCAGGAGAGTGAGGCCGATACTATTCTCAACATCTCATTATTATTTACAGAACCAAATGCTGTGGCCAACTTAACCCTTGTGAATCGTAACACCACTTCAGTTTCTCTGAGATGGGACCGTCCATCAGACCATAAATCTGAGTACAGATACAGGGTGGAGACGACTGGAGATCCACCTTCAAATATCATTGTTTCTCATGAGTCTATTACGGTGGCTCAACTGAAAGTTGGAACCAGGTACAATTTCAGTGTGTTCACACTGACAGGAGACAATACATCAGCAGATCCGACCACAGTCTCTCTTACAACAGGTAAGGAATCAGCTCAATTTGGTTACTAAGTGTTCATCTGTGATTGCGATGTTTGGGTAATACTGGCGGGAGACGTTTCTTCCTCATTCCTGAAAAACAGCAACCATGAACAGAACGAAAACATCAAGTTGAAACCTCTTTGTCACTGATGTAATTAGCCTCTGGTTTTCCAGAATGGAGATTGAAATTGTGTTGGGTACATGTGTGTTTGTTGCGAGAAAAAGAGTTGAAAGTTATGTTTGTTCGATGCTTGTCATCTCTCTGAGCTTTGTGATGGAGGAATTCTTGCACACTGGAGTGGATCTGTGCAAGCTGATGCCTGTGTTGTATTATTCAGCACTTTTTTACTGGCTGTGATGTCTTATTCTTTAGAATATTCATTCACGGGTGGTGAGCAACACTGAAAAGGCCAGCATTCGCCCATCCCTTATTGCCCTTGACTTGATTGTTGATGAGCTGCTGTTATTAACTGCTGCAGTTTAACTGTCAGAACCTTTCTCCTGTAATGTTTTGTACAATGAAGTGGTTTGCTAGGCCATTTAGAAGGCGGTCCAGTGACCCATGTTGTTGTGCATCTGCAGTCGCATGTAGGCCAGGCCATGCCAGGTGAGGACAGCAGACTTGAATTGAACAGTGTTGAGACTTGTTCCTCCTTTTGGTTTGTGGAGTAACATTGATGATTATGATTAATTGGTACTGAGGCGAGATTGTACAAGCATTTGATAGGATGCTTCTGCATGTTGGCATCATTTTATCAGATCTTCTCCAAGAAATCAGTCAGTTGATGGAAAGATTGTGATTGCCTGTCCAGTTTGTGCACAGGAAAAGTAGCAAAATGGATTGATTCTGATGAAGATATCATCGATTATCAACAGGCGTCGAACAGGCGGCAGTGTGAGTTTGACATTATTCTCAACATCTCATTATTGTTTACAGAACCAAATGCTGTTGCAAACTTAACCCTTGAGACTCGCAACACCACTTCAGTTACTCTGAGATGGGACCGTCCAATAGACCATAAATCCGAGTACAGATACAGGGTGGAGACGACTGGAGATCCACCTTCAAGTATCATTGTTTCTCATGAGCCTATTACAGTGGCACAACTGAAAGCTGGGACCAATTACAATTTCAGTGTGTTCACACTGACAGCAGACAATACATCAGCAGATCCGACCACAGTCTCTCTCACAACAGGTAAGGGAATGGTTCAGTTTGTTCAACAGAAGTTTGTCCATGATCGTGATGTTTGGGTAATATTGGAGGGAGTCTCTTCATAGAATCCCTACAGAGCCGAAGGAGGCCATTCGGCCCATCGGGTCTGCACTGAACCCAATCCCACCCATCCCTAACCCCGAAGACCCATGTATTTACTCTGCTCGTCCACCTGACACCATGGCCAATCAACCTAACCCGCATATCTTTGGACTGTGCGAGGAAACCAGAGCACCCGGAGGAAACCCACGCAGACACGAGGAGAATGTGTAAACTCTACACAGACAGTGACCTAAGCCGGGAATCGCACCCAGATCCTTGGCGCTGTGAGGCAGCAGTGCTAACCACGGTGCCACCATGTCGCCCATCCTCTTCCTCAGTCCTAAAAAACAGCAATCATGAACAGAACGAAAACATCAAGTTGAAACCTCTTACTCACCGATTTAATTAGCCTCTCGGTTTTCCAGAATGGAGATTGAAATTGTGCTGGATACATGTTGTGTATTTGTTGCTGGAAAGAGTTTAAATGTATATTTGTTCCATGCTTGTCAATTCTCTGAGCTTAGTGGTGGAGGAATTCTTGCATACTGGAGTGGATCTGTGGAAGTAGACGCCTGTAGTGTATTATTCAGCACTTTTACTGGTTGTAATATATTTTGCCTTAAAATATCCATTCATGGGTGGTGAGCATCACTGGAAAGGCCAGCATTATTCACCCATCCCTTATTGCCTTTGACTTGATTGCTCATGAGTTGCTGTTGTTAACTGCTGCAATTTAACGGTCAGAACCTTCCTCCTGTAATGGTTTGTACAATGAAGTGGTTTTCTCGGCCATTTAAAAGGCAGTCCAGTGACCCATGTTGTTGAGTGACCCTTGTTGTTGTGCATCTGCAGTCACATGTATGCCAGGTCATGCCAGGTGAGGACAGCTGACTTGAATTAAACAGGGTTGAGACTTGTTCACCTTTTGGTTGTTGAATAACATTGATGATTATGATTAATTCATACTGAGGCGAGAATGCACAGGAATTTGAAAGGATGATTCAGCAGCTTAGCATCATTTTGTAAGATCTTCGCCAAGAAATTGGTAAGTTGATGAGACGGTTGAGATTGCTGTCCAGCTTGCGGAAAAGAAAAGTAGCAAAATGGATTGATTCTGATGAAGGTCTCATCAGTTATCAGCAGGAGTCGAACAGGTGGCAGTGTGGGTTTGACGTTATTCTCAACATTTCATTACTTACAGAACCAAATGCTGTTGCAAACTTAACCCTTGTGAATGGCAACACCACTTCAGTTACTCTGAGATGGGACCGTCCATCAGACCATGAATCTGAATACAGATACAGGGTGGAGACGACTGGAGATCCACCTTCAAATATCATTGTTGCTGATGAGTCTATTACAGTGGCACAACTGAAAGCTGGGACCAATTACAATTTCAGTGTGTTCACACTGACAGCTGACAATACATCAGCAGATCCGACCACAGTCTCTCTTACAACAGGTAAGGAAGAGGCTCAATTTGGTTTAATAGGAGTTTGCCTAACATCAGGATGGATGGGTAATACAGGCAGGAGTCCTCAGTCCTACAAAATAGCAACCAGGAACAGAATGAAAATATCAAGTTGAAACTTCTTGCTCACCAATGTAATTAGCCCCTGGATTTTCTGGAATGGAGATTGAAATTGTGCTGGATACAATCTGTGTTTGTGTCTAGAAAGCATTCAAAGTTGTATTTATGCCACGTTACTCAGCTCCCTCAGCATAGCGGTGGAGGAATTGTTATGTACTGGAGTGAAACTGTGGAAGGAGAAGTCTGTGGTGTATTAGTCAGCACGTTTACTGATTGAGGTGTATTTTTCTTTTAAATGTTTCTTCATGAATAGTGAGCATCACTGGAAGGGACAGCATTTGTTGCCCGTCCCTAATTACATTTAAAATGACTGCTGGTTATCTCATTCGTTACCTGCTGATCGGACTTTTTTGCTATCGACATTTGTACAACTGAGTGGTTTACTCAGCCATTCATGGACAGTCAGGAGTGAATGACATTGCTGTGGGTCTGGAGGTGCATGTGGGCCAGGCAATGCCTGCTGAAACCAGCAACCTTCCTTCCCAAATCGATATTAGTGAAACAAATTTTTGTTTACAACCTTGGTAGCTTGATGGTCACCATTTATGGAACTAAATTTAATTTCCAGATGTTCTCACTGAATATAGCTTTCCCCAGTTACTTGGGCAAGATTTGAGTTCTTGAACCCACAGTTTAGCCGGGGTCTCTGGGTTACTTGTGCAATGGATATACAACTTCCACCAACACCCCAGTTTTTGGGGGTTGTAAGGTTTACTTTGAGACCATAATTAGTGGCTCCAAATGTGTGACAGTTGCATCACATTATGGTCACTGGAAAATTGCTGGTGATGCTGTTGGTTAATTTTCATCAATATACCATTCGATCCATTGGGATATTGATTGATTTTGATCTGGGAGAGACTGTACATCATGTTGCTATGGTGTCAGCAGTCAAACCCAAAACTAAGATGACGAAGATGGCATGCAAGTAGTGTACTTTAATCTGGAACCAAAATGTTGATTTGTTGACTTATTGAGCAACAGAAAGAGTAGAATATCCAAGCTGTCAAAATAGGAGACAAGACTGGAGTTGGACGTGAATTAACCAAGCTGTCAACTTGTTCAACTTTTTGGTTCGTTTAATAGCTTTCACAATTATGATTAAATAGTTCTGAGGTAGGAGAGCAAAGGGACATTTGGTCGGATGGTTCAGCATGTTTGCATCATTTGAAAGGATCTTCTGAAAGAAGGTAGATCACTGATGAGATCGTTGCGATTGTGAATCAAGGATATTGGAGAGAAAATGGAATGAAATGGATTGGGTCTGATGAAGATATCATGGATCTTCAACAGCAGTGGAGCAGGGAGTATTGTGAGGTTGACAGACTCAACATCTTATTATTATTTACAGAACCAAATGCTGTTGCAAACTTAACCCTTGAGAATCGCAACACCACTTCAGTGACTCTGAGATGGGACCGTCCATTAGACCATAAATCCGAGTACAGATACAGGGTGGAGACGACTGGAGATCCACCTTCAAATATCATTGTTGCTCTTGAGTCTATTACAGTGGCACAACTGAAAGCTGGGACCAATTACAATTTCAGTGTGTTCACACTGACAGGAGACAATACATCAGCAGATCCGACCACAGTCTCTCTTACAACAGGTAAGGGAATGGTTCCGTTTGTTCAACAGAAGTTTGTCCATGATCGTGATGTTTGGGTAATATTGGAGGGAGTCTCTTCATAGAATCCCTACAGAGCCGAAGGAGGCCATTCGGCCCATCGGGTCTGCACTGAACCCAATCCCAACCATCCCTCACACCGAAGACCCATGTATTTACTCTGCTCGTCCACCTGACACCATGGCCAATCAACCTAACCTGCATATCTTTGGACTGTGCGAGGAAACCAGAGCACCCGGAGGAAACCCATGCAGACACGAGGGGAATGTGCAAACTCTACGCAGACAGTGACCTAAGTCGGGAATCGCACACAGATCCTTGGCGCTGTGAGGCAGCAGTGTTAAACACGGTGCCACCATGCTGCCCATCCTCTTCCTCCGTCCTAAAAAAAGAGCAATCATGAACAGAACGAAAACATCAAGTTGAAACCTCTTACTCACAGATGCAATGAGCCTCTCGGTTTTCCAGAATGGAGATTGAAATTGTGCTGGATACATGTTGTGTATTTGTTGCTGGAAAGAGTTTAAATGTATATTTGTTCCATGCTTGTCAACTCTCTGAGCTTAGTGACGGAGGAATTCTTGCATACTGGAGTGGTACTGTGGAAGTAGGCGCCTGTGGTGTATTATTCAGCACTTTCACTGGTTGTAATATATTTTTCCTTAACAGGGCCGAATGTGTGTTAGCTTTTATTCACAGGGGGTTGGAGTTTAAGAGCCGTGGGGTTATGCTGCAACTGTACAGGACCTTGGTGAGACCACATTTGGAATATCGTGAGCAGTTCTGGTCACCTCACAATAAGAAGGATGTGGAAGCGCTGGAAAGAGTGCAGAGGCGATTTACCAGGGTGCTGCCTGGTTTGGAGGGTAGGTCTTATGAGGAAAGGTTGAGGGAGCTAGGGCTGTTCACTCTGGAGCGGAGGCGGCTGAGGGGAGACTTAATAGAGGTTTATAAAATGATGAAGGGGATAGATAGTGAATGTTCAAAGACTATTTCCTCGGGTGGATGGAGCTATTACAAGGTGGCATAACTGTAGGGTTCATGGTGGGAGATATAGGAAGGATATCAGAGGTAGGTTCTTTACGCAGTGAGTGGTTGGGGTGTGGTATGGACTGCTTGCAGTGATAGTGGAGTCAGACACTTGAGGAACATTTCAGCGGTTATTGGATAGGCACAAGGAGCACACCAGGATGATAGGGAGTGGGGTAGCTTGATCTTGGTTTCAGATAAAGCTCGGCACAACATCGTGGGCCGAAGGGCCTGTTCTGTGCTGTACTGTTCTATGTTCTATATCCATTCATGGGTGGTGAGCATCGCTGGAAAGGCCAGCATTATTCACCCATCCCTTATTGCCCTTGACTTGATTGCTCGTGAGTTGCCGTTGTTAACTGCTGCAGTTTAACCATCAGAACCTTCCTCCTGTAATGGTTTGTACAATGAAGTGGTTTGCTCGGCCATTTAAAAGGCAGTCCAGTGACCATGCTGTTGAGTGACCCTTGTTGTTGTGCATCTGCAGTCACATGTATGCCAGGTGAGGACAGCTGACTTGAATTAAACAGGGTTGAGACTTGTTCACCTTTTGGTTGTGGAATAACATTGATGATTATGATTAATTCATACTGAGGCGAGAATGTACAGGGATTTGAAAGGATGATTCAGCAGCTTAGCACCATTTTGTAAGATCTTCTCCAAGAAATTGGTAAGTTGATGAGACGGTTGTGATTGCTGTCCAGCTTGCGGAAAAGAAAAGTAGCAAAATGTATTGATTCAGGTGAAGGTCTCATCAGTTCTCAGCAGGAGTCGAACAGATGGCAGTGTGGGTTTGACGTTATTCTCAACATCTCATTACTTACAGAACCAAATGCTGTTGCAAACTTAACCCTTGTGAATCGTAACACCACTTCAGTTTCTCTGAGATGGGACCGTCCGTTAGACCATAAATCTGAATACAGATACAGGGTGGTGACGACTGGAGATCCACCTTCAAATATCATTGTTGCTGATGAGTTTATTACAGTGGCACAACTGAAAGCTGGGACCAATTACAATTTCAGTGTGTTCACACTGACAGCAGACAATACATCCGCAGATCCCACCACAGTCTCTCTTACAACAGGTAAGGAAGAGGCTCAGTTTAGTTTAATAGGAATTTGCTTGACATCAGGCAGGAGTCCTCAGTCCTACAAAATAGCAACCAGGAACAGAATGAAAACATCAAGTTGAAACTTCTTGCTCACCAATGTAATTAGCCCCTGGATTTTCTGGAATAGAGATTGAAATTGTGCTGGATATAATCTGTGTTTGTGTCGAGAAAGCATTCAAAGTTGTATTTATGCCACGTTACTCAGCTCCCTCAGCATAGCGGTGGAGGAATTGTTATGTCCTGAAGTAAAACTGTGGAAGGAGAAGTCTGTGGTGTATTAGTCAGCACATTTACTGATTGAGATGTATTTTTCTTTTAAATGTTTCTTCATGAATAGTGAGCATCACTGGAAGGGACAGCATTTGTTGCCCGTCCCTAATTACATTTAAAATGACAGCTGGTTATCTCATTCGTTACCTGCTGATCGGACTTTTTTGCTGTCGACATTTGTAGAACTGAATGGTTTACTCAGCCATTCATGGACAGTCAGGAGTGAATGACATTGCTGTGGGTCTGGAGGTGCATGAGGGCCAGGCAATGCCTGCTGAAGCCAGCAACCTTCCTTCCCAAATCGATATTAGTGAAACAAATTTTTGTTTACAACCTTGGTAGTTTGATGGTCACCATTTCTGGAACTAAATTTAATTTCCAGATGTTCTCACTGAATATAACTTTCCCCAGTTACTTGGGCAAGATTTGAGTTCTTGAACCCACAGTTTAACCGGGGCCTCTGGGTTACTTGTGCAGTCGATATACAACTTCCACCAACACCCCAGTTTTTGGGGGCTGTAAGGTTTACTTTGAGACCATAATTAGTGGCTCCAAATGTGTGACAGTTGCATCACATTATGGTCACTGGCAAATTGCTGGTGATGCTGTTGGTTAATTTTCATCAATATACCATTCGATCCATTGGGATATTGATTGATTTTGATCTGGAAGACAGTGTACATCATGTTGCTATGGTGTCAGCAGTCAAACCCAAAACTAAGATGACAAAGATGGCATGCAAGTAGTGTACTTTAATCTGGAACTAAAATGTTGATTTGTGGACTTATTGAGCTACAGAATGAGTAGAATATCCAAGTTGTCAAAATAGGAGACAAGACTGGAGTTGGACTTGAATTAACCAAGCTGTCAACTTGTTCAACTTTTTGGTTCGTTGAATAGCTTTCACAATTATGATTAAATAGTTCTGAGGTCGGTGAGCACAGGGACATTTGGTCGGATGGTTCAGCATGTTTGCATCATTTTAAAGGATCTTCTGAAAGAAGGTAGATCACTGATGAGATCGTTGCGATTGTGAATCAAGGATATTGGAGAGAAAATGGAATGAAATGGATTGGGTCTGATGAAGACAACATGGGATCTTCAACAGCAGTGGAGCAGGGAGTGTTGTGAGGGTGACATTAGACTCAACATCTCATTATTATTTACAGAACCAAATGCTGTTGCAAACTTAACCCTTGAGAATCGCAACACCACTTCAGTGACTCTGAGATGGGACCGTCCATTAGACCATAAATCTGAGTACAGATACAGGGTGGAGACAAATGGAGATCCACGTTCAAATATCATTGTTGCTCATGAGTCTGTTGTAGTGGCACAACTGAAAGCTGGGAGCAAGTACAATTTCAGCGTGTTCACACTGACAGCAGACAATACATCAGCAGATCCGACAATAGTCTCTTTGACAACAGGTAAGAATGTGGCTCAGTTTGGTTTAGTTCGTGTTCATCTGTGAGAACAATAGATGGGTAATATTGAGCAGGGAGTCTTCTGTTCCTCATCCTACAAAACAGCAACCATGAACAGAATGAAAACTTCAAGTTGAAATGACTTGTTCACCGATGTCATTATCCGCTCCGTTTTCTACAATGAAGATTGAAATTCTGCTACGTACAATCTGGGTTTTTGTCTGGAAAGAGTTTAAAGCTGTATTTGTTCCATACTAGTCAGCTCTCTCTGCATAGTGATGGAGGAATTGTTGTGCACTGTGGAAGGAAAGACCTGTGACAGATTAACACATTTACTGATTGAGATGTACTTATCTGTGAAATATTCGTAAATGCGTAGTGGGCATCGATGGAAGTCCATATTCAAGACCGTCAAGAGTGAACCACATTGCTGTGTCTGGAGTCTAATGTAGGCTAGACCATGCCATCTAAAGAAAACAGATTGCATTGGGGAAAAATATTTTGCAACATTGATAGTTTCATGGTTACCACTACTGAGGGTAGTTTTGTTCCAGATTTTTAAATTATATGTTAACTTCCCAGGTGCGGTGGTGAGTTTCGAAACCTTATGAGCACATATTAGCCTCGGCCTGTTTTACTGGTAAAGTGACTGTACAACTATACCTTGACATCCCCATTTATTTGATGTTGGAAAGTTAACTGGATGATGTAATTAGTCGGTCCATAACTGTGACAATTGCCGCTCATTATGGTAACTAGTGAGTGGTTTTTGAAATAGACTGTTGACATGTCACCAATGCACCATTCAATCCTTTGGAAGATTCATTGCTTTTTACACAGAAGACACAGCACGGAACTCTCCCATGACGTCAGCAGTCATGCACCAAACAAAGTTGGCATGTGATGAATGTACTTTTATGTGGATTGAAAATGTTGGCCTCTTGAGTTGTTGAGCAACAGAATAGCATATCAAAGTGATCACAACGAGAGACAAAACCAGAGTTGGACATACATTAAGCAAGCTGTCGACTTGTTCATCTTTTTGTTTTGTGGAGAAGCATTGACAGCTGCGATTAATTAATAGTGAGGGAAGTGTGCACAGGGGAATTTGATAGGATGGTTGCTTAGTTTGAACCAATCTTCTCAAAGAAGTTAGTTAATCGTTGTAATGGTTGAGATTGTGAATCCAGGAGAGCAGAGAGGAAAAAGATTGGACAGGATTGGTTCCAATGAAGACATCATGGATTATCGACAGAAGTGGAACAGGTGGCGGGAGAGTGAGGCCGATACTATTCTCAACAACTCATTATTATTTACAGAACCAAATGCTGTGGCCAACTTAACGCTTGTGAATCGTAACACCACTTCAGTTTCTCTGAGTTGGGACCGTCCATTAGACCATAAATCTGAGTACAGATACAGGGTGGAGACGAATGGAGATCCACCTTCAAATATCATTGTTTCTCATGAGTCTATTACGGTGGCTCAGCTGAAAGTTGGAACCAATTACAATTTCAGTGTGTTCGCACTGACAGCAGACAATACATCAGCAGATCCATCCACAGTCTCTCTTACAACAGGTAAGGAATCGGCTCAATTTGGTTACTAAGTGTTCATCAGTGATTGCGATGTTTGGGTCATAGAACATAGAACAGTACAGCACAGAACAGGCCCTTCGGCCCACGATGTTGTGCCGAGCTTTATCTGAAACCAAGATCAAGCTATCCCACTCCCTATCATCCTGGTGTGCTCCATGTGCCTATCCAATAACCGCTTAAATGTTCCTAAAGTGTCTGACTCCACTATCACTGCAGGCAGTCCATTCCACACCCCAACCACTCTCTGCGTAAAGAACCTACCTCTGATATCCTTCCTGTATCTCCCACCACGAACCCTATAGTTATGCCCCCTTGTAATAGCTCCATCCACCCGAGGAAATAGTCTTTGAACGTTCACTCTATCTATCTCCTTCATCATTTTATAAACCTCTATTAAGTCTCCCCTCAGCCTCCTCCGCTCCAGAGTGAACAGCCCTAGCTCCCTCAACCTTTCCTCACAAGACCTACCCTCCAAACCAGGCAGCATCCTGGTAAATCTCCTCTGCACTTTTTCCAGTGCTTCCACATCCTTCTTATAGTGAGGTGACCAGAACTGCACACAATATTCCAAATGTGGTCTCACCAAGGTCCTGTACAGTTGCAGCATAACCCCACGGCTCTTAAACTCCAACCCCCTGTTAATAAAAGCTAACACACTATAGCCCTTCTTCACAGCTCTATCCACTTGAGTGGCAACCTTTAGAGATCTGTGGATATGGACCCCAAGATCTCTCTGTTCCTCCACAGTCTTCAGAACCCTACCTTTGACCCTGTAATCCACATTTAAATTAGTCCTACCAAAATGAATCACCTCACATTTATCAGGGTTAAACTCCATTTGCCATTTTTCAGCCCAGCTTTGCATCCTATCTATGTCTCTTTGCAGCCTACAACAGCCCTCCACCTCATCCACTACTCCACCAATCTTGGTGTCATCAGCAAATTTACTGATCCACCCTTCAGCCCCCTCCTCTAAGTCATTAATACAAATCACAAAGAGCAGAGGACCAAGCACTGATCCCTGCGGCACTCCGCTAGCAACCTGCCTCCAATCTGAAAATTTTCCATCCACCACCACCCTCTGTCTTCGATCAGACAGCCAGTTACCTATCCAATCGGCCAACTTTCCCTCTATCCCACGCCTCCTCACTTTCATCATAAGCCGACCATGGGGGACCTTATCAAACGCCTTACTAAAATCCATGTATATGACATCAACCGCCCTACCTTCATCAACACACTTAGTTACCTCCTCAAAAAATTCTATCAAATTTGTGAGGCACGACTTGCCCTTCACGTTCCATGCTGACTATCCCGGATTAATCCGCATCTTTCTAAATGGTCGTAAATCCCATCTCTAAGGGCCTTTTCCATCAATTTACCACCCACCGAAGTAAGACTAACCAGTCTATAATTACCAGGGTCATTTCTATTCCCTTTCTTAAACAGAGGAACAACATTCGCCATTCTCCAGTCCTCTGGCACCATCCCCGTGGACAGCGATGACCCAAAGGTCAAAGCCAAAGGCTCTGCAATCTCATCCCTTGCCTCCCAAAGAATCCTAGGATACATTTCATCAGGCCCAGGGGACTTATCGACCTTCAGTTTATTCAAAACTGCCAGGACATCCTCCCTCCGAACATCTATTTCCTCCAGCCTATTAGCCTGTAACACCTTCTCTTCCTCAAAAACCTGGCCCCTCTCCTTGGTGAACACTGAAGAAAAGTATTCATTCATCACCTCGCCTATCTCTACTGACTCCATACACAAGTTCCCACTACTGTCCTTGACCGGCCCTAACCTCACCCTGGTCATTCTTTTATTCCTCACATAAGAGTAAAAAGCCTTGGAGTTTTCCTTGATCCGACCCGCCAAGGACTTCTCGTGTCCCCTCCTAGCTCTCCGAAGCCCCTTTTTCAGCTCATTCCTTGCTAACTTGTAACCCTCAATCGAGCCATCTGAACCTTGTTTCCTCATCCCTACATAAGCTTCCCTCTTCCTTTTCACAAGACATTCCACCTCTTTCGTGAACCATGGTTCCCTCACTCGGCCATTTCCTCCCTGCCTGACAGGGACATACCTATCAAGGACATCCAGTATTTGTTCCTTGAAAAAGTTCCACTTTTCATTAGTTCCTTTCTCTGACAGTTTCTGTTCCCAACTTATGCCCCCTAATTCTTGCCTAATCGCATCATAATTACCTCTCCCCCAATTGTAAACCTTGCCCTGCCGTACGGTCCTATCCCTCTCCATTGCAATAACAAAAGACACCGAATTGTGGTCACTATCTCCGAAGTGCTCTCCCACAACCAAATCTAACACTTGGCCCGGTTCATTTCCCAGTACCAAATCCAATGTGGCCTCACCTCTCGTCAGCCTATCCACATATTGTGTCAGGAAACCCTCCTGCACACACTGCACAAAAACTGCCCCATCCGAACTATTTGACCTACAAAGGTTCCAATCAATATTTGGAAAGTTAAAGTCCCCCATGACAACTACCCTGTGACCCCCACACATATCCATAATCTGCTTAGCAATTTCTTCCTCCACATCTCTATTACTATTTGGGGGCCTATAGTAAACTCCTAACAACGTGACCGCTCCTTTCCTATTTCTAACCTCCGCTCATATTACCTCAGTGTGCAGATCCCCCTCGAAGTGCCTTTCCGCAGCCGTTAAACTATCCTTGATTAACAATGCCACTCCTCCACCTCTTTTACCAGCTTCCCTACACTTAGTGAAACATCTATACCCCGGAACATCCAACAACCATTCCTGTCCTTGTTCTACCCACGTCTCCGTAATGGCCACAACATCGTAGTCCCAAGTACCAATCCACGCCCCAAGTTCATCTACCTTGTTCCGGATGCTCCTTGCATTGAAGTAGACACACTTCAACCCACCTTCCTGTCTACCGGTACCCACCCTTGACCCTGATACCTTCCCCAATACCTCATCACCCTCTCTGAATTCTGGACTACAACTCCTTTTCCCACTCCCCTGACAAATTAGTTTAAACCCCCCTGAAGAGCCGTAACAAATTTCCCTCCTAGGATATTGGTGCCCCTCTGGTTCAGGTGCACCCCGTCCTGTTTGTACAGGTCCCACCTTCCCCAGAATGTGTTCCAATTGTCCACATATCTGAAACCCTCCCTCCTACACCATCCCTGCAACCACATGTTTAACTGCATTCTCTCCCTGTTCCTCAACTCGCTATCACGTGGCACCGGCAACGTACCAGAGATGACCACATGTTTTGTCTTGGCTCTCGGCTTCCAGCCCAGCTCCAGAAATTCCTGCTTTAAATCCTCGTCCCTTCTCTTACCTATGTCATTGGTACCAATGTGTACCACGACTTGTGACCGTTTCCCCTCCCCCTTCAGAATCCGGAAAACACGGTCTGAGACGTCACGGACCTTGGCATCCGGTAGGCAACATAGCATCCGTGAGTCTCTTTTGCTGCCACAGAACCTCCTATCTATCCCTCTAACTAACGAGTCCCCAATAACTATTGCCCTCCCGCTCTGCCCCTTACCCTCCCGAGCCACAGAGACGGACACAGTGCTGGAGATCCTCTCACTGCGGCTCACCACTGGTATGTCAACCCCCTCAACCGTATCCAAAGCGGAATACTTGTTGCGAAGGGGAACGACCACCGGGGATCCTTGCATGGACTGCTTCCTCCCAGCCCCTCTCACCGTCACCCATCTTGCAGGAGACATTTCTTCCTCAGTCCTAAAAAACAGCAACCATGAACAGAACGAAAACATCAAGTTGAAATCTCTTTGTCACTGATGTCATTAGCCTCTCGGTTTTCCAGAATGGAGATTGAAATTGTGCTGGGTACATGTTGTGTGTTTGTTGCTCGAAAAAGAGTTGAAAGTTATGTTTGTTCGATGCTTGTCAGCTCTCTGAGCTTTGGGATGGAGGAATTCTTGCATACTGGAGTGGATCTGTGGAAGCAGATGCCTGTGGTGTATTATTCAGCACTTTTTTACTGGCTATGATGTCTTCTTTAAAATATTCATTCACGGGTGGTGAGCAACACTGGAAAGGCCAGCATTCGCCCATCCCTTATTGCCCTTGACTTGATTGTTGATGAGCTGCTGTTGTTAACTGCTGCAGTTTAACTGTCAGAACCTTTCTCCTGTATTGTTTTGTACAATGAAGTGGTTTGCTAGGCCATTTAGAAGGCAGTCCAGTGACCCATGTTGTTCTGCATCTGCAGTCACATGTAGGCCAGGCCATGCCAGGTGGGGACAGCAGACTTGAATTGAACAGGGGTTGAGACTTGTTCCTCCTTTGGTTTGTGGAGTAACATTGATGATTATGATTAATTGGTACCGAGGCGAGAGTGTACAAGCATGTGATAGGATGCTTCAGCATGTTAGCATCATTTTATCAGATCTTCTCCAAGAAATCAGTAAGTTGATGGGAAGATTGGATTGAGTCTGATGAAGATATCATCGATTATCAACAGGAATGGAGCGGGGGATTGTGAAGTTGACGTTATTCTCAAAATCTCATTATTATTTACAGAACCAAATGCTGTTGCAAACTTAACCCTTGAGACTCGCAACAGCACTTCAGTTACTCTGAGATGGGACCGTCCATTAGACCATAAATCTGAGTACAGATACAGGGTGGAGACGACTGGAGATCCACCTTCAAATATCATTGTTGCTCTTGAGTCTATTACAGTGGCAGAACTGAAAGCTGGGACCAAGTACAATTTCAGTGTGTTCACACTGACAGCAGACAATACATCAGCAGATCCGACCACAGTCTCTCTTACAACAGGTAAGGAAATGGTTCATTTTGTTCAACAGATGTTTGTCCATGATCGTGATGTTGGGTAATATTGGAGAGAGTCTCTTCATAGAATCCCAACAGAGCCGAAGGAGGCCATTCAGCCCATCGGGTCTGCACTGAACCCAATCCCACCCATCCCTAACCCCAAAGACGCATGTATTTACTCTGCTAATCCACCTGACACCATGGCCAATCAACATAACCCGCATATCTTTGGACTGTGCGAGGAAACCAGAGCACCCGGAGGAAACCCACGCAGACACGAGGAGAATGTGCAAACTCTACACAGACAGTGAACTAAGCCGAGAATCGCAACCAGATCCTTGGCGCTGTGAGGCAGCAGTGCTAACCACTGTGCCACCATGTCGCCCATCCTCTTCCTCAGTCCTAAAAAACAGCAATCATGAACAGAACGAAAACATCAAGTTGAAACCTCTTACTCACCGATTTAATTAGCCTCTCGGTTTTCCAGAATGGAGATTGAAATTGTGCTGGATACATGTTGTGTATTTGTTGCTGGAAAGAGTTGAAATGTATATTTGTTCCATGCTTGTCAACTCTCTGAGCTTAGTGATGGAGGAATTCTTGCATACTGGAGTGGATCTGTGCAAGTAGGCGCCTGTGGTGTATTATTTAGCACTTTCACTGGTTGTAATATATTTTTCCTTAACATATCCATTCATGGGTGATGAGCATCACTGGAAAGGCCAGCATTAATCACCCATCCCTTATTGCCCTTGACTTGATTGCTAGTGAGTTGCTGTTGTTAACTGCTGCAGTTTAACGGTCAGAACCTTCCTCCTGTAATGGTTTGTACAATGAAGTGGTTTTCTCGGCCATTTAAAAGGCAGTCCAGTGACCCATGTTGTTGAGTGACCCTTGTTGTTGTGCATCTGCAGTCACATGTATGCCAGGTGAGGACAGCTGACTTGAATTAAACAGGGTTGAGACTTGTTCACCTTTTGGTTGTGGAATAACATTGATGATTATGATCAATTCATACTGAGGCGAGAATGCACAGGAATTTGAAAGGATGATTCAGCAGCTTAGTATCATTTTGTAAGATCTTCTCCAAGAAATTGGTAAGTTGATGAGACGGTTGTGATTGCTGTCCAGCTTGCGGAAAAGAAAAGTAGCAAAATGGATTGATTTTGATGAAGGTCTCATCAGTTATCAGCAGGAGTCGAACAGGTGGCAGTGTGGGTTTGACGTTATTCTCAACATCTCATTATTATTTACAGAACCAAATGCTGTTGCAAACTTAACCCTTGTGAATCGCAACAGCACTTCAGTTTCTCTGAGATGGGACCATCCATTAGACCATAAATCTGAGTACAGATACAGGGTGAAGACGCCTGGAGAACCACCTTCAAATATCATTGTTTCTCATGAGTTTATTACAGTGGCACAACTGAAAGCTGGGACCAATTACAATTTCAGCGTGTTCACACTGACAGCAGACAATACATCAGCAGATCCAACCACAGTCTCTCTTACAACAGGTAAGGAAGCGGCTCAGTTTGGTTTAATTGGAATTTGCTTGACATCAGGATGGATGGGTAATACAGGCAGGAGTCCTCAGTCCTACAAAATAGCAACCAGGAACGGAATGAAAACATCAAGTTGAAACTTCTTGCTCACCAATGTAATTAGCCCCTGGATTTTCTAGAATAGAGATTGAAATTGTGCCGGATACAATCTGTGTTTGTGTCTAGAAAGCATTCAAAGTTGTATTTGTGCCACGTTACTCAGCTCCCTCAGCATAGCGGTGGAGGAATTGTTATGTACTGGAGTGAAACTGTGGAAGGAGAAGTCTGGTGTATTAGTCAGCACATTTACTGATTGAGATGTATTTTTCTTTTAAATGTTTCTTCATGAATAGTGAGCATCACTGGAAGGGACAGCATTTGTTGCCCGTCCCTAATTACATTTAAAATGACTGCTGGTTATCTCATTCATTACCTGCTGATCGGACTTTTTTGCTGTAGACATTTGTACAACTGAGTGGTTTACTCAGCCATTCATGGACAGTCAGGAGTGAATGACATTGCTGTGGGTCTGGAGGTGCATGAGGGCCAGGCAATGCCTGCTGAAGCCAGCAACCTTCCTTCCCAAATCGATATTAGTGAAGCAAATTTTTGTTTACAACCTTGGTAGCTTGATGGTCACCATTTCTGGAACTAAATTTAATTTCCAGATGTTCTCACTGAATATAGCTTTCCCCAGTTACTTGGGCAAGATTTGAATTCTTGAACCCACAGTTTAGCTGGGGCTTCTGGGTTACTTGTGCAATGGATATACAACTTCCACCAACACCCCAGTTTTTGGTGACAAGTCAGCATGGATTTAGTAAGGGGAGGTCGTGCCTGACAAACCTGTTAGAGTTCTTTGAAGAGATAACAAATAGGTTAGACCAAGGAGAGCCAATGGATGTTATCTATCTTGACTTCCAAAAGGCCTTTGACAAGGTGCCTCACGGGAGACTGCTGAGTAAAATAAGGGCCCATGGTATTCGAGGCAAGGTACTAACATGGATTGACGATTGGCTGTCAGACAGAAGGCAGAGAGTTGGGATAAAAGGTTCTTTCTCAGAATGGCAACCGGTGACAAGTGGTGTCCCGCAGGGTTCAGTGTTGGGGCCACAGCTGTTCTCTTTATATATTAACGATCTAGATGACGGGACTGGGAGCATTCTGGCCAAGTTTGCCGATGATACAAAGATAGGTGGAGGGGCAGGTAGTATTGAGGAGGTGGGGAGGCTGCAGAAAGATTTAGACAGTTTAGGAGAGTGGTCCAAGAAGTGGCTGATGAAATTCAATGTGGGCAAGTGCGAGGTCGTACACTTTGGAAAAAAGAATAGAGGCATGGACTATTTTCTAAACGGTGACAAAATTCATAATGCTAAAGTGCAAAGGGACTTGGGAGTCCTAGTCCAGGATTCTCTAAAGGTAAACTTGCAGGTTGAGTCCGTAATTAAGAAAGCAAATGTAATGTTGTCATTTATCTCAAGAGGCTTGGAATACAAAAGCAGGGATGTACTTCTGAGGCTTTATAAAGCACTGGTTAGGCCCCATTTGGAGTACTGTGAGCAATTTTGGGCCCCACACCTCAGGAAGGACATACTGGCACTGGAGCGGGTCCAGCGGAGATTCACACGGATGATCCCAGGAATGGTAGGCCTGACATACGATGAACGTCTGAGGATCGTGGGATTATATTCATTGGAGTTTAGGAGGTTGAGGGGAGATCTGATAGAAACTTACAAGATAATGAACGGCTTAGATAGGATGGACGTAGGGAAGTTGTTTCCATTAACAGGGGAGACTAGGACGCGGGGGCACAGCCTTAGAATAAAAGGGAGTCACTTTAGAACAGAGATGAGGAGAAATTTCTTCAGCCAGAGAGTGGTGGGTCTGTGGAATTCATTGCCACAGAGGGCTGTGGAGGCCGAGACGTTGAGCGTCTTCAAGACAGAAATTGATAAATTCTTGATTTCTCGAGGAATTAAGGGCTATGGGGAGAGAGCGGGTAAATGGAGTTGAAATCAACCATGATTGAATGGTGGAGTGGACTCGATGGGCCGAATGGCCTTACTTCCGCTCCTATGTCTTATGGTCTTATGGTCTTATGGTTGTAAGGTATACTTTGAGACCAGAATTAGTGGCTCCAAATCTTAGAAACCCCACAGCACAGAAAGAGACCATACGGCCCATCGAGTCTGCACCGACCACAATCCCACCCAGGCCCTACCCCCATATCCCTACATATTTACCCACTGATCCCTCTAACCTACGCATCCCAGGACACCAAGGGCAATTTTAGCATGGCCAATCAACCTAACCTAAATGTGTGACAGTTGCATCACATTATGGTAACTGGCAAATTGCTGGTGATGCTGTTGGTTAATTTTCATCAATATACCATTCGATCCATTGGGATATTGATTGATTTTGATCTGGGAGAGACTGTACATCATGTTGCTATGGTGTCAGCAGTCAAACCCAAAACTAAGATGATGAAGATGGAATGCAAGTCGTGTACTTTAATCTGGAACCAAAATGTTGATTTGTTGACTTATTGCGCAACAGAAGGAGTAGAATACCCAAGTTGTCAAAATAGGGACAAGACTGGAGTTGGACTTCAATTGACCAAGCTGTCAACTTGTTCAACTTTTTGGTTCGTTGAATAGCTTTCACAATTATGATTAAATAGTTCTGAGGTCGGTGAGCACAGGGACATTTGGTCGGATGGTTCAGCATGTTTGCATCATTTTAAAGGATCTTCTGAAAGAAGGTAGATCACTGATGAGATCGTTGCGATTGTGAATCAAGGATATTGGCGAGAAAATGGAATGAAATGGATTGGGTCTGATGAAGATATCATGGATCTTCAACAGGAGTGGAGCAGGTAGTATTGTGAGGTTGACATTATACTCAACATCTCATTATTATTTACAGAACCAAATGCTGTTGCAAACTTAACCCTTGAGAATCGCAACACCACTTCAGTGACTCTGAGATGGGACCGTCCATTAGACCATAAATCTGAATACAGATACAGGGTGGAGACAAATGGAGATCCACGTTCAAATATCATTGTTGCTCATGAGTCTGTTGTAGTGGCACAACTGAAAGCTGGGACCAATTACAATTTCAGTGTGTTCACACTGACCGCAGACAATACATCAGCAGATCGGACAATAGTCTCTTTGACAACAGGTAAGAATGTGGCTCAGTTTGGTTTAGTTCGTGTTCATCTGTGATAACAATAGATGGGTAATATTGAGCAGGGAGTCTTCTGCTCCTCATCCTGCAAAACAGCAACCATGAACAGAATGAAAACTTCAAGTTGAAACGACTTGCTCACCGATGTCATTATCCGTTCCGTTTTCTACAATGAAGATTGAAATTCTGCTACGTACAATCTGGGTTTTTGTCTGGAAAGAGTTTAAAGCTGTATTTGTTCCATACTAGTCAGCTCTCTCTGCATAGTGATGGAGGAATTGTCGTGCACTGTGGAAGGAAAGACCTGTGACAGATTAGCATATTTACTGTTTGAGATGTACTTATCTGTGAAACATTCCTTCATGCGTAGTGAGCATCGATGGAAAGGAACCCATTTCTTACCCTCCCCTAATTGCCCTTGAGAAAATTGCTGCTGAGCTGCCGCCTTTAACTGCTGCAGTTCAACTGGTTGGACTGTTTTTCTGCAATGGTTTGTACGACTGGTTGGGTTGCAAGGCCACATTCGAGACATCAGGATGGATGGGTAATACAGGCAGGAGTCTTTTCCACCTCAGTCCTACAAAATAGCAACCAGGAACAGAATGAAAACACCAAGTTGAAACTTCTTGCTCACCAATGTAATTAGCCTCGATTTTCTGGAATGGAGACTGAATTTGTGCTGGATACAATCTGTGTTTGTGTCTAGAAAGCATTCAAAGTTGTATTTATGACACGTCACTCAGCTCCCTCAGCATAGCGGTGGAAGAATTGTTATGTACTGGAGTAAAACTGTGGAAGGAGAAGTCTGTGGTGTATTAGTCAGCACGTTTACTGATTGAGATGTATTTTTCTTTTAAATGTTTCTTCATGAATAGTGAGCATCACTGGAAGGGACAGCATTTGTTGCCCGTCCCTAATTACATTTAAAATGACTGCTGGTTGTCTCATTCGTTAACTGATCTGATCGGATTTTTTGCTGCAGACATTTGTGCAACTGAGTGGTTTGCTCGACCATTCATGGACAGTCAGGAGTGAACCACATTGCTGTGGGTCTGGAGGTTATGCCTGCTGAAGCCAGCAACCTTCCTTCTCAAATGGATATCAGTGAAGCAAATTTTTGTTTACAACATTGGTGGTTTGATGGTCACCATTTCTGGAACTAAATTTAATTTCCAGATGTTCTCACTGAATATAACTTTCCCCAGTTACTTGGGCAAGATTTGAATTCTTGAACCCACAGTTTAGCCGGGGTCTCTGGGTTACCTGTGCAGTTGATATACAACTTCCACCAACACCCCAGTTTTTGGGGGCTGTAAAGTTTACTTTGAGACCAGAATTACTGGCTCCTGATGTGTGACAGTTGCATCACATTATGGTCACTGGTAAATTGCTGGTGATGCTGTTGGTTAATTTTCATCAATGTACCATTCGTTCCATTGGGATATTGATTGATTTTGATCTGGGAGACACTGTACATCATGTTGCTATGGTGTCAGCAGTCAAACCCAAAGCTAAGATAACGAAAATGACATGCGTTGAGTGTACTTTTATCTGGAACCAAAATTTTGATTTGTCTGGAAAGCATTCGATACGAGTGAGTTCTCTCTGCATAGTGATGGAGGAATTGTTGTGCACTGTGGAAGGTGAGACCTGTGATGGATTAGCACATTTACTGATTGAGATGTACTTAATCTGTGAAATATTCATTCATGCGTAGTGAGCATCGATGGAAAGGAACGCATTTGTTACCCTCCCCTCATTGCCCTTGAGAAAATTGCTGCTGAGCTGCCGCCTTTAACTGCTGCAGTTCAGCTGGTTGGACTCTTTTTCTGCAATGGTTTGTACGACTGGTTGGGTTGCAAGGCCACATTCGAGACCGTCAAGAGTGAACTACACTGCTGTGTCTGGAGTCTAATGTAGGCTAGGCCATGCCATCTAAGGAAAACAGATTTCCTTCCTGAAAGTCAGTAGTTAAAACGATTTTGCAACCTTGATAGTTTCATGGTTATTACCACTGAGAGTAGATTTGTTCCAAATTATTAATTATATGCTAATTTCCCAGGCACGGTGGTGGGTTTCGAAACCTTGTACCCACATATTAGCCTCGGCCTTGTTTACTGGTGCAGTGACTATTGACTATGCCTCGACATCCCCATTTATTTGGTGTTCAAAGGTTTACTGGAAGATGTAATTAGTAGTTCCATACCTGTGACAATTGCCTCATATTATGGTAACGAGCGAGTGGTTTTTGAAACAGGCTGTTGACATGTCACCAATGCACCATTCAATCCTTTGGAAGATTGATTGCTTTTGACGTAGAAGACACAGCATGGAACTCTCCCATGATGTCAGCAGTCAAGCACCAAACCAAGTTGGCATGTGATGAATGTACTGTTGTGGATTGAAAATGTTGGCCTCTCGAGTTGTTGAGCAGCAGAGAGAGTAGTATATCAAAGTTGTCAAAATGAGAGACAAGACCAGTGTTGGAATGAATTAAGCAAGCTGTCAACTTGTTCATCTTTTTGTTTTGTGGAGAAGCATTGACAATTGCGATTAATTAATACTGAGGGAAGTGTGCACAGGGGAATTTGATGGGATGGTTGCTAAGTTTGAACCAATCTTCTCAAAGAAGTTAGTTAATTGTTGTGATGGTTGAGATTGCGAATCCAGGAGAGCAGAGAGGAAAAGGATTGGACAGGATTGGTTCCAATGAAGATCTCATGGATTATCGACAGAAGTGGAACAGGTGGCAGGAGAGTGAGGCCGATACTATTCTCAACATCTCATTATTATTTACAGAACCAAATGCTGTGGCCAACTTAACCCTTGTGAATCGTAACACCACTTCAGTTTCTCTGAGATGGGACCATCCATTAGACCATAAATCTGAGTACAGATACAGGGTGGAGACGACTGGAGATCCACCTTCAAATATCATTGTTTCTCATGAGTCTATTACGGTGGCTCAGCTGAAAGTTGGAACCAATTACAATTTCAGTCTGTTCACACTGACAGCAGACAATACATCGGCAGATTCGACCACAGTCTCTCTTACAACAGGTAAGGAATCGGCTCAATTTGGGTACTAAGTGTTCATCTGTGATTGCGATGTTTGGGTAATACTGGCAGGAGACGTTTCTTCCTCAGTCCTAAAAAACAGCAACCATGAACAGAACGAAAACATCAAGTTGAAAACTCTTTGTCACTGATGTAATTAGCCCCTCGGTTTTCCAGAACGGAGATTGAAATTGTGCTGGGTACATGTGTGTTTATTGCTCGAAAGAGTTGCTGGAAAGAGTTTAAATGTATGTTTGTTCGATGCTTGTCAGCTCTCTGAACTTTGTGATTGAGGAATTCTTGCATACTGGAGTGGATCTGTGGAAGCAGATGCCTGTGATGTATTATTCAGCACTTTTTTACTGGCTATGATGTCTTATTCTTTAAAATATTCATTCACGGGTGGTGAGCAACACTGGAAAGGCCAGCATTCGCCCATCCCTTATTGCCCTTGACTTGATTGTTGATGAGCTGCTGTTATTAACTGCTGCAGTTTAACTGTCTGAACCTTTCTCCTGTAACGTTTTGTACAATGAAGTGGTTTGCTAGGCCATTTAGAAGGCAGTCCAGTGACCCATGTTGTTGTGCATCTGCAGTCACATGTAGGCCAGGCCATGCCAGGTGAGGACAGCAGACTTGAATTGAACATGGTTGAGACATGCTCCTCGTTTGGTTTGTGGAGTAACATTGATGATTGTGATTAATTGGTACTGAGGCGAGCGTGTACAAGCATTTGATAGAATGCTTCTGCATGTTCGCATCATTCTATCAGATCTTCTCCATGAAATCAGTAAGTTGATGCAAAGATTGTGATTGCCCGTCCAGTTTGTGCACAGGAAATGTAGCAAAATGGATTGATTCTGAAGAATGTATCGTCTATTATCAACAGGAATGGAGTGGGGTATTGTGAAGTTGACGTTATTCTCAACATCTCATTATTATTTACAGAACCAAATGCTGTTGCAAACTTAACCCTTGAGACTCGCAACAGCACTTCAGTTACTCTGAGATGGGACCGTCGATTAGACCATAAATCTGAGTACAGATACAGGGTGGAGACGAATGGAGATCCACCTTCAAATATCATTGTTGCTCTTGAGTCTATTACAGTGGCAGAACTGAAAGCTGGGACCAAGTACAATTTCAGTGTGTTCACACTGACAGCAGACAATACATCAGCAGCTCCGACCACAGTCTCTCTTACAACAGGTAAGGAAATGGTTCAGTTTGTTCAACAGAGGTTTGTCCATGATCGTGATACAAAAAGCAAACAAAGAACAATACAACACACGAACAGGCCCTTCGGCTCTCCAAGCCCCCGCTGTTTGGGTAATATTGGGGGGAGTCTCTTCTTAGAATCCCTACAGTGCCGATGGAGGCCATTCGGCCCATCGGGTCTGCACTGAACCCAATCCCACCCATCCCTAACACCGAAGACTCATGTGTTTACTCTGCTAGTCCACCATGACCAATCAACCTAACCTGCATATCTTTGGACTGTGCGAGGAAACCAGTGCACCCGGAGGAAACCCACGCTGACATGAGGAGAATGTGCAAACTCTACACAGACAGTGACCTAAGCCGGGAATCGCACCCAGATCCTTGGCGCTGTGAGGCAGCAGTGCTAACCACTGTGCCACCATGTCGCCCATCCTCTTCCTCAGTCCTAAAAAACAGCAATCATGAACAGAACGAAAACATCAAGTTGAAACCTCTTACTCACAGATGCAATGAGCCTCTCGGTTTTCCAGAATGGAGATTGAAATTGTGCTGGATACATGTTGTGTATTTGTTGCTGGAAAGAGTTTAAATGTATATTTGTTCCATGCTTGTCAACTCTCTGAGCTTAGTGATGGAGGAATTCTTGCATACTGGGGTGGATCTGTGGAAGTAGACACCTGTGGTGTATTATTCAGCACTTTTACTGGTTGTAATATATTTTTCCTTAAAATATCCATTCATGGGTGGTGAGCATCACTGGAAAGGCCAGCATTATTCACCCATCCCTTATTGCCCTTGACTTGATTGCTAGTGAGTTGCCGTTGTTAACTGCTGCAGTTTAACGGTCAGAACCTTCCTCCTGTAATGGTTTGTACAATGAAGTGGTTTGCTCAGCCATTTAAAAGGCAATCCAGTGACCCATGTTGTTGAGTGACCCTTGTTGTTGTGCATCTGCAGTCACATGTATGCCAGGCCATGCCAGGTGAGGACAGCTGACTTGAATTAAACAGGGTTGAGACTTGTTCATCTTTTGGTTGTGGAATAACATTGATGATTATGATTAATTCATACTGAGGCGAGAATGCACAGGGATTTGAAATAATGATTCAGCAGCTTAGCATCATTATGTAAGATCTTCTCCAAGAAATTGGTAAGTTGATGAGACGGTTGTGATTGCTGTCCAGCTTGCGGAAAAGAAAAGTAGCAAAATGGATTAATTCTGATAAAGGTCTCAGCAGTTCTCAGCAGGAGTCGAACAGGTGGCAGTGTGGGTTTGACGTTATTCTCAACATCTCATTACTTACAGAACCAAATGCTGTGGCAAACGTAACCCTTGTGAATCGCAACACCACTTCAGTTTCTCTGAGATGGGACCGTCCATCAGACCATGAATCTGAATACAGATACAGGGTGGAGACGACTGGAGATCCACCTTCAAATATCATTGTTACTGATGAGTTTATTACAGTGGCACAACTGAAAGCTGGGACCAAGTACAATTTCAGCGTGTTCACACTGACAGCAGACAATACATCAGCAGATCCGACCACAGTCTCTCTTACAACAGGTAAGGAAGAGGCTCAATTTGGTTTAATAGGAGTTTGCCTGACATCAGGATGGATGGGTAATACAGGCAGGAGTCCTCAGTCCTACAAAATAGCAAGCAGGAACAGAATGAAAACATCAAGTTGAAACTTCTTGCTCAGCAATGTAATTAGCCCCTGGATTTTCTGGAATAGAGATTGAAATTGTGCTGGATACAATCTGTGTTTGTGTCCAGAAAGCATTCAAAGTTGTATTTATGGCACGTTACTCAGCTCCCTCAGCATAGCGGTGGAGGAATTGTTATGTCCTGGAGTGAAACTGTGGAAGGAGAAGTCTGTGGTGTATTAGTCAGCACATTTACTGATTGAGGTGTATTTTTCTTTTAAATGTTTCTTCATGAATAGTGAGCATCACTGGAAGGGACAGCATTTGTTGCCCGTCCCTAATTACATTTAAAATGACTGCTGGTTATCTCATTCGTTACCTGCTGATCAGACTTTTTTGCTGTAGACATTTGTAGAACTGAGTGGTTTACTCAGCCATTCATGGACAGTCAGGAGTGAACGACATTGCTGTGGGTCTGGAGGTGCATGAGGGCCAGGCAATGCCTGCTGAAGCCAGCAACCTTCCTTCCCAAATCGATATTAGTGAAGCAAATTTTTGTTTACAACATTGGTAGTTTGATGGTCACCATTTCTGGAACTAAATTTAATTTCCAGATGTTCTCACTGAATATAACTTTCCCCACTTACTTGGGCAAGATTTGAATTCTTGAACCCACAGTTTAGCCGGGGCCTCTGACGGAAATCTTTGTCGCTTCTTTGGACACGGGTGAGGTCCCTGAGGATTGGAGGATAGCGAATGTGGTCCCGTTGTTTAAGAAGGGTAGCAGGGATAACCCAGGAAATTATAGGCCGGTGAGCTTGATGTCCGTGGTAGGGAAGTTGTTGGAGAGGATTCTTAGAGACAGGATGTATGTGCATTTAGAACGGAACAATCTCATTAGTGACAGACAGCATGGTTTTGTAAGAGGGAGGTCGTGCCTTACAAATTTGGTGGAGTTTTTTGAGGAAGTGACAAAAACGGTTGATGAAGGAAGGGCCGTGGATGTCGTCTATATGGAGTTCAGTAAGGCATTTGACAAAGTCCCACATGGCAGGTTGGTTAAGAAGGTTAAGGCTCATGGGATACAAGGAGAAGTGGCTAGATGGGTGGAGAACTGGCTTGGCCATAGGAGACAGAGGGTAGTGGTCGAAGGGTCTTTTTCCGGCTGGAGGTCTGTGACCAGTGGTGCTCCGCAGGGCTCTGTACTGGGACCTCTGCTATTTGTGATATATATAAATGATTTGGAAGAAGGTGTAACTGGTGTAATCAGCAAGTTTGTGGATGACACGAAGATAGCTGGACTTGCAGATAGCGAAGAGCATTGTCGGGCAATACAGCAGGATATAGATAGGCTGGTAAATTGGGCGGAGAGGTGGCAGATGGAGTTTAATCCGGATAAATGCGAAGTGATGCATTTTGGAAGAAATAATGTAGGGAGGAGTTATACAATAAATGGCAGTGTCATCAGGAGTATAGAAACACAGAGGGACCTAGGTGTGCAAGTGCACAAATCCTTGAAGGTGGCAAGACAGGTGGAGAAGGTGGTGAAGAAGGCATATGGTATGCTTGCCTTTATAGGGTGGGGTATAGAGTATAAAAGCTGGAGTCTGATGATGCAGCTGTATAGAACACTGGTTAGGCCACATTTGGAGTACTGCGTCCAGTTCTGGTCGCCGCACTACCAGAAGGACGTGGAGGCGTTAGAGAGAGTGCAGAGAAGGTTTACCAGAATGTTGCCTAGTATGGAGGGTCTTAGCTATGAGGAGAGATTGGGTAGACTGGGGTTGTTCTCCTTGGAAAGACGGAGAATGAGGGGAGATCTAATAGAGGTGTACAAGATTATGAAGGGTATAGATAGGGTGAACAGTGGGAAGCTTTTTCCCAGGTCGGAGGTGACGATCACGAGGGGTCACGGGCTCAAGCTGAGAAGGGCGAAGTATAACTCGGATATCAGAGGGACGTTTTTTACACAGAGGGTGGTGGGGGCCTGGAATGCACTGCCAAGTAGGATGGTGGAGGCAGGCACGCTGACATCGTTTTGAGACTTATCTGGAAAGTCACATGAGCAGCCTGGGAATGGAGGGATACAAACGATTGGTCTAGTTGGACTAAGGAGCGGCACAGGCTTGGAGGGCCGAAGGGCCTGTTTCCTGTGCTGTACTGTTCTTTGTTCTTTGATTGTGCAATGGATATACAACTTCCACCAACACCCCACTTTTTGGGGGCTGTAAGGTTTACTTTGAGACCAGAATTAGTGGCTCCAAATGTGTGACAGTTGCATCACATTATGGTAACTGGCAAATTGCTGGTGATGCTGTTGGTTAATTTTCATCAATATACCATTCGATCCATTGGGATATTGATGGATTTTGATCTGGAAGACACTGTACATCAAGTTGCTATGGTGTCAGCAGTCAAACCCAAAACTAAGATGACGAAGATGGCATGCAAGTCGTGAACCAAAATGTTGATTTGTTGACTTATTGCGCAACAGAAAGAGTAGAATACCCAAGTTGTCAAAATAGGGACAAGACTGGAGTTGGACTTCAATTGACCAAGCTGTCAACTTGTTCAACTTTTTGGTTCGTTGAATAGCTTTCACAATTATGATTGAATAGTTCTGAGGTCGGTGAGCACAGGGACATTTGGTCGGATGGTTCAGCATGTTTGCATCATTTTAAAGGATCTTCTGAAAGCAGGTAGATCACTGATGAAATTGTTGCGATTGTGAATCAAAGGTATTGAAGAGAAAATGAAATGGATTGGGTCTGATGACGATATCATGGCTCTTCAACAGGAGTGGAGCAGAGAGTATTGTGAGGTTGACATTAGACTCAACATCTCATTATTATTTACAGAACCAAATGCTGTTGCAAACTTAACCCTTGAGAATCGCAACACCACTTCAGTGACTCTGAGATGGGACCGTCCATTCGACCATAAATCTGAGTACAGATACAGGGTGGAGACAAATGGAGATCCAACTTCAAATATCATTGTTGCTCATGAGTCTATTACAGTGGCACAACTGAAAGCTGGGACCAATTACAATTTCAGCGTGTTCACACTGACAGCAGACAATACATCAGCAGATCCGACAATAGTCTCTTTGACAACAGGTAAGAATGTGGCTCAGTTTGGTTTAGTTCATGTTCATCTGTGATAACAATAGATGGGTAATATTGAGTAGGGAGTCTTCTCCTCATCCTACAAAACAGCAACCATGAACAGAATGAAAACTTCAAGTTGAAATGACTTGTTCACCCATGTCATTTTCCGTTCCGTTTTCTACAATGAAGATTGAAATTCTGCTACATACAATCTGGGTTTTTGTCTGGAAAGAGTTTAAAGCTGTATTTGTTCCATACTAGTCAGCTCTCTCTGCATAGTGATGGAGGAATTGTTGTGCACTGTGGAAGGAAAGACCTGTGACAGATTAGCACATTTACTGATTGAGATGTACTTATCTGTGAAATATTCATTCATGGTTGGTGAGCATCGATGGAAAGGAACGCATTTGTTACCCTCCCCTAATTGCCCTTGAGAAAATTGCTGCTGAGCTGCCGCCTTTAAGTGCTGCAGTTTAGCTGGTTGGACTCTTTTTCTGTAATGGTTTGTACAACTGGTTGGTTTGCAAGTCCATATTCAAGACCGTCAAGAGTGAACCACATTGCTGTGTCTGAAAACTAATGTAGGCTAGTCCATGCCATATAAGGAAAACAGATTTCATTGGTGAAAAAGATTTTGCAACATTGATAGTTTCATGGTTACCACTACTGAGGGTAGTTTTGTTCCAGATTTTTAAATTATATGTTAACTTCCCAGGTGCGGTGTTGAGTTTCGAAAACTTATGAGCACATATTAGCCTCTGCCTTGTTTACTGGTAAAGTGACTGTACAACTATACCTTGACATCCCCATTTATTTGATGTTGGAAAGTTAACTGGATGATGTAATAAGTCGGTCCATAACTGTGACAATTGCCGCCCATTATGGTAACTAGCAAGTGGTTTTTGAAATAGACTGTTGAACTGTCACCAATGCACCATTCAATCCTTTGGAAGATTCATTGCTTTTTACACAGAAGACACTGCATGGAACTCTCCCATGATGTCAGCAGTCATGCACCAAACAAAGTTGGCACGTGATGAATGTACTTTTATGTGCGTTGAAAATGTTGGCCCCTTGAGTTGTTGAGCAACAGAAGAGCATATCAAAGTGCTCACAATGAGAGACAAAACCAGAGTTGGACATGCATTAAGCAAGCTGTCGACTTGTTCATCTTTTTGTTTTGTGGGGAAGCATTGACAATTGCGATTAATTAATACCGAGGGAAGTGTGCACAGGGGAATTTGATAGGATGCTATTTAGTGCTACTTAGTTTGAACCAATCTTCTCAAAGAAGTTAGTTAAACGTTGTGATGGTTGAGATTGCGAATCCAGGAGAGCAGAGAGGAAAAGGATTGGACAGGATTGGTTCCAATGGCGATATCATGGGTTATCGACAGGAGTGGAACAGGTGGCAGTGTGAATTTGACGTCATTCTCAACATCTCATTACTTACAGAACCAAATGCTGTTGCAAACTTAACCCTTGTGAATTGCAACACCACTTCAGTTACTTTGAGATGGGACCGTCCATTAGACCATAAATCTGAATACAGATACAGGGTGGAGACGACTGGAGATCCATCTTCAAATATCATTGTTTCTCATGAGTCTATGACAGTGGCACAACTGAAAGCTGGGACCAAGTACAATTTCAGTGTGTTCACGCTGACAGCAGACAATACATCCGCAGATCCGACCACAGTCTCTCTTACAACAGGTAAGGAAGCGGCTCAGTTTTGCTTAACAGGAGTTTGTCTGACATCAGGATGGATGGGTAATACAGGCAGGAGTCCTCATTCCTACAAAATAGCAACAAGGAACAGAATGAAAACATCAAGTTGAAACTTCTTGCTCACCAATGTAATTAGCTTCCCGATTTTCTGGAATGGAGATTGAAATTGTGCTGGACATAATCTGTGTTTGTGTCTAGAAAGCATTCAAAGTTGTATTTATGCCACGTTACTCAGCTCCCTCAGCATAGCGGTGGAGGAATTGTTATGTCCTGGAGTAAAACTGTGGAAGGAGAAGTCTGTGGTGTATTAGTCAGCACATTTACTGATTGAGATGTATTTTTGTTTTAAATGTTTCTTCATGAATAGTGAGCATCACTGGAAGGGACAGCATTTGTTGCCCGTCCCTAATTTCATTTAAAATGACTGCTGGTTATCTCATTCGTTATCTGCTGATCAGACTTTTTCGCTGTAAGCATTTGTAGAACTGAGTGGTTTACTCAGCCATTCATGGACAGTCAGGAGTGAATGACATTGCTGTGGGTCCGGAGGTGCATGTGGGCCAGGCAATGCCTGCTGAAGCCAGCAACCTTCCTTCCCAAATCGATATTAGTGAAGCAAATTTTTGTTTGCAACATTGGTAGCTTGATGGTCACCATTTCTGGAACTAAATTTAATTTCCAGATGTTCTCACTGAATATAACTTTCCCCAGTTACTTGGGCAAGATTTGAATTCTTGAACCCACAGTTTAGCCGGGGCCACTTGGTTGATTGTGCAATCTATATACAAGTTCCACCAACACCCCACTTTTTGGGGGCTGTAAGGTTTACTTTGAGACCAGAATTCGTGGCTCCAAATGTGTGACAGTTGCATCACATTATGGTCACTGGCAAATTGCTGGTGATGCTGTTGGTTGATTTTCATCAATATACCATTCGATCCATTGGGATATTGATTGATTTTGATCTGGACGACAGTGTACATCATGTTGCTATGGTGTCAGCTGTCAAACCCAAAACTAAGATGACGAAGATGGCATGCAAGTAGTGTACTTTAATCTGGAACCAAAATGTTGATTTGTGGACTTATTGAGCAATACAGAATGAGTAGAATATCCAAGTTGTCAAAATAGGAGACAAGACTGGAGTTGGACTTGAATTGACCAAGCAGTCAACTTGTTCAACTTTTTGGTTCGTTGAATAGCTTTCACAATTATGATTAAATAGTTCTGAGGTCGGTGAGCACAGGGACATTTGGTCGGATGGTTCAGCATGTTTGCATCATTTGAAAGGATCTTCTGAAAGAAGGTAGATCACTGATGAGATCGTTGCGATTGTGAATCAAGGATATTGGAGAGAAAATGGAATGAAATGGATTGGGTCTGATGAAGATATCATGGATCTTCAACAGCAGTGGAGCAGGGAGTATTGTGAGGTTGACGGACTCAACATCTCATTATTATTTACAGAACCAAATGCTGTTGCAAACTTAACCCTTGAGAATCGCAACACCACTTCAGTGACTCTGAGATGGGACCGTCCATTAGACCATAAATCTGAATACAGATACAGGGTGGAGACAAATGGAGATCCACGTTCAAATATCATTGTTGCTCATGAGTCTATTACAGTGGCACAACTGAAAGCTGGGACCAAGTACAACTTCATCGTGTTCACACTGACAGCAGACAATACATCAGCAGATCCGACAATAGTCTCTTTGACAACAGGTAAGAATGTGGCTCAGTTTGGTTTAGTTCATGTTCATCTGTGATAACAATAGATGGGTAATATTGAGCGGGGAGTCTTCTGTTCCTCATCCGAGAAAACAGCAACCATGAACAGAATGAAAACTTCAAGTTGAAACGACTTGTTCACCGATGTCATTAGCCGCTCCGTTTTCTACAATGAAGATTGAAATTCTGCTACATACAATCTGGGTTTTTGTCTGGAAAGAGTTTAAAGCTGTATTTGTTCCATACTAGTCAGCTCTCTCTGCATAGTGATGGAGGAATTGTTGTGCACTGTGGAAGGAAAGACCTGTGACAGATTAGCACATTTACTGATTGAGATGTACTTATCTGTGAAATATTCGTTCATGGGTGGTGAGCATCGATGGAAAGGAACACATTTGTTACCCTCCCCTAATTGGCCTTGAGAAAATTGCTGCTGAGCTGCCACCTTTAACTGCTGCAGATCAACTGGTTGGACTCTTTTTCTGTAATGGTTTGTACAACTGGTTGGTTAGCAAGGCCATATTCAAGACCGTCAAGAGTGAACCACATTGCTGTGTCTGGAGTCTAATGTAGGCTGGACCATGACATCTAAGGAAAACAGATTGCATTGGTGAAAAGGATTTTGCAACATTGATAGTTTCATGGTTACCACTACTGTGGGTAGTTTTGTTCCAGATTTTTAAATTATATGTTAACTTCCCAGGTGCGCTGGTGAGTTTCGAAAACTTATGAGCACATATTAGCCTCGGCCTTGTTTACTGGTAAAGTGACTGTTCAACTATACCTTGACATCCCCATTTATTTGATGTTGGAAAGTTAACTGGATGATGTAATGAGTCGGTCCATAACTGTGACAATTGCCGCTCATTATGGTAACTAGCAAGTGGTTTTTGAAATAGACTGTTGAACTGTCACCAATGCACCATTCAATCCTTTGGAAGATTCATTGCTTTTTACACAGAAGACACAGCACGGAACTCTCCCATGATGTCAGCAGTCGTGCACCAAACAAAGTTGGGACATGATGAATGTACTTTTATGTGGATTGGAAATGTTGGTCTCTTGAGTTGTTGAGCAACAGAAGAGCATATCAAAGTGATCACAATGAGAGACAAAACCAGAGTTGGACATACATTAAGCAAGCTGTCGACTTGTTCATCTTTTTGTTTTGTGGGGAAGCATTGACAATTGCGATTAATTAATATTGAGAGAAGTGTGCACGGGGGAATTTGATAGGACGGTTGCTTAGTTTGAACAAATCTTCTCAAAGAAGTTAGTTAATCGTTGCGATGGTTGAGATTGCGAATCCAAGAGAGCAGAGAGGAACAGGATTGGTTCCAATGACGATATCATGGATTATCCACAGAAGTGGAACAGGTGGAAGGAGAGTGAGGCTGATACTATTCTCAACATCTCATTATTATTTACAGAACCAAATGCTGTAGCAAACTTAACCCTTGTGAATCGCAACACCACTTCAGTTTCTCTGAGATGGGACCGTCCATTAGACCATAAATCTGAGTACAGATACAGGGTGGACAGGACTGGAGATCCACCTTCAAATATCATTGTTGCTGATGAGTCAATTACAGTGGCACAACTGAAAGCTGGGACCAATTACAATTTCAGTGTGTTCACACTGACAGGAGACAATACATCAGCAGATCCGACCACAGTCTCTCTTACAACAGGTAAGGAAGCAGTTCAGTTTTGCTTAACAGGAGTTTGTCTGACATCAGGATGGATGGGTAATACAGGCAGGAGTCCTCAGTCCTACAAAATAGCAACCAGGAACAGAATGAAAATATCAAGTTGAAACTTCTTGCTCACCAATGTAATTAGCCTCTCGATTTTCTGGAATGGAGATTGAAATTGTGCTGGATACAATCTGTGTTTGTGTCTAGAAAGCATTCAAAGTTGTATTTATGCCACGTTACTCAGCTCCCTCAGCATAGCGGTGGAGGAATTGTTAGGTACTGGAGTAAAACTGTGGAAGGAGAAGTCTGTGGTGTATTAGTCAGCACATTTACTGATTGAGATGTATTTTTGTTTTAAATGTTTCTTCATGAATAGTGAGCATCACTGGAAGGGACAGCATTTGTTGCCCGTCCCTAATTACATTTAAAATGACTGCTGGTTATCTCATTCGTTACCTGATCTGATCGGACTTTTTTGCTGCAGACATTTGTACAACTGAGTGGTTTGCTCGACCATTCAGGGACAGTCAGGAGTGAACCACATTGCTGTGGGTCTGGAGGTTATGCCTGCTGAAGCCAGCAACCTTCCTTCCCAAATGGATATTAGTGAAGCAAATGTTTGTTTGCAACATTGGTAGTTTGATGGTCACCATTTCTGGAACTAAATTTAATTTCCAGATGTTCTCACTGAATATAACTTTCCCCACTTACTTGGGCAAGATTTGAATTCTTGAACCCACAGTTTAGTCGGGGTCTCTGGGTTACTTGTGCAGTCGATATACAGCTTCCACCAACACCCCACTTTTTGGGGGTTGTAAGGTTTACTTTGAGACCATAATTAGTGGCTCCTGATGTGTGACAGTTGCATCACATTATGGTCACTGGCAAATTGCTGGTGATGCTGTTGGTTAATTTTCATCAATGTACCATTCGATCCATTGGGATATTGATTGATTTTGATCTGGGAGACACTGTACATCATGTTGCTATGGTGTCAGCAGTCAAACCCAAAACTCAGATAACGAAAATGACGTGTAGAGTGTACTTTTATCTGGAACCAAAATGTTGAGTTGTCTGGAAAGTGTTCCATACTCGTCAGTTCTCTCTGCATAGTGATGGAGGAATTGTTGTGCACTGTGGAAGGAGAGACCGGTGACAGATTAACACATTTACTGATTGAGATGTACTTATCTGTGAAATATTCATTCATGGTTGGTGAACATCGATGGAAAGGAACGCATTTGTTACCCTCCCCTAATTGCCCTTGAGAAAACTGCTGCTGAGCTGCCTTCTTTAACTGCTGCAGTTCAACTCGTTGGATTATTTTTCTGTCATGGTTTGTACGACTGGTTGGGTTGCAAGGCCACATTCGAGACCGTCAAGAGTGAACCACACTGCTGGGTCTGGAGTCTAATGTAGGCTAGGCCATGCCATCTAAGGAAAACAGATTTCCTTCCTGAAAGTCAGTAGTTAAAACGATTTTGCAACCTTGATAGTTTCATGGTTACCACCACTTAGAGCAGTTTTGTTCCAAATTATTAATTATATGCTAATTTCCCAGGCACGGTGGTGGGTTTCGAAACCTTATATCCACATATTAGCCTCGGCCTTGTTTACTGGTGCAGTGACTAGTGACTATGCCTCGACATCCCCATTTATTTGGTGTTCAAAGGTTTACTGGAAGATGTAATTGGTAGATCCATAACTGTGACAATTGCCTCATATTATGGTAACTAGCGAGTGGTTTTTGTAACAGGCTGTTGACATGTCACCAATGCACCATTCAATCCTTTGGAAGATTGATTTCTTTTGATGGAGAAGACACAGCATGGAACTCTCCCTTGATGTCAGCAGTCATGCACCAAACCAAGTTGGCATGTGATGAATGTACTTTTATGTGGATTGAAAATGTTGGCCTCTCGAGTTGTTGAGCAGCAGAGAGAGTAGTATATCAAAGTTGTCAAAATGAGAGACAAGACCAGTGTTGGAATGAATTAAGCAAACTGTCAACTTGTTCATCTTTTTGTTTTGTGGAGAAGCATTGACAATTGTGATTAATTCATACCGAGGGAAGTGTGCACAGGGGAATTTGATGGGATGGTTGCTTAGTTTGAACCAATCTTCTCAAAGAAATTAGTTAATTGTTGTGATGGTTGAGATTGCGAATCCAGGAGAGCAGAGAGGAAAAGGATTGGACAGGATTGGTTCCAATGAAGATCTCGTGGATTATCGACAGAAGTGGAACAGGTGGCAGGAGAGTGAGGCCGATACTATTCTCAACATCTCATTATTATTTACAGAACCAAATGCTGTGGCCAACTTAACCCTTGTGAATCGTAACACCACTTCAGTTTCTCTGAAATGGGACCGTCCATTAGACCATAAATCTGAGTACAGATACAGGGTGGAGACGACTGGAGATCCACCTTCAAATATCATTGTTGCTGATGAGTCTATTACGGTGGCTCAGCTGAAAGTTGGAACCAATTACAATTTCAGTCTGTTCACGCTGACAGCAGATAATACATCAGCAGATCCAACCACAGTCTCTCTTACAACAGGTAAGGAATCGGCTCAATTTGGTTACTAAGTGTTCATCTGTGATTGCGATGTTTGGGTAATACTGGCAGGTGACGTTTCTTCCTCAGTCCTAAAAAACAGCAACCATGAACATAACGAAAACATCAAGTTGAAACCTCTTTGTCACTGATGTAATTAGCCTCTCGGTTTTCCAGAATGGAGATTGAAAATGTGCTGGTCACATGTTGTGTGTTTATTGCTCGAAAGAATTGAAAGTTATGTTTGTTCGATGCTTGTCAGCTCTCTGAGCTTTGTGATGGACGCATTCTTGCATACTGGAGTAGATCTGTGGAAGCAGATGCCTGTGGTGTATTATTCAGCACTTTTCTACTGGCTATGATGTCTTATTCTTTAAAATATTCATTCACGGGTGGTGAGCAACACTTATTGCCCTTGACTTGATTGTTGATGAGCTGCTGTTGTTAATTGCTGCAGTTTAACTGTCAGAACCTTTCTCCTGTAATGTTTTGTACGATGAAGTGGTTTGCTAGGCCATTTAGAAGGCAACCCAGTGACCCATGTTGTTGTGCATCTGCAGTCACATGTAGGCCAGGCCATGCCAGGTGAGGACAGCAGACTTGAATTGAACAGGGTTGAGACTTGTTCCTCCTTTGGTTTGTGGAGTAACATTCATGATTATGATTAATTGGTACTGAGGCGAGAGTGTACAAGCATTTGATAGGATGCTTCTGCATGTTCGCATTATTTTATCAGATCTTCTCCAAGAAATCAGTCAGTTGATGGGAAGATTGTGAATGCCCGTCCAGCTTGTAGACAGGAAAAGTAGCAAAATGCATTGATTCTGAAGAAGGTGTCGTCTATTATCAACAGGAATGGAGCGGGGGATTGTGAAGTTGACGTTATTCTCAACATCTCATTATTATTGACAGAACCAAATGCTGTTGCAAACTTAACCCTTGAGACTCGCAACAGCACTTCAGTTACTCTGAGATGGGACCGTCCATTAGACCATAAATCCAAGTACAGATACAGGGTGGAGACGACTGGAGATCCACCTTCAAATATCATTGTTGCTCATGAGTTTATTACAGTGGCACAACTGAAAGCGGGGACCAATTACAATTTCAGTGTGTTCACACAGACAGCAGATAATACATCAGCAGATCCGACCACAGTCTCTCTTACAACAGGTAAGGAAGCGGTTCGGTTTGGTTCAAAAGGAGTTTATCCGTGATCATGATTTTTGGGTAATATTGGAGGGAGTATTTTCTTCCCCAGTCCTAAGAAACAGCAACCATGAACAGAATGAAAACATCAAGTTGAAACCTCTTGCTCTCCGATGTAATTAGTCCCTCGGTTTTCCAGAATGGAGATTGAAATTGTGCTGGATACATGTGTGTTTGTTGCTGGGAAGAGTTTAAATTTATATTTGTTCCATGCTTGTCAGCTCTCTCAGCTTTGTGATGGAGGAATTCTTGCATACTGGAGTGGATCCCTGGAAGTAGACACCTGTGGTGTATTATTCAGCACTTTTACTGGTTGTAATATATTTTTCCTCAAAACATCCATTCATGGGTGGTGAGCATCACTGGAAAGGCCAGCATTATTCACCCATCCCTTATTGCCCTTGACTTGATTGCTGGTGAGTTGTCATTGTTAACTGCTGGAGTTTAACAGTCTGACTTTTTTCTGTACTGGTTTGTACAACTAAGAGGTTTGCTGGGCCATTTGAAAGGCAGTCAAGAGTGACTCATGTTGTTGTGCAACTGAAGTCACATGTAGGCCACGCCATGCCAGGTAAGGCCAGCAGATTTCCAATAGTGAACAAGATTTTACAACATTAATATTAGCGTCATGTTTAGTATTACTGAGAATAGATCGAATTCCAGAGTTTCTGAATTAAATGTAAATTTTGCCACTTACCATGGTGGAATGTGAACCCTGATACCCATAGTTTTATCATAGTCCTCTTATTTGCTTCTACCAGGACTCTTATCAATGTGACTCAACATCCACATTTGTTGGGACATTGAAGGTTCACTGGGAACATTATTAGTGGTTTTGTGTTTGTGATAGCTGCATCAAATTCGGGTAGCTAGTTGGGTGCTGATACTGTTGGTTTCTTTCTCATGAATATAGCGTTCGATCCCGTGGGACATTGAATCAGTTTTGAAATAGAAGACACTTCACAATTTTGCCTTGATGTCAGCAGTCAATCAAAATTCGAAGATTGTGAAGATGGGAAGTGAGGAACGTACTTTTGTGTGAAACCAAAATGTTGGCTTCTTGAGTTATTGGGCAACAGAGAGAATAGCAAATCAAAGTTGTCAAAATAAAAGACAAGATCAGAGTTGGACATGAATTAATTAGGATGACAACTCGTTCATCTTTTGGTTTATGGAATAACATTATGATTAATTAGTACTGGAGCGAGAGTGCACAGGGATTTGATGGGACGGTTCAGCATGTTAGCATCTATTTATAAGATCTCCATGAAATTAGTGAGTTGATGAGACAATTGTGATTGTTGTCCGGGGAAGCAGATAGGAAAAGTAGCAAAATGGATTGATTCTGATGAAGATATCATGGATTATCAACAGGAGTGGAGCAGGAGGTAGTGTAAGTTTGATGTTATTATTCACAATATTATTCACAGAACCAAATGCTGTGGTAAACGTAACCCTTGTGAATGGCAACACCACTTCAGTTACACTGAGCTGGGTCACTCCTTCAGACTACAAATCTGAGTACAGATACAGGGTGGAGACGACTGGAGATCCACCTTCAAATATCATTGTTACTGATGCGTCTATTACAGTGGCACAACTACAAGCTGGGACCAAGTACAATTTCAGCGTGTTCACACTGACAGCAGACAATACATCAGCAGATCCGACCACAGTCTCTCTTACAACAGGTAAGGAAGAGGCTCAATTTGGTTTAATAGGAGTTTGCCTGACATCAGGATGGATAGGTAATACAGGCAGGAGTCCTCAGTCCTACAAAATAGCAACCAGGAACAGAATGAAAACATCAAGTTGAAACTTCTTGCTCACCAATGTAATTAGCCTCCCGATTTTCTGGAATGGAGATTGAATTTGTGCTGGATACAATCTGTGTTTGTGTCTAGAAAGCATTCAAAGTTGTATTTATGCCACATTACTCAGCTCCCTCAGCATAGCGGTGGAGGAATTGTTATGTACTGGAGTAAAACTGTGGAAGGAGAAGTCTGTGGTGTATTAGTCAGCACGTTTACTGACATGTATTTTTCTTTTAAATGTTTCTCCATGAATAGTGAGCATCACTGGAAGGGACAGCATTTGTTGCCCGTCCCTAATTACATTTAAAATGACTGCTGGTTATCTTATTCGTTAACTGATCTCATCGGACTTTTTTGCTGCAGACATTTGTACAACTGAGTGGTTTGCTCGACCATTCAGGGACAGTCAGGAGTGAACCACATTGCTGTGTGTCTGGAGGTTATGCCTGCTGAAGTCAGCAACCTTCCTTCCCAACTGGATATTAGTGAAGCAAATTTTTGTTTGCAACATTGGTAGTTTGATGGTCACCATTTCTGGAACTAAATTTAATTTCCAGATGTTCTCACTGAATATAACTTTCCCCAGTTACTTGGGCAAGATTTGAATTCTTGAGCCCACAGTTTAGCCGGGGCCTCTGGGTTACTTGTGCAGTCGATATACAACTTCCACCAGTACCCCAGTTTTTGGGGGCTGTAAGGTTTACTTTGAGACCATAATTAGTGGCTCCTGATGTGTGACAGTTGCATCACATTATGGTCACTGGCAAATTGCTGGTGATGCTGTTGGTTAATTTTCATCAATATACCATTCGATCCATTGGGATATTGATTGATTTTGATCTGGGAGAGACTGTACATCATGTTGCTATGGTGTCAGCAGTCAAACCCAAAGCTAAGATAACGAAAATGACATGCGTGGAGTATACTTTTAACTGGAACCAAAATGTTGAGTTGTCTGGAAGGCGTTCCATACTAGTCAGTTCTCTCTGCCTAGTGATGGAGGAATTGTTGTGCACTGTGGAAGATAAGACCTGTGATGGATTAGCATAATTACTGATTGAAATGTACCTAACTGTGAAATATTCATTCATGGGTGGTGAGCATCGATGGAAAGGAACACATTTGTTACCCTCCCCTAATTGCCCTTGAGAAAATTGCCGCTGAGCTGCCTTCTTTAACTGCTGCAGTTCAACTCCTTGGATTCTTTTTCTGTCATGGTTTGTACGACTGGTTGGGTTGCAAGGCCACATTCGAGACCATCAAGAGTGAACTACACTGCTGTGTCTGGAGTCTAATGTAGGCTAGGCCATGCCATCTAAGGAAAACTGAATTCCTTCCCTCAAGTCATTGGTTAAAACGATTTTGTAACATTGATAGTTTCATGGTTGCCACCACCGAGAGCAGTTTTGTTCCAAATTATTAATTATATGCTAATTTCCCAGGCACGGTGGTGGGTTTCGATACCTTATACCCACATATTAGCCTCGGCCTCATTTACTGCTGCAGTGACGAGTGACTATGCCTCGACATCCCCATTTATTTGGTGTTCAAAGGTTTACTGGAAGATGTAATTAGTAGTTCCATACCTGTGACAATTGCCTCATATTATGGTAACGAGCGAGTGGTTTTTGAAACAGGCTGTTGACATGTCACCAATGCACCATTCAATACTTTGGAAGATTGATTGCTTTTGACGGAGAAGACACAGCATGGAACTCTCCCATGATGTCAGCAGTCATGCACCAAACCAAGTTGGCATGTGATGAATGTACTTATATGTGGACAGAAAATGTCGGCCTCTCGAGTTGTTGAGCAGCAGAGAGAGTAGTATATCAAAGTTGTCAAAATGAGAGACAAGACCAGTGTTGGAATGAATTAAGCAAGCTGTCAACTTGTTCATCTTTTTGTTTTGTGGCGAAGCATTGACAATTACGATTAATTAATACTGAGCGAAGTGTGCACAGGGGAATTTGATAGGATGGTTGCTTAGTTTGAACCAATCTTCTCAAAGAAGTTAGTTAATTGTTGTGATGGTTAAGATTGCGAATCCAGGAGAGCAGAGAGGAAAAGGATTGGACAGGATTGGTTGCAATGAAGATCTCATGGATTATCGACAGAAGTGGAACAGGTGGCAGGAGAGTGAGGCCGATACTATTCTCAACATCTCATTATTATTTACAGAACCAAATGCTGTGGCCAACTTAACCCTTGTGAATCGTAACACCACTTCAGTTACTCTGAGATGGGACCGTCCATCAGACCATAAATCTGAGTACAGATACAGGGTGGAGACGACTGGAGATCCACCTTCAAATATCATTGTTTCTTATGAGTCTATTACAGTGGCTCAACTGAAAGCTGGGACCAATTACAGTTTCAGTCTGTTCACACTGACAGCAGACAATACATCAGCAGATCCGACCACAGTCTCTCTTACAACAGGTAAGGAATCGGCTCAATTTGGTTACTAAGTGTTCATCTGTGATTGCGATGTTTGGGTAATACTGGCAGGAGACTTTTCTTCCTCAGTCCTAAAAAACAGCAGCGCTGAACAGAACGAAAACATCAAGTTGAAACCTCTTTGTCACTGATGTAATTAGCCTCTCGGTTTTCCAGAATGGAGATTGAAATTGTGCTGCGTACATGTGTGTTTGTTGCGAGAAAAAGAGTTGAAAGTTATGTTTGTTCGATGCTTATCTGCTCTCAGCTTTGTGATGGAAGAATTCTTGCATACTGGAGTGGATCTGTGGAAGCAGATGCCTGGGTGTATTATTCAGCACTTTTTTACTGGCTGTGATGTCTTATTCTTTAAAATATTCATTCACGGGTGGTGAGCAACACTGGAAAGGCCAGCATTCGCCCATCCCTTATTGCCCTTGACTTGATTGTTGATGATCTGCTGTTGTTAATTGCTGCAGTTTAACTGTCAGAACCTTTCTCCTGTAATGTTTTGTACAATGAAGTGGTTTGCTAGGCTATTTAGAAGGCAGCCCAGTGACCCATGTTGTTGTGCATCTGCAGTCACATGTAGGCCAGGCCATGCCAGGTGAGGACAGCAGACTTGAATTGTACAGGGTTGAGACTTGTTCCTCCTTTGGTTTGTGGAGTAACATTGATGATTATGATTAATTGGTACTGAGGCGAGATTGTACAAGCATTTGATAGGATGCTTCTGCATGTTGGCATCATTTTATCAGATCTTCTCCAAGAAATCAGTCAGTTGATGGGAAGATTGTGATTGCCCATCCAGCTTGTGGACAGGAAAAGTAGCAAAATGGATTGATTCTGATGAAGATATCATCGATTATCAACAGGAGTCGAACAGGCGGCAGTGTGAGTTTGACATTATTCTCAACATCTCATTATTATTTACAGAACCAAATGCTGTTGCAAACCTAACCCTTGAGAATAGCAACACCACTTCAGTGACTCTGAGATGGGACCGTCCATTAGACCATAAATCCGAGTACAGATACAGGGTGGAGACGAATGGAGATCCGCCTTCAAATATCATTGTTTCTCATGAGTTTATTACAGTGGCACAACTGAAAGCTGGGACCAAGTACAATTTCAGCGTGTTCACACTGACAGCAGACAATACATCAGCAGATCCGACCACAGTCTCTCTTACAACAGGTAAGGAAGCGGCTCAATTTGGTTTAATTGGAATTTGCTTGACATCAGGATGGATGGGTAATAAAGGCAGGAGTCCTCAGTCCTGCAAAATAGCAACAAGGAACAGAAGGAAAACATCAAGTTGAAACGTCTTGCTCACCAATGTAATTAGCCCCTGGATTTTCTGGAATGGAGATTGAAATTGTGCTGGATACAATCTGTGTTTGTGTCTAGAAAGCATTCAAAGTTGTATTTATGCCACGTTACTCAGCTCCCGCAGCATAGCGGTGGAGGAATTGTTATGTACTGGAGTAAAACTGTGGAAGGAGAAGTCTGTGGTGTGTTAGTCAGCACATTTGTGTGGAGTTTGCACATTCTCCTCGTGTCTGCGTGGGTTTCCTCCGGGTGCTCCGGTTTCCTCCCACAGTCCAAAGATGTGCGGGTTAGGTTGATTGGCCAGGTTAAAAATTGCCCCTTAGAGTCCCGGGATGCGTAGGTAAGAGGGATTAGTGGGTAAATATGTGGGGGTAGGGCCTGGGTGGGATTGTGGTCGGTGCAGACTCGATGGGCCGAATGGCCTCCTTCTGCACTGTAGGGTTTCTATGATTTACTGATTGAGATGTATTTTTCTTTTAAATGTTTCTTCATGAATAGTGAGCATCACTGGAAGGGACAGCATTTGTTGCCCGTCCCTTATTACATTTAAAATGACTGCTGGTTATCTCATTCGTTACCTGCTGATCGGACCTTTTTGCTGTAGACATTTGTAGAACTGAGTGGTTTACTCAGCCATTCATGGACAGTCAGGAGTGAATGACATTGCTGTGGGTCTGGAGGTGCATGAGGGCCAGGCAATGCCTGCTGAAGCCAGCAACCTTCCTTCCCAAATCGATATTAGTGAAGCAAATTTTTGTTTACAACCTTGGTAGCTTGACGGTCACCATTTCTGGAACTAAATTTAATTTCCAGATGTCCTCACTGAATATAGCTTTCCCCAGTTACTTGGGCAAGATTTGAATTCTTGAACCCACAGTTTAGCCGGGGCCACTGGGTTACCTGTGCAATGGATATACAACTTCCACCAACACCCCAGTTTTTGGGGGCTGTAAGGTTTACTTTGAGACCAGAATTAGTGGCTCCAAATGTGTGACAGTTGCATCACATTATGGTAACTGGCAAATTGCTGGTGATGCTGTTGGTTAATTTTCATCAATATACCATTCGATCCATTGGGATATTGATTGATTTTGATCTGGGAGACACTATACATCATGTTGCTGTGGTATCAGCAGTCAAACCCAAAACTAAGATCACGAAAATGACATGCGTGGAGTGTATTTTTATCTGGAACCAAAATGTTGAGTTGTCTGGAAAGCGTTCCATACTAGTCAGTTCTCTCTGCATAGTGAGGGAGGAATTGTTGTGCACTGTGGAATGAGGGACCTGTGACAGATTAGCACATTTACTGATTGAGATGTACCTCTCTTTGAAATATTCATTCATGGGTGGTGAGCATCGATGGAAAGGAACACATTTGTTACCCTCCCCTAATTGCCCTTGAGAAAATTGCTGCTGAGCTGCCTTCTTTAACTGCTGCAGGTCAGCTGGTTGGATTCTTTTTCTGCAATGGTTTGTACGACTGGTTGGGTTGCAAGGCCACATTCGAGACCGTCAAGAGTTAACCGCACTGCTGTGTCTGGAGTCTAATGTAGGCTCGGCCATGCCATCTAAGGAAAACAGATTTCCTTCCCTAAAGTCATTCGTTAAAACGATTTTGCAACATTGATAGTTTCATGGTTACTACCACTGAGAGGAGATTTGTTCCAAATTATTAATTATATGTTAATTTCCCAGGCACGGTGGTGGGTTTCGAAACCTTATACCCACATATTAGCCTCGGCCTTGTTTACTGGTGCAGTGACTATTGACTATGCCTCGACATCCCCATTTATTTGGTGTTCAAAGGTTTACTGGAAGATGTAATTAGTAGGTCTATAACTGTGACAATTGCCTCATATGATGGTAACGAGCGAGTGGTTTTTGAAACAGGCTGTTGACATGTCACCAATGCACCATTCAATCCTTTGGAAGATTGATTGCTTTTGACGTAGAAGACACAGCATGGAACTCTCCCATGATGTCAGCAGTCATGCACCATACCAAGTTGGCATGTGATGAATGTACTTTTATGTGGACAGAAAATGTTGGCCTCTCGAGTTGTTGAGCAGCAGAGAGAGTAGTATATCAAAGTTGTCAAAATGAGAGACAAGACCAGTGTTGGAATGAATTAAGCAAACTGTCAACTTGTTCATCTTTTTGTTTTGTGGAGAAGCATTGACAATTGTGATTAATTCATACTGAGGGAAGTGTGCACAGGGGAATTTGATAGGATAGTTGCTTAGTTTGAACCAATCTTCTCAAAGAAGTTAGTTAATTGTTGTGATGGTTGAGATTGCGAATCCAGGAGAGCAGAGAGGAAAAGGATTGGACAGGATTGGTTCCAATGAAGATCTCATGGATTATCGGCAGAAGTGGAACAGGTGGCAGGAGAGTGAGGCCGATACTATTCTCAACATCTCATTATTATTTACAGAACCAAATGCTGTGGCCAAATTAACCCTTGTGAATCGCAACACCACTTCAGTTACTCTGAGATGGGACCGTCCATCAGACCATAAATCTGAGTACAGATACAGGGTGGAGACGACTGGAGATCCACCTTCAAATATCATTGTTGTTGATGAGTCTATTACGGTGGCACAACTGAAAGCTGGGACCAAGTACAATTTCAGTGTGATCACGCTGACAGCAGACAATACATCAGCAGATCCAACCACAGTCTCTCTTACAACAGGTAAGGAATCGGCTCAATTTGGTTACTAAGTGTTCATCTGTGATTGCGATGTTTGGGTAATACTGGCAGGAGACTTTTCTTCCTCAGTCCTAAAAAACAGCAACCATGAACAGAACGAAAACATCAAGTTGAAACCTCTTTGTCAATGATGTAATTAGCCTCTCTGTTTTCCAGAATGGAGATTGAAATTGTGCTGGGTACATGTGTGTTTGTTGCGGGAAAAAGAGTTGAAAGTTATGTTTGTTCGATGCTTGTCAGCTCTGAGCTTTGTGATGGAGGAATTCTTGCATACTGGAGTGGATCTGTGGAAGCAGATGCCTGTGGTGTATTATTCAGCACTTTTTTTACTGGCTATGGTGTCTTATTCTTTAAAATATTCATTCATGGGTGGTGAGCAACACTGGAAAGGCCAGCATTCGCCCATCCCTTATTGCCCTTGACTTGATTGTTGATGATCTGTTGTTAATTGCTGCAGTTGAACTGTCAGAACCTTTCTCCTGTAATGTTTTGTACAATGAAGTGGTTTGCTCGTCCATTTGAAAGGCAGTCCAGTGACCCATGTTGTTGTGCATCTGCAGTCACATGTAGGCCAGGCCATGCCAGGTGAGGACAGCAGACTTGAATTAAACAGGGTTGAGACTTGTTCCTCCTTTGGTTTGTGGAGTAACATTGATGATTATGATTAATTGGTACTGATCCGAGAGTGTACAAGCGTTTGATAGGATGCTTCTGCATGTTCGCATCATTTTATCAGATCTTCTCCAAGAAATCAGTTAGTTGATGGGACGATTGTGATTGCCCGTCCAGTTTGTGCACAGGAAAAGTAGCAAAATGGATTGATTCTGATGAAGGTATCATCGATTATCAACAGGAGTCGAACAGGCGGCAGTCTGAGTTTGACATTATTCACAACATCACTTTATTATTTACAGAACCAAATGCTGTTGCAAACTTAACCCTTGAGAATCGTAACACCACTTCAGTTACTCTGAGATGGGACCGTCCATTAGACCATAAATCCGAGTACAGATACAGGGTGGAGACGACTGGAGATCCACTTTCAAATATCATTGTTGCTCTTGAGTCTATTACAGTGGCACAACTGAAAGCTGGGACCAAGTACAATTTCAGTGTGTTCACACTGACAGCAGACAATACATCAGCAGATCCGACCACAGTCTCTCTTACAACAGGTAAGGAAGCGGCTCAGTTTGGTTTCATAGGAATTTGCCTGACATCAGGATGGATGGGTAATACAGGCAGGAGTCCTCAGTCCTACAAAATAGCAACCAGGAACAGAATGAAACCATCAAGTTGAAACTTCTTGCTCACTAATGTAATTAGCCCCTGGATTTTCTGGAATGGAGATTGAAATTGTGCTGGATATAATCTGTGTTTGTGTCTAGAAAGCATTCAAAGTTGTATTTATGCCACGTTACTCAGCTCCCTCAGCATAGCGCTGGAGGAATTGTTATGTCCTGGAGTGAAACTCTGGAAGGAGAAGTCTGTGGTGTATTAGTCAGCACATTTACTGATTGAGATGTATTTTTCTTTTAAATGTTTCTTCATGAATAGTGAGCATCACTGGAAGGGACAGCATTTGTTGCCCGTCCCTTATTACATTTAAAATGACTGCTGGTTATCTCATTCGTTACCTGCTGATCGGACCTTTTTGCTGTAGACATTTGTAGAACTGAGTGGTTTACTCAGCCATTCATGGACAGTCAGGAGTGAATGACATTGCTGTGGGTCTGGAGGTGCATGAGGGCCAGGCAATGCCTGCTGAAGCCAGCAACCAACCTTCCCAAATCGATATTAGTGAAGCAAATTTTTGTTTGCAACCTTGGTAGCTTGATGGTCACCATTTCTGGAACTAAATTTAATTTCCAGATGTTCTCACTGAATATAGCTTTCCCCAGTTACTTGGGCAAGATTTGAATTCTTGAACCCACAGTTTAGCCGGGGCCACTGGGTTACTTGTGCAATGGATATACAACTTCCACCAACACCCCAGTTTTTGGGGGTTGTAAGGTTTACTTTGAGACCATAATTAGTGGCTCCAAATGTGTGACAGTTGCATCACATTATGGTAACTGGCAAATTGCTGGTGATGCTGTTGGTTAATTTTCATCAATATATTATTCGAACCATTGGGATATTGATTGATTTTTATCTGGAAGACACTGTACATCATGTTGCTATGGTGTCAGCAGTCAAACCCAAAACAAGATGACGAAGATGGCATGCAAGTAGTGTACTTTAATCTGGAACCAAAATGTTGATTTGTTGACTCATTGAGCAACAGAAAGAGTAGAATATCCAAGTTGTCAAAATAGGAGACAAGACTGGAGTTGGACTTGAATTAACTAAGCTGTCAACTTGTTCAACTTTTTGGTTCGTTGAATAGCTTTCACAATTATGATTAAATAGTTCTGAGGTCGGTGAGCAAAGGGACATTTGGTCGGATGGTTCAGCATGTTTGCATCATTTGAAAGGGTCTTCTGAAAGAAGGTAGATCACTGATGAAATTGTTGCGATTGTGAATCAAGGGTATTGAAGAGAAAATGGAATGAAATGGATTGGGTCTGATTACGATATCATGGCTCTTCAACAGCAGTGGAGCAGGGAGTATTGTGAGGTTGACATTAGACTCAACATCTCATTATTATTTACAGAACCAAATGCTGTTGCAAACTTAACCCTGGTTAATCGCAACACCACTTCAGTGACTCTGAGATGGGACCGTCCATTAGACCATAAATCTGAATACAGATACAGGGTGGAGACAAATGGAGATCCAACTTCAAATGTCATTGTTGCTCATGAGTCTGTTGCAGTGGCACAACTGAAAGCTGGGACCAAGTACAATTTCAGCGTGTTCACTCTGACAGCAGACAATACATCAGCAGATCCGACAATAGTCTCTTTGACAACAGGTAAGAATGTGGCTCAGTTTGGTTTGTTCGTGTTCAGATGTGACAACAATAGATGGGTAATATTGAGCAGGGTGTCTTCTGTTCGTCATCCTACAAAACAGCAACCATGAACAGAATGAAAACTTCAAGTTGAAATGACTTGTTCACCGATGTCATTAGCTGCTCCGTTTTCTACAATGAAGATTGAAATTCTGCTGCATACAATCTGGATTTTTGTCTGGAAAGAGTTTAAAGCTGTATTTGTTCCATACTAGTCAGCTCTCTCTGCATAGTGATGGAGGAATTGTTGTGCACTGTGGAAGGAAAGACCTGTGACAGATTAGCACATTTACTGATTGAGATGTACTTATCTGTGAAATATTCATTCATGGGTGGTGAGCATCGATGGAAAGGAACACATTTGTTACCCTCCCCTAATTGCCCTTGAGAAAATTGCTGCTGAGCTGCCGCCTTTAACTGCTGCAGTTCAGCTGGTTTGACTCTTTCTCTGTAATGGTTTGTACAACTGGTTGGTTTGCAAGGCCATATTCAAGACCGTCAAGAGTGAACCACATTGCTGTGTCTGGAGTCTCATGTAGGCTGGACCATGCCACCTAAGGAAAACAGATTGCATTGGTGAAAAAGATTTTGCAACATTGATAGTTTCATGGTTACCACTACTGAGGGTAGTTTTGTTCCAGATTTTTAAATTATATGTTAACATCCCAGGTGCGGTGGTGAGTTACGAAACCTTTATGCGCAAATATTAGCCTCTGCCTTGTTTACTGGTAAAGTGACTGTACAACTATACCTTGACATCCCCATTTATTTGATGTTGGAAAGTTAACTGGATGATGTAATTAGTCGGTCCATAACTGTGACAATTGCCGCTCATTATGGTAACTTTTGAGTGGTTTTTGAAACAGGCTGTTGACATGTCACCAATGCACCATTCAATCCTTTGGAAGATTCATTGCTTTTTACACAGAAGACACAGCACGGAACTCTCCCATGATGTCAGCAGTCATGCACCAAACAAAGTTGGCATGTGATGAATGTACTTTTATGTGGATTGAAAATGTTGGCCTCTTGAGTTGTTGAGCAACAGAATAGCATATCAAAGTGATCACAATGAGAGACAAAACCAGAGTTGGACACACATTAAGCAAGCTGTCGACTTGTTCATCTTTTTGTTTTGTGGAGAAGCATTGACAATTGCAATTAATTAATATTGAGGGAAGTGTGCACAGGGGAATTTGATAGTATGCTACTTAATGCTACTTAGTTTGAACCAATCTTCTCAAAGAAGTTAGTTAATTGTTGTGATGGTTGAGATTGCGAATCCAGGAGAGCAGAGAGGAAAAGGATTGGACAGGATTGGTTCCAATGAAGATCTCATGGATTATCGCCAGAAGTGGAACAGGTGGCACGCGAGTGAGGCCGATACTATTCTCAACATCTCATTTTTATTTACAGAACCAAATGCTGTGGCCAACTTAACCCTTGTGAATCGTAACACCACTTCAGTTTCTCTGAGATGGGACCAGCCATTAGACCATAAATCTGAGTACAGATACAGGGTGGAGACGACTGGAGATCCACCTTCAAATATCAGTGTTACTCATGAGTCTATTACAGTGGCACAACTGAAAGCTGGGACCAATTACAATTTCAGTGTGTTCACGCTGACAGCAGACAATACATCAGCAGATCCAACCACAGTCTCTCTTACAACAGGTAAGGAATCGGCTCAATTTGGTTACTAAGTGTTCATCTGTGATTGCGATGTTTGGGTAATACTGGCGGGAGACTTTTCTTCCTCAGTCCTAAAAAACAGCAACCATGAACAGAACGAAAACATCAAGTTGAAACCTCTTTGTCAATGATGTAATTAGCCTCTCTGTTTTCCAGAATGGAGATTGAAATTGTGCTGGGTACATGTGTGTTTGTTGCGGGAAAAAGAGTTGAAAGTTATGTTTGTTCGATGCTTGTCAGCTCTGAGCTTTGTGATGGAGGAATTCTTGCATACTGGAGTGGATCTGTGGAAGCAGATGCCTGTGGTGTATTATTCAGCACTTTTTTTACTGGCTATGGTGTCTTATTCTTTAAAATATTCATTCATGGGTGGTGAGCAACACTGGAAAGGCCAGCATTCGCCCATCCCTTATTGCCCTTGACTTGATTGTTGATGATCTGTTGTTAATTGCTGCAGTTGAACTGTCAGAACCTTTCTCCTGTAATGTTTTGTACAATGAAGTGGTTTGCTCGTCCATTTGAAAGGCAGTCCAGTGACCCATGTTGTTGTGCATCTGCAGTCACATGTAGGCCAGGCCATGCCAGGTGAGGACAGCAGACTTGAATTAAACAGGGTTGAGACTTGTTCCTCCTTTGGTTTGTGGAGTAACATTGATGATTATGATTAATTGGTACTGATCCGAGAGTGTACAAGCGTTTGATAGGATGCTTCTGCATGTTCGCATCATTTTATCAGATCTTCTCCAAGAAATCAGTTAGTTGATGGGACGATTGTGATTGCCCGTCCAGTTTGTGCACAGGAAAAGTAGCAAAATGGATTGATTCTGATGAAGGTATCATCGATTATCAACAGGAGTCGAACAGGCGGCAGTCTGAGTTTGACATTATTCACAACATCACTTTATTATTTACAGAACCAAATGCTGTTGCAAACTTAACCCTTGAGAATCGTAACACCACTTCAGTTACTCTGAGATGGGACCGTCCATTAGACCATAAATCCGAGTACAGATACAGGGTGGAGACGACTGGAGATCCACTTTCAAATATCATTGTTGCTCTTGAGTCTATTACAGTGGCACAACTGAAAGCTGGGACCAAGTACAATTTCAGTGTGTTCACACTGACAGCAGACAATACATCAGCAGATCCGACCACAGTCTCTCTTACAACAGGTAAGGAAGCGGCTCAGTTTGGTTTCATAGGAATTTGCCTGACATCAGGATGGATGGGTAATACAGGCAGGAGTCCTCAGTCCTACAAAATAGCAACCAGGAACAGAATGAAACCATCAAGTTGAAACTTCTTGCTCACTAATGTAATTAGCCCCTGGATTTTCTGGAATGGAGATTGAAATTGTGCTGGATATAATCTGTGTTTGTGTCTAGAAAGCATTCAAAGTTGTATTTATGCCACGTTACTCAGCTCCCTCAGCATAGCGCTGGAGGAATTGTTATGTCCTGGAGTGAAACTCTGGAAGGAGAAGTCTGTGGTGTATTAGTCAGCACATTTACTGATTGAGATGTATTTTTCTTTTAAATGTTTCTTCATGAATAGTGAGCATCACTGGAAGGGACAGCATTTGTTGCCCGTCCCTTATTACATTTAAAATGACTGCTGGTTATCTCATTCGTTACCTGCTGATCGGACCTTTTTGCTGTAGACATTTGTAGAACTGAGTGGTTTACTCAGCCATTCATGGACAGTCAGGAGTGAATGACATTGCTGTGGGTCTGGAGGTGCATGAGGGCCAGGCAATGCCTGCTGAAGCCAGCAACCAACCTTCCCAAATCGATATTAGTGAAGCAAATTTTTGTTTGCAACCTTGGTAGCTTGATGGTCACCATTTCTGGAACTAAATTTAATTTCCAGATGTTCTCACTGAATATAGCTTTCCCCAGTTACTTGGGCAAGATTTGAATTCTTGAACCCACAGTTTAGCCGGGGCCACTGGGTTACTTGTGCAATGGATATACAACTTCCACCAACACCCCAGTTTTTGGGGGTTGTAAGGTTTACTTTGAGACCATAATTAGTGGCTCCAAATGTGTGACAGTTGCATCACATTATGGTAACTGGCAAATTGCTGGTGATGCTGTTGGTTAATTTTCATCAATATATTATTCGAACCATTGGGATATTGATTGATTTTTATCTGGAAGACACTGTACATCATGTTGCTATGGTGTCAGCAGTCAAACCCAAAACAAGATGACGAAGATGGCATGCAAGTAGTGTACTTTAATCTGGAACCAAAATGTTGATTTGTTGACTCATTGAGCAACAGAAAGAGTAGAATATCCAAGTTGTCAAAATAGGAGACAAGACTGGAGTTGGACTTGAATTAACTAAGCTGTCAACTTGTTCAACTTTTTGGTTCGTTGAATAGCTTTCACAATTATGATTAAATAGTTCTGAGGTCGGTGAGCAAAGGGACATTTGGTCGGATGGTTCAGCATGTTTGCATCATTTGAAAGGGTCTTCTGAAAGAAGGTAAATCACTGATGAAATTGTTGCGATTGTGAATCAAGGGTATTGAAGAGAAAATGGAATGAAATGGATTGGGTCTGATTACGATATCATGGCTCTTCAACAGCAGTGGAGCAGGGAGTATTGTGAGGTTGACATTAGACTCAACATCTCATTATTATTTACAGAACCAAATGCTGTTGCAAACTTAACCCTGGTTAATCGCAACACCACTTCAGTGACTCTGAGATGGGACCGTCCATTAGACCATAAATCTGAATACAGATACAGGGTGGAGACAAATGGAGATCCAACTTCAAATGTCATTGTTGCTCATGAGTCTGTTGCAGTGGCACAACTGAAAGCTGGGACCAAGTACAATTTCAGCGTGTTCACTCTGACAGCAGACAATACATCAGCAGATCCGACAATAGTCTCTTTGACAACAGGTAAGAATGTGGCTCAGTTTGGTTTGTTCGTGTTCATCTGTGACAACAATAGATGGGTAATATTGAGCAGGGTGTCTTCTGTTCGTCATCCTACAAAACAGCAACCATGAACAGAATGAAAACTTCAAGTTGAAATGACTTGTTCACCGATGTCATTAGCTGCTCCGTTTTCTACAATGAAGATTGAAATTCTGCTGCATACAATCTGGATTTTTGTCTGGAAAGAGTTTAAAGCTGTATTTGTTCCATACTAGTCAGCTCTCTCTGCATAGTGATGGAGGAATTGTTGTGCACTGTGGAAGGAAAGACCTGTGACAGATTAGCACATTTACTGATTGAGATGTACTTATCTGTGAAATATTCATTCATGGGTGGTGAGCATCGATGGAAAGGAACACATTGTTACCCTCCCCTAATTGCCCTTGAGAAAATTGCTGCTGAGCTGCCGCCTTTAACTGCTGCAGTTCAGCTGGTTTGACTCTTTCTCTGTAATGGTTTGTACAACTGGTTGGTTTGCAAGGCCATATTCAAGACCGTCAAGAGTGAACCACATTGCTGTGTCTGGAGTCTCATGTAGGCTGGACCATGCCACCTAAGGAAAACAGATTGCATTGGTGAAAAAGATTTTGCAACATTGATAGTTTCATGGTTACCACTACTGAGGGTAGTTTTGTTCCAGATTTTTAAATTATATGTTAACATCCCAGGTGCGGTGGTGAGTTACGAAACCTTTATGCGCAAATATTAGCCTCTGCCTTGTTTACTGGTAAAGTGACTGTACAACTATACCTTGACATCCCCATTTATTTGATGTTGGAAAGTTAACTGGATGATGTAATTAGTCGGTCCATAACTGTGACAATTGCCGCTCATTATGGTAACTTTTGAGTGGTTTTTGAAACAGGCTGTTGACATGTCACCAATGCACCATTCAATCCTTTGGAAGATTCATTGCTTTTTACACAGAAGACACAGCACGGAACTCTCCCATGATGTCAGCAGTCATGCACCAAACAAAGTTGGCATGTGATGAATGTACTTTTATGTGGATTGAAAATGTTGGCCTCTTGAGTTGTTGAGCAACAGAATAGCATATCAAAGTGATCACAATGAGAGACAAAACCAGAGTTGGACACACATTAAGCAAGCTGTCGACTTGTTCATCTTTTTGTTTTGTGGAGAAGCATTGACAATTGCAATTAATTAATATTGAGGGAAGTGTGCACAGGGGAATTTGATAGTATGCTACTTAATGCTACTTAGTTTGAACCAATCTTCTCAAAGAAGTTAGTTAATTGTTGTGATGGTTGAGATTGCGAATCCAGGAGAGCAGAGAGGAAAAGGATTGGACAGGATTGGTTCCAATGAAGATCTCATGGATTATCGCCAGAAGTGGAACAGGTGGCACGCGAGTGAGGCCGATACTATTCTCAACATCTCATTTTTATTTACAGAACCAAATGCTGTGGCCAACTTAACCCTTGTGAATCGTAACACCACTTCAGTTTCTCTGAGATGGGACCAGCCATTAGACCATAAATCTGAGTACAGATACAGGGTGGAGACGACTGGAGATCCACCTTCAAATATCAGTGTTACTCATGAGTCTATTACAGTGGCACAACTGAAAGCTGGGACCAATTACAATTTCAGTGTGTTCACGCTGACAGCAGACAATACATCAGCAGATCCAACCACAGTCTCTCTTACAACAGGTAAGGAATCGGCTCAATTTGGTTACTAAGTGTTCATCTGTGATTGCGATGTTTGGGTAATACTGGCGGGAGACTTTTCTTCCTCAGTCCTAAAAAACAGCAACCATGAACAGAACGAAAACATCAAGTTGAAACCTCTTTGTCAATGATGTAATTAGCCTCTCTGTTTTCCAGAATGGAGATTGAAATTGTGCTGGGTACATGTGTGTTTGTTGCTGGAAAGAGTTAAAAGTTATATTTGTTCGATGCTTGTCAGCTCTCTGAACTTTGTGATGGAGGAATTCTTGGATGCTGGAGTGGATCTGTGGAAGCAGATGCCTGTGGTGTATTATTCAGCACTTTTCTACTGGCTATGATGTCTTATTCTTTAAAATATTCATTCACGGGTGGTGAGCAACACTGGAAAGGCCAGCATTCGCCCATCCCTTATTGCCCTTGACTGGACTGTTGATGATCTGCTGTTGTTAACTGCTGCAGTTTAACTGTCAGAACCTTTCTCCTGTAATGTTTTGTACAATGAAGTGGTTTGCTAGGCCATTTAGAAGGCAGTCCAGTGACCCATGTTGTTCTGCATCTGCAGTCACATGTAGGCCAGGCCATGCCAGGTGAGGACAGCAGACTTGAATTGTACAGGGTTGAGACTTGTTCCTCCTTTGGTTTGTGGAGTAACATTGATGATTATGATTAATTGGTACTGGGGCGAGAGTGTACAAGCATTTGATAGCTTGCTTCTGCATGTTAGCATCAGTTTATCAGATCTTCTCCAAGAAATCAGTAAGTTGATGGGAAGATTGTGATTGCCCATCCAGCTTGTGGACAGGAAAAGTAGCAAAATGGATTGATTCTGATGAAGATATCATCGATTATCAACAGGAGTCAAACAGGCGGCAGTGTGAGTTTGACGTTATTCTCAACATCTCATTATTATTTACAGAACCAAATGCTGTTGCAAACCTAACCCTTGAGAATCGCAACACCACTTCAGTTACTCTGAGATGGGACCGTCCAATAGACCATAAATCTGAGTACAGATACAGGGTGGAGACGAATGGAGATCCACCTTCAAGTCACATTGTTGCTGATGAGTCTATTACAGTGGCACAACTGAAAGCTGGGACCAATTACAATTTCAGCGTGTTCACACTGACAGCAGACAATACATCAGGAGATCCGACCACAGTGTCGCTTACAACAGGTAAGGGAATGGTTCAGTTTGTTCAACAGAAGTTTGTCCATGATCGTGATGTTTGGATAATATTGGCAGGCGTCTCTTCATAGAATTCCTACAGTGCCGAAGGAGGCCATTCGGCCCATCAGGTCTGCACTGACCCCCAATCCCACCCATCCATAACCCCGAAGACCCACGTATTTACTCTGCTAGTCCACCTGACACCAAACGGCAATTTAGCATGGCCAATCAACCTAAACCGCATATCAGTGGACTGTGGGAAGAAACCGGAGCACCCGGAGGAAACCCATGCAGACACGAGGAGAATGTGCCAACTCCACACAGACAGTGACCCCAGCTGGGAATCAAACCCAGATCCTTGGCGCTGTGAGGCAGCAGTGCTAACCACTGTGCCACCATGCTGCCCATCCTCTTCCTCAGTCCTAAAAAACAGCAATCATGAACAGAACAAAAACATCAAGTTGAAACCTCTTTGTCACTGATGTAATTAGCCTCTCGGTTTTCCAGAATGGAGATTGAAATTGTGCTGGATCCATGTGTGTTTGTTGCTGGAAAGAGTTTAAATTTATATTTGTTCCATGCTTGTCAGCTCTTTGAGCTTTGTGATGGAGGAATTCTTGCAGACTGGAGTGGATCTGTGGAAGTAGGCGCCTGTGGTGTATTATTCAGCACTTTCACTGGTTATGATATATTTTTCCTTAAAATATCCATTCATGGGTGGTGAGCATCACTGGAAAGGCCATCATTCTTCACCCATCCCTTATTGCCCTTGACTTGATTGCTGGTGACCTGCTGTTGTTAACTGCTGCAGTTTAACGGTCAGAACCTTCCTCCTGTAATGCTTTGTACAATGAAGTGGTTTGCTCGGCCATTTAAAAGGCAGTCCAGTGACCCATGTTGTTGAGTGACCCTTGTTGTTGTGCATCTGCAGTCACATGTATGCCAGGCCATGCCAGGTGAGGACAGCTGACTTGAATTTAACAGGGTTGAGACTTGTTCCCCTTTTGATTGTGGAATAACATTGATGATTATGATTAATTCATACTGAGGCGAGAATGTACAGAGATCTGAAAGGATGATTCAGCAGCTTCGCACCATTTTGTAAGATCTCCTCCAAGAAATTGGTAAGTTGATGAGACGATTGTGATTGCTGTCCAGCTTGCGGAAAAGAAAAGTAGCAAAATGGATTGATTCTGATGAAGGTCTCATCAGTTATCAGCAGGGGTCGAACAGGTGGCAGTGTGGGTTTGACATTCTCAACATCTCATTACTTACAGAACCAAATGCTGTGGCAAACTTAACCCTTGTGAATCGCAACACCACTTCAGTTACTCTGAGATGGGACCATCCATCAGACCATAAATCTGAATACAGATACAGGGTGGAGACGACTGGAGATCCACCTTCAAATATCTTTGTTGCTGATGAGTTTATTACAGTGGCACAACTGAAAGCTGGGACCAAGTACAATTTCAGTGTGTTCACACTGACAGCAGACAATACATCAGCAGATCCGACCACAGTCTCTCTTACAACAGGTAAGGAAGCAGCTCGGTTTGGTTTAATAGGAGTTTGCCTGACATCAGGATGGATGGGTAATACAGGCAGGAGTCTTTTCCACCTCAATCCAAAAATAGCAACTAGGAACAGAATGAAAACATCAGGTTGAAACTTCTTGCTCACCAATGTAATTAGCCCCTGCATTTTCTGAAATGGAGTTTGAAATTGTGCTGGATACAATCTGTGTTTGTGCCTAGATAAGGTTCAAAGTTGTATTTATGCCACGTTACTCAGCTCCCTCAGCATAGCAGTGGAGGAATTGTTATGTACTGGAGTAAAACTGTGGAAGGAGAAGTCTGTGGTGTATTCGTCAGCACATTTACTGATTGAGGTGTATTTTTCTTTTAAATGTTTCTTCATGAATAGTGAGCATCACTGGAAGGGACAGCATTTGTTGCCCGTCCCTAATTACATTTAAAATGACTGCTGGTTATCTCATTCGTTACCTGCTGATCGGACCTTTTGCTGTAGACATTTGTACAACTGAGCGGTGTGCTCCGCCATTTCAGGGACAGTCAGGAGTGAACCGTATTGCTGTGGGTCTGGTGGTGCATGTGGGCCAGACTATGCCTGGTAATGGCAGCAAATTTCCTTGCCTAACTGTAATCAGTAAGGTGGTTTTGCATCATTGATAGCTTGATGGTCACCATTACAGGAATTAAATTTGAATTCTCAATGTTTTCATTGAATGCAAATGTCTCCCACTCCTGGGTAGGTTTTGAACTTTTGTACCACGCTTTCGTCTGGGCCTTTAAATTGCTTATGTCGTGGCAATACACCTATGCCTGCAACACCCCAGTTTTTGGCGGTTGTGAGGTTTACTTTGAGACCATAATTAGTGGCTCCAGATGTGTGATAGTTCCGTCACATTGTGGTAACTAGCAAACTGGTGGAGATACTGTTGGTTGATTGCTCATCAATACACCATTTGACCCACTGGCATATTGTTTGATTTTTATACAGAATATGTCAGGAGTCAAACAGAAAATTAAGATGACGAAAATGGTATGAGAGGAGTGTACTTTACAAAAATGTTGCTTTGTTGAGTTATTGAGTGACAGAGTAGTATATCCAAGTTGTCAAAATAGGAGACAAGACTGGAGTTGGACTTGAATTAACCAAGCTGTCATCTTGTTCAACGTTTTGGTTCATGGAATAGCTTTCATAATTATGATTAAATAGTCCTGAGGCAGGTGAGCACAGGGAAATTTGATAGAATGGCTAAGCATGTTTGCATTTCTTTTGAAGGATCTTTTGAAAGAAGGTAGATCATTCATGAGATCTTTGCGATTATGAATCAAGGATATCGAAGAGGAAAAGGAATGAAATAGATTGGTTCTGATGAAGATATAGATCTTCAACAGGCATGGCGCAGGGGGTATTGTGAGTTTGACGTTATTCTCAACATCTCATTATTATTTACAGAACCAAATGCTGTTGCAAACTTAACCCTTGTGAATCGCAACACCACTTCAGTGACTCTGAGATGGGACCGTCCATTAGACCATAAATCTGAGTACAGATACAGGGTGGAGACAATTGGAGATCCACCTTCAAGTCACATTGTTGCTAATGAGACTATTACAGTGGCACAACTGAAAGCTGGGACCAATTACAATTTCAGTGTGTTCACACTGACAGGAGACAATACATCTGCAGATCCGACCACAGTCTCTCTTACAACAGGTAAGGAAACGGCTTGGTTTGGTTGAATAAAATTTGTTCAATGGTTATGATGGCTGCATCATACTGGAAGGAGTTTATTCTATCTTTAATCCGACAAAGCAATAATCCTGAATGATATGATGCATCAAGACAAATCCACGCTTACCAATCTAATTTGACTTTAATATTCAAGGACTGAAATTGAAATTATGTTTGGTGATGATTTTGTCATATATTTCTGTAGCTGGAATGGGTGTAAGACTATATTTGTTCCATGCTTGTCAGCTCTATCAGCATTATGGTTGAGGAGTCAACCAATATTAATGATGTGTCTGTGCTGGCCCTTTGAAGGACAAATTCACCTTGTGCCAATCCCACATATTTTTTCTGAAGCCCTGATAATGTTTGCTTTTCAGTTAATGGTCCAGTTCTCTTTTGAAAATCTCTACCATACTTTCAGGCAGTGCATCCCAGATCCTAACCACTTTAAGAATGAAAATGGTTTTCCTCACATTGCCATGGCTTTATTGCCAATTAAATCTGTGCTCTCTGCTTTTCGATCCTTCCGAATGGGAATAGTTTCTTCCCATTTACTAGTTCAGAGCCCTCATGATTTTGAATGCCTCTATCAAACCTCCTCTCAAGATTCTCCTCCCTGAGGCAAACAGTACCAGTTTCTTCACTCTTTTTAAGTTGCACATCCTTCGAGTTCTTGAGAATCTTTTCCACCCTCACTCGAATAGTGTGGTGCCCAGAACTCCATTTGAAGCCAAACCAGTGTTTTATACAGATTTAATATAACTTCTTTGTTTTTGTACTCTAAGCCCCGTTTATTAAAGCCCAGGGTGATGTATGGTTATCCACTCTCTGCCCTGCCACCTTCAGTGATTTATTTGCACCCACGTCTTGGTCTCTCTGTTCCTGCACCCTCTTTAAAATTGTACCCTTCCTTTTATATTGTCTCTCCACATTCTTTCTTCCAAAGTGAATCACTTCACACTTCTCTGCAGTAAATTTCATCTTCTACTTGCCTGCCCTTCCACCAATCTATTTATGCCCTTTTAAAGTTCTGCACTATTTTCCTCATGGTTCTCAGTGTTTCCAAGTTTCATTTATCCATAAATTTTGAAATTTCTCTGCAAACCAAGAGCTGAATCATTAATTTGTATCAGTAGGGACTGATGCCTAACACTAACCCCTGGGGAACTCCACTATAAACCTTCCTCCAGTCCAAAAAAACCATTCGCCACTATTGTCTGGTTCCTGACCCTCAAGCAATATGGTATCCATTTTGTTACTGTCCCTTTTATTGCATGAGCTCTAACTTTGCTCGCATGCCTGTTGTGTGCGTTTAACCAAATGCCTTTTGGAAATCATGTGCGCTCTATCAACAGAATTACCCTCATATCTGTTACTCCTTCAAAAACTCGAGTTAGTTCATTTCTCCCTTAACAAATCCATGCTGGCTTTCCTTAAAATTACTTGAGAAAATGTCAGCTAATTATCAGAAATGATCATTTCTAAAAGCTTCCCTACCACCAAAATTAAACTGACTAGCCTGCAGTTACTGCGTTTATCTTTTTTTTAAAACTAGGGTGTAATTCTCCAGTCCTCTGGCACCACACCTGAGTCTAAACAAGATAGGAAAATTATGGCCAATGCCTCTGAAATTTCCACTCTTACTCTTCAGGAACCTTGGATACCTTTGGCCTCCTTCTGCACTGTAGAGATTCTATGACATCTGATTCAGTCCTGGTGCCTTATTAACTTTTAAGCTTTTAAGACAGTCTTTCTAATACTTTCTCCTCAGCAATTTTAACTTCCTCCTCTTTCATCATGACCTGGACAGCATCTTCCTTGGTAAAGACAGATGCAAGGTATCAATTTAATACCACAGCCATGTCCTCTAGCTATCGACATGAATTCCCTTTTGTACCTAATTAGGCTCTTTCAGCATTACTCCTCCTGTTACCACTGTTTACTATTTATGAAGACTTTTGCATTCCTTTTTATGTTAACTGTCAGTTTCCTCTCAATCTTCTGCTTTGCTTTTTTCTTCTTTGCTTTCTCAATTCTCTTTAAACTTTTGAAACTCATCCCGGTTCTCAACTGTTATCCACCTGACATGAGCTTTAGCAGCTTCATCATCTTTGCAATCTGTTTTGTCATTCAGGGAGCTCTACTTGGTCTGTCTCTTCTTTAAACACAGTCCATTATTAAGTTTCAGCTTTGCCTGCCAATCTTTGGTTCCAGTTTTTCTAGCCCAGGTCCATTCATTTACCATTGAAATTGGCTTTCCCTGATTGTTCCTTGACCCTTTTTCATAGCCAATATAAACCTTATTGCACAATGATTACTGACCTCCTAAATGTTCCTGTACTGGCATGTTATCCACTTGTCATGCCTCATCTCGAGGAACCCAGATCCAGCAGTTATTCTTCTCTCTCTGAACTGGAATCTGCTGCTGTAGAGAATTCTCCTGACCAGACTCTAGTAACTCTTGCCCATCTATGTTCTATCTCTGCCCTTTGCGTTACTACTATTCCTTCTTATTGACTGTGTGACCAGTAGATGTTACATGAAACTGTTGGGCTCTACTTGATGTTTGGGCAAAAGTTCCTTGGAGGTGATGATCTTAAAACCTCAAGGTTGACTTCTGGTTGTTGTGCATTGTTGTACATTTTTCCCAGGGCTTCTGAAGGTATAGAAGGAAACAACAGAGAATTAAGGTTCTCAGAGAGCAACATGCAAAATAAAGCATAGATTGATATCACAGAATTGAAGGTTGCATTCAGAATTGCTGTGCTGTGGAATTTATCCATGGTACAGCACAGTTTTTTTTTAAATTCTTTTAGGGGGCCAGCCCACATTGTCCATCCCTATTTCTCCTGAGAAGGTGGCGGTGAGCTGCCTTCTTGAACTGTTGCAATCCACGTGATGTAGATATATACACACTGCTGTTAGGGAGGGAGTTCCTGGATTTTGACCCAGCAACAGTAAAAGAGTGGCAACATCCTTCATGTCAGGATGGTGAGTGACTTGGAGGGGAACTAGCGAGTGTTGGTGTTCCCATGTGTGTACTGCCCTTATCCATCTAGGTCATAGCCGTCATGAATTTGGAAGGTGCTGTTGAAGGAGCCTTGAGTTGCTGCGCTGCATTATGTAGAAGAGATGGTGAACACTGCTGCCACAGTGTTTCGGTGGTGGAGCAAGTGGATTTTAAAGTGGTGATGAGATGCTAATCAAAGAAATTGCTTTGTCCTAGATATTATTAAGCTTTATGTATGTTGTTGGAGCTACACTCATCCAGGGAATTGAACTCTTGCCTTGTGGATAGTAGGTTTGGGAAGTTGAGAGCTGAGTTACTCACCGCAGAATTCCCTGCCTCTGACCTGTTCTTGTAGGTAATGAGAATTTGAAAATGAGGTCGTAACCACTGTGCCACCATGAGGTGGCACAGTGGTTAGCACTGCTGCCTCACTGCATCAGGGACCTGGGTTCAATTCCGGCCTTGCATCACAATCTGTGTGGAGTTTGCACGTTCTCCCCGTGTCTGCGTGGGTTTCCTCCGGATGCTCCAGTTTCCTCCCACAGCCCAAAGATGTGCAGGTTAGGTTGAGTGGCCATGGTAAATTGCTCCATATCATCCGGGGGACTAGCAGGGTAAATACGTGGCGTTAGGGGGATAGGGCCTGGGGGATTGTGCTCAGTGCAGACTCAATGGGCCGAATGGCCTCCTCCTGCACTGTAGGGATTCTAAGTTTTAGCCAAGTAAAATGAACGGTTTATTATAGAATTAAAGCTGTCATGTGATATTGCTCATTATTTGGTACTTTCCCCTCTACTTTCTTTACACCAAGACGCTGTCCTCATTCCCTTCAGTCTCAACATCAGTGACCTTCTCTGCTGGCTGCTTCACTCTATGCTGAAAAAAATTAGGATACTTCTTTCACCTTCACAAAGATCACCACAAAATTGATCTTTCTGCAATTGCAAGAAAGTCTAATGGTTTTCTACGTATTAAATCATGGCTGTGTGGTGCACCCCTTTTCCTTTCACTGACGCTCTTCAAAATTACTTCTGAATATTTAAATCCTTGGATTTTCTTTCCAATGCACATGTTTGCGATTCATTAAAACTCAGTTCACTTGCTATCTGCTGTCATTTGAAATTGAAGTAACTATGCTATGACAAACACGTCTCATACTCTTTCCCATCATCCCCAATAATCTGTTCTCATTCCCACTCCCATTTCCTTCCCCTCTGTCTCTGTATTAGTTACCTCCTCAGCTGTCACCTTATTTCTTACAATCTGCAGTCTGTGTTTTTTTTCAAAAGCTGCACAGAATTACTGAATTTAATTTTCTATGCTTTTTAACCTTGGATATGTGGTGAATTATGCTTTCATGGTCCTTCACCGAGTTTCCTTATTAAAGAAATTCCTGAGTGTCATTTGTTATATGCTATTATAATCAAATATTTATTTTTAAAATCTGGGGCAACTGTTTCCAACAGTGCCTAATGAAGTACTGAATGTAATGGTTGTGGATGTTGGCACCGACTTCGTATTTCTGAATTGGACAAGACCACCAGATTATAAAAATGGGTATCAGTACATGATACTGACCGAAGGAAACCCAAACCCGACTGGTGAAAATGGAAATATAACTGTAAGAATTGAGAATGCTACCATAAAGGGATTGACGTCCGGAACCAAGTACGATTTTACCATTACTACAGTGACAGCAGATGGTACTCGAGGAGATTCAGTGAGGAAATTTAGCTACACAAGTAAGTGTTACTCATGGACTGATCAAATGAGATCTGCTGAATAAAAAATATTTCCTTAAATTTTGTTATTTATGTGATCACTAATGCACTGTTTACTTGAAAATGTTATCAAGCCTGCTTTATGTATTAGTTGTTATCTATAATGTTTTTATTCACAACAATTCTGAATTAAGTTTTTGAATGCCAATATTTCACTGATGTAATCTCTGTATGTTTCAAATATAGCTAACTTTAAACGTTCTTCTTCTGGTGGATATTGCAACAGGATACCTCAACTAGAATATTTTTTAAGGAAAAACTAGCACCTCATCTGGATACAAATGATTATGTGTTGAAAGTTGATTGCTAAATGTGGTGGTTAGTTTATTCAGAAGTGCATCAGCTTGACTTACTTGATAGCAGACTTGCCTTTATTCAGAATGTTGTCCATTCAAACTTTATTGCACTGCTTGAGTCCATAATTTAATCTGGTTTTAGTGTAATATTGTTGGAGCTGCTGTCTGTCTGTTCATGTAGACGTACTTCTGAAGAAAAGCAGGAGGCTTTTCCAGTGCTCCAGCCAAATTAGCTCACCATTTGATTTGTGGAATTTTGCTATGTGCAAAATTGATTGCTAAGTCTCAAAAAAATGTTGATTACATTTAAATACCAGTTGGCTGTGAAGTACCTTAGAACACTTTGAGGACATGATTTATAAATGAGAAATCAAAACAGAAGATGCTGAGAATACTCAGCAGGTTGGCCGAAATCTGTGGTAAGGGAAAGAGAGTTATTGTTTCAGGTCAATGGTTTTTCAGCATAGCTGGAAAGGGCTAGGGATGTATCATGTTTTAAGCAAGTGCAGAGGTAGAGAAGGCTGGTTAGAGGCAAAGGAAAGGTCTGTATTGGTGGAAGGCAGGACTGTGCGCAGCATAAAAGGGGTCATGTTGCAAGGTAAAAAAGATGGTAATGGGACAAGTCAATTAAAAAATGATTAAATGGCTATAACATCTGCTAACCAAAGAAATGGGCATTAATTGTGATCTCCAATTGTTGAACTCATTGGGCACTTCTACAATTTTCCAGACTCAATCAAAGATTCCTCCAACTTCTATTAAACATTATGACTATAGTCTTGGAGGGTGAGGATCGAGGAGCTTGCTGTGTAAGTGGGATGGAGAATTAAAATGGCAAACAACTGAAATCCCAGGGTATCCTTGCGTACTTAATGGAGATATTTAGCAAAATAATTACTTAGATGGCCTTTTGTCTCTCAAGGTGGCAGAAACTACATTGAGTAGTGAATACAGTGTGCCAAACTGACAGAAGAACAAGTAAGTCACTGTTTCAGTGGAAGGAATATTTGGGGTCCTTAATGGTGGGAAGGGAGAAGGTGAAAGGTCAGATGTTGAATCGCTTCCATTAGTGATGGTAGGTGTTACGGGAATTGGTGCCAACAGTGGGCTGAAGAGTGGAGCAGGGTATCGCAGGGGTTCTTCGGAAGAGAAGGGGAAGATCTGTTTGATGGCATTGCACTGGAGATGATGGTGACTGTTCCTTGGAATGTGATAACTGATGGGGTGGAAGGCAAGGACAAGGGAAAACCAGGTCATGGTGCTGGGAAGGTGGACAAGAGAACAAAAGTATAGAAAATGGGATAAACGTGATCGAGGATCTTGTCAACCACAATGGAAGGGAATGCTCAAAAGAAAAGGAAGATAGGGGTTGGAAACGCTGGTAAGGCAGGTGGCATCAGTAAAATACATGCAACAGAAACAAAGAGACTGGAGAAAGGAATAGAATCCTTACAGTAACCTTAGTGGGGTGGGGGTAATCAAGGCCGATTGTGAAACCAGTGGCCTTACAGTTAATTGAAATTTGAGAACAGGAAGAGTCAGAGATGAACCATGTGAAGACGAGGGAGGGATGCAAGTTGGGAGTAACATTCTCCCTTGAGGTTAGAATAGTCAGCAGCACTAATGGAGTCATCAGTGTGCCAAATAAAGAGATGAGGTGGGGGACCTGTGTAGAACAGGACTAAGTATTCCACATGCCCTACAAAAAGGCAGCATAGCTACGGATCATGCAGATTTCCACAGCAACACCTTCTGGTTTGGAGGAAGTCTGGAGAGTCAAAGAAGAAAATGATCCAAGTAAGAGCATGTTCAGCTATTTGGAGAAGAATGGTGGTGGATGGACCTGGTTATGCCTCTTTCAAGAAGCAGAAGAGAGCTTCTGGTGGAAGGTTTGAAGAGGTTGGCCATCCATTGTACAAAGGAGATGGGTTAGAGCCAGGAAAATATAAACTGTTCAAGTGGCAAAAGGAGAATTTTAGATATAGATTAGACAGAAGAGAGAGAAAACTGTCCAAGTGGGACAAAATAAGTTATGTGGGACAAGAACAGATTGAAAGCATGGGTCTATCAGTCCTGTTTGTGGATTTTGGGAAGGAGGTGGAAAAGGGCTGTACAGGATTAAGAGAATCATAGTAATTGTTCAGGAAGCCATGGCTTGATGTTCAGTGATGAGATCGTGGTCCAAAGAGGTTAAGAGGTGGTGTTGGAGAGCTGGCATCAGCCTACGCAAGGTAGAGGTCTGTTCATCAAGCAACAGAAGAATATGCTGTGGGCTGATGGGGCAATATGGAGGGTGATGCAAAAAGTAACAGTGGTGTCTAGTAGCGTTTGGGAAATTTGAAAATTATAATTTGTTTGGCCTAAGAAGGGCTTTGGGTTAATTCATATAAATATACTGCTATTATATTAAATACAAAACAGGTTAAATCCACACAATTTTCAACTCATCAAAATTTGCATTAATTCCAGTCATCCAAAAGTGTGTTTTTTTACATAGCTCAGTTTCAGACATTGGAGTTCAATGATATTCATACCTTTATGTAATTCTATTCATCTGAATACAGCCAAGGTAGTGGGGTGGGTCTAAGACCATAAAATATAGGAGCAGAATTAGGCCATTCGGCCCATCAAGTCTGCTCCACTATTCAATCATGGCTGATAGGTTTCTCAACACCATTCTCTTGCCCTTTCCCCGTAACCTTTGATCCCCTTACCAATCAAGAACCTGTCTATCTCTGTCTTAAATACACTCAATGACCTGGCCTCCACATTTTGTGCCAATGAATTCCATAGATTCACCACCCATTGGCTGAAGAAATTCCTCCTCATCTCAGTTTTAAAGGGTCATCTTTTTACTCTGAGGCTGTGCCCTCAGATTCTAGACTCTCTTACAAATGGAAACATCTTCCCCATGTCCACTCTATCCAGACCTTTCAGTATTCTGTAGGTTTCAATGAGATCCCCCCTTATCCTTCTAAATTCTATCGAGTTCAGACCCAGAGTCCTCAGGAGCTCCTCATATGTCAAGCTTTTCACGCGAGGGATCATTCTCGTGAACCTCCTCTGCACCCTCTAAGGCCAGCACATCCTTCCTTGCACACAAAATTGCTCAGAATATTCCAAATGTGGTCTGACCAGAACCTTATAAAGCCACAGCAGTACATTCCTGCTTTTGTATTCTTGTCCTCTCAAGAAAGTTACATTTGCCTTCTTAACTGTCAACTCAACTTGCAAGTTAACCTTAATAGAATCCTGAACTAGGACTCGCAAGTCCCTTTGCGCTTCTGATTTCTGAATTCTCTCCCTATTTAGAAAATAGTCTATGCCTCTTCTTCCAACCAAAAGTGCATAATCTCATATCTGCCACTTCTTTGCCCACTCTCTTAACCTGTTCAAGTCCTTCTGCAGCCTCCCCTCCTCCTCAATACTACCTGTCCCTTCACCCATCTTTGTATAATCTACAAACTTAGTCACAATGCCCTCAGTTTCTTCATTTAGACCATTGATGTATAAAGTGAAAAGTTGTTGTCCCAACAATTCCTAACTTTCAGGAGCTTACAACTTCTGATTGCAACTTGCCAAAATCTAGAGGCAGAGATAATAAAAGAGCAGAGGTTTTTTTTTATTTCCTGTCTATCTGGGACACAATCCTACTTTAAAAGCTTTGTTATAGAGATGGTCAGTGAGGCAGAGACCTTCTTGCCAAATATAAACTGGCCGCTCAGCAAATGTTGACTTGTACAAGTGAAGTATGGCCTTCATCAGGGGTTCTATTGACAAAATATGCTTTTCCTCATGTTATGAACTTTGATAGGGATTAGATTAAAATAAATGTATGATTTTAAATTTCTACCTTATCCAGAGCAATACTATACTTTTTATTAATAGATCCTGAGTTATTGACAGTATTCTAATTGGAATCTGACAAAACCTTATATAATACAATCACTTTTCATTCATAAGACCATAAGACACAGGAGCAGAATTAGGCCACTTGGCCCATCGAGTCTGCTCCGCCATTCAATCGTGGCCGATATTTTTCTCATCCCCATTCTCCTGCCTTTTCCCCATAACCCCTGACCCCCTTATTAATCAAGAACCTATCTGTCTCTGTCTTAAAGACACTCAATGACCTGGCCTCCACAGCCTTCTGTGGCAACGAATTCCACAGATTGACCACTCTCTGGCTGAAGAAATTCCTCCTGATCTCTGTTTTAAAGGATTGTTCCTTTAGCCTGAGGTTAGCCTGTGCCCTCTGGTTCTAGTTTTTCCTACTAGTGGAAACATCCTCTCCATGTCCACTCTATCCAGGCATCGGAGTATCCTGTGAGTTTCAATAAGATCCCCCCTCATCCTTCTAAAGTCCAATGAGTACAAACTCAGAGCCCTCAACCGTTCCTCATACGACAAGCTCTTCATTCCAGGGATTATTCTTGTGAACCTCCTCTAGACCCTTTCCAAGGCCAGCACATCCTTCCTTAGATATAGGGCCCAGAACTGCTCACAATACTCCAAATGGAGTCTGACCAGAGCCTTATACAGCCTCAGAAGTTCATCCCTGCTCTTGTATTCTAGCCCTCTCGACATGAATGCTAACATTGCATTTGCCTTCCTAACTGCTGAGTGAACCTGCACGTTAACCTTAAGAGAATCTTGAACAAGGACTCCCAAGTCCCTTTGTGTTTCTGAGTTCCTAAGCATTTTCCCAATTAGAAAATAGTCTATGCCTCCATTCCTCCTTCCAAAGTGCATAACCTCACACTTTTCCACATTGTATTCCGTCTGCCACTTCTTTACCCACTCTCCTAACATGTCCAAGTCCTTCTGTGACCCCCCGTTTCCCCAATACTACCTGTCCCTCTACATATCTTTGTATCATCTGCAAACTTAGCAACAGTGCCTTCCTCCAAATCATTAATGTATATTGTGAAAAGTTATGGTCCCAGCACTGACCCCTGAGGCACACCACTAGTCACCGGCTGCCATCTTGAAAAAGACCCTTTATCCCCACTCTCTGCCTTCTGCCAGTCAGCCAATCCTCTATCCATGCCAGGATCTTATCCTTAACACCATGGGCTCTTAACTTATTTAAGTCTCCTATGCGGCATCTTGTCAAAGGCCTTCTGGAAATCTAAATAAATCACGTCCACTGGTTCTCCTTTATCAAACTTCCTTGTTACCTCCTCAAAGAACTCTAACAGATTTGTCAGACATGACTCCCCTTGACAAAACCGTGCTGACTCAGTCCTACTTTACCATGCACTTCCAAATACTCTGCGATCTCATCTTTAATAATGGACTCTAAAATCTTGCCAATGACCGGAGTCAGGCTAACCAGCCTATAATTTCCCGTCTGCTTCTTATAATCTCCCTTCTTAAACAGCGGTGTTACATTAGCTACTTTCCAGTCCTCTGGGACCCTCCCTGCCTCCAGTGATTCCTGAAAGATCACCACCAATGCCTCCACAATTTCCTCAGCTATTCTTTTAGAACCCTGGGGTGTAGTCCATCCAGTCCAGGTGATTTATCCACCTTCAGATCTTTCAGTTTCTCCAGAACCTTCTCCTCAGTGATGGCCACTGTACTCACCTGTGCCCCCTGACTCTCCTGGAGCTCTGGCATCCCACTGGTGTCTTCCACAGTGAACACTGATGCAAAGTAACTATTCAGTTCCTCTGCCATTGCTTTCATTTCCTATTATTACTTCTCCATCCTCATTTTCTCGTGGTCCAATGGCTATTTTTGCCTCTCTCACCTCTTATGTTGAAAATAACTCTTCCTATCATCTTTTATTTTACTAGCTAGCTTAGTATTTCATCTTCTCCCCCGTTATTACTTTTTTAGTTGTCCTCTGTTCACTTTTAAAGGCTTCCCAATCCTCTGGCTTCCCACTAATCCTTGCCATTTTGTATGCTTTTATGATGTCCTTGACTTCCCTCATCAACCATGGATGCCTTGTCCTCCCCTTGTTTCCTCCTCCTTGGGATGAATTTCTGTTGTGCCTCCCGAATAACTCTCAAAAACACCTGCCATTGCTGTTCTTCCCTGCTAGGCTCCCTTTCCAATCAACTCTGGCCAGTTCCTCCCTCATGGCTTTGTAGTTACCTTTATTTAATTGTAATACCATTACATCTGATTCTAGCTTCTCCCTCTCAAACTAGATTCTATCATATTGTGGTCATTGCTCCCTAAGGGTTCCTTCACCTTAAGTTCCCTAGTCAAGCTGGCCTCAATACACATCACCAATCCAGAATTGCCTGTTCCCTAGTAGGCTCTGTCACAAGCTGCTCCAAAAAAACATCTTAGACATTCCACAAAATACTTTTCTTGGGATCCACTACCTACCTGATTTTCCCAGTCCACCTGCATATTGAAGTCCCCCATGATTGTTGTAATATTGCCCTTTTTATATGCCATTTCTATTTCCTGATTTATTTTCTGCCCCATATCCTGACTACTGCTAGGGGCCTGTACATAACTCCCATCGGGGTCTTTTTACCTTTGCGATTCCTCAACTCTACCCAGAGAGATTCTGTGCCTTCTGATCCTATATCACTTCTTGCTATCGATTTAACTTCATTCCTTACTAACAATGCAACCTCGTCCCCTTCGCCCATCCGCCTGTCCTTTCAATAGGACACACATCCTTGGGATATTTAGATCCCAGCCCTGATCCCCTTGCAGCCACGTTTCTATGATGCCCACAACATCGTACCGGCCAATTTCAATGTGCGCAACAAGCTCATTTACCTTGTTCCGTATACTGCGCGCATTTAGGTACAACACTCAGTCCTGCATTGACCACCTTCCTTCTCATACTTGTCAGATGAAAATCTTCCCATCGGAACAGATCCCCTCTTCCCCAATACTGGTGCCAATGTCCCATGAATTCAAACCCATTCCTCACACACCAAACTTTGAGCCATGCATTTACCTCCTTAATCTTACTGACCCTGTGCCAATTAGCTTGTGGCTCAGGTTGTAATCCAGAGATTATTACCTTTTTGGTTCTGCTTTTTAATTTTGCTCTGAGCTCAAACCTATTGGACAAGTTCAGGGACTGAGGCTCCTGCAGCCCAACATCCTGGATCCCTCTCCCTGCCTCACTCACAGTCACACCCCCCTGTCCCTGACTGAATTGAAGGTATTTAATCCAAGGGGTGTGACTTTCTCATGGAACACAGTGTCCAGGTATCTTCCCCCTCCCTGCCTGATGAGTCACAGCGTCCGAAGCTCAGAATCCAGTTCATCCACTCTGAGCCGGAGTTCCTCAAGCAACCAACACTTACTACAGATGTGCTCACTGGGAACCACAATGGGGTCCACCAGCTCCCACATCATGCATGGACAACATATCACCTGACCCTCCATCTCTTTTTTATTTAATTTGGGTTTTAAATTTTTTTTATTTAAAATTTATTTAAAAATTATGTATCTCCTTATTACCTCAGTCTCAACGCAATGTCTAACCAGTAATTTAAATGGGTTTTCAAATTTAGTACAGCTCCCTGTCAGCCAATCAAATCACAGTCCTCCTGTGATGTCACTTTTAAGTTTTTTTTGAGTCCGAACTCACTATCAGTTTCAGAGAATCAAGAGTAACACTTACTGACCAATCAGCATTCTCCCTTGTAGCCTCTGCTGCCTTTTTCACCCAACTCCAAAAGCACTCCTCGCAGTCAGGCAGCACTCACCATGCAGTCAGAGCAGCACTGTGAGGCCTTTGTTTTTATGGGCACAACTTATAAAGCCCTAGAACTGGTTTTACCTAGTTGTACAAACAACCAGCCAAGTTCAGTTGAGAGCTAACTCAGCTGATTCCTGTTGGAGGAATGCACTAAAGTGCAGCTTTTGACTTCCCAAATAAGAACTAATTTAGCTCATCTTGAAAGCAAGTTTAATGACTACTTGCCTCCTTATAACTAACCACTTGAACTCCCTGTTTGTTCACACTCTGTCCCTTTGTTACTTCAACAGAGTGGCTGAAATTCTCCGGTCGTTCATGCCCGCCACCATTGCCAGTGAGAACGGAGAATTTGTCGCTCAGCCAAATCTCCATTCACTGCAACGGCACCAGAGAATCCCAGCTGCAGGCAAGGTCAGAGAATCCAGCCCAGTGTCTTATTTACATTGCAGCAAAACACTCTGTTGGTGGTTCTTTATGAGGCTGTTCATAATCTACCATGAGAGACAATCTGACTCATGAAGGCAATATACCTTTTTGTGACCAGTCCTAAACCTTCTGTGTAATTGGATGTATGCTTTAAACCAAGTTTATTTTGCTTTGTGTCAACAAACAGGCGGTTTTCCAACAAGTGCAGGTAAAAATTACAATATTCTTCTAGATTGTCTGCACATACTTAAAAGTCTGCAGCAGCTTACATCCTACTGCTTAAAGATTCAAAACGTATTTATTTCAACCCCACAGAGCCTGCACAGATACCAAAAGAGAACATCACAGTGAATAATAATGGGACAATAGACAAGTTGATTGTCTCCTGGGCTGCTCCTCCTGGCAATGTTGAGAAATTCTTTGTCCTTGTTCAAGATGTAATAACTTCAAGTCAAATCAACGACACAGATTCCACATCGCCTGTAACGTTCACAAATCTTCGACCTGGGCGAGAGTACAGTATCACTCTGATTACAAACAGCGGACCTTTCAATGTAACCTCTGTTACTGTGTTTGGTATAACTGGTAAGTGGAATCCAAGAAAATTTTGTATTGAATCCATTTAACTGTAATATAGCAAGGGCTTCAACTTCTCAGAAATTGTAAAAGTTGACCAGAACTTGTCAACTACCCTCTGTCAAGAGCTTTGGAACATTGAAGTTTTCACCATCATGGTATGCAACACCTTCTTGGTGGAACAAAATACTACAGTGAGACCATTGTTTCGGTGAAATTCTATAACAACAAAAAGTTAATAATTTGAATGTGCAAAGTCTGTTACTACATTTTATCACATGTCAAAATACTCATATTATTGGCAAATTCCTTCACAGATGTTTATAGCTTCAGGATTGTGCCCCCCCCCCCCCCCCCCCCACCCCCCTCCCCTGGAATCTGTGGATTTATGATGTGGAGATGCCGGCATTGGACTGGGGTAAACACAGTAAGAAGTTTAACAACACCAGGTTAAAGTCCAACTGGTTTATTTGGTAGCAAAAGCCACACAAGCTTTCGGAGCTCCAAGCCCCTTCTTCAGGTGAGTGGGAATTCTGTTCACAAACAGAATTTCACAGAGTTTGTGAACAGAATTCCCACTCACCTGAAGAAGGGGTTTGGAGCTCCGAAAGCTTGTGTGGCTTTTGCTACCAAATAAACCTGTTGGACTTTAACCTGGTGTTGTTAAATTTAATCTGTGGATTTAGTCAAGGAACGTATTTCACACAATTTTTAGCCACTGATTTTCACCGAAGAGTTGCAAACCAACTCTCATGAATCGATGCATAATCGTTAAAATATGACAGCAACATCTTCCAAATAGGCACTACATGAGCTTTAGTAATGTATACCAGCAACCACCTGCTAAGATGGGTGTACAAAATATTTTGTTTACTCGTATTACTTGTGAGCCAGGAGGAGAAAGTGTTCTTTACAGGTCTCAACAAAATCCTGCCCTCATCACCCTACCCCCAACATCACCACCACCATCACCCTGATCTCAAGCCCTTTTTCACGGCTCCAAGAATAAATGTCAGAAATCTCTGGGTGGTTCTTTCCTTAGATGCTGCAGACACACCCCACTTCTTTCAAGCCAAAGACAACATGCATTTATATAGCCCCTTTTAATATCGAAATGTTTCAGAGGCATAATAAAATGGCACAGTGGTTAGCACTGCTGCCTCACAGCGCCAGGGACCCAGATTTAGTTCCGGCCTCGGGTCCCTGTCTGTGTGGAGTTTGCGCATTCTCCCCGTGTCAGCGTGGCTTTCCTCCGGGTGCTCCAGTTTCCTCCCACAGTCCAAAGGTGTGCAGGTTAGGTTGATTGGCCATGCTAAGCTGCCCCTTAGTGTCAGGAGGATTAACAGGGTAAATATGTGGGGTTATGGAAATGGGGCCTGGGTGCGATTGTGGTCGGTGCAGACTCGATGGGTCAAATGGCCTCCTTCTGCACTGTAGGGATTCTATGAAAATAATCAGGAACTATTATACACTGGTACAAGTGAGAGTAATATTTTTGTGTCTTTTTCCCCACTCAGTTCCCAGCACTCCTGGAAGCATCAATGTGACCAATTTCAGTACCAATTCCATCTCATTAAACTGGGGAGCACCTGCAGACATGGATGTTGGGCGTTATACTTTCAACGTCACCTACGACGATGGTTTGACTATTCAGTCTATGATGATAAATACAAACTCCACCACAATTTCAAATCTTACCTCTGGAACAAATTATACCATTCGTGTAGCCACCAAAGGACCTGGTAATTTTCAGAGTGGCTTTGTGAAAACTACTCACTTCACCAGTAAGTGTAATTTCTGAAAGGAATTTAAACTGAACAATTAACTTTCTTCCTTTCTCCTTTTCTGTGTGCATCCTCACCAGCCTCAGCATGACATCAGATAACCACCTCCTCTCACTGCATCTATTGCTGTAAAACTGACTTCTGAGATATGTCTGCAAATTCTTAGAACTGACTTTCTCTGAGTTTAAGCACCCAGCTACCTCGCTTCGCTTCTCATCATGGCTAAAACCAGTCATTTAACATATAAGTAATGTCAAAAGAACCTAGCATGACCACTCACTGGCACAGTGCATTAATGCTTTGATACATTGGACTGTTCTGGTGGTGATCATTTTTGCTTTTGTCAAAGCATTGTAGCTCTAATGTTTTCATGGATCGGAATATGCCTGTTTAATGGTGAATTGTCACCAAATTCCATACTTTCTCTACAGCTATCCTGGGAAAGTCAGTGCAGGTTGAAAAAGTTTCTTGTTTCTGGCAAAGCATGTCAGTGGTTTGTCCTGTTCTATCACCTAGATGTCACGTGTGTGACAGATTACTGGACAAATGGGGGATTTTAAGAGCTTGTTTTTACTGCCACCTTCATTTGCACTTTTATTACCAATGTGTTCAATTACATTATTAACAATTAAGTAAATACATGTTTTGCCAAACAAAACTTCCAACTCACTCTGGCATTTGCTCTATTGTCAGCTCACTTAGTCATTTGTTGTCAAACCCACCTATACTGCATGTTAGTACTTTCTACTAGGTTGTGAAACCTCATACAATTCAAGACATCTAACTAGGTTTTGATCATGCCCACAGCCTAACACCATGAAGGTCAAAAGCTATGATCCCAGATCACTGTTCCTCATCATTTGACCATCTTCTGAAGTGTTTCTCTTCTGAATCACCAATCTGTTCACAGTAGTCTTGTGGTTTCATTTTTGTCTTTCAATTTAAAAAAAACCTCATAACTTCTTCAATAATTCCACCTGTCAACACTGGTAGACCCCACGGGGTACTTGCATTCCTCTTCATATGCTCCAAGGCTATTGCCATGCCTTCGGCGTCTGCCCAACATTGAAGCCTGGATAAGTCATAACTGTCCTTTCAAAACCCTGCAAACATTAGTCTTAATTCTATCACCATCTCTGGTTGGCATCTGAGTAATTCCAATGATGCTAAATCTTGGTATGTTTCACCAATCTAAGCACATATTTTCACCACTATCTATTTTAAGCTGGTGAAGGTTGAAGTTGGTATCTGTCTATAGCTATATTTGCTTTCACCTGCAAATCATTGTCCACTTCTAATCTACTTCTTTCTTCCAGTTGCAAAACAGCAATGGCGAATTATCCAACCTTTTCCTTGCTGCCATCCCTGCTTCCATACTCCACAAACTATTATTGATTTAGTATAGCACAGATCAGTTCTTCACTTAGACAAAGACCAAAATCCCCTCAACCCTCGGCTTCATCTGTCCTGCTAGCTTCCTATACACCAGGGAATGGATTTTAAAATCCTCACATTAAAATTGCTTTATGGATTTGTCCAAGCTCGACAACATGCATGTCAAGTGCATGTCCTTTCATGTGCTTTCCACTCCTCCAACACTGATTTCCTTTTTATTCTCCTCTCCAACAATGATCGTTCCTTCGCATCCCTCAACCACTCCATTTTGCAACCTAACTGCCTGCTTTCAAAAAATCGTCTAAATCGCCTTTAAAATCTCTGACTCTGATTACTCCCCCTCCTAAACACTCCCTTCATTTTTCTCTTTCCTGCGCGTTATCCACTCTTGTTGTTCACGGCCTTGTAAAGTATTCAGAGTCATCTCTGTATATGAGGATTAATGTGTAGAGTTGAATCAAATCTCTTTTTTTGTGAGTAAAGCCATTGTGAAATTGGTAGGAATTTATCCTAAGTATATAAACACTTTCTTGAAAGAACTTACCCAGGATAACACAACTCATTCCTTGGACCTGTGTAACAGTCCACCTCTGATTTCAGAGGTGTTATCGAGCTCTCAAATTCACTTTTACCACATTTGCATGTTCAAAATTTCCAGTGAACTAGTTTTGCAATATGAGAATGTGATTAAAACCTATGGGGAGATCCAAATACCCTACACTCTGATGGGTTGATTCATGAAAAAAGGACAGGCCTCTGAAGGGAAGATCATTTGATCCAGCAAAGGTAAAGCTCCACAGCACGTGAGGAAAGCCAGACTTCTGGGTTTCCTGTTTGTTACTAAACCCTCATATTCCCACTGTTTCAGTAAGGTTTCTTCCATCTAATTGGTTAAGAAAATATATAGCTGCTTGCTGTATTCTCAGGTCACCAGCACTATTTTGAATTTCTAATTACTGTGACCTCCTGTTTAAAAACTCCATAGGACAAAATTTTATTTGCCTCCCCGGAGCAGGTTGGGTGGCAGTGCAGGGATGCAGATGGGTGGGGGGGTAGAATTGTGGGGATTCTGTGCCCTGTGCCTATTATCTTCGCAACATCATCTGTCAACGCAGGGATGGTAGAGAGGGCCTTCCCACCCAGAGGCCCTTGCACGGTGGCACAGTGGTTAGCACTGCTGCCTCACAGCACCAGGGACCTGGGTTCAATTCCCAGCTTGGATGACTGTCTCTGCAGAGTCTGCACACACTCCCTGTGTCTGCGTGGGTTTCCTCTGGGTGCACCGGTTTCCCCTCTCAGTCCGAAAGACATGCTGGTTAGCTGCATTGGCCATGCTAAATTCTCCTTCCGTGTGCTCGAACAGGCACTGGAGTATGGCGACAAGAGGATTTTCACAGTAACTTCCTTGCAGTGTTAATGTAAGCCTACTTGTGACTAATAAATAAACTTTTTTACTTTGAAGTGCCAAATAAGTGAGGAGTGGGCCCTTTTGATTGGACACTCAGTGGTCCACTGAGGATCCCATGCCCAGAAGCAAAGACCATCCATCCAGCAACACAAACAGCCTCCCTCCTTCCCTTCTCCTCACCAACCATTACCCCTCCTTCCTCACCAGGGCCTGCCTGACTAGCCCTGGTAATCAGACCCCATTTGATCTGAGGACAGCTGTCTATCTGAGTCAGGTGCAGTTCCAGCAGTGGTCACTGGTGATGCCAAGAATGAAGAACCACTCCAATTGGCAGGCAGCTCTTAAAGGGGTGGGAGTCCCCAGACAATTCATTTCCAGATTGCCTCAGAATCCAGATATAACTTCCAGAAATGGCCATGGTAAGGTTGCCCTGGATTTCTGGCCTGCCAGTGGGGCCACCGCTGCCCTGAATTATCCACAGCCCAAAGTCTGTGGTTAAACTGTACATGTAATCAATGGCTGGCAGCATTTATTGTTGAATGCAACATCTGAGCCAGTGTCTGTTTATGTATAATGTTTATCATCAAAAACGAGTTAACTTGAAGGATTATTTTCTGTAGCTCATTGATAAAATGGTTAACTTTTTAACAGAACCAAACCCAGTGAGGAATATACAGATTGTCAGTGTTGGCACAAACTCTATAAGTCTGAATTGGGGAGAACCAATAGAAGACAGAAATGAGTATTCATATATGGTAGTGACAAAGAAAAGTGACGCACCTATCAGTGACACTAGAACTACAACTGTAACAATGAAGAACATTACAGTGGAAGGTTTGATCTCTGGAATCAACTACAACTTCGCCGTTATCACACTGGCAGCAGATGGAACCTCAGCTGATTCAATGACAATATCCAGCTACACAAGTAAGTGCCGCAAAGTGTGGTACCTCATAAAAGGAAATAATATTTTTTAAATGCTTCCTTTTTTTAATACACACTTCTGTCTTCTGCAATGGTAACTCACAATGGGATACCACCCCCTCATATATCGTCAAAGTGACCATTATTCACTTGTATGGCTGTCAGTGAGCGTTGGAATGTTATAGCCAAGTCCGACATGCTGTCCACTCGAACAAAGAACAATACAGCACAGGAACAGGCCCTTCGGCCCTCCAAACCCGTGCCGCTCCCTGGTCCAAACTAGACCATTCTTTTGTATCCCTCCATTCCCACTCCGTTCATATGGCTATCTAGATAAGTCTTAAACGTTCCCAGTGTGTCCGCCTCCACCACCTTGCCTGGCAGCACATTCCAGGCCCCCACCACCCTCTATGTAAAATATGTCCTTCTGATATCTGTGTTAAACCTCCTCCCCTTCACCTTGAACCTATGACCCCTCGTGAACGTCACCACCGACCTGGGGAAAAGCTTCCCACCGTTCACCCTATCTATGCCTTTCATAATTTTATACACCTCTATTAAGTCTCCCCTCATCCTCCATCTTTCCAGGGAGAACAACCCCAGTTTAGCCAATCTCTCCTCATAACTAAGCCCCTCCATACCAGGCAACATCCTGGTCAACCTCCTCTGTACTCTCTCCAAAGCCTCCACGTCCTTCTGGTAGTGTGGCGACCAGAACTGGGCGCAGTATTCCAAATGCGGCCGAACCAACGTTCTATACATCTGCAACATCAGACCCCAACTTTTATACTCTATGCCCCGTCCTATAAAGGCAAGCATGCCATATGCCTTCTTCACCACCTTCTCCACCTGTGACGTCACCTTCAAAGATCTGTGGACTTGCACACCCAGGTCCCTCTGCGTATCTACACCCTTTATGGTTCTGCCATTTATCGTATAGCTCCTCCCTACATTATTTTTACCAAAATGCATCACTTCGCATTTATCAGGATTGAACTCCATCTGCCATTTCTTTGCCCAAATTACCAGCCTATCTATATCCTTCTGTAGCTTCTGACCATGCTCCTCACTATCTGCAAGTCCTGTCAATTTTGTGTCGTCCGCAAACTTACTGATCACCCCAGTTACACCTTCTTCCAGATCATTGATATAAATCACAAACAGCAGAGGTCCCAATTCAGAGCCCTGCGGAACACCACTAGTCACAGGCCTCCAGCCGGAAAAAGACCCTTCCACTACCACCCTCTGTCTTCTGTGACCAAGCCAGTTCTCCACCCATCTAGCCACCTCCCCCTTTATCCCATGAGATCCAACCTTTTTCACCAGCCTACCATGAGGGACTTTGTCAAACGCTTTACTAAAGTCCATATAGATGACATCCACGGCCCTTCCCTCGTCAACCATTCTAGTCACTTCTTCAAAAAATTCCACCAGGTTAGTGAGGCATGACCTCCCTCTCACAAAACCATGCTGACTATCGTTAATGAGTTTATTCCTTTCTAAATTCGCATACATCCTATCTCTAAGAATCTTCTCCAACAACTTCCCCACCACGGACGTCAAGCTCACCGGCCTATAATTACCCGGGTTATCCGTCCTACCCTTCTTAAATAACGGGACCACATTAGCTATCCTCCAATCCTCTGGGACCTCACCTGCGTCCAGTGACGAGACAAAGATTTGCGTCAGAGGCCCAGCGATTTCATCTCTCGTCTCCCTGAGCAGCCTTGGATAGATTCCATCAGGCCCTGGGGATTTGTCAGTCTTTATATTCTCTAACAAACCTAACACTTCCTCCCTTGTAATGGAGATTTTCTCCAACGGTTCAACACTCCCCTCCGAGACACTCCCAGTCAACACATCCCTCTCCTTTGTGAATACCGACACAAAGTATCCATTTAGGATCTCCCCTACTTCTTTGGGCTCCAAGCATAATTCCCCACTTTTGTCCCTGAGAGGTCTGATTTTTTCCCTGACAACCCTTTTGTTCCTAACGTGTGAATAAAATGCCTTGGGATTCTCCTTAATCCTGTCTGCAAAGGACATTTTGTGACCCCTTTTTGCCCTTCTAATTCCCCGTTTGAGTTCTTTCCTACTTTCTTTGTACTCCTCCAGAACTCACTCCGTTTTTAGCTGCCTGGACCTAACATACGCCTCTCTTTTCTTTTTGACCAGTCCCTCAATTTCCCTGGTTATCCACGGTTCTCGAATCCTACCCTTCTTATCCTTCTTTTTTACAGGCACATGCCTGTCCTGTAGCCCTAACAACTGTTCCTTAAAAGACTCCCACATGCCAGATGTGGATTTACCCTCAAACAGCCTCTCCCAATCAAGAGCTGCCAATTTCTGCCTAATCCCACTAAAGTTAGCCTTCCCCCAATCCAACACCTTACCCTTGGGACACCACTCATCCTTTTCCATCACTATCCTAAAGCTAACAGAATTGTGGTCACTATTTGCCACATGTTCCCCTACTGAAACTTTGAAGACCTGACCGGGCTCATTCCCCAATACCAGGTCCAGTATAGCCCCCTCTCTAGTCGGGCTATCTACATATTGTTCCAAAGAACCCTCCTGTACGCATTTTACAAATTCCTCCCCATTCAGAGTCCCAGCTCTCAGTGATTTCCAGTCTATACCAGGGAAATTGAAGTCTCCCACTACAACAACCGTATTTTTCCTGCACCTATCCAGTATCTCCTGACATATCCGTTCTTCCACTTCCCTTGGGCTGTTGGGGGGCCTGTAGTATACCCCCAACATAGTGACTGCGCCCTTTCTGTTTCTCAGCTCCACCCAGAGTGACTCGTTACACGACCCCTCTGAATTGTCCTCCCTCTGCACCGCTGTAATATGCTCTCCAACTAATATTGCTACTCCCCCACCTCTTTTGGCCCCTCCTCTGTCTCGCCTAAAACACTTATACCCCAGAATATTCAGCTGCCAGTTCTGTCCCTCTTTCAACCAAGTCTCTGTCACCGCAACCACATCCAAATTCCTCGTGAGCATTAAGGCCCTAAGTTCGTCTGTCTTACCTGCTACTCTCCTTGCATTGAAGTATAAGCACTCCAGACCTCGAGGCCCAGTGAGGTCATCCTCCCCCAGAGTGCTCTTCTTCTTTACCAGCCTTGTCCCAGCCCCAAGCTCGTCCCCAGCCTCTACGCTTGTAGACCTAATATTTTGATCCCCACCCCCCTGCCATACTAGTTTAAACCCCCCCGAACTGCACTAGCAAAACTCCCAGCCAGGATATTCGTGCCCTTCCAACTTAGTTGTTACCCGTCCTTCTTGTACAGGTGCCATCCTCTCCTGAAAACTTCCCATTGATCTAGGAAAATGAAGCCCTCCCTTCTGGACCAGTCCTTTAGCCAAGCATTCAATTGTACTAACTCCCTATTCTTAGCCTCACTGGCACGAGGCATAGGGAGCAGCCCAGAGATGGCCACCCTGGAGGCCCTACTTTTTAGTCTATTTCCCAACTCCCTGAATTGCTCTCGTAGGATCCCCCTGCTCTTCCTATCTACGTCATTTGCACCAATGTGTACAATGACATCCGTTTCTTTATCTTCCCCTTTTAAGATGCCTTGCAATCTACCCCACCTGTATTTTCCAGTTGAAGTGATCAAACAAGTCAGAAGCAGAGATTCATAGCATATTCCTCCCTGAGATGCAAGTTAGTAGCTTCATTGTTAAATCTAGGTAAACTAGGCGCAAAGTATGAACCAAATATGGATGGTTTTTCTAGTATAGTGCTACACCATAAAATATGATTACCCACTGCAACAAGTATTTTTAAAATCCTACATACAGTGATGTATCCTCACATGTAGAGATTTATTTTAAAGTATTTCATTTGTTTTTAATTCAGAATGTTTGTGCGCATCCCGATGGGGGACTTCAGTACTGGCAAAGTGAAAAGTTTGTAGTTTGTCATTCAGTACCATTATTGAGACTTCCTGAATCAAGTATGGTATATTTTAAATGTAGAGTTTTCCACTTCTGTATATTTCAGGTTAGATGTTTTATGAACTACAGCTGGATCTACATTGACCCCAAAAACATTCACCTCTAGAATACTTGAGAGAGAAGCTCCTTTCTCCCAACAGCAGATATCTAATAGAATCATAGAATCCCGACAGCGCAGAAGGAGGCCATTTGGCCCATCGAGCCTGCACTTATAATGAATTCTTTTTGTTGAAGGGGCATTGAGTAAAATTTGCAGTGTATTTTTCTTTCTACAACTCCAGGTCGGAGGTATTTGTAGTCTATCCAGATTATGAAACAAGATCTTCCAGTCAGATAAATTTTCCTCAGGTGGCTAAAATCCAGCCCAAAATGACCTCACTTTATAATTAGAGCCAGACTACTCTGGAAGGTAATCAAGAAACAAAGGGTAGCAGAAATCTGGAACTCTGTCTTCCAAAAGTTTTAGATGCTAGGACAGTTAACGTTTTTGTGACTGAGACTGACAATTTTTTGCAGATGAGAATACCAAAGGATATGCAGCAAAGACAAGTGGGTAAACAGAGTTGAAATACAGATCGGCCCTGTTATAATTGGGTAGCAGAACAAGCTGAAGGGCTGAATGGATTGCTTCTGATCCTGTGATCCTATTGTTTTATTGACCTTTCCTCACCAATCTCTTTCCATTCTTCCTTTTGTATTTGAATATCTCTGGAAAACTCAAACTTCTTTCAACCCTGCAGAACCTGTGCAGATACCAAAAGAAAACATCACAGTGAATAATAATGGGACAATAGACAAGTTGATTGTCTCCTGGCCGCCGCCTCCTGGCAATGTAGAGAAATTCTTTGTCATTGTTCAAGATGTAATAACTTCAGATCAAATAAACAGCACCGATTCCACATCGCCTGTAACGTTCACAAATCTTCGACCTGGACGAAAGTACAGTATCACTGTGATTACAAACAGCGGACCTTTCAATGTAACCTCTCTCAATGTCCTGGGTATAACAGGTAGGTGGAATTAAAAAACAACAGCTTGGATTAAATCAACGCACTGGTAATGTGGATAATTGTCATCTTATTAAAAATTATTTTTAAAAATGAACAGCTGCTAACCATTCCCTGCCACCTGCTCTTGAACTTGAATCACTGTAGTAAAATAGATATCTGTAACATTTCACTACCACTGGTTGTTCGGCCCAAATACAGTACATGTGTGAATATCGTTCAAAAAGAAAGCAAACCATTGAAGACCTTCTGAAGTTACAATATAGAGAAATGTTTGTCGCCAACGTAGGCGAGCTGTCAATTAAGTTTTTTTCAACACATAATTTCATGAAATTGAGTTCTGGTGTCCCAGCAACAAGTTTGATTATCATTCAGGTATCAACCCTACCTTGAGCTGTAATTTGACAAATGGAACAATGGAGATAAGTTAGTTTTGTCCTGCATTATCTCACAGCTGACTGTTGGTTTGAGACTGCTTTTTTTTAAAAAAAAACCTTTTTCATTGCATGTCTATTCATTGGCAGTAGAAATGTTTCTAGACAATGGATAGGATTTTATCTCATGTACTGAGGGTGAGGCAATATCTCAGTCAAAGGCTGCAATTAAAGGCTCTCTTAACAAACCCCTCTTCTTTCACCAATCCCACCCCTCCCTTCCACCTCCATGTCCCGTTTATTGTAAAATTCTCTATCACTCATTATTGACAAAGTTGATAATGTCCTAAGTCTTGGCCACTTCAAATAATGCTTCAAATCAGCATTTCCAAATCAAACAACGTCAAGTTGCGAAACATCTAAAAATCATTTAGAAATCTGTTTGCACTGGCACAGGTGAAATAACGTTTTTATATTTCTTTTTAATCTTAGTTCCCAGCAAGCCTGGAAGCATACATGTGACTGCATTCAGCACCAATTCTATCTCATTAAACTGGGGAGAACCTGCAGACATGGATAATGAACGCTATACCTTCAATGTCACCTACCGCAATGATTCTGTTACTGAGTCTATGACAGCAACTAGAAACGTCACAACAATTTCAAATCTTATTTCTGGGACTAACTATACAATTTATGTGGCCACCATTGGACCTGGACAATGGCAGAGTGCCTTTGTGTCGAAAATTCAGTTCACCAGTAAGTGAAACAAGGAATGTGATAATTGGTGTTGCCAAAGAGGGCTGGATTTCTAATTGTAGGGGCAGGATCCACACGGGTGTGCAGTGAAAGTAGCCCTCCGAAGTGGAATGCCAATCTTCGGATGCCTTGGCAACGTGTTGCAACTTTCAAAGTGAAGGAAGGGTGGGAGTTACTGGCACCTGCACACCTCCAATTAACTACATGCAAAGCTCCTCGAAGAGCTCATTAACGGGCAAGACAGGAATAGATGAAGATTTTCAAAGCTGAGAACAGGAAGAATGAACAGGCTAGAAGGTGATAGTGGCAGCTGTCAGAAGCACAGCACTATGCATTGTTACTGTTGATTTAAAGTTCTGAAAAGAAAGGCAAATTGCATCTGAGGTGCTTAATCAGTCACACTGTTTTCTCTCTCCCTCCTTTCTTGAAAAGCTGTGTAACGTTTGCAACTTCCCGAGGCCATTCCTGAATCTAAGGAATTTTGGAAAACCATAGCTAGTGCAAGTTGTCACCAGTGTTGTAGTTTCCTGGAACCAGTTGGCTAAGGATGTAGCTAGTTCTGGATCACAAGGCCTCAGTATTATCGCATAGCCCTTAGCCTTAGCCGTATGCAGTGTCTTTGGTTGTTTCTTGATATCGCATGGAGTTTTTCTAATTGGCTTGAAGCTTGACATCTGGAGACCTCAGGAAAGGGCCCACGTGGATCATTCACTCTACTTTGGTTGAAGATGGTTACAAATGCTTCAGCCTTGTGTTTTGCATTGATATGCTGGGTTCTGTTTGAGTTGTGAAAATTCAATCTTGCGAAGTGTAATATCTAGCTTGCCATAGTATGACTCTGCCATGAGGCAAGCACTGTAGGCTACCATTTTTATTGACATCAATAAAGCTCATCACAGAGTCAGACTGAAGAAGCCTGCTGTCCTTATACATGAAACAGGCTTATCTCCTTCCATCACTGAGGAAGGAGATATTTGTGAAGCCTCCTCCTCCCGTTTGTTGTTTAATTATCCACTGTCATTCCTGACCAGATGTGACAGGACTACAGAACTTTGATCTGATTTGTTGGTTGTGGGAATCACCTAGCTCTGTTAATAGCAAACTGTTTATTCTGTTTGGCACATAAGTAGTCCTATGTTTTAGCTTCACAAAGTTGACACCTCATTTTCAGGTAGGCATGTTGCTGCTCTTGGCATGCCCTCCTGCATTTTTCATTGACCCAGAGTTGATTCCCTGGCTTGATGGTAATGATAGAATTATGGATATGTGGGTGATGAGGTTACAGATTGCGATTAAATATAGTTCTACTGCTGCAGATAGCCCAGTGCACAAATGGATACCTAGCTTTGAGTTGCCAGATCTGTTCAAAATCTATCCCATTTAGTACAGTGGTAGTGCCACACAACATGGTGGAATCCTCAATATGAAGATTGATTTGAATATTGAAAGATCATGCAATGACCCTGAAGTGGCTGTGTCCTTGTTCATATGCACACATATTTGTTTATTCACTTTCCTCAACAGAACCAAACCCTGTTAACAGCTTACAAGTAGCACAGATGAACACACACGGCATAATTCTGCGTTGGACAAGGCCGGACCAATATAAACCTGAGTATCGTTTTAGGGTGCTGACAGATGGAAACCCAGCACCCACGGGTAATAATGGAAATCAAACCATAACGAATGAAACTCTTCATGTGGTGGGACTGACACCTGGAACCAACTACACATTTACCATTATCACTCTGACGGAGGATGGAACTGAAGCAGATCCAGTTGTTGTATCCAATTACACAGGTAACCACTTAGACTTCTGCTTCAACTTTGTATAGATAGATAGCTGATGAAGACTGTTGGGTTTGCCTACAGTCAAGCTGTGGATGTTCACTTAATGGGAATGTTAATAGTGAATGGACAATGGAATAATTGAAAGCTTCTGCTGTCTTTAAACTATATACCAATATGGGTTATTAACATCAAAACAGGAGGTGTAGGGAAGTCTGTACTAATGGCTTTAGGCTGTTATTCTGCCCTCACAACTACCCAATGACTTTATTTCCTCATTTGAAACACTTCATAAAGATTTAATGCAAGGAGAGAAATACAAAATGCAGAAATGATAGAGAGTTTGATCCATGGCCCAGACATATTACATATCACCTGACGCCAGGTCAGAATGGGGTCACTGTAGCTTTCAACACTTTCAAAAGACTTTTGGTATCAGAATTGGATGAAGTGCACAGAAGCTCACAATGGTGGAATCACAGAACACTTAAGAGTTTGAATCTCGGTTAGGCACTTGTGGAAATGTTTGTTGATTGTCAGTCACATTACCAAGTGCTCGAAAGAGGAAGAAGGGAAAATGGTTGAGACAGTCACACATACTGCTGTTGTGAACCTCAAGTATCTTGCAATCTGGGGAGGCCTGAAATGGGGAGAGAAAACAACTCCAGAATGTATTTAGTCATGGAAGTTAACATTTAGAGGTGATTTATTCTGTTAAAGATGAATGAGTAGAATTGCAATTCTTTCCCGTACAATTGTGAAAAAAATACAATTTTGAGTAGACTTGAATGGATGGGAGGATTGACACTGTGCACTAGACCCTACCTCATGTTCCATGTATCCGAGAGATTATCAGCATAGCAGGGCATACCAGGTTCAGCTGGCCAAGTTGTCGGGATGGCCAAGTGGGAGATTTACTCTGTACCCAACCCATGCTATGTTTGTCCTGGAAATGGAACAATGAAGATGGGAGCTTTGCTTAGCAGTAAGTGTCCCAGCTTGATCCAGTCAGTGTAGACACTGGGTGCTGAAATAGCAAAGCTCCCATTTCCAGTGCTAACTATTAATTATATAAATTGGGGTCAGTGGTAAAGGTAAGGGGAGCTCTATGGATAATGACGTGTGCACATATAATGGCCTAACACGGATAGGCACCATGGGAGTTGGGGTTCATCATCACTCTGGGAATGACATTTTGATTTAATTAATTAAGTTTCCTTTGAGTTTTGTTTTAATTACAGTGTCCCTTCAGGGGTTGTCAGCGCCTCTCATTTTTGTTTAATTTATTGATCATTTGTTTAATTAAATAAAAAGTATAATGGCCTAGCTTCAAGACAGTTCAAGCGTGTGGCAAACTCTCGTCCGAGCTGACCCCCATTTGGATGGAATTCCACATTTGTCCTGCATCCCAACACCTCCCTTGAGCTGCAGCCCATAAATTGAACCATCTTGAGGAAATTCCCTTCGTGTCTTTCCATTCGACGCGGAAGGGTTTCAATATGGCCTGCTGCTGCACCTCCTTTCCTTCCTCTATCATCAGGACACAACTTGGCATTCTGTTCTACTGTCGGGTGGGAGAGGTCCTCAGTGAGGTGCAATCTACATGGGAATCCTCCTGTTTTCCATCAGGGACCTGATGTTGAAGCTGTTGCATGCAGCAGTGCCATGCAACGATAAGTTGAGATGGTTCATGGACTCCCAAACGACATGTCTTTTCTGCAGCCAAGGGGTGTCGGTATTCTATGCTGATGTAGATTACCCAAGGTTGCAGCACTTTCTAGCTATTTGAAGGGACTGCTCCTCAACTTTTGTTTGCACGTCAGCCCCATGTTCCTAACCTTCAGCCACCCTGTGTGGAGAGGGGCGAGGAGGGTGGAGGGCCTCATAAGCCTGCTCCTTTTCCTGGTCATGTGGCCATTAACAGGGCTGGGCAGCAAATGGTCATGAAATCATCCATATCTGGCTCTGCGCTTAGGCCGGCTGTCCTTGGAAAGGCCAGGTGTCCTTGGAGAAGGAGCACCTGGTGTCTACCAGTATGCTTCAGACTTTCTGTGCCTTAGGAGCTGGGTGCATCATCAGCCCACAGAATGACATTTTAATTTAATAAGTTAAGTTTCCTTTTAATATTTTTTACTTAGTGCCCCATCAGAGAGCTGTTACCCCTGTCATTTTTGTTTAATTTAATGATTATTGGTTTTCTTACTGCAATTGCCGAGGTGGCCATTACTGGCCCAGGTAGTGGGTGGCCAAGGGAGTTGTCTGACCTGACTGCTCCTCTACATTTGTGCCTGGTGGCCTTGGAGAAGGAATACGCGATGTACAATTCAGGCCTTCCGTGACTGGTGGGGGCCGGGGTGCATCATCACCCCTGGGAATTACATTTTGATTTAATAAGCTTCCCTCTAATATTTTATTATAGTTCCAGTGCCTGTTCCCCTGCCATTTTCTGTTTAATTTATTGATGATTGGTTTTCTTAGAGAACATAATAGCCGAGGTCTTCCAGTCAGTGGCAATGCTGGGTGCATTGCTACTGCCCACACTGATTTTTCAGACATAACGCTACTGCCCATTTCTTCCCAGGTTTTCTAAACTTTTCTGACCAAGCACTGCAACTCCTGCCTAAGTCCAGCAAGCAGAATAGGATTAGGGGGAAGGAAAGGACACAACCCTCTTTAAGGCACTAACTGCCAAGTTTCTCTGACATTACCATCCACTGTCCTGCCATAATATTATTTTATTTCTAAACAGAACCTGTGAAAATACCATTGGAAAATATCAGTCTGAGCAATGAGAACACAACTGCTTCACTGACCGTTTCCTGGATCCATCCGCCAGGGCGTGTTGAGGACTTCTTCATTGCCATTGAAGATTCTCAAAATCCAGCAGCATTCATGAACAGTACCACTGTCTCATCATCAACAAAGAGCGTAGTGTTCAGCAGCCTGCGCCCTGGAAGATTGTACCTTGTAAAGGTGACAACAATAAGTGGGCCCCATCACATAATGTCAGATCCTGTAACACAAGCCACAAGTAAGTATAGGGCACATTAGAATTGTCCTTCGTATCAAAATTTTCTTTCCAAATTTATGAAGAATCAAACCGCAACTGGGCTGTTGTACTTACTTAGTTTCCCCAGATCCTAACTATATTCTTTCTCACCATACCCAGTCTTTACCCACATATGTTCGCAACTTTTCTGATTGCCTCTGCCACTTTGACAAAATTAGATTCTTCAGCCCCAGCAGACACCTCTTGAACATCGTCCAGACTCTCTGCTTTCTTAGACAGAGACCCAGCTGCTCCCTCCACTTGGCTGAACATTTCATCCTGAACTACACTTTTCTTTCATATAAAAGGTGTTGCTATAGACGATTATTTTTCAAATCCAACCAACTTGCATTTCATCCCCAGTGGCATAGTGGTTAGCAGTGCTGCCTCACAGTGCCAGGGACCCAAGTTCGATTCCCGGCTTGGGTCACTGTCTGTGTGAAGTCTGCACTTTCTCCCCATGTTCTGCATGGGTTTCCTCCCACAGTCTGAAAGACGTGCTGGTTAGGTGCATTGGCCATGCTAAATTCTCCCCCCATATTCCCAAACAGGCGCCGGAGTGTGATGACGAAGGGATTTTCACAGTAACGTCATTAGTGTTAATGTAAACCTACTTGTGACACTAATAAATAAACTAAAAAAAACTAAAACCCTGTTAAATGGTGTAAATTATGCTGGTGTGCTTCCTCCAACTGTTCTACCCTTGGCTTTTTGTTTTTGCAACTGGAATAAATGCAACATCTTTCCATTCATTTTTTTTACTCTATTATCCAAGCCCCAAAATATTATTTTGTCTGAAACCATTTCCTATGTATGATGCATCCTCCTTTCACACTGGAGAAACGAGATGCAGCTTGGGTGACTGCTGAGCCAAACATGGTTCACAAGCATGACCCTGGCCTCTCTGTACTTTGCCATATTATCTCCCCCTCCTTTTCAATGCTCCAAGTTATTAACAGAAGGTTAAGGGCGGCACAGTGGTTAGCACTGCTGCCTCACAGCACCAGGGACCCAGGTTCAATTCCGACCTCGGGTCACTGTCTGTGTGGAGTTTGCACATTCTCCCCGTGTCTGCATGAGTTTCCTCTGGGTGCTCTGGTTTCTTCCCACAGTTCAAAGGTGTGCAGGTTAGGTTGAGTGGCCATGATAAATTGACTCTCGTGTCAGGGGGATTAGCAGGGTAAAATATGTGGGGTTACGGGAATAGGTCCTAGGTGGGATTATTGTTAGTGCAGACTCGGTGGGCCGAATGGCTCCTTCTGCGCTGTAGGGATTCTATGATGATTCTATAACAGTCAAAATGTAAAAATATCATAGAATCATAGAAACCCTACAGTGCAGAAAGAGGCCATCTGGCCCATCGAATCTGCACCGACCACAATCCCAGCCAGGCCCTACCCCCATATCCCTACACATTCACCCACTAATCCCTCTAACCTACGCATCTCAGGACACTAAGGGGCCATTTTAGCATGGCCAATCAACCTAACCCGCACATCTTTGGACTGTGGGAGGAAACCGGAGCACCTGGAGGAAACCCACGCAGACACGAGGAGAATGTGCAAACTCCACAGACAGTGACCCAAGCCGGGAATCGAACCCAGGTCCCTGGAGATGTGAAGCAGCAGTGCTGACCACTGTGCTACCGTGCCGCCCCTATTTTCAAAATCTTTTCAAAATCTAATATTTTCAAAATAATATTTTCAAAATCTTTCACTGGCTCAGAACACATTACAGCAGGATCAACTCCTAGAGCAGCTTCCTCTGACACACCAAGTCATAGACCACAAGATTAGCCAATCTGACAGGTTTCCATTGTAATTGTTAAGGAACAAAGAAAATTACAGCACAGGAACAGGCCCTTCGGCCCTCCAAGCTTGCACCGACCATGCTGCCCGACTTAACTAAAACCCCCTACCCTTCCGGGGACCGTATCCCTCTATTCCCATCCTATTCATGCATTTGTCAAGATGCCCCTTGAAAGTCACTACTGTATCCGCTTCCACTACCTCCCCTGGCAACGAGTTCCAGGCACCCCCACCCTCTATGTAAAAACTTGCTTCGTACGTCTCCTTTAAACCTTGCCCCTTGCACCTTAAGCCTGTGTCCCCTAGTAATTGACTCTTCCACCCTGGGAAAAAGCTTCTGACTATCCACTCTGTCCATGCCTCTCATAATCTTGTAGACTTCTATCAGGTCGCCCCTCAATCTCCGTTGTTCCAGTAAGAACAAACCAAGTTTCTCCAATCTCTTCTCATAGCTAATGCCCTCCATACCAGGCAACATCCTGGTAAATCTTTTCTGTACCCTCTCCAAAGCCTCCACATCCTTCTGGTAGTGTGATGACTAGAATTGAACACTATATTCCAAGTGCGGCCTAACTAAGCTGCAACATGACTTGCCAATTTTTAAACTCAATGCCCCGGCCAATGAAGGCAAGCATGCCGTATGCTGCCTTGACTACCTTCTCCGCCTGCTTTGCCACTTTCAGTGACCTGTGTACCTGTACACCCAGATCCCTTTGCCTATCAATATTCTTAAGGGTTCTGCCATTTACTGTATATTTCCTATCTGTATTAGATCTTCCAAAATGCATTACCTCACATTTGTCTTGATTAACCTCCATCCAAGTCTCCAACTGATCTATATCCTGCTGTATCCTCTGATGGTCCTCACCGCTATCCGCAAATCCACCAACCTTTGTGTCGTCCGCAAACTTACTAATCAAACCAGTATCTACAGTCTAAAATATGCAATTTAATTACTTTTGAAATGCTAAAATGAAAGTTTTTTTGGGATTGTGGCCACAGATGTGGCTATATTATTGCATCTTGGGATATATAGCAACCAGTACTGCCATTGAAGAACCATATTTAAGGTGCTAAAAGTCATTGCAGCTTCTGAAATATGCAAATTCCATGTTTTTCTCATGAAAAATGTTCCAGGATATAACTTTATTTCTTCTACAGTTCCCTCTCCACCTGGAATCATAGTGGTGACTAACTTCAATAACTCCACCATTGAGTTTGGCTGGCCAAGGCCTGAAAATATGGATATCGGGACATACAACTTTACTGTTACCTACAGGGCGGCACATGCAGCAAATGTAATATCTCGCTCTGTAGAAGATAACAAATCTATTATCTTTGACCTCAGCTCTGGAACCCAGTACATCATAACTGTTTTTACCACTATCCGTGAAAATTTGAACAGCAGTACTGTGTCAGAGACTCTTTACACACGTAAGTATCCTGTGTTCTTTCCCTATATGGCAGAGTGGAACTTTTGTTTGGCTATTTATATGAAAGAAAATGTTTTTCTTATGTTTGTTCTCCATCAACCGAATTTAGCAGATCATTGAAATAGTGTGGTCTAATTGGATGAAGTAGATTTAAAAAGTTAATTACATCTACAATTATTGTCAGTTTCTTGTAATGAACAAAACAGGTTCAACTCTTGTTTCTTCATCTTTGTCCTTGGAATGGTGGAATTTTCCATAATTAGTAACCGGTAGCTCAAGATTGTGTCTCCAAAAGTTAACATTTCCTACCAGAATATTTATCTGGAAAATAAACAGTTGGCTCCTTCTTGAAATCTGCCAATGCATAATTGAGTTTGAGTTGTGCCATGGATCTTCTTGACGTGCTGAACATTAAACAATGCAGTATGTGTTGATGCTATAGCTGACAATGTCAGGTTGCAGTCTCATACCTAAAATGACCCAGGATAATGTTTCTGACATTTTGGGAATGCTGTCACAGAAGGAACTAGCAAGCCAGACTTCAAAGGTAGCAATCTCCATTTTAGTTCTGTGGCATGTGCCCTTGAGTATAAAAGTTGGAGGACAGAGAAAATGAATACATGACTGGAGACACAAAGTTAGATTCCCAGGATGTTGGAATCGGTTCTGGGGAGTTGGCACCTGTATACCCAAGACGGGCTGTAACTAACCACAGCTGGGACCAATTTTACTAGTACCGTTGGGGAAGGTTTAACTTGACAAGGGGAATCAGGATGCAGCATTAGAGAGGAAAAACAAGGTGCATAAATAATTGGGAGAGACAGGTGGCACTAGTGTAAAAATATAATACGGCCACTTGGTAGTTAAGAGCTTGAATACTGTTGAAAAGTGAGATATCATATTGAAGCTTTTGTTTGGCACTCAGCAGGACAAATTTCAAACAATCACAACAATTTATACTACAGGAGAACAGGGTGCTGATTGGTTGGCAAGTCAACTGTAATAAACTGAGGGATTGTTTTAGAAAAGACAACTGGGAACCATAGGCTCCCCATGCTTCTGGGTAATTGAATAAAGCCACAAGAGATCATGCCCCTGTGGATGAATGGATGTTGCTTCTAACCAAGCAAATTGTGGTAAACCACTGTTAGCTTCTTGCCTGTGTGTGTGACATGCCTGGACACGTCCCTGCCGGCCCTGCCCGGGACTCCTCCCCCCCTGGTCCAGGTATAAAGGCGACTGCTCCCCACCCCCTGCCTCAGTCTGGACCAGTTCATCGGCATGAGTGTGCTCCAAGTCTTTTGCTAATAAAAGCCTATTTGTTCTTGCATACAAACTAGTCTTTGCTTGATTGATAGTGCATCACAAATAAAACTACATTACGAGCTCAACTGTTTATCCTAAATTGTTAACGTAGCTATTAGTGCACTCAGAATTGTTCAGCAAGTGTTGCACAAAGGGTCGTCTGGACTCAAAACGTCAGCTCATTTCTCTCCTTACAGATGCTGCCAGACCTGCTGAGAATTTCCAGCATTTTCTCTTTTGGTTTCAGATTCCGGCATCCGCAGTAATTTGCTTTCATCTAACAATAGATGTTCTGTTTGGGGTTTTGCAAGTGCTGGCTGGTTGAGTGCAATTGTGGAATCACATCCAGCAGTGGATGTTTTGTTTTGGGTTTTATAAGTACAGGCTGGTTGAGTACAGTCTGTACTCTGCCTATTATGAACAACCAAAGGAATGCTGTTTGATTCATTCAGCCAATCACTGGGATACCTGTTTACCTGGCAACACATCAGTACTGCAAGGCTTTGGCAACATTTTTCTCTTCAGCCATATTCAAATGTAAGGTATTAGGTTGGGTAAGAGGAAGTGCAGTAAGGTCTGAATTACGTTTATTTTGCATGTTTGTGAATGTACAGAATGCAATAAATAAGGATGGGAGCTGCACACGCAGACAGCCATGTGGAAATGTGATGTCATGTCTCATTGGAGACCTAGCTCAAAAAGAGCAAAACTGGGCACTAAATATTATTGGGTTTTATGAAAAGATAGATAAATAAAGGAGATGGGGTGATATTGACTAAGAAGAATTGTAACATGCTGAAGAGAGAGAATGTCCTAGAGGGGTCAAGGACAGAATCTATTTGCATACAACTAAGAAAGTGCTATTTACACATCTGGTTGTATTCACAAACTGGAAGGAAAGATTTACAGGAACAAATTTGCAAGAAATTACAGAGGTGCACAAACTATAGAGTAGGTATAATCGCAGACTTTAATGATCCAGATATAGACTGGAATAGTATTAGTGTAAAGAGAAGAGATGGAGAAGAGTTTCTAGAGTACGGTCAGGACAGTTTTCTATAGCAAAATAATCCTAGTCTAATGAGAGAGAAATTGGCCAGAATTCTCCATCCATTCATGCCCTGCTGCCGCTGCCAGCAAGAACAGAGAATTTGGCGCTCAGTCAAATCCCCGTTCACTGCAGTGGGACTGGAAAATCTCAACCCCAGGCGAGGTTGGAGAATCCAGCCTATTGTCTCTAGTTCTGGAGAATGAATTGAGACAAGTGGGGAAGTGTCAGTAGGGTAACATTTAGGGGACATTGATTATTGTGCCATCAAGTTTAGGTCAGCTATGGAAAAGGACAAAGAGCAATCCAGGGTAAAAATTAATTGGGAGGGGATTCAGTGGAGTAATTACTGGTTTGACCCAAACAAATTTGGATTGGAACACTTGAGCAGTAGATTATTTGGGAATGGTGGAGATGCATTCCCATAAGGGGAACAAGTAAGTCAGAAAGATAGCTCCCTGCATGACAAATGAGAGGGCAGGAAAAAGCAGAAAAGATACATTTGAGAAGTCTATTTTGATAATACAAGTAAAATCCAGGCTGAATCATAGAATCCCTACAGTACAGAAAGAGGCCATTCGGCCCATCGAGTCTGCACCGACCACAATCCCACCCAGGCCCTACCCCCATATCCCTACATATTTATCCACTAATCCCTCTAACCTACGCATCTCAGGACACCAAGGGCAATTTTTTAGCATGGCCAATCAACCTAACCCGCACATCTTTGAATATAGAAAGTTCAACAGTGAAATCGAAAAGGAAATAAGAGCAACAAAGAGAGAGTATGAGAAGATACTGGAAGCCAACATAAAAGGGAATCCAATTCTTCAACTGAGGTATAAATATTAAGAGTGGGAAAAGGAGGAGTAAGACTGATGAGAGATTTATGCAGGGGCAGAGGGCATACCTGAGATATTAAATTATTACTTTGCATTTGTCTTTACCAAGCATCGGAATGCCACCAAGGTCAAAGTGAGAAAAGAGGTAGTTGAACCACTGGGTTGGCTAAAATTTGATGATTAGGAGGTATTAAAAAGACTGGCAATATTTAAAGTTAAAGGTCACCGGGATTGGATCAGATGTATCTGAGTATACTGAAGGATGCAAGTCCAATCAACAGTAGCATTGGCAATGGCTAATAACAGCAGGTTCCTTTCCATCAGCAAGTTAGGATGAAGTGGGGAGGAAAATTAAACAAGGGAGCAATAAACACCAGATAATCTCTAACTTGATTTTTTGTTTCCAGAACCAAACCCCATTAGAAATCTCAATACTGTAAATAGCGACACCACCTCTATAAATCTGACATGGGATGAGCCACTTGAGTACAAGAAGAGTTACAAATACAGAGTGCAAACAGATGGGAATCCGCCTAGCAATAAAACAGTCGACACCAATTCTGCTACTGTCAGTGGCTTGCTGCCAGGACGTAAATTCAAATTTACCGTCTTCACCTTGGCAAATGGTACTGAAGGAAACTCTGTCAGCTTGGACCACTGCACTGGTAAGTGCCAAAGCCTCCAATTACTTGTCAATATGTTTGTCCTAAACTTTGTATCATCAGGGGTCTAAGACAAGTAATTATTCCAATTCTGCTCAACCATTTATACATGTACCCACATGCATGCATTCACCCAAAAAAAGTTTGTTTATAGGGGACATGAAGCACGCAAGAAGAGGCTAGCTTCATTGCATGAAAACAAGAGCAGGGAGGGTGTCCCCAACTTGGAAACACCAAGTGGTGATATATAGTTTTGTCTGCAGGAGTGGTGAGTGAAAGGAGCCCTGTGTGATACCCAGTGAGAACAGTAATATAACATTTATTAAAGATTGTTTATTGCAATAAAGAAAAGGCACGTGTACACAAACAGATTATAATGGTCTAAGACAATTACGTACAAGGCTAGTAAACATACCCATAGAGTTAAAGTAGGGATTACCCTTTTGATCCAAAGTACATTTTACAAGGTCGCAACTCTTTCAGGACTTCCCTCTTTCCAAACAGCATCCAATCCAATAGAGCTGCAAGTAAAAGCCAATTTATTGTTACCACACTTGAGAAGCTATTCTGGGGAAACATCTGAGATCTAAAATTGAGCCCCAATTCAAGAGGAGAAGCAATATTCATTTTGGTGTCAATGATATTTAGTAATTTTTCTTTGTAACATATATTTGAAGTTTATTGCAGGCATTTCTAATGTTACTACTTTGCTTTCTAACATGGTACCTTCCGTTAAATCAGAACATGGTGCTCATAAATCACAGACCTTTACCAGAGTTAATTCAGCCCATCATTCTTTATCACCCCTTAAGTAAATAAATCAAACGCTAATCCCACTGTTGTGTTTTTTTCATGATCCTTTACCTTACAAACTCACCTTGCCATTTTCTCTGCCCTCACTTCACATTTCCTGTGCTCTGAATGACCCACATCTGTATAGTGTGACCTATCACAGCCATTTCATGTTTGTGATAGTAATATTGGAAAAGCACTCACTTCTTGTCAGTCCCTCCAATTATAAGTTACTCTATTCACACATGGAAAATGGCATCCTCAGTGGACGTGTGACATGCAATAAGTTTACATAGGCAGTTTTCATTATAAATGTGGGTATAGGAATTTATATGGAAGATATAGAAATAAGGAGAGATTGTATGACTTTAAAATGGAGGCTCCATTATTTAATTCTCTCTTTTTTTGTCGTCTTCTAATTTATTATAACCTGTAATACTTTGCTTGACTTCTCCAAACTTAAGCTGTTATATGCATCCCATTGTCATTAATGCTTCTCATTCCCTAATTTTGTTATAAAGCATTCTGAATTCACATTTTTGTGACTTAATCATCATATTTTTCTCCCTCCCCTGAGCCATATCAGTAATGGCCACCGAAGCATTGAAGACATTGCCCCTAGTACTTTTCAGATGAAATCCTTCACCTATGTTACCTGGTTAGTCCCTATGTCCTAATTATCTCAACCTTGCATATTATCTACCCTCACCTTTCTGTTCTAAGACAAAATACTTTGTGCCTATTTCCTGACACTCCCAAACCTGATCTTTATGAAGTAACAAACCATTTGGAACTCTTGATTACAGCTAGAAAACAAATGTTCATTCCCCTAACTATGAAAGCCCTGAAGTTCTTTGTTTCTATTTTTAACTTCTTTCTTCAGTGCTGTGGCTTTACTTGCCATCAGCCACCTCCAAATTGTTGTATTCAGCACTGAATACTTGTTTGTAAATTCAACACACCTAGAAGACCCCTATGCTATCCCCTCTTCCTACCTCCATGGATGGTCTCACATTTTGCTTCTTCACTTCCTCATTCTGCCTATAGACTGACCGTCTCTTGTAATATGCATTCTAAGAGAGCTTCAGCCTCTCATACTGCCACAGTAACTGATTGAGCTTTTTCCCAGACTGAGAAACTGGCAGTCAGAGACACTTCCCACACTGCCCATGCACCAAACATGTATCGCATATTTTCAATTTTGTTGCTAAAATTACCAAATGTCATCTCTCAGATTAATCTTATACCAGATCGTAGATATGTTTTTTTTAACAGAAATGTATCTCATTTGTATTTGAATTGATCCATGTAGGGCATGATTCTCTGACCTCCCCTCAGCAATTTTCAGTTCGAATAAGCAAGCAGCTCGCCCCATCAAGAATCATGTTGGTCTGGTAGTTGAAATCATGTGGTTTCCTAGAAAAGGCATGCTTGTTGACGAACCAAGGAGAACTTACGACACTTTTTAAAAAAACATCTATGTCAGCTTCCAAGTGTCCAGATAATGCAATGTCCTTCCTTATTTTAAAAGAAAACATTGACCTGGAAGATATGGTTCTAACACCTTCAATACTAGATATTTTTGTGTCTTCCCTGTGGACTAGTTTAAAGTTTGTTTATTTAGCATGGAATTAGGTTAATGAATTGATTGCTGAAAATAAAGGATGTGGAAATCAATGGAAATATTTATCAAAGGCTGTGTAGTTGAGTGACTGATAGAATCCAGTGTGGAGAGGTACAGGGATCATTCTTAGCCTGGCAGCATGTTAGAAATGGAGTCCCAAAGGGTGCCTGTCTTGTGATATCTATTGTTTAACATCTTCATATGTGATTTTGGGCTCAGACTGTGGCAAAATGACAAAATTGGCTGAAAACACAAAACTCACCAATGTGTAGAGTTCAAAGCTGAGCAGGATTTGAATATACTTGGGAATTGGGCAGACCAGTGACGGGTAAAATTTAATGTAGCGAAAAGCAAAGTGCTTCACATGAGATTAAAATAGAGGAAGAGACCATTAATTAAATGGAAAAAACACGAATGGTAAATGATAGGAGTGTGGGGTTCTGATTGAAAATAAATGTAAGATATTGCAATAATGTTCAGAGACAGGATATAAAGAAAATTGAATGTTTGATTGTATTAATAGTAATAATTGAGTCAAGTAGGGAGAGAATTCTGCCATTTTAGAAATCATTGGTTTGTACGTACCTGGAACAGTGTGTGTAGTTTTGGTCACCGGAGTACAAAAATGATTTTGTAGCTGTGAGTAGAGCAACCAAAATGACTGAGAGGAAGTAAGGAGTGGATTATGAAATGGTGATTATGTCAATGTGACATGGTCTCACCATAAAAGAAGTTGGGCAATGCCACGATTGTTGTTTTGAGGATTATGAAAGGGATTGGCAAAAATGAATAATTAGCCATTTTGCTGAGTGAATGAAACTTTTAAACTAATGGTGCAACATGTGGAGTAACAAGGCTAAATAAACTCTGCCCTCCCACACCAGTCAAGGACTAAAATGGAATAAAGTCGAAATACAAAAATGTGAAAATCTGTTTTTGCCACACTCACTCAACTGAAGCGAAGCTCCATACTCACCTAACTTTTAGATTACATTGTTGCTGAATGCTGATCGTTCATTAGTAGTGCAGATATGCCTTTCCTGATTTTAATAGGCAAATACACTCGAAATTAGGATATTTAACTTCACATATAGAAAGTGTCCAGGTTAAATTCATGGCCACGACTGAGTAAACTAATCTCAGGTTAGCCAGAAGATGCAGAAACTAATCTTGGAGCACCTGGGCTAGAGAACAGGAAAAAAAATCAGCTAAACCTCCTCATCCTAGTTATCCATTGGAGATTAAGTTAGGTTTAGTTAAAATGATACCCCATGGTAAAACAGGGAGGCACATTAGCTAGGTTCACACAGGGGAGCTACTTGAGCGAGAAGCTAGAGAGTGATCAATACTCTTGAAATGGTATCTAAGCAAGTCACTGTCTTCAGGATAGAAGATGAGCAAAAGCTGGTGAGGGGAAGTCAGAACCTAAGCACAGGAAATATTGGAATGGTATGTAACAGAATTTTATTTCCCCAGCTCCTGATTTCAATTAAATTCAATTCTTCCTTGTTATATAAATGTGAGTTTTGATTCCTTGCAGATGCAGCCGCAGTTTCTTCCCTGAGATGTGAAGGAGTGGATCTGGACCCTATCCTCAATGTGACTTGGACCTGTCCAAGTGGAAATTTCACAGGTTTTCATATCGAAGCAGCAAAGTCCACAGGGAATAGTATCTTAACTGTCAACAGTTCCACATGTCCCTCAGAACAGAAATGGTTCTCACTGACCAATGTTACATTCTTCACAAATTATTCTGTGAACATCACCACTTTATCATGTGGTCAGCCCAGTGCACCGACCAGTATAGAGTGTCATTCTGGTATTGCACGTAAGTATAAACTCAGCACAATCTCTTCACAGTTAACAAACAAATGTGGCACTAGAGAGCTGGCATCAAAAGAGAATTCTTAGACAGCTTTGGCATGCATTCTGCTAAAGATATTTTTTAAACCATCACCTACCAACTTTACTTTTATTGTGAGGGTTCTAATCAGGAGTCTTCTTTCATTAAATGAAGCAAAGTTATGATGCTATTTTGAGTCATAAAATCTTACTGGAGAAAAGGAGGACATTCAACCTATTGTATGTGCCAATTGTGAATGAGTTAGTCTCACTGTTTCCCCAAAGAAGTTTCTCTTTTCAATTATGTATTGAAAGATACAATTAAATATGTTTCCACCACCCTTTGAGGCAGAGCATTCCAAATCACCATAACATGCTGTGTAAAAGAAAACTGATTTTTTTTTGCCAATTATTTTGTGTCCTCTGGGATTAATGGAAACAGTTCCTCCTTATTGATTTTAACAAAACCTTCATAATTTGGAACAAACACACACACACTAAAAGGTCAGTGGGGAACCTGTCCAAAATTCAGCCAGCTACCCCCAGCAATTGAACACTGGGATCTAAAGCTAGATTTATGGCCTTTTCTCAAAAGTCATTCAGATTAGCTGGCAGCTCTAGTTCCAGGAATTGCTCCCGGCTGGTGTAGCTGAGACTACACAAGCTGAGCAGATTGAGAAGCAGAGGTAAGTCTGGATCTGAGGTGCCATTTCATACCACTTGTCTCATTTATTCACAGGACCTCTCCATCCTCCTGGTAAATTAAGATTATCAGTTATTTCAATCACCCACAAAACAGTGAAGTTCACCATCCAGAAAGATGTATTTAATTCCAACAATGGACCACTCCAATCAATTGCTGTGATTGTCACAAAAAACCAAAGCAGTAAGTACTTCCTTTTTTGAATTGAATCATAATCATCCTTCTCCTGTGAGGATTTGGACTCGGCTAATGATCCTGGCCGTGGTCGACTTGCATCTCGTATATTATACCAGAGGTGCAAATATCTTAGTCCCTGAACTTATTTTTAAGCTTTATTTGTTGTAGAAGTGCAGGAGATAAGGATTGATGGCCAGAAATCCTAACTCCTGGGGATGGATTCATTTCTAAAAATATTGTGGGTGCCCATGACATCTGCCAAATTATCTGAATGCTTGAATCATGCAGGAATCAGGAAAATCTGAAAAACCTTGTCAAACCTTTGGCAGGTAATGTAGGTCGTTCCAGTTGAAAGTAGATTTCTTTTTTACAGGCAGCAAATTCTCTGTTTTTGATCAACAGTCTAGAGAAAGGCATTGAGGGAACTGTCTTCAGGCTCATAGGTAGTACACACTTTCTAACACCCACATCAAATCTAATGAACTGTGACTGAAGTCACTTTCAATTATGAAAGTTAGGTGAAATATTTGAGGATGTCTCCTCAGACACTGTGATTGGCTGGAACTTGTTTGACAAGCTTTTAGAGTTGGTAAACAATTTCCCCGAATTTTATTTCTCCCTGCCCCCTCCCAAGATTGGCCTCCTAGTGCATTGTGTGACTGGTTGTTGGGAAGATGTAGCAGGATGAGTGTTTATGAGTGAAGAAGTTAAAGCATACTTGGACAGGTGTGATGAACCATCTGGTCCTTTTCTGGCCATCCTCTTTCCATTTTTACAAGCATACCAGCTTGGCTGAATAGCACCTTTTTAAAATGATACAATGCAGGAGGAATGACCTGGGTAACTCTTTGTCATTCAATCGATAGTATTAAAGATCAGGCTACGAGCTGGAGCTTTCTCAAACTACTGCTGAAACACAGCAATAGCAAGAGTTTTGTATGACTTTCTCAGCACATTTTCATCTTTTACAACTTGTTGTGTATTAATGTTTAAGATTTGTCATTACAATGCTGCTGTAAAAACCCTTCCGATTGGGTACATCAAAGTTGATTTTGTGAGCTTCCACTGATAGTGAGGAATATTGCTGACCAGGAAAGCGAGACCAGAATCAGGTGTTCGGACCAACATGTCTAATTCACATATTGCACGTGAAAGAAAAAAGCCAGCACTTACTGCCCATTTCTAATTGAAAAAGTCATTACTATGCAGATTTGACGTACATAAAACCTATGGTGAGCAGAATGCTACTTACTTTGGGTGAAGTTGAAGGTAGAAAATAATTCCTTGATACAGGGAAGGACAAGGCCCAGTGTGTTCACTATTTTCCTGTGGAAAACAGACTTAAACTTGATTGAACACAGAACTACTAGGGTTCCAAAGGGAACAGGGCATAGTCGATTGTAGAATCAAAGAATGGTTACAGCACAGAAGGAGGCTATTTGACCTATCATTTCTGTGCTAGCCCTCTGACACAATTCATTTCATGCCACTCCCCCAACTTCTCATCATAGTCTTCCAATTTGTTTCCTTTTCAGATAATGACCCAATTCCTCTTGAATGTCTCGATTGAACATGCTTCTATCACACATTCAGAAAGTGCATTCCAGATCCTACTACTCACTGTGTGAAAATGTTTTTCCTCATGTTGCCATTGCTTCTTTTGCCAACTACATTAAATCTATGCACTCTAGTTCTTGATGATTCCACCGGCGGGAATAGTTTCTCCCTATCTACTCTGTCCCTCATGATTTTGAACACCTCTATCTAATAACCTTCTCTTCAAGGAGAAAAGTCCCAACTTTTCCAATTTCAGTACGCAACTAAAGTTCCTCATCCTTAGAATCATTCTTATGAATCATTTCTGCTCTCTTTCTAATGCCTCATATTTTACCTGAAGTATGGTGCCCTGGATGAGATACCCCTGCTGAGGCTGAACCAGCGTTTTATACAGATTTAACTATGTTCTTTGCTTTTGTACTCTGTATCCCTATTTATAAAGCCCAGGATGATTTATGTTTTATTAACTGCTCTCTCGATCTATCCTGCCACCTTTAATGATATGTGCACATATACACCAAGGTCTCTCTGCTAGTGCATCCCCTTGAGAATTGTGCCCTTTATTTTATATTGTCTCTCTGCAAACTGCCTATCAAAATGAATAACTTCAGTTCTCTGCATTAACTTTCATATGCCCACTTATCCACCCATTCCACCAAATGTCTATATCCTTTTGAAATTCTACACTATCCTCTTCACAGTTCACAATAGTTTTAAGTTTCATGTCATCCACAAATTTTGAAATTGTGTCCGAGACACCATTGTCTAGGTCATTAACATAATGAAGACCAAGGTATGAAAGTGGAAACACTGACTCATGGGGAACTCCACTATAAACATTCCTCCAGTCCGCAAAACAACCATTCACCATTACTTATTGTTTCCTCTCGCTCAGCCAATTTGCTATCTATATTGTTATACCTTCACTGTCTAAAAACTACCTTCTTTAAAGGTACCATTATACTTCCAGTTTTGCCTGCTAATCTATGCTTCCAATTTATCTGGGCCGGATCCATTCTTATCCTATTGAAGTTGGTTTTCTCCCATTTAATTATTCTTAGTCTAGATTGCTCCTTGTCCTTTTCCATAACCAAACTAAATCTTATGATGCTATGATCATGTCCTCTAGATGGTTCCCTACTGATACATGATCCACTTCGCCCCACCTCATTCCCAAAAAACCGATCCAGCAATGTCTCCTCTTTGTTGGACTGAGAAAATAATTGCTGTAGAAGATTCTACTGAACACACTCTAGAAACTCTTGGCCATCTCTGCCTTTTATATTGCCACTACTTTCAAAGTCTATATTCGGATAATTATAAAGTCCTCCTTTATAATTCCTCTACAATTCTTGCACTTTTCTGTAAATTCCTTGCAGATTTGTCACACTACATCTTTCTATAGACTACACTGAGCAAGGGTTTGGTCCTTTCGCTTCATCCAATTAAAATGAGGTGCTCTCAGGGGACTCCTGCACTTCCTGCTTATTTTGTCTTTACTGCATGGTGGTCAATTATTCCCTTTATCCCTACACACTGTTTAGTTCCAGGGTAACCAAATCTATAACCAGGCGTTCCACAAAGCTTGCAACCTTATGGCTGCACCATAGTGGCAACAGCTGCTGCTCAGCTTTGAGTTGCTACAGCTAATTACACTTCGTGCATATATGATTATCCAGAGCATAATAACTATTCTAGGTACTCGCATGGAATTAGATGTTTGCTTGGTCTGAGCTGCCCTGCCATTCCTCTATCTGTTGGATAATAAAACTTTTTTAAAAAGCTCCTCGCCTACTTCTCTTCTCCCATTGTCACTTAAATATAAAAAGGTTAATTAAAATATCTTAACCTTATTATCAAAAATTGACATTTTTAATGTAACCATCTACATGGCATTGAGCCTGATCACTATGTCCTGACAGGTGCAGCATATGATTATCATCTGAGGAGGATGCTCTGTAGTGCCAAAGAATGCAGGGTGGCACAGTGGTTAGCACTGCTGTCTCCTAGGAACAGGCACCTGGGTTCGATTCCCAGCTTGGGTCACTGTCTGGGCAGAGTCTGCACGTTCTCCTCGTGTCTGCGTGGGTTTCTCCCAGGTGCTCTGGTGTCCTCCCACAGTCCAAAAGAAGTGCTTTTTAGGTGCATTGGCCATGCTAAATTCTCCCTCTGTGTACCCGAACAGGCACCGGAGTGTGGCGACTAGGGAATTTTCACAGTAACTTCATTGCAGTGTTAATGTAAGCCTACTGGTGATACTAATAAACTTTAAACTTTGCACCTGTCTTGTACAACAGCAGATGCACATTGCCAACCATCAAACAGGGCAGTTGGGCTCTACACTGCTCCATCTCTTGCCGTTAAATTTTGTTTTCCATCTCTATATTGGGATTTGCTTTCTTCTTCTTCCTCAACTATGCAAAGACTCCCAAATATCCATTTCCTAAATGCTGAAGCAATATGCACCCACTTAGCTTTCAGTGATCTTTTAAGTTTAAATTGCAGGACAGATTGTCCATCCTTCATTAAACAGATGATGAAAACTGTAGGGAGCTTGGCTGATCAAAATGAACTTTCCTCGTTAAATAGTGCAGTTAGCTCAATATATTGTTTGTTATGGGTTACATTTGGTTTGTCATTTTGGCACTAGAGTAGCATAGCAGAGATTGAGAGTTCCAGTTCCACCACATTACAAAATGAAATTATGTAACAATCTGGTGAACTATGAGCTTATATCAGAAAAATAATCATAAGAGTTGATTGTCATAAAATTAGGACACTAAAGTTCTTCCAGGAAGGAAACCTAGCACCTCATCTGATCTGGCCAACGTGAATCTCCAATCTTACTTTAAGTCACTTTAAGGCTTGCAATGTTCTCAGGACACCTAAACGTATGTGTTAAATGGTGTTGCCCATATTACATTCCAAGAGCAGCTTTAAAAAAAGGTTGATCCCAGCAGCTGGCCACCTTGTCTTGGTTTTCCCTCATCTCATAAAATCAACGCTCTCACACCAACATCAAAAGCATTCCTTTGTTACAGATCATTTCCAGTACATTTAGAGGCAAAATAAAGCTCCCTCCAGTGAAAATCAGCAACATCTTTCAGCTCCAAGCTGTATTGGAGTTGGTGTGGCAACATATAGCTTCTGCGCAAGATTGCCTTAATTCATCATCAATTGATGATATACTCAGGAATGCACAAAGTAAGTCCACATAATCAGAATATGGAGGAGGCTTTCACCTTGAAATGGATTTTTGCCTTGCTCCAGTTTACAGTCACTGCATCATCCCAATGGTAAGAAGTTTAACAACACCAGGTTAAAGTCCAACAGGTTTATTTGGTAGCAAATGCCACTAGCTTTCGGAGCGCTGCCCCTTCGTCAGGTGAGTGGGAGATCTGCTCACAAACAGGGCATATAAAGACACAAACTCAATTTACAGAATAATGATTGGAATGCAGTGTTTACAGATAATCAAGTCTTAAAGGTACAAACAATGTGAGTGGAGAGAGCATTGAGCACAGGTTAAAGAGATGAGTATTGTCTCCAGACAGGACAGCCAGTGAGATTCTGCAAGTCCAGGCAAGCTGTGGGGGTTACAGATAGTGTGACATGAACCCAAGATCCCGGTTGAGGCCATCCTCATGTGTGCGGAACTTGGCTATCAGTTTCTGCTCAGTGACTCTGCGCTGTCATGTGCCGTGAAGGCCGCCTTGGAGAATGCTTACACGAAGATCAGAGGCCGAATGCCCGTGACCGCTGAAGTGCTCCCCAACAGGAAGAGAACAGTCTTGCCTGGTGATTGTCGAGCGGTGTTCATTCATCCGTTGTCGTAGCGTCTGCATGGTTTCCCCCAGTCCAACGCCAGCATCTCCACATCATCCCAATGGCCCAGCATCTTCACTTTTTTAAAGAGAATAAATAAAAGAATTGTTCAGAAATCTATGGTGGTAATTGCTGTAATAACACTGGGCCACATCATGCTGTCATACATGAGTTATTCTAATTTTAAAAGTATGTACATAGCTTTCTGACTCCTTTCCCTCCCACGCACTTTTGAGGACTATGACTATTTAAAATGCTCCTCCTACATTTTAAAGATTTTGGAAAATACAACTTTATTTTTGGTCCTTGTCCTTTCAGCTATACCCAAATATTGTTTTGGAGTTTTCAACTGTACTAGTGGTGCTTTTGCTACCCAGTGGTAACTATCCAAAATGGCAGACTTCAAGTTAGGGATGAAGATTATAAGGTGGGATTTTCCAGCCGCACTCACTTCAAAACGGGAAAATCCTGCCCAAGGTCAACGGATCTTTCCATAGTCCACCCACTGCGATTTCCATGGTGGGCAGAACGGGAAAATTTACCTCTATGATCAAATAGGCTTGTGCAACGTTGAGACTCTTGAGCTGTTGGAACCATAAAAATTTAGAGTGAAGAAACTGGTCAAGCTGATGTGATTTTGTTTTTCTTTTTCAGGAATGACATGTTTTACCTTTTGATTTAAGCAAATGAAATGGAAAAGCTTAGAAGTTTTTAAATGATTCAATGACGTAATATTTATGAGTATATGGTCTGTGAAAGGATTGAATCGATGAGTTGAGCAGTCTTGTCTCATTCCACACTTCTGTTAAAATTTCTTTTCATTTCTACCACAGGTACTGCTCCTGATGCGAAAGCTCTTGGAACAGCTTTTGGTACTGCTGTATCTACCTATGTGACCTATGTCATAGATCTTAGAAGTATAACTCTAAATACCAGAGGAGAAGCTCTGGCAGCTCCTTTATCTGTCAACATAGGGAATAACAGCAAAATTCATGGATATGTCAATCAAGAGTTGACTCCTTTAACCTCATACCGGTAAGTTATGTGATTATACATTTTAATAAAGGGCTGGAAAGGAACAGTGCCAAGTGGTAATTGTGTCACAACTATGAAATTCTCTTGCCAGATCACTCCTTTCAGAGAGCATTATTCCTCTTTCCACCCCTTTAGGAAGGTATGCAATACAATGTGAGGATGTGACCAGGAGAGTGGACAAGGGTCAACCAGTGGAAGTTGTGTATCTGGACTTTCAAAAAGTTTTTGACAAGGTTCCACACAAGAGAATAGTGAGCAAAATTAAAGCTCAGGGAATTGAATGCAATGTCTCCAAATTTGCAGATGACACCAAACTGAGTGGCAGCATATACTGTGAGGAGGATGCTAAGAGGCTGCAGGGTGACTTGGCTATGCTGACTGAGTGGGCAAATACTTGACAAATGCAATATAATGTGGATAAATGTGAGGTTCTCCACTTTGGTGGCAAAAACAGCAAGGAAGATCATTATCTGAATTGTGGCAGTTTAGGAAAAGGGGAAGTGCATCGTGACCTGGGTGTCATGGTGGAACAGTTGCTGAAGGTTAGCATGCAGGATCAGCAGGTGGTGAGAAAAGCTAATGGCATGCTAGCCTTCATAGCAAGAGGATTTGAGTACGGGAATAGGGACATCTTGTTGCCATTATACAGGGCCTTGACGAGGCCACACCTTGAGTAGTGCATGCAGTTTTGATCTCCTAGTCTGAGGAAGGACATTCTTGCTATTGAGGGAGTCCAGCAAAGGTTCACCAGATTAATTCCCAGAATGGCAGGACTGACATATGAAGAGAGACTGGATTGACTGGGCTTATACTCACTAGAATTTAGAAGAATGAGAGGGGATCTCATAGAAACATATAAAATCCTGATAGGACTGGACAGGCTAGATGCAGGAGGAATGTTCCTGATGTTGGGGAAGTCCAGAACTAGGGTCACAGTCTAAGAATAAGGGGTAAACCATTCGGGATTGAGATGAGGAAGAACTTCTTCACTCAGAGAGTTGTGAACCTGTGGAATTCTCTATCACCTAAAGCAGTTGGGGCCAGTGCATTAGATATGCTCAAGAGGGAGCTGGACGTGTCCTTGCAGCTAAAGGGATCAAGGGATATGGAGAGAAAGTGGGAGTGGGATACTGAAAGTGCATGATCAACCATGATCAAATTGAATGGTGGTGCAGGTCCGTAGGGCCAAATGGCCTTCTCTTGCACCTATTTTATATATTTCTATAATTTTCTTTCCCACTCAGCACATTGTGCAAACACAGCAAAACAAATTAGATGCTAGATTGTTGATTATCCAATCCCTGGGAAGCACAGTTAAATGAATGAGAAAAGGGGGAATAATGTCTTGTTGCAGTGTGTTCTGCAACAAGAGCTAGGAGACTGACGCCGTTTCTCTTTTTTGATAAGTCGATATTTTGCTCTCCCCTGTTTCTTTAATGTCCTACATCAGAGGTCAGCACGTAATTCTTAACACACTTTGAAAATTACATTGTAAAACTGATTGTAATATAATAATTCCTCACTTATTATTGTGGTTGCATTACTGAAAAGTGGCAAATTAATGAAACGACGAAACAAATCAGATTTTCCCATCACAACTAATGTAAAAGCTGTCATTAGATTCTGTCAGCACCTTGCTCAAGTGAAAAAAGCACTTAATGGTCCAAATCTTCCGGTCAGCAATGCTGGGGACGTTGCCACTGTCCTCAAGGTTCTCTGGGTCCTACTGCCCACTTTCAGCTGGGACTTCCAATCCTGGCTGCAGCTCAAAAGGGCAAGTCCAGCGAATGCAGGAGAGACCAGGGGAGCAAAAGATGCCCCCTTTTTACAACTGTAGCTGCTGTATTGAGATAAGTTTTTAAGGCTTTGAATGAGTGGGTGGGTAGTTGGGTTTGGAGAAGTCAGAGGTGTCAGTGGGTTGGGTTGGGTGGGTAGTTAAGTAGTGGGATCAGGTCAGGGGTGGTCGGGTTGTGGGAATGATTGCAGGGAGTCAGTTTTAGTGCTTAGTTCAGTTGTACTGAGTAATCATTAAGTTAGACCAGATGTTAACCAGTGTAACATTTCCAGGTTAAATATGCAGGTAAGTCCCACGTATCTGGACAAAGTCTCTGATGCTGAGTGAGCTTAGTGCTGGAGACATTCACATAAGATCTCGGAGAGTGCAAATAAACCAATTAGAAGGTTAAGCTTCCTGGGCAATTACAGCGCATATGCTCATGTCCAGATTTCGCTACTTAGGACATCAGAGGACCTGCACTAATATAACATTATATCCTGTGCATTCCTAAATTCCTAGATTTGCAAATGAAATGGCTTTTAAAATAAAATAAATTTTTAAAAGAAATATGGTAACTTTGTCGATTTGAATTCCATTTACTGGCTCACTCCGCCATTTGCCAATTTGCGCTCTCTCCTGTTCGCTGACCCGTACTCTCTTGCCCACTGACTCACTCCCTCTCTCCTGCTCGCTGATTCATTACCTTTCGCTCCTGATCACAGGCTTACACTGACTCTTGCTCTTTCTCTCTACCTTCTGGCCAACTTGCATACTCTTGCCCTTTACTGCTCATTGACTTGCAATCTCTCTCTTTCCGCTCACTAATTCACCCCTTCCCTCTCCCACTTGCTACCTTGTGCTCTCTATCTCTCACTCCTACTGCCCAACTCGCTTGCTCTTGCAATCTCCCTGCACCGACAGCCTCTCGCCCAGGCTGATTTGACCTCTTTGCCCAAACTATGCACCCTCTCCCCTTGTGCCAACACACCCTCTTCCCCAGGCTGATTCACCATCTCCCCCATGCCGATACATCATCTCCCCCTGCACCAACACACCCTCTCCCCCATTACTGACATACCCCCTCCCCTCACACTGTCATGCCCAACCCCCAATACTGACACGCCTTCTCCCCAACACCAACACACCCTCCCCCACCACCCACCAACACACCCCCTCCGTCCAGCAGCAACACGTCCCCCCCAACACTGACACACCTTCTCCCCAACACCAACACATCCTCTCTCTCCAACAGCAACACACCCCGCAACACTGACACGCCTCCCCCCACATCGACACGCCTTCTTCCCGCTCCCCCCCCCGCCCCCGCCAACACAAACACAACCTCCCCTCCAACACCAACATGTCCTTTTGTTGCAGAGTTGAGTAGAATGTTAGAATTTGGTGTTTGTAAAATAATATAAAAACTGTAAAAATGCTAAGAGGTGAAAGTATTGCATGGTCCTTTTAAAACGTGGTGTTTTATCTGTGCTTAGAAAGTTTTTAAAAAATGCAAGGACAGATAGAGTGCCCAAAGTGAAATATTTGTATCCGAGGACCAGGCAGCAGTGTTACCAAAACAACAAACAGGCTTTTTAATTTCTTTGAATTCAGCCAATCAGTTTAAATCAGGCACTTGGATACCAGCAACCTGTTGGATTAAAATTTGATGGTTTTGGCAACCTGGGACCAATCCTATTGTAGGGGATGTTGATAGGTCATCACAGGTATAAAAGAAGAAGACAGTTGGACAATAAGCAGAGAGAGCAACTGCCAGCATAACAACCTCATCCATGTCTTAGATAAAGCTCCATCTTGATAGTGAAGGTACCAACGAAGACAGAAGTTCCAGACAGAAGAATCAACAGAGAAAGCCCAAAATATTCCGTAAGATGCCAAAACTGGCTGTAATTCAGAGAGTGACTGAAATTCTATTTCTTACTAAGTGGGAATTGTATTTATCTAAACAGCATTCCATTGGAATCGTGTTTTCTTTGGTTTGCTAATAGTTTAGTTAACTTGTTCTCTGTTAGTTAAATCAAATTGTTACTTGTTGACTTTAGAGAGCGTAAGGTAGTTACTTTGATTTAACCACTAAAAGTTGCTGCAGCGCAGATCGTACCACTTCACACTCATTTTTACAGATTATGAGGCGAGGTATTCCTCTTTGAGTGGTTAAGTGTTAGTTCTCAGAGCAGGGATCCACCGCTTCTTCATAACACTTTTCCCCCCCACACCAACACGTCCTCTCCCCTCATGCCAATTCACTGTTGCAAAATTGTGCCGTCAGATCACATGAAAAAACACTAAAGCAAAGTCCTACACTATGGGCAGGATATTCCAGCCACGCTTGCTCCGAAACTGAAAAATCCCACCCGAGGTCAACAGATCTTGCCATGGTCCGCCCCTCGCCTTCTATGATGGACAGTGGACGGAACGGGAAAATTCGCCCAATGTGTGCGTACAGGTCCCATTATATCCAAGACAAATGAGGCAACTTAAAAACAGGGACTTACTGTACTCTATTTCTGCTCTACTCCGCAAATCCATAGCTTGGGAATGGATTCATTTATGTTCCTTTTTGGCCAGATTGTTTCAGTGTGGATTTACAAAAAGAGTCTTGTTTGGGCTGTTGTTTTGTACCTCATCTGTTTAATGGCTGCCCAGCAAATATCACTGATGGTTAGATATTTTTGCAAGGAGTAATATCGTGTGATATTTTACCCTTTTTGGTTTATCCATAAGTGTAAAAGAGGCTCATTCATCACTGTCCGAATGTATTATTTGCTCCAACAACACACTTTCTAGTCAAACAGGCTAATCAGGACATACGGGAGTCCATGTTATTGACTAGGAGCTAAATATTTTTCAAGCTGCCAATCAACAATAAATTTTCCTATAAATGTCAATACCATAAGCAATTACAGTAAAGAACAGAATGACTCCATTGGTCCTTAAGAAGAGCCATGGTTCCTCCTCCTACTTGTTGTACAATCCCTAAGCATATTTACAAATTCAATTCCAATTAAGAAATTTGACCAATTTGATGTAAAATAGGGAGTTGTCCAAAGCTCATTTGCGTGATTAGTAAGAGCTCTCAGGGAATGTTGTTCCCTATTCTGAAGGACTGCACTGCCATTGCCTCTCTTGATTGCAAAAAACTTTTTTCTGAAAATAATTAGATTTTCAGCTGACAATATTCCAAATGAGCATCTTTCACACAACATATTGCAGTGTCTTCATTAATGTTCTCTACTTTCTGCTCTCTTTCAGATTTAGCTTGGCTGGATTTACAAAAGTAAAATTTAATGGAGACAAAATCAGCTCAAGTGAATCGATCTATTCCATCTATGATTATTCTGAGGCGATTGTAATGCAACAAAATCCAGGTTTGTTTTAAAAGCCTGTTTATATGATTTCTAGTTCAATTCTCGTCACTTTGTACTTTTTACTGTACCTATTTGTTTCTTGTCATTCTGTCTTTACCTTTTTGTGTCTCAAACACCATCACACCTTCCCCCAGTCCCCAAAGATTCCCCACTCCCTACCCCAGAATGCCTCCCCTTGCTGATCGGCGAGAGCGCACACCTTGTTCTGAAGGCCTATTTTATCTACTGCAATAATGCAACAGTAGTTTAATTTTTCATGCTTTTGACTTTGCTTGTGAAGATTTCCAATTGGACTCGAACTTATTTTTTGGTTTGGCTGATGCCCACTGCAGACTGCATTATGACTTGCTGCATGGAGAGTTCATGCAGCCAGTGATTTTCATCCCATTAGTCCAATCTAAATGTTAACCCAGCTTTCAGGGTTGGCTGGAGCACCAATTTCAGCTGGTTCACTATTTTCTGATGTTTATCATTAAAAAGCTGCTGGAACTCTCCCACCTCGCCCGCTTAGGAATCAGAGCGGGCGAGGGTCCGACAATGGAAATCTCATTGACTTCGGGTGGGAATTTCCGATATCGCTCGAACAAGGCCATAAAATCCTGCCCATAATGTCCCTTGATAAAATCATATAATTCGGTGAAGAGGAGAAATAAATGGAGAGATTGATTTTATTTTCTCTTCAGTTACGAAACATGGGGTAAAATATGAATCCCAAATCTATCACCCCAGATTATAATGTTCTAGCCATAACTCGCATTGATTTTCGAGGAAGGAAGAAATGCATTCTTTTTGCGGCTCTCGTGCTGGCCTGCAAGGATTGTTAATGCCTGTTGGTGTCTATTCCAGATGTTATTGTTGGAGCTGTCGTTGGCACTATCCTGGGCATAATTGTAATAGTACTCCTGATGATACTGCTTTTCTGGTGGAAGAAACGGTAAGCTACACCCCTGATTGTTCATGTCCCTGCCTTTTTCAATCACATTACCCAATTTTCGAGTGACCATCATCTGCTCCTCTGCCTTGTTCAATGACACTTGAAGCTTGACTATCCCAAGAATGTGTGGAGCAGAAAAACGCCTACTCATTTAAATTTAAATTTCTAGTTGCTGATTTAATGATTCAGGAAGATTCATACATAATTATAACAGACAAAAGTTTGAAGAGAAATCTGCATTGCTTGTTGTGATACTGAGGTAAATACACCTGGATCAGTACAAACAAGGGAGTTCATTCAGTTCTTTCTTTCATGGAAACTTTCTTCCACTGCTTCTCAATACAAAATCCCCCCTGCACCATAAATAACCAAGTTTCTTTGCCTTCATAACCATACCTAAATATTAATTTCTCTCTGTATAGAAGTGCTTCTTGATGTCAGTCCTGGACTTGCCCCTTACCATTTTGTACCTATGCTCCCTTGGCCTAGACTTACGGTTTAGCCAAAAATAGTGTTTTTCCTTTGCTATCCACTTTCTCCAAGTGCTTCTTTACACCCTATGCCCCCCACCTCATCATCCATTTCAGATATTCTCTGCACTACATCCTTCCTGGTGTCTTATTGACCAGCAATGAACACCACCTAGTGATGCCCATCGACTTCAGCTCATTTTTAAGTGAACCTGCAATTAGCTATCTCACTGGCAACACTAGATAGCTGATGAAGGCAGTGGAAAAGTTGTCACTCCTTTATAGGGAGCAGCACTTGTCTGAAGTTGGGCTAGATTAGAGGAAAATATTCATTTTTAGATGGCAAATGTCAACCTTTTAAGGGAGAAGGTGAGAGAGCCAAATTCAAGCTATTCAAATTTAGATATGAGCGATATCATGGCTATTTATGCTCTGTGTCGAAGACGTAACCTCGCACGGATAATTACCAATGCAGCCACATTATTGTGGAGGATAATGAACTAAAACCTTGGACACTGGGAAATACTGAGTTGAAGTTGGGTGCTTCCCAAGGGGATACAAAGCTGATACCAGACACGTCTGATGAGAAGGTACTGTGTGATGGCTGATACTTCATTAGCCGCCATCCTGAGGCTAGACTGGGCATTTCTAATTGTGCGATACTGAATTTCAATGAGGCATTTGCACTGGAGAATTCCTTTAAAATTTTGATAATCCAAAAGAAGCATGTTTGCTTTCCATGCTAATACACCAGATGGTGCGCAGTATGAGTAGACATGAATAAGGAACGAATAATGCTGCCTAGGTGAAATGTTTCTGAATGCATCAGCAATGTTACTACAGTAACTGACTTCATTAGTAAGTGTGTAGAAGACTGTGTGCCAAAGAAGCAAATCCGTATGTTCCCCAACCAGAAACCATGGATGAACAGGGATATCCACTACTTGCTGAAGTCCCGGTCTGAGGCATTCAAGTCAGGCGACACTGATACAGGCGATACAAGAAAGCCAGATGCATAAGAACATAAGAACTAGGAACAGGAGTAGTCCATCTGGCCCCTCGAGCCTGCTCTGCCATTCAATAAGATCATGGCTGATCTTTTTGTGGTCTCAGCTCCACTTACCCCCACTTACCCCCTCGCTCACCTTAATTCCTTTACTGTTCAAAAATGTATCTATCCTTGCCTTAAAAACATTCAATGAGGTAGCATCAACTGCTTCACTGGGCAGGGAATTCCACAGATTCACAACCCTTTGTGTGAAGAAGTTCCTCCTCAACTCAGTCCTAAATCTGCTTCCCCTTATTTTGAGGCTATGCCCCCTAGTTCTAGTTTCACCTGCCAGTGGAAACAACTTCCCTGCTTCTATCTTATCTATTCCCTTCATAACCTTATATGTTTCTATAAGATCTCCCCTCATTCTTCTGAATTCCAATGAGTATAGCCCAGTCTACTCAGTCTCTCCTCATAAGCCAACCCTCTCAACTCCAGAATCAACCTAGTGAATCTCCTCTGCACCCCCTCCAGTGCCAGTATATCCTTTCTCAAGTAAGGAGACCAAAACTGTACACAGTACTCCAGGTGTGGCCTCACCAGCACTTTATACAGCTGCAACATAATCTCACTGTTTTTAAACTCCATCCCTCTAGCAATGAAGGACAAAATTCCATTTGCCTTCTTAATTACCTGCTGCACCTGCAAACCAACTCCTTGAGATTCCTGCACAAGGACACCCAGGTCCCTCTGCACAGCAGCATGCTGCAATTTTTTACCATTTAAATAATAGTCCATTTTGCTGTTATTCCTACCAAAACGGATGACCTCACATTTACCAACATTGTACTCCATCTGCCAGACCCTCACCCACTCACTTAGACTATCTATATCCCTTTGCAGACTTTCAGGGTCCTCTGCACACTTTGCTCTGCCACTCATCCTAGTGTCATCTGCGAATTTTGACACACTACACTTGGTCCCCAACTCCAAATCATCTATGTAAATCGTAAACAATTGCGGTGCCAACACTGATCCCTGAGGCACACCACTAGTCACTGATCACCAACCAGAAAAACACCCATTTACCCCCACTCTTTGCTTTCTGTTAGTTAACCAATCCTCTATCCATGCTAATGCATTACCCGTAACACTGTGCACCTTTATCTTATGCAGCAGTCTTTGGTGCGGCACCTTGTCAAATGCCTTCTGGAAATCCAGGTACACCACATCCACAGGTTCCCCATTGTCCACTGCATATGTAATGTTCTCAAAGAATTCCACCAAATGCATCAAACGTGACCTGCCCTTTATGAACCCACGCTGCGTCTTACCAATGGGACAATTTATATTCAGATGTCTCGCTATTTCTTCCTTGATAGATTCAAGCATTTTCCCTACTACAGAAGTTAAGCTAACCAGCCTATAGTTACCTGCCTTTTGTCTACCTCCTTTTTTAAACAATGGCGTCACATTTGCTGTTTTCCAATCTGCGGGAACCACCCCAGAGTCCAGCGAATTTTGGTAAATTACCACTAGTGCATTTGCTATTTATGATCTAAGGAGATCCATCAAAGATGCCAAAAGACAATACCGGACCAAGCTAGAGTCCCAGGCTAGCCACACCGACCCCCATCGACTATGGCAAGGTCTGCAAGACATCACAGGCTGCAAGATGAAGGCACGTAAAATCGCTGGCTCCTCAACGCACACCTTCCTGATGAGCTCATTCTACGTTTTGACCAAGAGGTCAGCGAGAGCATGCCCTCCACCCTGGAAGCCCTGGATGAATCTATATCTGGGGTCACCATTGCAGATGTCAGAGCAGCTTTCTTGAAGGTCAACCCATGGAAAGCAACTGGCCCGGATGGGGTACCCAGGCGTGCACTCAGATCCTGCGTGGATCAGCTGGCAGAGGTATTCACAGACATCTTAACCTCTCTTTACAACAATCTGAGGTCCCTATCTGTTTCAAGAAGACGATCATCATCCCGGTACCTAAGAAAAACCAAGCAACGTGCCTTAATGACTATTGGCCGGTGGCTCTGACATCCATCATTATTAAGTGTTTCGAAAGGTTAGTCATGGCACGAATCAATTCCAACCTCCCGGACTTCCTGGATCCACTACAGTTTGCCTATCGCCGCAACAGGTCCACAGCAGATGCCATTTCTTTGGCCCTGCACTCAACCCTGGAACACATAGATAACAAGGACACCTATGTCAGACTACTTTTTATTGACCACAACTCAGCCTTCACCATTATTAATCCCACAAAACTCATTTCCAAACTCCGTGGCCTGGGCCTCGGCACCTCCCTCTGGATCCTGAACTTCCTAACTCTCAGACCACAATCAGTAAGGATAGGCAACAACACCTCCTCCACGATCATCCTCAACACCGGTGTCCCACAAGACTGTGTTCTCAGCCCCCTACTATACTCTTCATACACCTATGTCTGCAGCCAAATTCCCCTCCAATTCAATTTTCAGGTTTGCTGACGACACCACTGTAGTGAGTCGGATCTCAAACAATGACAAGAAGATTACAGGAATGAGATAGAGAATCTGGTGAATTGGTGCAGCAACAATAATCTCTCCCTCGATGCCAACAAAACGAAGGAGATTGTCATCAACTTCAGGAAACGTAAAGGAGAACATGCCCCTGTCTACATCAATGGGACGAAGTAGAAAGGGTCGAGAGCTTCAAGTTTTTAGGTGTCCAGATCACCAACAACCTGTCCTGGTCTCCCCATGCCAACACGATAGTTAAGAAAGCCCACCAACGCCTCTACTTTCTCAGAAAACTAAGGAAATTTGGCATGTCAGCTACGACCCTCTCCAACCTTTACAGATGCACCATAGAAAGCACTCTTTCCGGTTGTATCACAGTTTAGTATGGCTCCTGCTCTCCCCAAGGCCACAAGGAACTACAAAAGGTCGTGAATCCATCATGCAAACGAGCCTCCCATCCATTGACTCTGTCTACACTTCCCGCTGCCTCAGCAAAGCAGCCAGTATAATTAAGGACCCCCCCGGACAGTCTCTCTTCCACCTTCTCCCTTTGGGAAAAAGATACAAAAGTCTGAGGTCAACCGACTCAAGAACAGCTTCTTCCCTGCTGCTGTCAGACTCTTGAATGGACTTACCTTGCATTGAGTTGATCTTTCTCTACACCCTAGCTATGACTGTAACACTACATTCTGCAGTCTCTTGTTTCCTTCTCTATGAACGGTATGTTTTTGTCTGTTTAGTGCGCAAGAAACAATACTTTTCACTGTATGTTAATACATGTGACAATAATAAATCAAATCAAATGTGATCATTCTTACTGAGTTGTGTTACTGTCTCAATTCAGTTTTCAATCTAATGTTTCTGTCTCTTCACAGAACAAAGGCCCACCACAAGGATTTAACCCAGCTTCCATTCTCGAGTATCAGGTAACCATTTTTGATAACTCAAATAAAGGGTTCAAGTAATATTGCAGAGCATTACCAAAGTTGTAAAGAATAGGTGAAGATGGGGCAAATCAGAGACTAGTGTTAAACTTGAGTTTTTTTTGTTCTTTTAGATTGAAGGTGGGAAATGAAGCAAGGCATGTAAGGAGTTCCATGTGTTTTAAGTTCTGCAAAAGACTGAGTTGCAGCAGGAGATGATGGGAGTCTTGATTCTAATATCAATGTTGAAAGGAGGGGAATTCTAATATCAATGCTGAAGGGAGTGGAGAGGGAATATCTGGACCTAAATAGGGCAAAAAAGGAAAGTTGACAAGGGCAATGGTCGCAATTGTGTTGATAAAATCAAGAAGAAAGATTGAAAGCTGGAAGACTATAGTTAGAGTTCTGTGTGTAAAACTGGAATGAGAATTTAATATTGCCCTCCTGATGATGAAAGTAAAGTGGTAGAATGTATTAATTCAGAGATGAGTGTGATTTATAACAAAAGCAGCATTTTCTTTTTGAAAACCTCAATTTTCATATAGGTTGGGAAAGGTAAAGTGGCGCAAGTCAGAAAGGTATGGAATTTCTTGAGCACATTCAGAATAGCTGTTTGAACTCATGTGTTCCAGAACCATAAAGAGGGCAGGCTACACTGGATTTAGTAATTCGTTCCTAATAATCTGTCCGAGGGGGAGTGTCTATCTAACAGTGATTATAGTAGATGGAATTTAATGCTAGGATTGAAAATTAAAAAACAATTACTAAGATTATACATTTTTGTAAGGCTAGCTTTAACAAGAGGAGCCAAAGTCAGCAATGAGATCGAGAATCTGGCCTAGTGAGGCCAGGAACAGGGAGATTCTACAATTGAACACGTGGCTAAAGGACTGGTGCAAGAGGGAGGGTTTCAAATTCATAGATCATTGGGAAGTCTTCAAGAGAGGATGGCACCTGTACGGAAAGGATGGGTTACACCTTAACTGGAAGGGCACAAATATCATGGCTGGGAGTTTTGCTGGAGTGTTTCGGCAGGGTTTAAACTAGTGTGGCAGGGGGGTGGGGATCAAAACAGTAGGTCAGTAAGTACTGAGGTTGGGGTCAAGTTGGGGGCCAGAGCAAGGCTAGCTAAGAAGGAGAGCATTCTGGAGCAGGATGACCTGAGTGGGCCTGGAGGTCTGGAGTGCATCTGCTTCAATGCGAGGAGCGTAACGGGTAAGACAGACGAACTTAGGGCCTTAATGCTTACGCAGAATTTGGATGTGGTTGCGGTGACGGAGACATGGTTAAAAGAAGGACCGGACTGGCAGCTGAATATTCCGGGGTATAAGTGTTTTAGGCGAGACAGAGGAGGGGCTAAAATAGGTGGGGGAGTAGCGATATTAGTTAGGGAGCATATTACAGCGGTGCAGAGGGTGGACAATTTAGAGGGGTCATGTAATGAGTTGCTGTGGGTGGAGCTCAGAAACAGGAAAGGTACAATCACTATGCTGGGGGTATACTACAGGACACCCAACAGCCCACGGGAAGTGGAGGAACGGATATGTCCCGAGATTCTGGATATGTGCAGAAAAAATAGGGTTGTTGTCGTGGGAGACTTCAATTTCCCTGGTATAGACTGGAAAGTGTTTAGGGCTGGGGGTCTGGACAGGGAGGAATTTGTAAAATGCGTACTGGAAGGTTCTTTGGAACAGTATGTAGATAGCCCGACTAGAGAGGGGGCTATACTGGAGCTAGTTCTGGGAAATGAGCCCGGTCAGGTTGTCAAAGTTTCGGATGGGGAACATGTGGCAAATAGTGACCACAACTCTGTTAACATTAGGATAGTAATGGACAAGGACGAGTGTTGTCCAAAGGGTAGGGTGCTAAATTGAGGGAAGGCTAACTATAGCCGGATTAGGCAGGAATTGGTGGCCGTTGATTGGGAGAGGCTGTTCGGGGGTAAGTCCACGTCTGGCATGTGGGAGTCTTTTAAGGAACAGTTGATAAGGCTGCAGGACAGGCATGTGCCTGTAAAAAGGAAGGATAGGAAAGGTAGGATTCGAGAGCCGTGGATAACCAGGGAAATTGAGGATCTGATCAAAAAGAAAAGAGAGGCGTACGTTAGGTCCAGGCAACTGAAAACAGATGGAGCTCTGGAGGAATACAGAGAGAGTAGGAAAGAACTCAAACGGGGAGTTAGAAGGGCAAAAAGAGGTCACGAAATGTTCTTGGCAGACAGGATTAAGGAGAATCCTAAGGCATTTTATTCATATGTTAGGAACAAAAGAGTTGTCAGGGAAAAAGTCGGACCTCTCTGGGACAAAGGAGGGGAATTATGCTTAGAACCCAAGGAAATAGGGGAGATCCTAAATGAATACTTTGCATCGGTATTCACAAAGGGGAGGGACTTGTTGACTGGGAGTGTCTCAGAAGGGTAGCAGGGATAACCCGGGTAATTATAGGCCAGTGAGCTTGACGTCCATGGTAGGGAAGTTGTTGGGGAGGATCCTTAGAGACAGGATGTATGGGCATTTAGAACGGAACAATCTCATTAGTGACAGACAGCATGGTTTTGTAAGAGGGAGGTCGTGCCTTACAAATTTGGTGGAGTTTTTCGAGGAAGTGACAAAAACGGTTGACGAAGGAAGGGCCGTGGATGTCGTCTGTATGGATTTCAGTAAGGCATTTGACAAAGTCCCTCATGGCAGGTTGGTTAAGAAGGTTAAGGCTCATGGGATACAAGGAGAGGTGGCTAGATGGGTAGAAAACTGGCTTGGCCACAGGAGACAGAGGGTAGCAGTCAAAGGATCTTTTTCCAGCTGGAGGTCTGTGACCAGTGGTGTTCATGATGTGGAGATACCGTCGTTGGACTGGGGTAAACACAGTAAGAGTTTTTACAACACCAGGTTAAAGTCCAACAGGTTTATTTGGTAGCAAATGCCATTAGCTTTCGGAGCGCTGCTCCTTCGTCAGATGGAGTAGTGAACCAGTGGTGTTCCGCAGGACTCTGTACTGGGACCTCTGCTATTTGTGATATATATAAATGATTTGGAGGAAGGTGTAACTGGTGTTAAAAGCAAGTTTGCGGATGACACGAAGATGGCTGGACTTGCGGATAGCGATGAACATTGTCGGACAATACAGCAGGATATAGATAGGCTGGAAAATTGGGCGGAGAAATGGCAGATGGAATTTAATCCCGATAAATGCGAAGTGATGCATTTTGGAAGAACTAATGTAGTGGGGAGTTATACAATAAATGGCAGAGCCATCAAGAGTATAGAAACACAGAGGGACCTAGGTGTGCAAGTCCACAAATCCTTGAAGGTGGCAGCACAGATGGTGAAGAAGGCATATGGTATGCTTGCCTTTATAGGACGGGGTATAGAGTATAAAAGCTGGAGTCTGATGTTGCGGCTGTATAGAACGCTGGTTAGGCCACATTTGGAGTACTGCGTCCAGTTCTGGTCGCCGCACTACCAGAAGGACGTGAAGGCTTCAGAGAGAGTGCAGAGAAGGTTTACCAGGATGTTGCCTGGTATGGAGGGTCTTAGCTATGAGGAGAGATTGGGTAAACTGGGCTTGTTCTCCCTGGAAAGACGGAGAATGAGGAGAGACCTAATAGAGGTATACAAAATTATGAAGGGTATAGATGGGCTGAACAGCGGGAAGCTTTTTCCCAGGTCGGAGGTGACGATCACGAGGGGTCTCAGGCTCAAGGTGAGAGGGGCGAGGTATAACTCAGATATCAGAGGGACGTTTTTTTACACAAAGTGTGGTGGGGGCCTGGAATGCGCTGCCAAGTAGAGTGGTGGAGGCAGACATGCTGGCATCGTTTAAGACTTACCTGGATAGTCACATGAGCAGTCTGGGAATGGAGGGATACAAACGAATGGTCTAGTTGGACCAATGAGCGACACAGGCTTGGAGGGCCAAAGGGCCTGTTTCCTGTGCTGTACTGTTCTTTGTTCTTTGTTCAAAGACTCACGACAGCAAACTAATCACAATTGGTATAAGGCAAAGTTACGGATGAAGAGTGGGAGATGCTCAAAAGAACAAGTGAACCTAACACAGGACTAGTGCATAGACCTAAGAAAGAAAGAGCTCTAATTATCAATTAAAGGAAGTTTTCACAATGATATTACATGGAAAAGAATCATAAAGGGTAGATTTGAACTCTTTTAAAAACAATTGTGGGCAATATTTCAAATGAAATTGAGAAATTGGCGTATTTGCTCAATAACTACTTTGTCAGTCTTCACTGTGGAGGAATAGGATCATATATTGATATTTCAGGGAAACTGACTACAAATCAAAGCCTGCATGGAACTCACTAAAGATAGAATAAGCAAATAAGAAACAATATTAGACAAAATAATAGCTCTAAGAAGTTCCGTGACCCAATGGTTTCCACCCCAGTTATGTTTTAAAGGATGTAGGAAAGGAAATTGCAGATGTTTTAGCCAGAATCCTCCAAAGCTGTTCAATCAGGAGGTGTCATTTTGATTGGAAAATTGCAACTAAACCCCATTGCTCAACAAAGGTGAGAGAGAAACCAGGAAATTATCGATCTGTTGATCTAACATCTGTTGTGGCAAGTTATTTTAATCTATAGCCGATTACAGAAAAATAACAGTAACTCCTGAAAACCATACATGTGCAGTAAAATGTGAAAATCTGGAAGTTGTTGTCAGTGATTCTCCATTTCTCAAGAGCAGTGTTTTTCAAAGAGGGGTCTGAATCTGTGAGCGGGTCGTGGGATGTTAAAAAATGCATCACTGTAAATGATCCCCAAAGATGGCCTGATCTTTTTTTTTCTGTTTTCTGGGTAAATTCTCACTGCAATACAGTATATGACCACATAGGCAAGAACAAACAGGTCAATACGTCATGTACGTGCACTTGGTGTCAAGCATCTTGCATATGCCTGCACTTGGCGCCAATTTCCTTTCCCTTTCTAGTAAACTGATTGTAGACATGGATTGATTTATTATGCGAAAGAAAGGGCCAGTAACACCAATAGCCAATAAACCTACTGGCCAGGATCTCCCATCTGAATCTGCCAGAGAGAGCAATAGCTGCTCCACCGAGTCCAGGACAGAGCTGTACTAATGTTAGCAATGAACAGAGCGCCAGGGTCTCCGGTGAACAGCCTGAAAAGAAAAAACTAAAATCATGAACAAAATCATAAGGATGACTTTTGAGGTATGGTTTTGTTAATTGTGCCAATGCAAATCAGGATGCAAAGCCCAAGTGTGTTATATGTGGGAAAATACTGGTGGATGAGAGTTTAAAACCCTCAAAACTGCAAAGACATCTGGAGAACAAACCTTTGGATTTTTTTAAAGGACGCAGCAAAAACTGAAATCATCAGCTCAAGCTCTTAGCAGAAATTTAACATTGAATGACAAAGCACAATTAGTCTCTTACATGGTAGCTTACTGGACAGCTAAAGACTCAATGCCACACACTGTTGCAGAGAAATTAATTCTCCCTGCAACATTAGACTTGGTTCGCACGGTCTTCGATGAGAAATCAACTGAAAAACTGAAATGCATCCTGCTTAGTGATAAGTGTCTCAATGTATGAATGATATTTAGCTTATTTCTCATTTAAAGTTAGTGGGGAGTTCTCAATAAAACTAGATGAAAGTATAGACGTTACAGATTGCTCAACCTTGTTAGTTTACATTAGGTATGTTTGGCACAATGAATTTGTAGAAGATTTGTTATGCTATTTGACATGACTGACCAACACAACTGGTGCACCGATCTTTGAAACATTGAATAATTACGTGGTTGTAAAGTGTGAATTCGACAGGGTTAATTGCAAAGGAATCAAAAGCGATGGAGCAGTCAAGATGACTGGGAAAAATAGTCAAATTATAATAAAGATTAAGGAGGCAGATGGTCAGGACGTTGTTTGGAATCATTTGCTTTATTCATTGCAAGGCATTGACATTGAGAGGAACTCGATCCGATCTTGAAGTGTGTTGTGAAAGTTGTGAACTTCATTAAACAAAGCAGACTCAATACCAGTCTTTTCGAGCCTCTGTGTTCTGAAATGGGGGCTGAGCACACACATTGATTGTTCCACACAGAGGTGCATTGGCTATCAACCGGTCAGATGCTTGGCAGAGTTTACAAACTGTGGTATGAACTGCATGCCCTCCTCCTTGCGAAATCATCTGCTCTGGCTAATCCGTTTGGTGATGAAAATTGGACTTTAACTCTGTTTTACTTTGCAGACATCTTTTCAGTTCTAACTGAAACTAACAATCAAAATTGCAAGGAAAGGATGTTGATTTCTAGCACTGGGAACAAATAGATGTTTTCCAAAAGTAATTGAAAGGTTGGCAAGTGTGACTAAAATGCTTCAACTGCTACATTTTCCCCACACTGCTAAGGCACATCAAAGAAAACAGTGTTAGTAGGAAAACTGTCAATAAACTGACAAGCCTTATTCAGTCACATCTGGCTGCGCAGAATGACAGTTTTTGTCACTACTTTCCAGAGGAGAAGTTTGATAGTTTGAAGGAGAAGAGGTGGGCGAAAAATCCATTTGAGTTTGAGACCCCAGAGTCAGTTATTAACTTACAGCTGATTCCAAATGAGGAGACTGAGCTACTGCACCTGACCTGTGACAACATGTTAAAAACACGCCACAAGTCCATGGGGTTGTCATCATTCTGGATTAGCATATCCCAGGAGTATCCAGTGCTGAATAAAACAAATAGTTTGTTGCAAATGTCCTTCACAATGACCTACATGTGTGAGGTGGGACTTTCCATTCTCACAAGGGCGAAGACTGTACAAAGGAACAAGCTGAACTCTACACTTGATATGTGTGTTGTCTTCTCATCCTGTGAACCTGATTGGAGTGAGATCATGAGGACCAAGCAGGCTCATCTGTCACATTAAGTAGTAAGTGAACACGGTGTGGGTCGTGAGGGATGGCCATTTGGTAAAAGTAGGTCACTGGAAAAAAAAAAGTTTGAAAAACACTGCTCCAGAGGGTGCACCAAATCCAAACATCAATCATTGGGAAATCTTTGAAGCGGTGAGAAATTCAACTCTTATGCTCTTTGTTTCACTACAATAGCCCTTGAAAATACGACAATTTGTTAATATGTTTTCAATACTGTACAATCTCACTCGCCGAAAATCTCCATCCTCCTACACGGCTGTGATTTTCTGGTGCTGCTGAAAGTGAATCGAATTTTGGCTGGAACGCCAAATTCTCCAACCTCACTTGCAGCAGTGTGTTCACGGACAAAATCGAGGAATCCCGCCCACTAACTCTGAAAGAGCAATTTTACATTTATTGATTGCTAGATTTCTTCTTGGTAAGAAATTCTGCATAGTTTCAACTTTAAAATAAATTATTGTATTTAACCTTGTCATTAAGTCTGCCTCAATCATTTATTTTTCCATCTGTAAAATCCTGATTTGAAGACCATGAGAATATTTCAGTGTGATTTGCTGCTTTTTCTATTTGATGACATCACTCTTACTGGACCCTGAGATTCTCCTTGGCATCAGATTTAAAGTGATATCAGGAAAGGGGAAGTCCAGGGATTGCAAGAAGCAGTTGTTTCACTGCTCAGCATAAAATCCAGTCCATTGTGATGTGACAACTTGCATAAACCCAAGAAGGGGTTGGAAAGGCAACAAGAAATTGCTTTGATACAGACTAGTGGCTAATCTCTTCCTCTTGCTCAGGAACGGACCTCTGCAATAAAGGGAGCTATTTTGTTCTGTGAATCATGCAGCACCAATAAGTGTAAAGTGGAGTCATTTTCTTAAAACCTAACCAACTGTAATTACAGCTTAAATTTACATAGTACTTTCATGTAGGAGAATGTCAAAAGTGCTTCAGAGGCTAATCAGAAGTAAATGAATATCAGGCCAAAAAAAGGTTCATCAAAGAGATGGATATTAAGAAACCTCTTAAATGTGGAGAAGGGGAGGGCTTTGGCAAAGATTTCCAGCATGTGGAGCCCAGGTGGCCAAGGCTTAATGGTGCTGACAGGAAGATGTACAAAAGGCAAAAGAGAGGAATGGAGAAATGGAAGATCATAATGTTGGAGGAGGTTACATAGGAGTGGTGTAGCCTTGAAGGAATTTAAATACAAGGGTAAGGATTTTAAGTTGAAGGAATCAAATGATAGGTACCAATTGAGCTCACTGAAGACAGAAGGGATAGATGAGCAGACCTTGGTGCAGGATAGTCTATAGGCAGCACAGTTTGGGATTTGCTAAAGTTTACAGAGGGTGAAGAATGGTGTTGGCCAGGAGATGATGTGGAGATGCCGGCGTTGGACTGGGGTAAACACAATAAGAAGTCCCTTTGCAAATTGTAAATTGTAAATTTGTAAATTGAGTTTGTGTCTTTGTGCCCTGTTTGTGATCAGAACTCCCACCCACCTGACGAAGGAACAGCCTGTTCCGAAAGCTAGTGGATTTTGCTACCAAATAAACCTGTTGGACTTTAACCTGGTGTTGTTAGACTTCTTACTGTGTTGGCCAGGAGAGCCATTGTAATATTTGAGTATGCAGCTGATAATGGTGCAGAGAAGGGTTTCAACAATTTTTTTGACATTGATTTAAAATACTTCTGATCATTTTGGTGCTTAAATGTTGTGTTAATTTAATGAATTGGGAAAGTTACCCACTGATAAAAAGGAGAGAGAAGTCTACAGAGATCATGACATCTTCACGAGAATCGTTTTACTAGCATCAAAATAGAAAGCACCAATAAAAGGTCTGTGAATCTGTGATGCAGGAATACATTGGTTAGTATTTAACTCTTTCTCTCTCTTTCTCTCTGCCCCTCAACCCACCTCTTCCAACAGGGTAGCAAGAAAGTAAGTATGAAACTTGTTTTTTTAACGTGGCACTGTATCCATATCTCACAAATAGACTATGTGTGACAGTGGTCTATGTTCACCCGTGAATAGTGACCACTTGAGCAAAGTATAAAAAAGCTACTTGTGACCATGGGATTAATACCTGGGTTGGGTGGTCCGGTGCAGTGTAGGGGTGGAAGGAGCAAACAAGATCACAGTAGCTGAGTTTTTTAAAAAATGTGCCTTCAGATCCAGTGAAGAATATGATTGCGGTAACCCTTAGTGACTTGTATTGCATGGACTCGTGAATTATGGAGGCATTCCAGTGCTGATGTTCTGCAATAATGCTGTGCATTCTTCATCTCACTGTAATAATGTAAAGTGTTCCTAACATACGTGTCTAATATAAACTGATGAGTATTCTAGAAACCGCAACCACCTCACATACTGAAAACTCATCATGAAACCATAAAGTGCTGGTAAAATAGGGACTTTGAAAGAACATTTATTCTTGTAGCTCCAGGGCCCGAATTATAGAATGAATGTTCTCATTCTGAGCTGGTTCCTATGTATGTGGGAATGGTCTAAAGAAAACTGCATTAACCTAATCTGAATGTATTTGGAACAACATAAAGACAATTATAATCTGTATCTAACCTGTGCTACACTTGTGCTACACCAGACTGATTACAAGAAACTGTCAAAATTATCATGTTCCATTCTCCAGCAACTACATTTTTTTCATATTGAGGGCAAAAATTCAACTAAAATATTAATGTTTAAAAAGCATTTAAATGAATTCACTCGCAGGCTTGAGGACTGAATATTATGCTTTGTTACTGTTCTTAGTGCCATCAATGTGGAGTACTTTGAGGGATATTTCAGTAAGCAACATGCTGACTCTGACTGTGGATTTGCTGAGGAGTATGAGGTTAGAATATTAATTCTATCCTGTGATTTGTTTCTGTTCTCTGTCCTGCTTTAGTTCTATTCTGTTCTGGGGCAGGCTCTGCTTATCTATGTTCAAGGATTTTTTATGTTGTAATCGGCACCTACTTGAGCATTGCCTGGATTTATGGGGTTTTGCGTTGTCAGTGAATCATTTAACCTAATGTTGCAGCTTTCATGTAGAAATCTGCAGGCTGCCTCCCTCACTCGGTCTACTATTGCTGCAGCTCAAGGTGCCAAAGGAGTTGATGTTGATAAGTCTCCCCTCCCCACCCCTCTCTTGGCATACTTATCTATGGAAGATCATAGTTTGATGGCCGTATTATTTAGAATACATTAGTCATTTTCTATGAAGGACTCCGTGAATTAGCAAACCTGTGAATGTGTATGTTTGATCATAGTTTTTCTTGATTTGTGAATTATATTTCCCATGGCCACTCGTGAAGCAAATAAACACATTATTAAAATATTGGAGGATTTGGTTCCAAAATCTAGCCCCACATTTCTGAACCACGTAGATAGAACGACATGCATGACTAATTTTACTATGTCAGTCAAAGTCGTCTCCAGTTTAGAATGGGTTCCATGAAGGTAATATTTTTTAAAATATGAAATCCTGTGATAGATGGTTGGAGATAAAATGGATAAATTATGGACCATGTTTGTGAACAACAAGTCAATCTCCTAGCCTAAATCTAAAAAGAAAATGTATTAACTGTAAAATGTATTAAATGTACATGGGTGGCACAGTGGTTAGCAGTGCTGCCTCACAGCACCAGGGTCCCCATTCTGGCCTTGGGTCACTGTCAGTGTGAAGTTTGCACATTCTCCCCGTGTCTGCGAGGGTTTCTTCCGGGTGCTCCGGTTTCCTCCCACAGTCCAAAGATGTGCGGGTTAGGTGGATTGGCCATGATAAATTGCCCGTTAGTGTCAGGGGGATTAGCTCGGGTAAATGTTTGGGTTTCAGGAATAGGGCCGGGGTGGGATTGTGGTCAGTGCAGACTTGATGGGCTGAATGGCCTCCTTCTGCAATGTAGGGATTCTATGATATTCTATAAAATGCCAGAAATACAAATCGGGCCTGTCATTTGGCTTACAATTTTCAGGATCTCAAATCTTTAGAATTCCTTGCTACCTACAGTCTTCCCTTTAACCAGCAACTGGAATGTGAGCTTTAGCTCTTCTCTTATTTCTTGAAGAGATTTTAATACATTGTTTAAATAAGAAACCCATCTTCCTGAACAGACCTGTCACTCATGAATCTCTCCTTTCCAGGAACTGAAGTCTGTTGGAATCTTGCAGTCAACACAAGTTGCCCAGCAGCCCCTGAACAAGCCTAAGAATCGCTACAATAACGTCTTGCCCTGTAAGTACCTGGTGTGAGTGTTGATCCATCAGTCCACCTCTCTTCACCCCTCCCTCACACTTATACTTCCCTGCAAGTACTCTGTCTCCGCACCCATCTCCTCGCTTTCTATTTATCTCCTCTCCCTCGATCTTGCCCCTATAGCTTTTATTTTTCTCTCTTCTGTTTCCCTTTCTTACTCTTCTGTGTTTGCCTTCTCTTGTGTTTGTCTCTGCAACTTTGGGTGGAGAGAGCTAGGAGCATTGAGACTGAGGCAGGCAGATTAATGGAATACTACAGGTCACTACTATGGTGGAAAGTAATATTAGGAAACTCTACCTATGCTGAGAAATTCCTGCTTGCTGACTTTCAGCAGTTTGCTGGAAACTGAGTTGTTAGAGTACTCAATCATACCTACCTTTATCATAGAATCCCTACAGTGCAGAAGGAGGCCATTCGGCCCATCGAGTCTGCAACGACCACAATCCCACTCGAGCCCTCTTCCTGTAACCCCACATATTTACCCTGCTAATCCCCTGACACTGAGGTCAATTTAGCATGACCAATCAACGTAAGCTGCATATCTTAGGACTCTGGGAGAAAATCGGAACACCCGGAGGGAACCCACGCAGACATGGGGAGAATGTGCAAACTCCACACGGACAGTGACCCTAGGCCGGAATTGAACCCGGGTCCCTGGCGCTAAGAGGCAGCAGTGCTAACCACTGTGGCACAGTGCCATCCCTAAGAATTTAGTGAGCCTTTCAATTATATAAGGGTCCTCGGCAATTGACTTCCAAGTCTTACTGCAGCCCTTTCTCCAGCTTCCACCAGAGTCATTCTGAATGAAGTGATCTTCCATTCTATAATGCAATGGATTGGTTGGTTAAACTTCCTGAAATGGCACAGCAAGCCACTCAGTTCAAGGGAAATTAAGAATGGGCAGTAATTGCTAGCCCAGCCAGCGATGCCCACATCCCATGAACAATCCATCCTCTCACCACCCTGCCCTCCAAAGGCTTATCGGATGTGTATGGAAGGTTACATTGTCCAACAAAGATGAAAAACCAGGAGAATGGAATAGTCTTTGCAGCAAGTGAGGAAGTGTAGGCAAGGTAGCTATGAACATTGATGAGCTTGGTGATATTAATAGTCTAGTCCCAGAAATGGAGAGAGCAAAGCGGAGGAGGAAAGAAGAGTCACAGATGGGCCATGTGAAGGTGAAAAAGGGTGGAACATGGAAGCAAAATCAGATAAATTCTCCAGTTCAGTGAGAGACAGGAAATGGCACTGACAGAGTCACCAATGTACTAGTGTAAAAGAGGTGAGGGAGGGGCTTGAGTAAGACAAAAAAATGACACACACATCCCACAAAAGGTCGGCATGGCTAGGATCCATGAAGTTACCTTTAGCAACGCCTTTCATTTGGAGAAAGTGAGCAGAGATGAGGGAGAAGCTAATCTATGTAAGAACAAGTTCAGCCTGGTGTGGGAGGGAGATGGAGGAACATTAACTCTGTTTCTCACTCCACAGATGCTGCCAGACTTGCTGAGTTTTTCCAGCATTTTCTGTTTCTATTTCTGATTTCCAGCACGTGGAGTATTTTACATTTGTTTTAGGTGAAGAATGAAAACTGGTTGGAACTGAGAACCCTGAGACTAACCTGGTGGGAGATGGAATTATAGAGGGTTTGGACATACATGGGGAAAAGGAGGTGGGGGCATTGAAACTGTTTAAGCTTGGTTAGACCACATCTGAGTACAACAATTCTGGTCATATTATATTAAAAATGTGGCCTCGGAGAGGGTGCAAACAAGATTTACAAAGCTGATACCAGAAATGTGAGTCCATCAATATAAGACAACACCATCAGATACAGGTTGCAGAAGAAATTTCTTTACCCACAGAAAGTGGAGCTTGCTACCACAAGGAGTGGTTAAGCAAATATTATAGCTACATTTTGAGGAGAGGCCAGATAAATATTAGAAAAAGGGATTAAAGGGTTATACCAAGAGATTTAGAAGAGGAAAGATGGGAAGAGACTCAAGTGAAGCATATACGTCAGCATGGATATGGTTAGGCTGAATGGCCTGTTTATCTGTGCTGAATATCCAATGTAATGGCTCTTTGCCAATGCCTATTCTATATCTCCAACATTGAGTCACGGTTTTCTTTACCTGTGAATTAAAGCAGCCAGAAATGTTTTTCTAGTTCTTGTTTTGGAGGGTCATGTGAGCCATTCAGCCAATTGGGCCAAAGCATGCAGTTCCTGGGGGGGATGTGGAGGTTTTCCTTGCCAGTTAGGAGTCTGGAACCGTGGAGTACGGTAGCCTTTATGTCACTCTCTGTGCATAGTTACTTAGCTTAAACCATTAATTTGTTAATCTACTTGGTGATCACCACACATTTTTGAAAGATACTACATGTTCCTTTCAACAGTGGTTCTCAAACCTTTCCTTCTTTGGGCCACTTACATGGAGCAAAAGACCCAGAGGACCGCCTATCCATTGTACCCCACCTGCTTTTGATGAGGTGTAATGAGCTGATGTCTGTTATCAATCTGGAGCTCTTTGATCTTAAGTGAGGCTCCACATTTAGCCATTTTCTCCTCTTTGTTTTCAACCCCATAAGTGTTGAAAATCTGAACTCTGTTGTAACAATAACATAAAACTTGTTGATAAAATTACAATATTGTTGCTCAGGTTTGTGATGACTTGCGTTGTGCATTCAGGAACCAGTTTGGTTTTGTGATGTCACACGAGTCACATGTGGCATCAAGGAGAATGTGAAGGCACAACAGTATGGATGCACCCTCGGGGTTCTGGCCAATTGTGGCTTCTGGCCAATTCTTTTGTATGGCCTCAGCCATAGCATTGTTCATCTTGCATTTTAGTTCAGCCTGTGGACCACCTGGAGGGCCCTTACATCCACTGGCCATTCTTTGAGATCCACTGTCTTAGGGACTAGGCTCCTGGAGACACATAAATGGAATTCCCAACCCCCTCGTTCCTCCCCACCCCTGGCATAGAAAACCTTGACTGTAAAGAAAATGAAATGCACTCCCCTCAACCTCTGCTAAAAGGGGAATTCTCATCCCAAGTCTGAGATAGTGTGGAGAATTTTACTCAAAGACTATTTCCTCGGGTGCTTGGAGCTATTACAAGGGGGCATAACTATAGGGTTCATGATGGGAGATATAGGAAGGACATCAGAGGTAGGTTCTTTACGCAGAGAGTGGTTGGGGTGTGGGATGGACTGCCTGCAGTGATAGTGGAGTCAGACACTTTAGGAACATTTAAGCGGTTATTGGATAGGCACATGGAGCACACCAGGATGATAGGGAGTGGGATAGCTTGATCTTGGTTTCAGATAAAGCTCGGCACAACATTGTGGGCCGAAGGACCTGTTCTGTGCTGTACTGTTCTATGTTCTATGGTCTTGGGTGAGGAGACTTGGAAAGAGCAAGGAACCATGTTGGAATGGCTTTCCAACTCAGTCCACTACCAGTAAACTATCCCCAGAGTAGGACTGGCTGCTGAACAAAGATGGGCACCCAATTTCAATAATTAAAGGCCCAATTAATTGTAATTTTTCCCCGGCTGCCAGCATTTTGCCAACTTGTCCTCCACTGGTTTGGGAGCTTACTAGCTGCACGGAGATGGACTCCATATGGCTTTCTGGGGGAGCACCATTGAAGCCAGAGACATGTTGGCCAGAGAGAGGGCCAACAGCAGCAAAGGTTGCCTGCAAAGCCTCATGATGCTGCCATTGGAAGTGTTTTTCCTCTCTTCCCCAGGTATACCCGCTTGAACCCCCTGAGGGTGTATCCATACTGTTGTGCCTTCACACTCTCCTTGATGCCTCAATAGCAACTGCCTTTCTAGGTGGGGCTGCTGAGTCACTGGAGCTGCTGGCTATCAGATTGGGCAGGCAGCGTGGGAGACCCTCTGGCTGCCTATCTCACCTGCTGGCTCCTCCTGACAATATCACCGGCGAAATCATGCCTCACACCTATGCAAACCTCTGACCCAGAAACCACCTCAACAACATGACCACTATTCTTGTCCAGTTTTTCTGGTTTCCAGTATATGCAAGGCTAGAAATGCACTAATGATATCCTTCCCTTCCCATATGATTCAGATTTGACTGCAACAGGAGGTTTGTTCCCTTTTGCTCCCTCTCATTTCTCTCCATTGTCCCACTCCTTCATCCTTTCTCCTCACATTTCCTCCTCCTATACTTCCATCCGTCTTCCCATCCTTCCTTTTCCCAACTCTCCACTCCTCTCTTCTCCTCCTCATCCTTTCCTTCCCTTCTGTCATTTGCCTTCCTCCACCTACCTTACCTGCTTTGTTCCATTCACCCTTTTGCACACTAATCCTGCTTAGCTTGACTACACAACTTCATATTGATTCACCATGTGCAGCATTATAGAAGATCAAAAAGTGCCTAATTCTGCTGATAGTGGCAAGTAGCCTGAATGTGGTGATTTAAACTAAAAGAACTGCTGATGTGGCAAAATACATTCGCCCCCATATTAGACTTTCTTTTGGCAAATCCACCCCAATGCACAGTCTGTCCCATTATTGTAAATGCCTCTTATCAACAAAAGAAATCACACTAACCCAATAAAATTTTATTTTGAAATAAAGATAGTAAATGGGATATATTTATTTTCCAACATTGATTCTCCATTGGGGATGTAGTGAGTTGGCACATAACTCGCACTCCCTGTAGCCAGTTCTTATTGTCTCGTTGGGACCTGCAGCATTGCTGATTTCGGATGGTAGTTGCTTGCTGATGAAATGGAGCATGCTACTGCTAGCTCACTTGTTCCCACGAAGAATGCTGCTATCTTTCATTCTGCACCTCAAATCAGTTGTTTCTTTTTGGTAAGTTTTACATTTGGAACACTTTTTTTTTAAATCAGGAACTGGCCACTATGACTTGGAAAATAGGAGGGAAAGTGTTGGAGTTAGAATACTGGAGGGGTGAGCTTTGATAAACTGATTAGTCTCTTTTTGTCCTTGTTCTTTCTTATGAAAAGGTGTTTATACTATGCAGCTTAATTAGAAAGTGCTCCATTCCCACTGCTGGCATATCACTCCTCAAAGAGCACTGAATTAAACAAAAATTCCAGATTTTTAGTAGCACTTTCGTTGTCTTATCAAGTAATGAATAGGTTAGCACAGATCTGTTGCAACATGACAGCAGATATTTTGTTAATTCCCGATAAACTGGTCTGACAAGCTCCTACCTCCTGGCAATGTGCTGCACACCTCCTTGCATTGTTTAAAATAATCATGTTTCTATCAAACTTTAGATGATATAAGTCGGGTTAAACTCTCTGTCAGTGCAGACCCATCCAGTGATTACATCAATGCTAATTTCATGCCGGTAAGTTACATCAATTTATTCGAACTAGCAGTTGTAAATCTAGTTTGTGTGGACTTTCAAAAGACTCTTGGTAACATAGCATGCAGTAGATTCATCTTAAAATGTATTTATTAGTGTCACAAGTAGGCTTACATTAACACTGCAATGAAGTTACTATGAAAATCCTCCGGTGCTTGTTCGGGTACACTGAGGGAGAATTTAGTATGGTCAGTGCACCTACCCAACATGTCTTTGGACTGTGGGAGGAAACCAGAGCACCCACACAGACATGGAGAGAAAGTGCAGACTCTGCACAGACGGTGACCCAAGCCGGGAATCAAACCCGGTCTCTGGCGCTACGAGGCAGCAGTGCTAACCACTGTGCCATCTGTTCCCATGACTTTAAACGTGAGCATACACAATGGGGACAAATAGTAGAATGGATAACAAATGGCTACCAAACAGGAAAAAGAGGTAGGGATAAAAGTAACTATTCAGCCTTGTGGAAAATTGTGTTTGACAGAGATTGATTATAAATACTTGGATTCTCTAATTGGAAATTCAACATCAAAATTTTTGGATGATACCAAATTGAGAGATTATAGTGATAAACTGACAAAATACAAGTTGTTAAAAGAATTGCATTACAGGCACTCAAGTTGCAAGTTAATTGTGTGGTGCTTTTGGTAATAGAAATAAGGAGATTACCTGCTTGCTGAAAAGTAAGAGTCTGCGTAGAGTAGGGAGATCTAGGGCTACAGATACACAAATCGTTAATAGTAACAATATAGGTCAACAAAATGCAGAGTTCACCACCTTCGGGTACCATGCCCAAAGAAGGCATTAACAAGCATAGACTTCATTGGTACATGATTATGCTTGGCGAAGTATTGCAGTGGTTTGCCATTGCCGCCTTCAGTATGGCTGGCTGGGAATTACACTGCAATTAACCACCTGCCATCAGGCTCCAGTGGGAAGGATTTGCAAGCTAATAATCAACATATTTTGACCGCATCATGAATGCACCTCCAAGTCATGAAGTGGAACTTGAACCAGAAGTAGGGAGATTTCCACTGCACCACAAGACTCTCCTCAGTGTACTAAATTTAATTTCTAGAGAAAATAATTCAAGAGCAGATGTTAAATTTATATTGAACTTTGGTTAAACCTACATTGCACAGTTCTTTTGAAATTTGTTTATTCGATATAGTGTTATGGACAGGAGGAGATATTAATTTAAGCTACCCTGATTTCTCCTCTCACTACCCGTCCACAAGTTATTTTCATTTTGATTTTCCCCCTTTACAAGCTGTGGCATATTTAGCAAGCCCTCGGTTTCTATTCTATTGATAATCCACAGCAAACTTGTGACTGGGTGAACTCAGTGAGTTCCCCGTCACTTGCCAGCCCAACATCCCCCCCCCCCACTCCCTGGGGTACACCCCGGATCCCTACCCTCGCCACCCTGGGTCCCCTCCCCTCACAGCTCCTTTGAGAGGGAGAGCTGACTGGTGTTGATTTAACCTAAGGATATGCATACCTCAGGCAAGGGACAAGGTTGAGAAGACATCATGAATAACCTTAGCTGGTACGGGAATTGAACCCGTGTTGTTGACCCCCATGATTACTGATATGAACTAAGGCACCAGTGTGGGCCGTGATGTGTTCAGTGTTAACTGCATAGCAGTAAATACAAGAGTGGTTTCATGAACAGAGAGGGAAGGAGTTAATGAGCTATTTTAAAACAATGTAGCGACAGAGCATTAATGATGATCTACTGTTGACTGTAATTTCTCTTCAGTAAGGAATATTCCATATTTGTTACAATTCTACAGTACCATTAGCTGTTAGGACTGTTTATGTGATGAATTTTGATTTGATCAAAATAATTGTTTTTGGTCATGACACTCCTGCAGTAAGTCATAGGTGACACTGGATGCCACTGCAGCACCTACAATGGTGATCAACCAGCCAGCATCAGCAGAGCTTTCCTTCATTCTCTCCTGTACATTTACAATCAGCTTTCTGAGGAGTGATTGTGACATTTGATCTAATTCTCCATCATCGCTAAATTTGGATGTTTCATTTCTTTCCAGGGCTATAACTTAAATAAAGAGTTCATTGCTGCACAGGGACCACTGCTGAATACAGTCAGCGATTTCTGGCGAATGATTTGGGAACACAATGTTCCAGCTATCGTCATGCTCACCAAATGTGTAGAGCAAGGGAGAGTATGTGGATCATTGTCATTCTTACTGATTTTCAAAATGTTTAATAATATGTTGTAAATTCCAGTATTTTCACCAGTGAGCAGTTGAAAGTTCATATCCCATTGCAGGTTCCACATTCTTGACATGCCAGCCAGATGTATAATAAAATTACATAAATGAAAAGGCAGGGGATAGAGGGATACGGACCGCATAGAGGCAAAAGGTCTTTAGGAAGGTATCGTGTATCAGCGCAGGCTTGATGGGCCGAAGGGCTTGTTCCTGTGCTGTACTTGTCTTTGAGTCTATTCGTTTCTGAATCTCAAGATGGCACATGGTGCAGTTAGATTGGACTTTTCTGTTGGTCCCTTTTGTGTCGTCGTGATTTTTAAGTTCAGATTGTCATTGCTTCAAGACGTGAAGTCTTTTCAACCCAGTTCATTTACCTTCAACTGGGCGGTGGAGCACTTGTTATAAACCAGGTAGAGACAGTGATAATCACCTATGTATCACAAGAAGATTATGCTAGCAAAAATTGGGCCAATAAGACATGATAGAAACATAGAAAACTACAGCACAAAACAGGCCCTTCAGCCCCACAAGTTGTGCCGAACATATCCCTACCTTTTAGGCCTACCTATAACCCTCCATCCTATTAAGTCCCATGTACTCATCCAGGAGTTTCTTAAAAGACCCTATTGTGTTTGCCTCCACCACCACTGACGGCAGCCGATTCCACTCGCCCACCACCCTCTGTGAAAAACTTCTCCCTAACATTTCCCCTGTACCTACCCCCCAGCACCTTAAACCTGTGTCCTCTCGTAGCAGACATTTCCACCCTGGGAAAAAGCCTCTGAGAGTCCACCCGATCTATGCCTCTCAACATCTTATACGCCTCTATTAGGTCTCCTCTCATCCTACGTCTCTCCAAGGAGAAAAGACCGAGCTCCCTCAGCCTATCCTCATAAGGCATGCCACTCAATCCAGGCAACATCCTTGTAAATCTCCTCTGTACCCTTTCAATCTTTTCCACATCCTTCCTGTAATGAGGCGACCAGAACTGAGCACAGTACTCCAAGTGGGGTCTGGCGAGGGTCTTATATAGCTGCATCATTATCCCCGGACTCCTAAACTCAATCCCTCGATTGATAAAGGCCAGCACACCATACGCCTTCTTAACCACCTCCTCCACCTGCGGGGCTGATTTTAGAGTCCTATGGACCCGGACCCCAAGGTCCTTCTGATCCTCTACCGTACTAAGAGTCTTTCCCTTTAAATTGTACTCCTTCATCCCATTCGACCTGCCAAAATGGACCACGATGCATTTATCTGGGTTGAAGTCCATCTGCCACTTCTCCGCCCAGTCTTGCATCCTATCTATGTCCCTCTGTAACTTCTGACATCCCTCCAGACTATCCACAACCCCACCAACCTTCGTGTCGTCAGCAAACTTACCAACCCATCCCTCCACTTCCTCATCCAGGTCATTTATGAAAATGACAAACAGCAAGGGTCCCAGAACAGATCCCTGGGGCACACCACTGGTGACCGACCTCCAATTAGAAAAAGACCCATCTATACACTCTCTCTGCCTCCTTTGGGCAAGCCAGTTCTGGATCCACAGGGCAGCAGCCCCTTGGATCCCATGCCCTCTCACTTTTTCGAGAAGCCTTGCATGGGGGACCTTATCGAACGCCTTGCTAAAATCCATATAAACCACATCTACCGCTTTCCCTTCGTCAATGTGTTTAGTCACCTTTTCGAAGAACTCTACCAGGCTCGTAAGGCACGATCTGCCCTTGACAAAGCCATGCTGAGTACTCTTGAGCATACTAAACCTCTCTCAATGCTCATAAATCTTGTCCCTCAGGATCTTCTCCATCAGCTTACCAACCACTGAGGTTAGACTCACCGGTCGGTAATTTCCTGGGCTATCCCTATTCCCCTTCTTGAAAATAGGAACCACATCCGCAATCCTCCAATCCTCCGGCACCTCTCCCGTCTCCATCGACGACGCAAAGACCATCGCCAGAGGCTCTGCAATCTCTTCCCTCGCCTCCCACAGTAACCTGGGGTACATCCCATCCGGACCCGGCGACTTATCTATCTTGATGCCATTCAAAGATTCCAGCACAATCTCTTTGTTAAAGTCCACATACTCAATCTTTTCAGTCCACCGCAAGCCCACATTACATCCACCCATGTACTTCTCCTCTGTGAAAACCGAAGCTAAATACTCATTAAGCACCTCTGCCATTTCTACTATGATGTCCTCCAATAAGCTCTTCCCTGTCAGAAGTTGGCAATGCAGTATGGTGCCCTAGCTAACCCTTACACTGCTTCCATTAGAAGACCTAATGTGAGGTCCCAATAAGGAGGGAGACTGTGAAAACTGACACAAGTCTCACAGGCACAGAACAGACCTAGCTGTATCAGGACCTTGCAGGTGAAGTGAGAATGAAACATGGCAGTGGATCAAACGCTTTCTTTGAGACAGCCTATGGGTCCAAGAAATATGGTAAAGTCTGAGGAGAATTACAACATTTTCCTGTTTGAAACAATAGGGTCAGTAAGGAGCTAGCCTGTCCAGCTCGATGAGAAAAACTTCTTATCAGGAAATCCGGATGGGAAGTTTCAATGGGCTCTGGCGGTGAAAGGTTGATGAATATTCAGGATTTCCTCAGCAATCTTTTAAATTAATGAGACCTTTAATGATCTGTTATCTTTGACTTGGCCAAAGCTATTGGATGTCCTGTCATATCATGAGGTGAATGAATAGATCCTAGCCATCAACATCAGAGAAAAGAACATTTGAACATGTAAAGATATATTTGTATTTAAAAGTGAGAAGCATCAAAGTAGGTGGCTTTTCAAACCTGTGATCCCCGAATGAGACAGATTTTCTACATCAGAAAATATAACTGAGCTCTGCACTGCCTCTGTTACTGCTCTGTTATGCTGTGCCTATGAAACTTGTGTTAGTTGGTTAGGTCTGCACCACTTACAAAGCCTTTGATACTGAATGATAACTTTATATCAATCATGGAGTGCAGGAAACTTTCAAACTGTTCCCTGTGATTTGGGAGATGTTTGTATGATTGATAGCTTAAGTGTAGAATCAAGATGACCATGCATTTATTTTGCTCTAAAATTATTGATGTTTATTAGAAATGAGAGACATCACAACCCTATTACTAAACTGGACTTGACCTTAGTGTTGAGGCTCTTCAATTAGAATTGGGCTCCATTTAATCCAAAACACAGCTAAAGCACTCCTATTGTATACAACAGGTTAAAGTCCAACAGGTTTATTTGGAATCACGAGCTTTCGGAGTGCTGCTCCTTCCTCAGCTTCCGAAAGCTCGTGATTCCAAATAAACCTGTTGGACTTTAACCTGGTGTTGTGAGACTTCTTACTGTGCTTACCCCAGTCCAACGCCGGCATCGCCACATTATTGTATACAAAGAGAACAAGAAGTTGTCTCTGCAAATTAACATTCCATTCCCTGAAACTGATCAAACAAACTAAACATTCATTAGAATATGATGAAATACTCAATTAGATTTTTTTTAATTTCTTATTCCACATGCTAGGCAAAATGTGAGCAGTACTGGCCAACTGAACGTCCTCACATCTATGGAGACAAAGCTGTTACCCTGACGTCAGAAATAGTTGTCCAAGACTGGACTATCAGGGACTTTACAATAGTAAAGGTGAGTAATCTAAATGTTCAATACTTCACATAACACTACGGAGTTCAGATTGGAAGAGGTGAGTCATCAGTAGCAGTTTAGATTCCGACATCAAGCAATGGATCCAGGAGAGAGTCATGGAAGCTACAACTGCTGTCATCAAGCAGGACTTACCATGTACAACAAAATCACGTGACTGAGATCTCTATCATAATTACAGTGGCAAAAAATATGCTCTCTTGTTGCCCAAAGTATTGGAAAACCAAGCTTTCATCTCTAATCACCGGTCACCACATCTATCTCGCTGCTTAGACAACCCTTTCCCTTGGTAACATTCTCTGTGTGCCTGTAATGTCTGAACATCATTATGAGGAACCTCTTGTCAGTTTGGTACTGACAACGTTCAATGACATAGTCATTAAGGATGATCTTCGTTGAATTGATTACATCCTGGCATGGCGGTGTACCATAGTGATTAATGCATTCACTCACTCAGCAATCAGGAATTTTGTTCTTATCCAACCCTAGGTCATCCTTTTGAAAGAATCAGTTAGTCTCTATGATGGGATATTCAGTTGTTTTAACTGTTAATGTGTCTTGTACTGGAAGGAACTGCTTTTCCCTATTGTACTACACCAAGCCAGTGATATGATTTGGCAGCAATGTCATGATGCCAAGTCCCAGCTGTGGTCATCCATCCAGTGGTGGTGCTGGGCCAACTGAGTTACTGACCAATCAGAGAGCCAGAGCACTCTGAGGTGGGGCTTCCTTCCATGTGTGGCAAATAAGTTCCCCCTCCAGCCAATTAACAATGTTAGTTGGCCACAGGATAGCTGACATCATAGCTGTGTTGACTCCTGCCACCTGCTAAACTCTGCTCTAAAAGTTGAATACAAATAAAACACACTGAGATGTAAATGGAACATAATTTACCAAAAGTCTAAGATCTTAATTCCATTGTGAGGCTTATGTGAGTTTGGATAAATGTAGAGCAAAATTGCTCAACCTCTGCTCTATTGTGATCTATTAGATTAAGGGCTGGATTGAGGAATATTTTTGAGCTGAGAACTCGCTCAGCACTAGGTACGAGCCAAGGCTCCGAAGGATAAATGTGTGTTTCTGAATAAAAAATTGTTTGGGTTATCTAGATTATACAACCCAAAGGCCCCCCCCAACTCTTTTTAATGTCCATCTCCTGACAACATCCTATCTAATCAATTGTCGCCAATTGTATATCAATCCATATCTCTGTAGCCTTCATTTTATCAGGAATCAATCAAATTCTCATTTGAATCCTTTAACAGAGTCAGGCTTTAATGCATCTGTTGGCAGTCTGTTCCGTAAATCTATGGTGACTAAGTAAAAATAAATTATGCATTGTGCTGAATTTAGCCCATGGTCTTTCAAATTCAGAATTATATCTTTTAGTTTTCTTAATTTGTCACATAAAATTTCTCTCCAGGTCAACACCTTAAATGTGTTCCTCCACTTAATGCCATTTAATGCTCAGGAATCTAAAGCATTGAAGTATTTATTATGTCTTCTTTGACATAGGATCCCTACAGTGCAGAAGAGGGCAATTTGGCCATTGAGTCTGCACTGACCACAGTCCTATTTCCATAACCCCGCATATTTACCTTGTTAATCCCCTGACATTAGGGTCAATTTATCATGGCCAATCAACCAAACCTGCACACCTTTGGACTGTGGGAGGAAACCGGAGCACCTGGAGGAAATCCATGCAGACGTAGGGAGAACGTGCAGACTCAGCACAACAGTGACCTGAGGCCGGAATTGAACCTGGGTCCCTGGTGCTGTGAGGCAGCAGTGCTAATCACTGTGCTGCCCCATCTTGCACTGTTAGTCTTGAATTGGAGCGATTGGTAAATTTAGCAACAGCTGATAGCTGCAAAATATGTGTTTGCCTTGGCTTTACTGCTGAAGTCTGCATTATCACTCCAAGTAGAACATGGTTCACAATTACCATAATCACCAGCTTATTTGTTTGACTATGCTTGTTTATCTCCTCTGACAATGCCATCTGTTTCTTCTTTTCCTACAGGAAAGATCCAAAGAGAAACGTGCCCTACGGCAGTTCCACTTTACAGGCTGGCCTGATCATGGAGTCCCTAGCACCACTGGGGTCCTCATTGAGTTCAGGAACTTAGTGCGGCAGTACATCGATCAGTACCCAATGAGTGGGCCCACTGTGGTGCACTGCAGGTACTGGGTTCATCACTTTACTGTTTTTTGAATAGCATATATTCAGTATTAAATATTGTGCATTGTACCTTTGCACTGAGGCATTTTATGAACCTAATGGAACCAGGAACAGATTTTAATGGGTTCCCACTGGTGGGTTTGCAGGGAGTGGGTGGGGGCATAAAAGTCTCTGGTTGGCCTATCCTCCCTTTCGCTCCGGACCCTGTCCACAATTTTAAAGGAGGGAGAGGTCCTGGAGGAAACTGAAAACCAGAACGGGAATTTTAAGATCAAGGCATTGCTTAACCAGGAACTAATATGGGACAATGACCACAGGGATGATGGGTAAACAATACTTGGTGCACGTTTCGACATGGGCCACAGAATTTTGTATGGTTTGATTTGATTTATTAGTGTCACATGTATTAGCATACAATGAAAAGTATTAATTCTTGCGCGTTATACAGACAAAGAATTATGTTCATAGAGAAGGAAACGAGAGAGTGCAGAATGTAGTGTTACAGTCAAAGCTAGGGTGTAGAGAAAGATCACCTTAATGCAAGATAGGCCCATTCAAAAGTCTGATGGCAGCAAGGAAGAAGCTGTTCTTGAGTCGGTTGGTATGTGACTTCAGACTTATGTATCTTTTTCCTGATGGAAGAAGGTGGAAGAGAGAATGTCCGGGGTGCTGGATTGGGCTACATTGGGCTACATGATGGATTGGGCTACATTCACGACCTTTTGTAGTTTCTTGCGGTCTTGGGCAGAGCAGGAGCCATACTAAGCTGTGATATAACCAGAAAGAATGCTTTCTATGGTGCATCAGTAAAAGTTGGTGAGAGTCGTAGCTGACATGCCAAATTTTCTTAGTCTTCTGAGAAAGTAGAGGCATTGGTGGGCTTTCTTAACTATAGTGTCGGCATGGGGGGACCAGGACAGGTTGTTGGTGATCTGGACACCTAAAAACTTGGAGCTCTCGACCCTTTCTACTTTGTCCCCATTGATGTAGACAGGAGCATGTTCTTCTTTAAGCTTCCTGAAGTCGATGACAATCTCCTTCATTTTGTTGACATTGAGGGAGAGATTATTGTTGCCACACCAGTTCACCAGATTCTCTATCTCATTCCTGGACTCTGTCTCATCATTGTGTGATATCCAACCCACTATGGTGATGACATCAGCAGATTTGAAAATCGAATTGGAGGCGAATTTGGCCACACAGATATAGGTGTATAAGGAATATAGTAAGGGGCTGAGAACACAGCCTTGGGAGCACTGGTGTTGAGGATGATCGTGGAGGAGGTGTTGTTGCCTATCCTTACTGATTGTGGTCTGTGAGTTAGGAAGTTCAGGATCCAGTTGCAGAGGGAGGAACCGAGGCCCAGGCCACGGAGTTTGGAGATGTGTTTCGTGGGAATAATGGTGTTGAAGGCTGAGCTGTAGTCAATAAATAGGAGTCCGACATAGGTGTCTTTGTTATCCAGGTGTTCCAGGGTTGAGTGCAGGGCCAGGGAGATGGTGTCTGCTCTGGACTTGTTGCAGTAGTAGGCAAACTGTCGTGGATCCAGATAGTCCGGGAGGCTGGAATTGATTTGTGCCACGACGAGCCTTTCAAAGCACTTCGTAATGATGGATGTCAGAGCCACCAGACAATAGTCATTGAGGCACGGCTGCTTGGTTTTTCTTAGGTACTGGGATGATGGTCGTCCGGTCGTCTTCTTAAAGCAGATAGGGACCTCAGATTGTTGTAAAGAGAGGTTGAAAATATCTGCAAATACCCCCACCAGCTGATCCGCGCAGGATCTGAGTGCTCATCCAGGTACCTCATCTGAGCCAGTCACTTTCCGTGGGTTGACCTTTGAGAAGGCTGCTCTTTTGTATGGCTACAGAATAGAGAATGCAAGACCAGCCAGGAATCTATCAGAAGAATCCAGTCTTTGAGGTGACAAAGTCATGTAATGGACAAGGGTTTCATTAGCAGATGAGCTAAGAGGTGGGTGGATACAGGCAATATTACAGAGGTTGAAATGGGCCAGCCAAGAGATGGTGTGGATATATGCTGAGGAACCTATCTTGAGATCAGATATGACACCAAGGTTACAAATTGTCTGTATCCAACTCAGCCAGTTGCCAAGGAGGGGAATGGAGTCTATGTTTATTTTAAAATTCCTTTCATGTAATGCAGGCATCTCTGGCAAGGCCATCATAGAAACCCTACAGTGCAGAAGGAGGCCATTCGGCCCATCGAGTCTGCACCGACCACAATCCCACCCAGGCCCTACCCACTAATCCCTTTTTTTTACCCGCTAATTTACCCGCTAATCCCTCTAACCTACGCATCCCAGGACTCTAAGGGGCAATTTTTAACCTGGCCAATCAACCTAACCCGCACATCTTTGGACTGTGGGAGGAAACCAGACCACCCGGAGGAAACCTACGCAGACACGAGGAGAATGCGCAAACTCCACACAGCCAGTGACCCGAGCCGGGAATCAAACCCGGGACCCTGGAGCTGTGAAGCAGCAGTGCTAACCACTGTGCTACCGTGCCGCCCTTTGTTTGTCCCATCATTTGTTGTCCACCTCAAATTCCCCTTAAGATGGTGGTGAGCTAAATTCTTGAACCACTGCACGCCACCCTGTTGCTGTTAGAAAGGGAAAGAGTTTGTAGCAGAGACCAAAGACAATACCCTTGGTCTTCCCAATATCTAGTTGGAGGGAATTTCTACTCTGCCAAGCAGTCTTGATAATTAAGAGACCATAGAGAAGTTGAGCAAGGTGGTATGATTGGTGAGCTAGAGTTGGTAGTTGTCAGTGTTCATGTGGAAACTAATGCTGTGCTTTTGGATGATATCACTGAGGAGCAGCGTGTAGATGAGAAATAAGAGGGGCCAAGGATATATATTTGGGGAACACCAGAGGTAGCAGTGTGGGAGTGTGAAGAGAAGTTATTGTAGGTGATAAATAAGAATGGAATGAGGCAAATGCAGTCCCTTCTGACTTGACAGACACTGAAGGATAATAGTATCACCAACTGTCAGAGGCAGCAAACAGGTCAGCAAAATATCAGCTGGGTGACTGCTAAAGCTTCCCATCCACTCCCACCGGGTTTCTGCTAAAAGCTGAAGTTGGCCCAAGATAGACACACAAAACATATACAGAATGAGTGAGAGATTTAGCGAGAAGGAATTTTCCCAGCACTTTGCTTTTGAAGGTAGGAGCTGACTAAAGGAGTGAGTTGAGGCAGCTTCAGATTGTTGATGACAACCCGGCTGAGAGTGGTGGGAAACCAATGAAGGTAAATCAGGAAATAATAGAGACATCCATCAGCCTTTTCAATCTTTCCCAAGGCAACTGGGATCCCTAAAGTGACAGTTTTAACAACACCAGGTTAAAGTCCAACAGGTTTATTTGGTAGCAAATACCATTAGCTTTCGGAGCGCTGCTCCGAAGGAGCACCATCTGACGAAGGAGCAGCGCTCCGAAAGCTAATGGTATTTGCTACCAAATAAACCTGTTGGACTTTAACCTGGTGTTGTTAAAACTGTTACTGTGTTTACCCCAGTCCAACGCCGGCATCTCCACATCATGATCCCCAAAGTGAGCAGAACTCAGCAGCTCACATGACGCGAGTACACAGCGGGAGATGCCAACCACTTGACATTTTGACTTTTACTTGCCAGAGTTGGAAAGGCAATAATTATCCCCAAGGCACGGGCAGCAGACTTTCATGTACTTTCCCTTTCCTTGAATTGCTCCCTCTTGTGTCCCACTCACTGTCACTGCACTCCCACTTCAACCACCTTGAAGACTGCTGGCCTCCTTCACATTTTGGTCCCTAAATGCCCTCCCATTGCCCACCACTCTGCCTCCTCAGCCTGCTCATGTCTCTAATTGGACAGTGATACCCAGGCAGGTTCTTAATTGTTGCCTCCATTAAGACCATCCCTCAGCTCCCGCTGCTACAGTAAACACTGTCAGGCCTGAAAATGCTCCTGGTGTTGGAAAAGTTCCACGGGTAATCTAAGATGATGAGAGAAGATGAGGTACGGACAAATTGAGATACTGGGAAGGAATTCTAAAATAGATTTGTTCGAATTGTACTGTTGTCGCTGGTTTTCTCCTGGTTGCTCAGCAGTTCCGTTACATGTGCAGGTAGAAGAAAAAGATTTTCTTATTTTTCCTCTTCATGTTTTTACATCTATGAAGATGAGACCTATTAGTTCAGGGGACTGAAACTCCTCCCACTCCCCAGTGACAGCATCAAGTAGTTTCAATTTAATGTGGCACAGCATGATACAAAGCAACACTCCCTCTTCCCCCACAATGCAGCCTGGACTCCATTTTTAAAAATTCCATCATTGGATGTGAGCATCACTGGCAAAGCCAACATATATTGTCCATCTCTAATTGCCTTTGAGAAGGTGGTGATGCACTGCCTTCTTGAACCATTGCAAATCATGTGTTATAGGTACACCCACGGTGCTGTTAGAAAGGGAGTTCCAGGTATTTCACCCAACAACAGTGAAAGAACAGCAATGCAGTTCCAAGTCAGTTTGGTGTGTGGCTTGGAGGGAAAATTGCAGGTGATGGTGTTCCCATGTACCTGTTACCCTTGTCCTTCTAGGTGGTAGAGGTCATTGCTTTGGAAGGTGCTGTTGAAGGAGCCTTGGTGAGTTCTTGCAGTGCAACTTGTAGATGGTACATACTGTTACCACTGTGCATTGGTGGTGGAAAAAGTGAATGTTTATTCTTGTGGATGTCGTGTGAATCAAGCAGGATGCCTTTTCCTGGATGGTATTGAACTTCTTGAGTGTTTTGGAGCTGTAACTCATCCAGGGATGTGGAGAGTATTCCATCACATTCCTGACTTGAGCATTGTAGATGATGGACAGGCATTGGGGAGTCAGGAACTCAATTATACTGTGCAGAATTTCCTGCCTCTGACCTGCTCTTTGTAGCCATAATATTTATATAGCTGGCTCACTTCACGTTCTGGTTCATGATGACCTTCAGGATATTGATGGTGGAGAATTCAGCAATGGTGATGCCATTGAATGCCATGGGGAGATGTTGGATTTTTTGTTAGACCTGGTCATTGCCTGGTATTTGTGTGGCATTTATCTTATTTGTCACTAACCAGCCCAAGTCTGAACATGGTTTCGGTCTTGCTGCATTTGGACACTGACTGCTTCAGTGTCTGAGGAATAATGAATGGTGCTGAACATAGTGCAATCATCAGCAATAATCCCAATTTCTGGCCTTATGGTGGAGGGCAGATCATTGATGATGCAGCTGAAGATGGTTGGGCCAAAAGACTACCTGAGGAACTCCTGCAGTGATGTCCCAGGACTGAGCTAATTGATCTCCAACAACTGCACCCAATTTCCTTTGTGCTTGGTATGACTCTAACCAATGGAGAATTTCCCCCCTGATACCCATTGACTCCTGTTCTGCTGGGGCTCTTTGATGCCACGCTCAGTCAAATGCTGTCTTGATATCAAGGGCCATTACACTTACCTCACCTCTTGAGTTCAGCTCTTTTGAACCAAGGTTGTAATGAGGAACTGAAACTGAGCATCAGTGAGCAGGTTATTGCTGAGTAAGTGCTGCTTGATAGCACTGTTGATGACAATTTGCATCATTTTACTGATAACCACGGTAGCACAGTGGTTAGCACTGCTGCTTCACAGCTCCAGGGACCTGGGTTCGATTCCTGGCTTGGGTCACTGTCTGTGTGGAGTTTGCACATTCTCCTCGTGTCTGCGTGGGTTTCCTCCGGGTGCTCCGGTTTCCTCCCACAGTCCAAAGATGTGCGGGTTAGGCTGATTGGCCATGCTAAAATTGCCCATTAGTGTCCTGAGATGTGTCGGTTAGAGGGATTAGTGGGTAAAATATGTAGGGATATGGGGATAGGGCCTGGGTGGGATTGTGGTCTGTGCAGACTCGATGGGCCGAAGGGCCTCTTTCTGCACTGTAGGGTATCTATCTATCTACCAAGAGCTGAGTAATAGGGTGGTTATTGGCTGGGTTGGCTTTGTCCTGCTTTTCATGTTGCCGTGAGACTTCATGACATCCAGAGTCAATGTTGAGGACTCCCAGGGCAACTCCCTGACAACTGTACACCATTGTGCCAGTGGAACAGGACATATCCAGTGATGGTGGTGTCTGGGACATAGTCATACTTACGGAATCATACCTTACAGACAATGTCAGGTTGTTGCCTGACTAATCTGTGGAACAGCTGTCCCAATTTTGGCAAAAATCCCCATTGCAAGGTTGCCAGGTGTGCCATTGTAATTTCCAGTGCCTAAGTCAATCCCAGTTTGTCTGTTCGGTTTCATTCCTTTTAAACTTTGTGGCAGTTTATTACATTTCAGAGGGAAGTTAAGAGTCAATTAAATCCTGTGGGCCTGGAGTGACATGTAAGCCAGACCAGGTAAGGGCAGCAGATGTCCTTTCCTAGAGGAGTATTAGTGAACCAGATTTTTATGACAATGGTTTTATGGTCACCATTAAACTAGTTTTTAAATGCAAATTTATTAATTGAGTTTAAATGCTGCCATCTGTCATGGTGGGATTTGAACCTGTGTCCCCAGAGCATTGGCCCGGGTTTTGAACTACTAGTCCAGTGACATTACCGCTATGCCACCAACCTCCCATGTCATTGTTGTCATCAGCATCAACTCCCTGCTGTATAACACCTTCACTCTTGAAAAGCATTCCAAGATGTATTGGTGTGACTTTATTGTACCATTTGCCACCTGATTTATTTTTCCTGCTGAGTGTGATTACCAATTTGTGTTGAATCAGGGATAATCTTGTGCTGCTTGCAAGGCACTAAGGTATATATAAATTATTTTCAAAAAAGTCTTATAGTGAGCTGCCTTTTATCCCTTAGTCTGGGCCATTTAAAAAATCTCTCCCCAGAGGTGAAAGGTTAATGCCGAACCCATTATGCCACTCAGTTTCCCGTGAAAGAATTTTCTTCCCCTAGGTGGGAATTAAGTGGCTGCGAGGACAGAGGAACTTGACTCTTCATCATGCTCACAATGTAACTAACCTTTGGTCTCCTTTCTCAGTGCTGGAGTTGGTCGGACAGGGACGTTCATTTCCATCGATCAAATGATTTATCAGATAGACAACAACAGAAATGTTGATATCTGGGGCACAGTCCATCAACTACGAATGCACCGACCGCTGATGGTGCAGACTGAGGTAAGACACCCGGCACCAGTGAATAATATAGATATTCGTCTGTGCATAGAGTCAAGATCATAGGGCCTGAAGATCAGCAGTGACACTTATGCTTATTAATTAATGAAAACCATACGTTTTTCCCACAACTGTGTTAGTGAATCAGTTAAATGTACTTTCAGTCTAGCTCTTTTTCATATAATTATTATAATGTTTATTACTATTAAATAATTAGTACAGATCGTATCACCAACTGATGATTACAGTAAGAAGGGTTAATCCAGCACCCCCTCAGTGTCTGGAATAGCAAGCAGCCAGTGAGCATCCTATTTTTATGATCAAATTTCTGGTCAATTTGGTTCCCTCACATTGTCAAATTTACTGTCTCCTCACAATCAGTATGGTGTGCTACAGACAGTATTGTCACTGACAAAAACTGTATCAGCTCATAGTCAGCGACCCCAGTGAAATCATCAGCACTAATTTAAAACAGAAACATTAATATTAATCAGTTTCAAAGTTGATGACGATTCTTTGGGCTGATTCCTCAGTCTGACATTCTGGGCCTGATTTTACCATCAAGTTGCAGCCGTTTTCGGGCGCGAAAACTTGGTAGTCGGGTGTGAGGCGAATAGCGTGATCCGTGCCCACCTCCGCGCTGGTTCGTCCTTTACCAAGGCCCGAAAATGGCCGCAATTGGCACTGCGCCTGAAATGGGCACGGCGGCCATTTAAATGCATTTGCATGCATTTAAATTGACTTAATGGGCTGCACGCCCAACTTTACCGACACTTCCCCCTTTACCACCGTGTTCGCCCATCCAGAATCGATGCAAAACAGAAATGCTCCACAAAAGTCCAATTTGGGTGCTCCAGTTAGTGAGGAGGTAAATGCCGAGTGTCCAATGGCTCTCTGGATTGGTGAGTGGGAGAGGAAGGGGGGGGGTCTGCTGCCACTCTGCCTGTGATCAGTGAGGAGGAAGAGGGTGTTCGCTGCCACTCTGGCTGAGATCGGGGGGCGGGGGGAGCCTGCGATCAGTCTGGGTGGCAGAGAGGGTGGGGGATAAGGGGGTCAGTAATTTTGGGGGGTTTAGGGCAATATCTGTGGGGGCCAGGGGCAGGCATTATCTGGTCTGGGAGCGATGTGACGGGAGCTACATTCTATCATTGTTTTTTTCTGCGCATGCGCAGTTGGAAGTGCCGATCGGAGCTGCAGGATTTCAGACATGTTATGCCCCGCCCATTGGCTTGTGCAGCGCAATTTGGAATTGCTGATATTTTTTCAGGCTGAATGCATTTAGGCCTCAGAACGGGCCTAAAAGTCGGATTTGAAACACTCCTTGTTTCAAGTCCGCCCAGCACTTAGAATCAAAATGGTAAAATAGGACCCTCTGAGTCAGAGGCTGTGCTTGCAGAGGTGCTGGTTGTGCAATTGTGAGCCTAAGTGCCATATTTTTCATTCAATAATTTAAATGGCTCAAGACTCAATTACTGTGGGTCCAGGATATTCTGATCAACACAGAGTGCCAGGCCTTGTCAACGGTGCTCACTTGGGGAATCATCTCTTTTGCGTCTTCAAGTTGAGGCTGAAACTCTGCAAATATTTTAAATGCCATTTTTAAATCTCCATTAGAGTGCTCATGAATACAGTTGACTGTTTGCTACATTTCAGGGTTAGGCACAGTTTACCACAAGTGAGGTCTGCTACAGCATTTGCAAGGAGAAAGAGAAAAAAAGACTTGCATTACTTAGTGTCTTTCAAGGCCCCAGGACATCCCCAAACACGAGCTAATAAAGTCCTTTACAGTAACCGTTATAATATGGAAAACCTGGTGGCCAAGTTGAGCACAAGTTTCCAAATAGTAATGTGATAATGGCCAATTAATCTGTTTCTTATGATACTGATTAAGGAATAAATATTGGCCAGGACACTGGGGACGACAACTCTGCTCATAGTGTCATAGGATCTTTTAGAACAAGCAGGGCCTCATTTTAATTTCTTATCCAAAAGACAGGACAGCACTCCCTCTGTCCTGCACTGATGTATCAGCCTCGATTTGTAGATAATTTTTTCTACCTCTATCACTTTCTTGCTCATCCTTTGATTTTGAAAACTCTCCCAATGGCAATGCTATTGTCATGAGAAGGATGAGGTGGTATATGATAGAAACATAAATAACACTTTCTGTTCTTTATAATGTAATAATTATACCTAGATGAACTATTGTGATTTAAAGATTGGTTCCAGGTAACTGAACGTTGAGTAGCTCCAAATGCTTCCTGTATCTAGTTTGACTTGGTCCCCATCTCACACTGAGCAGATGTTTTCAGGTTATTCTCAATAGTCACAATAAAACCTTTTTCCTTTTCAGCCTATGGCAATGGAGATAAGTTATTTCATTTATTTTGCTGCTTCCCAATCCTATTCAGCCAGTGTAAAATTGTTAAGAGTTTACTTTCATTTACCCGCTCAAATTAATTCACATTATCAGCAAATTCAATCCACCCACTGCAGCCACCTCATTCCATATTGTGCACAAATATTGTGAATAGCAAAGAGTCCCAGAACGTATCCTGATGGAACATCAAAGCCTATTTACCCAGGGCAAAACACATTCTATTAGTCGCCATCATTTCTGCATTGTTCCCAATAAACAGGTTCTCATTATGTTTAGACATAACCTCCTTCAAAATCATACATTTACAATTGCTCAAAGGTCTTGAAAATCCAATACAAATTCTTTGCAACCTTTGACACAGTTAATCACACCGTCCTGCTCCATCACCTTTCCTCCATGGTCCAACTCTTATCAATCCCGTTGTTAAAAAGTAACCCTTCTGTAATGGTTTCTCTTCTGGCCCACACATTCAACACACTCTGGAGTCCTCTAAGAACCTTTCCTTGCTGTCATATCCTTCTCATCAACATGCTACCCCGGCTAGTGACAATATCCAAAAGCATCAAGGTTCCACATGTATGTCAATATCACCCATTTTTACTTCATGGCAACCTCTCCTGACATTGGTTGATATGCTACATTTTAGACTAGCCTCCACTACTCCTGTGTTTTCAGATTGCTTTTCTGACACCTAGTCCTGGATGAGTCACAATTTTCTCCAGTTAAACATTAGGAAAACCAAAGCCATCATCTTCAAATGATGGCACCAATTCTATCCCTCTCCCAGGACAAGGTCTCGGGCTGAACTGGTCTGCAACCTTGTCGTTTTGTTTAACCCTGAGCTGAGCTTCTGATCCCATATCGTCTTGATCACCAATACAGACTGCTTACACCCTCCATCACATCCATCGTCTGCACTCCTGTCTCAGCCCATCTTTTGCTGAAGGACTCATCCTTTTGCAATCTCCCAGAGTCAACCACTATAGTATGATCCTCTCTGGCCTTCAATCTTCCATTCTCCATAAAATTGAGCTCACCTGAAATGTTATTGCTCACATCTGAATTTCTATCCTGATCTGGTACTACCTTGATTCTAAATTATCATTCCTGTTTTCAAATTCCTCCATGGTTTCAGCTCTTGTTGTTTCATCCCTACCTATCTATGTAACTCTCCAACCCTCCCAAGTGTATCCCAACTCTCTCTGCCCTCCAATTGGCAGCTGTGCCTTTATCTGACAAGGCCCTAAGCTCTAGAATTCCTACCCTAAACCTTTCTGCTTCTCAACCTCTTTCTCCTCATTTTCAAAGCCCCCCACCAACACAGGTCTGGCTTGTGATAGGGTGGGAAAATCTGGCCCATAGTCTTGCTGTGAGGAAGATTGTTTGCACTTTAGTGTTGCTGTGCAAAGATGAGTAACTTTTCCTCTCTGCTCATCATGCATATTATCTAGAGTCTCATTGGGAATAAGTGATGGCACTTTCAATCGCATTGTGGGAAGATGGATGGGTGTGTGACTTGGTTAGTTTCACAAGTGGAGATAGGCTGTTAATGATGTTGTGTTAACAGTGGTGGATGGACCATTGCTGCTGTTGCTTGTTTTAGGAGATAAGTTGCTTAAAAATGTTGGGCTCATTATGTAAGATAACAGAGTTGGGTTCTCAGTCTTACTGAATGGTGGAGATAACCCTATTAGAAGAATTAATCTGAAGGTCAATCAGAGCTGTCCTGGTGCCTCTCATTACAAACTTCTCTTTTGTCTCCCCAGTCACAGTATGTCTTCCTGAACCAGTGTGCTATGGAGTACATCAAAGCAAGGAAACAACAAAACGACATTGTAATCTACCAAAACACACCTTCCCTCATCTATGAGAATACATCTGCCATCCAAACAGCCAATGGCCATGCACTTTAATGGAAATGGTCTGGGAACCGCCTTTTTAAATTCAACTGCACCCTTCACTAATTTTATTTTGTAAATTATGAATGTTTATTTTTTAAGCTGAATATATATTCATTCAGTAAGACATGTTTAAAATTGCTGTTCTTTTAATGCTGATTTGCTATTTTTTCAAAATATAAAACTACTCTGGAATAATGGCCAAGAAATGCCAAGGAACTGTAGGCAATCTTTGCCAAGCCTTCCAAAACTTTCAGGAATACTTTGAAACCTTTGGAAATTTTCCACATAATTCATTGCAAATCGTAACATGGTTGTTGTACTAACATTTGATTCATGGGTTCTCTCTGTAGTTTCACTTTAAATGCAACCTTCTTGAACAGTACTAGCTGGTGTGCGAACCAGAGACTGTCTTTGGCAGGAATGTCAAAAGTTCTCAACCTTACCATCCTTCACACAGTTATGTAAACTTATTAAGTTATTCAAACCATTGAGGCATGACCTCTCGGGCTTCATTCTTATAAAGCACTGCAGAAAAATATCACCAGAATCGGGAACATGCTATGAGAGTTGTTTCTGGATGCTTATCCCGCAAGTGTTTTCACCAAACCTGATGACATTGAAGCCACATTTTATAGTGAATGCTTTATTCAAATCAAGCCCACAGATGAAAAAGAGGTCCAGTATCATCGCATAAAGCGAAGTGGGAAATTATTTTCTGAATGTACTCATTCTCAGCATTGATTGGATCACTCAGCAAGCCCAATGTGGTAAAATTATTTCATTCTGCTGTTTTCTGGTTTTGTGGTGAATTAATATTCAGCAATCAGTGCAACACTGGAATTAATTTACAATCAGCCTGCAAGTTATTCACCAATCTCAACAGAGGTGTTTCTCATCTGGTTTGAATAAACTGTTCCTTATAAAACCAGTCTTTGCTCATAGGTATGGTGCTCAGAATATCTAACAGACAAAACAGCAACAGGAGGCAGATTAGATAACAGAATTGATCCTGTACACATTTGTGTCTACTGAATGACTGGCTGAATGTAAAGCTGTTTCTTGAATCAGATGTCTATAAAGTTTTGCATTGGAACTGAATGTTTATTTTGTTTTGCAAATTTTAAGTTTTCATTGCTGTCGACACTGATAGATGCTCAAATCAAGCTTTGAAGGATCTGTCTCTGACTGGTCAGTCTCAGTGATTGCTAAAAGGTAGTTGGACCACTGAGTTTATTGCCAAAAAGGTAATGAGAGATCTCTGAGTGAATGAAAGCTGATGAAGCGAGGTCTCTGTTTGATCTAAGCAGTATGAACCAATATCTATTCATATGCATTAGTTTAAAATGTTTAAGGAGTGTAATATGTAAATTTTGATTTAATCTTAAACTTGATTGAAGCTGTCAATGTTAGTCTATTTTACAGCCTCGTTACATCTTTGTAGCCTTATTTTCAGAGTTTATGATTTGATCTACTTCGAATTTGGACATTTTTGTAATTGTAAAACTTTAGCCCCATGTAATTCGGATGAATAAGGGAAAGTCAGCATATCACAACCAAGAATTATCATTAGAGGACAGCACAGTGGCAGAGTAGTTAGCACTGCTGCCTCACAGTCCCAGGGACCCAGGTTCGATTCCTGGCTTGGGTCACTGTCTGAGTAGAGTTTGCACATTCTCCCTATGTCTGCATGGGTTTCCTCCAGGTGCTCTGGTTTCCTCCCACACTCCAAAGATGTGCAGGTTAGGTGCATTGGCCATGCTAAAATTCTCCCTCAGTGTACCCGAACAGGCAAGTGTGGCAACTAAGGGATTGTCACAGTAACTTCAATAATAGTCTACTTGTGACTAATAAATAAATTTTAGTAACAGCATCCAAAATATCATTACAGTAGAAGGTTTATTTAAATCTATTTTGTTTATCATGAAGAGCTTTGAATGGAATGCACTTTATTCAAGGCTTTATAGAGACATTACGTCACTTGAAAATGGGGCTCTGTAATCATTGTCACAAGTTCTTTCCAAGCTGTTGCGTGTCAAATAGATTTCCAATTAGAAGATGGGTGGGGCCACTCACAGAGCTTGCCCAGAATGTTGAGCTGTTTAACTTTTTTATGAAAGGGGAATAATTGAGAAACCCAAAGCTTGGCCTGAAATTTCAAATGGAAGAGGACTGAGCATGCAAAACTGTGACAAATTGAGTCTTAAATCCTGATTGTTTCAGCTTCTTTATATTGCAATAAGAAAACAGATTGGAGTTGGGATACTTTTGGGGTGGGGTGGAGGGATAGTGTTCAGTGATAGCAGTTGGTGCTGGCCCTGATTCCCTTTCGGTTCAAATCATTAAAAACATGCTCTTAATTAGTGAATTTTCACACACAGTTCAAAAAGGAAGTGCTGAGTTATTAATAGTGCTGGGGTCATTTGTTTTACTTGTAGAGGGATGATGGGAGAAGATGGTGAGGCCCAACTTGATCTGACTAGGTACAAGAGCTGTTTGCTTCTTGGACCAATCCTCACTGCCAGGCTCTCCTTCCATGTGCAAACTTCATCCAGATCCAACTGAAAGGGCTGAAATGATGATAAAACGAAGTCATTGCAAGCAATTTTTAAACTGCAATTGTACAGATATAACATGATACTATATTAACACCCTCTCCTGTAGAAAACCTTGATACTGAGTACTGTGACTACTTGATTTTTTAAAAAAATACTATGCACTTTAGCTGGGGTGTGTGTGCATGGTGTGTTCTACTGATTCCGGTCAGCCGCCTCTTAATGATTAATAGGGCAGGTATTTATGAGTTTGTTTACAGAGCAGATTTGTATCCAAATTTGGTGTTGTCCCTCTAATGTTTTTCTCCAAAGCACCACCTCCAACACACACGTGCACGCACACACGCGTTCCCCCGCCCCTCACCACAGCCTATTAATCATTTTGGAGTGCAAAACCAAATGCAAAGGGACAAATCTCCATTCATTATGTATCTTCCGAATAGAAATTGTATTTTTTATCATTTATTTTTCAGTGTAGTACTTGTTGCAGTGAGTCCTGATGTCAGCTTGCAGCATGTAGCACTATAGTGTGGTACTGGCAATATTAGTACTGTACTGTGCACAGTGTCTGAACTGGAAGTTAGAATGTTTGACCAGCAAGTCACAGGTAGATGTCCTACACTGTAAACATTGTCTTCTTTCAGGTTTGATGCTGAAGATATTAACTCTAGCAGCTACAAGCACCAGCAGTACTCGGGTACCTCGCCTAAGTAGCCATTCTGATTATGTGAATCTGTACCATGTGTCAAGTCAGACTCTATTCTCATCTCGTGTGCAACTGCCCATTTTCTAGTAGGAATCACTGGAGCATGAAACTTGGGGTTGATTTCTCCCCCACCATCACAACTCCCAAACACCCCTCCCCACTCTGTAACCTAGCTGTGACAAGGCCTTTACCTGCTTTCTGGCTGAGGTCAGGTAACTCATCACCAATTGGGCTTTTCCAAATCCATATGGGGGTGTACTGCAGAGTGATGCACAGGTCACTTTTTTGATATTTTTCACACAGCTTTACAACTTTGGAGTGTGGAGGCTCCAGCAAGGATTCATTATATACACCTGATCAACAACATGAATCCTACTCTCAGTTGTCGTTTATCTGCAATTTCCTTCTCTGAAGCATTGGAGGGCAGGTTTTGAAGCCACAGATTCCACCTTAAGAATGGAGGAGTAGAAAGTACACAGAAGTCCCTGTTCACTGCAGTGAAGTAGATCTCCTGATAGCTGATGGAAGCAGCATTGGAATGGGGATGAAATTGAGATGAACCAGGCTTGACGTTTCTTTTGCAGGAGGGTAACAAAAAAGATTAAAAGAAAGGGAAAATGTCTCTGAGTTCTTCAATAAAGTTTGCATTTGCACAACATACCAGTAAAACACCAGCCCAAATCAGGTTTAGTCTGAGTAAAGTGTAGAAACATCTGTCCATTGTTAGTTGGCATTTAAGAATTCCATTCCAGATGAAGAGGGGTGGAAGTGAAAGGGGCCATGGATTTTGAGCACAATGTCAGTAATTCATAAGCAGTAGCATTGTGGAGACATGGCAGAAGTGAAGGACACAGTGAGAGATGAAGAAGCCATATGCAGCAGCACTTTCTATAAATCATTGTACTAGATAATTTAACTTTAGATATGTATATACATTGGATAATAAATAGTAAATGCACTGGATGTTTCTTTGGGAGGAAATCCATTTATCCCATCTGTTCACTTCTTTTCATAGAAAGAGACTGGTAATTTCATAAAATGTGGAATTAAATTTTTCTGATGTTTTGTATGATTCTTTACACTGTCAGTAATGGTAAGGAGCAATGCATTAATGTGATTATCTTATAGAGCTCCTAAATCATCCATCAGTGATGCTGCATTTTGAACTTTGTGTTACAATTTAATGATGTATAAATCATATTTTCTAAGTAATGTGTAAGGATAAAAGTTGCAATTAAAAATTATCTTTTTACCCTTTGGCCTTGTCTGTAAGAATTGGGATTGAATGACCAGCAGGGAATAGCAGAATGATTGAAAAGTTCTGATATGGAAATGTCAAAATCATGCACACACTTAGATTTGGAGCAGCCTAACTCTGGCCGGATCTGTGAGTATTTGATGAGATTGCATAGAGAAAACTTCATTATCCACAGTAATGCACATTGCAGGCAGAGTCACTGAATAATAGTCAGCAACGGAGAGGACCCTTGCTTATTTTCCATTCCTTAGCCAAGGGGTGCTGAGCTCCGATGTAAGCCCATTAATGCCATTCCAGCTAAGATTAGCTCTAGATATACAACTGTTAGTAGGGGGAAGCAGTAATGGAGAAATGGGGAGAGAGAATTCTCGTATTATTTTGAGGGAGGGGGAACGGAGTGGTTGGCTGTGGTCGTGGAAGAATAGTTGACTCTGCGAAGTGGAACGTGAGTAAGCCGAAGAAGAAGGCGGCTGCAGGGTTAAACTGAGAGAGGAAAGATAAAAGAGATTAGAGCTGGGAGTTTGGAGGAAAAGGAAGCATCTCGGATAGAATTGGTATAGTATCGTTTACAATAGAGCCCAGAGAGGTTAGAGTACATTTTGTGAACTGGAACAGTGGAGATTGAAGACACTTTGAGAATATGATGGTTTAGTTGGTCTGCTGAAAAAAAATCAATGTTGTTGATCTCTTTTGTAGTTGATAAATGTTTCAATTGCGAAGCATAAGTTGCTCATCAAGGGAAGGTAGAGGGTGGGGTCGGGGGCATGAAGGAGTGAAGTGGTAAGGGCTTGGCATCTTGCATGTGGGGATACTAGTAGTGGGGACAGTCAGTCAAGTTAAGAAAATGAGGGACGTAAAGAACAGTAGTCAATACTGTCCAAAGGTGTGTCCAACTTTAGGGTGTTGGCTCGCAGTGTTCATACAAAGATTTTAGTTCACCCACACCATTTCAATTATCCTTGCTGTGAACGATCATTTTTAATGCAAAAGTTCAAATGTTTTCAGCAGAGAATGCTCAAGATATCTCCCCTGCCATTCCACTAAATTAGGTCAGCAATTTTGCGCCTGCAATATTTAGAATTTTAGAAATATAGGAGGAGGCAGATAAGCCTGTTCTGCCATTCAATGAGATCATGGGCTGGATTCCCGGGGCAGATCGCATGTGGCCACATGGGGTGGGATTCTCTCTGCCTGTTTATCTGTTATCTTACTTCCCGAGTCCACTGTTGCCAATAGTGTCTGGATCAAGTAATAGAGATGAAAACCCAAGAAACAAAGAAACTTAAGAAACAACTGGACTCTGTGAATGGTCTTTGTATTTGCACAAACTAAGATGGAATGGACTTTCTTCATTTGTATCCATCCTGAGTTATAGAATAACTAAAGGCAGAACAATTGGAGGTAATGGATGGTCCAGACTTTTAAATGGCTGGAAGAATCTGTCTCTCTGAAAAATTGAAAGAGGCAAGATTATTCATTTGAAAGACTGTTTGCTCATCTCTTGATCAATGCTTTTGGTGATGGATGTAATGTTTGGGAACTTGCATTACATAAAATCTTCATTAGCAACTGTACTCAGTGGGTGGAGTTTATGTGACCATGAAGATTTGCCAGTGAGCTAAAGACCACTTAAAACATTTCTCTCTTTATAAACATGGTTTCTGTGGTATCTTTAAAATCCATCACATTTCCTTTTACATATTTTTACAATACAGTGTTCAATATAATGAATAATACTTGCACCTGAGCTGAGAATTAGTTCACTGAGTCACTGAAGCACAGAGGTACATTGAAGTAATTCAGACAAATGCTAGTTCCCCATCCCCAAAGACCCTTCATTGTGTACCAAAGAGAAGTGCCACACCTGCATCTTACAGCTGGGCAGTCTACACCTCAGGACCTTCAAAGCTAGTGTGGGTTGGATTGGGTTGCAGGTTTAGAAACCCCCACTGATCACTTCTCAATGAGTAAGCTCATACTCCACAAAGCCCATGGGGTGATCTATCAATGATCCTTCGTGGCCATCCCTCCCCCTTTCGGTTTGTGTCTCTTCCTGCATCCCCACGGTGAGAAGGTCCTTTCTGCCACTTAGCAGTCAGTCTAAGGTCCATCAAAGGCGACATAAGCTGAACAGGGGTCCTTCGTTTTCGGAGGGAGCGCCACAGAGTTACTGACACAGGTTCCTCCTCGGGTTCCGTTTCAGCCCAGAGGCCTATTTCATCAGCTTCCGTCTCCAAGTCTAAACTTTCACTGTCTGGAAGGGCTAACGTGGAGTCAGCTTCAAACTGAGGGCTGACACTGGCAGCAGCCATCTTCATGGCCAGTAGTGAGGCCTGCTAGGGAATGAACTCCCTGGCTCTGAGACGGTCTGAGTGCTTCTTTAAGGTTTTACCCTGGACTTTGATTTTGTAAAATACTGGTCCAATTTTCTCCATAACAATCCCATGGACCCAACTGGGACCATCCCAGAAGTTTCTTATGTGAATCAGATCACCCATTGCGAAAGTTCTTTCTGACCTTGCAGAATCGTTATTTCATTTTTGGTTATCCTGTTGGGACTCCCCTATCCTCGCCAAATTTGGTAATAGCAGGCTCAATCTGGTATGAAGCTGTCATCCCATCAACAGCTCCACTGGTGTAACACCTATTGTTGTGCTCAGTGTGGTCCTATGATTGAACAAAAATCATGCCAATTTGGTCTCCATGGATGCTGCCAGTTGTTACTTCATGCCATTTTTGAAGGTTTGAACCACCCATTCTGCCAATCCATTTGGCAGTGGGTGATAAAATGTAGTTTGGATGTGTCGGATACCATTGGAGAGCATGAGATTCTGGAAATCACCATTAGTAAAGGCCATGCCGTCATCGGAAACCAGGACTTCTGGTATTCCATGTGTACTGAAGCTGTGATGTAATTTTTTCAATCAGTCATGGAACCCACGCGGTGCACCTCCAACCACTTGGCGTGTGAGTCTACCATGATTAAAAATATGGAACCCATAAAGGGTTCCACAATATTCACATGTACATGCATCCATAGCCTGCCAGACCACTCCCATTGGTGTAGGGAGGCTGAAAGTGGGAGTTCTGATTTTCCTGGCGCAGGTCACATCACTTCAGCAAGACTGTGATGTTAGAGTCAAGACCGGGCCACCAGATGTAACTCCTAGCCAGGATTTTCATTTTTGATACTCCTGGGTATCTGTTATGTAGTTCTGTTAATATTGGACATCTTCCTGTGGGCGGAACAATTATTCAGGACCCCAAAGAATGACCCTGTCCTCAACACTAAGTTCATCTTTCTTAATAAAATAGCGTTTCATTTCTTCAGAGGATCATCCTTGAAATCCACTGTGTAGAATCATATGCTTCATTTTAGATAAGGTTGGAACTTTTTTGGGTCCAGGCCTTAATCTGCCTTGCCTACACTGCCAAAGTTTCCAACGAGGCCATTGAGATTGGCCTCTTAGAATATGAACTCCTCTCTTTATTGCTCATCCAATCAGGGAGACTTTGTTTTATATATAGCTGGGAATGTCAGGTCTGCTGGTACTCTGGATGCTGACTCAGAGCTTGTAACACACTGTGAACTAAAATAGAGCTTGTAAATAAAAGGGAATATGATGAAGGGATACCGGCCTCTGCTAACTTATTTCAACAACCTCTTACAATGCTGGTAAAGGAGCCAGGCTTGTGGGCAACTGGAGGTGACTCAATGCATCAGCATTAGTTGTTTCCATTCCAGGGTGATGTTCTAGAAGATATTCATAGGCCTCCATTAACAAAGCCCAATGCTGAATCCGAGTGGACGCAATAGGGGGATTGCCTTGTCAACTTTGAAAAGGTCCAATAAGCATTTATGGTCAGTAACTATAAAAAAGTGTCTACCATAAACATATTTATGGAACTTTTCACACCAACGCAGAATCTTACCCAGGCCCACATCCCCACCCTTGGCCCGTCCAATCACTATAACCCCTAATCCACCTAACCTACACAATTTGAGACAATAATTGGCAATTTAGCATAGCCAATCTACCTAACCCACACATCTTTGGACTGTGGAAGGAAACCAGAGCACCAGAGTAGGTTTTCTGAAACTATTGGGGTCATTACTACCTTTCCTTGACTGTCTGGTGGTGACACCAGGATTCCTATAGCGAAAGGAACCCTTTAAAATTTGATTTACACATGCACTCTCCATTGAGGATTGATATATTAGGTCCCTCCCCTACTTGTTGCCTGATGCCCCTGTAGTTCCTGAGCCTCTCTTTCTGCATTCTCTAGGGATAAGGCTATTTCAATGGCTTTTTAAAAGTCCAAATTGGGTTCTGTCAACAGCTTTTTTTGTGGTTAGGTCATTTATGCCAATCTGTCTCACAACATTTCATTAAGAGGCAGTCCAAATTCGCAATATTCAGCCAATTTTTGCAACCTAACCAAGAACTCTGACAGATTCCCCAGGAGTTCTCTCAGCCATGTTGAAGCAATATCTTTGGAAAATTACAGAGGGCTTTGGGTCTTCGTGGTTTCTCACCAGAGCTACTAGTTCATTAAAAGTTTTTGAGTCAGGACAGCCAGATAGATAAAACTTTTTATCACACTGGAAGTTGGGGCCCCACATGCCATCATATCACCTTTTGTTTTTCATCTTCTTCAATGTTGTTAGAACGGAAGACGCATGCGCTGTGTGTATTGGGGCTAGCCTTCGCCATTGGTATCATGGGGTTCACATTTCACAAATAGAGGCATAAGGACTTTCTCTTACCAGAGAAGATTCATAACTTATGGAGGTTGGCCAGAGTGGGAGAAGTAGAAATAAATTCTCCTCGTCGCCAATGTAGTAAATCAGCCAAACTCCAATTTCCATCACCAAAGATCCTTTATTGTGTGCCAAAGAGAAGGGCTGCAGCTGTTGCTTACAATTAGACAGTCTACACCTAGGGATCTACAACTCCAGTGCAGGTTTAAAAACCCTGCTGACCACTTTTCATTGGGCAATCCTCCATTCACTCAGTAAGGAAATTCACAATCCAACGAAGCTTACGGGGAGATCTATCGATGACTTTGTGGTCATCATAACATACCTCTAACTTAATTCACTTCACTAAACAAGGTTCTCTCCAGCCAGTGACCCCTAAATGCACCAAAATTCATCTGCAGACCCTGAGCGTTGTTAGCTTGCATTAATTTTATATTAATCTAAGTCTTCCATTGCAAAAGCTGAGAACGTTTTCAAATAGCCACATGGTCTCGCCCTTCTCTATCTTTTATTTCTTCAAGCCCAGTCTGCCCAACATCTGAACACCGGTGAATATCTGGGGATGATTCCTCACATCTCTCATTCCTGGAATCTTATCAAAGAAACTGAAAATGCTGGAAACACTGTGATTGTGGGAGGGGTTGAATGATTATCTTGAATTGTAGTTCTTGTATCCCCTACTACAATAAAGTCTCAGATCTATACAGCACCTTAAATACAGTAAAACATTCCAAGACACTTCACACAAGTATTATCAAATAAAATTTGACACTGAGTTACATAAGAAATTATAAAGGAAAATAACCAAATGCTTGGTGAAAGAAGTAGATTTTAAGTGTCTTAAAGGAGAGCTGACGGGCCTGTTCCTGTGCTGTAATTTTCTTTGTCCTTTTTTGTTCTTTGAGGGGAGGGAGGTTTAAGAAAGGAATTTCAGAGCTTAGGGAGGCCATGGCTGCCAATGATGGGGCGATTAAAATTGAGAATGTTCCAGAGGCTAGAATTAGAGGAACACAGCAAACTTGGAGAGTTGATTGTAGGGCTGCAGGATGATAAAAGATAGGGAAGGGTTAGACCATGCAGCTATTTGAAAACAAGGATGAGAATTTCCAAAAGGAGATCTTCCACATTGAAAGCCAATGTCATTCAGCAAGCGTAAGGTTGATAGTTGAACAGGACTTAGTGTGAGTTCTGATACAGGCAGCAGCGTTTTGGATGGGTTTAAATTTATAGATGGTACAGATTGAGAGGCCATCCAGAAGAGAATTGGAATAATCAAGTCTAAAGACAACAAAGACATGGATGAGGGTGTCAGCAGCAAATATGCTGAGGCAGGGACAGAGACAAGTAATATTACAGAAGTGGAGTGAGTGGGCTTGGGTGATGGTGAAGAGCTGGGGTCAGAATCTCATCTCAGTGTCAATTCAGCTGCAAAGGTTGCTAATGGTCCTGTTTAGACTCAGCCAGGGGGACAGAGTTGGTGGCGAGAACCATAGACAATGGTTTTGGTCTTCCTGATAATTAATTGGAGGAAATTTCTGCTTATCCAAAACTGGATGTTGGACAAGCAGTTTGATAGTTTAGAGAGAGTGGAGGGGTTGAGAGAGGTTGTGGTTAGGTAATGCTGGATGTCATCAGGTACACGACTGGTCACTTGATAAGGTCAGGAATGGAGTTAGCAATGAAACTAACTGTTAATATCTGCATTTTAGACTCACACATGTATGTTCTCCTGTGTGAGGTACCAATGGCTGAGGCCACTTTTGGAGTCAAGTCCCTGAAAGAGTTTTCTCTGTAAAGTGTTAGCAAAACTGCATTATGGGGTGGAACCACTTTTCTGTCTTTGTCCTATCCCCAGAATAAGTGTTTCCCAACTCATTGCATAAACTGGAGACATCTGGCTTGAAAACAGGAGACAATAAAAAAAGGTTATGGATAAGAATGAATGATAGGAAGGATAGAAGAATGTAATCCAATTTGCTGTCTCAGACACTACCCGGCCAAATGCAGTAAAAGCCAGCTGCAACGATTTAACTGAATCTTGGGATGCTTGGAGCTGAATCAACACTTTGAACTAGCTGGCAGCTCTGCACCAGAGACTTGCCAAATAGAAGTTGCTGCTAGCAGTGGTCTTCCTGCACTTCTGCTGGCTGAGGCTGTAATATTACATATCATGAAAACTGAGATTTCAGGGCAGTTCCAGCCTGGAAGACAAGAATGTGACAGAACAAGACAGAACTCCAAGCCTTACTCATACGCCCTGCTGCACAGTAAGTACAAGGACAGACGATCTGAGTGAATGTTGGCAAGTCAAGTTGTATTTCTGCTGGATGTTAAAGTTGGCAATTGTGCAATGGGAAGAAGTAATGCTGGAAAGCCAGGGTAAGATGTGGTACCAGAACCTGCTTCCAGGTTTACTTTATTCTGCTGCTTTCCAAACACTGTACTGAATCGATTCTAAGTACTGAACACACAAAATGATGAAAATTTAGGGGGAGATAGTAAATATCTGTTTGTTAATGATATATCACAGATATACGATAACTATGAGCATGTAATATTGATACAGATCTACAGCTTAATGTGTTGGGAGTTGTGCATGATGTGATTCATTTATGCAGATAGCGCTAGTACCAGTGATTTGTTTGTGAATATAAGTTATACCAATGATGGGGGTTGGTATGTGCATGTGTTTGATTGGTACCCATACAGATCCGTGAAGTGTGTTAGGTAAATAAAAATTTATGGGAACATAGATCACGTCCATGAAACATGTTGTTGTATAAACCAGTAGTTGAACACCTCTGCATTGTGGCTCTTGGGGACTGTAGAAAAAGTCGTGTTGAGCACTGTTTAATGATTGTGATTACTATCTCAATTAAAAGGTTCTTTGTGCACTGTGCTGTGTTACTACTGTTATATACCAGATACCGCTACAATGAGATGTACATTGTAAAGGTTTTGCTCTATTAATATTCAGTATGTTGTACCATTTTACAGTTCATGAGAGTGTCATAGCATGTCAAGCTGTAATTAAAGGACTGCACCTCGACAAACACACTGTTATGGACAGGGTGAGAGAGAACTGCTGCAATCCATGTTCCCTTCCCAGTTGCCCATAACCAGTAAGCTTTTGATAGGAAGATGTGTGTTTGTTTTTTAACCTCTGAGTGTGTGAATAATTTCAATAACCAGGAGCACAGGTTTCATGGGCCTAAATAAAGATGATTATTTATTTAGGCACTCACTCCAAAATCAAATGATTTTCTGGTCCTATCGTCCCCTGTGGGAATTTTGGGACTTCCTCAGCCCTCTGCAGCTTTGCAGAATTCATCTCAGTGGAGTACTCTGGACCCTCCAGAAACAATACCATGTTTCCTGCTAAGTGATTACCCAGCATTAGGTCAACCCCTTTCATGGGGAAGTTCGGAACGACAGTTGTCACGATCCAGTGGCCAACTTACTCTGTAAATTTTAAATAAAGGAACCTTCAAGCATTTGCCAGCAAGCAGATTTTACCAGTACTGGTGTATTTGTTCTGCTTTCGGGTGACATCTCTGCAATCATTACTACAAGTGGAGTTTGAAGACAACTAGTATCCATGAGGATGGTTATCTCTTTTCCTGGAGCCTCAGATACTTTTTGCAATATGTTCTTGTAGATACCTTGGTCATCCCCCGCTGCATTTGGCAGACACTGTTCCGACTGCATGGTGATTTTTTGAAATGCCAACATTCTGCTCCTTTACACCCAGACATTCTACATTGGTAACATACTGAGCATTCCCCTATTTATTTACCATTTTGCCTATTGCTTTCAAAAGTTGGAGACTTTAATTTTTCTTCCCTTTTCTCCATTTTTCTCAAACCTGTTGCTGCTTCATCTACATCCATCCTATTTCCCCCTAGCTTGTAAGAATTATTAGACCCAAGTTTATTTTGAATTGGAGGTCTGTGTGTTATTCAAAGTAATTTGCTATGACGGCTGCTTTCCTGGCTTTTAAAGTTCTTTGTTCTCTGCATTTTATGGACAGGGAGAGTGAGACTCTGAATTCCTCAAGAAGAATGACACCTCTAAGGTTTTCATCGGTTGGATCTATCTTGACCGCTTCTAACCATTGCTTGAAAGAAAATTACTTAAACCTTTCAAACTCAATGAACATTTGCTTGGGTTGCTTCTGAGAATTTGAGAACTTTAGGCTGTATTTTAGCCTCCTGTATGAGCTTGTATGTACTCTGGATGGAATTTTTGGTCATCTGGTAATGTGACAAATCCCTTTTGGACAATAGGGAATAAACTTTATGGGCTTTTCCCTTTAACTGGCTTTGCAGTAGAAGGTTCCAAGACTCTTCCAGCCACTTCAACCACTTTGCAAGCTTTTCAAATGAGACAAAAAAAGCTTCGACATCCTTCTGAATATTTACCAAGTGTGAATACATTCTGACACCAACAGAATGGCTGTGATTCAGCGGCAGTGGTAGCCACGGGCAAAAATCTTGTAATGGCCACTATTTTATAATAATTTTAATTATGGCTAGCAGGCTTAATGCTGGTACTTCCATTCCCATCATATGTTCTCACACACCCGGCATGACATCACACTGATGCAAATTGTTACTCGTTTCAAAAATTAGGGGTGCTTTCCTTATGTGTGTTTCGAGCCTGATGCTCGTTTGGGGGTGGGGGGGATCTCTGCATTGGGGTGGAAGAGGAGAGTTCAGGCTCACCCCAATACTTGTGGGGGAATGTGTTGGGGTGAGCCTGTGAAGGGTGATGGTGCAGTGAGGAGGAAGGGGGCCAGAGCGTGTGATGAGGAGAGGAGGGTGGGGTGGGCGTGGGGTGGTGCCAGTGGCGGGGGGACCACCCCGATGCTTGTGAGGGGGATGGGGAGTGCCCATGCCAGTGGAAGGTGCATCAGGTAAATCCTATGCGTATGTGGTGCGATGGAAGTGCCCTGATCTTTGTGCTGGATGGGGCTTTCCCTATTCAGTTCAAACTTCCTTCTTTCCCAATCTGCTCCTGCCTGCAGATCCCTTTCCTGTCTTTACCCTCTCAAAGGCCCTTTTTCTTTCCCATTCCTGAATTCTCTCTCCTTTCCTTCTTTGTCTTTCGCTTTCCTCTTTTGCTTGAAATTCTAGCTCTAGATTTCCGCTCTTCCAGGGAAAGTTTTTGCCAAGGTAACCTGGTCTGTTTCAGGTTCCATGTCTTCTGTTTGTTCCACTCCTGGGATGAGGGAGAAATGCTCAGCCGGAATTTTTCACTCCTCGGCTTTCTTCACCAGTTGCCTCACACTAACCTCCATCTGTTTAGCTTCTGTTCTCAGCTGTTGAATTGTTAAGCTCGTTAGCTTATGCCAAGATAAATGGCTCTGTTGTATAAATGATTTCACATAAAGTCAGATATTCTACTTTCTAATGTTAATATACACGGAACCTGCTGTTGTAGTTCTTTTCTAAAAGAAAACCATTTCAGTGATTGAACATTTCCCTTTCGATGCTGATTTCTTCCTTCAATGTCAAATTCAGCTTGTTTAGTCCAATTGATTCAGATCCCAGATGCAGCCCCAATTTCTGTTACAGATGGGGTGAGAGAGGACTGCTGAGGTCTCTGTTCCCTTCCCAGCTGTTTGCAATCAGTAAGTTTTTTGAGAGGAAGAGGTGTGTTTGTTTTTTAACCACTGAGTGTGTGGACTATATTCAGAGCCAGTCGTGGCAGGTGGTGAGGAAACCAACAAGAAGGCAAAACATACTTGACCTCATCTTCACCGGCCTGACTGCCACAGATGCATTTATCCATGATGTTGTTGGTAGGAGTGACTACTGCAATCCTTGTGGAGACAAAGTCCTGTCTTCACATTGAGAATATCCTCCATTGTATTGTGTGGCACTACCACTGTGTTAAATGGGATAGCTTCAAACAGATGTAGCAACTCACAACAGGGCAACCTTGAGGTGCCATGGCCCATTAGCAGCAGCAGAATTGTACCCAACCAGAATCTGTAACTTCATGGTCCGACATATCCCCCACTCTACCATTATCACCAAGCCAGGGGATCAACCCTGGATCAATGAAGAGTGCAGGAGGGCATGCCGGGAGCAATGCCATGCACACCAAAAAATGAGGTGTCAACCTGGTGAAGCTACAACACAGGACTACTTGCACGCCAAACAGCATACACCCCAGATAATAGAGCTAAGCAATTCCACAATCAATGGATCAAATCTAAATTCTGCAATCCTGCCGCATCCAGTTGTGAATAGTAGTGGACACTGGACGAGGAGGCTCCACAAATATTCCCATTCTCAATGATGGCGGGGTCCAGCATATCTGTACAAAAGATAAAGCAGAAGCATTTGCAACAATCTTCAACAAGAAGTGCCAAGTGGATGATCCATCTCGGCCTCCTCCAGAGGACCCCAGCATCATAGATGCCAGTCTTCAGCCAAGTCGATTCACTCCACTTGATATCAACAAACGGCTGAAGGCATTGGATAATGCCAAGACTATGGGCCCCGACAATGTTTCAGCAATAGTGCTGAAGACTTGTGCTCCAGAACTTGCCGCCATTGACCAAGCTATTCTAGTACAGCTACAACACTGGCATTTATCCAATAATGTTGCAAAATTGCCCAGGTATGTCTTAACCACAAAAAGCAGGACAAATCCCACCTAGCCAAATAGTTCTCCATCACCAGTCATCTCAATCATCAGTAAAGTGATGGAATGAGTCATCAACAGAGCTATCAAGCGGCACCTGCTTAGCAATAACCTGCTCACTGATGCTCGCTTTGGTTCCACCAGGGCAGGGTGGCACGGTGGCACAGTGGTTAGCACTGCTGCCTCACAGTAATTTCCGGCTTGGGTCACTGTCTGTGTGGAGTTTGCACATTCTCCCCGTTTCTGCATGGGTTTCCTCCGGGTGCTCCGGTTTCCTCCCGCAGTCCAAAAGACATGTTGGTTAGGTGCATTGACCATGCCAAATTCTCCGTCAGGGTACCTGAACAGGTGCCAGGGTGTGGCAAATAGGGGATTTTCACAGTAACTTCATTGCAGTGTTAATGTAAGCCTACTTGTGACTATTAAATAAACTTTAACTTTAGGATCACTCAGCTCCTGACCTCATTCCAACCTTGGTTCAAACATGGACAAAAGAGCTGAATTCCAGAGGTGAGGTGAGGTGAGAATGACATCAAGGCAGCATTTGATCAAGTGTGGCATCAAGGAGTCCTAGCAAAACTGGAGCCAATGGGAATTGGGCAAATTGCTGGTTGGAGCCATATCTGGAACAAAGGAAGATGGTTGTGGTGGTTGGATGTCAATCTTCTCAGTTCCAGGACATCAGTGTGGGAGTTCCTCAGTGTAATGTCCTAGGCCCAACCATGTTCAGCTGCTTCATCAATGACCTTCCCTCCATGATAAGGTCGGAAGTGGGGTATTTGCTGATGATTGCACAATATTCAGCACCATTCAGGTGACTCCTTAGATACTGAAGCAATTCATGTCCAAATGCAGCAAAACCTGGACAATATCCACGCTTCGGCTGACAGGTGACAAGTAACATTTGCACAACATAAATGCCAGGCAATGACCATCTCCAACAAGAGGGAATCTAACCTTCACACTTTGACATTCAATGGCATTACCATCATTGAATCATCTTCAATCAAAATCTTGGGGGTTCCCATTGTGGTGAACCATAGGTGGTTACCACTATGGGTACTGAACCATAGATGGTTATCACTATGGGTACTTGTACATATGTTACTCTTGTTACTGTTGGGGTTAGGGTTGGGGTGTTCCACCTGTTGGTATTGTTCTGTGGTACACTCCGGTTGGCTCCGCCTTCCTATAGGAGCATAAAGGTCACTGCACTTCCTAGTGACCCTTTAGTCTGGGATTGTATTGTTAAGCAGTATGCACCATTCTTATTGCTAATAAAAGCCTTTATTTCCCGGGTACGATCCAGCCTCCCGAGTGAATTAATCGCGCATCACCCATTAAGCAGAAACTGAACTGGGGCAGCCCCATTAATATGGGCAGAATCTTGAGGCCAGACTCTCTGTGTATGGGAATGGCGGCAGACACTTTGAAAAATGTGAATCTTGCCAACGGGTTCACGTTTTCCGATTTTGAACTAACTTTGCTGACGGAGTGATGTGGAACACAAGGGAAGGGTGGGAATCTAATCTGAATGCATCAGCATATCATTGGTGAACATTCAGTCCAGATATTGAGGCCACACTAAATATTCAGAAGGTGCTGGTGTGGCAGTCACAGGCCTTACCTCCCTTAATATCGGTCACCCCTTGCTCCAAACAGATGTTCTGGCTGCCAAGCAGGCATCACTTCCTGATTCCTCCAAGCTGGATCTGTGTTCAAACAGTAGCTGAGTGGGTGCCTTTCCTTGTTGGGAGCTGTAATCTGGGTGCAAACTTGGCCACAACTGAGGGGCAGCACTGGGGATGGCTATGAGGTCCTGGGCTTCTGCTCTGTGAGAGACCCGGCTGCAAGGGCAGTGTGGGGATCTCAGGGAGCTACACTGTCTCATGAGGCATTAAAAACCCACTCACTTTAGGGAGGGTGAATGCAGTGAAACTTAAAATTCTCACTCAGTCTACAGTGTGGGGCCAGAGGGGATTACCGGACAGGAAGTTTAAATCCACTTCTGTGCAAACTCTGACTGTCAGGTACAGCAGTAAGAGGGCAGAATTGCTCTCATGCAAGGCTGCTTAACTGCACTGCATTAAAGACCTGGAAGAATGAGGCTGCCCTCTAATTGCTTCAAAATCTAATAGCAAACCTCTTAAGATTCAGCTGTGTCTCATCAAAATGAATGTTGCCAGATCAACTAACTAATGATTTTTTGAGGAGTTCCGCATGCCAATTTAATATTCAGAGCCAGATCTAGTTGCATAATCTGGAGGCAAAAGTGAACAAAAGCCCCAAGAATGTGGAAGCATCTTTCAAGTCAAGGCTTAACAGTACACAGCTCACATTATGGAGAACCCCCAGGCAAGATAGGATGGTGATAGCAGACACCACTTGTCCTATTCAATATCATATCTGGAACCCTTGTCCCTCAAGCCATCCTGGCAGCCTGGGCTGGTCTTCAAAGAGCCAAGGAATGTCCAACTGCCTCAGCACAAAGCTGTTGTGGACACTCCCTGGGTGGCGTGCACAGCCCTGCATGATCATCTGGTGGTCACAAATGATCTGGATGTCCAGGGAGTGGAACCCCTTGCGGTGGATGATGGTAGCCCCTCACCTCGCAGGGACCGCAGGGTGACATGTGTCCCGTCGACTGCCCCCTGGACTTGGGGCATCCCTGTAATGGCCACAAAGCCTGCGGCTGGGGCCTCCTGCTGTGCCTGACTAACATTAAAGTGTATGTATTGGCCTGCCCGGATGTACAAGGCATCTGTGATCTGTTGAACACATCTGTGTACTGAGGCCTGTGAGATTTCATAGAGGTTGCCACTGGGTGCCTGAAATGATCCTGTTGCATAGAAGTATAGGGCCGCCGTCACCTTAACTTCTACTGGGAGCAGGTGGCCGCCCCTCCTCTCAGGTGCCAGATGCTGGATCATGTCCTTAGATAGGCAGAGCCGGTGACAGCGCATAACCTCTGACAGCCCCTTGAATAAAGGCCTGGTCTGGTATTGCCTTTGCCTCCGCATCCCCCTTCTTCTAGCCACCCTCTCGGGAGACTGCTCTCCCACCTCAGGGCCAACAGCAGTAGCCTCCTCCCGTCTTCCTTGAGTGCCTGCCACTGGCTGCTCCTGCGGTGGCCTCCGCATGACCTTCACCTCCTGAACCACTTCCTCCTCCTCAGCCATGATGGCCAGCTCTAAATCAATCAGTCCCAGATCCATTTTGCATAGTGAGGGTTAGAGAGAAAGATTGATAGATTCATGTCATTGCTTGTATCTGCCCAGCACCAACTCCCCCCCCCCTCGCCCTCGCCATCCCTCATTGGGTCCAGTTCTCCCACTTGTGGATGCTGGCAACACAACACAATCTGCGGTGCCATGCCTCACCTGATTAGGTTGCCTGCTATTGGCATCATGAACACAGCTGGCAGGGAAAATATGCGGGTTGATGTTGCAGGTCAGGGACACGGGGTTGGGACAGACTCCTAATTATCACAAGATGGGTTCCCATTCATTGCAGAGTACATGCAGCATGAGTGTCGATGTTAACCTGAGCTTCCCTGCTTGGAGCACCAGCTTCTTGAATTGATTAGCCCTCAAGCAGCACACGGTGCACTCCCCACCGCACCCCCCCCCCTCCCCAACCCCCCAACCTTGCTAAAACCCCAGCACTTAATCCAGCCTCTTACCACACCATACAGCCAGAACAATGGAACAGTATGGTGGCTGCAGAGAGCAGCCTGGTCAGCACTCCAGTAAGTGCCCCACCCCAGAGGAACAGCATAGTGGCTGCAGAGAGCAGCCTGGTCAGCACTCCAGTAAGTGCCCCACCCCAGAGGAACAGCATAGTGGCTGCAGAGAGCAGCCTGCCGAATCTCCAGGCCCTGCCTCCAACCACCCCAGGACTCCAGGGGCTGCAGCTCCATAAACCCCACCTCCTTACTCCTGTTCAACGCTACCACACCAACTCCTAGCTTTTAAATTTATTTACTAGTCACAAGTAGGCTTACATTCACACTGCAAATGAAGTTATTGTGAACAACCCTGAGTCGTCACACTCCGGCGCCTGTTCGGGTACACTGAGGGAGAATTTAGCATGGCCAATGCACCTAGCCAGCACATCTTTGGACTGTGGGAGGAAACCGGGGCACCCGGAGGAAACCACGCAGACATGGGGAGAATGTGCAACCTCCACACAGACAGTGACCCAAGCCGGGAGCCGAACCCAGGTCCCTGGCGCTGTGAAGCAGCAATGCTAACTATTGTGCCACCGTGCCGCCCCAGTGGCAGCATATAAGGCAGTTGTAAACCGCGCCAGAGTGACATTATGCCAGAGAGGTGGAAGACGCTAACGAGGGCGGAGATTGTTGTTGCGAACCTGCTAATCAGATGGTAAGGTATGTAAACACATGCAAACGTTCGTTGCGCTGATTTTCAGCGTGGTTCTTTCAGCACCAAAATACTTGGGTTGGGAGATGCTATCGGGGCGGGAAGGCATGTGCAAATCCTGCGAATCGGCCATTGTGAGAATCTCTCGGCCTGCTGCGCTAAAAAATTAGCGCAGCAGGATGGAAGAATCGTGCCCCCCTCCCCCACATCTTTGAAGTTAAAAATATAATGGGGGCAATTCTCCAGCCCCAAGCGCAAATCCCGCAGGGCCAGTGAATTTGGCCAGAGGCCTGAAACGGCATTAAACAGTTTTCGATGCTCCCAGCCCATTCCACCTGGTGTGATCAGGAACTCATCCAGAAAACGTGAGAACCTGATCCATAGAATCACTACAGTGCAGAATTGACCTCATTGAGTCTGCACCAACTCTCTGAAAGAGCATCTTACCTAGACTCACCCACCCTTTCGCCCTATTCCCATAACCCCACGCATTTACCATGGCTAATACACCCCGCCTACACATCTTTGGACACTAAGGGGCAAATTAGCATGGCCAATCCATCTAACATGCACATCTTTGGAGTATGGAAGAAAACCAGAGCACCCAGTTTCCCTAGGATTGGGATTTGCATGGTAAAACTTCTCTGTGTAGCTTCTAATAGCTTTGAACTATTTCCCAGCATGTCAATTTCAAAGATCTGTAAGATTGACCAGTCTTCTCTGTAGCTTTCAAAAGCTTTGAAGTGCTGTGTTGTCATTCCATTTAATGTCCCATTAACTTTAACAATCCCTTTAAGTGGGAGCTCCTGGCTTTTTCAAAGTTGGGATTGTGATTGTTTATTTACATAGCTCTTCACTGTCCATTAACTCCGAAGTGCTTCCTCAAAAGTACAGCGGGTGACTCTGAGCTAATTTTAAAGGGATTTATTTTCAAATCTGAAGTGCTTCCTAGGAAGTGCAGGTGTACAATCTGAGTTCATTTCTTTAAGGGCATTTTTTCTAACTTTTATGCCTGAACAGTATATTTTTACTGCAGGCCGGTTTTAACCAATACAAGCAGCTGGGACAACTTGGCACTGCTAAGGGGAGGATTCTGCAGGATGGCCTAAAAGGCGGGGAGGAGGGGGGGTGAAGGCGGTGGGCCTGAAGGGGGCAGGACCTTTGGTGACCCAATTGCGGGGTGTCGCTCAGTTTGGGGGAGGGGGAAGGCCTGATGCCGGCAATCAGAGCGGGGCGGGGGGGGGCGCAGATGCCCCAATGCCCGATGCTGGCATGGGTGCCCCAAAGACGCAATGCCAGTGTCGATGGATAGTGGGTGGTTGTGTCACCCTAATCCCTGCGTGGTGAGGGATGAGGGGGTAACCCAAACATTTAGTCGTGGGTAGGGGGGGGTTCCCGTTCTATAGCCAAAGATTGGCAGTATTCCTTTTGTCTGTGGGCCGGGGGGGGGGGGGGGGGGTGGGGGGTGGGTGGCGCAGGGGAGGCATGGGGCTGTCACTTTAGTTTGAGATCAGAGTGCCCTTTCTAAATGGTGCCCCAATCTCTTGCCGGCATCTTTAGGTCCGGCACGTTTCTTGAATGGCACAAATCATCCAAACCTCCAAAACAAATGTCGAAGTGTGGGTGGATTGCGGTCAGGATCCCATCAGCCCACTTGGTGGGAATTGCACCGCGTTTCCCACCAGATACCACACAGAAATAATTAGGGATAATTGTGCCCAATATGTCTTTACCAGGCATAACAATATATTTCACCTGTTAAGTGGTTGTACTTTTACTTTACCTGCCAGTGTGGTACTCATGCGAACCCTGGTTTGAACATTGAGCTGCTCTGAATTAGCAGGTCACAGTCATAGTAGTATTGCAGTCTCCAAAAGACCATAAGACATAGGAGCAGAATTAAGCCACTTGGCCCATCGAGTCTGCTCCACCATTCAATCATGGTTGATTTTTTTTTCTCATCCACATTCTCCCGCCTTTTCCCCATAATCCCTGATCCCCTTATCAATCAAGGACTTATCTATTTCTGTCTTAAAGACACTCAATGACCTGGCCTCCACAGCCTTCTGTGGCAAAGAGTTCCACAGATTCACCACTCTCTGGCTGAAGAAATTCCTCCTTATCTCTATTTTAAAGGATCGTCCCTTTAGCCTGAGGCTGTGCCCTCTTGTTCTAGTTTTTCCTACTTGTGGAAACATCCTCTCCACATCCACTCTATCCAGGCCTCGCAGTATCCTGTAAGTTTCAATAAGATCCCCCCTCACCCTTCTAAACTCCAACAAGTACAAACTCAGAGTCCTCAACCGTTCCTCATACGACAAGCTGTTCATTCCAGGGATCATTCTTGTGAACCTCCTCTGGACCCTTTCCAAAGCCAACACATCCTTCCTTAGATATGGGGTCCAAAACTGCTCACAATACTCCAAATGGGATCTGACCAGAGCCTTATACAGCCTCAGAAGTACATCCCTGCTCTTGTATTCTAGCCCTCTCGACATGATTGTTAACATTGCATTTGCCTTCTTAACTGCCGACTGAACCTGCACGTTAACCTTAAGAGAATCTTGAACAATGACTCCCAAGTCCCTTTGTGTTTCTGATTTCCTAAGTGTTTTCCCATTTCGAAAATAGTCTCTGCCTCCATTCCTCCTTCCAAGTGCATAACCTCACACTTTTCCACATTGTATTCCATCTGCCACTTCTTTGCCCACTCTCCTAACCTGTCCAAGTCCTTCTGCAGCCCTCCTGCTTCCTCAATACTACCTGTCCCTCTACATATCTTTGTATCATCTGCAAACGTAGCAACAGTGCCTTCAGTTCCTTCCTCCAAATCGTTAATGTATATTGTGAAAAGTTGTGGTCCCAGCACTGACCCCTGAGGCAGTCATCGGCTGCCATCCTGAGAAAGACACCTTTATTCCCACTCTCTGCCTTCTGCCAGTCAACTAATCCTCTATCCATGCCAGGATCTTATCCTTAACACCATGGACACTTAGCTTATTTAACAGTCTCCTATGCGGCACCTTATCAAAGGCCTTCCGGAAATCTAAATAAATCACGTCCACTGGCTCTCCTTTATCTAACTTCCTTGTTACCTCCTCAAAGAACTCTAACAGATTTGTCAGACATGACCTCCCTTTGACAAAGCCGTGCTGACTCAGTCCTACTTTATCATGCACTTCCAAGTATTCTGCGATCTCATCTTTAATAATGGACTCCAAAATCTTGCCAATAACCAAAGTCAGGCGAACCAGCCTATAATTTCCCATCTGCTCCGTCCCTCCCTTCTTAAACAGCGGCATTACATTCACTGTTTCCCAGTCCTCTGGTACCCTCCCTGCCTCCAGTGATTCCTGAAAGATCACCACCAATGCCTCCACAATTTCCTCAGCTATCTCTTTTAGAACCTTGGGGTGTAGTCCGGTCCAGGTGATTTACCCACCTTCAGACTTTTCAGTTTCTCCAGAACCTTCTCCTTAGTGATGGTTATCTCAGGGCTATCCAGAGGACGGTTCAGCAGCCGAGATTTTCATTATCCAAATATACAATTGAAGATGTTAATGACGTGACAAGGAAAGGATTGGGCTCAGTTTTCATGTCCCATTCCAGGTCAGGTTTTTCCAACCTTTTATTATCGCTGCAAAAACGTTCGTTTCCTGAAGTAAACAAAGTCTCCAGTTCCTGATCCCAGTATACGTGACGAGGAAAGTTTGACTATCTAGGTTTAACAATTCACTTCATTCCATAATATCCTGGAGGATATGTGGACTGTCACCAACCTCTCCTCCCCTTTCTAATTAGGGGAAACACCACGTTGACAAAACCAATGCAAAATGTCTAAAAAAACAGGGTCAGATTTGTTTCTAGATTAAGTATGGGAGTCATCCTTGGCTTAGCGAGCAGCACCATCACCTCTTAGTGAATTGTTTGTGGGCTCAAGTCCGACTCCAAGTCCTGTCACAAAAAAATCTAGCCTGATACTCCAGTGCAGCACTGAGGGAATGCGGCACTGTCAGCGCTCCCATCTTTCTGCTATAATGTCAAATCAGGACCATCTCTGGATAGGAAGGACCCCATGGCACTATTTCAAGGAAGAGCAAGGGAGTCACCACTGGTATTGTGGCCAATGGTGAGAGGAATAGCATCTGATCAAGGCCAGGAATGGAATTTAAGTTGTTTAAATGTTTCTTCTACTTTTACAATAACTAAAGGCTAAATACGATGGCTAGTAATGTTTTATCCCTTTGGAAAATGGGGATCAGATGGAATGTGGACAGCAATGGAGAATTGTCACGTGTAGCTGAATGCATGCACAGTCAGTGGTGGCTAAGAGACAGCAATAACAGGACCAAAATGGCAGTTTGGGAGCCACATCAGCATTAAACAGTGAGTAATGTGAAGATCAATCCGCTCTGCATACTTCCGGTATATGATTGGCATGTCCACGCTAACACCCTTACAAGAATTGTGCACCGTGCAAACCACATAGAGGTGGATCAGCCCCTCCGGGCTCCAATATCATTCACACCAGCAGCACCACACAATCCAGTTTTGCAGCCAGAATATATCACATGATTTATTTTCCAAAAGCAAATTTGTCTATTGAAAATAAAAACCACACCTGTACAGATGCTAAAAGATAATGTACATTGGCGCTATACCTCTATTATTTTGTTATTTATATTAAGTCAGTGAGATGTGATTTTTCTGATCACTGAACTGAATACATTGACCTGATGACATTGAAGTGTCAATAAATCATCTACTGTAAGCGTTACTATACAACCACTCCTGGAGACAGCACAAACAGAGCCTGAATTGTGCACAAATACTGAAAGCACAGTTACTCGCAATATTAAACCTTCCAGCCACCCACCTAGAAGGAGAATCAGTTTAAGATAGAACTGTTTAGTCATGACAGCCAATTTATCACACATTTGGTAAATCCATAATTATTCCATTCTAGACATTAACAGACAGGCTGAGGAAGAAGGGGATGAAGAAAGCCTGTTGGCAAATGACCAATTATAATCTGTTACTGGAACCGGGTCAGTACGTGACTGCCTTCACCATAATAACAGTGCTTCATGTAATGCAACTTTCTGGATTCGCAAGTGTGCGTTCCAGTTCAGTGCTCCTGTTACTGCAGCAACTCTAGCTGAAAATGTCACTGAGGTCTCCAGGCCAAATACAATCAAATAATCATTTCTTTCTCCCAGTGACTCCTATTTTTCCTATTTGAAGTACAATTAAAATTTTGACATCATCACCCCAGAACTGGTCAGGGTCAGCCATTATTTCTTCATATCCTCGTCCACACAAAGTCCCATTCACCCATCAGCCCTGTGCTCCCTGACCTAGATTGGCTCCCAGCCCGGAAACGCTACAATTTTAAAATTCTCATCGTGGTATTCAAATCACTCCCTGGCCTCACTCACTGCTCCCCAACCCTGTAATGTCCTCCAGTCTTACAATCCTCTGAAACCTCAACATGCTCCAATTCTGGTCTTGTAAATCCCAATTTCCTTATCCTGGTCGTTGTGGACAGTGCCTCCATCTGTTTACGCCCTAAATTCTGGAATTCCCCTCATAAATGTTTCCATCTGTTTTCCTCTCTCTCTTACTTTTAGACATTCCTTCAAAGCCACCTCTTTGTCAAGTTTTTGATTATCTGTCCTAATATGCCCATATTTGGTTTGGTGTCAAACTTTGTCTGATAACACTCCTGCAAAGCACTTTGGGATGTTTTACTCAGCTAAATATGCTATACAGATGCAAGATGTTGTTAATTTGCATATTAGACTAAGGTCACCTGATAGGCACAGTCAGAAATTCATTTTGATCCATTTTCGGTGCATTCAGTGGAAGAGCTTACCAAAATCCAGTCACATGAAATACCAAAATCAGATTTCAAACCTCCCCAGCATATTTCTGTGAGCTCCGTGTACCCACTGAGCATCTAGAGGCAGTTCACTGATTTGAGAGGAGCAGGTTGGCAGGCTACCTCGCCAACAGAGAATGTCAGGTAAGTTAGGGAATAGGGGGGCTTCAGGAGAATGGAGTTGGGGGGGGGGGGGGGGGGTGGGGGTTGGGCATGAATAGTGACCAGTTACCTTGCCGTGAAGCCTAGAAAAAGCACTCTTACTCATTGGCTGCACATGAAGGAAAGTTTAAAAGAAAGTACTTTGGTTTTGGTGGCAGCCTCCAAAACAAAAATTTCCTGTGGCCCAAACTAACTTCTTGGAAAGGATTTGAAACAAGTATTAGGCCGCACATAAACATACACACCAATTAAGGTGGCTACCAGGGATGCTGACATATTTTCAATGTCCATGGAGTGCCGAAGATAACACAAGGAAGTGGGTGCTCTTTTTCCCCATTCTGTGTCCGAGAAATAGGGGTGAATTGTCCCTCTCAGAGTTTACACTGTCTGAGCCCAAATCCGCAGTTGTAAAACTGCAGTGCACTCAGACGTACATGGGGATAGAAGAGCTGTACTATTGTTCTCCATGCCTTGCAATGTATTTGGAAATTGTATTTGGAAACTGCAACATACATTCAAGTGCCCTGGCAGGATTGCTTGGCAATGTTGGACGTCTGTCACTTGCTCTTGGAATCCACCAACATCACATGAAAAGCACTGCCGCACGATTTCTATTCTTTCTTCGCTTTGCTTTTCTCTCAGTCTGTCGTGCATTAACATCTAATCAATGATTGTAACTGTTAGAATTCTACAAATGTCAGGGACCAAATAGATTTCTCCATTTCAGTGCCCACACATCCTGGTGTTAAACAAAAAGACGTTTCTTTCCAAATAGTTGCTGTAGCCTGACTGCACTGAGCTCACTCAGCTGAGCACAAATTGTTCAACAGGATCCAAAACATCAGAGTCTCCACCGGACGACAAAAATGTGCATATATATAACAACTAGAACATAGTGAAACATCTCACCGTGCTTCACAGGAACATTATCAGACAAGATTTGACATTGAGTCACAGAAGGAGATATTATTACAAAAACACGGTCAAAGAGACTGGTTTTAAAGAGCGTCTTATCAGAGGTAAGAAGTGGGAGAGAGTTGGGGGCGAATTCGAGAGCTGAAAATCTCAATAGCTGAAGGTAAGGCTGCCAATGGTGGAGTGATTAAAACCGGGTTTGTGCGAGTGGCCAGAGTTGAAAGAGCGCCAACAGCTTGGACAGTTAAAGTATGTTACGTCGTTCAGGAAGGACAAGGCCAGGGAAGGATTAAAAACAAGGGCAAGAATTGTAAAATCAAGGCTTGAATCAAGGAGTGTGAAACTGAATGAGACTTGATACAAGTGAGTTTTGGATGAGTTTATAAAAACTGCAAGATGGGAAACCCAGTCAGGAAAGGCAATAACCAAAGCCAAATGACTTTTTTTTTGGAACAATATGGGTTGAATTCCTAATCACCCAAAATCTGGAGCAACTTCAGCAGCACGCAACGATTCTTCGAATGTCAGGCTCACCCTGGGAACTTTCAGGTACTAGGTGTATGATCCTCCTCCTAAGCTCCCTAAACTGGTAGGTGTAGTACTGTTCTTCAAGCACTCAAGAATTCCTTAAACAAGAGCTATAGAACTGATTTGCTGCTGGCTTACTAACTGCAGGTCTGCAGAATTTTGTTTTCTTTTGCAGCATTTTGTGGTGTCAGATTTCAAAATTCAATGCCCTGCTCTCATGGGCAGTTCAGAAAGAGAGGGTCTTTAAATTTGGATTTTGAACCTAATGTCTTTGAATGACACTAACCTTGTTAAATTAATGACAATTTCTCTTTTATTCATTAATGGGATGTGGACATCGCTGTAAAGACCAGCACTCCTAATTGCCTTTGAGAAGTCCACATGGAATAGGTAGGTAAACCCACAGTGCAAATGGGGAGGGAATTTGAAGATTTTGATGCAGTGACAATGATGTAACTGTGATATATTTCCAAGTCAAGATGGTTTAAAAGTTGGAGGGAAGCTTGCAGGTGGTGATCATTCCCTCGCACCAGCTGTTCTTGTCCTTCTCTGTAGTTGAGGATACAAATTGGAGAAGCCTTGGTGAATTGCTGCAGTGCATTTTGCAGATGGTACACTGTGGTAGAGGGACTGAATGTTTGAGGTGGTGGATGAGACCAAATCCAAATAACAGGCTCTATTTTTACATTTAAAAATCTGGCAGATACTGAGTGAGAGTATATGCGAAGGAGTAAGGTGAGGGAGAGGGTTTAGCGTCTGTAATCACTGTACAATTCCACTATTTGAGTATAAAAAATCAGAAAAAAATAGCTACCCCACCAAACCTGCTGCCAAGTATTACAGCTGGAAACCACTGACAAGAATCCAGACAAATTAAAAGGACATATATTAGAGCTATAGGCAAATTTTACAGGGATAAATAATATCCTAATAGATATTGAAACAGGCAATATAAAATGGATACCCTTAATCTTTTGCAACCCTCACTGAATCACAAAACTAAATATGGAAACATCTATCTGCAGCAGTGCAGTAGGAAAGGGATTGTTGAATCAGAAGTGTCATTAACAGATCAGCATGATCTTATTGAATGAAAACCCACACCCCTGTGAATTGAGGTGAGACCTTGGGCTGAATTTAATGGCAGCACTGGTGACCCCAATGGCAGGCCGCAAATTGCCGGAAGTCCCAAAGCAATTCTATTCAGTTAACGGCTTGGCATCAGGCCTCCCATCCTTTTGAAGGGCAAAGATTCATGCTGTAAGAGCTGCCAACCAATCAATAAGCCAATGGCTCTTCAGTCCCTGCATTGCTCGCAGAAGTGGTGGCCACTGCTGGGACTGCACCTTGTCCAAATCACCAATGATGGAGGAGGCCCCAGAAGATAAGTAAATGGGTCAGGTTTGCCGGTGCAGGCCAGAAAGGTCCCAGTGAGATAGATGGAGGGTCATCAATCAGGGTTTGCTGTCAGAGGGATCATTCATGAACCACAGGGTACCCATTTAGGAGGACCTCTCCATCTCACCCTACCTTATCAAGGAGGTTGTCAATTTTCACCTGATGGCAAGCCCATATGGTGTGGGCCACCTGCAATGCTGATAGAAATCCAGAAGTAGGGGGATTGGGCATTTAATAAGGTCTCAAATGGCCTGTGGATGGGAAGGCTACCTTCAACCTTCCACAGTCCTGATTGAATGGGAAAGAGTCAGGAAGACACCTACTGTCTGCTGCTCTCCCTCTTGATTTTACTGCACCCCCCACCCTCCCCCCACCTCCAATCTAGTTTGCAGAGATCACCCCTGCTGTACAGTGTTATCCGGTATAGTGTGCTGTGGTTCAGCAACATGACTTTTCACAACCTGTAAACGACCAGGTCACTTTTGACACAGACAAAGCCAACTTCTGAAGTTGGCTGCTACTCTTTGTGCATGAGTATCCATCTATAAATCTAATCGGAGGTTCATGTGAAGGAGATTCACTCTGTCATGTAATGCAATCAGTTATGGGAGGATTGAGCAGGCAAGACAGTCTATTGCATGCCTTTGAATAGCTTTATTTACATATCTTTCAAGAAATGAATATAGGAGCATTTCTTGAGGATGAAGTAACCATCTAATCATTCACAATTACAGTGTTTTGCCTCCTCCATCTGTTGTTGCCAGGTGAGAACTTTCAAAACTAATAGATCAAAAGCTCCAATCCTTGTATCCATTAACTCTTTTAAATTCAGAAATCCAACTGTGAAATGCAGGAAGTGATTTTGAGCCCACACCCTCGGCCTGTGGGAATGTTGGCAGGTGCTAAAAATCGGAGAGTGTGACTCGTGCCGGCGAATTTCCAAGTTCCAATTTAACCGGTTTGGCATTAATATATATCAGGAAAAGGAGGGGCCCTAACATCGGCACGGTAGCACAGTGCTGCCTCACAGCGCCAGGGACCCAGGTTCGATTCCCAGCTTGGGTCACTGTCTGCGTGGAGTCCACACATTCTCTCCGTATCTGCATGGGTTTCCTCCGGGTGCTCCAGTTTCCTCCCACAATCCAAAAGGCGCGCTGGTTAGGTGCATTGGCCATGCTAAATTCTCCCTCAGTGTACCCGAACAGGCATCAGAGTGGGCGACTCGGGGATTTTCACAGTAACTTCATTGCAGTGTTAATGCAAGCCTACTTGTGACACTAATAAAAAAACTTTAAACTTTAAACATCGTCTCCCGGGGAGCTTCACTATAAACCTTCCTCTGGGTCCAAAAAACAACTTTTTGCAACTCTGTTTCCTGTCATTCAACCAGTTTTGTATCTATTCTGCTGTTGTCCCTAAGAAAAGCTGTAACTTTTCTGATAAATTTGTTGTGCAGCACTTTATCAAATGCATTTTGGAGGTCCATGTGCACCATATCAACACAATTACCCTCATCAACCGTCTCTGTTGCCTCATCAAATAATTCAAGCAGGTTAGTTAATCATGATTTGTCCTTAACAAATCCATGTTATCGTTCCTCAATTAACCCACATTGCCCAGTAACTATTAGTTTTGTCCTGAACTATTGGCCGGAATTCTCCCACCCTGCCCGCCACTGCAATTGTAGCGGGCGGGTTGCGGACAATGTGAAGGCCCATTGACAGTCGGGTGGGAATTTCCGGCTTTTAGACCAGCGTGACCGGAGAATTCCACCCATTGTTTCTCGAAGTATCCGCACCACCAAAGTTAAACTGCATGATCTGTAGCTGTCGGGCTTATCTTTGCACCCCTTTTCGAACAAGGGTGCAATATTTGCAATTCTCCAGTTCTCTGACATCACCACTCACTGAAAACCTCCGACCTTATCAGCGGCTGGTATTTTCCTGTACACTGCAGTGAATGGAGTTTTGGCTGGCATGCCAAATTCTCCATTCTCACTTGCAGCAGGGCGGGCACAGAGGAGATTGGAGAATCCCACCCACTGAGTCCAAGGAAAACTGGAAAATTATAGCCTGTGCCTCCCCAATTTTCAATCTCATTTCCTGCAGTTTCCTTGCATGCATCACATCTGATCCTGGTGCCATTTTAACTTTAAGTACAGATAGCCTATCCAGTACCACATACTTATCAATTTTTAAGAACCCTTCAAGTGTCTGAATTACCTGCCTTTTCGCCACGACTGGGCAGCATTTTCTTCATTGGTAAAGACAGATGCAAAGTATTCATTTAATATGTCAGCCATGCCCATGCCTCCATGTATAATCCCCTATTTAGTCCCTAATTGGCCCCACTCCTACTTTTATGCCCCCCACCCCCTCAGTTTTTATTATTTATATGCCTATAGCGGATTCCCTTTTATGTTAGCTGCCAGTACCTCCTCATACTCCCTCTCTCTCTTTGCTTCTCTTTTCAAGTCCCCTCTAAAATATCTATATTCAGCCTGGTTCTCAGTATTATTCTGGTATTGCTTAGCCTGAGAGAGGAGACAACTGGGAAAGGTTTTTTCCATAGGTATACAAATTTATTAAATGGCAAAGATAAATCCAGAATAGTATTTAAGTAAGCCCAGGATAAAGAGGCACAAGCTATAAACAGTAGAAAAACAATTTAGGACTGACGTCAGTAATAATCTTCTTACACAAAGAATGGTCTTTGGGTAGGATGGTGCTGTAAGATATTAGGTTAAAGCAAGATCTGATATGATGAGAAGCTGCAGATTTTTCTCAGATTGACCTGCATTGTCTATCTCCTGTCTGGATGTGACTATTGACCATTCACTAAGAGTATACACTATCAATGTACAGCTGTTCCCAACAATTTATTTAAATGATGTATATTGAGGGTTTTTGATTATAAAGAGAAACAGGTTATTTGTGGTACTGAAGTCTGGCTTCAGTCAAATCGAATATACAAACAAATCAATTTTCCTCAAGGCCCACTCTCCAGTAATTAGTTACCAATCTTCAACTCATGTTGATTAATGCCGTCTTCTGATAACTTCCTCTTGTCTCCATTTTAATTCTGTATCCATTAATTAGTGAATGGATTAGTGAATGGATTGTCCCAGCTTTAAGGAGCTTCGGGATAAAGGATTTATATTTACACAATACAATTGTGAGAGTGAGTGCTGGGCAGTGTGCCAACAGTACCATACAAGGTGGCATGATGCCAGACAAGACTCTGACACAGAAAGCAAAGGCAAGACCTTTTTGTTTTGGTGTTCACAGATGTAAATAGCACATCAGACTAGCTCATTTTAGACAGGACAAGAATGTGCTGGTCTTTCATGTGTCTTTTGCTATGGTTTCATAGTCAGAACTAACATAAAACAATTTTACCATTTCCAACTCACCTCTCAATGCAGCTTGTAAGTGTACAATTTTCTTACTTACCATGTTGTAATACAACCTTATGTTATGCCTAAAGTGACTCTAAAATTGAGCCACCAGTAAAGTCACCACTAGGTGTGGTGCAGAGTCACAGACCAGGAAAGTCCCTGATTCATCTTCGACATATGCAAAGCTGAAGCTGTTAGTTAAAATTGACCTCAACACCCAGAATATGGACGGGAAAATTCAGAAAGGTTTCTGTTTCTTGATCACCATCCATTGATTCTCACATGTTTGTTGAAAGGCTCCTGCTGGAACATATTTGGGGGGAATTTCCCTGTTCCGCCCACCACGGGAATCGTAGCGAGCGAGGGGTGGACCATGGAAAGGTCTGTTGACCTCAGGCGGGATTTTCCAGTTTCAAGGTGAGCAAGGCCAGAAAATCCTGCCCATATGTGTAGAAAGTAGCTGAGGACAAACTTGGGCTTTATTCTGACACACTTGTCCAAGCTGTACAATGAAGAATGGTCTTCTTGAATGAGAACCATAGGGCCAACACATTTACCACACGAGATTGCTACTTCCCCCACCTTCTGTGCCAAAAGTGATATGTTTGTACCATTGGACAGTGTCAATATCCAAATTGGAAAGCCACCACAATGGTACTTCTGGCTGGTCCCAAAGTTCACAAAGAACTTCCAATATCCTCTATATCCATCACATGCTTCTTTTGACATATAAATAATCCAGCTCTTTCTTGAATTTGCCAACATTATCCATCTCCACTGTTGTCCTCGGTAGTCCGCTCCACACCTGCTGAGTGTAATAGTGGAATCTAAATTAACTGTTCGCCTTCCCATCTGTGTTGTCTAGTTACAAAGTTTGTGGTTATCACAAAATACTTATTATTGTTCAGTATATTTATATCTATTTATTAATGCCTACTAAATGCCTACTAAAACTGATATGATGAGAATGGCCGTAAAGATGTAATGGCTGCAGACTGAAATTCCACAAAATGGGTGTAAGAAAAACCACTTTATCACAAGAAGGTGCAAATGACCAAGATTCAAACTCTCATTGTGTGTCAATGCTAATACCATTTGCGTGGACAATGGGAACACCAATACCATGGCCATATAACAGAAACCATGGTCACATGACAGAAACAAGCTGGTTGGGCGGCACAGTAGCACAGTGGTTAGCATGACCATCTCATAGCATAAGGGACTCGGGTTCAATTCTAGCCCCGGGTGACTGTGTGCAGTTTGCACGTTCTCCCCATGTCTGCGTGGGTTTCCTCTGGGGCTCCGGTTTCCTCCCACACTCCAAAGACATGCAGGTTAGGTGGATTGGCCATGCTAAATTGTCCCTTAGGGTTGGGGGATAACTAGGGTAAATACAGGGATAGGGCCTGGGTGGGATTGTTGTCAGTGCAGGTTTGATGGGCCGAATGGCCTCCTTCTGTACTGTAGGGATGATTCTATGATTCTTTTCCAGAATGTAATTAAGGATAACAGTGCATCAGTGACTCAGACACAGCACAGGACCTGGACCCAGAAATGATCCTAATTGAAAATCAAGCCCCAGTGGCGAGACTGGAAAGCCAATGGATGTTTGGTTGCCTCTCTGAATTTTCCATCCCACCCACAATGAGCCTAATGAAGATCACAGCCTATGATTCTAAGTGAAACTGAAAAGTATCAGGTTGACCAACCCAAAGATGAGTAAACAGGAAGGAGCAGTAGGTCCATGACTAATTACTAAAAGGAATCAGTGATAAATGAAATGATAAATACTGGCATTTATAAAGCATATTTCTATACCATCAAAATCTTCTTTGAATCAAACCTTGGAATGACTTGAACTGCCAGCTGGGACCTCACTTCAATCCTTCAGCTAAGACACAGCACCTCCAACAATGCAGCACTTCTTTAATACTGTACTGAAGCATCCGCTCAAACTCCTGGCATGAGGCAAAAATATGCAACCAACTGAACCAGAAATAAAAAGGTCAGCAACTCAACCCAAATTAATCCTCAGTGGAGGCTGAGTAACCAGAAGAGACCAAGTATAACGGACCCCATACCTATTGCCGGGTTTCTGGATTTTGGTATGAGTGCTGAGTTGTGGGAGTAGACACTATCCTCAGTTAACTATCATTGCATCAGTTCAATCTGCCATCAATTTGTCATTCAGCAAAACCTGCAGGATTATGGTCTGAGTTCACTTGGCTCTCTTTCTGTTGGTATTTTGTTATTTGGCATTAAGATCTGTGTTACCCTTGGGGCATTCAACACTTTGAAAATACATGGCTTCTTTTGCCAGTTCCTGTTTCTTGTTGGAGCAAGGCCAGCTAGACCAAACTGCCTGGAGCTCAGCATCAACAGATGGACATATTTAAAGTTGGTGGTTGTAGATACTAGAACTCGAATTTTTTCCCCCTAATTACTTAAACAAGCACACTATACTTCTCCAGTAGCTCACTCAGTACATTCACTCACAATATGGCAGGGCATTACATCTGGCATTAAAGTATCCAGGTTTGATATCCACTTCATGCTACATTAGCTAGTTTAAATAAGGGCCTCTGAGGCTCTAGGCTCTGAGCTAGGAAGAAAAAGCAAGATTCCTTCCACTTCTAGCTTTCTGTCTAAGCCAACAAGACGTCCAACATCTTGGTTCAGGAAGAGCCAGCACTTTCAGGAGAGCAGCACAGTCTGTACTTCTTATCATTAACCAGATGAAGTAAATTATAGGTGTGTGTGTGTTTTGTGTGTGTATGTGTGTGTGTGTAAGACACCAATGAACATCATCACAGGCGGGATGGGAAAATCTGGAGAACTATTGATTTCTAATGGCTCTTCAAACTTCCCGTCCCACTGCAACAATGTCAGCGCCAGCAAATCCCACCCATAGTTGTGTAAAAAAAATGTAATTGACGAACCCGAGTTAGTTAATTACCAGTTGAGGGTTTGAGATTTGTCCCAACAATTTTATCTGTTCAGTTTACGTTTCTGAGATTCCTGTGATCTAAACCTCCACTATTACACATGACATGTGTGAAATATCTTAATTGTTATACTAAACCTTTATAAAACACTGGTTATCCCTCAGCTAGAGTATTGTGTTCAATTCTGGGGGCCACAATCTAGGAAGAATGTACAGATTTGGAGAAGGTGCAGGAGACTTTTAATGGAATGGTATCAGAAACAAGAGACTTCAGTTATGAGCACAGAGCAGTGAATCTGGGATTATTCTCCTTAGAATAGAAATGATTAAGAGATTTAACCAAGGTGTTTTAAACTATAATAAATAAAGAGGAAGTATTTGCAGTGTCAGAAATGCAAATAACCAGAGGTTACAGATTTAAATAAATTGGCAAAAGAACCAGTGGCAACATAAAGAAACGCTTCTTTCACACAGAGAGTTGGTATGATTTGGAATGCTTCAACAGGGGATGGTGGATTTAATGGTATCATTCAAAAGACAATTAGATACATAATTAATGGTAAAAATATGCACGGCTTTGGGGAAGGAGAACTGGAATGGGGTTCATTGGATAACTCAAACTAAGAGGCATGACCTCAAAAACAAATTGCATTCATATAGCACCTTTATCTTAGTGAAATGTTTCAAGGTGATTCAGGGGAGCGTTATCAAACAGAATTTGACACCAAGCTACATAAGGTGTTATTGGGGCAGATGAGCAAAGGCTTGGTCAAAAAGGTAGGTTTTATGGAGCATCTTAAAGGAGGAAAGAGAAAACTTTATTTATTAGTCAGAAGTAGGCTTATATTCACACTGCGATGAAGGTACTGTGAAAATCCCCTCGTCGCCACACTCCGGTGCCTGCTCAGATACACTGGGGAAGAATTTAGCACGGCCAATTCACCTAACCTGCACATCCTTGGACTGTGGGAGGAAACTGGAGCACCTGGAGGAAACCCAGGCAGACACAGGGAGAACATGCAAACTCCACACAGACAGTAACCCAAGCCGGAATCGAACCCAGGTCCCTGGTACTGTGAGGCATCAGTGCTAACCACTGTGCCACCGTGCCGCCCCAAGTTTAGGAAATTGCAAATCTTAAAGCCTTGCCAGCTGAAGGCATGGCAGCTAATGATGTTATGATGAAAACCGAGGATGTTCACAAGCCCAGAATTGAAGGGGTGTAGATATCTCAGAGGGTTGTAGAGCTGGAGAAAACTATAGAGAAAGGAGGCCATGGAGGGATTTGAAAACTAGGGTGACATTTTAAAATCAAGATGTTGTTTAAGTGGGAGCCAATGTAGGTCAGCGAACACATGGGGGATAGGTGAACATGAATTAGTGTGAGTTAGAACATGACAACAGAGTTTTGGATGGCCTCACATTTAGGGAGGGTGGACCATTTAAATAGTCATTTCCAGAGGTAACAAAGGCATGGATGAGGATATCAGCAGCTGATGAACTGAGTCAGGCAAAGGTGGAAATGGATGATATTAGATATTTACCCAATTTACTGGAATAGAATTTCTGGGAGTGGATTACTCCAAATTAAAAGCCATTTTACCTCTGATACATTATCCAAGTGATGAGTGGGTCTTTACACTGGGTAGCACTGTTGGTACTATATAGATTTCTTCCTTTCAAGTATCTGCCAGATCTTCCCCATTCCTCTTATGTGAGGTATGTGAGGCAGTCCCGTCACCAAAAAACACATGGCTAAGAGGCAGAAAAACGTGCCCATGAAATCTTGTCATGAAATGTTTGCCTAAGTCACTAATCAGACGTCTTTTTAAAATTCTTCAGTCTCTTTGGGGATCAAAACATTTGTACCAAACTGACTCTCATATAATTCCACATATTTAATGGCAAACTTCCAGACACAATGAACTTGCCACTGATCTCAATTATTACCTAGAAGGGACTGGATCCTAGAAGTGATTGGCCCATTAACTTAGCTGTTGAACATTGATTGTATTATGATGATGAAGATTCAGCTTTTAGATTATGAAAACTGCGGACTAACATAATTAATGATCTGATGCAATCAAATTTTTTTCCCAGATGTTAAGAACCAAGTCACGACTGCTTCACTTAAACCCAAAAGAGAACAAAATGTTATTTCTTTTGCCTGGGTCTGGTGGATGACTGAATAGATAAACATGCTCTCTGTATGCATGTTTAACTTTCTTTTTCTTTGTTAGCCCTATTTAAAAACAGAACCTCACAGTTTTATAGTTTTTACTGGGAGGAATGGAGAAGGGGAGAAGTGGATCCTACAAAGTCTAAGGGTGGGACTCCCCCCCTCCCCGTGGTGTGTTGCACAGTGGCGGGAGGTGGCATGCCACTTGCTGGTGATGGGATCTTATTGCCCACCATTATTGAATGGGGTTTCCTGTTGAACGCACCCCTTACCACTGGGAGACTCACAGCAGCGGTGCACTGTCGGCTGAACCATAAAATCCCATCGGTGTAAATGGCAACAAAGGTTTGGCGTAAGTTAGATTATTTAAGAGGGTTCCCTGTTTATCTTAACCTAGGTTATATTATTGATCTTTCCAAGCTAGGTTCGTACTCCATTGCCTCCTGTTTGAACCAACCCCTGCAATTGGACATTCAGGATTTGCAAATTCTGAACGATGCTGGAAAATCTCAGCAGGTCAGGCAGCATCTATAAGGAGAGAAAGGAAAGTTCACATTTCGAATCATTTGGCTCTTCATCAGAACTAGTAGAATTAGAATCATAGAAACCCTACATTGCAGAGGGAGGCCATTCGGCCCATTGAGTCTGCACCGACAACAATCCGACCCAGGCCCTATCCCCATAACCCCATGTATTTTACCCTAGCTAGTCCCCCTGACACTAAGGGTCAATTTAGCATGGCCAATCCACCTAACCCGCTCATCTTTGGAGTGCAGAAGAAAACCGGAGCACCCGGAGGAAACCCACGCAGACACGGGGAGAACGTGCAAACTCCACACAGACAGTGACCCAAGCCGCGAATCGAATCCGGGTCCCTGGCGCTGTGACACAGCAGTGCTAACCGCTATGCCAGCGTGCCACCCCAATTAGTTTGTATTGAACACTTCATAACTGATCCTGAATGTTCAGATGTCTGAACATTTTGCTTGAGTGTTAATTAAATTGATCTCAGAAGCCTGTGTCCAGTAGGGTCCCACAGGAATCAGTGTTGGGACTCTAGCTGTTTGTGGTTTATATGAATGATTTAGACTTGTTTATTTATTATTGTAACAAGTAGGCCTATATTAACACTGCAGTGAAGTTACTGTGAAAATAGAAGGGTTGATCAGTAAGCTTGCAGATGATGCGAAAATTGGGGGATGGTAGATTGTGAGAAGGATAGCCTTAGATTACAAGAGGATATAGCTAGGCTGGTCAGATGGGCTGATCAGTGGCAAATGGAATTCAATCCGGATAAGTGTGCGGTGATGTATTTGGGCAAGACAAACAAGGCAAAGTAATACATTGCAGGACCTTGAGAAGCATTGAGGATCAGAGGAACCTTGGTGCGCATGTACGCCAGCCCCTTAAATTAGCAGGCCAGGTGGATAAAGTAGTCAAGAAGACATATGGTATACTTGCCTTTATTAGCCAATATCTAGAGTTTAAAAGCAGGGGGGTTATGCTGGAACTATATTAAATGTTGGTTAGGCCACAGTTAGAATATTATGTGCAGTTCTGGAATCCACATTATAGGATGGATGTTATAGCACTGGAAAGAATGCAGAGGAGATTTACTAGGATATTGCCCGGGCTGGAGAGTTTTAGTTATGAAGAGAGATTGGATAGGCTGTGGTTAGCAACGTGCCTTAATGACTATCGTCCGGTGGCTCTGACATCCATTATTATGAAGTGTTTCAAAAGGTTAGTCATGGCACGAATCAATTCCAGCCTCCCGGACTGTCTGGATCCACTACAATTTGCCTACCACCGCAACAGGTCCACAGCAGACGCCATCTCCCTGGCCCTGCACTCAATCCTGAACACCTAGATAACAAAGACATCTATGTCAGACTCCTACTTATTGACTACAGTTCAGCCTTCAACACCATTATTCGTACGAAACTCATCTCCAATCTCCATGGCTTGGGCCTCAGCTCCTCCCTCTGTAACTGAATCCTGAGCTTCCTAACCCACAGACCACAATCAGTAAGGATAGGCAACAACACCTCCACCATGATCATCCTCAACACTGGAACCCCACAGGGCAGTGTTCTCAGCCCCCTACTATATTCCTTATGCACCTATGACTGTGTGGTCAAATTCCCCTCCAACTCGATTTTCAAGTTTGCTGACGACACCACTATAGTGGGTCGGATCTCAAACAATGATGAGACAGAGTACAGGAATGAGATAGAGAATCTGGTGAACTGGTGTGACGACAATAATCTCTCCCTCAATGTCAACAAAATGAAGGAGATTGTCATTGACTTCAGGAAGCGTAGAGGAGAACATGTCCCTGTCTATATCAACGGGGTGAAGTAGAAATGGTCGAGAGCTTCAGGTTTTTAGGTGTCCAGATCACCAACAACCTGTCCTGGTCCCCCCATGCTGACACTATAGTTACGAAAGCCCACCAATGCCTCCACTTTCTCAGAAGGCTAAGAAAATTTGGCATTTCAGCTACGACTCTCACCAACCTTTACAGATGCACCATAGAAAGCATTCTTTCTGGTTGTATCGCAGCTTGGTATGGTTCCTGCTCTGCCAAGACTGCAAGAAACTACAAACGGTCGTGGATGTAGCCCAATCCATCACGCAAACCAGTCTCCCATCCATTGACTCTGTCTACACTTCCCGCTGCCTTGGCAAAGCAGCCAGCATAATTAAGGACCCCACGCACCCCGGACATTCTCTCTTCCACCTTCTTCCATCAAGAAAAAGATACAAAAGTCTGAAGTCATGTACCAACCGACTCAAGAACAGCTTCTCCCCTGCTGCCATCAGACCTTTGAATGGACCTACCTTGCATTAAGTTGATCTTTCTCTACACCTTAGCTATGACTGTAACACTAAATTTTGCGCTCTGTCATTCCCTTCTCTATGAACGGTATGCTTTGTCTGTATAACGCGCAAGAAACAATACTTTTCACTGTATGCTAATACATGTGACAATTTTGAATTAAAGTTAAAATCAAATCAAATTTAAAAAGTTGTTTCTTTAGAGCAGAGGAGACTGAGGGAGGACATGTTTAAGATTTATAAAATTATGAGGGGCAGAGACAGAGTAGACAGGAAGAAACAGTTCCCTTTGGTGGAGGGATCAATGACAAGGGGACATAGATTTAAGGTAAAGAGGTTTGGATGCGAGGAAAAACCTTTTCACCCAGAGGGTGATGTGAGTCTGGAACTCACTGCCTGAAAGAGTGATGGAGGCAAAGACTCCCGCAACATTTAAAAAGTGTTTAGATGTGCACTTGCAATGCCAAGGCATACAAAGCTGAGGACCAATTACTGGAAAATTGGATTGTTTTTGACTAGCATAGACGCAATGGGCTGAACGGCCTTTTCTGTGCTGTAGACCTCTGTGACTGTATGCAGCAAATTTGGATTACATATAGCAGTGTGATTTTATATTAGTTAATCATATGCAATATGTTGTTGAGAAATTGAGGAGATGAGCTCACAGCCTGCTGTTGAATTAGACTTAGTGATTGGATAGAAAATGTTGCCAATGCGCTGTCTCACCCTATGTGGGGAATGTATAGCTGCCATGTTCAGTCATTCTGTGTGCATGCTTATAGGACACAATGTTGATTTTGTTTGTTTTTAGCATTATGTGAGTTATGAAGTAGCTCTCCCAGTGAGTAAAGAAAGGAGCTGGGGGTAAACAAACTCATACAAATTAGAAGGTGCCGAGTTTTGTTGTTGATTTAGTGAAACAGTAAGAAGTCTCACAACACCAGGTTAAAGTCCAACAGGTTTATTTAGAATCACAAGCTTTTGGAGCGCTGCTCCTTCATCTTCACATCCTGCATCTTCACATCATGAATCAGTGAAATACAGAGTTCTGTCAGGTTGCTACAATTGATCTTGACATTTCAGATTAGAGGGAGGAAGATCAGTGTGATAAGCCCTATGAGATCCATGAGGGATCACTGATTGATCTCCCAGGGGGTTCGTTGAGTATGAGTTCCCCTGGTAACAGGCAACGGCTAGCCCAGCTGGAACTCATTACCTAAACCTTTTATAAGGAAGACCCAAGACTGCGTCTGCTGAACGACCTGTCCGAGGTAGGAACTAGTATGTATAAGACCACGGCAGTGGTTTCACTTTGCATTCTGTAAATAAACTATCTTCCTTTCCAGTCAAGCTTCCTGAATTATTAGTCAGTCAGAATTTCAACTCCAGGTGACTTCCCAGTGTCTCCTGCTGGAAAATGTGGACAGATGAAATTAAGTCATATGGTGGAAAGATAGATAATTGGGATTGTAATCAAGCAAAAACGTGTGATATTTACAGTAAAGGTGTTTATAAGTACACCCTATAGCCTAGAGAATTTCACTTGCCAACTAGCCGGAGATCAGCTTCCTGACAGTTTGGGTGCCTGAGTCATTAGTACACTGAGCTCAACTTGTTGTGTGAAAAAGGGTTTGGATCTCTCTTGGTGTTCTCCACAGGCTGTACACTGTAGGAAAATGTCAAGAGGAGCCCAGCATTTCACACATTGGGAAAGGAGAAAATTAAAGTGGTTAATTAAAGAAGCAAAAAATTAAAGACCCTGGTGAGACCTCATGTTGATTGATGTCTACTTGTTCTTTTAGCTGGGGATAGGGAGAGAAATAGGACAGACAACATTTCTCCAAGCATAAAGGAATGCTTCCTCAATAAAAGAAAGAACTTTGGCAAGCTTAATAATCAAGAACATACAATGCATCGAGTCCAGAAATGACGCGATGTCTGATCTGTTTCAGCCTATTGTCCATAGGAACATATAGGAGCAGGATTAGATCCTTCAGCCCTTCAAGTCTGCACCTCACTCCCTCCCACTGCATTTAATAAGATTATGGTTGTTTTGATTGTGTTCTCCACTCCTCATTCTTATCTGCCTCCCATAACCCTTGACTTCCTTGTCTATCAAAAATCTATCTAACTCAGCCAAAAATAAATTTGACCCAGTCTCCACTGCTCTCCGGGAAAAAGAATTCCACATACTAACGATACCCTGAGAGAGAATATATTCTCTCCATCTCTATAAGGAAGATTCTTATTTTTAAAACTGTGTCCCCTAGTTCCATTCTCTCCCACAAAATATCCAACCTATCCTGTCCCCTCAGTTGTTTCAATAAGATCACCTCTTATTATTCTAAACTCCAATGGGTGTAGGCCCAACCTGTTCAACCTTTCCTCAAGCCCTTCATCCCAAGAATGAATCAAATGAACCTTCTCTGAACTGCTTCTAACACAATTACATCCTTTTGCAAGTAAGGAGACCAAAACTGTACACAGTATTCCAGATGTGGTCTCAACAAGGCCCTGTACAACTGCAGTAAAACTTCCCTACTTTTATATTCCATTTCTCTTGCAATAAAAACCAAAATTTCTATTTTCCTTCCTAATCCTTTGCCAAATCTGCATATCACCCAAATCCTTCTGTACCCCCGGGTTCTGCAATCTTTCTCCATTTGTGTATTCTATTAAGCTTCTATTTCAGTTCCTAACAATCTGAGGCATTTACTATTTCCATTAGATTTGCCCACCTCACAATATTATGAAAGCTACGATTGCTACTTTATTTACAGCTCATAAGAACAAAGTTGACACAAAATACTCTAGGTTGCAAATTGTGCCTTTGGAAAGCAAGAAAAAGCTTAATAAGCCTTTCATTCAGGTGGATAAATGAATTGGATAGAACCCATGGGAAGGCATATAATGAAAAGGATGAGTTTTGATTCTGGATTTAAATTTTTTATTTTGTTTTGAGTCTAGACTAAAATATAAATCATGCAGTGCATCTTAAAGTCCCTATAATATTATTCAACAAAGAGTAAGATGTTTTAGACTCAGTACAGCTCATTACTGAGAGTTTCAGATCTACCCATATGGGAAGACAACATTTCAATATTTGTCACAGTTGGAGACAGAGGGATAGATTTTCATGGAGTCAGGGAGATTCCAAGGCTCCTCAGAAATGGCAGCTGGGATCCAATTAAGGGATTCACAACCCCATTCCCAGAGTTTCCAATTTTCACCAGAGCTTTTTGAGGGTGTAGGCTGGTTTGGGTCATGAACCTACAGCCTTCACTCCCAACCTGGCTGGCTCCATTTCAGGAGGTATGTCTTTGTCTTTCACAATTTTCATGGAGTTGGGCCAGTCATGTTTCATGGCATCTGAGAGATGTTGTGAAACATAGTCCACCTTTTAAAACGCAAATTCAAAAGTTCCTCCTCATGCCGCCATGCCAAGGTGTTCCCCTCATGCACCCATCATGGCCTCTCATGCTCCATGTTAAGGGATGTCCCGCACCCAGCCCCCATGGTCCTTCATGCCCCCTTTGCCAATCTATGCTTCATTCACCCAATATACCCTGTAGGTGGTGCAGGATAAGGGTGCAGGTAGTGAGCCAATCCCTGCATTCTTGATCTGGCTGACTCCATTGAGCAGTTAGGTATCTCCTAGCACCTCATGTCCCCCCACCCAATTTTCAGGGAGTTGACCAGCTTCTCCTTGACTTGTGGTTTATGGGTCCTCAGAGGTGTCATGGATTTGGGAGTCTTTTGAATGGTAAGGTTAAAAGATTTTATGCATGGCCCCGCAATGCGAGCTTGTGCCCCCCACCACCCCCATGGCATCTCATCACTCCACCCATTCCAAGACTGTTCATGCCCTTCATGCCAACTTACATATCCGCCCACCAACACCACCCAAGGCCGCCCAAACTCTCCCCTCAAATTCATGACACTTCCATGCCCATTCACCTAGTATTTACTCCATAGAGAACCAAAGAACCCTAGAGTGACAATGGCATAGGTGGAACTGTTTAAAAACACCCATTCATAATTTTGTTTGAAACAAAGTTGCTGTTGCTACAACCCTATAAAAATATAAATTACCAGACCTTAAAAGTATCAGTAGCAGAAACTATAAGCACTTGGTACCTCTTTATCTTGTACAAATAGACATGAGCTATTGACAAAAGTTATCACAGAAAAATGACTTATTATGACATCATAAATCTGTAAACCAAACAAAGATTTCACTTCTCTGCACCTGTGTCAATGCAGTTAATCCTCTTATGGGAGTCTGGGCTCTCAGACAAGTGCCATTACGTATGTCTAGGTGAGAGCCCAGACTGTCATAAAAGGATGATGTGGGTGAATTTGTTTGCAAATGTACAGAGAAATATGGACTTTATTTGACTGACATCTTTATTAGATTACTAACTTATTTTTCTGTGATCTATTTTGCCAATTTGATTCTGTATTTAAACGTTTGTTGCTATAAAATTAATTGTTTCAGTGCATGGAGTACACTGGAAGAACTATGGGTGAGAGGGAGAGAAAGAGAGACATAGGGCAGGATTTTCCAGCTGTGCTCGCTCCAAAACCAGAAAATCCTGCCCAAGGTCAATGGACCTTTGCATGTTCCACCCCCACCCGCTATTGTTTGCATATTCCCCAGGGTCCCTTAATGTCAGGAATGAGGAAATGGGGTGCCCACTGAGAGTCTTTCTCCACCCTTTCTGGCAACCCTCCTGCATGGTCTTGAAACCCCAGGCCCAACCTGTCCCACTCGCTGCCATTCAATATAGATGTCGGACTTTGATTAGCCAGTAGCTCGTGGCGGTTGGTACTTGCAGCCCCAGGGTGCCTGATCCCAAGGAAGGCTTGCCTGAGTGGCAGATAGCGAGCCCTCACTAAAAGAGGCAATGCAAGGCGCTATCACTGACTCTCCAGTTGGCAAGACTGATGAGACCCCCCCTTGCCTCCAGTAAATATCGGTCCCTGTGTCTGAGAAAGCAAATGACAACCTGTGACATAGGAAACGAAAAAAGATCTGCTCCATAATAAATGAAAAATGAATTCATTGCAAAATCATTAATGAACGGTTCTATCTGAAAGCAAAGACATGAAAAACAAGATTTTGACCGGCTCATGACAAAAAAACAGAATCAAAATGGAGGGCCGGGTTCATGGTCTGAAATTGTAAAACTCAATGTTGAGTCCAGAAAGCTGTGTCAGAAGATGTGGGGCTGTTCCTTGAGCTTCACTGGAACACGGGACAAGGTGGTGAATTAAAATGACAAGCAACCCAAAGTTCAGGTCCATGCTTGTGGACTGACCAGCGGTGTTCTGCAAAGCAGTCCCCAGTCTACGTTTGGTCTCCCCGTTGTTGAGGAAACACAGCTCCCCAACCCGCCAGGGTAGATCTACTGGTATTTGTGTGCAGCGATTTACATATTTATTAATGTAACACAAGCAGATATATCTTTTGTGAGGGTTATAATATGCTTAAATTCAAATAGATGAAGATGTGTGCCTTTAAACATGAACACAAAAGACATGGACTATCCATTCCTAATCCGTGAAACTGAAATCCTGGCCAGATTTTGCCACGTGCCTTGATTCCTCCCAGTTCTGGCCGTCCGGTGGTATTTCCTGCCACAGGCTCGCAGACAGCTGTATAGCTTTGAGATGCTAATGTTTGGAGCCAGCTTGTGTTCTGACTCTCCTCCGATGAAGCTGTCTTCGTAGGGTTGCCTTTTCGTTGTTTTTAATCCCCTTCCATTCGTGCTCGAGAGACAGACAGACAGACGGAGAGGAGGTGACAGTGCCGTGCGAGCAATGAAAACTGAAGCTAGAAGCAGAGGCTGAAAGAAACCTCAGGAAAGGTGGTTCTCCCTCTTCCAGCCTCCCTGTCTTCTCTCTGGGAACGGGGAGGAGAGACATTCTCCCAGTGAAAGACCCCCAGCAGCAGCAGCTGAAGCGAGCTTCCGTCCATCAGTTGTCCTTTCTGTCCTGTGGACCAGCAACATGCTTTTAGATCCGTGTCTGAAATGTGTGTTTGGGAACTTTTCAGTGTCGGGGAGTCAGCTTGAGAGAACTGGGATTTAAAGCGGAGTTGTGCAGCCAGTTGATCAGTGAAATGCCATCCATGTTGCAGGAGGTAAGCTTTATCTGGTCACCTAGTTAAATGTATTTTTTTTAAAAACCTTTCTCGTCCTGGAGATCCCTGATCTATGAACCGATTGGTTATTAACCCTCAGCATCTTTCACGAAGTTTTTGCCAGAACGAACAATCTAAAGGGATATTCCTTCGTTCGTGTTTAATAAAAATGTCCTGGATCAGAGTAATGCGATTTTTTGATGAGTTATCCCCTCCCTCTCTCTCTCACACACACACACACACGTTGCTCATTTAGGTGTGGGGGAAGGTGAGTTGTGCTGAAGAATTGATTAGAACGGGATTTTTTTCGTGTATTTTCACACTTTTTCCCCCCCTTTGTGGAATATTGGAGGGAGGATTCCTGAGCTGATTACCAGCCCGTCGAACCGCTTTATCGACCCTCCCATTGTGGTCAACAAGCTGGCTTTGGACTTGAACCCGGAGCATCTAATCTAGAGGTAGGGACGCTCCCACTGTGCACAAGACCTCCATTAGAACAGTGGACTGAGAGTAAAGAACCCCACACTGCTCCAGAATAGACGGAGAGATTGCATACAGTGTGCAGACAGAGAGAGCAATCACAAACAGTGATTCATTCACTACCAGCTTATGTTTCTAGCCCTCCTCCATTTATCTTGTGTTCAGCTAATGTTCCTGCCCACTCACTGTAAGCCTCCTAATACTAATGAGCAGTCACTGGGGGCACAGTCTCTGTCACAGTTAGATTCACACGCCAGGAGTAATGTTTTGGCAAGAATTGACTTTTGCTGAGTAGATCTAGCGTTTGTAAATCATAGAAACCCTACAGTGCAGAAGGAGGCCATTTGGCCCATCGAGTCTGCACCAACAGCAATCACACCCAGGCCCTATCCCTGTAACCCCACTGTATTTACTCCGCTAATCCCTCTAACCTACACATCCTGGGACACTAGGGGGCAATTTAACATGGCCAGTCAACCTAACCCGCACATCTTTGGGCTGTGGGAGGAGGAAACTGGACCACCCGGAGGAAACCCACACAGACAGGGGAGAATGTGCAAACTCCACACGTTGACCCAAGCTGGGAATTGAACCCAGGTTTCTGGCGTTGTGAGGCAGGAATGCTAACCACTGTGCCCCGTGTCACCCTAAAGAAGCAGGATTGTTGGCATTTGTCCAACATGCTGAGTTCAGAGCGGATCTTTCCGGTTTTCCAAGTGGGGGGTGCTTGATGTTGGTGCACTGTCAGTTATAACATGGTTTAGTCTCCCATGTTTCCCCCTCTGGACTTCACAGTCTCAACCTGGGGTTAGGGGCACCAAAGATTCCTTCATTGAGAAGGGGCAATACTATTGAGGAGGAGAAGCTGGGCTGTTCTTTTGCAACTGTAGTAACAAGTCATGGATCGCATTGCAAAACAACCACAACCACAGTCCAATTGATTTGCAAGGAGAGTATTTGGGTTTTGTTCTTATTAATGTTTCTATTAAAGACACGGGTGAAATACATTTTGATCAGGAAGGCAAAATTAGCAATAGTGAATAGGTAGTGCAAAATGGCCAGTACTATAACATTTGGGATAGTGCAAAATGGGCGGTAGTGAATCAGCAGTGCAGTTTACGCTCTTACAGATATTTGAATATGAGACAACAAGCTGTCAGTTTGTTATGGCTCATTTTGCCTTGCTCTCTGAGATAAATTTCAATCTCACTAAGGCACAATAAAGTGCAAGTCATAGAAATCATAGAAAATTTACAACACTGAAAGAGGCCTTCAGTGAGAGCTATCCAGCTTAATCCTGCATGATGACTACCACAGAAGCATTCTTCCACTGATTCTCTTTCCATTTGCCCAACTCTATTCCCTGAAACTAAATCCAGAATTTCTCCCAACCTGGGTTTGTCACATACTGGTTAAAAAAGTTTTCCTCAATGCAATTTAGCAATTTTGTGCTCTCTGTACCTTTAACACTGAGCTCCGACTGTGTCCCCATTAATATTAGGGTAATTAAATTTCCCCAATCTTACTGCCTTATTGTTTTGCATTTGTCACAAATCTCCCTACAGATTTGCTCTTCTATCTCCCTTGGACTGTTTGGCGATCTTCAAGTCAACTCCCAGCAGTGCAATTACCCCTTTGTTACCTGTTCCAACGCGTTAGCTCTATTCTCTCTCCACAGATGCTGTCAGACCTGCTGAGATTTTCCAGCATTTTTTGTTTCAAATTGCAGCATCCGCAGTAATTTGTTTTTACCGCTCTTATGCTCCCTAGTTCAACCAACGTAGTCTCATTTACTGATCCCTCTTGCGTATCATACTTTCTCACAGCTATAATTGTTTATTTAATCAGCATTGCCACCCTTTGGTTTTATGCCCCTCTCTATCTTGCCTGAAAACCTTGTCTCAAAGAACTTTAAGTTGTCCGTGAGTATCAGCGACTGCCAAGTATTTTTTGAGCAAGAGTCCAGACTGACCTCTTTTACCATGGGGACCAAAAATCACAATCGTTGTCTTGCAACACCACTGCTTCTCGTCACCATGTACTTCTCAACAGAGATTATGGTACTTAAACCAGTGCTATGTCTAAGATCCTCCATCCAGGTTTTGAGGCTGTCATTGTTCTTGTGTTATGGTTCATTTTCCCACTGGCAGGTTATTTACCCACTGATTTATTATGGGTGTAGAAATATTCTGTTAAAGAATGAATGGATCAGAAAACAACAAGATTTGATTTATTTCAAAATGTAACCATTGGAGTGTTTATGGCTACAATGCAATAAACAGCTTGGTAGAGTTTTTTTAAAACTGGATTAGTAATCCAAAGACCTTGGCAAATAATTTTGGAAATGGTAGTTCTAATCCCACCATGGTGAATTTGGATTTGATTAAATAAAGGAAGAAAAAGTTGATATTAATAAACGTGCAATGGTCAGATTGGTCATTAATGGCCAGGATTTTATGACCTCTTCTGCGTGGTGTGATATTACGATGATTTAAATGGCTCGATGTTTACACCACGGGGAGACATGCCATGGTGAGGCAGTAAAACCCTGGCTATTGTCCTTTTAAGGAAGGAAGCCGACCATCCTTTACCCAGTCTGCCCTAAATGAGACTTCATTCACACACCAACACCTTTGAGTCTTCATTAACCTCTGAAGTGGCCTCGCAAACTCCTGAGTTATATCAAAACCACTGCCTGGGTTTCAGGCACAAGAATCCCAGCACCACTTCCCAGGTAACTGAAGACGAGCAATGAATACTGGACTTTTCAGCGATGCCCATATTCCAACAATACATTTTACAAAATGGCGGTTCTTTTATTTCCTCACTAAAGGGAACTAAGGACTCCGTTAACAAGAACTGTGGAAACTCCTCAATCGGGTAAAGAAAAACTATGTTTAGTGTGCTCTCCCCACGCCACAGAACTGTAATGCTGATTTAACCCATTAAATATAGCCTACGTCTGCTCCCCCACAGCAAGCATAGAGTAACTCTATTTACACACACATAGCTGAATGTAAAAGTCAATGGTTACTTTCCTTACCTCCTCCCAAATGTATGTTTACATGACTTCCATATAGAGGCAGAAGCATTTTTGATTTTAACTCTGAGTATGTTCAGGGTGGGGTATAGGATGAGGGGAACCTCCACAAACTTTGAGTCTCATTTTATTAGTTTGTTCTTTCTCCTGCCTGAAACTGATTGGGCTGATGGGAGTGGGAGCTGGGGCAGTAGTTGGTTGGGGCCATGACTAGATAAATTAAGTAACGGCTGGGGGTGTGGACAGGCTGAGCGCAACCAGGAGAGGTTGAGGAGAAAATCCAGTGTAGAGGGGACAAGTTTGACAAAGTGAGGCACTCGAGGGTTCTTTCAAAACTGGAAACGGCAGCTACTTAGTTGGGTTTCTCATGATCCAGTGCTCCTTTGGGAAACTACTGGCCTGTATATCATTTGCAATTTTTCATATCAAACTTGAAGCTCTGAATTATATCCTCAGATCTCTACAGTTCAATATGTGTTGAGGCTTCAACCTTCCACATTTCTCAGAAAATGGGATTTGAAATTGACGGTGCAAACCTATCCCTGCTGCCAAGTTAACAACCTGCTCATTCTGGATGGGCAGGGATGCCGTAGTGACTACACTGTCTATGTCAGTGATGGGCAAGCTGCAAAATTAGCATTCTTGAATGTGGCCCACAAGACATTTTGTTGACTGTTGCCCATATGCAGAGTTGGCACATTCTGCTGATTTCTGTCCGCGTAAATTTTTCCTACCAATATGACTGAAGTTATACGCACATAAAACAAGAGCAAGTGAAGTGGGGTGCATGCTGATTGCACACAGCATTGGCTGTGAAAGCCATGTGCTCCCTCTGCACTCCAGGTGTAAATATTTATTTTGTTTTTACAATTTGAAGTTGATAGTTCTATTAGTATATAAATAAGCACTTTCTATAACTCTTATGAAATATTTGGCATGTATTTAATCTTATTCATGGAATCCTACTGATTTCAATGTTGCAGCCCACTGCAATGAAGGAGAGCCACTCATGTGGCCCACTCACTAGCCTAGGTTGCCCATCACTGGTCAATCTGCTCACCAATGCAGTAATCATTCGTGCCACCTTTCCTCTCATTTTAAGTGTTCCCTGAAGTTGTGTCATCAAGTCGGGCAATCTGATTTCAGTTTAACTTCTTACTCGCAGAGGTGGGAGGGACATGCCATCAGTGTTTATCTCCAGTTGACTGTTAGGAAGTATATTCTGTAAGGTGTTACAAGGCCTTATCTGGATCATTGAGCAATCAGAAACAGGTTGCCTAAGGCTATTTCTTGCACCCCATGCCCACCATTTTGTCCTCTTCCTTTCTCGTAAATGCAAAATCTTTATAGGGTCTAGTGGCCTGGTTGATAGGCAAGAGTGTTCTCTTCCTATTGGGGAAAACCTCAGCGGTCACGGGCATTCAGCCTCTGATCTTCGGGTAAGCGTTCTCCAAGGCGGCCTTCACGACACACGACAACACAGAGTCGCTGAGTAGAGACTGCTAGCCAAGTTCCGCACACATGAGGACGACCTCAACCAGGATCTTGGGTTCATGTCTCACTATCTGTAACCCCCACGAGTTGCCTGGGCTTGCAAAATCTCACTAACTGTCCTGTCTGGAGACAATACACATCTCTTTAACCTGTGCTTAATGCTCTCTCCACTCACATTGTCTGTACCTTTAAGACTTGATTACCTGTAAAGACTCTCATTCCAACCATTATTTTGTAAATTGAGTCTGTGTCTTTATATGCCCTGTCTGTGAATATAACTTTAACAACACCAGGTCAAAGTCCAACAGGTTTATTTGGTAGCAAATGCTATTAGCTTTCGGAGCGCTGCTCCTTCGTCAGATGGAGTGGATATCCACTCTATCTGACGAAGGAGCAGCGCTCCGAAAGCTAATGGCATTTGCTACCAAATAAACCTGTTGGACTTTAACCTGGTGTTGTTAAAACTCTTACTGTGTTTACCCCAGTCGAACACCGGTATCTCCACATCATGATGATAGTCCTCCCAGAATTTTCCAAATGGTCGTGAACCAAATGGTACGTGAACCCAGGTGGTACACAAATGTCAGTTTAAAAAATATAGCTGGCCAAAGTTTCCGAAAGCCTGAGACAGTCTGGAAAAAATCTGGCAACTTGAACACAATCTCGATTAAGAGTGAAAGCAAGTGGTTGCCGGGGATGATAGTTTAAGTTTTAGATTTATGTAATATTTCCTTATTTATTGAGGGGTTAAAGGAACATACATGCATGAAAGCCGAAGGGAGAAATACAAATTTCGAAAGCACAACATTTAGTCAGTATCTCCAGCCCTGCCTCTGCACCGACCCCAAAATGTTCATGTTTACACTTTATTTGCTGCAGTTCCAGTATCTCAGAATCTGTAGTGAGCATTGCTTTTGATTTTTGCTTTCATTGTCAAAAACAATTCAGAATTTCCTGTGGTGACATAATCGACACCTATTATACCCATTTCGTGAAAGGGAATTTCACCAGAATTTCCTGCCAATTTGACTAGAATATGTCTCAGTATATTCTAATCAAAGAACAAAGAAAATTACAGCACAGGAACAGGCCTTTTGGCCCTCCAAGCCTGCACCGACCATGCTGCCTGACTTAACTAAAACCCCCTACCCTTCCGGGGACCATATCCCTCTATTCCCATCCTATTCATGTATTTGTCAAGACGCCCCTTAAAAGTCACGACCGTATCTGCTTCCACTACCTCCCCCAGCAACGAGTTCCAGGCACCCACCACCCTCTGTGTAAAAATAAATCTGCCTCGTACGTCTCCTTTAAACCTTGCCCCTCGCACCTTAAACCTGTGCCCCCGAGTAATTGACCCTTCCACCCTGGGAAAAAGCTTCTGACTATCCAAGGCCTGAGGAAAGTGGAGAACTTGCACCATACATTCCTCCTTTATTTGAAATTTAACAGGAAATTCCAGTCTGATTTTTGGAACTGAAAATATAGTTAATTTCCAAATGATGGACTATTGAAAGTTAACCTCTACTTGCCATTTAGGAATGGATTATTTTCATTTATATTTTAAAACTTCTTCCTACAATAACTTTGGATAATCTATTAGTGGGAATTGTGTTTATTAAATGGCAAATTGAAACAAAGGGATTTTAATCTTGCTTTATTGGTCATGGCTCACTACAGGCAGGATTGTAGAGAGCAGACTTAGTATTGTACACACTCCTTTCAAACGTGCCCCACCCTCCAGCATGTCTGCCAATTTGTACATTTTGAGCGGATTATAACTCTCAGTTAAAGCAGGAAACACTCTCTCTCAGTTAAAGCTGGTAAGCTTTCTTCCCTCTCATTTAAAATTGATAAACTCTCTTCATCCTCCTCGGTTAAAGCTGGCCCTCGTCTTTCTTGCTTTACCTCAAAGCACCACTCCTGTCTTTTCCACCTCTTTCCCATCTTCTTAAAATCACGACTGGCTTTCTTCATTCTTCCTCCCAAAAGCACTGATCCCAGGTTCTCTGTTTGCTCCCTTCCCACACCACCATTTTGACATCTTTCCCTTCTTGTTCTGCCTTTGCTTCTTGTCCCACTCTTTTCTTCCTAGCTTATCCCCCTGTACCTCATGGACGATTGCAGATAACACAATACATAACAGGAACTGAAACTGGGATTGCCTTTACCACGCGAGCTATCAGAAAGCAGCATTCATCTTCCTAATAGAGTTGCTTTGCTTGAAAGAGCAGCTGTTTGCTCCCCATCCATGACAGATTGAGTACAATAGTGATGTGCACAGTTCCAATGACAGCATTCCTCCTCTGTGCAAATACAATTATACGTGTTGAGCCAACTGGGATTGTCTGAAATTGGTCATTAAATCGCTTTAACTGATTAAGCCAATTTTGGGTACAAGATCAGGTCACTGTCCTTGTAGTAATTCGCCAGGTATTGCTGTAAAATTTGCTGACCGGTAAAGTAATTAGGTATTTCTACATTGATACATGAGGTTGCACAGTCTGTGTGTCAGCGATGGTGCGAGGTTGCGTGATCTGGGCATCGTAAAGTTAAAGGTATTATACATGTTGAAAGTAATTTTTCTAACTGATCTTTGTGTCTCATCAAGATTTGTGTAAAAATTGTTTTGAGAACCAGAAATGATAGAATTGACAATGTTCAATTCCAGAGAGCAAAGGCTGTCAACCTGTGGGTTTAGCCGTATGGAATCCCATCAGATTTCATTTCATATCAGGTAAAGGTGGTTAACCTGTCCATGACCTTTCCACTATTACCCATCACCTGGAATCTTCCTTTTTTTCCTGAAAAGATTGTAAGTTAAACCAGCGGATGACCCTGTTTGATCAGAAATATTCTTCAATCATAGAATCATACAGTGCAGAAGGAGGCCATTCGGTCCATCAAGTCTGCACTGACTACAGTTCCACCCAGGCCCTGTCTGCATAAACCCATGCATTTACCCTAGGTAATCCCCCTGACATTAAGGGGCAATTTAGCATGGCCAATCCACCTAATCTACATATCTTTGGACTGTGGGAGGAAACCGGAGCACCCGGAGGAAACCCACGCAAACACAGGGAGAATGTGCAAACTCCACACAGTGACCCAAGCCGGGATTTGAACCGGGTCCCTGGCGCTGTGACACTCGGTGCGGAGAGGGGAGGGTCGGGATGGCGACCTCCTCGTGAAACTGCTCCTGGGCCTGGCGAAAAGCGCCATTTACCGGTCCAGGCAGCGGGCGATCGAGGGGGCCGTCCATCCTGACTGTCTTCCCCTCTACCGCGGCTACGTTCACGGCCGGGTGTCCCTGGAGAGGGAGCATGCGGTGTCCACGGGCGCGGTTGACGCCTTCCGCGCCCGCTGGGCACCGCAGGGGTTGGGGTGCGTTATTGACCCTGACAATCACATTTTAATTTGATGTTTTTAAGTTTCCTTTGTACTTTGATTTCTGTTCGGGCTGTTCCTGCTCCTTTTGGGGAGCTGCCCCATTTACTTTGTCCTGACTTAATCTGAGTTTGTTTATTTGGTTTGACCTAAAAAGAGGGCAGCAGTGCTAGCCACTATGCCATCCAGATTACAGTGACTCTGCACCCCCCTTTCCACTTTGGAGCAGACATTGGCTGGGCTCACCATTGCATCTTTTCATGATTTGCATTCATTTCAAGTGTCCCATGTCCTTACTGTTGGAATCAAATGTACCACAAAAAAAAAAATCAATCTCATGAGTTAGTTTGTCCTTCCAGTGCTGGGACAGTGCTTTGTCAGTGGAGATGCCAGCTTGCCCCTCATGGTTCCAGTGGATGCTAAAGATCCCTTCCCTCAGTCTTAAGGTCAGAAGTGGAGATATGCGCCGATGATTGCACAATGTTCAACACCGTCCGCCACTCCTCAGATACTGAAGCAGTCCATATTCAAATGCAACAAGATCTGGACAATATGCAGGCTTGGGCTGACAAATGGCAAGTAACATTCATGCCACACAAATGCCAGGCAATGACCATCACCAATAAGAGACAGTCTAACCACCGTCCCTTGACATTCAATGGTGTAACCATCACTGAATCCCCCACTGCCAACATCCTTGGGGTTACCATTGACCAGAAACCCAACTGGACTCACCATATAAACACAGTGGCTATAGGAGCAGGTCAGAGGCTAGGAATACTGCGGCAAGTAACTCCCCTCCTGACTCCCCAAAGCCTATCCACCATCTACAAGGCACAAGCCAGGAGTGTGATGGAATACTCCCCACTTGCCTGGATGGGTGCAACTCCAACAAAACTCAAGAAGCTTGACACCATCCAGGACAAAGCAGCCCACTTGATTGGCACCACATCTACAAGTTCCCCTCCAAGCTACTTGCCATCCTGACTTGGAAATACATCACCGTTCCTTCGCAGTCGCTGGGTCAAAATCCTGGAATTCTCTCCCTAACGGCATTGTGGGTCAATCCACAGGATATGGACTGCAGCAATTCAAGAAGGCAGCTCACCACCACCACCTTCTCAAGGGCAACTAGGGATGGGCAATAAATACTGGCCAGCCAGCGACGCCCATGTGCCACAAATGAATAATCCCTTGACGCGATTCAAAGGAGAGAAGGGAGTTTTCCTGGCAACTTGTCAACATTCCTCTCCGAAATATTACCACCAAACACACAATAATTGTTCATATCATTGGATCATAGAAGTTTGCTGAACAGAAAAGACAGCTAGGCCCATCATGTTGGTTCTTGCTCTTTGGTTGAGCAATGTAAAAGTGTTCCTACCATCCCATTCTCCACATAGCTTTGTATTTTCTCTCGCTTGAGACCGCCTATCCAATTTTACCTGCATAGAAGAAGCAATGACTTTTGCTTTAACCACTCTCTGAGGCAAAGCATTCCATGCTCCAACAGCCCTTTGTAAAAACAAAATTTCTTCCAACCTCTCTTTTTACATTATCTTGGTGATAATTTCATGCAAATGACCCCCATCTCCCCAACCAGTGGAAATAGTCTTTGCCTATTAAATCTGTGAATCATAGAAACCCTACAATACAAAGAGGCCATTCGATTGTGCCGACCACAATCCCACCCAGCCCCCATATCCCTACATATTTACCCACTAATCCCTCTAACCTACACATCCCGGGACACGAAGGGGCAATTTAGCATGGCCAATTAACCTAGCCCGCATATCTTTGGAGTGTGGGAGGAAACCGGAGCACCCGGAGGAAACCCACGCAGACACAGGAAGAATGTGCAAACTCCACACAGACAGTGACCCAAGCCGGGAATCGAATCCAGGTCCCTGGAGCTGTGAAGCAGCAGTGCTAACCACTGTGCTACCGTGCCGCCCATGCTGTGAAAGCCCTTCATAACTTTTAAAGGAATCTCAATTCAGCTTCTCTGTTTCACAGTAATTAATTAAATGTGAAGTGATGGAAGTTTTTTTCTAAGAAATTCGATGAAGTGTTTTGCTTGTCTCACTGTCATATCATTGAGTTCCACTCACAATTTTTAAAACTGGCTTATCTCATTTTCTTGTGTATTTTATACCAAACGGGTTGTGATGACCTTCTCAGTCCCATTTCATGAATGCAGCTGAGAGTACGAATTGCTAACTTCTCAAGAACAAACAAAATTTGTTCTCCTCCCGTTACTTTGTCACCAACTAACCAATCAAAGAGGGAATTCCACAAGGAAGGACAGGTGGCAAAATTCGCTAATAGTGGAAAAGTAGGGTACTGGCATCCTGACATTCTTCAGGAACTTTTCCCAGTCTCCCATTATAACTTCAGGACCCTAACTGTAAGCAACAAACGCAGCTGTTTGCACTATTTTCCAGGAACCCAAGTCAAGATTACATGAGGATCACATGGAATCTTTCAGACTTGGGGCTCAGTGGACCAGTCAGCACACGAGGCAGGCTGTGGAGAATTGAATCAATTTCAATGCCAAGAGCAGGCCTCTCGGGTAGAGGCCACTAGACAAAGTTTCAATGCAATAAGGGTGAAGTCGCTGGTGCATTGTCTATTGTATTTGGGATATTCTGGTGTGGTTACCTTCAGAAACACTTCCTCAGCTTGGAAGGATAGTTGAAAGCAGCACAATATAATCATGCATTTCCTGATGCTGTCTTGGCAAGCATTCGGCAGAAAATGGTTCCCACATGCTGGTGTGGGTAAAACCATGCTCAGTGAAGCACTACATCATACTGACAACAAACTCCCAGGTTCAGTTCTCAGTTTGTGCTCGGTTAGCTGGGCTTGATGTGGGATAAGTATTTTGGCTTCGAACAAAACCAATACTTATTCGCCAATTAATACACCAAAAAGGGACAGATGCAGACCCTGTTCTCCATCCCTGTCCACCCTTCCACCCAGCTAATACACCAGCAAAAACACGACACAGAAATCCTCATCCCTCCTGAGCTAACTCGCTAACAAGGAACAGACACAGACTTTCTGCCAATGTAGAATTCTGGATTCTAGCAGAGAGAAGTTTCAGCCCCTGTCCATAACAGCTTAAGTAATCATAGAAATCCTACAGTGCAGGAAGAGGCCATTCGGCCCATCGAGTCTGCACTGACCACAATCCCACCCAGGCCCTACCCCCATATCCTACATATTTTACCCGCTAATCCTTCTAACCTACACATCTCAGGACACTAAGGGGCAATTTTTTAGCATGGCCAATCAACCTAACCCGCACATCTTTGGACTGTGGGAGGAAACCGGAGCACCCAGAGGAAACCCACGCAGACACGAGAATGTGCAAACTCCACGCAGACAGTGACCCAAGCCGGGAATCGAACCCAGGTCCCTGGAGCTGTGAAGCAGCAGCGCTAACCACTGTGCCACCCATTAAAAATGAATCATAGAATTTCTACAGAACAGAAGAAGGATATTCGGCCCATTGAGTCTGCACCAAAAGCAATCCCACCCTATCTCCATAACCCCACATATTTACCCTGCTAATTCCCCCGAAACTAGGGTCAATTTATAGAAATCATAGAAATCATAGAAACCCTACAGTACAGAAAGAGGCCATTCAGCCCATCGAGTCTGCACCGACCACAATCCCACCCAGGCCCTACCCCCATATCCCTACATATATTACCCACTAATCCCTCTAACCTACTCACCTCAGGACACTAAGGGGCAATTTTAGCATGGCCAATCAACCTAACCCGCACATCTTTGGACTGTGGGAGGAAACCGGAGCACCCGGAGGAAACCCACGCAGACACGAGGAGAATGTGCAAACTCCACACAGACAGTGACCCAAGCCGGGAATCGAACCCAGGTCCCTGGAGCTGTGAAGCAGCAGTGCTAACCACTGTGCTACCGTGCCGCCCCAAAGTTTATTTGAAGTCACATGTAGGCTTACAATGAAGTTATTGTGAAAATTCCCTAGTTGCCACACTCTGGTGCCTGTACGAGTACACTGAGGGAGAATTTAGCATGGCCAATGCACCTAACCAGCACATCTTTCGGACTGTGGGAGGAAACCAGAGCACCCGGAGGAAATCCACGCAGACACGGGGAGAATGTGCAGACTCCGCATAGACAGTGACCCAAGCCGGGAATCGAACCCGGGTCCCTGGCTCTGTGAGGCAGCAGTGCTAGCCATTGTGCCACTGGGCCACCCGATAGATAGATACCCTACAGTGCAGAAAGAGGCCCTTCAGCCCATCGAGTCTACACCGACCACAATCCCACCCAGGCCCTATCCCTACATATTTTACCCACTAACCCCTCTAATCTACACATCTCAGGACTCTAAGGGGCAATTTTAGCACGGCCAATCAACCTAACCCGTACATCTTTGGACTGTGGGAGGAAACCGGAGCACCCGGAGGAAACCCATGCAGACACGAGGAGAATGTGCAAACTCCACACAGACTGACCTAAGCCAGAATTGAGCCCGGGTCCCTGGCACTGAGGCAGCAGTGCCAACCACTGAGCCACTGTGCTGTGGCTACATATGAACACGTGATACTTTTGTCTTCGGAAATCTGTCTTGGTTCATAGATTACCAATCGTAAGTTTAAATATGCCAATATTGTGGGTGAATTTATACAATTATTGCAATCGAATTTTAAGGCAAAGTACCCCCATATTATTAGTGATTGGGAGTAGATATATCTAGCCCCTGTTTTGTTAAAACTATTTTTTAATTTTATAAATAGAATTCTCTGATGTAATAATGCCACAGTTTTACTATATGTATCTGTGAATGATCACACAGCAGATTGTGACCTTATACTGTTAAAAGCTGTTGTCTTTTCTGAGTTTAACTTTGTCAAACACACCAACACAGGCAGTTTGACCACAAAAAGTTGCAGCTCTGGAATGACCTTTAAAAACCTGTATCATGAGATCTCTACAGACAAGTGGTACATTCAGAAAGCAGGAATGGGCCAAGAACTCAGATGCCAGGCAATGCAAGGTTAGCATCTGTCATTCTCTCCAGCTGTCTCACAGCATATCTGTCCATTTTTATTGCCCGTCATGCCTCTCGCTTAATTCTGCCTCCATCTGTCACTTTCTACCTCTTTCTGTACATCTATTTGTTCTTCCTTGTGTTTCTCTCCGGCACTTTCTTTGTGTCTGCCTGTACCTCAACATATTCCTGACTCTCCTTTTCTGTGTCTATGTTTCTCTGTTACTATGTGCTTGTCTCTGCTCTTTTTCCCATCCCTATACTTTCCTGGTGCACATCTCTTTGCTACTGGTGAGGGAGTATTGATTGCCTGTGCTGGCAGGAGTGCCCGTTTGTCAGAATGGTGGTGACGCCTGTCTGAATGAGAAATAGAAAGTGGCGCAGAGCATGGGGAATCTAAATTGGGATGAAATTAATAGAAAAAATCTATGAATAAAGAAATGAATCAAAGAAAAAACTCACTCATGAGTTCAACAAAGGATGAAATTGGTGCCCTCAGTAATTATTCCCGGAACCAAACCAGAGTAAGATACTGGCTTCACTATGAGCAGGGAGTGCAACTGGCCATTCAGACCTGCTTCACCATTCAACAAAATGATGGCTGATCCACCTCCAATTCCATCTTCCTGCACTATCCCTATATCCCTTAATTCCCTTAATACGCAATAATCTATTGACCCCTGTCTTGAATCTACTCATGATGTGGAGATGCCGGCGTTGGACTGGGGTAAACACAGTAAGAAGTTTAACAACACCAGGTTAAAGTCCAACAGGTTTATTTGGTAGCGAAAGCCACACAGTGTGTGGCTTTCGCTACCAAATAAACCTGTTGGACTTTAACCTGGTGTTGTTAAACTTCTTATTGAATCTACTCAACAGTTGAACATCCATGGTGCCCCGAGATAGAAAATTCCAAAGATTCACAATCCTGGAGTGAAGAAATTTCTCATCTCAGTCCTAAATGGCTGACTCCTTTTTCTGAGACTGTGATGTCATGTTCTCGGTTCCTCAGCCAGAGGAAACGTTTTCTCAGCTTCTACCCTGTCGAGTCCCTTAAGAATTTTATATGTTTCATTTAGATCACCTCTCGTCCTTCTAAACTCAAGACAATATAGGCATGGCCTATTCAGCCTCTCCTCTTTGGACAATCTCCTCATCCCAGGAATGAATCAGGTGGAATATAGACAGAAAATGCTGGAAAAATTCAGCAGGTCTGGCAGCATCTGTGGAGAGAAGTGTATATCTGGGAGTGTTTTTAATTTTGTAGGAATCTAATTAACTTTCACTGCCCTCCTGGTGCAAGAATTTATTTCCTTGGGTGAGGTGACCAAAACTGCATATCTGGCTCCAGGTGTGGCCTTGTCTATATCCTGGGTAATTGCAGTGAGACTTCTTTCACTTTATTCTCTAATTTTCTTTGTAACAAAAGCTAACATTGATTTCTCCTTCTGGTTGCTGCCCCTGCTTGTGATTTATGTACCGTGACGCCCAGGTCCCTCTGAATGCAAATAGATCCCAGTTTCTCATCACACAAAAAAAATTCTGTCTTTTTTATTTTTTGAGCCAAAGTGAATAACTTCACATTTTGCAACATTGTATTCCATTGACCATGTTCTTGCCCACTCAGCCAAGCTGCCTATTTCCCTCTGCAGCCTCCTTGCCACTTACTTTCCCACCAAATGTTTGTACTATCACCAAACTTGTATGCATTATACTCAGTCTCCTACTTTAAGCCATTAATATAGATTTTAAATTGTTATAATCCCAGCTGATATTGCTGGGCAAGTCAAATCCCAGAATGGAACCTGGCCTGAAAGATCATCATTTCTTTTTAAACCGTGGGGGGTGTTTACTGAACAGATTCACTTTTAACAAAAAGATGAAACATTTATTGAATAAGCAACAGAGTTTGGAAAGTTTCAACACTGACAACAAGAAAGAGCTATTCAAATTCTGACCATTCCTTTTATCCCAGCAGTACCCTTACAGACCCCACATTCCAGTGAGAAAGTACCACTATTTCCACACCAAGAGTAGAGCTGGTTCAGTCGCAAAGAAGTTTGTTTTCTAGTAGACTTCTGAACATTCAGTTAAAATCCTTCCATAATTTCCCTTGAGATCCAGAAAACTCTCTCTAAATTCGCTATTACTTCAACTTCAGAGCAATACAGTCCCTTAAACTCATTTCTGCAGCAGTTTGGCATCATCTTCAGCGAAAGAGTGTTAGACCTTTCTCTCTTCACTCTGTGGTGTGTACACACCCACTGAAGCTACTTTTCTTGTCTCTCCCTGTCTCTGTGGGTCTTTTTCTTTGATCCCCTGTTGTTAAGCAGTAGCACAGTTTTTTTCCCTACTTTATTGTTTGCTTTAACTTCCCTAAACTACTAACCCATCTCTTCACTTCAAGAGTCATAAAACCTCATTAAAAATGCATTCAAATACTTTATTGGAGAATAGGAAGCACGAGCCTGCCTCCACGCTTGTGAACATTGGCACCTGTATATCTCTGGTAGAAAATTCACTCTCTGCACCTATCAAACAGCGCTGACTACATTGCAAAGCCATGTCAGGATCTGGTCATCGATCTCATGATGACTTCATGAGGTTGAGTATCTCACAGGTTCATGTAACTAAGTAGCTGACATGCTTAGCCATACTACCGTCGCAGGGTTAGCAATAGCAAAATGCCTTGTGACACTGAAGGCTTCACTCATGACCACAAATCTTGTTACACGAAAGGAGTTGGTTGAAGGCAGAATTGGCAACAGTTACTTTTAAAAAGTAAGCCAGTAACAAAAAACTGAGTTGTTTAAGAAGGACAGAAGAGACAATCCGGGAAATTATAGGCCTGTGAGCCTTACATCAGTGGTGGGGAAATTGGAGAAGATTCTTAGGGACGGGATGTACTCGCATCTGGAAGAGAACAGGCTTATTAGCAATAGGCAGCATGGTTTTGTGAATGGGAGATTGGGTATCTCAAACCTGATTGAGCTCTTTGAGAATAAAAAACAATGACCAGGGCAAGGTAGTGGACGTTATATACATGGACTTTAGTAAAGCCTTCGATAAGGTTCCTCATGGCGGGCTGATACAGAAGGTGAAGTCATATGTGATCCGAGGTGAGCTGGTAAGATGGATACAAAACTGACTTGGGCATTGAAAGCAGAGCGTAGCTGTAGAAGGGTACTTTTCTAACTGCAAGTGTGTGACAAACAGTGTACCACAAGGATCTGGCGTCTCTGTTGTTTGTAATATATATAAATGATTTGGCGCACAATGTAGGTGGTCTGATTAGTAAATTTGCAGATGATACAAAAATTGGGAGAGTAATGGATAATGAGGAGGATTGTCAGACGATACAGCAGGATCTAAATCGGCTGGAGAAGTGGGTCGAAAGATGGCAGATGGAATTTAACCCGGACAAATGTGAGGTGATGCAGTTTGGAAGGTCCACTGCAAAAGGAAAGAACATAAGAACATAAGAACATAAGAACATAAGAACATAAGAACATAAGAACATAAGAACATAAGAAATAGGAGCAGGAGTAGGCCATCTAGCCCCTCGAGCCTGCCCCGCCATTCAATAAGATCATGGCTGATCTGACGTGGATCAGTACCACTTACCCGCCTGATCCCCATAACCCTTAATTCCCTTACCGATCAGGAATCCATCCATCCGTGCTTTAAACATATTCAGCGAGGTAGCCTCCACCACCTCAGTGGGCAGAGAATTCCAGAGATTCACCACCCTCTGGGAGAAGAAGTTCCTCCTCAACTCTGTCTTAAACCGACCCCCCTTTATTTTGAGGCTGTGTCCTCTAGTTTTAACTTCCTTACTAAGTGGAAAGAATCTCTCCGCCTCCACCCTATCCAGCCCCCGCATTATCTTATAAGTCTCCATAAGATCCCCCCTCATCCTTCTAAACTATACAGTAAATGGTAGAGCCCTTAGAAATATTAGCATTCAGAAGGATCTAGGCGTGCAGATTCCCAGTTCCCTGAAGGTGACAACTCGGGTGGACAAGGTGGTCAGGAAGGCGTATGGCATGCTGGCCTTCATCAGTCGGGGTGTTGAGTATAGGAATTGGAAAATCATGTTGCAGCTGTACAAGATTTTGGTTAGGCCGCATTTGGAGTATTGCATACAATTCTGGTCACCGCACTACCTGTTGATGCATTGGAAAGGGTGCAGAAGAGATTTACCGGGATGGTGTCTGATTTGGAGGATATGGTCTATGAAGAAAGGTTGAACAAACTTGGATTGTTTACATTAGACCATCAGAGGATGAGGGAGAGCCTGATAGAGGTTTACAAGATTATGACAAGCTGGGATAGAGTGGATACAGTAAGAAGTCTCACAACACCAGGTTAAAGTCCAACAGGTTTATTTGGTAGCACAAGCCACTAGCTTTCGGAGCGCTGTCCCTTCATCAGGTAAGTGGGAGTTCTGTTCACAAACAGGGCATATAAAGACACAAACTCAATTTACAGAATAATGGTTGGAATGTGAGTCTTTACAGGTAATCAAGTCTTAAAGGTACAGATAATGTGAGTGGAGAGAGGGTTAAGCACAGGTTAAAGAGATGTGTATTGTCTCCAGCCAGGACAGTTAGTGAGATTTTGCAAGCCCAGGCAAGTCGTTGGGGTTACAGACAGTGTGACATGAACCCAAGATCCCAGTTGAGGTTGTCCTCGTGTGCGGAACTTGGCCATCAGTCTCTGCTCAGTGACTCTGCGTTGTCGTGTGTCGTGAAGGCCGCCTTGGGGAACGCTTACCCGAAGATCAGAGGCCGAATGCCCGTGATCGCTGAAGTGTTCCCCAACAGAAAGAGAACACTCTTGCCTGGTGATTGTCGAGCGGTGTTCATTCATCCGTTGTCATAGCATCTGCATGGTCTCCCCAATGTTTTCTATGGTTCTATTCCAAGTGCAGGTCAGTGGGACTAGGCATAAAATGGTTCGGCACAGACAAGAAGGGCCAAAAGGCCTGTTTCTGAGCTGTAATTTTCTATGGTTCTATGATTCTAATGTACCATGCCTCGGACATCCTTTCCTGCAGTGCATCAGGTAGACAACGTTGGCCGAGTTGCAAGTGTATGTACCGTGTACCTGGTGGATGGTGTTCTCACGACAATGACAACAGATGAATGAACATCGGTCGACAATCACTAGGCAAGACTGTTCTCTTCCTGTTGGGGAACACTTCAGCGGTCATGGACATTCGGCCTCTGATCTTCGGGTAAGCATTCTCCAAGGTGGCCTTCACAACACACAACAACACAGAGTCACTGAGCAGAGACTGATAGCCAAGTTCTGCACACATGAGGACGGCCTCAACCGGGGTCTTGGGTTCATGTCACGCTATCTGCAACCCCCATGTCTTGCCTGGGCTTGCAAAATCTCACTAACTGTGCTGTCTGGAGACAATACACACCTCTTTAACCTGTGCTTAACCCTCTTTCCACTCGCATTATCTGTACCTTTAAGACTTGATTACCTGTAAAGACTCGCATTCCAACCATTATTTTGTAAATTGAGTTTGTGTCTTTATATGCCCTGTTTGTGAACAGAACTCCCACTTACCTGATGAAGGGACAGCGCCCCGAAAGCTAGTGGCTTGTGCTACCAAATAAACCTGTTGGACTTTAACCTGGTGTTGTGAGACTTCTTACTGTGTTTAACCCAGTCCAACGCTGGCATCTCCACATCATAGAGCGGATAGACAGTCTTTTTCCCAGGGTCAAAGGGTTAATAGCTTGGGGGCATAGGTTGAAAGCGAGAGGGGGAATGTTTAAAAGAGATGTAAGGGACAAGTTTTTCACACAGGGTGGTGAATGCCTGGAGGAGGTGGTGGAAGCAGATTCTATACAACGTTCAAGAGGCATCTGGGTAGATACATGAATAGGCAGGAAATAGAGGAATATGGATCACAGAGGCAAGAAAGTATTAGATTAGAGAGGCATCTGTGTCGGCACAGGCTTGATGGGCTGAAGGGCCCCGTTCCTGTGCTGTACTGTTTTTTGTTCTTTGAGTGGCCTCATGAAGCAGAGGAAGAACGTGTCCCATACTACAAGGTACCCATAACTACATCTCCCAGAACTTGAGCAGTTATCCTAAAAGCACTACAGTTATGTGTATTGCATCTTGCCCTTGAACGATAGCTGGGCATCATTAAGGTGGAATAACAAACCTGTGAAGCAGTCTGACGGCCAGCAATAAATTGGTGAATTGTGGAGTTAATTGGAAACTGTTTAGCTTGTACACTCAGTGAAAAATTAATTAAACTGTGTCTGACACTTCTATGACTGACCCCATGCCAACAATTCTCAGTAGATATTTTTGGAGAAATGTAAGCAGCCTCCAGCAATCAACATTTTTTTGATCATGAATAGCACTTAATAGCAAATGGCTGGAAATCGCTACAACAAATTCCATAACCACCACTTTGGTCATTGACATTCTAGGCAAGTTGTTTACAAGATGGGGTTCTATCTCTACAGACAGTGAACCACAGTTTGTTTCCAGTCAGTTTGCTGAATTCCCACTAAACTAAGGAACTCGCCACCATCTGACATTGCGATACAAACCACAATGAAATGTGTTACAGAATGATTCAGCAGGGTGATCAAGAACATTCTGACAGATAATATGTCAGAGTAGATAACATTTGAACAATCCATTCATATCCTACTTCAATCCACCTCACACACTCTGACTGGAAAGACACAAACTGAACTTAAGTATAACTTTTGCATGCTGCTGACCATTCTAAAGTTGTCACTGCCGTCCAGTGAGAATGTCAGAGCAAAAGCAAAGATAAAGTAAAATTGTACTTCAATAAGCAAACATGCAAGGAAATCGCAATTTGAAGTTGGAGATTGTGTTCACACCAAATGGCCAAATTGCAACCACAAGCTCGCATTATCTCTCTCAGGACCAAAGTAGACCAAATGGTTGCTTGGTACTTATGCCTATCTGTTTGATGACAACACAAAGTGGATAGCGGGCAGATCAGGATAATTTGAGCACAGTGATTCTAGGGGGGGGGGGGGGGGCATTCCCTTTTCCGATGAATGACGGTGGTGGCACAGTAGTTAGCACTGCTGTCTCACAGTGCCAGGGAACCAGGTTCAATTCCAGTCTTGGGTGACTTGCACGTTCTCTGTGTCTGTGTGGGTTTCCTCCAGGTGCTCTGGTTTCCTCCCACAGTCCAAAGGTGTGCAGGTTAGGTGGATTGGCCATGATAAATTGCCCTTTAGTGTCCTAAGATGTGTTGGTTAGGGGGATTAGTGGGGTAAATGCGTGGAGTTATGGGAATAGGATGGGGGGGCGGTGAGACTGGGTAAGATGTTCTATTGGAGAGTCGGTGCAGACTTGATGAGTTGAATGGCTGCTGCACTGTAGGAATTCTATGGTTCTGTGTTTATCATAAATATCAGACTTGTTGAGCTTTGCAGAATTATTTAGTACCCCTACTCCTGGTTAAAAGGGCTCCAGTGTATTGCCTACTTTTGCAGAGCAGTCAATATGCAGCTGCTGCAGCGCACACTCTGATGCAAACATGGCTGCATGGAGAATTGCTTGATGTGGCCTGTTTGAAGAATTGTGCAAGTCTAAAGCACCTGTTTAATATGATATCAATGCTTCAAGAGTTGTGTTGAGGACTAAATTATTCAAAGGACTGATCTTCACAGCAAGCTGTTTCAGTTGTGTCTTGTTGGTCAATGTAAAACTGATGAGAGAGATAAAAACCAACATGGATTGTTTGGGTTGAACAACCTGTTTCTAAATTGTAACTTCTGTGTCAATCCATGAGTTTAAAAACCTCACTGCTGCCAGATTTGTTCTCCATGAGAAAGCAATGACTGGAGGACCTGGAGTTTTAATCTGTCTCACGTGATACATCTCTGCATGCTACATTGACGTTAGGTGTTCAGCTGGTTTGACTTCTTCCCACAGAGAGTGTTGCTGTATTCTCACTGAGTATAATGGAATGCCAGGATCAATGGCCAAAGACTCTGGGCTCCATCGATTTGATTATTGGACTGTACAATGTCTAAGAAGCTACTGTAGATATCGGTGTACAGGCGGCAGGGAAATATCAACAAAACTCTCGCTTCTGAACACTATCTGTAAGCTATTATTCAAAGTGGGTGTGCACTTAGTAAGGGCTAATTTACTGTGATACCCCCACATCTAAATAGGCTGTTCATACTTATGGAGTGATTTTTAACTCTCACCATCTGGTGGGAATAAATAGTTAAAAGCGCCTCCATAATTTTCCCTTACTGCTCTATTCCCAACTGTTAAAATTTTACCTGAGCCCTTTTTATAGGCAACTGAGGTGTCCACCTTAGTTAGCTCTGGATGAATCCAAATGGATGCAGAGCACTAGGCTTGGTACTGGCTTAGTTGCAGACGTTGCCAGAAAGATGACATCAGTTCACCTTTGAGTTCCACTCCAGATTTTTTTGTCAGTTTATTTTCTTAGTCTTTAAGCTCCTCCTGAGGTATCCACAAGGCAGTGAAATTACTTGTTATTAAAAAATGGAAGCTTGCACTTTGCATGTGGTGTTGTGTGTCCTGATTTATACCTGTCTTGGGCAGGTGGGATTGAAGTCCGAACTTTATAATAGCCTGGGAAGTCAAACTGATGATGTCAGTGTTGTGTGGTGGGCGGAGGCGTTGATGAATCCCCTATCTTCAGACCATTCCAAGCTCGGCCTCAGGAGATAAAATGCTCCTACTCTGTCTCGGTTCACAGGTGAAGATCTTCTACTTGGTCATGGAGCAGGAGACTACCGTTGTCCGTAGAGCCATACAACAGGAGAAAACTAGTTTAAAAAGTAATTTGCAGTGCACTTTAACAGGGTCTGTTTGTGTTGAAGATGTTTTAAATGGGACTGAGTTTAAACGGGTCTAAAGTCCCCAATGTAAACATAAAAAAGCAAATTCCTTCAGAACAGCTCATTTCACACGTCATCTGGAACAAGATAATCCAGACTCTAAGTGTGAAAAGACATTCCAGCACTTTAACCCATTAATGACCATTTGGATTTTTTTATTCTTTCATGGAGTGTCACTAGCCAGGCCAGCGTTCTATTGCCCATCCTTAATTGCCCTTTAGAAGGTGTGGTGAGCTGCTGCCTTGAACTGCTGCAGCTTCTGTAGTGTAGATACATGCACAGTGCAGTTAGGAAGGGTGTTCCATGATTTTGACCATGCAACACTGAGGGAACAGCGATTATAGTTCCAAGTCATGTTGGTGTGTATCTTGGCGGGGAATTTACAGGTGGTGGTATTCCCATTCATCTGCTGCCCATGTCCTTCGAGGAGGCCGCAAGTTTGGAAGATGCCATTGAAGAAGCCTTGGTGAGTTATGTCAGCTTATATTGTAGGTGTACATATGAATGCTTAAGATGGTAGATGGGGTGCCATTGAAGTGTGCTGCTTTGTACTGGATGGTGTCAAGCTTCGTAAGTGTTGTTGCAGCTGTATTCACGCAGGCAAGTGAATAGTATTCCATTACAATCTTGGCTTGAGGCCTGTAATTGGTAGACTGGCTTTGGGGAGTTAGGGGTGAATTATTCCGCACTGAATTCCTAGCCTCTGATTTGCACTTGTAGCCACAGTATTTATTTGGTTGGCCCAATTCAGTTTCTGGTTGTTGGTAACCCTCTGGATGTTGATTGAAGATGATTTAGTGATGGTAGTGCCATTGTATGTCAAGGGGTGATGGGTAGATTCTCTCTTGTTGGAGATGGTCATTGCCTGGCACTTGTGTGATACAAATGTTACTTGCCCAAGTCTGGACACACCACGTCTTGCTGCAAATGAGCACAGACTGCTTCAATATCTGAGAAATCACGAATGGTACTGAATATTATGCAGTCATCTGCAAACATCCCCACTTCTGATCTTATGATAGAAGGAAGGTTATTGATGAAGCAGCTGAAAATGGTTTAGACTAGGACACAAGGAACAGCTGCAGCAATGTCCTGGGATTGAGATGATTAATCTCCAACCACCATCATCCTTTTGTGCTTGGTATGACTCCAACCACTGGAGATTTCCCCCACCGGGGGATGTCTGTGAATACCCCCACATTGCGTGTGGGGGTGTCATCCCGATACCCAAGAAAAACCAAGCAGCGTGCCTTAATGACTATCGGCCGGTGGCTCTGACATCCACCATTTATGAAGTGCTTCGAAAGGCTAGTAGTCATGGCACAAAACAATTCCAGCCTCCCGGACTATCTGGATCCACTACAGTTTGCCTACCGCGCAACAGGTCCACAGCAGATGCCATCTCCCTGGCCCTGCACTCAATCCTGGAACACCTGGATAACAAAGACACCTATGTCAGACTCCTGCTTATTGACTACAGCTCAGCCTTCAACACCATTATTCCCACGAAACTCATCTCCAAACTCCGTGGCCTGGGCCTCGGCTCCTCCCTCTGCGACTGGATCCTGAACTTCCTAACTCACAGACCACAATCAGTAAGGATGGGTAATAACAACACCTCCATGATCATCCTCAACACCCATAAGGCTGTGTTCTCAGCCCCCTACTATACTCATGCATCTTTGACTGCGTGGCCAAATTCCCCTCCAATTTGATTTTCAAGTTTGCTGACGACACCACCATGGTGGGTCGGATCTCAAACAATGATGAGACAGAGTACAGGAATGAGATAGAGAATCTGGTGAGCTGGTGCGGCAACAATAATCTCTCCCTCAATGTCAACAAAAAGAAGGAGATTGTCATCGACTTCAGGAAGCGTAAAGGAGAACATGCCCCTGTCTACATCAATGGGGACGAAGTAGAAAGGGTCGAGAGCTTCAAGCTTTTAGGTGTCCAGATCACCAACGACCTATCCTGGTCCCCCCATGCTGACACTATAGTTAAGAAAGTCCACCAACGCCACTACTTTCTCAAAAGACTGAGGAAATTTGGCATGTCAGTTATGACTCACCAACTTTTATAGGTGCACCATAGAAAGCATTCTTTCTGGTTGTATCACAGCTTGGTATGGCTCCTGCTCTGCCCAAGACCGCAAGGAACTATAAAAAGTCATGAACATAGCCCAATCCATCATGCAAACCAGCCTCCGATCCATTGACTCTGTCTACACTTCCCGCTGTCTCGGCAAAGCAGCCAGCATAATTAAGGACCCCACGCACCCCGGACATTCTCTCTTCCACCTTCCATTGGGAAAAAGGTACAAAAGTCCGGTCAGGTACCAACCGATTCAAGAACAGCTTCTTCCCTGCTGTTGTCAGACTTTTGAATGGACTTACCTTGCATTAAGTTGATCGATCTCTACACCCTAGCTAAGACTGCAACATTACATTCTGCACCCTTTCATTTCTTTCTCTATGAACGGTATGTTTTGTCTGTATAGCGCGCAAGAAACAATACTTTTCACTATGTTAATACATGTGACAATAATAAATCAAGTTCAAATCAAATCATCCTGATTCCCATTGACTCCAGTTTTCCTAGGGCTCCTTGATACCACACTTGGTCAAATGCTGCCTTGATGCCAAGGGCAATCACTCTCGCCTCACCTCTGGAGTTCAGCTCTTTTGTTAATTTTAGGACCAAGGTTGTAATAAGGTCAGAAGCTGAGTGGCCCTGGCAGGACCCAGGTTGAGCATCAGTGAGCAGGTTATTGTTCAGTCAGTGCCATTTGATATCACTCAGTGATGTCTTCCATCATTTTGCTGATGATTGAGAGTAGACTGATGGGGTGATAATTGGTCGGGTTGGATTTATACCTTTTGGGAACAGTTCATACATGGACAAGTTTCCACATTGCTGGGTAAATGCCAGTGTTGTAACTGTACTGGAATAGCTTGGCTCAGGGCATGGCTATTCTGGACCACAAGTCTTCTGCACAACTGCCAGAATGTTGCCGGGAACATCTTGGCATGCTATTTATCCAAAAGGGTAAGGATCACCCACTGTGTAGTTTGTGGAGCTCCTGTTCATTCGTTCATTCAGCAGGGTAAGGATTATTCACTGTGTAACTGTGTGGAGCTCCTGTTTATTTAGCAGGGAAAGATTCAATAGAGTTGGGGTGAACCTGCTGCACTTCCTGTTAGCGATTCAAAGAAATGTCAGTTAAACTGGACAGTCACAGATGAAAGGGAATGAATGTAATTTATCTCTACATCAGCTGCCTCATAGGTTGTGGTTTCACCCTGATAAATTCATGCAGGAAACTGCACTTAAAGCAAGGGTCTTGAACCCACCAGAATTGTGACTGGATTCTGCTAGAAGAAATGGTGCAGTTTAGATTGTGGTTTATGTTTGCATTCTGCACAGAGCGAACTAGTAACCATGAAGAACATTGTTTACTTTGTGACACGTTGTAATATGGCAGTTAGACCAGCAGCATTTATGTAGCAGAACCTGTTCTTTAAAATGTGATGATGTGGATCTTTCTGCATGATGTGTGAATATTCCACTGTAAAAAATGGAACTGACATTTGTTCCTATTTGCATACAATTTAGAATACAAAACTCAGTTGGCAGTAGATAAAGCTTCAGATCTCGAGTATGTTACATATTACCTCTGACAATTCAAATGCGCCCTCCACTCTCTGTAGGTGCCTCTCATGTCCCTCCGCCTCTGTTTATTTTCTCTCCTTTCCTGAAGGCACGCTGGCTGTGATGTCAATACAGAAACATCAGAAAACCCTCCAGTTTCTCACCCAAATTGCCATTCTTCTTGTTTGAATCCAGTATCTTGTATCCATTTGACAGATTCACATCCAAGCCCCTGTCACCCCTGATTTCACTAATCTACATTGACTCCTAATCCAGCAATATCTCAAATTTCAAATTCTCACCTTTATGTTTATATCCATCCCTCCCTGCAACACAAGCTGACTTCTCGCTCTCCGTACTACTGGCACTGAAGTGTCTCCTACTGCCTTCTGGCTGGTACCAGTTAGCCCACAGGAGACTGGGGATCAAACATGGAATTTCTGGCGTACAAATCAACGAATCCTTGAAAGTGGCAACACCTGTGGATAAGGTGGTCAGGAAGGCATACAGGATGCTTTCCTTCATTGGTCGGGGCATCGAGTATAAAAGTTCGCAAGTTATGTTCCAGCTGTATAAAACTTTAGTTAGACCGCATTTGGAATATTGCGTGCAGTTCTGGTTGCCACACTACCAGAGGACGTGGATGCTTTGGAGAGGGTACAAAGAAGGTTTACCAGGATGTTGCCTGGTCTGGAGAATTTTAGGTATGAAGAGAGGTTAGATAAACTTTCACTGGAAAGACGGAGACTGCGGGGTGACCTGATAGAAGTCTACAAAATTATCAGAGGCATAGATAGCGTGGATAGTCAGAGGCTTTTTCCCAGGGTGGAAGGGTCAGCTACAAGAGGGCACAGGTTTAAGGTGAAAGGTGGTAAGTTTAGGGAAGACGTGCAGGGAAAGTTTTTCACACACAGGGTGGTGGGTGCCTGGAACGCACTGCCAGTGGAGGTGGTGAAAGCAGGCACGTTAGCAACGTTCAAGGTGTACCTTGATGGACACACGAACAGGAGGTGAACAGCGGGATAGAAACCATTTATTGGTACAGGTTTGGTGGGCTGAACGGCCTGTTCTTGTGCTGTATTGTTCTTTGTTCTCTGGATTGTTTCGACTTTCCCAACTGAACAATTAGGGAGTTCCCTGGATATTTTGGTATAATTCTGAACATTTTTAGAATTGTCGTCTTGTCCCAAATGAAGTTGAGAGACTGACTGGAACATCGGAATCCATTCCCACAAAAATGTAATTATCCTCAAGAAACTGAAGAACACCCCGAGATTAAAGAAGATCCGGTCAATTGCTCAGGATCCTACCCAAAATATTTTCTGGAGTTAACTATTTGAGAGAGAGTGACGTTCCCTCGACATTGCTCCATTAATCATTGTTAGCTAAAGTATGTTATGGGATGGATAACAGCGTTCGTCATGGCACCATCCTGGTGTGGTACAGGATCAGAGGAGGGTGAAGCTTCCTTTACACTCATGAAAGATCTGCCTCAGAGCAAACCTCAAGAAACGAAACCAGCGTGGCATTTTTCTGTTTCTAGAAATTCCTAAGGATTTTCTGAGTGACACTGCCAATTTACTCAAATTAATGCCAAAGTTGGAGCTGTTTTGTGCCGTGCGTCCAATCGGGTTAAATGAGTGGACAAAGATCTGGAAAATGGAATATAGTATGGGAAAATCTGAAATTGTCCATTTTGGCAGGAAGAATAAAAGTGTTAGATGAATGGTGAGAGGTTGCAGAGCTTTGAGGTGCAAGCCTGAGACATAGAGTTTTACAGCATAGAAAGAGACCCTTCTGCCCATCTTGTCTGCCCCATCCATCAAGCACCTGTCTATTCTAGTCTTATATTCCAGCACTTGGTCCATAACCCCCTTGTATGCTACGGCGGTTCAACTACTCATTTAAATGCTTCTTAAATGTTGTAAGGGTTCCTGTCTCTACCACCTTTCCAGGCAGCAGGCTCTAGACACCCAACTCCCTCTGGGTGAAAAAGCTTTTCCTCAAATCCCCTCTAAATCTCCTACCCTTTACCTGAAATCTATGCCTCCAGTTATAGGGGATTTTCACACTAACTTAATTGCAGTGTTAATGTAAGCCTACATGTGACAAATAAACTTTCTTATTGACCCCTCTACTAAGGGGAAAAGTTCCTTCCTGTCTGCCCTGTGGTGACCCACTGTAACTGCGTGTTGTATGTCCTGCTGCACCTGATCCGAGATTCCTCCCTTTCCACCGGTCGAGGTATAAAGGTAACGGTTCCTCCCCTTTGCCTCAGTCTGGTCCAGGCTAGCTACAAGGGTGTGTTTCAGTTCTTGGCGATTAAAAGCCTGTTATAATTTCACACTCGCTATCGTCTTCGTGAATTGACGGCGCGTCAATTTTAATCGCTAAGACAATCAAAATCATAGGATGGAACAGATCTTGAAGCCCGACAAATTAGACCTGGACCCTCAAGCTGTGGGAGCTTCCAACAGCTTCGACCACTGGCTGAGGTGCTTTGAAGCCTTCCTCAAAGCCTCCGCTGTCGTCCAGTCCGAAGCGGACAAGCTGCACGTGCTCCATGCCCGGGTACGCGACGTGGTATATTCCACCATCTGCGACGCTGAGACGTACTGGACAAATGACGTCTACGCCAGACACCTTCTGGCTACCAATAGACAACGGCCGGGAGAATCGAATGCCCAATTTCTTCGTGAGCTACGGGTACTCGGCAGGGCCTGTAATTGCAAGGCTGTATCCGCCACGCAGTATACGGAGGATTTAATTTGCGATGCCTATGTTACAGGCATCGCGTCCAATTACATTCGGCAGCGACTGCTGGAGCAGGGTGGGCTGGACCTACCGAAAACAGTGTCGCTTGCAGAATCCTTAGAGGTGGCCTCTCGTAAATTTGAGGCTTACTCACCCGACCACGCAGTCGCATCGTGGGCACCGCGGCCACTGCCACCCCAGTATCTAGGAGGGCCGCAGACTTACGCAACACCACGCCTCACCAACGACTCGACTGCTGCAGCTGTTGCAGGTCCGAAATGTTATTTTTGCGGCCTGGGGAAGCACCCCCGACAACGCTGCCCGGCAAGGGAGGTGTTCTGCTCTGGGTGCGGTAAGAAGGGCCACTATGCTAAAGTCTGCAGGGCAAAGTCGTCCTCAAAACCCAACAGTGTCACGTGCGACCCGAAGGAGCTGCTATTTTGGATGCCATCGGCCACGTGTGAGACGAGGGGCCGCCATTTTGGATGCCGGCAACTGCGGACGATCACTCCAGGATCAACGGTGGCAGCTGTCCAGCTGGATCAATCCCATCCGCATCAACTCGCCAGGTCCATGATGGACATCAAGGTGAACAGCCACGTGGGAAATTGTTTGTTCGACTGCGGGAGTACGGAGAGTTTTATCCACCCCGATACGGTGAGCTGCTACGCCCTTTCCATGCGGCCAGTTAAACAAACAATTTCCTTGGCCTCAAAGTCCCGCTCGGTGGATGTCCTCGGGTACTGTGTGGTGACCCTGACGGTTCAGGGCACCGAGTATGAAAATTTCAAGCTCCTGGTGCTGCCTCACCTCTGCGCTCCTGTACTCCTGGGGCTCGATTTCCTGACCCATCTCAGGAGTGTCACGTTGCAGTACAACGGGCCTCTTCCCCTGCTCTCCATCTGCAACCCACAGTTCCTAGAGTGCCCACCGCGCACCACTTGCAGCCTCTCGACCCTCCAAGTCCCCCCTCCCTCACTATTCGAACACCTCACCCCCGAATGTAAGCCTATCGCCACCAAGAGCAGACGGTACAGTGCGGGGGACAGGACCTTCATCAGGTCCGAAGTCCAGCGGCTCCTGAAGGAGGGGATCATTGAGGCTAATACTAGCCCCTGGAGAGCACAAGTGGTGGTGGTCAAAACTGGGGAGAAACACCGTATGGTCATCGATTACAGCCAGACCATCAATTGGTACACGCAGCTGGACGCGTATCCCCTTCCGCGCATATCTGTCATGGTCAATCAGATTGCGCAATACCGGGTGTTCTCCACTATTGACCTTAAATCGGCTTACCACCAGCTCCCCATCCGCCCGGAGGACCGCCAATATACTGCTTTCGAGGTGGATGGCCGCCTCTATCACTTCCTTAGGGTCCCCTTCGGCGTCACCAAGGTTTTCGGTCCATCTCACGCTGTTTTTCAGCGTGAGATGGACCGAATGGTGGACCAGAACGGGCTGCGGGCCACCTTCCCGTACCTGGATAACGTCACCATCTGCAGCCATGATCAACAGGACCACGACGCAAACCTCAATAAATTCCTCCACACGGCCGCTCTCCTTAACCTGACCTACAATAAGGAGAAGTGCGTCTTCCGCACTCTCCGCCTCGCCATCCTGGGGTACGTAGTGGAAAACGGGGTCATCGGCCCCGATCCTGACCGCGTGCGTCCCCCCCTGGAACTTCCCCTTACCACCAATCTCAAAGCACTGAGGAGATGCCTGGGCTTCTTCTCATACTACGCCCAGTGGGTCCCTAATTATGTGGATAAGGCCCGTCGGCTCATTAAATCCACCTCTTTTCCCCTGTCGGGAGAGGCCCGCCTGGCCTTCGACCGCATCAAAACGGACATCGCGAAGGCCACGATGCACGTGGTGGATGAGTCAATCCTCTTCCAGGTGGAGAGCGATGCTTCTGACTTCGCCCTGGCCACCACCCTTAACCAGGCGGGCAGACCTGTGGCCGCCTTTTCACAAACCCTCCAAGGCTCGGAAATTCAACACTCCTCTGTCGAGAAGGAGGCTCAGGCCATCGTCGAAGCGGTGCGACACTGGCGCCACTACTTAGCTGGCAAACGGTTCACTTTGCTCACTGACCAACGTTCGGTGGCTTTTATGTTCAACAACGCGCAGAGGGGCAAGATTAAGAACGATAAGATTCTGAGGTGGAGGATTGAGCTCTCCACCTACAATTATGATATCTTATACCTGCCCAGGAGCTCAATGAGCCTCCGGACGACCTGTCTCGCGGAACATGTGCCAGCGCACAAGTGAACCAGCTACAGACTCTCCACGATGACCTCTGTCACCCAGGAGTCACCAGGCTCTACCATTTTATTAAGGCCCGTAACCTGCCCTATTCTGTTGAGGACGTCCGGTCTATAACCAGACACTGCCAGGTCTGCGCAGAGTGTAAGCCGCACTTCTACCGGCCGGACAGGGCACACCTTATCAAAGCCACCTGCCCCTTTGAACGCCTCAGTATTGATTTCAAAGGGCCCCTCCCCTCTTCTGACCGCAACATCTATTTCCTCAACGTTATAGATGAGTACTCCCGATTCCCTTTCGCCATTCCCTGCCCGCATATGACTTCAGCCATGGTTGTCAGGGCCCTGCACAGCCTCTTCACCCTGTTCGGTTTCCGTAGCTACATCCATAGCGACCGGGGATCCTCCTTCATGAGTGATGAGCTGCGTCAGTACCTGCTCTCTAATGGCATAACCTCAAGTAGGACTACCAGCTACAACCCCAGGGGAAACGGACAGGTAGAGAGAGAGAATGCGACAGTCTGGAAGGCCGTTTTACTAGCGCTATGGTCTAAAGGTCTTCCAGTCACCCGCTGGCAAGAGGTCCTCCCTGATGCACTGCACTCAATTAGGTCACACCTGTGTACGGCTACCAATGCCACCCCCCATGAGCAGATGTTTGCTTTCCCTAGGAAGTCCTCCTCGGGGATCTCACTACCGCCGTGGCTGACGTACCCAGGCCCGGTTCTGCACCGGAGGCATGTGCGGCCCCATAAGACGGACCCCCTGGTCGAAAGGGTCCAGCTCCTCCACGCCAACCCCCAATATGCCTATGTGGCATACTCCGATGGGCGGGAGGACACTGTCTCTATCCGGGACCTGGCGCCTGTGGGTGCCCCGGAGCCCACTATGCCCCTCCACTCC